>NW_027142354.1:35517779-36728866 GCF_026170545.1 Melanerpes formicivorus
AAGAAGAGAAGAAGAGCAGCTTGAGATTCTGTCCTCTTGTTCTGGTGCTGGTTGCCAGGGAGAAGAGACCAAACCTCACCTGGCTACAACCTCCCTTCAGGTAGTTATAGACAACAATAAGGTTTCCCCTGAGTCTCCAAGCTGGGGGCAGGAGTTGATCTGCTGGAGGGTAGAGAGGCCTTGCAGAGGAACCTTGACAGGATGGACAGATGGACAGAGTCCAACGGCATGAGATTTAACACATCCAAGTGCCGGGTTCTGCACATTGGCCACAACAACCCCATACAGAGCTACAGGCTGAGGTCAGAGTGGCTGGAGAGCGGCCAGGCAGAAAGGGACCTGGGGCTGCCGGTTGACAGTAGGCTGAACATGAGCCAGCAGGGCAGCCAGGTAGCTAAGAAGGCAAATGGCATCCTGGCTGGCCTGCATCAGGAACAGTGTGGCCAGCAGGAGCAGGGAGGTCATTCTGCCCCTGTACACTGCACTGCTTAGGCCAAACCTTGAGTACTGTGTCCAGTTCTGGGCTCCTCAGTTTAGGAAGGATGTTGACTTGCTGAAACGAGTCCAGAGAAGGGCAACAAAGTTGGTGAGGGGCTTGGAACACAAGCCCTATGAGGAGAGACTGAGGGAGCTGGGGTTGCTTAGCCTGGAGAGGAGGAGACTCAGGGGTGACCTTATTGCTGTCTACAACTACCTGAAGGGAGGTTGTAGACAGGCAGAGGTTGGTCTCTTCTCGCAGGCAGCCAGCACCAGAACAAGAAGACACAGTCTCAGGCTGCGCCAGGGGAGGTTCAGGCTGGAGGTCAGGAGGAAGTTTTACACAGAGAGAGTGATTGCCCATTGGAATGGACTGCCCGGG
The DNA here is from genome assembly GCF_026170545.1 of Melanerpes formicivorus. NCBI lineage: Eukaryota > Metazoa > Chordata > Aves > Piciformes > Picidae > Melanerpes > Melanerpes formicivorus. The sequence continues at coordinate 35,518,639 of NW_027142354.1, forward strand.
GAGGTGGTGGAGTCGCCGTCACTGGAGGTGTTCAGGAGGAGATTTGATGGGGTGCTTGGTGCCATGGTTTAGTTGTTTGGGTGGGTTGGATTGGTTGAAGGGTTGGACGCGATGATCTTGAAGGTCTCTTCCAACCTGGTGTATTCTATTCTATTCTATTCTATTCTATTCTATTCTATTCTATTCTATTCTATTCTATTCTATTCCTCTTCCCCAAGCTGAGCAGCCCCAGCTCCCTCAGCCTCTCCTCATAGAGCTTGTGCTCCAAACCCCTCACCAGCTTTGTTGCCCTTCTCTGGACATGTTCCAGCAAGTCAACATCTTTCCTAAACTGAGGGGCCCAGAACTGGACACAGTACTCGAGGTGTGGCCTAACCAATGCAGAGTACAGGGGCAGAATGACCTCCCTGCTCCTGCTGGCCACACTGTTCCTGATACAGGCCAGGATGCCATTTGCCTTCTTGGCCACCTGGGCATACTGCAGGCTCATGTTCATCCTACCATCAACCAGCACCCCCCAGGTCCCTCTCTGCCTGGCCGCTCTCCAGCCACTCTGACCCCAGCCTGTAGCACTTCATGGGGTTGTTGTGGCAAATGTGTAGAACCTTGCACTTAGATGTGTTAAATCTCATGCCATTGGACTCTGCCCATCTGTCCAAGCCTGTCAAGGTCTCTCTGCAGAGCTCTCTACCTTCTAACAGATCAACACCTGCCCCCCAGCTTGGTGTCGTCAACAAACTTACTGATGGTGGACTCAATCCCCTCATCCAGGTCATCGATAAAGATATTAAAGATGATGAGGTCCAGCACTGATCCCTGGGGTCACCACTAGTAACTGGCTGTCAGCTGGATGTGGCATCATTCACCACCACTCTCTGGGCTTGGCCCTCCAGCCAGCTCTTAACCCAGCACATGCTAATTTCTTGTTCAGTTTTCCAAACAGATTCTCTGAGAGAAAGGCATATCTTTGGACAATTGATGGCTAGGTCAACCCCAGTTCCTGCCCTTTATAGTCTTTATAGTGGTAAGAAGAGCTCTAGAAGAAATGGAGGGATGGAATCAACCATAACATTAAATGGTAAGAGTAAGAAAGAAAAGAGAGGTGTCTGGTATTCACCCAGTTCTCACTCCATTCTGTGACCCGTAGTACACAGCATACATAGGACCACGCTAACAGAAAGGCTAAAGCCCCTATTACACTTCCCTTGGCCTCTTCCCCGAGGCAAATCTGCTGCTACAACATATTTCATTGCTCTAATGACCACTTTTTAGTTTGTATAAAGCATTCCCTATTTATACTACTCTGGTTAGTATTTGTGATACGAGAAAGCTTAATTGGGACCTCCAATGCAATTAATTCATAGATAGAATTCCAGTCAGAAAGGAATGTAACACAGGACTGACAAGGAGTCCTGTGCAGTTGTGAATGATGAAAGAAGAATGCTACTTGTAATATGCTAACACTGTGCAGAATTAGGTTTTGTGTTCTCCAGTCATAAAATGCCTTTTGGGATGAAAGGCAGACATTTTGGGTTAGTGAGCTCCTATTTAATTATGTGGCTTACAATGTAAAATGCTTTATTGAAGCGATTCAAAAAGGGGAAGAATGTAAAAGACTCTCACATGTATTTTAATTTTTTTTCTGAAGTTTTTCGTTATGCAAACGCTAAGGGATCTCATCAGAGCAAATTCTGATTAAAAACCAGAAGTGCCTTCATATTTTAAATAGTATTAGACAATGTTAGGCAGTCCACAACGTCCTTTGGAAACTGCCATCTCTTGGGTTTTTTCTTTGAGTAATTGGATGAAATCCAGATAAACCATTGCATGTGATTCACAATGCAGCCCATATTCTCCTAGTTATTTTTAAGCCTAGTATTTATTATGCATTTAATCCCCTTATTTTTGTTCTGATTGTTATTTCCTATATGAGCCACTTTGACAATTTTCTTAATGAATCCAGTTTAATTGGTTTCAGATCACTTCTCCAATATAAAATGATTAAACTCTATTGTATTCTCATTCTCCCTTGAATTTGCAATCCCTCTTTGTTTTGTTGCATCTGAAAATATGATTTGCATTCTTTGTGTTTCATCCATCAATTCATTCGTGGAATCATTCAATATGCACAGAGCATGTGAGATGCCCTGAAGTGGTGAAAACTGGACAATGGGATTCTGACATTCACGACAGAATTTGCAAGCAAGATATAAAACAAAAAAAATCCAGAAAACAGGCCAACTTTGGTCTTTTCAAGAAATTGTTAGGGAAATTCCCATGAGACAGGGAATTATAAGGTGAAGGGTCCCAAGACTGTGGGTGAACATTCAAGGACCTTGTCTTGGTCATGATCAGAGCATCCCAACAAGTAGGAAATCAGGAAAGGAAGCCAGGAGACCTTCATGGTTAAACAGGCAACTGCTAGGCAAAAGAAGAGAGTCTGCAGATCATGGAAGGAAGGGCCAGCAGCTTGGGAGGAAAATAAGACTGTTGTCACAGGATGCAGGGAGGCAACCAGGAAAGCTAAGGACTCCTTGGAATTAAACCTTGCAAGAGAGGTCAAAGACAACAGAAAGAGCTTCTTTAAATAGACTGCAGAAAAAAACTAACATAGGTAACATAGGCCCACTGCTGAATGAGGCAGGTGTGCTGGTAATGGGGGACACAAAGCAGGCAGAGCTACTGAATCCCTTCTTTGTCCCTGTCTATAGTGCTGAAGACTGTCCTGAGGAGCCCTAGAACCCTGAGGCCCCAGAGGAAGTCAGGATAAAGGAGGAGTTAGCATTGGTTTTTGAGGACTGGGTTAAGGATCAGTTAAGCAATCTGGAGATAGATAAATCCTGATGGGATGCACCCATGGGTGTTAAGGGAGCTGGCAGAAGTAATTGTGAGGCCACTCTCCATCATCTTTGGTATGTTGTAGGGAACAAAAGTGGTGCCTGAGGACTGGAGGAAAGCAAATGTCACTCCAGTCTTCAAAAAGGCCAAGAAGGAGGATCCAGATAACTGTAGACTGGTCAGCTTCACCTCCACCCCTGGGAAGGTGATGGAACAACTTATCTTTGATGCCATCTCAAGGCATATCAAGGACAAGAGAGAGGGTCATTAGGAGCTGTCAGCATGGTTTTACCAGGGAGAAGTCATGTTTGACAAACCTGATAGTCTTTTATGAGGACATAACCATGTGGATAGATGATGGTAGCACAGTGGATGTGGTTTATCTTTATTTTAGTAAAGCATTAGACACCATCTCCCACAGCATCCTCACAGCTAAACCAGTATGGATGATCAGGTAGTGAGGTGCATTGGGAACTAGTTGAAGGAAAGAAATCAGAGAGTTGTGGTCAACGGGACAGGGTCTATTTGGAGGCCTCTATCTAGTGGAGTCCCTCAGGGGTCTGTATTACTTAATATATTCATCAGTGATCTGGATGAGGGCACAGAGTGAACTGTCAGCAACTTTGCTGTTGACACCAAACTGGGTGAAGTGGTTGACACACTGGAGGGTTGTACTGCTATTCAGTGAGATTTAGAGAGGCTGGAGATTTGGGCAGGGAGACACTGAATGAAATTCAACAAGAGCAAATGTTGAGTCTTGCATCTGGAAGAGAACCCCATGTGCCAGTATAAGTTGGGGACTGTCCTGTTGGAGAATAGGGCAGAGGAGAGGGACCTAGTAGTCCTGGTAGAAAGAAGGATGGCCATGAGCCAGCAATGTGCCCTTGTGGCCAAGAAGGTCAGTGGTATCCTGGGGTGTATTAGAAGGGATATAGATGAGGCCATGTCTGGAATATTGCTCCCAGTTCTGGGCCACTTAGCTCAAGAAGGACAGGGAACTACTTGAAAGAGTCCAGTGCAGAAGCACAAAATGATAAAAGGGAGTGGAACATATTTACAAGGAGAAACTGATGGTGCTGGGTCTCATTAACTTGGAGGACACTGAGGGGTGACCTCATTAATGTTTCTAAATATGTGAAGGATGACTGCCAGGAGGGTGGAGTCAGGCTTTTCTCAGTGAAAGGACACTGAACAGTGGTTGAAAGCTGGAGTGTAGGAGATTCTGTGTGAACATAAGGAAAACCTTTTTCACTGTGAGGGTGACAAAACAACAGAATAGGCTGCCTAGATTGGTTGTGGAGTCTCTCTCTCTGCAGACATTCAAAATCTATCTGGATGAATTCCTGTGTGATCTACTCTAGGTGATCCTTCTCTGGCAGGGGATGGAGGTCCCTTCTAACCCCTAACATTCTGTCATTCTGTCATTTGTGAAGGACTTCATGTCCAGGCAAGACTAATTAGGGGTATAACAAGAAAGTCATGTTATTTCTTTTTGCTTATAATCTAGTCTGGGTCTATTAGAAAAAGTTGCAGCCTTGGAAGAAGTTCACATCAGAATCTGGATCCAAACTTCAGATTGGGTTGGCAGCAGATGTTTGCATGCATTACATAAATTTGGTCTAATCAAGTAGGACAGATTATAACTGTGATAATGATACAGTAAAAAAGAACAATGCACACAAAGCTTCAGCTACCTGGGCATAAGTGAAGTACTCTCTGAGTTTATGAAATATCAATATGCCTACCAAATAAAAAAATAAAACAAAAATCCATAGAATTTGAATTATGTTGATCCTTTTCCTCTAAGTATGCATGGTTTCCAGATAAACCATTACATGCAGATGAATATCAATATTTATTTTTTTAAATACCATCAAATTGTGTAGTGATTGCTATGGTAAAAGAAAATCAATCTGTCATAAATACTGAATAATTTTCAAAAATAATAAAAAGAAAAGTTATTCTTCAGGGAGACTTTTAGCTGATAACTAACATAGTGGAATAAGAAACAAGTACCTCACGGCATTATTTTTTTTTCCCATTAAATTCTTCTCTGTCGAGTCACAGGCTCTTAGGGATTAGTACTGCTGCATTTGGTAGCTGTTGGCTGTAAGCCTTAAGTTTCACTTAACACACTGCAGTCTGAATCTAGGACAGTCACCATGCAGTTGTTAACCACAGGTTTAGATGTATGCTGTTGAATACAAACATGTATGCAGCAAGGCAATATAGTTTATCCAAAGACAAGGAAACATATATTTGTTTTATACTAGTACTATATTCAGCAAAGTATTAAACTGTACAGATAATGTTGTAACTGTCAGTCCTGGAAAAACAAGGCAATAGGTTGTTTGTTCCCTAGGACAACTAAATAAGATCTCCTCCTTAGGAATTTACTGCTATTTTCTTCTGCCCAAAGTTATCCAGCTGTTGGTTTTCTAGTTACAACCAGAAGATTGCAAGTCCATCTAGAAAATACATTGTTTCATTGAATTTCTCTAAAGCATAATATTGTGGTTGACTGTCACTACTAAGAGGTGAAAAGGTCAGTCAGATAATCTTTAGAGCAGTCTGGTCACCTTTCTGGTCTGAGTTAATAGCACAACTCAAGATTCACCAGATCCACCTGCAGAGACCTATTTAAGAATCGACTGATCTGGTGAAAGGACTTAGCTATTTAACTGTCTGAGTTTGCCTTGCTGTTGACACATTTCAAATTCTCATGCACAATTTCTGAAAGTTTAAACAGAAAGGCAGTAAAGTTTTAACATAAAATTACTGGACTGATCATTTACCATAAAGATGAATGACGACTCGCTCTGAGCATTTGAAGGCGCAGAGAGACAAAGCACTGGAGTCAGCCACAAAATCTATCTTGATGGGCATTGTTGCAAGAAGAATTTATCTTATACTGACAATAACTCTGAATGACAATGGACATAAAAAGCAGGGCCAATCAGGCAGTGTTGTCAGACCTGCAGTCCCAATGGTCTCTCAGATATGGACTAAGGATAGTCTGATGTTTATGGCTCATGCTTCAGTGCTGTATGTATAACTCAGCTTGCTTTCTGCATAAGAGCTCTGTAGCAAGAGCAATTTGAGCCTGAAAGTGCTCCTGCCTGGATTGTGAATTTGTTTGAGAGCACTAGAAATGAAAATACAAGCTGGGCTTAGTGAGACCAAAGGTCCCCTCAGTCCATCAGCTCATCTCAGGAGAGACCAGAAGTCATGGTGTAGGGAAGAGTATAAAAGGAAGGCAAGCACATAGTGGTACTTTCCTGTAGTGGTCATACAGATCTTTGTCATTGAACCACTGCAAGGAAACAGTGCAGTTTCCTTATATTCTCTCTGGGAAAGAAAACTACCTCTATTCTTTTCAGGACCCTTATAAATTACAGTCCTTCACTTATGGATTCAATCCTATGAGAGCTTCCCTTGATTCCTTCAGCTTTGAATAGCCTGTGGCAATTGATAGAAACTTTCATGGACCCAGATGTTTACATGAAAGTGATCATTCCAGGTGAAATTTTCCAGATGTAAAGGGTTATTTCATTCACACATATTTAACTTTATGAGAACACACTTAGTGGTTTAACTCTCCCTATACTCTGCCATGGTGAGACCACACCTGGAGTATTGTCTCAGATTTTGGGCTCCCCAATTCAAGAGAGAAAGGGATCTGCTAGAGAGAGTCCAATGGAGAGCCACAAGGATGATTGACCATCTCTCCTATGAAGAGAAACTGAGAAACCTGGGGCTGTTTGAGAGGGGATCTGATCAAAGTCTATAAATATCTGAGGGGTGGGTGTCAAGTGGATGGGGCCAATCTCTTTTCAGTGGTGCACAGTAATAAGACAAGGAACAACGGATGCAAACTTGAACATAGAAGGTTTCACCTAAACATGAGGAGAGACTTCTTTACAGTGAGGGTGACGGAGCACTGGAACAGGCTGCCAGAGGAGGTTGTGGAGGTTCCTTCTCTGGAGACTTTCAAGACCAACCTGGATGCATTTCTGTGTGGACTGCCCCAGGTGATCCTGCTTTTGGCAGGGGGGGTTAGACTCAATGATCTATTGAGGTCCCTTCCTGCCTCTATCATTCTGTGTTTCTGTGAGTCTGTGAATTACAATGCCCAGTTTCAAGGCAAGTAATACTGTATTTTTGAGGCTAATGTGGACATACATTTCTGAAGTAGCCATGCAATGTTTGGAATTTTTCCATATTCTATATAATAAGCCAATTTAATTTGCATATGAAAATGTCTCCATGTGTATCAATATCTGGATAACATCCTTATGGAAACACAGAGCCCAATCTCCAAATGCTATCAGAGGACTAGTTTCCTCACTAGGATTTGAATGCTCACAGTATAGCAAACTGCCAGAATGTACATTGTCATAGACAAGCTCATGTGTAACTGAGACCAAAACATACTAGTATTATGAATCTTGCTCATAATGGACTATTGCAGAGAGACCTCGACAGGCTGGACAGATGGGCAGAGTCCAATGGCATGAGATTTAACACATCCAAGTGCCAGGTTCTGCACATTGGCCACAACAACCCCATGCAGTGCTACAGGCTGGGGTCAGAGTGGCTGGAGGGCAGCCAGGCAGAGAGGGACCTGGGGGTGCTGGTTGATGGTAGGATGAACATGAGCCTGCAGTGTGCCCAGGCGGCCAGGAGGGCCAATGGCATCCTGGCCTGCATTAAGAACAGTGTGGCCAGCAGGAGCAGGGATGTCATTCTGCCCCTGTACACTGCACTGCTTAGGCCGCGCCTCGAGTACTGTGTCCAGTTCTGGGCCCCTCAGTTTAGGAAAGATGTTGACTTGCTGAAACGAGTCCAGAGAAGGGCAACGAAGTTGGTGAGGGGCTTGGAACACAAGCCCTATGAGGAGAGACTGAGGGAGCTGGGGCTGCTTAGCCTGGAGAGGAGGGCACTCAGGGGAGACCTTATTGCTCTCTGCAACTACCTGAAGGGAGGTTGTAGACAGGCAGAGGTTGGTCTCTTCTCGCAGGCAGCCAGCACAAGAACAAGAAGACACAGTCTCAGGCTGCACCAGGGGAGGTTCAGGCTGGAGGTCAGGAGGAAGTTTTACACAGAGAGAGTGATTGCCCATTGGAATGGACTGCCCGGGGAGGTGGTGGAGTCGCCGTCACTGGAGGTGTTCAGGAGGAGACTTGACAGGGTGCGTGGTTACATGGGTTAGTTGATTAGGTGGTGTTGGTTGAAGGGTTGGACGCGATGATCTTGAAGGTCTCTTCCAACCTGGTTTATTCTATTCTATTCTATTCTATTCTATTCTATTCTATTCTATTCTATTCTATTCTATTCTATTCTATTCTATTCTATTCTATTCTATTCTATTCTATTCTATTCTATTCTATTCTATTCTATTCTTTAAGTCTGACCAGAGTACTCTAAGTTTCTGAGTTTACCTGTGCATTTAAATGGAGGAGAGCAATTCTATCATGGCCTCACTTTTAACCAATTTTGAACAGAAGACTTTTCATACCTTTCTATTTCTTTCTTAGGCAATCCCCACAGAGATACTATGCCATATTTTGTAGTGATTCAATGACTTAGTCCCATATGTTTTCATTCTTACTTTATTTTAAGCCTGAATTATGAATTCAAATATTTTGAAAATTGTCTTTTTAAGGTATAACTCTTAGATAAATAGGAGTCATTATTTTGTTCTGTGTGAATGGCCAGAGATACTATATAGCTTTATAGAGAAATCATTAGTTTGTTAAATGCCTTTCTGTGTTGGAAACAGAAAATTATTAGTACAGTATTCAAAATCCAATTTATTTGATGAATCATTTCAAATTCTCTGCTGCAGGGTATATAAATACCACCTCCATAATGAAACGGAAAATTAAATCAGGTAAGAAGTGTTCAGAAGTAGGTAAAGAGATGGCAAATAAAGAAGTAGCAATTTAAAAAGCGAGTAAGAAGTGGGAACATATTGTATATCCAAACAGTCTGCATACCAAAACAATCTCATGCTATCTTCATTCTGTGAAGTAGTGATACAGATGGAACAGTATAGGTTTGACAACCAGATATAAAGTTGTACTTGAATAACTCAGCAGGCTAGATTAGCAAAAAAATTCAGAGCATGAAAATGTTGACATCCTATTGTGTTGTTCACTATAGAAATGCACATTCTGTGTGCATATATATATATTATATATGCATGTAAATAAATAAATGACTCTTGTAAAAGTAATTCACACAAACAATAACCAAGGACATAATTGAAATTTCCTTTTTAGAGAATATTTTCCCATCTAATATTTTCAAAGAACAACATGTTCCTCTGTCCCTAAGACACAGAATCATAGAATCATAGAATCAATACGGTTAGAAAAGACCTCAAAGATCTTCAAGTCCAACCTGTCACCCAACACCTCATGACTACTAAACCACGGCACCAAATGCCACGTCCAATCCCCTCTTGAACACCTCCAGGGACAGTGACTCCACCACCACCCTGGGCAGCACATTCGAATGCCTAACAACTCTCTCTGTGAAGAACTTTCTCCTCACCTCGAGTCTAAACTTCCCCTGGCGCAGCTTGAGACTGTGTCCTCTTGTTCTGGTGCTGGCTGTCTGGGAGAAGAGATCAACCCCGTCCTGGCTACAACCACCCTTCAGGTAGTTGTAGACAGCAAGAAGGTTTTCCCTGAGCCTCCTCTTCTCCAGGCTAAACAATCCCTGCTCCCTCAGCCTCTCCTTGTAGGGCTTGTGCTCAAGGCCTCTCACCAGCCTCTTTGCCCTTCTCTGGACATGTTCAAGAGTCTCAATGTCCTTCTTAAATTGAGGAGCCCAGAACTGGACACAGTACTCAAAGTGTAGTCTAACCAGTGCTGAGTACAGGGACACAATGACTTCCCCACTTGTGTTGGCTGCACTATTCTTGATGCATGCCAGGATGCCATTGGCCTTCTTGGCCACCTGGGCACACTGCTGGCTCATGTTCCGCCTAATGTCAATCAGTACCCCAGGTCTCTTTCTGTTTGGCAGCTCTCTAGCCACTCCAACCCCAGCCTGTAGCTCTGCATGGGGTTGTTGTGGCCAAAGTGCAGCACCCGGCACCTGGACTTGTTGAATGCCATCATGTTGGACTCTTCCATCAAATAGGCATAGACATTGGCAAGTAGACATAGAGTCAACATGTCTAATTTTAATTTTACAGAAAAAAAAAGCTTGATAATATTTTAATATTTTATTCATTTTGTACTCCAGGACCTTTCCTGGAATGACCTTTTTTGAAATCACATTAGAAATGTGGTACTCACATAAAGAAGCATGTTAATACTAAAGAATGCTAAAAAACCCAATTGACCAGTAGAATAGAATAGAATAGAATAGAATAGAATAGAATAGAATAGAATAGAATAGAATAGAATAGAATAGACCAGGTTGGAAGAGACCTTCAAGATAATGGTGTCCAACCTGTCATCCAACACCACCTAATCAACTAAACCATGCAACCAAGCACCCTATCATGTCCCCTTCTGAACACCTCCGGTGATGGTGACTCCACCACCTCCCCGGGCAGCCCATTCCAATAGGCAATCACTCTCTCTGTGTAAAACTTCCTCCTAACATCCAGCCTAACCCTCCCCTGGCACAGCCTGAGACTGTGTCCTCTTGTTCTGGTACCGGCTGCCTGTGAGAAGAGACCAACCTCTGCCTGTTTACAACCTCCCTTCAGGTAGTTGTAGACAGCAATAAGGTCACTCCTGAGTCTCCTCTTCTCCAGGCTAAGCAGCCCCAGCTCCCTCAGTCTCTCCTCATAGGGCTTGTGTTCCAAGCCCCTCACCAACTTTGTTGCCCTTCTCTGGACATGCTCCAGCAACTCAACATCCTTCCTAAACTGAGGGGCCTGGAACTGGACACAGTACGCAAGGTTTGGCCTAAGCAGTGCAGTGTACAGGGGCAGAATGACCTCCCTGTTCCTGCTGGCCACACTGTTCCTGATGCAGGCCAGGATGCCATTTGCCTTCTTAGCTACCTGGCTGCACTGCTGGCTCATGTTCAGCCTACTGTCAACCGGTAGCCCCAGGTCCCTTTCTGCCTGGCCGCTCTCCAGCCACTCTGACCCCAGCCTGTAGCTCTGTATGGGGTTGTTGTGGCCAATGTGCAGAACCCGGCACTTGGATGTGTTAAATCTCATGCCGTTGGATTCTGTCCATCTGTCCAGCCTGTCCAGGTTCCTCTGCAAAGCCTCTCTACCCTCCAGCAGATCAACACTTGCCCCCAGCTTGGTTTCATCAGCAAATTTACTGATGATGTACTCAAGGCCCTCATCCAGATCATCAATAAAGATGTTAAAGAGCATGGGGCCCAGCACTGATCCTTGGGGCACACCACTAGTGACTGGCTGCCAGCTGGATGGGGCACCATTCACCACCACACTCTGGGCTCGGCCATCCAGCCAGTTCCTAACCCATCACAGTGTGCTCCCGTCCAAGCCATGGGCTGACAGCTTGGCCAGGAGTTTGCTATGGGGGACAGAGTCAAAGGCCTTGCTGAAGACCAGGTAGACTACATCCACAGGCTTCCCCACATCCACCAAGTGGGTCACTTAATCATACAAGGGGATCAGGTTGGTCAGGCAGGACCTACCCTTCCTAAATCCATGCTGGCTAGGCCTGATCCCTTGGCCATCCTGTAAGTGCTGTGTGATTGCACTCAAGATGACCTGTTCCATAATCTTGCCTGGCACTGAGGTCAGGATGACAGGCCTGTAATTCCCTGGCTCATCCAACTGGCCCTTCTTGTGGATGGGCACCACCTTGGCCAGCTTCCAGTCTTCTGGGACCTCTCCAGTGAGCCAGGACTGTTGACAAATGATGGAGAGCAGCTTGGCCAGCTCATCTGCCAGCTCTCTCAGCACCCTAGGATGGATCCCATCTGGTCCCATGGACTTGTGGGGATCCATGTGGCTGAGGAGATCTCTAACTACCCCATCCTGGAACACAGGGAAACTATGCTGCTCCCTGGCTCCTTCTGCCAGCTCTGCAGGCCAGCTGTCTGGAAGACATTCTGTCCTGCTAGTAAAAATTGAGGCAAAGAAGGTGTTAAGTATCTCTGCCTTTTCCTCATCCTTTGTTACAATGTTCCCCTCCTTGTCCACCAAGGAGTGGAGGTTGTTCTGGCCCTTCCTCTTGCTATTAATATATTTATAGAAGGACTTTTTGTTGTCCTTCACAACAGAGGGCAGTCTAAACTCCAAGTGTGCTTTTGCCTCCCTAATTTTCTTCCTACAAAACCTAGCCACATCCATAAACATTCCATGGGTTGCCTCACCTTTCTTCCAAAGATTATACACCCTCTTTTTTTCCCTTAGTTCTTTTAGAAGTTCATTACCCATCCTGGCTGGCCATCTGCTCCAGCGGCTCATCTTCCGGCACATTGGCACAGCCTGTTCCTGCGCCTTCAAAAGTTCTTCCTTGAAGTAAGTCCAGCTCTCCTGGACCCCTTTGGTTTTAAGGGCTGCTTCCCAAGGAAGCTTCTGAGTTAGTTCCTTGAGTAACCTGAAGTCTGCCTTCTGGAAATCCAGAGCGGAGGTCTTCTTGCTGCCCCTTTTAGCTTGACTGAATACTGAAGATTCAATTATCTCATGGTCACTGGCCCCTAAACACCCTCCGACCACCACATCACCCACCAGCCCTTCCCTATTGGTGAAGAGGTCAAGCATAGCCTTACCCCTGGTAGGCTCACGCAGCACCTGGGATAAGAAGCTGTCCTCCATGCATTCTGAGAACCTCCTAGACTGTGTTGAGATCCCAGCAGATATCAGGCAAGTTGAAGTCGCCCATGAGAACAAGGTCAGGCGATCTTGAGACAGCCTTAAGCTGCCTATAGAATGACTCAACAACATCTTCATCCTGGTTGGGTGGTCTATAACAGACTCCAAACAGGATGTCTGCCCTGCTGGTCTTCCCTCTAATTCTCACCCACAAGTATTAAGACAGGTGTAAAGCATTTTGAGTTCCAGAAAAAAAGACTTATGTGATCAGTTTTACTTTATTTGTTTTTAAATTGTTTGGCCAGCAGAACTGTAAAGTTCCTAACTGAGTAAACAGATGATGACTTAATACACAGCAGTATGGAATCACAGCCTTATTGAAAGAGATCTCAGTAAATGTGAGTGTGTTATAATCTGCAACTCTATTTATTAAATTTTTATATGTATATAGGATGTATATATGTATTCTATAATGTCAAAATAGCAAGCACACATGCCTAATTCTGTTGGAAGTGCTATGGATTTAAACTGTTATTGAAATAAAAGCCTTCTCACACCAAACTGTATTGCAAACTACTGCAAAAAAAACCCCCAGAATTCCAATTTAGACGTATCTGAAATTATCATAAGTGGCTACATATATGATAGGTATACTTTATGCCATGATGCAAAACAAGGGCTTGTATTTTCTATTCTAAACTCATTCATTCATTGTGTTTACAGTACTAATATAGAAAGAGCTGTTGGTATCTCTGTGTGTGTATGTGTGTGCAGGCATGTGTGTGCACTAAGTAGCTTGCAGCCTAAACTTTTGCTATAGAAAGGATTAAAATTTTTCAATAAGCAACATCACAAAAAGGGTGAGAAAGGTCATGAATCTCATTAGAGACAAATAAAGGGAAATTATTGAAAAGTATGCAGCAGTATAGAAAGTTATAGCTGTCTCTCAGGAAAGACACAAAGACAAATTCCTTTTAAAGTGACTAATATCTGTAATATTTCTGTAAAAAATAGTAAACCAACTTCTTATGGAAAACAAAACAGGTTAGTTTCCATCACCTCATTGTTAATAGGAAAAGGATGTTGATTTACATCTATAGAGCACTTTGTTCTCAGTGACCCATTTCCTCCATCACTCTAGAACATGTTTCTGGAAAGGAAAACGAAAATGGCATCATATGAAAACACGTCTGCCCCATATGGACATGAGATCTTTCCATGGTAGCTTTGTTTAATTTCTCCTTAAAAACCAGTAAGAATTTACATAAGTAAATGAGAAAAAACAAAAATGGAAGAGAAATCCAGAACATGCCCAACTGAGTTTCAAGGCAGAGAATCTATTTCTTATTTTTAAAATCTGCTTCTAGATGCATCTACACCTACCACAAAACCAGAAAGTTTTAAGCAGAATAGAATAGAATAGAAAGAATAGAATAGAATAGAATAGAATAGAATAGAATAGAATAGAATAGAATAGAATAGAATAGAATAGAATAGACCAGACCAGGTTGGAAGAGACCTTTGAGATCATCGAGTCCAACCTATCATCCAACACTATCTAATCAGCTAAACCATGGCACCAAGCACCCCATCCAGTCTCTTCTTAAACACCTCCAGTTGATGGTGACTCCACCACCTCCCTGGGCAGAATGTTTTTAAAATAATTATATTATCTTTGTGATTTCACTTTCAAACAACTCAGATTGCTCCATGCCTCTAATTTAGCAGTGTAGGTTTTCCATTGCAATTTCCACCAGACTTACTAAGTCAAAATAACATGCAATTACTTTTTTTACTGGAGGACACAAATCACCCCCAATTTAAAGTACCTTGAAAAGATTGTGAAGAAACCATGGCTGGTGGAGCTGGGCCAAAATTGAGGGCTGTGATATTCTATTCTACCTCACACAACCCTGAGTTATTTTACCAGTTAATGTTGTCACTTTGGCTGCTAGGATGACATCATCCTCACTTAACATGTCTTGTTCATGCAAAAGACCAGGATTGAGGTGGTCAATAGACAGCACAGTGGTGCATAGTGATAGCCGCTCTGAAAGTTGCTTGAACGTCAACAACATTATAGGAAAAAGATGATGGAAGGCAAGAGCATATTAAAACACATGTGAAGACAGTTTAATCTTCCTAGCATTTAATTTTAGTAAGTCCCACCTTTACCTTCAAATGATCATATTCTCACTTCTGAATGTTCCAATTCTTATTTGAGGTGCACATATTTAGAAAACCAAACCACCACAAACCCCATAATCATGTAATTGACTGGTAGCAGAACATGAATAACCTCACACAAGACTAATGTGGGTTTGAAATGTGAATTTTCATGGAGATAGTGGAACAGCTCATTTCAGCGATTACATGACTGGTTGAACTTGTGCATATCTCCCAGGGAAAATTGCTTTTAATACCACTCCTTCGTCTCATCTCCCCTTTTTCAGGATTACACATTTCAGCATAGTATATGTTACATAACCACAATAAATACTCCTCACTCAGGGGTTTATGTGTTCTGGACTCCTCAGTCCACTTCGAAAGCCAAGGCACCCACACTAAAGATCAAAGAGGAGGGAGCTTTAAATTGCACTGTACAGCCTAGATCCCATCATAAAGCTTTCACAGTCTCCAGGCCATTAATTTGGTGTGGATAAGTGGGATATTAATATACTACACTTGCTCTATTTAACTATAAAACCATTGGCTGAGTCCTAGTGTCCTCATGAACTATAAAAATAAAATGTTGTCAGCCTATCAGTAAAAGACAAGGTTAGTTGCATGTGCCTCCTTTCCCATATTTACCAGAAGATCATGTTATCAAGTAAATTCATAATCCTTCATACATATACACAGAAGCATCTTCTGAGGAGTTCAGCTCTACAGCTCAAAATATTAGTAATTATGAATTCTGAGTTAATTTCCCCATAAGTAGGCTGTTCTTTCATCATGGGGACCACATTAACTTGCAGTGGGACCTGTTATACTGGCCAGTGTCAGAGAGAAGTCAAAACAGCCTGAGACCCTGTGGCATGAATAGAATAGAATAGAATAGAATAGAATAGAATAGAATAGAATAGAATAGAATAGAATAGAATAGAATAGAATAGAATAGAATAGAATAGACCAGGTTGGAAGAGACCTTTGAGATCATCATGTCCAACCCATCATCCAACACCATCTAATCAACTAAACCATGGCACCAAGCACCCCATTCAGTCTCCTTCTAAACACTTCCAGTGATGGCGACTCCACCACCTCCCCGGGCAGCACATTCCAATGGGCAACCACTCTCTCTATGAAGAATTTCTTTCTAACATACAGTCTAAACCTCCCCTGCTGCAGCTTGAGACTGTGTCTTCTTATTCTGGTGCCGGTTTCCTGAGTGAAGAGACCAGCCCCCACCTGGCTATAACCTCCCTTCAGGTAGCTGTAGACAGCAATAAGGTCTCCCCTGAGCCTCCTCCTCTCCAGGCTAAGCAACCCCAGCTCCCTCAGCCTCTCCTCATAGGGCTTGTGTTCCAAACCCCTCACCAGTTTTGTTGCCCTTCTAAATGATCTTGTGTCCCAGTGCTTCTGGTGGCTCTCTGACAGACATACTATTATTCTTCAACAGCTGTAACAGCCCATCAGTCACTTTGTGAATCCTAAATCCTTTTCCAAGAATCTTCATCCATGAGAAAAGCAATTCAGAATCAAAGAAAAATTAATTTGGAAGGAAAGAGGGGAGTCAGAAGGAAAAAAATTAGGAAGGAAGGAATTTTGAGTGCAGGCAGGCATTCAGAAGGCATGAAGGAATGTGGATGGAAGGAATTCAGAAGAAAGGACAGAAGGAATTCTTAAGGAAAAAAAATTGAAAGGAAGGAATTCGGAAGGAAGGAAGGAATTTGGAAGGAAGGAATTTGGAAGGACAGAATTTGGAAGGAAGGGAGGAAAACAAAACAAGAAGTCAAACTGCAGAAAGGGGAAATGTTAAAAAGTCAATCATAATTTATTATTATTATTATTACTATTTTCATGTTGAGCTCAAGTATATTAGTTCTTTCCAACATTTCTAAATCTTTCACCTGTGCCTAACTTTATAGTGAATGAAGAATTATAGTCACTTCAGTGGTACAGGCCCATGGAAAATCCACCACAGACCAGGGTGAATTGTAGCTTATTTTTTTCACTGTAAAAACACTATTGACTTGAATTAAATTTCTTATTTTGGTTATCAATCTTGCATAATAGTTTTCTTTTATATCCACTATTTGGGGGGGGGAGGGGGCTGAGGGTTTGGGGTTTCAGGTTTTGTTTTTTTCTATTTTACTTTGAAGGCAAGTTTTAGGCTATGATTTGTTATTAAAAGGATCACTATGGCTATTTGCTATTCACAATTAAAGACTAACAGTTAGTTACCTAAATGGCATGGCATGGCATTGCATTATTTCTGCCTCCAAATTGGAGGATTTAATCCTAATAGCTGGAAACAAATCCTTTTTTTGTGTCCAAATAATTTCCAAACAGGTATGTTTACAGTACAATGATTATACTGTGTTAAGAATAAAATTAGTGTTTTCTAGCCTAATGACTAGTGCAACTCATAGCATGATTCATGTCAGTATGTGCAGCCTGTTTGTTCAGTAAGCTTCCCTGTGACTATAATGCTCCTTCAGAAAGAAGCTGTAATCACTGGAGAAGTGACTTTGTGCCTTGCTGGCAAAATATTTGTTCTTGCTGGGCAAATACTGCTGTATCATTCACCTAAGAGAATCTGAGAGCAGAGATTTTCTTCCAGGAGAGCAGGCAGAGGCCCCTGCCACCCCTTCCCCAGCCTCACAACAGGGTTTGCCGCTGGACTGGTTGTGCACAAGGGACTGCAACAGGGAGCAATGGGTGGCGGGGTCTTGGGAATGACCCCAATCAACTTCCTGCCTTTCTCTCTGTCCAGGTGTAGCTTGTGGATTTGATAGAACAACCCCCAAGACTCCTGGCAGAATTTCTAACACAGGAGCCATTTTGATGGAGCTATAGGGGACATAAACACCATTATAACCCAGGCAGTCTGTACAAGCCCTTCATATATACAAGCACCTTTTGATTATGTCAAGGCACTTGCAGTCCTTACTGGACCTCACAGCCTCTCCCCAGCTTCCCACAGCTCATGACACTACCTCATCTCTCTGAGTCTGTCAATTCCCATCCCAATGCAGCCACAGCATGGCTGATCTTGAGATGTCCACAGCCCTGCTCTGCCTGGCAATGGGCCCAACTGAGTCTGACCCACCTGCAGTCCCCAGGGAAGGGTGCAGTGTCCAGGACTGGGACTGCCCTTGACAATCCTCGTCTGTCCTGACCCTGGCTGGGTGGTAAGACAAGCCCAGGGTCTATCACTGTGGTACTGGGTGTAAGGAGTTGTTTGTTTCATGTTTGCCTCAACATTGTTTTTCCTGAGATGCTTTTACACCATTATTCCAGGAAGATAGCTGCTTGTCTACAAGTAACAACTGACAACAGACAAGGCCAAAGATTTCATGCCTAAGACTGTTGTAATGCAAGCTGGGGCTCACTGTGACAGCTTTGTGGTTTTTTTTTTTTTTGGTGGAGAAGACCCTCATGGATGACTGACTCTAATAAAATACATTTTATATTTAATATTTTGGTGGTGGATCTTCAGACACTGCCCTAACTTATTTACAAAGTATATTTACAGGTTCTGTTATTTGACTGTGGGCAATATATTCCACATACAAGGAATATGAAGACAGTTAAATGATTCAAGCAAAAATCTGAGAATTTCCAATACAGTGATTTAAATTGGTGTATTGGGTTGAACTGAGCTGGAGTTAATTCTGCACACAGCATCTTTCTAGTGCTGTGTTTTTTGCAGCAATAGTTGATAACACAGCAGTTTTTTTGGCTACAGCTGAATCCAGTATCCAGGCTGTGTCCTGTCAACATTTCCCTGCCCCAAGAGTACATTGAGGAGTGGGCAAAATCTTGGGAGGGGACACAATTGAGCCAGCTGACTCAGACTGGCCAAAGAGGTATTCCATACCATATGACATCAGCTCAGGTGTAAGAAGGAAGTGAAAGAAGGAAGTGTGGGGATTTGTCCATGGCATCTATCCTCCCAAGGAACCACCAAGCTTAGTGAGCCCTGCTTCCCGAGACCATCGTCCTGCTGATGGGAAGCAGAGACTAACAGCTCGCTCTCTGCTTTTTGCTTCCGTGCGGACTATTGCTGCTTGCTTATTAGTGTTCTTAAATTGCTCCTTATCTTATTCCTGGCTTCTGTTATATTTTCTTTCCCTTCTTCCCCTGTTCACTTAAGAGAGGGAGTGATAGAGCGACTTTGGTGGGCATCTGGCCTCCAGGCCAGAGCCAAACCACCACAATTGGAAATAGAGGTGCTGTGATCTGCAGTTTTCCACAAGGGAGATTCTGTAGCAAATTAGCCAGGTACTCACAGCTTTCTGCTTTTGCCCAGTATCTTTCCAGATGCTGTAACTATAACTCAAGTGGCTCTTGGCTTGGAGAGGGCTAAGGGGCCTCTCTCCTCTCAGGCACCCCAGTGCCAGGCTCTTGGAGCTTTGATTGCTTTGGGCTGCAGCAGTTCAGCTCTTTTGGGATTTGGTTCTCTCGCAGCTTATCCCTTTTCTGCCTCTGGCGCAGAGCTTTCAGAACATTGGTTGCTTTGGTCCATGTACAAGGCCTAGGGGCAGTTTGCCTGATAGGCAGTCCTAGTAGATGCAACTCTGGCAGCATTTGGCTCTTGTTGCTTCTCAGTAAGAGCAAGGCCCATGCATAGTTGCCTGCTAGAGCAGACTCTTCAGCAGCAATTTCAGCAGCATTCAGCTCTTGTTGCTTTCTCAGTGAGAACAAGGCAAATTGTCTAACATCTTGGCTGATTTAAATACTGTCCAAAGATAATTAATGTCTATTGGTAACAGAGAAACCTGATAGCTGAACCTATAGAATGAGGTAAAAGCATGGCCAGAGACACACATGTTCACAGGTGTGTTACAAGGACAGTTGCATGTACTACACATTTACCTGGACCATCTGGACCCCAGGAAATGTCCAGGCTTACAAATTCACAGGTGTTTAGCCCATTGCCTGGGTTAGGGCATGTTTTGATTTGAAACAGTATGAAACTTGAAGGTAACGGGGAAATTTGGAACTCCCCCTATCATCGGAGCTTTCAGAATCAGCAAGATGTCACTTGATCTTCAGTGGTAACTCTTTCTGGTTTTGCTATGTCTTGCTTTTTTCTTTTCTGTATTTCTAACTTTTCCCCCTTCATGTGTAGGCAAAGTAAAATTCAAGTGCTTTTTGCAAGCAGCTACTCAGTAGTCCCTTCTTGGTTTCATTGAGCAGATTCCTAAGAGAACCATCTCTTCTGCAGAACTAGACTGAGATGCCATGCAACCACCAGTATCCACTGTCCCATAGCAGTGGGGACAATAATGGTGTGTTGTGTAAGGCCATAAAAAAAGCTATCTGGGAACAGAACTCAGCTTTTGCCAGTATTCAGGGCCATATATAGACAGCAAGCCTAAAGGCCAGTCTTGACAGGAAAAAGAGAATAAAAATCAAAGAAACATGAACAATTTAATATGTACACAAATTATATCATAAGCACTAGGAAACACATGCTGGATCTCAGTTTAAAATAGTGCAATGCCAATCAAGTTGGGGACACCCAACAGCAGAAGGGATCTGGTTGGTCCTTTTCCCCTCCCTCCCACTATGTATTGAT
Organism: Melanerpes formicivorus; assembly: GCF_026170545.1. Taxonomy (NCBI): domain Eukaryota; kingdom Metazoa; phylum Chordata; class Aves; order Piciformes; family Picidae; genus Melanerpes; species Melanerpes formicivorus. The sequence goes on from NW_027142354.1 coordinate 35,538,996, forward strand.
GCTCTTTGAACTGTTCACAGCCATCCACATCTGAGTGGACAAATGGGCTGAAGTAGTTTGGAACATGTAACCAGAAGGCAAATTCAACCGGTGTTTCTCTGTGTCTCCTTCTGCCTTCCCCTTCACTCTGTGGAAAGTAATTCAGTGGGAAAATAACCAATTCTTTCACACTCTCCCTTAAGAACAGAAACTGGAAGCATTTTAACTTCTGCCTAAGACAAATGTGGAAAGAAGAAAAACACTTGTAGAAATGGCAGATGAAGCAAACACTCTATAGCCATATGCATGACAAATAACCACAAAATTCATCTGATATTCAGGCTGATTCTGAAATATCTTGTCAGTGACCTGTGGGTGGATGGAGGAAGAACAATTGCATTATTTCTTTATAATTCATATTTGTGGTGGGTTGGAAGGGTAAGGCCAAGAAGCCTCTTCCCTCCCCCCTGTAAAGTAAAAGGGGAAAAAAAAATTGAAGGGAAAGGAAAAAAAAACCTCACAAGCTGAATTAGCAAAGCAGTGGAGCTTTATATTTACAAAACAATGAAGGATATGCAGGGGAATATATACAAATTTACAATATTTACAATATATACAAAGATATACAATAAAGTAACACAGAAATGAGAGTTCCCCACCTCCACTCTCCCCTCTCTTCCCCCCCTTCCCCAGAGTAGATCAGAAAAGAGAGAGAAAGAGAACGAGAGAAGTTAAAAGCAGTTTTGTGTTAATTGGAAAGCAGTTAATACAGGCCTCCTATCTTATCGGTTTCAAGGCCGAAGTCTTGGCAGAAAGCCCAGCACAGAGAGAGCTGCTGCCCAAAGAAGAGGCGGAAGCAAGACTGACAGAGAAGTGCTGGAATGCCCAGTTCACTCCCAGTTCAGAAAGTGCTTCCTCCCACTCTTCCAATGAAATTAGTTTAGATTATTCCTTCCGTTTACCAACTTCCGTCCACCATATTCCCTTTCTTAAGGGGACAATGTCAACCGGCCACAATACTGAACTTGCAAAAAGTATGCTCTTGCATTATGCTTTTCTGAACAAAGCTCATTATTAAGGCAGTAGGTTAAAAGATAGTATAACAACAAGAAAGACTACTCACAAATCAGTCCTGATGCTAGTTGCTTCCACACTTTGAATGGCAGGTGACTAATACATACATATATTCTGAGGACACATATGAAACACAACAATGTCCTGTTCTGACATTTAGAAGCAGATCATAGAATCATAAAATCATAGAATTGTTAGAGTTGGAAGGGACCTCAAGGATCATCTAGTTCAAACCTCCCTGCCATGGGCAGGGACCCCTTACACTAGATCAGGCTGCCCACAGCCACATCCAACCTGGCCTTAAAAACCTCCAGGGATGACATTTCCACCACCTCCCTGAGCAACCTGTTTCAGTGTCTCACCACCCTCATGGTGAAGAATTTCTTCCTAACAGCCAATCTGAATCTACCAGTTTCTAGTTTTTTTCCATTCCTCCTAGTCCTATAATTACCTGACACCCTAAAAAGTCCCTCACCAGCTTCTTGTAAGCCCCCTTAAGATACTGGAAGGCCACAATAAGGTCTCCTCGGAGTCCTCTCTTCTCCAGACTGAATAGTCCCAACTCTGTCTGTCTTCACAGGAGAGGTGCTCCAGCCCTCTGATCATCCTCGTGGCCCTTCTCTGGACACATTCCAGCACATCCAAATCATTCCTGTAATAGGGGTTCCAGAACAGGACACAGCACTCCAGATGCCTAAACAGACCACAATAGTGAAAGTTCCAGTGATCTGTAAAACATGTTCTTTCTCAGGAAGCCCTGTATGCTGAAGATCATTCAGGATCCCTTTATTTCATTTCCACATATGCTTCTGCAAAAGAAACACTAGGAACTCAATACCCCATTCCTAATACTTTATATCAGAACACTGTCTCTTGTTGGAAGCAGTACACATAAGGTCTTCTTCCATCCTTACCCTTCTTCTGTTTGCACTTATTAGCTCTCAGACTAATATGCCTTATTTAGTCCATTGTGTAATCATGAAGGGAATGATGTGTCATTGCACATACACTCCTGTGGGTTTCTTAGGCTGTTAAGAAAAAGTCTGGTAGAACCAAAAAATATGACCCAGGCTTACTTGGAGTTGTACTTCACCACGCTGAAAAAAAAAATGTTAATACAACTTTCTGAGGAAGAGTCTTACAACACCAAGCCCCTTTCTTCAGCCCCATTGTTTGTCAGTTCCTCTCCTGAAGATCAAAGGGTAGCAATGAGAGTGCACGTGAGCATCAACTCCTTACTACTGAGCATCAACTCCTTACAACTGAGCTATCTTCTAACATATAAAAACGATATGCAGTCATTGAAGACAATATGCCTGCTGACTATGAAAGGAATTTGATTGGTCTAATCACAAGATTTGCAGTTATTTGATTGTTTCTCCAAAACCAATGAAGCATGCTTTCATTAACCATGTCTGAGGGTCGAACAAAAATTATTAAGATATTTTGAAAAGAACAATTCAATTCAATTATATCACAGACAGGGATGAAACAGAATCATTATCAGATCTGAAAAAAAAAAATCATCTGAGTTATACCTAACTGAAAAACGAAGTTTAGAATGAAAATGTAGAATTGTAATGCTATAATAAGATGTTAAATATTGCTTAAGTACTGCCTCTTCAATATTACTACACAACGTATGACTCTGTACATGTGTTGTAAGAATAGTTTTATCACTCAGCAGCCATAATTGAAGTGTACTGTGTGCTATGTGTTTGTTTACTGTATTAGGGGAAAAAAAAAAAAAAAAAAAAAAGGAAAAAAAGTCATGAAGAAAGAGTTTGTAACACAGTGAGATCACAGCCAAGGGCTGCTGCTGTGTGTTTCTAGTGGGAGAGTTGGATCGTTGAAAGCTGCCCTTTAGCAGAGGAAGCAGAGTAGAGAAAGGCCTCTGGGTGCCAGCTGAATATGAGCCAACAGTGTGCTCAGGTAGTCTAAAGAGCCAACAGCATCCTGGCCTGTATCAGGAATAGTGTGACAAGCATGGCTAGGGAAGTGATTGTCCCCCTGAACTCACCACTCACAAGACCACACCTTGAGTACTGTGTTCACTTTTGGGGCCCTCACTACAAGAAGGACATCCTGTAGCAGGTCCAGAGAAGGGTAGTAAGATAGTAAAGAGTCTGATGAAAAGGTCTTCTGACCTAAACATCCCTAAACTGGGGATGTTTAGTCTGGAGAAAAGGAGGCTGAAGAGAGATCTAATCACTTTCTACAACTACCTGAAAGGAGGTGGTAATGAGGTGTCTCTTGGTCTGTTCTCCCTAGTAAGAGATGATAGGATGAAAGGAACTGACCTCAGGTTGCACCAGAGGAAGTTTAGATTGCATATTAGAATAAACTACTTCACTGAGGGTTATCAAACACTGAAACAGGCTCCTCAGCAATTTGATTGAATGATCATCCCTGGAGTTGTTTAAAAGCTGCATAGATGTGATGTTAAGGGACGTGGTTAGAATGGGTAGAGTTAGACAATGTTTGGACCTTATGATCTTAAGGATGTTTTTCAATGGAAATAATTCTATAATTCTATGGGCTGCTGAAGGCCCCTCCCTCAGGTCAACTTCTCCACACTTGCCAACAAACACATCATGTAACCAAGACTGCAAAGAAGCAGGCACAATAATTGTTTCAGGTGTTCTTTTGCAGTTCAGATTTCAGTCCTATAACACCTTCCCTTTGACTTTGCAGGGCTTACATGCTAGATTCATAGCATTTAGTAGTGCAGTCCAATTGATTGCATTGTACTTTTGCCTCACCCTAAACACTCACTCCTTGTCCTTTGTTTAGCGTTAATATTCTTTTTCCTTTTTCTCTGTAGGAGGAGGAATATGACTGGGTGTGCAATTTATGATATCTTCTATGCTGCTCAGGTGCTGGTACTCCTCTCATCAATACAGTACTTTAACTTCTCCCAGAACTGACCCCTGCCCTTCTTTTGAGTCACTCAATAGTCATTAATGTTTAATGGCTACACAAATGGGTGAAAAATAAAAGACAGAGAAGCATATGAAGCATGTTTTGCTCCACAGAGAAACCTGGTGACCTTTATTGTGTCTCTCTTTTTTTTCCACAGTGCAATCAGGAAGCCTACTAAATCCTACTTAATACAGGTGATGATGACTTAGAATAAAGCAAAACAGAACCGGAAAATGATACTAAATCCCTTTATGGTATTTCCTCCCAAATGTATTATCATTTAGGCACTAAATTTTTCTCCAAAGAAGACTAAACTTATGATGAGTTCCTTTTCCATACAATGATACAAAACTGCCCAAATTTTAGGCAAATATATTTTCTTATGTTTCTCCCAGCATGGTTAGGGTAGCTTGCCTTTCAGGACTTTCATACTGACTTTCAGGTTGCCCTTGTCTGGTGCCCTTGTCAGGGTGCCCTTGTCAGGTTGTCCCTTTAAAATTTGAAGGGAAAAATTATTTCTGCAAGCTGAGGAAAGAAATCTTATTTCATGCCATTTGCTACAATGATAAATTTATCAGAAGCTCTTCATTTTATCTACTGCAGAACTACTTTTTGATGGCATTAATCTGCAGTAATGATTACAGGAAAGTAATTCAAAGCACTTCAAAGGGAAAGGTGACATGATGCTTTCCATTTCTTTTCAGAATGATGCCTGATTCTTCAATAAATGACAGATGTAGAGAGAGAAAAGATGGACCATATGCAACTGAATATTTTGGGGACTCTGGAAACATGGATTAATAAGAGCAATACTTACATTACATTTGCAGATTCCAGATTTTAAGGTGAAAAGCAACTGATGATCCAGACCAAAGCTGTACTTGATGTTTGCAAGAATGCTGTCTTCTAAGCTGGAACCTGTGGTCACTGACTTTTGCTTTACTATTTCTCCATGTCTGACTAAATGGCTTCCCAAGTTATTAGAAATCAATGCAGTATTGTTCCCTACCTCCCACCTCCACCTTGCTGAGAATAACTCCTAAATTGTGTGGGATCATAGGACTGTTCACATGATTATCAAACACTCAATAAGCTGATATTTTATTGCCTAGTTCAAGTGCGGTATTCCAGAAGACATGATATCACCATTGTGAAATTTAGGATTGGAGTATATGTTACACTGATGTGAAGGTTCTTTCATACTGCATTAGCAGAGTCAAAAACTGGCTGTTATGGCTACAGAGGTATTTGAGAAGCATTGAAGGTCTATCCTGAGACACTCTAGTGTCCTGTCTGCCCTCCTAGAATCATAGAATCAATAAGGTTGGAAGAGACCTCAAAGATCATCAAGTCCAACCTGTCACCACAGACCTCAGGACTATTAGACCATGGCACCAAGTGCCACATCCAATCCCCTCCTAAACACCTCCAGGGATGGTGATTCCACCACCTCCCTGGGCAGCCCATTCCAATGACAAAAGACTCTCTCCGTGAAGAACTTTCTCCTCACCTTGAGCCTAAACTTCCCCTGGCTCAGCTTGAGACTGCGTCCTCTTGTTCTGGTGCTGGTTGCTAGATACAAGAGACCAGCCCCTTCCTGGCTACAACCACCTTTCAGGTAGTTGTAGAGAGCAATGAGGTCTCCCCTGAGCTTCCTCTTCTCCAGGCTAAACAATCCCAGCTCCCTCAGCCTCTCCTCATAAAGCTTGTGCTCAAGGCCTCTCACCAGCCTTGTTGCCCTTCTCTGGACGCTTTCAAGTATCTCAATGTCCTTCTTAAATTGAGGAGTCCAGAACTGGACGCAGTACTCAAAGTGCGGCCTAACCAATGCAGAGTACAGGGGCACAATGACTTCCCTGCTCCTGCTGGCCACACTATTCCTAATGCAGGCCAGGATGCCGTTGGCTTTCTCGGCCACCTGGGCACACTGCTGGCTCATGTTCAGCCTCATGTCAATCAGTATCCCCAGGTCCCTTTCTGCCTGGCTGCTCTCCAGCCACTCTGACCCCAGCCTGTAGCTCTGCATGGGGTTGTTGTGACCAAAGTGCAGCACCCAGCACTTGGACTTGTTAAATGTCATCATGTTGTACTCTGCCCATCTGTCCAGCCTGTCAAGGTCCTTCTGGAGAGCCCTTCTACCCTCTAACTGATCAACATGTGCTCCAAACTTGGTGTCATCTGCAAATTTACTGATGACTGACTCAATCCCCTCATCCAGATCATCAATAAAGATATTGAACAGGAATAAAGACATTGAACAGGCCACCACCAGCCCTTGAAGTGACTATAGGAGAACCTGCTCATGTCCATGTTCTCTCCAGTGCTGAAGGATGCCATGGTCTGCAGACCACCTAAGGCATGACCCAAGGAGGATATAATAAAACCTACATTCTACCAGTCTCCCCCACACTACACCTATCCATTTCAATCTGCTCTGCTTTTCTCAGGTTGGGAGAAACAATGAGTCTAGTCCCTGCTGACTAGCCATACCAACAAGTGACAAAAAATTGACTCCCTTTTACCTGTAATTTATCTGTATTTGCTTTGGCTGATCTGGAGTTAATTCTCCTCAAAGCATCCTTCTAGTGCTGTGTTTTGCAGCAGCAGTTGATAACACAGCAGTTTTAGCTACTGTTGAGTAAGAATCCAGGCTGTGCCTTTCCAACATTTTCCCACCCCAAGAATATGCTGAAGGGTGGGCAAGATCTTGGGAGGGATCACAGCTGAGCCAGCTGACCCAGACTGACCCCAGACTGGAATACCCAGGTATTCCATGACATGTGATGTCAGCTCAGATAGAAGAAGGAAGAAGGAAGGGGGGGATTAATCCATGGTGTCTATCCTCGTAAGGAACCACCAAGCTTGGAGAGCCCTGCTTCCTGAGACTGACCATCATCCTATTGATGGGAAGTAGAGACTAACATCTCTCTCTCTGGTTTTGCTTCTATGCAGTCTGTTGCTTTATCTTATTATTGTTATTTAATGGCTTCTATTTTATTACTGGCTTTTGTTATAATTTTTCCTCTCCCCTTGTCCATTTGAGAAGGGGAGTGATAGAGTGGCTTTGGTGGGCATTTGGCCCCTAGAACAGGGCCAAACCACTACTATCCCAAAACTCCTCTGGACTTTTTCCCAGGAAAATCCTCATGAAGGAAGATCTTTTGCCACAATCACAGCAAGAACAGTATTCTTACAGCCTTATGACCACAGTTCTGCAAAATGCCTTTACACAGAGAAATTTATTTTCTGGGCCACTGCAGCATGTTCTGTAACAGTCAGTTAACCCCTGGATGAAAAGCAGATCAAAACTGGCTGCTCACTGAACCAAGAAGGCCAATAAAATCCATTGCAGCTGTGTTTCTTAAAATTCACTAACATTCTTCTGCGGTTCTTGTACCTGCCCCTGTGAAACTAGAACCTTGCATTGTGATTGTGATTTAGGTCAAGCAGTAAACCAGGATTTCTCCTTCAGTTTCTCATTAAACTGTCTCCCCCCCAAAAACATCCAGAAAGAATTCATGCTGTATAAGTAAAGCCTGCCTTCACATAAATGACAGAGACTGTAGGAGGGAACTCAATGTTTTTTTCTAAGATTTTCCCATCTGTGTACTGATCTTGCAACTGAAAACTAAATGTGGACTGAAAAATCACAAACTCCGTGTAAGGATTTGTAGAGGGTAAAAAAATGCACCAATGTCAACTTTTTGCCACATAATCTTTCCTGCACATTTTTTTGAAAGATGTCTCTGCTGTATTCCTCTCACGACAAAGCTAAATTTTCATCTTCCAGTACAGGTCAAAGAAAGAGCTGCCTAATGTGGGTAACTGTCTTGGAGTTCAACATTGCAAGTTGACGGCGGGTTTGTCTTAGAGTCTGCTCAGAGCATCCTGATCCATATAGGCACAGTGAATAAGAATAGGAGACAGGACGGTAGATGTCCCAAGGCTCCTTGGGGGAACAGTGCAGTGCTCCGCTAATAAGGTGACATGGCTGGCAGACCAGCTGAAGTGTCTCTACACCAATGACCGCAGTATGGGCAACAGACAGAAGAATTTGGAAGACGTCCTGCTACAGGAAAGCTACAACATGGTGGCGATTACGGAAACTTGGTGGGATGAATCCTGTGACTGGAGTGTAGCTATCCATGGCTACATGCTGGTTAGAAGGGACAGGAGAGGAAGAAGGTGGAGATGTTGCCCTCTATGTAAAGAAGCCATGACCAGGTTGAAAGCGTATGGGTTGGTATTAGGTTCACTCTCTTAAGGAGTAAGAAGTCCATAAGAAGTGCAGCTAGGACTCCAAATTTTAGGAAAGCAAAATTCCAGCTTTTCAAGGAGTTAGTAAGTAGAACCTCATGGGAAATAGACCTCAGGGACAAAGTAGAGAAACAGAGGTGGTAGATCTTTAAGGATGATGTCTAGAGAGCACAAAAGATCTCAATCCCCACATGTAAGAAATTGGGCAAGGAGGACAAGAGACCACCATGGTGGAGCCATGACCTGCTGGTCAGACTAAAGGGCAAGTTGGGGCTTCACAGGAAATGGAAGAAGGTACAGACATCTTGGCAATAGTATAGGAACATTGCCCAGATGTGGAGGGACGAAGTCAGTATGGCCAAGGTACAGCTGGAACTGAACTTGGCAAGGGATGTAAAGAAAAACAAGAAAGGCTCCTACAGGTACGTTAACCAGAAAAAGAAGGTTAAAGAAAGTGTCCCCCCTCCTCTTCACCCCAATGAGCAAGAGTGGGGAACTTGTATCAATGGACAAGGAGAAGGCTGAGATTCTCAACAACTTTTTTGCTTCAGTCTTCAATGGCAACCCCTTTCCTCATGGCTCTCATGTTGATGAACCACAAGTTGGAGACCAAGGTGACATGGCCCCTCCCATTGTAAGTGAAGACAAGGTGCATGATCATCTGAGGAACTTGAAGATATACAAATCCATGGGGCCTGACAAAATGCATCCCAGAATCCTGAGGGAATTAGCAGATGTAGTTGCCTCGCCACCCCCCATGACATTTTGAAGTCCTGGAAGTCAGGCAAAGTCCCTGGGGACTGGAAGAGAGGAAACATCACACCCATTTTTTAAAAGGGTAGAAAGGAGGACCCTGGAAACTACCAACTTGTCACCCTCACCTCCGTACCTGGGAAGATCATGGAGCAGATCCTCCTAGATGCCATATTGAGGCACTTGGAGGACAGGGAGGTGATTCAAGACAGCCAGCATGGCTTTACTAGGGGCAAATCCTACCTGACCAACCTTGTGGCTTTCTATGACAAAGTGACTATGTAGATAACAGACGATCTATGGATGTGATCTATCTGGACTTCTGCGAGGCCTTTTTGACTTGGTCCCCCACAACCTCCTGCTCACCAAGTTGGAGAGATATGGATTTGATGGTTGGACTGTTCAGTGATCCAGAGGGTGATGCTTAATGGCTTGAGTGAGCAGTGACAGGTAGTGTCCCTCAGGGGTCCATACTGGGACATGTACTGTTTAATATTTTTATCAATGATATACACAGTGAGGGTGAGTGCACCATCAGCAAGTTTGCAGATGACACCAAGCTGAGTGGTGCTGTCAATACACCGGAGGGACCTGGAGAGGTGGGAGCAGGTGAATCTCATGAGGTTCAACAAGAGCAAGTGCAAGATTCTGCACCTGGGCTGGAACAATCCTCACTATCAATACAGAATGGGGGTTGAGGTGATAGAAATCAGCCCTGTGGAAAAGGACTTGGGAGTGCTGATGGATGAGAAGCTGGACATGAGCAGACAGCAAGCACTTGCAGCCCAGAAGGCAAGTCACTTCCTGGGCTTCATCAAAAGATGCCTTGCCAGCAGACCCAGAGAGGTGCTTCTGCCACTTTGCTCTAGTGAGACCTCACCTGGAGTATCGTGTACAGGTCTGTAACCCTCAGGGTGTTGGAGCACCTCTGCCACAAAGACAGGCGGAGAGAAAAGGGATTGTTCAACCTGGAGAAAAGGAGGCTCTGAGGATACAGGTTGGGGCAAACCCCCTCCCCACCACAGGGCAGAAACAACGACTCAGACAAAGGGATTGCAAAAGTGATGGAAAGTTTAAATAGAAAAAACAATTTTAAAAACGAACAACAATGAAAGCTTTACAGAGAACCACAAGCACCGTGACAAAGAGAGAGATCCCAGAACATGCCCAAGAACATCCCATCCCCACCTGGGGGTACACCCAAACCCCCCCAGGGCTTTTTCCTCCCCCCCCAACCCAGCCTTGGGCCTGGGCAGGCCCAAGGGAGGTGGCTCACATCATTGTACCTAGGCTGCAGCTGGGGACAAAAGAGGAAGTGAAGACCCCGCATGGGCATTTTATAGAGGAGCAGGGCATTATGGGATTGGAATACCTGCCTGTGACCACCCCCTGGGCTGGGCCCACCCCTTGGGACCTCCCAGCTGTGGTCTATGCAGTGGCATCCAGGCCAGAACCCAGCCTAAACCATCACACAGTACCTGAAGGGGGACTACAGGAAGGATGAGGAAAAACTCTTCACAAGGGCCTGCCGTGACAGGACAAGGGGCAATGGCTTCAAACTAGAGAAGGGCAGCTTTAGATTGGATATCAGGAAGAAGTTCTTCACTTACTAGGGTGGTGGAACATTGGCACAGGTTGCACAGGGCAGTGGTTGAGGCCTCTTCCCTGGAGATATTCAAGATAAGACTCAGTGAGGCCCTGGGCATCCTGGTCTAGTTAGGGATGTCCCTGATGACTGCAGGGAGGTTGGACTAGATGAGCTTTGGCAGTCCCTTCTGGCCCAGACCATTCTATGATTCTATGATTCCATGATTCCGTGATTCCATCATTAGATTATTTTATTACTGGCTATTTTTTTTTTCAGGTGAACTAGTCTGTACAACAAAAACTAATTTAAAAAAAATTAAATTGCAAGTTCTTATCTGCAGAGGTACTGAGCAAGCACAATTCAAAATTAATCCAGGAGGAGGAATATTTACCAGTGTTCATCCATGGCAAAAATCTTCTCTGCTCTAAACATGAGAGAAAGCAGGATTAAGTAAATGTCATACACTTTTTGAAAGTCATCTCCTAAAGCTTTTCTTTTGGTATACAAGAAAATATATCCTTCCAATAACTACAACACTAGGAACAAGATTGTTAATGCAGAAAAGAGTTGAGAAAAATGAAGAATTGTCCTGATTAAACTACAGAAAATCAAATAGACACATGAACTCTTTCCAGTAATGTCTAAAAGGGGAAATATGAATCCTATGTTCAGAGATTAGAATAATTGTGCTAGGAAAACACTCTTAAAAACAGTGTGGAGAATTTACAGTTCTTAGAGAACAACATGTCCATTTTGCTACACAGTAACCTACAAGCATGACAGAAAACTGCAGAAAGAAGGAAACAGGCATTTGGAGGATGTGTGTGCTAATTTCGATTGGTGTTTAAAATACAGAACAGTTACAATCATTCCATCACAGCTTGACAGCGCACATTTCTTCACAGAGCTAAAACTAGTAATAATCCCCAGCTTTTCTACAGTATTTCTCATCAGAAGATTTCAAAGTATCATTGATAGTAGCTATTACAGCTCAGCCACAGGCATCTCTGACATTACATCTCTAACTGTCCATATTATTCTAGGCTAGGAGAAGAGCAGAGGTACTGTGCAGCCCTGCATGTAGCTGCTACTCACATCCCTGGCAAATCACAATCTGAGATACTCACGGCAACTAAAATATGTCCTGAAGAGAATGTTGTCAAGTTCATAGAATCAGAGAATCAATAAGGCTGGAAAAGACATTAAAGATCAAGTCCAACCTGTCACCCAACACCTCATGATTGACTAAACCATGGCATCGAGTGCCACATCCAATCCCTTTTTTAACACCTCCAGGGACAGTGACTCCACCACCTCCTTGGGCAGCACATTCCAATGGCCAACAACTCTTTCTGTGAAGAACTTTCTCCTCACCTCAAGCTTAAACTTCCCCTGGTGCAGTTTGAGACTGTGTCCTCTTGTTCTGGTGCTGGTTACCTGGGAGAAGAGATCAACCCCCTCCTGGCTACAACCACCCTTCAGGTAGTTGTAGACAGCAAGAAGGTCTCCCCTGAGCATCCTCTTCTCCAGGTTAAACAATCCCAGCTCCCACAGCCTCTCCTTGTAGGGCTTGTGCTCAAGGCCTCTCCCTAGCCTCGTTGCGCTTCTCTGGACACATTCAAGAGACTCAATGTCCTTCTTAAAATGAGGGGCCCAGAACTGAACACTAAGCTGTCATCAGGCCCACATCACTGCAGGTTTTATCACACTGCAGGCACACCAGGACTGGAGAGATCTCTTATTCAGGGGCAAAAATCAATGATGACATTAAGCTGATTCTGAAAATGTGTTATGACCCCATCCTATAGAGGAGAGGCAGCTTCAATGCTGCAATACTCAGCAGTAAACCCATGTAGCCCAAGAAGTTTTATATAAATGTAGCATATTGCAGGGACAAAAGAGAAGCTGAGAATGGAAGCCTACGGGAGATCTGTTTCTGATAAGCCCACAGGATTGGGGCATAAATAAGTACTATTTTATTTCAGTTTTTGATTTTTTTCTTCTGTACAGCTGAATAGCTGGTGCTTTTACATCTAATGAACACAGAGAACTTTTAATAAACTCAGAGGTGGGCATAGCCTAACTTTCAGCCTCATAAAACTGTAAAGAAGAGATGCCCTTCTATTTGCTTATTACAGTACTTCAGACACCTGCTTGTGCTGAAAAAAAAAAAACAACACATTTACTTCCTGCTTTGAAGATATAGGCCATATCATAGCAAGTCTTTCTCTTTTTTCTCTCAGTGACCACATCTAGAAAAGAGCTTCTAGGCATATCTAAGCTTAAAGGACACCAAGGCTTAGGCTGCAATACTGAAATGTGACTATATTGCACAATTGATCATGTGCTCCCTGCAGGATGACTCGTTCCAGTCCTCCAGGCAACGCTGAAGAAGTATTGAGGCAGTTGCATGAGGCAGGACTATTCACAGTGAGTTGCAAGACTGAAGTATTTTTGAGTATTTTAGAAAAGAAGATATTTTAAGTTCTGTAGATGGAAGCTGTGCCAGGCCATTTGCCCCAAGAGCCAAAGAATAGGTCTATTTTATCTGTAGCAAGAAACAAAGCCTGAAATCCTGAAATAACCCATCTGTCAGAAGACATATCTTGGATGTGAGTACCAATGACATTAGACAGAAAGAAGAGCATCTATATGCGTAGATGTTTTCCCTGGTTTTCTGTACTTCCAATGGGAAAGAAATAAAGGGAATAATTGTTGGTCAGCTTGCAAGTCTACCTCTCTAACACTGACTTGAACAACACAGGCACAGGATGTTACTGTACAGTGACTTGAAACTCAGTGTTTGGATGTTGTTATGATTCCAAGCTTAGTAGTTTGGAATAGAAATTACTATTAGCAGTGAAAAAATCAGAAAGCAGGCTTCCAGAATCAGGGCCTCTGCAACAGTTTCATTCATGGATGTTGTAGGATTCCCATTCCTCACCTGCATGTTCATAGACATACCTTTGATACAGAAATGATGAAATACATTAGGGAAGGTGAATCATGAAAAAGGTAGAAAAGAGCCAGTACACTAAACCAACAAGATTTCAGGAATGCAGGGAGGTTGCAGGTTTACTTTGCCAATAATACTAAATAAATACATGCTAGTAAAAGGTACAAAATATGGGGTTGTGTTTGTTCCTATTTTTACCAATTCTATCTGATGTTTATAACATGGGCACAAAAGTTCTCCAAGGAGTTCTTCCACTGAGATCTTTGGCTGAATAAAAGAAGTGCTTTTTTTGGAGGAGGTACCCTATCTTGATTTAAAGGTGTGAGGGAATAAGATCAAATATCTCACTTAATTTTCTCTATAAGAAGAAATTGAAACTACTTGTAAACATGCTTCTATTTACTAACTTGTCTGGCCAAGTGTACCCTGCATAGGGTATGCAGTATACCACAGACTGTAACGGTCTCATCAGTGCAGTAATTCTAACTTTTCTACTTCTACTCACAGTCTATTCTTTAAGCATCTCACAGGCACCTTTTCTGCTCTGAGCCAGCATGTGCAAGACAGGAAAAGCTGTTTTGATATCCATTATATTAGTTGATATGGACCTAGTACAAGTGAATCAGGATTTAGCATCTTTGAGCTAGGCATCTTGGATCAAGTTGCAAGGCATGCATACATAAATGCATTATGAGAATTAAATCTATCTCCTTAATTAACCCTCAGATGTTGCTGTTTGTATTTTAATCACACATTTCTTTGATATATCTTGTGCAGTAATAAACTTTCTTATCTGCACTAAGGCTGCTCTGCTGGATGCCTTCACACTACATCAGCTTTTCTTCTATTGTCACACATAAAATCAGCAACAAGCCAGACATTCATGTGTTTGCCCAAGCTATTAGGCATCCTGAAATTGAGTGGGAAATAAAAGAAAATGTTTTCCTTTAGAATTTCTATATTTTCTTGTTTGTTTAAGGATGGGCGTATTTAAAGAACACCAAAAAAAGCCACAATAAAAGAATGACATAGTGAGAGGTTTTAAAATGTTGGCCTTTGCCAATATGTTTTCAATGACTGAGCAACATTAATGCTGTTAAAAAGCTATTGATTCCATTCCTTGGAACTTCAGCTATTAGTGACATGTATCAGCCTTGAAAATAATTAGTACGAAAAATCAAAGCCATTTTTCCTCAAAGTGTTTGTAGCTGTGACATCCAGGAAAATTACAAGGACAACAAATTTGAATTGTCAGTTGGCCTGACGGTAAGAGAGAATTTCAAAAGTGAATTAACAGTCCCAGCACATTAATGTCACTGAATAACCAAACCAAACATAAATACTATTCAGGACTGTCTTCAACTGTATTTCTCTTGTGCTTCACAAATTACAGATTTAAAATATAAAAAGAATGTTAAGTAATAAAAAAATGTTTATTCTTGCAAGAAAAATACAGAGTTTATTTACGACAAAATAAATTTGAATTGGAATAACAGAAGACAAAGAGGATGGTTGGTAAATCACAGGCATTGCTAGATATGTAAAAAGAATATTTTGTGAAAAATTTAGAGATTTCAGCATTTAATTTGGCACCAGGAGCAAGAAAACCTTGTCTGTTTTATAATCTCTAGAAACCAACATTTCAATAAAACTGGGGCAGGTTACCCAAGATTTTAAAAGTTTGCAGTGTGCTTGACTCCAGTTTTCTAAATAACATACTGTGGTAAAGAATAAAAACAAATACAAAGATTAATCACTTCAAAAGGAAATTTCTTATCTTATGGTAATTTATTTCCTTAAGGTGGTGAATTTATGTTAAATAAATCCGTTTCCTTCAGAATCTCCCAGACTCTTGGGTTTCCTAACTTTGAAACCTTTATGCCACTTTTCGAAATGGCCACTTTTTGAAATGGTAGGAATATTATCAACTTTTTCTTTGCTGTTATGTTGGATAACCTTTTAAACCTATAGATATTTTACAAGTTTGTACAAACATTGGAAAGAGAGGTGGAAAGTTGATTATTCTCATATTTACATTCAGTAACAAAAGAAAATTCAAGCTAACTATCTAAATAAAAAGAAGGCAGGGGAAAATAACATTGCTTTCAATTTTTTATCTTATTGAAAAAGGAATAGCTGCTTGTTTTGCAGCCTGCAAAAGGGTATTTTGACAAGTTTAAAATTATCTGTTCATCAGCTCTAGTAATTAGCTTTTGGTTTACATTTATGTGTATTATTGCTAGGGATCCATATACCTTTATTGACTTACTATTCTCTATCTCTTGTGCTTCTTACAAATGCTGTTCCAATGCAGGTTTAATAATTAAGGTGTATTCATAGAATCATAGAATGGTTTGAGTTGGGTTGGAAGGGAACTCCAAAGGTCATTTAGTTGGATCCCCTCTCCTCAACTAGATCAGGTTGCCCAGAGCCTCGTCAAGCCTCACATTGAATATCTCCACAGATGGGGCCTCAACTACCTCCCTGAGGAACCTGTTCCAGTGTTCCACCACCCTCATAGAATCATAGAATCATAGAATCATAGAATCAATAAGGTTGGAAAAGACCTCAAAGATCATCAAGTCAAACCTGTCACCCAACACCTCATGACTACTAAACCATAGCTACAAGTGCCAAATCCTCTTTTAAACACCATTCCAATGGCTAACAACTCTCTCTGTGAAGAATATTCTCCTCACCTCAAGCCTAAACTTCCCCTGGCACAGTTTAAGACTGTGTCCTCTTGTTCTGGTGCTGGTTGCCTGGGAGAAGAGATCAACACCCTCCTGGCTACTACCTCCGTTCAGGTAGTTGTAGACAGCAATAAGATCTCTCCTGAGCCACCTCTTCTCCAGATTAAACAATCCCAGCTCCCTTAGCCTCTTGTCATAGGGATCATGCTCGAGGCGTCTCCCAGCCTCGTTGCCCTTCTCTGGACATCACAGTATTATAGCATCACAGCATCACCAAGGTTGGAAGAGACCTCAAAGATCATCGAGTCCAACATGTCACCACAGACCTCAGGACTAGACCGTGGCACCAAGTGCCACATCCAATCCCCTCGTAAACACCTCCAGGGATGGTGATTCCACCACCTCCCTGGGCAGCCCATTCCAATGACAAATGACTCTCTCTGTGAAGAACTTTCTCCTCACCTCGAACATAAATTTCCCCTGGTGCAGCTTGAGACTGTGTCCCCTTGTTCTGGTGCTGGTTGCTAGAGAGAAGAGACCAACCCCTTCCTGGCTACAACCACCCTTCAGGTAGTTGTAGAGGTCAATGAGGTCACCCCTGAGCCTCCTCTTCTCCAGGCTAAACAATCCCAGCTCCCTCAGCCTCTCCTCATAGGGCTTGTGCTCAAGGCCTCTCACCAGCCTTGTTGCCCTTCTCTGGACACGTTCAAGTGTCTCGATGTACTTCCTAAATTGAAGAGCCCAGAACTGGACACAGTACTCAAGGTGTGGCCTAACCAATGTAGAGTACAGGGGCACAAAGACTTCCCTGCTCCTGCTGGCCACACTATTCCTAATGCAGGCCAGGATGCCATTGGCCTTCTTCGCCACCTGGGCACACTGCTGGCTCATGTTTAGGCAGCTGTCAATCAGCACCCCCAGGTCCCTCCCTGTTTGGGGTCTCTCCAGCCACCCTGACCCCAGCCTGTAGCTCTGCATGAGGTTGCCATGGCCAAAGTGCAGCACTCGGCACTTGGACTTGTTGAATGCCATCCCACTGGACTCTGCCCATCTGTCCAGCCTGTCAAGGTCTTCTGGAAAGCCCTTCTACCCTCTAACCAATCAACATCTGATGGTACAGTTGCTACTCGTTGCATTGCAAATTTTCCAACCAGTGGACTAGTGACAATTACAAGTATCAAAAAATGTATTTAATGTATAATTATGAGTATAATTTGTGTAATTGCATTATCTTTGTATATGGTGACAACAAATAATGGGATGATAACAGCAATCGTGGCAAAATGGTAGTCAAGGCTGTGATGTGGTATGGCTAGAAAATTAAAACACAGTTTGAATGACAGCATGAGAGAATGTATGGGAATGGAAAGACCAAGGAGAAGGGGGAAAGAGAGTAATAAAATTTAAAACTGTTATGGATATGAGGAGAGCGAATGTAGATGTTGGAGAGATTGCAGGGTGGAACTCAAGCATAATTCAGCAGCTGATAAAAAGGAAGTTACAGATTAAATAAAATGATTAAATGAGGAAGCAAGTTGGAAACAGTCTGTTAGAAAGGACAGAAATATGTTATCATCTAAGTTAGCTACCTAGAGGAACAAAATAGCAAGTAGCAATGAATTGATTCAACAGATAAGTAGCGGACAGCAGCATATCAACAGAAAAGTTAGCCAAGTTATTTAATAGGTCAGGTATCAATGAGAAGAGAGATGAGACAACAAAAGGACAAATAAATAGATCAAATAGATTAGTGTTAATATATAATGTAATTGGTGAGAATTAGCTGTCAGATGCCAGCAGTGATTAATTAATATGCCTCACAAACTACTTCCAGTTTGCCAGATGCGTTGGTTAATCACAGCAGGACTTCCAGAGATGCCTGCAGGTATGCCAGCAAGTGCTGCTTAGGGGCTGAGAGTAGAAGTGGGATGAGACAGTAGCAACAACATTTGCTTGCCTGTACAGGTTTTCTAGTCAGAGAGAGGGAAAGAAGCGGCAGCAGAAGTGCTCAACAGAGTAATTGCCCTGCAGTTTGCATTTCATAGTCTGCTTGTGCCCAGCGTGATGCCTAAAAATCTTGCTATAAAGTCATGTAACAATTCCAAGCTTCACCATTGCAATAAAAGGATGGCAAATGGAAAGCAGACGAATCTTGCTTACATGACCTTATACGCTCATATGCAAAGAAAGGGCCAACATATTTGTTAGCCTGCTATCCTGTGATGTTTAATTAAGCAAAATGGAGACCTATGATTCAAACCGCACTTCCTTTTTACCAGTCACTCCTTCCTCCACACAGGCTTAGCAGAGAGGCTGAGCTCATTTCTGAGACATTTACAGCCTCTGCACTAGTGAGTAGAAGTACAAATATCATGCATCAAGATGCCTCTTTAGTAAGCAGAAAGCAGAGGGAGAAAGAAAACTGTTGTTTGCCAGGCAAAGACAAAAGGTACCGTGTATAGAATAGAATAGAATAGAATAGAATAGAATAGAATAGAATAGAATAGAATAGAATAGAATAGAATTAATCAGGTTGGAAGAGACCTTTGAGATCATCAAGTCCAACCTATCATCCAAGACTATCTAATCAACTAAACCATGGCACCAAGCACCCCATCCAGTCTCTTCCTAAACACCTCCAGTGATGGTGACTCCACCCTGGCCAGCCCATTCTAACAGCCAATCACTCTTTCTATGAAGAACTTCTCCCTAACATCCGGTGTAAACCTCCCCTGGCACAGCTTGAGAGTGTGTCCTCCTGTTCTGGTGATGGTTGCCTGGGAGAAGAGACCAGCCACAACCTGGCTACAACCTCCCTTCATGTAGTTATAGAGAACAATGAGGTCTCCCCTGAGCCTCCTCTTCTCCAGGCTAAGCAACCCCAGCTCCCTCAGCCTCTCCTCACAAGGAGAGCACCTTTGTCACAAGGGATGTCACCTGTAATAATGGTATGTAAATAACTTGAATTTTTAAATGTTAAAAGGGTTGTTATTATTGAGGGGCTATTTTTTAAGGCAATGGTATAGTTTAATGTACTGGACCACGTGTTATGGCCTTTCTTCTTTGCCTTGAGGAAAGATGGAGGTATGAAGGACAAGAGAAACTAAGCGTTTGTTGAGCTGTTGTAATTGGGAAATCAGAGAGACCTGATAAAGGACAGCTGAGATCTGAGGCTATTCCAAACAAAGGCAGGAAAACGAATGGAAGTGTCTGAAGAGAATGAAAGAAGACAGCAAGGCTAGTTTCTATGAGATCCAGTTTATGTATATATAAGCCACATAAAACTACTCTCTTCTGATTATATTCCTTTACACATAAATAAGACTACATACCTTACTGGTATGAAATATCCAACAAATCCTACAGTCTGCTTCCTGTGACATTTTAAACACATTTATTTTAAAGACTTGAAATTATTTTCATTATGTCTTGGAAAGGGATGTGTGTGGAGGATTGAAATTACCTCCCAAAAATAAATCACCAGATTAGCTCAGTTGGTTTGAAAGCAGAACAAAGCCATATTTAAAATGCAAGCAAAAATCTAAAAATATAAAATGTGATGAATATGTACAAAATATATTTACATATATTTACAATTTAGAAACAACACAATGACCCCTCTGGACAGTCCAGGGGGCTGCTTGCAATCTCCACTCTCTCTCTCCCCCTCCTTCTCTTCTCAGTACCTCACAGACCAGCTGAAGGTCAGGAAAGAGATAAGGGAGCAATGAAAAAGCTGAACTCGCAAAGAGAAAGAGTGAAAAGAGAGAGAAATATTTATGCAGCTAACTTTTATCCTCTTTAGCAAACCAATAGGATTATATAAACCTAGCTTTCCGTTTTTTTTTTTTTTTAAATCTAATAGCCAGTTTTATTTACTTTCTCCAGGAAGTTTCTCTTCTTTTTTTATAGTTAGGGCACTAAGCTAAGGCATTTAGCTTTAAACTATAACAGATAAGGCAGAGAAACACTTTGCATGTTCCCAGAAATTAGCATCACACTTTTTACTTACGGACTGAATCTTCAACAGTTTCCCAGACTGAAATTCTGAGCACTCATTAATAGAAACTACAAATGGTGGAGGCCAGTGCTTGTTTTGCCTATTTGTGTACTTACATTTGTGCGCACAATCCTCTGCCTTTGAAACACAAATTGGCACATGCCCCAAATGTTCAGGTTTTAGAAAGAAATCTTTTACCTTTTGAATCTTATGTATCAATTCAGTCATATCTTCAATATTCAAAAGGAAGTTAAAAGAATGAATGGATATATAAAATGATTATCCTAGCTGTAGTAATTAATTTTCCTTAATTTAAAATTGTTTAGGATTAAAGCCTATTTGCTCAGAAAATTTTTCATCTTGCTTTCACTTTAAATATGTCCTGTGGTGAGCAGCTCCTCAAATTTTAGTAGGGCACTTTTGGAAGAAGGTAATAGCTTTGGTATGGAAAGCTGTTACAAATTAGTTCATTATTTTGCAAAAGCAAAAAATCAAGTCCACTTCCTTATATTTGATAATGTCACCATTGCTTTTTAATACATATATTAACAATTGTAAGGAGACTTCATTGGAAATTTCCTAGTAACTCCAGTACTTTTCAAACTGCCTTCAGAACTGCCATTAGCAGTCCAGAGAGTCTAATTGATGAAGATGTTACAGTGTAAGTTTATAGGACTTTTGAGGTCATTAAAATTTAGCATGTTTCAGGTTTTTGGGGTGGGGAAGAGTGAATTTGATTTTTTTTTTTTATATAGGAAATTTTAGACTCTCCCTATCCCATCCTGCAGTGGGTAGGTACTTTTTGTCTCTCAGAGAACAAAAGGAGACAAAAAGGACTGCATGAATAGTCATGGATTAGTGGAGACTGACATCTCCCTGTCTGTCTGCTTGCTAACGTGAGGAGCCCCTTATCAAATAAGAAGAGTAATTGAATGAGATGGTTTTGATGACCTTCAACAGCATTTGAAAATATAAGTACAACAATGTAGAGTAACAATAAAATAAAAACAACAATAAAAACTAGCATTAAATGCAAATATGTATGCCTGTAAAATTTGATGTTAGCTACAATTCGCAGAGCAGAGCACAGTGAAGTAAGACAGTTAAGGAATTTTAGTACAGCTATGAGAGAGTGGCAGTATAATTCATAAGCATCTTAGGAGCATGACTCATACAGTCTACAAGAACTACATTCTCATGAATTTCTATAAATGACCAGATTTGTATTGTTTAAAGATGAAAAATAAAGCTTTCTAAGGTTATGTTGGTAAATGTAGACATATTTTACATATTACTAGCTGCATATGCAATGTTCCCAAAGATTTAAAGAACTCTGAAGTCAAGGGAAATATAAAGATGGAAAACTTGATCCAATAATTTATTGTAGAAATAAGATACAATAAGATCACAGAGTTCCTCATCATGACTGCAGTCATATGAAGACTGTATTCACTTACTAGTGCATTCTTTGAATGCATTTTCTTTTCCCTCTGGGAGGAGGTGTGGGGGGTATGGGGGTGGGAGCGTCATGATTATATCTCAGGTTGCTTTTATTTAGCTTCAGAAAAGAAAACAAAACTGGAGTTTTAAATTGATGTGCTCTTCTATGAGGAACCATTCTTATCAGAAGAAGGGAATTAATACTCATCTCTGTAATTTTTAAGGACAGGCCTACGTGTATACATAGATATGTGTTTTAAGTCTCTGAATTTCTGAATGCCTTCTCTCTCTTCCTCCCTCAGTCTCAGACCCTGATGCATCTTGTCTTGCATTATGGAAGAATAATCCAATACTAGGAGAGTAGAGTATCTCAGCTCTATTCCTTCTCCATCTCTATCTCCTCCCAGGACGTTGGACAAGTTCATTTGCCTTTCTGGCTTTGCCTCTGCTGTCTGTTTGGGTGGACCAAGCCCATTTCCAAACTCAGACTTGCCTATTACACATGCTGCAGACATACGTACCTTAGCAGAATGCTACTTCCACTTGCCGATTTATGTAACTGCTACACAGGCTGATGCAATTGCTTTTAAGTGATAAAGTGTAATCCCTAAAGCAAGGAAAGACCAAAAGGTCCAGTAAACTGTTCATTAAAAAAAAAATTAAAAGTCCCTCTTATTGCATATGCTTATATGGGTGCATATGCTTATATGGGAGTAGAATACATCCTTACAATAGACAAAGCTAAAAGCTGAGTGATATCCCCTTTCCTAAAGGGTCCACTAATGAAATAAAACCCAAAGTCTTGAATGCACTGCTGGGCAGCAGAAATTCCTAATGCCAATGTGATTAAAATAAGAAGTGTTGCGAAAGCAAATCAGTACAAGGCCTGGCAGGCAAAACACAAACAGTAAGATTAATACTGAAATAAGTCCTGAAGTAACTACAAGAAGAGATTAAGGGACAGATTGAAGTGGTAAATTAATATATATATATTTCCCTACCTAAGGGAATGAGAATTCCCTTCCTAGTGCTGGGGAAAAAAAAAAAACTAGACCCTTTTGACTGAGGGTGTTTTGTAAAGATGTTTTAAACTTTGAAGAAATGCAAGCCTAAAACATTGTTCAGCCTGTAAGAATTGAGTTCTGAGTGAATGGATGCATGAATATAGATAATATATTGTTCAGAATATTATGAACTTGATTTTTGGCTAAAGAGGAAAGAAAGCAGTTTTGTAAAGCTGGAATACTGATGGTTTTGCTGAAACTGTTTCTGATTTAGAAATAAATCAAGTGGAACAATTTGGCCATGGTAAATATGCTAATAACTGCCTGTACAAGTTTGATAAAAGGCTTCTATGTTGCCAGCGTTTTAATTTATTGACTAATGTGGCTGTGATGACTTGAAAATGAGTATGTGAAGCAGTTAAACAAGAGGAATAGGAAACACATTGAAGGAGGTGGCTTGTCAGAGGACTTTCCTCAGGGATGCTTCCAGATGCTGTGCTACCCTGGTTTTGTCAGGCTGTGTAACAATAAATAGAAGCCTAAAACCCAAAAATATTATCTGCATTTCTTGATTTCTTTTTGAGAAAGTCTATGATTTTCAATAGTAGTTTCCATGTGACAGGAGACAAGCCTATCACAAAAAGCAAGGTCAGTCTAATTTCCAATTGATCTGTCAGTTTAACACAGTGCTACTTCTGAGACAGAGTAATTCACAGTATCAGAGTATCACAGTATCACAGCATCACAGTATCACAGCATCACCAAGGTTGGAAGAGACCTCAAAGATCATCGAGTCCAACATGTCACCACAGACCTCAGGACTAGACCACGGCACCAAGTGCCACATCCAAATCCCCTCCTAAACACCTCCAGGGATGGGGACTCCACCACCTCCCTGGGCAGCCCATTCCAGTGATGAATGACGCTCTCCATGAAGAACTTTCTCCTCACCTCGAACCTAAACTTCCCCTGGCACAGCTTGAGACTGTCCCCTTGTTCTGGTGCTGGTTGTTTGGGAGAAGAGACTAACCCCTTCCTGGCTACAACCACCTTTCAGGTAGTTGTAGAAAGCAATGATGTCTCCCCTGAGCCTCCTCCTCTCCAGGCTAAACAATCCCACCTCCCTCAGCCTCTCCTCATAGGGCTTGTGCTCAAGGCCTCTCACCAGCCTTGTTGCCCTTCTCTGGACATGTTCAAATGTCTTGATGTCCTTCCTAAACTGAGGGACACAGAACTGGACACAGTACTCATTCAGAGCATTTCTTCTTTGTTTCTTGAGCTGAAAGCTAGCTTAGAGTGACTATGCAAACTGATGAACATGGAAGACTATAACTTTTTTATCTGAACTAGCCTTACCTTGTCTAGTCTGACTGCCAAGGGCAATGTAATAATGCTCAGAAATCTTGCCTAGAGCACTCTGTAGATATCTGGGCAGTTGGCCTTGTTGGCATTTGATCCACAACAGTCGTATCATTGGACAATACCTGAGCTGCTTTTGAGTTCAACAGACTGCATTTAATGTTTTTCACTACAGAGTATCCAAGACATAAATATGCACTATGAAAAAACATGCAAGCATTCAAATAAAAAAGTAATCCAATACTTTTTAATTAACTCCTGTTTACAGATGCCAGTTGTAATTGGTACTGCCATATTATTTTTTTAACTGATATAGAGAGCAAATGTTATTTATGTAAAACAATAATTCAAAATTGGCAAACAGCTTCAGATCATTAATGACTTTAGATTTAATTTATTTGTGGTAGTTCATGGGCAGCAGACAAAAGATCAGCAAAATTAATTGAATACATTACTTGTGAATTAAGGAATATTGCAACTTGAAACAAAAACAGTGCACACTGATGAACTATTTCTGCTTGCAAGTATATTTTTGTGGTAAAATATTGCCTCATTTAGAATTGAATATAATTTCCACTTTGACAAGTCATTTCAGTTGAAAGTCTGTATCTGTGCACAAAGCACAAATCAGGTCTATCTTTAATGAATATCACTAAATCCCTACTTACACTTACACTGCATGAAGAGTTTTGCTCAATGACAAGCAGTAGGGTAGAAGATCTGGCTGTCTGGGTTACAGATGGAAAATCTACTTGCCCATTTAACTCCTATCTCTTTAATAATAATAATAATAATAATAATAATAATAATAATAATAATTATTATTATTATTATTATTATTATTATTATTATTATTATTATTATTATTATTATTATTATTATTATTATTATTATTTAACTCTATGTATTGCAAATCATTGACTGATAGGCATTTCAGTGTTAGCCTTACCTTTGAGAGCTGGTAGAATATTTAAGTAACAACACCTATAAATCCCACATTAGCAGGAGATTTTTCTTGGATTGTGAGACAACATTTCATAGAGAATGAATGTTGTCTTTTCCCACTCCCAAAATCATGCCTTTGAGCATGTCTGTCCACTGCTTCAGATTCAATTTTCCTGATTTCACAGTTATGGGCTGATGCCTAAGAACATTCCAGAGAAAATAGTAGAAGGATAAATAAATTACATTGGATCTAAAAGCAAAAAAATTATAAGGTCTAAATAATTTCACTGGCTTGCTAATAGGCATAAAAGTTAGTTGCATGAACAATTTTTTCTCTTTTTCATTTCTTCACTTTTGCAACTTGCTTGGCTTGCCCATTATGCCTCTGACCTTGCACGCAAGCTGAACTGTCTTCTGTTTAGACTCCTTGTGTTGTTTCTAAATTGTAAATATATGTAAATGTCTGTATTGTACATGTTCATTGCGTTTCATATTTTTAGTTTTTAGGGCTTTTTTGTTTGTTTGTTTGTTTTTTAAATATACCTTCATTTGCTTCCAAAAACTTCTGAGCTAGTTTGATGATTTATTTTGGGGGGCAATTCTCCACATTCATGTTGGGGGGTAATTCCTAAACCAAATGTCTCTCACATGTTGAGATTTGTGGAATTTGACTTAATAATTTCTTCATGGTGAAAGCTATTCACTTCTTGAATCACTCATGCATGCTTCCATGAGTAACTAACTATAAGAATAATTACATAAATAAAAATACAGGATGATGTAGTCACATGTATTATTAAAGGGTCAGAATAAACCAGTAATAGTAATACTAAAATGGCTAACCAAAATCAGCACATAGACTGGAAGGTCTTCGCTAACTATGTGGTTAAAGAAGTTTGCCTGCATAGAATCATAGAATCGCAGAATCAATAAGGTTGCAAAAGACCTCAAAGATCATGAATTCCAATCTGTCACCCAACACCTCATGACTACTAAACCATGGCATGAAGTGCCACATCCAATCCCTTTTTTAACACCTCCAGGGATGGTGACTCCACCACCTCCCTGGGCAGCACATTCCAATGGCTAACAACTCTCTCTGTGAAGGACTTACTCCTCACCTCAAGCTTAAACTTCCCCTGGCATAGTTTGGGACTGTGTCCTCTTGTTCTGATGCTGGTTGCCCAGGAGAAGAGACCAACTGCCTCCTGGCTACAACCTCCCTTCAGGTAGTTAGAGAGAGCAATAAGGACTCCTCTGAGCCTCCTCTTCTCCAGGCTAAACAATCATAGCTCCCTTAGCCTCTCGTCATAGGGCTTGTGCTCAAGGCACATACAGCAAGGTCCTTGCAGTTGTCAATTATGTCTTGGAAACCCAGACAGGCAAAGTCTACATGAAAATATTCTTACAAAGAAATCACACAGCACTCCACAGTAGTAACTGAGGGGTAGGCATCTAAGAAATATAATTAGATACAGGAAACCTTATATAAAGCATGAACAAAACCAAATAAACCAGATATAACTACGAGGAGCACCTTTAATACCTAGCATCACTTAAATGTGTCATGCTGAATTTATGAAATGAAAACGTTTCAAAATCTAACTTAAATTTGGCTAACTTCAAGGACCTTTCAAGGTCATAAGAAAAGCCCCCAAATGAAAGTAATTAAATCCTTGTGTTAAATTCAATAGTGAAATATAAACTAGAATATGAACTTAGATATATTTTATCTTCTAATTTACAATTTCTCAATTTCTGTTCATTTATGACATCTAAGGCTATTCTCTGGTCCATTCTTGGTCTGTTAAACAACCATCTTTCAACATTGTTCATTAACTTGGAGCTGGGGACTTAAAGTGCACTAACTTCATATTAAGAAGTTTAGGCTCAAGGTGAGGAGAAAGTTCTTCACAGAGAGAGTTGTTAGCCATTGGAATGGGCTGCCTAGGGAGGTGGTGGAGTCACCATCCCTGGCGATGTTCAAGAGGGGATTGGACGTGGCACTTGGTGCCATGGTTTAGTCTTGAGGTCTGTGGTAACAGGTTGGACTTGATGATCTTTGAGGTCTCTTCCAACCTTGGTGATTCTGTGATTCTGTGATTCAGTGCTTCTGACTTGCTTTGCAAAAATCAGATTCTTTCACCTTGCTAAGCATCTTCAGAGCCTTGCAGCTATTATTTTTCAACATGTAAAACAAAATAAAAGATATTTTAAATAGCCCTGCTAAAAGCCCATGTGAGGACCACATCTTCTCAGCTATGAGGTTTTACCTTAGATCTACTTAGTTTCAGTTCTTCTTGTTTTTTTCCATTTCACTTCTTAGAACATTCATTGCTATGAGGGTTTAGACAACAAGGGAGCTGCACCCATACAGCTTTATTTACAGAAATACATAGTAGTAAGGGAGGGGGTTGGCCTCTTCTCTCAAGTAACCAGCACCAGAACAAGGGGACACAGTCTCAAGCTGCGCCAGGGGAGGTTCAGATGCGAGGTGAGGAGGAAGTTCTTCACTGAGCGAGTCATTCGGCATTGGAACGGGTTGCCCAGGGAGGTGGTTGAGTCATCGACCCTGGAGGCGTTCAAGGGGAGATTGGACATGGCACTTGGTGCCATGGTCTAGTCATGGGGTCTGCGGTGTCAGGTTGGACTCGATGATCCCCGAGGTCCTTTCCAACCTAAGTGATACTGTGATACTGTGATACTGTCTTGAGTTTGCATTTAATTTTGGAAAGGAAATTAATGACTTAAATATTTAAATAATATTTCATTAACTTTTAATATCTAATTATTTTTAAAAGTTAATAAAATACCTTTCTAGTGTAGTACCACTGTTATACTGATCGCACAGGACTAGTTCTGCCCTGGCTTGTCTACATAGTCACAGCATGTCACAGCTTGGTAGCTTGGTCACAGCAAAAGGGAAAGGAGGTTTAGGTTGGTGTGCTGGGTTGAGGCAGCCCCCTTCCCCACCCCTGGCAACAATAAACACTCAGACAAAACGGATTGCAAAAGTGATGGAAAGTTTAAATAGAAAGCAGTGAACTTTTACAGAAAAGCAAAAGCAGAGTGATAAAGAAAAATCCCCAAACAGACCCAGAGAGATCCCATCCCTACCTGAGGGTACACCCGAGACCCCCAGGGCTCCTTCTTCCCCCTCCCACTGCTAGGCTAGTCTCAGCTGGCCAGATCTGAGACTGCCCATCCCCCCGTGGCCTTGGGCCTAGCAAGGCCCAAAGCCAGGAGACATCTCCCCCAGTTACCGGCTGACGGAGGAGGAAGAAAAGAGAGCGTGCTTGACTCCGCACTGGATCTTATAGTGGTGCAAAGGATTGTGGTATGAAATACTACATAATTTCCTGTGTCCACCCCTCTGGGCTGGACTTCTGGACACAGGAAGTAAACATTGCAGGGGGGCACCCAGCTCAAACTGTAACAGTTGGATGTTAGGAAGAAGTTCTATACAGAGAGAGTGATTGCCCATTGGAATGGGCTGCCCGGGGAGGTGGTGGAGTTACCATCATTGGAGGTATTCAGGAGGAGACTTGATGGGGTGCTTGGTGCCATGGTTCAGTTGATTAGGTGGGTTGGATTAGTTGATAGGTTGGACACAATGATCTTGAAGGTCTCTTCCAACGTGGTCTATTCTATTCTATTCTATTCTATAATGAGCTTTCTTCTTCAGCACATGAATTGGACAGACTCACAGCCCAGGTGCTTGCGGGAACATGAGCACTGTACCCTAATTGCTCTGCTGGAAAGCTGGGGTAGTCCAAGGAAGGAGGGTTGAGCCAGAAGCATGATGCAGCAGACTTTGTAGCAGTGTCCATGTCTCTGTGCATTCCAGAGTGTTTTGAATTAATTCCAGGAAAACTCTTCCAAATACAAGTCTATGCCTTGAAGCCATGAGCTAGCTTTATATAATTATTTCTTTATAGCTATATTATCAGCATGTAAGCTTCCTTATCCTGACTGGCTAATGAAACTCAGCCTTGAAAGGCACTTGTTCTTTCAGTTCCCATGTGAAAAGGTAATGGGGAAATGCAAACTGTTCCTAGAGAAACAGCCAAGGGAAGATAAAATTAGACCCTTTTCCAAGAGTCTCCATCTCATCTATGAAGTGACTGGGGTATAGAGAAGTTCAACTTCTGCAAAGAGAGAAAGAGGGAATACTTGCCTAGTGCAGTGTTGTCTCATGTGGATTCCCCCATGCTAGCCCTGGGCAAACAACACATCTTCCCAGAAATGTGTGGCAGAGGTCAGAAATACTACATGTGAGCCTGAAACCATCCCTGTCAGAGTTATGCTAGGACTTATTAGTATAACTGGTCTGCAAAGATAGTTAGCTAAGACACTGAGCTGTGGCTGGACTTCTACTGCCACCAGGGCTTGTTTGCTCAGGATGGATAAGGGATGCATCTGGCTTCATTTCATGGTACAGATTCTCCCTGTCATTCACACTTAGTTTTGATGAGTACTCAGGTTCCTTGAATACTATCCACTTATTCCAAGTACCACCAGACCTCTTGATGGTGACAAGAAGGTAATTAACAATCAGTGTATTTCTGCTATAGACTTTGGAGGAGTAGAGAAATTAGCAAGCAAGCTGTAAACAGTTTAGCTCAA
Organism: Melanerpes formicivorus; assembly: GCF_026170545.1. Lineage (NCBI taxonomy): Eukaryota > Metazoa > Chordata > Aves > Piciformes > Picidae > Melanerpes > Melanerpes formicivorus. Next base: position 35,568,592 of record NW_027142354.1, read on the forward strand.
GTATCAGAAAGAGTCTTACCAAGTACTGCAGTTCTCAGCATGGGATCACTTAGAGGTCAAGTGCTCTGCAGTCCATAGTGCAAGGCAAATCGGCTTCAAGCATGAGCTACTTGACCTTTGTTTGTGCTGCTCTGTAGTCTCCAGTTGAGGTTATGCCCCAAAGATCAGACTGCTGAGAGCAGGAAGACACCCAACATTACCTCTCCACCAAACAGACTGCACATACCACTCACACTGAACCCTTAAAATCTCTGCCACAATTTCCAATTTGTTTCCACAATGAATCTGGGAAGGTAACAGAAAATCTTGTGGTTGATTTAGGAGATTATTTGTACATAAACATAAATTTATACCAGCCTATTTCATCCCACCCTTGGTGAAACATTCTTGAAGAGCATCAGCATATAAGGCTCTAATTTTATTTTTCATTTTGATTATCTTGTCTTTTTTGCCTCTTGTATAAACTTGACCTGGAAAAAAAAATCAATTCTTCCGTAACATAAACGTCTGGCACCATCAGTCTCTTTGAACACTTTTTTCCCTTGAGGAATTCTAATTTCTTTGTAGAATAAATACAGTTTTACCTTGACTTTTACTTACAGAATATTTGTCTATTAATTTAGGGGTAAATCCACAAAGAAGTCTAAATCCCAGTTGACTGTTCATTCTATATCTTATATTGAGCCCCCACTTTCCCCTTTTGCAAACGCATTGAATTTCAAGTCTGTGTGACTTCTGGTTGCAGTGTTACTCTGCAGGCTAAAGCTCAGTTTGAAGCTGCAGTATGAAATGGTATCTCACAGTATAAGTGTGGTAGTTTAGGCTGGGTGCCTTCTGCTGCTGCCACACAAGATACACCTTTGGTGCCCCAGGTGTCCAGCCCAGTGGGTGGACACAGAAAGCTGTGTATTTCATTCCCATAATGTACTGCTCCCTATAAATCCGTCAGCAAAGTCACACTTCCTCTTTCTTCCCTTGCTGCTCCCATGGGAGACGCTCTCTATCTGGTAATGGAAGGGGAGTTATCTCAAGGCCTCTTAGCCTGACTAGGCCTAATGTCAAAAGGATAAGGGGGGAAAACAACCTCAGATTTGGCCAGCTGAGATTAGCCTAACAGTGGAGCGGGGGGGAAGAAAGAGCCTTGGGGGTTTTGGGTCTACCCTCAGGTAGGGAGAAGGGGAGTGCTGGGAAGCTTTTGGGTACGCTGTGGGGGACTCTGTACACTTTGGGATCTCTTTTGTCACTGTGCTTGTAGCTTCTGTAACCCACTCCACTGCTTTTCCATTTAAACTTTCCATCAATTCTGCAATCCATTTGTTTGAGTCTCATTTTTTTCCTGCCCCAGTGGGAGGCAAGGAAGGATCTGCCTCAAACCACCTCAATAAGGTACTTGATGAATTATTCCACTGCTTATGGTATGATGAAATTGGGCCAAGAAGAGTCTCTGAGCACCACTCTGCAAGGCTTGAAAAGTCACACAGAAAAGTGAAAGCCACTTCTGCCTAGTCCAGGGGATACTGGATCTTCAGTGATTTTTTGCCACCTTAAGAACCCTGGCACTTACATGGTAGAGATGGACCAGCTCTGTCAGAGAAATGGTGCAGAGCTGAATGGGGCTGCTTAGAGTAAAAGAGCCTAAAGGTACTTCTCTGCTGTCTTCCTTCTTCTCAGGAGCTAGCAAAAGATCAGCATGAGTTTCATTCCTGCCTTCAGTCTCCAGACTATTGCCACAGCAGAGATGAAAATGAGGAAAATCTATAGAAGGAGGCATGTGGCTGCCATCACAGCAGCAATAGTCATGATCAATGGCAGTTAATCTTAGTCTGAAAACAACTGCTGTTCTTATAACTTTAAACTATTTTTTCTGCAGAATTGCACAGATTTTTAAAAAATAATTAAAACTGTAATTATATTATTGTGGTGGTTTAGGCTGGGTGCTGGCCCGGATGCCACTGCACAGAACACACCTGGGAGGTCCCTACGGGTGGGCCCAGCCCAGGGGGTGGTCACAGGCAGGTATTCCATTTCCCATAATGCCCTGCTCCCCTATAAAATGCCCATGCGGGGTCTCCACTTCCTCTTTCGTCCCCAGCTGCAGCCTAGGTAAAATGGCGTGAGCCACCTCCCTTGGGCCTGCCCAGGCCCAAGGCTGGGTTGGGGGGGGGAAAGAGCCCTGGGGGGGTTTGGGTGTACCCCCAGGTGGGGATGGGATGTTCTTGGGCATGTTCTGGGATCTCTCTCTTTGTCACAGTGCTTGTGGTTCTCTGTAAAGCTTTCATTGGTGTTTGTTTTTAAATTGTTTTTCTATTTAAACTTTCCATCAGTTTTGCAATCCCTTTGTCTGAGTCGTTGTTCCTGCCCTGTGGTGGGGAGGGGGTTTGCCCCAACCCATTACAATTATGAAAATGCTTTGCAAGATAATCTCTTTTATTTTCTTTAATATTTTGGAGGGAATTATCATGGGTTACATGGAAAATAGATAACTGAATTTCATTTCTATTACCATTTTGCCACCCTGAACTCTTTCACAGGGTGATAGATTTCATTTCTCACACATGACTTACATTGTTTTTGAATGGAGTAATAAGTGTCATGATATTGTTTCTTGCTGTGGCATCTAAGCCATTATTTAGTAATATATCCAAAGTATTTCATCTGAATTGATAGCCATTACAATTTCAAAGCAGAGGAAGTTTAAGGTCGTAATTTCCAACTAGCTATATGAAGAGAGATCTCTTTGGAGGTGTTGAACATCCCAAAACAGGGATTCAAAAGTTCACAGGAATCCCTTGATAGTAGTGTTGCCCTTTGTACTGCTATTGTACTCAATTTTATTTCTGTTTTCCAGAAATTAAATTTATAGCCTATATATTCTAACAGGAATGTCAAAATACAAATTAATACAGAATAGTGTGTGATAGGTAAGCTTGATAGGATCATCCTGCTACAGCAGAAAACAGATAAATCCTAAAACAAGCATATAGACTGAATGACCACATGTGTAAAGTCAGTCCTTTACATGTGCATTGCATTTTGGGAACCATCCTACCCAAACAATTTTGGTTCAGTTCCTGAACAGAATTTTGTGATAACACAACATGGACTTCAACTTTTTGTTTAAGGGACAGACAAGTTCACTTGTACACTATGCCAGCCTTGCTAAGGTGAAACTAAGAAACTATAATTTAAAACCCTTTAATTACTGCAGGCATACCAGCTGCAGCAGTGGGAACTCTGCTTCTGTATCACTCACCCTTTTCTCTTGCAGCCTTTGACACACACTTGACAAAGATTCTACAGCAACACTACATGAAAACAGAAGTGAGGGTCAGCCTGTAATGTTCTGCTGATGCTGTTGTAATCTTTTCTCAACTTAGTAAAGCAGGAAACAGTAAATAAAGAGGCTATAGATAGGGCAGCAGCTGGAAGGATGGTACATCAGCTGAGAGAATAACACTGTGGGTTTGGTGATGGAATTAAAGTATTTATCTCCTCAATATGATAGTAGTAACATCAATTGTCTCTTATCTGTATCTTTGATATATTGAATATGCCTCATGCAAGAGAATGCTTGCTCCTTCTTCAAAAGAAGATAAGGAAATGCTTTAATATTTCACTAGGTTTAGTATGGCACTTTTGAAGATTTTGTCAGTATGGACAAGGTGAGAAACATTTTGAGAGTTATAGTAAGGATTGTTGACAAGATTTAAGGAAGCAGCTACTAAAGGGTGTCTAGTGACTGTAAAAATAGTCCAGAACGTGTAACTGCAACACAGTTCCTCTGGCATTTTTAAGACTCCTAAAGGTACTAACACACTTGCACAATATCTACTGGAATAAAATGGAAACATGTATATATTAATTGCTATCTTCTTTCTGGGAGGGGAAATAATTTTTCAGCAACCCCAGTAAGTTAATTAATACTTTTCCATCAAAACTAAACTAGTTCTTACAAGTGGTCTATCTTGACTGTTGAAAATGTCAAAGGGATCTAATCAGGTTTTAGACCTTACAGAAGTAGATTTACTTTGGCCTGAGATTGTGCAGATGGGGTGAAAAAAAAGAAACAACACAACAAACCACCAGTTATTTCCAAAACAATCGAAGTCCAGCAGAACTTCATGGCTACCTCAGCTTGTCTCAGACAAAACTAGCTTCAGTTTACCACTGCTGATTTTCAATAGGATGTGTGGAGGCCTTTTCTTGCACATGGCAGAGCATGTCATATTTATAATCAGCATCTAGTACTGCTATGGAAGACTTGGTAGTGAATGGCAAAAAAAAGTTATTTTGAAAGAGAAAAATAGGGACAAACTACATAAATTATTAAATAGAAATCTTTCTGCTGTCATATGTGGCTGGTTTTAAGAATGCATCCAACCTAAACTGTAATTAAGCTCCTTCTTGAACCACTATGAAGTCCAACATAAAAACAAGTATGCTGTTTGTGGCAATGCCAGCAATGAGCAGTGTGAGCAATCTGGCAGTGTAGGCCTAGAGCCTGACATGGTGGTAGGCCATGCTTAGCATAAGTGCAGAGCCAGCTAGCAGTGTAGCAAACCAGTGCTGTGCCTGCAGCATGTAACTAAAACAAGGCACTGGTAGCTATAAACATGGAAAGTTATCTTGGGACAACAGGACATGCACCTGCATCAACAAACCTTGTGTGTCGTTAGTAGTTGGACCAATAATCTGTAATAGTGCAATGGGAACCAGTGAAGCCATGCCAACAAGGCACTCCGAGTTTATATAAGTTGTAGCAGTTGCCTTGCTACGCACTTCTGCCTTTCCTGTCCCTTCTTCTTCTACACTTCACTTTACGGTGCTATACTCGCACCATAGGCCTGCACCATAGGCCTGCAACACTGGAACAATAAAGGGACAATACTCGATCATATTGGTCAGCCGTATTGATTCCAATCTCCGTCGCCCATATCTGGTGCCCGAACAGCTGTTCATAAGCCAAATTTCATAAAGAAAAGGTAAAATAGATTTACCATGAAGAATCTGTAGTCAGGGACCTATGTGCTTATCAGAAATGCCTGGCTTCCCTTCTTCAGAGCATTCAAACCCCAAGCAAACATCTACAAGAAAAAACAGTGAAAAAATTGATCATACAGTAAATCAATAGGAAGTAAGCAACTAATTGCTATGAAGTAGCTAGGAGGTAAGTGGAATAATCTGGCACAAAAGTTGATAAGGTTTTTTTTTAATGCTTGAGGTTTAAGACCTGAAATTTGATCTGAAAATGAAGTCTCCTATGGGGTATGCCATTTGTCTCAGACAGTAAAACATTCAGTTGCTTCTAAAGGAAGATCAGTAGTTGGATGATTAGCTACAAGTTACCAAGATTCATGAACTGTGGAGGCAAATATACAAGTTTCTATTTTAAAATACAGCAAAAGTAAGCCTCAAAACACAAAGGTTAAAAAATTTAGAAATCAAAATCTAAGAAAACTCAAAACTAAACATTTTCTTGGGTTTGCCAGTTCTCAGGGTTTTTTTTGTTGTTGTTTGTTTGTTTGGGGGGTTTTGGGTTTGTATTTAGTGATTTTGTTTTATTCCTGAGGGGAAAAAAATGATAAAATCAAAATAAAATCACAAAGGGTTGAAGCATTGATGAATTTGTTTTGAAAGCAAACTTTTCCCCTGTGTTAGAAACTGACCACAATTATGTGCAAGCATGTCTGACCTGTGGGACTGAGGAGGTTCATGTACATCTTTGGTACTTTAAATCCTGCCACACACTATACCCAGAAGCTTTACTGCTAACTGCCTTTCCACTCCTCAGGTTAACTGTTTGGAGTATGGATAGCAAACACAGATTGCTCTTTTCTTGTTTTCTTGCAGACAGTACAGTGCATTATATTCCTCTGAGTTCCAGGGCAACAACTCTTTTGCTCAGCAGAGGGTCTTTTCTCATAGGACAATGAAACTATGAAGTACAATCTGTTTGTCTTTGTGGAAGGAGTGCAAGAGAGAGAAGAATTTACAATGTTTTTGCATGCAAATCTTCATTTTTATTGTTATTCTCTTCTTAAATTTTATGAGAAAATTTTAGGAAATTATGTGTCTGTGTTAATGTTATATTAAGGTAGCTAAATCAAGGTCTCGACATGAAATGCAGAATTTAGGTTGTAGGCTCAAACTTTCTTCTGGCTCTTTGCTTCTTTCTTAAGATACAGTCTGTGCTCTTATAAATTATTTCTCAAACCACAGAGGAGTCAGTATAACACAAACTGGAATTCTCTGCAAATAATAGTAATTGCATGACAGAAAATGCTGTGCTGCTCCACCATATAAGGAAAGGAGTAATTTACTCACACATACTTATGTATGTTCGATATGATCATCCCTCTGTCTTGATTATGTCTCTACTATTATTCATGCATGGAGATTTTGGACATCACTGGTATTGTGGAGGTGCTGTCCCTCCCTGAGATACAGATATTCATGTGCAAATGCTAGGATTCAGATGCGAACACAAGCATTCACTTTTTCCTGCCAAGACTGCTGGCTACTAAAGATAAGCTTCTCTGCCTTCAAAGGAAAGAAGTGGAAAACCTTGAAGGCAGAAAGACTTTAAAGTCTTCTGCTTCCTAGATATCCTTGACTAAACAGCTATCAGCAGTACCAGGGCAGAATTCTGTGCAAGGCTAGATTTGTCTAGGATCCCACTGAGAGTCACAATAAACATCAGCTGCTTGATGGCAGCCCTCCTCAAGTATGGGCAAGGAAGACAATATGACCATCTGCCTTATGTGCTGGGTTTGTGTGTGACAGGGTTCTGGTAATGAGGGAGGGGGCTGCAGGCATGGTTACTGTAGGAAGTTTCAATTAGCTCCCCTGGCTCCAGATTGGACCTACTTCTGGCCAAGGCCAAGCCCATCAGTGCCTCTGTGAAAACATACTTAGGAAGGGAAAATCTTTTGGGAGAGTTTCTTTGTTTTGGGAGCTCTTTTGTGATGGAGAGGAATGGGGTGTGGGAGGGAAGACCATGCAGACACTGAGGTCAGCGATGAAGGAGTAGGGAAGACACACTGGAGCAAGCATTCCCCTTTGTCTTATGGTGAGATGGCAGACTTAGATTTCAAAAGTGGAGAGCAAGCTGTGAAGCATCCTGTACTGATCATGAAGAAGCTGGTGACTCTGAGGGAAGTCCATGATGAATCATTCCATTGTTGGGAGGATTATAGCCCATGGAAGGGACCCATACCAGTTTCAAAGTTTCATGAACTATTGTCTCCTGTAGGAGGGAAGCCATGTTGAGTTTTGTGCTGGGACCATGAGGAATTTTCCCCTCAAGGAGGAATGGAGCAGCAGGAGCAAAATGGAACAGTCAGGGACTGACCACAAGCCCCATTCCCTGCTCCTTTTTGCCACTGGGATGGAGGAGGTAGCACAGCTGGGCCCAGGAGAAAAAGGAGGAACAGGGGGAAGATATATCAATTGTGTTTGCCACTGCTCTATTCAACTGGTGAATTGGTAATTATTTCATTTAAATTAAATTCATTTTCTTTCCCCAAGTCAGTCTTTTGCCTGTGACTATAATAGGTGGATGAGCCCTCTCTGTCCTGTGTCTAGATCCTCCAGCCTTTTGTTGTATTTTCTCCTTCCCATCCCACTGAAGGGACATAGTAGTGAGTAAGCAGCTACATGGCTGCTTTGTTGAAGGTTGGGTGCACTTAAACCAAGACATTTTACTGCCTCTTCCTTGGGCACCAGTCACTCCACATGACATATTTCTTCTTCCTTCATTGAGTAAAGTCAATGCAGATCAGCAGAGGAGGTATTTTATAAATGGAGCCATTTCAAAAACATGAGAACAGCAATTTCATATGAGGGTGTCATGTACGGCTTGATCTTCTGTCAGAATACCAGCCCAGAACTTGTGATGTTTCCCCCATAATCTGCCTCAAGCTGAGATGATGGAGAACAGACTGCATGGCTGTTTATGTGTGCATGCAAAAATCTCTTTTGTGTAACAAAAAATATGTTGAACCTTGAAGATTTATTTTTCAAAGAAGAATATTTTCTGCTGGATGAATAGCAAAGAACCTGGAAGATGACATGTCCCATGATGAGCGTCTTATACAAACAGTACTCTTCAGGCTCCTTTAGGAATGTGTGTTTCTTCCAACAAGAAGGAGAGAGATTGTGGATGTAACAATAGATATAGACTGTCATGTGTGGACTTTCTAAAGATTGCTTTTGGATTATTGTTCTATGATTAAACAAATTGTTTCAGAAGAGCCACCTACTTTGTCTTTTAGGCAACTACTGAATAAATTTTCCAGGTAAGTTTATATTTTAGTCCTTTTCTTGCAGTGTAAAAATGCTTCTTCTTTTAAGTATTGCAGCTCAGAACTTCTGGTTATATATTGTGAGAAGTGAAGTATTTTAGTTTCCATCACTTTAAAAATTCTAATTTGGAACACCTGAGACCTGGTGATTCACCAGATAACTGGATTGTAAGATTGTCATAAAACCAGCTTTGTAATGAAGCATTTACAGGGAGATCATATGGAAGGCACTGGAGGACATGATTCTTCCTTTATCACTGATCCACTGGCACAAAGCCTTGTTGGAGGCTGGGTGGGCTGTAAGTCCGTCTCTTTCCCTCCACATGAGAACTCCACATCTGTGGCTTCACCATGGCACCATTCATGCCTTGCACATGAGTCAGGCCACTCATGGTAGCACTGCACCTTGGTGGGAAATCGCCTTATTATGTCTGAAATACAGTGAGAGAGGAAAGGCTTACACACTCGTAGCAATCACATCTGTTTTGTGTACCACCAACCTTCCCCAGATCACTGGCTATGAAGCTGTCAGGAGATAAATATTATTTGAACAGGCTGTAACTTTATTTCTCAGTGTGTGAAGGAATATAGTTCAATGATACAGTGAACATATGCCATCTAAATACGAATGTACCACTTTAGAAAAAATCACCTGGTCAAGGTTATTACCCTGGATAACATCTACTAGATTTATCAGACTTCCAACAGCAATTTTCATCACACAAACAAGCAGAGTATTATTATGTCTGTGACAGAGCACTCTTGAAAATTTGATAGCTCTCTGTCAAATACATCTCTCTGGACACAAAGAAATTTTACAATTGTACCATTGCACAGTTGTCCCAGTTTAAAATAAATTATCTCAACTTTAGCCAAAGATGTGGTGCATACTGCTATACAGCAAGTACCTGCTGCACACCCGTTTTTGAGTGCTGTAAGATTTCTCCTCATGTAGCTGTTTATACATACTGCAGATAAGGCCGTGTACTTGCCCTGAGAATACATTACAGGTGAAAACTTTCTCTAAGGGACATGCTTTTCATTTTGCATTTGTATTAGAGGTTGAGAGGAATAATGACCCATTCAGGTGTTACAGGGGAAGCCACAGAGCCTGAGCACAGCAGCAGTGTCTCCCTCTGGACCAGCAATGGTGAGAGTGAATGAAGAACAAGTATACCCTAGTCCAATACCATCATAAACCAGTGAAATGAGTGAAAGCCTGTGTGCTGCAAGAGGAAACAATGCTTCACCACAGAAATGAAGCACCACAAATTACATCCTGTTCCTTCTATGCTCACTGCAAACAAGCTCTTTCTTGAGGATCAGTGTTTCAGGTAGTTCTACCTCAGTTCTCATTTTGGGCATTACCCTTAGGTTTAACTTAATATGAACAATTCTCTGGTAAGCCAATTTTGTGTGTGTGCGTGTCATAAACATGTTGGTATATCATAATGTTATGTTTAAGTTCTTTACCATTAAATGCAACTTTTTTGCATCTGAAATTATTTTAGTTTCCTTTAACATTAACTAGATTACATTGTGATGTATTGCAAATGACAGCTGCTGGAGCAACTTTCCCCCTCAAGAACTATATTCCTTACCAGCTAACTAACCTCAGAATTTTAGAGAATTATTATATAATGTTATTTCCAATCAAAATAAATGTGTTCAGTTTTCCTATAGGCAGTAGCATTAAATAACAGTTACACAGCACAGTCCTGTTCCCACTAAAATTTATGGCAAAACTCCCACTGACATCATGGCAGTAGGATTTAGATCATGTTTGATTTACTTTAACATTCATAGAAATTATGAATTAACCTCTAAAAGTAGAGAAAGTTTAGCCACATAAGCCTCCAAAGAGGATAGATGTTTAATAAATATCTATTTTCGGGGGGATGGGCAGTCTCAGATCTGGCCAGCTGAGACTAGCCTAGCAGTGGGAGGGGGAAGAAGGAGCCCTGGGGGTCTCGGGTGTACCCTCAGGTAGGGATGGGATTTCTCTGGGTCTGTTTTGGGTTCTTTTCTCTTGTCACTGTATTTCTAGTTCTCTGCACGCACTCACCGTTCTATTTAAACTTTCCATCACTTTTGCAATCCGTTTGTTTGAGTCATTATTTCTGCGCGTGGTGGGGAGGGGGTCTGCCCCAACCCATTACACTCATACTTCATTCCATTTACTTCCAGGCTCCCCTTCACATACTTTCACTGATTGCACAGAAAAGTTTCTGAATATAGTGAAAACAACCAGAGCAATTATGCTTATTTTTAGAGGCAAGTGCAATCAGCAGGAAGGGAAAGTTTGCCTCTTTCTCCAGATAAGAAAACAAATCTTTTGAAGGTTAACTGCCAAAGTAAACCCTGGAGAGGGTATTCTTGGTTTTTTCATGTTTAATCATACCTATGCATAATTGTAAAAATCTCTTATTGTTCCTCTAGACCCAGAGGTGTCAAAATTACCTACCCTCTTCAACAACACCTTATCTTCTTGGTCTAGCTGCCCAGGTTCTTGGTGTGCCTTCTGTTTTTCTTCAATTTTTGTTCTGAGATTGCTGTTGATTTCAGCTTGTCCTGGTTTTGAGCCATAAGCTGCCCAATGCAAAAGGGCAGAAAGATATTTTACCCCCAAAGGGAATAAAATAAAAACACTTGTGCAAAATTGGAAGTTAAATATGAATGCTGTTTACAAATACATACAGAAATACAGCAGGTATTCAGGGAAAAGGAATATATGCACAAATTTAGAATAGAATAGAATAGAATAGAATAGAATAGAATAGAATAGAATAGAATAGAATAGAATAGAATAGAATAGAATTAACCAGGTTGGAAAAGACCTTTGAGATCTTTGAGTCTAACCCATCATCCAACGCTATCTAATCAATTAAACCATGGCACCAAGCACCCCATCCAGTCTCTTCCTAAACACCTCCAGTGATGGTGACTCCACCACCTCCCTGGGCAGCACATTCCAATGACAAATCAAAAATTAGGCCTAGTTCACCTGGGACTACCAGCCCAAAACCTTCCAAAAATAACCTTATCCCTCCTCAGTCTCAGCAGGCCCAGGAGCAGGCTAAACTGTGCCCCTCCATGCTAGAACAAAACTGTGCATCAAGAAATGACCCTTCCATTCAGAGGCTGCAAAAGGCCACAAACTCCACCATGAACCACAGACATAAGAGCCACTGCTTCGGGAGCAGAAAGAAGGGAGAAGAGAGGCAGAACAGGCTGTGATGTCTTTTTATATAGAGATTGCAGGATGGTGGGACGGGATTACACAATTCACAATATCCTTTGTCCACTCCCTAGGCTGTCTAGCCCTCGCAGGACTTTTTATCTCTCTGGTGGGACACCCAGACCTAAACCCATAAAACAGCTGTGCACCTAGGTTTCTTTTCTCAGGTCTGTCATTCCTCACTTTAAGGAATGATCTGTACAAGAAACTTCTTTAGGTGAAGGAGCCCTGCACTGAGGAAATATGTAAATTCTCATCCACACTGAGAGGATGAAGAACTTCTCCATGCAATTCCTCCTAATGCTTTTTAAGGAAGAAACTTCCTCCAGGAGAGTGCCTTCAGTTTAATCGTTACAGGTTTCCACAGCAGCTTGTAAAGGACAGTGTTAGCCAACATGAACAAAAAGTCTCAGGAGACTCTAACCTTTAAGAATATGTAACTACCTCATTGCTTCAGAAATCCCAAGAGACAACATACCTCCACATCATGAGTCCCTCTCTGTATTTTCAGGCTTCAAGGCAAGCAACATCTATTTGTTGCAGGCCCAAAGCAACACTAAATATCAATATTTCTTGCCTGACTCAGCTGCTCTACTTAATGTATTGATCTGCCCTTGTATTCCCATTCCTATTCCTGTGCACTGAGGGAGGACAAATAAGCAGGTTCACAGCATTTATTTACATCAGCTCATGTCAACATCAGTCCCAGGGGCACAAGAAGAATTCTTACTTCTTCCCTTTCCTTTGCAGGGATACAAAATGCAAGTCACAATCTAGCCTGTCAATGTTTATGAATAAAATATGTGTATGTAGAAACCTGGAAATGTTATTGGGGAGGGAACTTTGGATGGAATTCTCCTGCAGTCCTGCAGGTCACCGTACCTCCACCTGGGGAAGAGCCCACAACTTCTTTGTACCCCTCCCCCCAGCTGCTATCACAGTAACAAAAGAGGTTCAATCTTTTATCCCACTATGCAGATCCCTTACAGATGTTAGGAAACAAGAAGAACAAACCAAATTCAGGTTTGGGTGTTTGTTTTTTTTTTAGACTCAGACCAGTTAATAGTATCACTTTACTGTCTTAGAATCTAAATTCTTTGCAACAGCTCAGCATACTGTAATCTCACAGAATCACAGAATCACCAAGGTTGCTCATGACTAAACCAGGACACCAAGTGCCACATCCAATCCCCTCTTGAACACCTCCAGGGATGGTGACTTCATCACCTCTCTGGGCAGCCCATTCCAATGGCGAAAGACTCTCTCAGTGAAGAGCTTTCTCCTCACCTCAAGCCTAAACCTCCTCGAGGTATTTTTAATGTCAGAAATTCCTTCTATATCCAAACTGTACTCTTTTCCAACCGGGTAACTCTGTGATAAAGAATAATACTACTAGTTTTCCTGTAGCAGTAGAAAAAAATACCTCAGGCAATAATATACTATGAAAGGATGTTTTCCTCACCAAATTCTACAAAATATTGATAGCACAGTGGAATCCTGTTCTTTTTCAATAGATATTTAGAGAAAAAATGAGGGACAGGGCTATTTTTGTTATTTTTAAGTGCAGCTTTTTCTTACAAGGCTAGAAATCTTTCGTAGTACGCCAGATAGAGATCTTGCCCTTAAAATTGCAGCGGCTTTGTAACTAAATAATGTTCCCCTTCTGGCCAGAAGATTCACCACAGAGAATGTATTCAGACATGATAAGTAAAACTAGAGACAAAAATTTTCCCCTTTGACAACTAATTAACTAGTGTACTAATTCTGTTCCCCAATCTTCAGATGTCAACACAAGGGAAAATGCACAAACCAGAAATGAAATAATAACAAAACTGCGCATTATAATTACATATCTCATAAATAAAAGTTCAAAACTCAGAAAAAAAATAAAGGTCATATTCTCATATGGAAAACAAAACAAGCAAAACAACAGAAGTCAAGGAATAGTTTAATTTTATAGTTAGAAGCTGTTTTCTTTTAATATTCCACATTATCCTAATATATGTGCAAAATATACCAGGACGCTTATAACAGGAACTGATTGTACTGTCACAGGACCATTTGAGTTTTGCTGAACACCAGATCATCAGGATACCAGTAGGACTATAACTGCTTTTAAACATCATTTTAGTTCCACCTTTTGTGAGCTTCTTAATTTTTAATGGCAAGAGAGAAATTGAGTAGCTTTTAAAACTGCCAGCTATTGTAACAGGTTTAAAGTGCACATACAGTAACTAACAGAGGAGACAGAAATAATAATAATAATAATAATAATAATAATAATAATAATAATAATAATAATAATAAACAACCAGGTTGGAAGACACCTTCAAGATCATCGTGTCCAACCCATCAACCAATCCAACCCACCCAAACAACTAAACCATGGCATCAAGCACCCCATCAAGTCTCCTCCTGAACACCTCCAATGATGGTGACACCACCACCTCCCCGGGCAGCCCATTCCAATGGGCAACCGTGGTGATACAGCAGATGCCTCAAAATACACTATTTTCCTTCAATTTAGGATACAAAAATGAATTCAGAAAGGATTTCCCACTCTTCTCAATTACTGAAGCATCTTGAATGTCACTGGAGCTCCACACATAGATTGTTGAGTCTTCAGCACTACTTTTCCTTTTACCATGAAAACACCACTTCTACATTATCTGAGTGTAAAAAGATTCTGTGCTTTTCCTGAGTCATAAAATAACCCAGAATACAACTTCAAAAGAAGTTTTCACAGGATCACAGGATGTTATGAGTTGGAAGAGACCTCTGGAGATTGAGTCCAACCCCCCCTGCCAGAGCAGGACCATAGAATCTAGAACAGGTCACGCAGGAACACATCCAGATGGGTCTTGAAAGTCTCCAGAGAAGGAAACTCCACAACCTCTCTGAAGAGCCTATTCTAGTGCTCTGTGAGTAGGAAATTCCTCCTGTAAATTTAATTACAAATTTCAATAAAATATTTCCCTGGAAAGCCACAGATTTTGAAAGCTGCAAACAGTCTGTAGTATGCTGATCTACAGAAGATCTTGCACAGAACAATTTTACTGTTCCTGCACCTGAAAAGCTTCCCAGCCCTTCCCTTCAGTCTGCATTCATTTAGATAAAATGACCAGAATGAGGCTTGACCAAACAGGGAAGTCCCCAGCCTCCATCAATCAGCTAAGCTCTATTAAGTCAATAAATCAGTTTTATCCTGGCTGAGGTACTGGGCCCTAATCTCTACAAAAGAATTCCTCTGCACATTTGGTACAATAAAACTCAACAAAGCTGTGAAATTTCCATTTCAAAGTTGTGTAGGTCTGGGGAGTTTGGTCATGGATGGTAGCAGCCCTGTTCTCAGTGGCAGCAGGAGAAGTAAAGATTCCCTCTGATGCTACCGCTGGACATTATCACATGAAAGGCACAATGTGATGCCCTAGGAAGTATTAATCTGGAGGAGAAGTTATCTTTTTATCTCTGCTAGAGCCAGGCCTTTGTGCGTGTAAACAAACATGTAACTGAGTGCCAGGTATCAGTTAAGCAATTCACGATATACAAGCTCTCTCATACTTATTTATGCAGTGTGTGCAGTGCACTTAAAGATCAGCATTGATTATCTCAATTTGGTACCCCCTGGAAATGTCTGTTAACCAACTTGCTTAACCTGCCTGTCATTCCTTGAGCTAAAGCGAAAAGTTAACTTCCATAAAAGTGCCTCTCAGCTCACTTTAATGCATCCTTTTCTTTATAGGTATGTCTTGGGAATTCTTGTAGTTCACATTTCTAATAAGTGTGAAAGAACATCTGATGAAAGTGCTTTTATTGTCCTGACTCTAAAAGGAGATACCACTAATTATAAGCCTTTTTCATCGAATCATGGAATCATAGACTGCTTTGGGTTGAAAGGGACCTTTAAATGCTATCTAGCCCAATCACCCTGTAGCAAGCAGCTGCATCTTCTACTAGATCAGATTGCTCAGAGCCCTATCCAACCTGACCTTGAATATTCCAAGGGACAGGGCTTCTACCTATCTGTGTCTATTTCTACTTGGGTTTGTTCAGGGTATTTTATTTTCAATATTTTTCCTCTGTTGTATTTCCCCCATTCCTCCCTCTTTTCATTTCTTCTGTGAGGGTCAAATAGAAATTGCTAATGACATTGCCTATTGCTGGGTTTGCTAACAATGGAACAAAAACTTACCAAAAAAGCCTCATTAATTATTCATCAACATGTTCTTATTTACACCAAGTTTAATTTAAAACCCTGTGCATTTTGCGTTGTGCCAGCGTAAATGACTACACAGATGCAGAGCAACACAGTATGCCCTAAAACCAGGGATCCATGAGCACTGTTACCCAGGAGACCATTGTATTGCAATGAGGTTAGAGGAAATGACTGTAAGGCAAATCTCACCTTGAGTTAATGATCCAACACACAACACATTTTAAAAGGGAAAATTACAGAGAAATAGGTGACTATGCATGAGTCAAATTGTGCATATTACCAGACAGAAATGCGTATAAATGGGCTCAGTATTTCAGACCTCAGGATAATACACATGGGATTAACTTCAGATAATCTTACCTCCCCCTTGACAGACCACTAAAGGGTATATATTTTTCGGTTGGTTGGTTTCTAGTAAAGCTACCCTTGTCAGATCAGCACAGGTTTGTTAAATTGACTGCAGTGTGACATACACAACTGGCTTTCTGAAGGTACTAGGATTGAAAACATGATGGGAAGGGAAAGGAAGAAGTAATTAGTGATATAATCCTCTAAGTGGCTTAAAGTCCAAAGAGAAAAGGCCACTGCGAGTGAATACAAAAGGTGGCTGTGTTTGCTCATGTCTGAGAGACACTATGAAGGTGGTGAGCTCAGAGAGGTTTCTTGGGAGCAGGTGGACAATTGTGGCTGAGCTAGGTCTCTTCATGGGGGTAGGACTGGATGCAAGGGTGTTTCCTGTGGATTCCTACACCCACATCTGGCTTCAGAGCCAGAGCAGACAGCATCATTAGAGTGATGATGATCAGTTGGTGGTGGCCAGGCAGCAGTCTGGCTGCTGGGGAATACCTGCTTTAGACAAACCGCAACGTGTCCAGGCCTACAGAGGCAGGTGGCATCTCACTTCTTCATTTTAACCTGTTTTGCTACCTCACCTTTAATTTACCTTACCTTTCAGCCCAAGTAAAGTCTTTGTGTTCCTGTTGAGAAAGTGTATATTTTCTCATCTCTTTTGTACTGACGATTTTATCGTTTTGGGAACATCTCTTGAATGCTTTCCCTTCAAATTATTTTGCTGCTCTTCCGTTTTACCACTTTTACCTTTTTCTTTATTTACTCTGAATAACATACTAGTATCTCAGTTTATTTTCTTGTACTTTGATCTCTCATGTTCATTCCCACAACAAATGTCAATTCCAAGAACCATGGTTTAGGGGTCCTGACTCTCCTATCTTTTTCTCCAGTGTCCAGAATTACAATATTTTTTCTTTCTCTTTACAACTCTCTTTGCTTTTCACTTGAGTTTTTATCTTTGCTTTTCACTGCTCTTTTTCTCTTTGTTTTTCACTGTTCATTTTATCTTGTGCTTTCTTGCTCTAACAATCCTTAATCGTATTTCTCCTCTGCTCCGTGTGTCACTTTATTTTTGCATTTCTGCTGAACTTAAACAGAGGACAAATTCAAAGTTTTTCCTCCCAGTCACCCTTCAAATCCTTTTCAACATGCATTACTTTTTTTTTTTTTTAATCCAATTATGCAGTCCTACCCTATGTCACTTACTGAATCTAGTGATTTTTTTTTTCACAATTTTTCCTTTACCCTCTTTCCATTCCCTGTCCTTTCTTCAGATTTTGCCTTTGTGCATCAGTTACCAAAGCCATGAGTTCTAATGCCAACATTGAACATTTTTATTTTTGTGTGACCTCTTGAAATATTTTAACCAGCTAGTTTTAATGTGAAAAAATAATTTTCATGGTTATTCAAATATACATATAATTAAAACAAAAGCATCATGAGAATTCCCTTCTTAGATGTGCATATAGATTTTGATACAAAATGAAATGCCATTTTGATATATCCTTTCATTTCATTATGAAAAGGGGTGTTTAAGTCATTCAGATTTACAGCATTATGAATTGATAATTGGTCTTGAAGAGAAATAGAGGTTTTTATTCAACTTTGAGCTTTTTTTAACAAATCTCTAAAGATTCCCCTAGGATTGTCAGACTCAAGATTCAATGAAAAGCTAATATTTGTTTTACTCATCCCTAAGCCTGAGCAGAAGTCACAGACTCTTTATCTCTGCCCCTGTTTCAGATGAATAGAATAGAATTAACCAGGTTGGAAAAGTTGTTTTAATACATGTTCTGAGAAGAACACACTGTCTTCAGCCCAGCAGAAAAGGTGGTCAACCAAGCCAGTGGCACTATGACCTGCTGCTGGGAGTCCAAGTCTGGTGGTGACTACTGAAACACAAACTCTTCTCACTCCAGCCCAAGAAGCAGAGAAGCATTTTAATCACAGCAAACAACTTCAATGTGGCAACCCCACCTTCAAGCATCCTGCAGCCTAGTTTTATTGAAAACCCAAGTAAGTACATTCTTAAAGATACCTGTAATAAGCCAAACAGGAATCTTCTGAACATCAGTCCCTCTGCCACTCCCTGTTTTTTTCTAAGGCAGAAATGCCTGAACTTCACCTAGCCCATCCATCCTTCCTGTTCATCCTCCCTCGAGGCAGGTTAAATCCCACAGACAAGCCAGGAGCAGAGCAGTGTGACACAGCCCTGGGTAGGGGATGGTTTGGGAACCCAAATCAGGATGGGAACACTCATCAAACCTCACGCCAGGTACCTACAGGATTGCACAGGGACTGAAAAAGAAAGAGTCTGAGGGTGCTTAAGGGTTTTTCTTAGGAACCTACATTGGCTTGGAAGTACAAACATGCTGTATTTGGAAAATCTCACAAAAATGGCCTGTTTTCCAGGATACTAAAGGATACTTGACAAAACATAACTTAAGTAACTTCAGCTATGGGAAGATAGCCACAGCAAGATTCTCAAAGTAAAACATTTCTTGACATGATCATTAATACTCCTAAATAGTGTTTTGGACAATTAATATTTTGCAGTGCTCCCATGAGACAAACCGTTTGCTTTTCACTTAATGAGCACCCCTTCTCTTCCGTTAACGCAGCTGGCAGTATTTTTCCGAGCAGTTGTGACCACCCACCTAAAATCTGAGTATATTGTTGGCTCCAGAAAGCAGTATTTCTGGAGAAAATTAGGTTGTTTTGAGTTTTTTTCTCCCCTCTGATCTACTTTGCTCAAAATAAAATAAGTTTAGCACCTTACGAAAAAGCTCTGGAAAATTAACAATGATAAAAAACTTTTCCATCCCATAAAAGTCTAGATACTCAAGAATGAGTGATAAAACTTACTGTCAAGATAACAACTCAGGCTGAGAATTTTTCTTGCTGCAGATTCTCTGAGAAGCTGAGAAGAGGACAGAGATTAATTTTTGTGTATTTACCAAGTAATTGAGTGTTTTCTCAGTATTTTGAAAAGTCAAGTAGTTACAACATTGGATTTTGCAATTCATTGACTTTGGGATTAAATGTTTTCTCCTATACAGTATTTCTCAGGTTCTTACGGCTTTTGCATAGTCTATATTGATTTAATCAAAATTTCCCACGAGATATATTTTTGCTGCCTGATTGTTTCAGCAAGGAGCAAACTCGTTGCAAACCTATGTCCCCTTAGAATCCAACCCTCCCTTTCACTGACAATAGTGATGTTATAGAATAACAGTGATTAGTCTCTGTCACTGTAAAGCTCTTAACCCATTTTTGCCAATCCAGTCTGCGTTCCCATGGAAACGAAAGACAGTAACACAGAAGATAGAACTGCTTTTTGCTTTTTGCTTTTGTTGGATTTCAGCTGCTTTCCAGCTTTGTCCACTAATTCCACTTCCTCCACTTTCTTTTTACTTAAACCTGTAGATTTTAAGATTCAATAAAATTCAGTCTTATGAGTTTTCATTTTGCTGTGACTGGTTTTAAATAAATTATTTCGCTAGAAAAAAATCGATAGAGTGATACACTTGTCTATTGGAGTCCTGGGTTAATTCACAAAGTGGTCTGAAGTCAGTTTCTAAGAGATAAATTGAAGCCTTAGTAAGGACTTTTGGTGATATAATTTGGAAGTTGTAGGACAGATGCAAGCTATTGCCCAGATTATCACTCTTATAGTATTAAGATGCAAGTATAGAGATGACTAGAAGCATATATAGTCAAATTAGATTTGAGTTGTTATGTCCTTAGAAGGTTTCTGAGAAAATGGAGACAATATTTAAATGCATGTGAAATATATAAATATTTCACTCTACTGCATTAAGAAGCTTTGAAAGGATATCTTATCAATTAGATTGCCATGACTTTACGTCCAAGAAAGAATGTGTTAAAAAATTCCGTAATGAAATTTACCAAATCAGATTATTTGTCTGTCTGTGTAGACAGGCACTTTCAAAGGTCACAAAGATGAACCAATCACAAAGCATTACTTAGCTCACAGTAATGCTAAAGCAAATACTATATCCAAGGGAAAAGAAGTTGAGGTTGTTTTCTATGCAAAACTTGTCCACAATTTAAAATGCAATTTTTTTAAATTTTTTTTTTTCTTACCAGTAATTTTGTGACAAAAGCTAAGGGTGGTTGTAGCCAGGAAGGGGTTGGTCTCTCCTCCCAGGCAACCAGCACCAGAACAAGAGGACACAGTCTCAAGCTGTACCAGGGGAAGTTTAGGCTTGAGGTTAGGAGAAAGTTCTTCACTGAGACAGTCGTTAGCCATTGGAATGGGCTGCCCAGGGAGGTGGTGGAATCACCATCCCTGGAGGTGTTCAAGAGGGGATTGGATGTGGCACTTGGTGTCATGGTTTAGTAATGAGGTCTGTGGTGACAGGTTGGACTTGATGATCTTTGAGGTCTCTTCCAACCTTGGTGATTCTGTGATTCTGTGATTAATTAGATACTTAAATTAATGGATTCTGTTCAAAGGCTGACTGATGATATAAATCTCTAACAGAACAGGCTGACATGTTACTCAGGCAATGAGACAGGTCTTTCTAAAACAGAGGAATTGATTACTTCATGAGGTTTGGTTCTTTTCTAAGTTGGAAATACATGAGAGAAATAACAGAATATCAACAGAGCTGGATAAGGAAGTGGAGAAAATTAATTTTAAAGAGTTATTTTTTCCGTCTCTGTATTTTAAATAAGATATCTGAAGCAAGAAGATTTGTAACTTTTACCATTATCTGTTTTACCATCTGCCTTATGTTGTGGTCTACCTGGACTTCAGCAAGGCCTTTGACACCGTTCCCCAAAGTAAACTGCTGGCTAAGCTGTCAGCTCGTGGCTTCGACCGCAACACTCTGTGCTGGGTTAGGAACTGGCTGGAGGACCGAGCCCAGAGAGTGGTGGTGAATGGTGCCACATCCAGCTGGCAGCCAGTCACCAGTGGTGTCCCCCAGGGATCAGTACTGGGCCCCGTCCTCTTTAACATCTTCATTGATGATCTGGATGAGGGGGTTGAGTCAGTCATCAGCAAGTTTGCAGATGACACCAAGTTAGGAGCAGATGTTAGTCAGTTAGAGAGTGGAAAAGGCTCTGCAGAGGGACCTCGACCAACTGGACAGATGGGCAGAATCCAATGGGATGGCATTCAACAAGTCCAAGTGCCGAGTGCTGCACTTTGGCCACGGAAATCCCATGCAGAGCTACAGGCTGGGGTAGAGTGGCTGGAGAGCTCCCAAACATAGAGGGACCTGGGGGTACTGATCGACAGCTGCCTAAACATGAGCCAGCAGTGTGCCCAGGTGGCCAAGAAGGCCAATGGCATCCTGGCCTGCATTAGGAATAGTGTGGCCAGCAGGAGCAGGGAAGTCATTGTGCCCCTGTACTCTGCTTTGGTTAGGTCGCACCTTGAGTACTGTGTCCAGTTTTGGGCCCCTCAGTTTAAGAATGAAATAAACCTTTATTTAGAATAAACCAAACCAGGTTGGAAGAGACCTTCAAGATCATCGCGTCCAACCCATCAACCAATCCAACCGACCCAAACAGCTAACCCATGGCACCAAGTACCCCATCAAGTCTCCTCCTGAACACCTCCAATGATGGCGACTCCACCACCTCCCTGGGCAGCCCACTCCAATGGGCAATCACTCTCTCTGTATAGAACTTATTCCTAATATCCAACCTGAACCTCCCCTGGCGCAGCCTGAGACTGTGTCCTCTAAGAAGGACATTGAAACACTTGAACGTCTCCAGAGAAGGGCAACAAGGCTGGTGAGAGGCCTTGAGCACTAGCCCTATGATGAGAGGCTGAGGGAGATGGGATTGTTTAGCCTGGAGAAGAGGAGGCTTAGGGGTGACCTCATTGTTCTCTATAACTACCTGAAGGGTGGTTGTAGCCAGGAAGGGGTTGGTCTCTTCTCCCAGGCAACCAGCACCAGAACAAGAGGACACAGTCTCAATTTGTGCCAGGGGAGATTTAGACTCGAGGTGAGGAGAATGTTCTTCACCGAGCGAGTTGTTCATCATTGGAATGGGCTGCCCAGGGAGGTGGTGGAGTCACTGTCCCTGGAGGTGTTCAAGAGGAGATTGGACGTGGCACTTGGTGCCATGGTCTAGTCATGAGGTCTGTGTTGATAGGTTGGACTTGATGATCCTCGAGGTCTCTTCCAACCTTAGTTATACTGTGATACTGTGATACTGTGATACTGTGATACTGTGATATATGGGAAAGTTCACTGTAGACTAGGATTTCTCTGTGACAGGTACAGCACAAATCCATAGCTGTTCTTGCCTTGAAAAGCTGATGATTTCGATTTCAGTGAACATCACCTCAGTGATGCACCTGAGAGTGCTGCATTTCATCTGTTGCTTGTTTTAATCCCTGACAGGGGAAAATAAAGCAACAAAGTCAATACACATGTATTTTTTACACCCCTAAACAAGAATTTATTTTCATATTCATAAATGTTTCTCCATAAACAGCACATTGTGATACTTTATCTTCATTTCATCATATGTAAAGAAAAAGGTCATATTAAAAGGTCTGCTCAGGGTGTCCACATTCACTGGGACTGGCTGCTCTAGGCACAGCAATACAGGCATCCCAGCAGTGTCACAAAACCCTGTCCATGCTTTGCCATCAGACCTACCTGCAAAAGCAGGGTATCTTATTTGTGAGTGGCACAGTTTTAAAACACCTCAGATTTTCCCTTTTTTATCATAGGAGATACTTATAGAAAGCACAGCTCCAGATTGCTAGTTCCACTCCCTCCACCCTCTCAGTGCCCTCCAGACAACCACTGATTCTGCAGCTTGGTATGGGTCCTAGTGCTGCCACAAGTACCACCACCAGCAATGGAAGAGGAGCCTCAATTCCCCAGAACCAATCCCCAGCTCACAGCAGCCAGACCTCTTTGGTACTGCCAGAGATGCCCTAAACCCTGGAGCAACCAAGACCACAAAACTGAGCACACTGTCACTAGCCATTTCTTGGGCATCTCAGAAGCTCCCCCAATTCCACAGTAATTGTCATCAAGGTTTAAGCAGCAGCTGATACGCATTTACATTGTCAGCACCATCACTATGTTAGCACGATCATTCTCATAGCTGATGGGAAACTGCTCCTCACACCCTTTCTCCTAACTGCTTTAACTACTCTCCAACTACATGTCAGAGCATAATAAATGGATTTTCTGAAGAACAAAATTAAATGAGTCCTTCAAATTTATGTAAAGGAGATCAATTATGGGGAGGGGTTGGACTCGATGACCTTTGGAGATCCCTTCCAACCCAAACTATCCTATGATTCTATGAGTATAACAACTACCTAGCAGGACAACTAATGTCAAATCTGATTTTTTCTTTTTTTTTTTTTTTTTAAACATTGATGCTTTTCATCACCTTGGACTTTTTATTGGGACAACCAGTTAACTTCACAGAGACAAATGAGCAAAAAATATATGATTTTTTTTTTCTGCTGTTACCATAACGCCCATTTTAGTTAACAAGGTAAAAGCCTTCCAGGTCTTTTTTTCCAATCCCCTCAGCTGTCTAGATCTACAAATTTAATTTTAACCAGAGTAAGACCTCATCAAATATACTCGCTTTCTATCACAACATCTAAGCACAAGAGCTGGCTCAGCTGAAAAGAATCCCAGAGTTTCATGTTGGTGCTTTCATAAATGGAACCATCACCAGTCCATTTCTTTCTTTTCAGAAATCTGTTTTGTAAGAAGAAGGATGTCTTTAGAAAGTAATACCACAGCAGCTTTACAATAGGTGTTGTGCAATGGTATCAAGGAATGCAATTTTGAGAACAGATTCTTACAGTCCTTCCCACCATGTAACACAAAAGTAATTTGCAGAAATATGTCTAAAGAGAATTCTGAGAGATTACTTCATTCATCTTTACACCAGGGCAATGTGGGGTTGTGTCTACCTACTCAGAGTAAGACAGTAAATATTGCAAAATAACGTCCTTCAGAACAAAAACTGCTATAGGGACATGAATATCGCCTTACAATGCATTTTCAAGAGTTTCAGTGACAGATTTTATCACAATAGTAACAAAACCAGTACATTAAAATTTGTACCTTTGGGGGTAAGTTGTATTTGTATTCAGCTAAGTCTTAATGCCACTGAAAATAAAAATTAAAAGCAAACAAACAAAACAAAAACAAACAACCCAGGACATACTTAGTAACAAACAATATTCAGAATGTAAATTAAAAAGGAAGACTGCAGTGACCAGTGGAAAATCTAACAAGTTATATGATTCCTTCATTCTATTTGTATATTGTGAAATATAAATATTCTTTATATATGTATTTTGCCTGCTGATATTTAGATTCAAGAGAGGTGAGTAGAGGAACTTAAAATTAAAATGAATGCTAAAGTTTAAATTTTAACACCATCAAAATGTTTAGATTATAATAAATCTATGACTTTTAAAATGTGTCTTCTTGTTTTCTGTGGGCTATTATATTTTAAGCCAGGATATTTTACCTGATGAGAATTCAGCACTCTGATTCTGTTCAAAGTACTTACAACGTGAATATAGATCTCTGATGGCTCAAAACTTATGCTACAAAGTTTGTACCAGAGGGATTTTAGTATTCAGTGTTAGGAGAACAGCCTGCTGAAAACTCATGCCAAGTTATAAACAATCCTTCCCAGAGGATATCAATTTTCCATCATAATTCCCTTGTGATTTTTCAGAAGTCAATATGTGATCTAAATTCTGGGTCTGTGAATGAATTCATGTCTATTCTGACTTGTTGGCTCCATTTTTCTTGTTCCCCTAACCTTCCTGGGTAAACTGTGTGAAAGATAATTTAGGCTGGTAGCTCTCTTTTACTCCACCCAATACATTTCTCCAGCACTGATGCCCTGTCCTTGACACTCTACATGAAAATTTTAATGATTAGGCTTGCCTCCATGATTTGAATTTAGAAAAGGGTTGCTGGCCTTCCAGAAAGTTGGATATCTACATGCACAAAATTGGGCTACAACTAGTGCTCTC
Organism: Melanerpes formicivorus; assembly: GCF_026170545.1. Classification (NCBI taxonomy): domain Eukaryota; kingdom Metazoa; phylum Chordata; class Aves; order Piciformes; family Picidae; genus Melanerpes; species Melanerpes formicivorus. The sequence goes on from NW_027142354.1 coordinate 35,593,719, forward strand.
CAAGGATGCTTAAGAGATACAAGAAACCCTAATTAGTGAGAGGAAACAGAAAACAGAGGGGGGGAAAAAAAGTCATTAGGATGGACATCTGGTCCTGATTCCTACCTCTTCAAAAAATAACTTGCAGGCAAAAACTGTAATCCTTTTTGTGTCCTACTGGATCATGCACTGTGAGGAACACAACATTTGGATGATTTCCCTCCACGTATAAATAAACTCCATTCTCTGCTCCTGTTTATGCTTAAAATAAAAAAGATTCTTACCAGTTGATAAACCAGGAAACTTGCCCATTGGTTTCCTTACTGTTATAATAATGCTATCGTATGAAATATGAAATTATTTCTATGGGAGTTAAACCATAATTACAGAAAAATGTTGTACATACAATGACAACAAGCAATTATCAGAAGAAGAGGGAGAAAGTTGAATACTTCTTCCACTCTCTGTGTATGAAATCAGCCAGTTTGGAAGAAACAGGTTTCTGAAGCATTGACATATCACAGGGCACTTATTTCTATCCGAATTAGGACAATTCTGGTCCAAGTTGTTCTGTCTTCAAGTTCCCTCCACTGAATACTATGGTATCAGTTATGTCATGTCATTTTATTTCTGTCTTCACATAGTATTTGGAGACTTGTGACCAAATAACTATCTTAGCCCATGAGCCTGTGATAGCATTTTTATTAATTCACCAGGACAAAAACCAACCAACCAAACGAACAAAATTAGGCACACCTAATTACACCCACCTTCTTCTGCTTCCTATGATGGAGCAGCAGCAGAAGACCAACAGCGACCAAACTGTCCCACATCTAATGGAAAGTCTGATAAAAAATATGAAACAACCCACAAATAAGAATTACCGTGTGTAGTGGGTGGAAGGGTAAGGCCAAGAAGCCTCCTCCCTTCCCCCTTGTAAAGTAAAAGGGAAAAAAAAAATGAAGGGAAAGGAAAAAAAACTCGCAAGCTGAATTAGCAAAGCAGTGGAGGTATATTTACAAAGCAATGTAGGATTTGCAGGGGGAATATTTACAAATTTACAATATCTACAATATATACAAAGATATACAACAGGGTAACGCAGAAATGAGAGTAAACCCCTCGGCAGAGAGGGGGTTCCCCACCTCCTCTTTCCCCTCTTTCCCCCCTTTCCCCAGATTAGGTTAGAAGAGAGAGAGAGCGAAAGAAAGAAGTTAAAAGCAGTTTTGTGTTAATTGGAAAAGAGTTAATATACAGGCCTGGTATCTTGTTTTCAAGGCCGAGGCCTTGGCAAAAAGCCCAGCACAGAGTTAGCTGCAGAGCTGCTGCACCATGGAAAGGCAGAAGCAAGACTGAAGATAAGGTGCTGGAAAAACCCAGTATAGTCCCAGCTCAGAAGGTGCTTCCTCCCACTCGTCCAATGAAATTAGTTTAGACTATTCCTTCCGTTTACCAACTTCCGTCCACCATATTCCCTTTCTTAAGGGGGCAACGTCAACCGGCCACAGTCCACCCCTTCTAAACAATTTCATTGGCTGTTCATACTGTCCATCCAATCCACAACGATGTTTACAGTTCGTGAGTAAAGTTCATAGTCCATTCCGGCTACGCTCAGATGTAGATGATTTAAAAGTCCAAGAAAATCAGAAAATGAGAAAAATGGAAAACAGTTCATTTTCTTCGCCGACGAAGCGAAGAAAAGGGAAACAGGGATTCTCAGGGTCTCTTAGTTGACTCAGGGCTCTCAGGGATGTCAGGGTTCGTGCACCGTAGATTCCTCGTTGATTCTACCTTTGGACGCGATGTAGCTGTACAACAGTTCAAAATTAACCTCTTTCAGCTAAAGTTAAGTTTCTTTGTGGAATACACTGAATTTCACCGTTCTCTTGCATTACCCAATAAGTGTGACCCGGACCTTCAGCTGAAACCACCCCTCGGACAGGTTTAGCCTCTCCTGAGGGTGAAAATACCCAAACAGTTTTACCTAACAGATTCTTTTCTCTAACAACAGGAACTCTATCACCTTCTACTTTCCGTAGCAAATCTGAATGTGCAGGTCCAGCTCTGTTCACTGAACCTCTACTATTTACCAGCCAGGTTGCTTGTGCTAAGTGTTTTTCCCAGTTTTTCAAAGATCCACCCCCCATGGCTTTAAGAGTGGTCTTCAACAAACCGTTGTAGCGTTCAATCTTCCCTGAAGCTGGTGCATAGTAGGGAATGTGGAATATCCACTCAATACCGTCCTCTTTTGCCCAGGTCTTTACAAGGTTGTTCTTGAAATGAGTTCCGTTGTCTGACTCGATCCTCTCTGGAGTTCTGTGTCTCCACAGGATCTGTCTCTCCAGACTGAGAATGGTGTTGCGTGCAGTTGCATGTGGAACTGGATAAGTTTCCAACCATCCAGTGTTTGCCTCTACCATAGTAAGCACGTACTGCTTACCAGAACGAGAACGTGGTAGAGTGATGTAGTCAATCTGCCAAGCTTCACCATACTTGTACTTGGACCATCTGTCACCATACCACAAGGGCTTAAGTCGTTTTGCCTGCTTAATAGCAGCACAAATGTCACAGTCATGGATGACTTGTGTGATAGCATCCTTGGAAATGTCTATGGATCTGTCACGAGCCCATTGGTATGTTGAATCTCTGCCTTGATGTCCTGACGAATCGTGAGCCCACCGAACTAAGAATATCTCACCTCGGTGTTTCCAGTCGAGATCAAGATTAGAGTCCATGTCTACTTGAGAAACTCTTGCAGCTAGATCTGCCTGATGGTTGTGTTGCTGTTCCTCAGTAGCTTTGCTCTTAGGAATGTGAGCATCGATGTGTCTCACTTTCACTGGAATTCTCTCGATTCGATCAGCAATGTCCTGCCATAGGTTGGCTGCCCAAATGGGTTTTCCTTTCCTCTGCCAACCACTCTTCTTCCAGTTCTTTAGCCAACCCCATAGAGCATTGGCTACCATCCATGAGTCGGTGTAGAGATAAAGCTTTGGCCATCTCTCACGTTCAGCTACGTCGAGAGCTAGCTGGACAGCTTTTCCCTCTGCGAATTGACTGGATTCTCCTTCTCCATCTTTCGCCTCTGCAACTCGGCGTGTTGGACTCCACACTGCAGACTTCCACCTTCGCTTGTTTCCAACAAGACAACAGGAACCGTCTGTGAACAAAGCATATTTCTTTTCATCATCAGAAAGGTCATTGTAAGGAGGAGCTTCCTCAGCACGAGTTACTTTCTCCTCTGGAGGTTTGGCACAGTTGGTACCTTCAGGCCAACTTGAGATCACCTCCACTAGACCAGGTCTTTCAAGATTTCCCATTCGAGCTCTCTGTGTTATCAGAGCCATCCACTTGGACCAGGTTGAGTCTGTGGCATGATATGGTGTGGAACCTTTGCCTTTGAACATCCAATTCAAAACTGGTAATCTGGGAGCTAAGAGAAGTTGTGATTCAGTTCCAATCACTTCAGAAGATGCTTTTACTCCTTCATAGGCAGCTAAAATTTCTTTCTCTGTTGGAGTATAATTAGCCTCTGAACCTCTGTAACCTCGACTCCAGAAACCAAGAGGTCGTCCACGTGTCTCACCTGGAGCTTTTTGCCACAAGCACCAGGTTGGACCATTGTCACTTGCAGCCGTGTACAAAATGTTCTTAATGTCTGGACCATCTCGGACTGGTCCCAGACCCATTGCTTGAATCACTTCTTGCTTTATCTGGTCAAAGGCTGCTTGTTGTTCAGGTCCCCAGTGGAAATGGTTTCTCTTTCGAGTCACATCATACAGAGGTTTCACAATCTGACTGTATCCAGGAATGTGTAGTCTCCAAAATCCCACTATCCCCAAGAAACGTAGGGTCTCTTGCTTGTTGGTGGGACTTGCCATGGTAGAGACTCTATTTACCACATCCACTGGAATGTGTCGGCGTCCATCCTGCCACCGCACTCCCAGAAACTGAATCTCTGTGGTAGGTCCTTTCACCTTGTCTCGTTTGATGGCAAAACCTGCATTCAGAAGAATGTCAATGATTTTGTTACCTTTCTTGAAGACTTCCTCAGCAGTTTTACCCCAGACGATGATATCATCGATGAACTGGATGTGTTCTGGAGCACTGCCTTTCTCCAGAGCATCGTGGATCACTGCATGACAGATGCTTGAGCTGTGGATCCAGCCCATTGGCAGCCTGTTGAAAGTGTACTGGATTCCTCTCCAGGTGAAAGCAAACTGAGGCCTGCATTCCTCTGCTATGGGAATAGAGAAAAATGCATTAGCAATGTCTATGGTAGCATACCATTTGGCCTCTTTGGATTCCAGCTCATACTGCAGTTCCATCATGTCTGGTACTGCTGCACTCATAGGTGGTGTCACTTCGTTTAGGGCTCGGTAGTCTACTGTCAGACGCCAGTCTCCATTCTGCTTCCGCACAGGCCACACTGGACTGTTGAAAGGTGAATGAGTTTTGCTGACGACTTTCTGACTCTCCAACTGATGAATCAGATTCTGAATGGGCAACAAAGAGTCACGGTTGGTTCTGTATTGTCTGTGATGCACAGTCTGAGAAGCAACCGGCAATTTAATGTCCTGTATCTTATGTTGTCCCACAACTGCAGATTCATCAGAAAGTTCAGGTCTGGCAGATAGCTTCAATTTTTGTCCATCAATTTCTATTGAAGCTACTCCAAAAGCCCATTTGTAACCTTTAGGGTCTTTGAAACGCCCTTCTCTCAGAAAATCAATTCCCAAAATACAAGGTGCACCAGGTCCGGTCACAACTGTATGCTTCCTCCATTGTTTACCAGTTAGACTTATATTAACCTCTACCTTACTTAACTCTTGAGATCCACCAGTGACTCCCAGAATAGTTATAGACTCTGATCCCTGATAATTTGATGGTATTATGGTGCACTGAGCTCCTGTGTCAACCAAGGCCCTGTACTTCCGAAATTGTGAAGTGCCAGGCCACTGGATGTACACATCCCAATAGATTCTGTTATCTCTGTTATCCCTCTCCTCCCCCTGGCGGGAGGCAGGGCACCCCTAGTTATGGGGAACATGCGCACATGTGCATTGCACATATTGTGCAGGGTTATAACTTTGCGTGTTATAACTGGAGCCACTGTTGGAGCCATAAGAGTCGTTCTGGGGAACTGTGGAAGTAACAGCTACCCTTCTGGTATTGCTACCTCGGGTTCTGCCACTTTGCAATTCCCTCAGTCTCCTGAAAAGATTAGAGGTTGGTTGGCCATCCCAGTGGTTCATGTTCTCACCAAACTGATCACGCAGAGTTATCCAAATAGTTCTACGTGATTGCCTTGGTGGTCTGTTTTGGAATGACCTGTTTTGGAATGTCCTGTTTTGGAATGACCTCCTTGGAGGACGTGTATTCCTCACAGATGAGACTTGTATCCACCTGGAGGAAGAATTGAAACTATCCCTTTGTGCCAATTGGTATATGGAATCTTTCAGATCCTTCATGCAATTCTCGATTTTTCCAGACAGAGTTTCAATGGCTGAAACCAAAGAACCACGTGTCATGCTATCCTCCAATTGTCTCATTTGATCACTGAATTGGCCAACCGTAGGAGAAGCTCCACCATAACTTCTTGACACAATTCTGCTTGCCAGAATGTTTGCATAATTAGAAGGAGCAAGTTTGATAATCTTTTTAGCAAGACCAATACCCACAGGAATGTCATCAGGATTCAGAGTTTCATGTTCCCCATAGAGTAGCTCTCTAACAGCAAATTCTCTCAAGCGCTTAATTCCCTCATCTATGGTAGTCCAGGGTTTAGGATTCCAGGGAAGATCATCTCGGGAAGGGTATCTCAGGGCAACCGCTATTAAAAGGCGTATCCACAGATTAACCTTACCGAGAGTTTCGCCTAGATGTCTATCTATTCCATTGTCCCTTGAGAGAGTTCCTAACTGAGCTGCTGACTTGTCTCCAACTGTTAGAGCTGAAGCACCTGTATCATAACACCTACTAAGCCAAGCTAGAACTGGCTCCTTATCTGCCCTGGTGAAATCTTTACGGACATTTTGCAATTCCTCCCGTGGTGACGAACAGTCTGTAATATCATCTTGATCTTCATCTCCCTGAATTCTTTGCCCATAAAATCCTGCTGTCATTCTCCTAAGGATCTCTTTAAGCTGAGAACCACCTTTGCCAGCTGCTTTCCTAGCTTCATCTCCATCCTGCTTTGATCTCACTAGGTTAGCTAGATCTTTAAAACAAACCTTCTCTTCCTCCTGAGCAGGATCTTTTAGAGTAGAGGGCCCCTCACCAGGATCAGTCTCCTCCTCTTCTTCTCCATCTTTGCCCTTTCCAGCTCTAGTCTTTAAAGGAGCCACCTTAACTGGAGCTGTGTTTGAATTTACAGCCACCTTAATGGAAGCTGACAGGTCCTGAGATAAATCAGCTGCTGGGGCAGTGACTTCCGGTCCCACTGAGGGAATGGGTGGAAGTGACGTTGCTCCGTTAATGGCCGACGGAGAAGAAGAAGAAGGAGAAGGAGTGGGAGAAGGAGTAGGTGCCATGTTGATACCAGCCGATGCCCTTGGCTGCTTGCTAGAATCATCAAAGTCATTTAGAGCTGCTTTACCAATTGACTTTTTAGCCTTCTTTTTGACTGACACGGGTTCTCCACAGTCCTCGTCACTAGATGACTCTGGGACTGATCGAGAGCCACGGCGTTTTCTTTTTGATCTAGTTTTAATAACAAAACAAGCTCTGGACACCTTTCTCTCTCGCCGTAAAGAAATCAGGAGATACACGATAATTATCACCAGCAGCAGAATTATAGACATGAAATAAATCACCTTTGGATCCCAGGCATCACCTAAAGTTACTCTCTCCTCAGGCGGAATCTTAAAACCCTTTATCTCAATTGGGAGAGTGGTGGAGGTAACATTCCTGTATCTCACTGGCCATAAGAAATGAATACATTTTCCATACCATAATTTAACTCTATACATAACCCACATATAAATTGTCCGCACCAAATATTTACCCAGGTAATCCAAAATCAAACCCAAACAATATCTGTAAACCAGAGCCCCAAAAATTGAAAAGAATAATCGCTCCACAAACCACAATACCTTCATGTTTGCTAATTCAGCTGGAAAAACACTAAATCAATCAAATAATAAATTGAACTAATTATCTGCTGCACGTTGGGTACGCCAATAAAAAAAAAATGTAGTGGGTGGAAGGGTAAGGCCAAGAAGCCTCCTCCCTTCCCCCTTGTAAAGTAAAAGGGAAAAAAAAAATGAAGGGAAAGGAAAAAAAACTCGCAAGCTGAATTAGCAAAGCAGTGGAGCTATATTTACAAAGCAATGTAGGATTTGCAGGGGGAATATTTACAAATTTACAATATCTACAATATATACAAAGATATACAACAGGGTAACGCAGAAATGAGAGTAAACCCCTCGGCAGAGAGGGGGTTCCCCACCTCCTCTTTCCCCTCTTTCCCCCCTTTCCCCAGATTAGGTTAGAAGAGAGAGAGAGCGAAAGAAAGAAGTTAAAAGCAGTTTTGTGTTAATTGGAAAAGAGTTAATATACAGGCCTGGTATCTTGTTTTCAAGGCCGAGGCCTTGGCAAAAAGCCCAGCACAGAGTTAGCTGCAGAGCTGCTGCACCATGGAAAGGCGGAAGCAAGACTGAAGATAAGGTGCTGGAAAAACCCAGTATAGTCCCAGCTCAGAAGGTGCTTCCTCCCACTCGTCCAATGAAATTAGTTTAGACTATTCCTTCCGTTTACCAACTTCCGTCCACCATATTCCCTTTCTTAAGGGGGCAACGTCAACCGGCCACAACCATGTCATGCTCCAGACTGCTGCTCTTTGGCTCACAATTTTTGATGCACCTCAAGAAAAAAAGCATGATAGCACATAAGGCGAAGTATTCCTCTCAGGTAAAAATATCATAAACAAGTATGATCTGTGTCTGAGAAATATAACAGGGAGGGATCACTCTCCAATTATGGTCATTGGTAAAACTGACTCTACTTGGGGAAAAAAGGAATCAGGTTATTTTGTAATCAGTCGAACCAGAGTAGGATAATGAGAAACACAACTGAGTCTCAAAAATACCTCTCTCCCTCCCCTCCCATCTTCCTGGGCTGAACTTCTGTTTTCTCCACCTCCGGTGACAGTGGCAGGGGGGAACAGGGAATGGGAGTTGCAACCAGTTTGTTATACTTTGTTTCTGCTGCTCCTTCCTCTTCAGGGTGAGAATCATAGAATTACAGAATGGTTTGGGTTGGAAGGAACCTCCAAAGTTCATCTAGTCCAAGCCTACTGAAGTGAACAGGAACATTCTCCATTAGATCAAGTTGCCTAGAGCCCCATCAAGCCTGATTTTGAATATCTCCGAGCTTGGCACCTGAATTACATCCTTGGGCAACCTGTTCTAGTGTTCCATTACAGTCATGGTAAAGAACTTCCTCCTAATGTCAAACCTTAATCCACCCTTCTCTAATTTAAAACCATCATCCTTTGTCCTATCACTACAGGCCTTTGTAAGCAGTCCCTTTCCAGCATTCTTGTAGGCCCTTGTCAGGTACTGGAAGGCTCCTCTTAGGTTTCCCAAGAGTCTTCTCTTCTCCAGGATGAACAACTAGAGCTCTGTGAGCCTGTCCTCACAGGAGAGGTGTTCCAGCCCCTTGCTCATTTTCATGGCCCTCCTCTGAACCTGCTCCATCAGGCACATGCCCTATGTCTGTTTGTTGTCTTTCCTTCCAGAAAACACTTTATTTGCCATGAGATCATGTATACTACTGTGGTGGTTTGAGAGAAGGCCTAGCCTTCTCTCACCCACAAAGAGGAAGAAAAACCACAGCTAACCCAGCCAGAGAAGCAAAGGGAAATGCTATATTTTACAGGCAATGTGGAAAATGCAAGATATGTACACAAAATACACAGTATTTACAATTTATATACAGAAATATACAGCAAAGTTTAAAAAAAGCCAAGAATACAGGAACAAAATTCCCTCCTCTGGAGGAGGGTTCCCCCCCGTACTCCCTTCTCTCCCGCTACCTCCCTTTTTCCCAAAGAGGGTTAGAAAGAGAGAATAAAAAAAGCAGCTATCAATAAAGCAATATTAGTAGGCCTCATGCTTATCTGTTCAGGGTCGCTCTGGCAGGGAGCCCAGAAGCAGGCAAGCTGGAAAGGGAGAAGGAAAGGAGCGAACTGAGGGAAAGTTCCAGCTATGCTAAAACTTAAAACTGCATTCTACCAATCCACCAATTAAATTAGTTTAGAATATCTGATTGTTTTCGTTATTATTCCAAAACATTCAGCCAGAGTGTCCCAGCACTGTCCCTTTCTTAAAGGCACAGCCTCAAACGGTCACAACTACCAAGCATGCACTTGAAACTCCCTCAACAGGAAGTCCATTAATGGAGTTTAAGAATATTTTAATTGAATTCTATGAGTGGACCATCCATCACAATACTTTTCAGTGGTTTTATTCCTTATTATTTCCAAACACAATACTCTTTTCCTCATGTGCCTGCCACTTCCACTCAGTATGCATGTACCATGGAGGCAGATGCTGCCTGAGAAATAGTACACCATACTCTCAGTATGTATTGTTTTTTGAAACAAAAATCCAATTTACAACACATAGATACTTAGTCTTGAAGAGCTGAGTGAAAACCTTACATACTCATGACTTCTGTTCAGCAGTTTAACCCTGATGCTACTCATCACGTCAACCTCCTTCTCATCATGTACTCAGAAAGTCACTTACGTAACCAGAGGCCAGTCCCGAACGTGGCAATGGAACCTGAGATTTCTATTAGCAGATAGCTGATATTGTGTCCCTCTCTCCATGACAAATAATAAATGCACCTTAAGCCTACTAAATGTGCAGGGTTATCTTGCATGACCTGGTTCTTAGAATAGAATAGAATAGACCAGACCAGGTTGGAAGAGACCTTCAAGATCATCGCATCCAACCCATCATCCAACACCACCTAATTAACTAAACCATGCAACCAAGCACCCCATCAAGGCTCCTCCTAAACACCTCCAATGACTCTCCACTCTCCATCATTTTCCTCCAGTCCTGGCTCACCGGTGAGGTCCCAGATGACTGGAAACTGGCCAATGTGGTCCCCATCCACAAGAAGGGTCGAATGGAGGAAACTGGAAACTACAGGCCAGTCAGCCTGACCTCAGTGCCAGGGAAAGTGATGGAGCAGATTATCCTGGCGGCAATAACTGCACACCTGAAGGACGGCCAAGGGATCAGGTCCAGCCAGCATGGATTTAGGAAGGGCAGGTCCTGCCTCTCCAACCTGATCTCCTTCTATGATCAGGTGACCCATCTGGTGGACGTGGGGAGGCCTGTGGATGTGGTCTACCTGGACTTCAGCAAGACCTTTGACACCGTCCCCCAAAGTAAACTGCTGACTAAGCTGTCAGCCCATGGATTGGACCATTACACTATGTGCTGGGTTAGGAACTGGCTGGAGGACCGAGCCCAGAGAGTGGTAGTGAATGGTGCCACATCCAGCTGGCGGCCAGTCACCAGTGGTGTCCCCCCGGGATCAGTGCTGGGCCCCATCCTCTTTAACATCTTCATTGATGATCTGGATGAGGGGGTTGAGTCAGTCATCAGCAAGTTCGCAGATGACACCAAGTTAGGGGCAGATGTTAGTCAGTTAGAGAGTAGAAAGGCTCTGCAGAGGGACCTCGACCGACTGGACAGATGGGCAGAGTCCAATGGGATGGCATTCAACAAGTCCAAGTGCCGAGTGCTGCACTTTGGCCACGGCAATCCCATGCAGAGCTACAGGCTGGGGTAGAGTGGCTGGAGAGCTCCCAAACATAGAGGGACCTGGGGGTGCTGATCGACAGCCACCTGAATATGAGCCAGCAGTGTGCCCAGGTGGCCAAGAAGGCCAATGGCATCCTGGCCTGCATTAGGAATAGTGTGGCCAGCAGGAGCAGGGAGGTCATTGTGCCCCTGTACTCTGCATTGGTTAGGCCACACCTTGAGTACTGTGTCCAGTTCTGCGCCCCTCAATTTAAGAAGGACATCGAGACACTTGTATATGTCCAGAGAAGGGCAACAAAGCTGGTGAGAGGCCTTGAGCACAAGCCCTACAAGAAGTGGCTGAGGGAGCTGGGATTGTTGAGCCTGGAGAAGAGGAGGCTCAGGGGTGACCTCATTGCCCTCTACAACTACCTGAAGGGTGGTTGTAGCCAGGAAGGGGTTGGCGTCATCTCCCAGGCAACCAGCACCAGAAGAAGGGGACACAATCTCAAGCTGTGCCGGGGAGATTTAGACTCGAGGTGAGGAGGAAGTTCTTCACCAAGCGAGTTGTTCGTCATTGGAATGGGCTGCCCAGGGAGGTGGTTGAGTCGCTGTCCCTGGAGACGTTCAAGAGGAGATTGGATGTGGCACTTGGTGCCATGGTCTAGTCCTGAGGTCTGTGTTGATAGCTTGGACTCGACGATCCTCGAGGTCCTTTCCAACCTAAGTGATACTGTGATACTGTGATGGTGACTCCACCACCTTCCCGGGCAGCACATTCCAATGGGCAATCACTCTCTCTGTGAAGAATTTATTCCTAAAATCCAGTCTGAACCTCCCCTGGTGCAGCCTGAGACTGTGTCCTCTTGTTCATAATTGAAAGCATTTCAAATTTCCTTTTTCTTTTTTTTCTCTAGTAGTTCACTTAAGTTCAAATACCCAATGTTGTAATACAATCTAATGATTATACAGTCATTCATGTCATTCAACTAATGTTTCAAATCTAGTGAATATTAGCTATTCCGATACTCATCAAATCATCATGGACTTCGAACTTGAAGTCATAGAATCATAGAATCAATAATGTTGGAAGAGACCTCAAAGATCATCAAGTCCAACCTGTCACCACAGACCTCATGACTACTAAACCATGCCACCAAGTGCCATGTCCAATCCCCTCTTGACCACTTCCAGGGATGGTGACTCCACCACCTCCCTGGGCAGCCCATTCCAATGGCTAGCAACTCTCTCAGTGAAGAACTTTCCCCTCACTTAGAGCTTAAGCTTCCCCTGGTGCAGTTTGAGACTGTGTCCTCTTGTTCTGGTGCTGGTTGCCTGGGAGAAGAGACGAACCCCTTCCTGGCTACAACCACCTTTCAGGTAGTTGTAGACAGCAATAAGGTCTCCCCTTAGCCTCCTCTTCTCCAGGCTCAACAATCCCTGCTCCCTCAGCCTCTCCTCATAGGGTTTGTGCTCAAGGCATCTCACCAGCCTTGTTGCCCTTCTCTGGACACGCTCAAGTGTCTTGATGTCCATCTTAAATTGAGTGGCCTGGAACTGGTCACAGTACTCAAGGTGTGGCCTAACCAGTGCTGAGTACAAGGACAGAATAACTTCCCTGCTCCTGCTGGCCACACTATTTATGATGCAGGCCAGCATGCCATTGGCCTTTTTAACCACCTGGGCACACTGGTGGCTCATGTTCAACCAGCTGTCAGTGAGTACCCCCAGGTCCCTTTCTGTTTGGCTGCTTTCCAGCCACTTCGACTCCAGCCACTCTGACCACAGCCTGTAGTCAAACAGAGAAAACATTTTATATCATCAAAGTTCTTAAATTGGTTTTATTACACACCATATTCTTAAATCCCTAAACCAGAAAGTTCAACACACAATTTTATTTTCTTTATGTTTATTTTAAGACAGACATCTATCTTTCTCTGTTCTGTGCATATGTCTAAAACAGCTATGCTTCTGTTCAGAGTGAACTAGATGGTTTGTCTTTTGCAGGTGCAGTTGCTCAAGAAAAGGAAGATATAATTTTGTATACATTGGATTTTGTTGTTTATTTTAAAATTATTTATTTATATTTGGGAAATGACATTGTGTTATTGAGTCTCCTAATCTCCTTTGCCATACATCAATAACATCCAAGGAACTGGTGGGCAGAGACTGCCTGTCAGTCATCCTGCCATTTTCTGCTGTAACTTAAACAGATGCCTTACAGAAGGGCCCACTTCAAGAGGGAAATCACCGTATCCAGGACAACGGAAGCACATTTGCAAGTCTGGTTCTAGGAACGTAAATCATACAGCATCAACATCTTGAGTACAATAAATACCATCTCAGTAAAATCTGCTGTTATCTAAGAACACTTTCTAGGCATTATGACAGAACTATCAAGTGCTAAACACTTCAAAATGCTGTGAGCCCTGAGAATTACTGTAGTAGTAAACCACAGAGAAGAAAACGACGCAGGTTCCACACCCAGAATCAATGTTTTTTGTTTTTACATTAAATTAGAGGACAATGATGATTTTTGTTATGATTGCTGCTAGAAACTGTGTGCCAAGTAGATATGTAAAAAATGGATAAGGTTTTGAGTCCATAAAGGCCCATTGTGTGGATCTGAATTTTGATTACAGAAAAATTAATATTACCATATCATTTAGACTTACGAACATAAAAATTTTGTGTGCTATTAAAATACAGCTTTCTAATTAGAAAAGTAAAAAAAATATAGCACATAAGCTTTTCCCAAATACTTTAACGATGCAGTAACAGCAGCAGTGCATATTGATGAGCAGAATTTGATTACTGAAATCAGCTATTTTTCCCAAAGCCTGTCTCCCTGAAACTTTATTTCAGGAACTGAAACATCCCTTCCCAAGTACTGAAATTTTATGTGTAATAAACATTCAAATTGTAAATATGATTTCTGGAAAAAACTTTTTTTTTAATGTTTCTTAAAACATTTCCTTTTTTCACACTTAATCATAGTTAAAACAAAAGTCACTAAATTCAGCTTCTGTATGGTGATATCATTGCACTTCCCCACGAGTAACAATCAGCAATAAAGAAGCAAAACTAGTAGAAGTGTAAAGTGAGACTATTAAGGCTTATCACTTATTTACTTCACTGTTATTCAAGATCTACAAAATTTTCAATTTTATAAGAGTTATTGTCTGTAGTAATTTAAAATAGATTCTCCTAGACCCCAAAACTGGCTCTTCAGTCAAACTGTGTCTCATTAGTGCTAATGTTGCACTGCTGGTATCAACACTCAGTAAAAAATGCCTGCTTAAATGTCTCATTCTTCTTGGCCACTTAGTTTTTGGATATGCTTAGTTAAGTTACTTCTGACCCTGTAGATACTCCACATCCGCATACGCTGACTACTAGTTGTTCTGACTCCATTTTACAGATGTAAAGGCTGACATCTATCAAAGTCAGCAACATTTGTCACAAAATAGGGTGCCATCACTTTTAGAGCTTGTACAAATTCCCTGAAGGGGACAGTTGGTGCTTTCAAGTGAATATTTAATGCCCATAAGATTTGTAACATGGCTCCCCAGGGAACTTGAGGAGAGCAATGGTGCCATACCCCATCTAGCCAGCTGACTGGGAAACTACCAAAGCCCACCGGGTTCCTGCAAGAGCCTCGATCTTAGCCTCCTACACCCCAAAGCAACATTCCAGCCATCTAGTGTTTGGTTCTCCAAGATGTGTCTTTCTCGATTTCTCAGACTGAAATTCCTCCATGGGTGAAATTCTTCCATGGACAGGTGCAACGTGATCTTCAAATCATCACTGTCAGTGCCCTAGTGAGAGTAAGCACTGTTCCTTTCTGCAGAATGGCATAGCATACAGTCACCTTCCCCTTCCTGATCAAGTGTCTGGGTTATTAACCCCAGGGCAGTACGCTCTCTTGGCTTTTGTGGAATCTGTTTTAAGGCTTCACTTTAAAACAGAACTCCAATCTGAGTTACCATGTGGGACAGAGGATGACCAATATCATACAGCTTTGTCATCCCCAGCACTGCCACCTTATGTGTTTATTATCCCGTGCCACACAGCAACTCTTTCAGAGGGCTACCTCAGTCATACAGCTAAAGGGACACTTAATTTATGATTCTTATGAAGCTTTAAATATTAGGTAATGATGGTGATATCAAGGCCTTGGGACAGTCACCAGAAAACATGGATTTAGGTAGCTGCTGAGAGAAATGTGGTAATTAAATGTGGTGCCAAAAGCGTCCATTTGTGGCTGGAGTTGTCAGGGCACTGATTCAACTGATTCACCAATTCAACCACTGATTCAAGTATTTATTTTTGCAGTTTAAGCTCACAGTAATCCAGCACGGTGTCCCCAAAACCAACCAGATTCACCAGGTACTCAAATCTGGATGCATGTTATCTAAGTTCTATGGAGATTCAAGATCAAGAGAAATAGCTGCCACTGCCAAGTAAAAAAAGTTCAAAACCAAGTACAAAGCTATTATTAACATTAAAAGAAGATTTAAAAATTAAAAGCATGTAAAGCATGCTAAAGAAGGTGATTGGACAATAGTTTTTGGCATTAAGTATGGAAAGTTCATTTCTTTTAGTGATTAGTGGTGCAAATTACTGTTCATTTGCCAGTTTTGATCAAACTTAATTTCTCAGCTCAATCACCATGATTCCATGTTACAAAAATCCCAGGAGAAGGCAAGATTTTTCACATTTAGTGACATTTCTGCTTGTGCCCACACAAGAAGTTCTGATAAATTTGTTTTATGGTTTTGAGCTATTACAGGTTATTAGTTGACTAGGTACACAATACATTCATTTTTATTGTGTCTTCTACAAATGTTAAATTTTTTTTCAAAACATTCCCACTCAGAAACAAAGAGCCGACTAATCACCATTCAAACCCTCTTGCAACTCTTTATTAGTGTTTTAAGCTGATATATTTGATAGCTGGTTATAAAAACATCTTATTTTTCGAAGTTAGGTGTAAAACTATTAATGCATTCCCTCTGTCTGCTTATACAGTCAGTTTTTATTATTGCCATTGTGGAAGGAAACTAGTTTATCTATGAGTACAGATGTAGAATAGAATAGAATAGAATAGAATAGAATAGAATAGAATAGAATAGAATAGAATAGAATAGAATAGAATAGAATAGACCGGGATGAAATGAAATGAAATGAAATGAAATGAAATGAAATGAAATGAAATTACAAGAAACTAAAAGAAAAAAAAAAAGAAAAGAAAAGAAAAGAAAAGGAAAGAAAAGAAAAGAAAAGAAAAGGAAAGAAAAGGAAAGAAAAGAAAAGGAAAGAAAAGGAAAGAAAAGGAAAGAAAAGGAAAGAAAAGGAAAGAAAAGGAAAGAAAAGGAAAGAAAAGAAAAGAAAAGAAAAGAAAAGAAAAGAAAAGAAAAGAAAAGAAAAGAAAAGAAAAGAAAAGAAAAGAAAAGAAAAGAAAAGAAAAGAAAAGAAAAGAAAAGAAAAGAAAGGAAAAGAAAGGAAAAGAAAGGAAAAGAAAGGAAAAGAAAGGAAAAGAAAGGAAAAGAAAGGAAAAGAAAGGAAAAGAAAGGAAAAGAAAGGAAAAGAAAGGAAAAGAAAGGAAAAGAAAAGAAAAGAAAAGAAAAGAAAAGAAAAGAAAAGAAAAGAAAAGAAAAGAAAAGAAAAGAAAAGAAAAGAAAAGAAAAGAAAAGAAAAGAAAAGAAAAGAAAAGAAGAGAAGAGAAGAGAAGAGAAGAGAAGAGAAGAGAAGAGAAGAGAAGAGAAGAGAAGAGAAGAGAAGAGAAGAGAAGAGAAGAGAAGAGAAGAGAAGAGAAGAGAAGAGAAGAGAAGAGAAGAGAAGAGAAGAGAAGAGAAGAGAAGAGAAGAGAAGAGAAGAGAAGAGAAAAGAAGAGAAAAGAAGAGAAAAGAAAAGAAAGAAAAGAAAAGAAAAGAAAAGAAAAGAAAAGAAAAGAAAAGAAAAGAAAAGAAAAGAAAAGAAAAGAAAAGAAAAGAAAAGAAAAGAAAAGAAAAGAAAAGAAAAGAAAAGAAAAGAAAAGAAAAGAAAAGAAAAGAAAAGAAAAGAAAAGAAAAGAAAAGACAAGACCAGGTTGGAAGAGACCTTCAAGATCATTGTGTCCAACCCTTCAACCAATCCAACCCACCCAAACAACTAAACCATGGCACCAAGCACCCCATCAAGTCTCCTCCTGAACACCTCCAATGACAGCAACTCCACCACCTCCCCAGGCAGCCCATTCCAATGGGCAATCACAGTTTCCCCACGTTCCATGAGGAGGTGGTTGGAACTCTCCTTAGCAGCTTGGATCCCCACAAGTCCATGGGACCAGATGGGATTCATCCTAGGGTGCTGAGAGAGCTGGCAGATGAGCTGGCCAAGCCACTCTCCATAATTTTCCAGCAGTCCTGGCTCACTGGAGAGGTCCCAGAGGACTGGAAGCTGGCCAACGTGGTGCCCATCCATAAGAAGGGCCAGTTGGATGAGCCAGGGAATTACAGGCCTGTCAGCCTGACCTCAGTGCCAGGCAAGATCATGGAACAGGTCATCCTGAGTGCAATAACACAACAGTTACAGGATGGCCAAGGGATCAGGCCTAGCCAGCATGGATTTAGGAAGGGTAGGTCCTGCCTGACCAACCTGATCTCCTTCTATGATCAGGTGACCCACCTGGTGGATGTGGGGAGGCCGGTTGATGTAGTCTACCTGGACCTCAGCAAGGCCTTTGACACTGTCCCCCATAGCAAACTGCTGGCCAAGCTGTCAGCCCATGGCTTGGACGGGAGCACACTGCGATGGGTTAGGAACTGGCTGGAGGGCCGAGCCCAGAGAGTGGTGGTGAATGGTGTCACATCCAGCTGGCAGCCAGTCACTAGTGGTGTGCCCCAAGGATCAGTGCTGGGCCCTGTGCTCTTTAACATCTTTATTGATGATCTGGATGAGGGCCTTGAGTCCATCATCAGTAAATTTGTTGACGACACCAAGCTGGGGGCAGGAGTTGATCTGCTGGAGGGTTGACAGGCTCTGCAGAGAGACCTCGACAGGCTGGACAGATGGGCAGAATCCAACGGCATGAGATTTAACACATCCAAGTGCCGGGTTCTGCACATTGGCCACAATGACCCCATGCAGTGCTACAGGCTGGGGTCAGAGTGGCTAGAGAGCGGCCAGGCAGAGAGGGACCTGGGGGTACTGGTCGATGGTAGGCTGAACATGAGCCTGCAGTGTGCCCAGGCAGCCAAGAGGGCCAATGGCATCCTGGCCTGCATCAAGAACAGTGTGGCCAGCAGGAGCAGGGAGGTCATTCTCCCCCTGTACGCTGCACTGGTTAGGCCACACCTCGAGTACTGTGTCCAGTTCTGGGCCCCTCAGTTTAGGAAGGATGTTGACTTGCTGGAACAAGTCCAGAGAAGAGCAACAAAGTTGGTGAGGGGTTTGGAACACAAGCCCTATGAGGAGAGACTGAGGGAGCTGGGGCTGCTTAGCCTGGAGAAGAGGAGACTCAGGGGTGACCTTATCACTCTCTACAACTACCTGAAGGGAGGTTGTAGACAGGCTGATGATGGTCTCTTCTCCCAGGCACCCAGTACCAGAACAAGAGGACACAGTCTCAGGCTGCACCAGGGGAGGTTCAGGTTGGATATTAGGAAGAAGTTCTATACAGAAAGAGTGATTGCACTATGGAATGGGTTGCCCGGGGAGGTGGTAGAGTCGCCGTCATTGAAGGTGTTCAGAAGGAGACTTGATGGGGTGCTGGATGCCATGGGTTAGCTGTTTGGGTGGGTTGGATTGGTTGATGGGTTGGACACGATGATCTTGAAGGTCTCTTCCAACCTGGTTTGGTTTGTTCTAATAAAGGTTTAAAGGTTTATTCTAATATCACTCTCTCTGTATAGAACTTCTTCCTAACATCCAACCTGAACCACCCCTGGCACAGCCTGAGACTGTGTCCCCTTGCTCTGGTGCTGGTTGCCTGGGAGAAGAGACCAACCTCCACCTGGCTACAACCTCCCTTCAGGTAGTTGTAGAGAGTGATAAGGTCACCCCTGAGTCTCCTCTTCTCCAGGCTAAGCAACCCCAGCTCCCTCAGTCTTTCCTCATAGGGCTTGTGTTCCAAACCCCTCACCAACTTCGTTGCCCTTCTCTGGACTCATTCCAGCAAGTCAACATCCTTCCTAAACTGAGGGGCCCAGAACTGGACACAGGACTTGAGGTGCGGCCTAACCAGTGCAGTGTATAGGGGCAGAATCACTCCCTGCTCCTGCTAGCCACACTGTTCCTGATGCAGGCCAGGATGCCATTGGCCCCCTTGGCTGCCAGGGCACACTGCAGGCTCATGTTCAGCCTACCATCGACCAGTACCCCCAGGTCCCTCTCTGCCTGGCCGCTCTCCAGCCACTCTGACCCCAGCCTGTAGCACTGCATGGGGTTGTTGTGGCCAATGTGCAGAACCCAGCACTTGGATGTGTTAAATCTCATGCCATTGGATTCTGCCCATCTGTCCAACCTGTCGAGGTCCCTCTGCAGAGCCTGTCAACCCTCCAGCAGATCAACTCCTGCCCCCATCTTGGTGTCGTCACCAACTTTACTGATGATGGACTCAAGGCCCTCATCCAGATCATCAATAAAGATGTTAAAGAGCACAGGGCCCAGCACTGATCCTTGGGGCACACCACTAGTGACTGGCTGCCAGCTGGATGGGGCACCATTCACCACCACTCTCTGGGCTCGGCCCTCCAGCCAGTTCCTAACCCATCGCAGTGTGCTCCCATCCAAGCCATGGGCTGACAGCTTGGCCAGGAGTTTGCTATGGGGGACAGTGTCAAAGGCCTTGCTGAGGTCCAGGTAGACCACATCCACAGGCCTCCCCACATTCACCAGGCGGGCCACCTGATCATAGAAGGAGATCAGGTTGGTCAGGCAGGACCTACCCTTCCTAAATCCATGCTGGCTAGGCCTGATCCCTTGGCCATCCTGTAAGTGCTGTGTGATTGCACTCAAGATGACTGTCATAGGGTTGGAAGGGTAAGGCCAAGAAGCCTCCTCCCTCCCCCCTGTAAAGTAAAGGGAAAGAAAATTGAAGGGAAAGGAAGAAAAAACTCACAGCTGAATTAGCAAGGCAATGGAGCTGTATATTTACAAAGCAATGTAGGATATGCAGGGGAATATATACAAATTTACAATATTTACAATATATACAAAAACATACAACAGAGTAGCACAGACATGAGAGTTCCCCCCTCTGCTGAGGGGGTTCCCCACCTCCGCTCTCCCCCTCTCTCCCCCTTTTCCCCAGAGCAGGTTAGAAAAGAGAGAGAAAAGAAGAAAAAATTATAAGCAGTTGTGTGTTAATTGGAAAGCAGTTAATACAGGCCCTATCAGGTTTGTCAGTTTCAAGGCCAAAGCCTTGGCCGAAAGCCCAGCACAGAGAGCTGCTGCCCTGCGGAGGAGGTGAAGAAAGACTGATAGAAAAGTGCTGGAATGCCCAGGATACCCTCCTGCACTCCCAGTTCAGAAGGTGCTTCCTCCCACTTTACCAATGAAATTAGTTTAAATTGTTCTTTTCATTTACCAACTTCCGTCCACCATATTCCCTTTCTTAAGGGGACAGCGTCAACTGGTCACAATGACCTGTTCCATAATCTTGCCTGGCACTGAGGTCAGGCTGACAGGCCTATAATTCCCTGGCTCATCCAACCGGCCCTTCTTGTGGATGGGCACAACGTTGGCCAGCTTCCAGTCTTCTGGGACCTCTCCAGTGAGCCAGGACTGCTGGAAAATTGTGGATGGCTTGGCCAGCTCATCTGCCATTATTGAGTCCAACCTATCATCCAACACTAATCAACTAAATCACGGTACCAAGCACCCCATCAAGTCTCTTCTTAAACACCTCCAGTGATGGTGACTCCACCACCTCCCTGGGCAGCCCATTCTAACAGCAAATCACTCTTTCTATGAAGAACTTCTTCCTGACACCCAGCTTAAACCTCCCCTGGCACAGCTTGAGAGTGTGTCGTCCTGTTCTGATGCTGGTTGCCTGGGAGAAGAGACCAGCCCCAACCTGGCTACAACCTTCCTTCAGGTAGTTGTAGAGAGCAATAAGGACTCCCCTGAGCCTCCTCTGGGTCATTTGCCGAGATGGCAAACCAGAAAATAACTGCTTACCAAAGTGTTTTCTTCAGTTTATTGTCTTTTAAATAATTCCCTTCTGAGTCTATATGTGTGATCACAAGTCATTGCTGGGGCTACATTACAAAAATCCAGTATTGCATCACCTACTTAATCAGTTACTCCCTACTAATCACTGACTATTTTGGGCTGGTTTTTATTTTTGGTGGTGGTGGTGGCTTTTTGTTTTGGTTTGGGTTTTTTTGTTTCTTTGTTTCTTTGTTTGTTTTTATTGTTTTGGTTGGGGGTGGTTTGGTTTGAGTTTTTTTAGTTGGATTGTTTTTTTTAAGAACTGTGTTATCCTAAACCTACTTTTTTCTTTTACTCACTCAGAAAAATCTGACCTTAATGACCTAGCAAACAACCCAGTGATGTGTACCAGTGCTGGAAATGTGTAATTTATCTTTTATCTGCTTTAAAGCTTACTTTTCTATAACCTGCTAGAACAGGGACAACTGCTACAATACAATTGAAACTTTTACTAATCAGTTTGTTCATCCAAGCTACCTGCTAAGATCATATATAAACATGATAAACAGGCAACTACCATGGAGAACATTTACTAAACAATGCTATAATTAATAATAAAGGAAACCAAGTTCCCAACTACTTAAATACAGTAGTTATTAATTATCATGTGACCCCAAGCTATTTATGTAGTGTATATCATTTACAATTCTACACGATCTCAGCTGTATTCCCCGAAGCTTTCACAGCTATCTTTTGCATAACTTTAAACTCCAGTATGTTGGTTGTGAAGGTTTCTTCTGGATTCTGATCAAAGTCTCTCCATTATAATGCCAATAAATGCAATCTTGTATTTATGTGGAGTTACGACTTTTAAACACCAACATACAGCAAATGCCAGAATTACAGCAGGCAACTGAATTACATTTGGATTGACAGACCTAGTTTTGTCACTTGTCATACACAATCAACATCCAGCTGTCCAATAAGCAATTTGGAGGTAGCCAGCCCTGTCCTCCTACCTACTGTTCCTTTAAAAATCTTATTCAAGGATCTGTTTTCATCACCAGGCAGCTTTACAAACCAGTTGCCAAAGTGCTATGTAATTTAAACTCTTACTACACACAGTATCACTTCTTTGGAAAATTAGATATTCAATGTAATGTAAACCCAGACATCTTTCCTGTTAAAGGTCACAGAATCATCATAGATCCACAGGCCATGCAATGCCTTCAACATTTACGTGCTTAGTCTGAGAAAGGAACTATGTAATACAAAGCTTCTGGTAATACTAGTCACACAACATTTTCCCAACAGTACAATCCACAGCTCCAAGATTATCACCTGCTTCCACACCTTCTGTAGTGGTTTGAGCCTTAACTGGGAGTTATAAGCTCAAATGGGGAAAAGGCTAAGAATCTCTTCCCCACTCCCCCCTCCTCCCTCCAAACAGAGAGAGGGAAAAAAAAAAAAAAGGTAAGGAGCAAATCCACTAAACAACGATCTGGAGTCAGCTTGGAAGTAGAGAGGTGAAGAATTTTTTTCTTTAAATTATATATATGACAATAACAGGAAAAAAAAAAAAAGGGTTCACAAGGGCAAGGAACAAGAATGGATGGGAGAGGGGACAGAAAATAATAATACAAAACCAGTCTTTCTCTGAGGAGGCACGGAGGCAGCAGGGAAAAAGATCAGGTCCGGCCACGTGGCTGAGGAGCAGGAGAGCAGTTGCAGTAGCTCTCATCCAGCAGAGGCAGGAGCCAAAAGGAGATCCAACAGCTATGATGTCCTGCTTTTTATACCTTAGCTGGGCAGGGAGGGGGGAGTGGAACAGACTCAGCTTCCCAGGGGAAACGCCCTGCAGGGAGGGTAAAGTACCCGCAAGCCCTCCACCCTGCTTTGTTTTTTTGTTTTCAGAAAAAGGCATTAACCCACCACACCTTCATTTCTGACCATACTTCTTTCAAATGGTTCCAAGAAGTCATAAGCCTTCTCCTGGATGCTTTCCAAATTTAGAAGCCAGACTGCTGACAGGATTGTGTGTTTTCAGTGACAAAGACCAGACATTTTCAAAACAGACCTGTTCCTATTTGCCTGGTAACATAAATACTCTGGGGTAGGAGGGAAAACCACAGCATCCACACAGGCCAGACCCATTTGCATTGCTCACTTTTTTCGGCTGACATACTCAAGATCGCTCTTCATCTAATTTACTTCCCTGGGCTACAGAGCTCCTACTGCAGTTCTCAGCACCTTCAGGATTGGAAGTAGAATAGAATAGAATAGAATAGAATAGAATAGAATAGAATAGAATAGAATAGAATAGAATAGAATAGAATAGAATAGAATAGAATAGAATAGAATAGAATTAACCAGGTTGGAAGAGACCTTTGAGATCATCAAGTCCAACCTATCATCCAACACAATCTAACCAACGAAACCATGGCACCAGTGCCCCATCAAGTCTCTTCTTAAACACCTCCAGTGATGGTGACTTCACCACCTCCCTGAGTAGCTCATTCTAATGGCAAATTACTGTTTCTATGAAGAACTTCTTACTAACATCCAGCCTAAACCTCCCCTGGTGCAGCTTGAGATTGTGTCCTCTTGTTCTGATGCTGGCTGCCTGGGAGAAGAGACCAGCCTCCACCTGGCTACAACCTCCCTTCAGGTAGTTGTAGAGAGCAATAAGATCTCCTCTGAGCCTCCTCTTCTCCAGGCTAAGCAACGCAAGATCTTCATTTTACAGACTCTAATAGTCCAAGTTTTTGGATGGGCTCTTGGCTTGATTTTTTTTCACCTGTATTTATAAACTAATAGCCTATCATGTAATTTGGTTAATGATAGAGATGTTGTTTGGGTAAAAACTTTACTGATGTAGGTTTGCATATATGTCTTGAAATCTATTAACTTTACTGGCAGTGGAAACTTCTCTGACATAAAGAATTTTTCTAAAGCATGCCACGAAACTAATTGTGTAGATAAAAAGGTTTTTGAAGGAAAATGGTATTAATATAACAACGTGTTCTATCACAGTATCACCAAGGTTGGAAGAGACCTCAAAGATCATCAAGTCCAACCTGTCACCACAGACCTCAGGACTAGACCATGGCAACAAGTGCCACATCCAACTCCCTCTTGAACAGCTCGAGGGATGGGGACTCCACCACCTCCCTGGGCAGCCCATTCCAATGATGAATGACACTTGTGGTGAAGAACTTTCTTCTCACCTCGAGTCTAAATTTCCCCTGGTGCAGATAGAGACTGTCCCCCCTTGTTCTGGTGCTGGTTGCTGGAGAGAAGAGACCAACCCCTTCCTGGCTACAACCACCCTTCAGGTAGTTGTAGAGAGCAATGAGGTCTCCCCTGAGCCTCCTCTTCTCCAGGCTCAACAATCCCAGCTCCCTCAGCCACTTCTTGTAGGGCTTGTGCTCAAGGCCTCTCACCAGCTTTGTTGCCCTTCTCTGGACATATTCAAGTGTCTCGATGTCCTTCTTAAATTGAGGGGCGCAGAACTGGACACAGTACTCAAGGTATGGCCTAACCAGTGCAGAGTACAGGGGCACAATGACATCCCTGCTCCTGCTGGCCACACTATTCTTGATGCAGGCCAGTATGCCATTGTCCTTCTTGGCCACCTTGGTGCACTGGTGGCTCATGTTTAGGCGGCTGTCAATAAACACCCCCAGGTCCCTTTCTGTTTGGGAGCTCTCCAGCTACTCTGACCCCAGCCTATAGCTCTGCATGGGGTTGTTGTGGCCAAAGTGCAGCAGCTGGCTCTTGGATTTGTTGAATGTCATCATGTTGTACTCTGCCCATCTGTCCAGCCTGTCAAGGTCCCTCTGTAGAGCCATTCTGCTGTGCCAGGGGAAGTTTAGGCTCAAGGTGAGGAGAAAGTTCTTCACAGAGAGAGCTGTTAGCCATTGGAATGGGCTGCCCAGGGAGGTGGTGGAGTCACCATCCCTGGAGGTGTTCAAGAGGGGATTGGATGTGGCACTTGGTGTCATGGTTTATTCGTGAGGTCTGTGGTGACAGGTTAGACTTGATGATCTTTGAGATCTCTTCCAACCTTGGCGATTCTGTGATTCTGTAATGACTTTATCTGTGGCTAGGTGCTCCTTGCAGTCATTGTCTGAGCCTATAATTGAATGACAATATTTGTCAGGTTCCTTATTTTGTGGGAACTTTTTGGTTTAAAGCTATGTTTTGTAAGGAAAATTTCTGAGTAATAATGATAGAACAAACAAAAGAAGAAACTAAAATAATAATTAAACCCCAATATTTTTGCTCTTTTTTTTTTTTTTTAAATAAGTCTAAATAACATGCAAAGTAATAGATGAAAGAATTGCAAATCTCAAAATTGCCAACAAATGATTCATAAATGTCCAATAATGATCTTCTATCATATCTGGAAATATGTCCAGTCTTGTTCTCCAAACCGTAGAAGTTTGGGATGAAAAAGACTAAAACTGTCATCTCTGCTCCCCACTGCACCCACAGATGTCTGGTCCTTTGCCACTGTTGTCTGCCCTGTGAGGATTAGAGCCTGTACCAAGAATGCTGTTTTAAATCACCCATGTTTTCTATCTTTCTGGGAAGCCACTGCTTGCACCAAAGGGCACCATTAAACTTGATGCATCCATGAGAGCAGTCATAGAGGTGAGGTGAGGCACATTGATGAGAAAATATCCTGGCATGTAAAGAACAATGACCTGACAATAACTCAGCCCAGCACAGTGCAAAATCACAAGAGAATGGCAAATCTGGGAAATCTGTAATTGTGAAGATTGCAAATTAATTTTGTTGTGATCACATACCTGTCAGGATGTTTAACCTGTGGCCATGGGCACAAATACTTTAATACAGCAGATCTGGAATGAGCTGGCATGATCTGGCAACTCCCTCATGAGGGAGGCAAAGAAACAGTGTGCAGAAAAGTCACTGACATTTATATTTTGGACTGTGATTACCTACTTATAGGTCCTTGATGAGAAATTCAAGCAGAATTTCTGCTACTAGTCTTAGAAGACAGCTGTAGAGTGTGGCTGCTGAGAGTCTGCTGTTGCTGATATTCACATTAGTGAAAGAGAGTACATGCTAATACCCAGAGTTAGAGAATCCTTTTCCTTGGTAACGGAGGATAAAAGTGGCTTGGACATTAAGCTGCAATCAACTCACATGGGAGTTGCCACTTTGAATTAGGTCCATATTCCCTCTTGATGAATAAAGTGGATATCCAATATTCTGCAACTTTCTTTTCCCCAGCGTGGTCTTAGAGCTTTTCCTTTTTTTTCTGCTGAGCACCAAACAGCAGTCCTGTCCAAAAAAGCTATTTCTACCTTTGTATGTGTGAGAAGAAACTCTAAAGGCATGGCCCTTGTATCTAACCTCTCTTTTATTTCTTTTGAGTAGCCTTTAGGTCAGAAATTTTGATCTTTTGGTTGAAAAGCATGTTGAACTAACTTTGTCTGTAGCCAACTGTGTTGATCAGCAGCACATTGTTATCTGGAGGTATGGGTAAAAAGAATACTTCATTGGTTTGCTAAAAGCAGCTTAGAAATAGGTGTTTCTCAGCCTTTTGAAATATCAATTCTAGACTTCCTCTTGGAGGTACAAACTTTTCAGCAGTTATTTATATCAACTGTATCATGTTTATCTACCTCTGTGATAGAACTGGTTTTGCATTTTACTTCCCCAAAGTTTCTATTTATTGTTTCTGCTTCTCCTTTCCTGTGTTCTTCCGTTTCTCTGGGTTTCTCCCTATAACAAAACAAAACAAACAAAACCAAACAAAAAACCCCAACACAAACAAAAAACCTATGATATATTTGTTTTCTTTAAAAATAAATAATAAAATACTTGATTTGTTATGGTTTGTTTTTTCAGGATTTTATTTTTTTTTTTTTTCTGTGAGTGTCTAAAAAATTAACTTTAAATTTCCATGAAAGATTGGTAAGAGGGAAACTCTGGCTCCATTAAAATAAGCTGAAGTTTACTATGTGATAGCGATGGAGGTAGCATTTTACTTAGAGATCTTAGCCAGTGCTGGATGAATATTATTTGAATAACAGACCCCAATATCAGTCATGAACTGAGGATGTAAAATGTCCTTGCTATTACTTCACACAGACTAGTTACTTTTTGTACCTGTTGTATTTTTTTAATGTTGAAAGTTTCATTGATATTTTCCACAAGAATAAGTTTTTTAAAATCCCTGAAAAAGAAAATGCATTTTAAAATCATATATGCTGTTAACTCATCTCTTTTGTAACATAACAAAAGCAAGAACATGAAAATCACAATCAGTTAAAATGTTGCTCCGCAACCTCAAAGGAATGATGGGTATGCTACTAATTCAGAATGGAAGTTTTCTTAGTTGAAACTCTTTTGAGCTTGAAATTTACAGTTTCTATCACTGATCCACAGGATATCACCTTCTCTCAAGTTATATTTTGGGGATGAATGGGCAGTCACGTTCATTCATGTTATTTTCCACCTTATAAAAACAAAAAGCTTATGCAGATATCGCTTTTTTCTATTTCCAGGGCATATAGTCTCAGCAGGAGGATAACTGCAAGATATAATCTAAAAATACCTTGGTTATTCATTTACAATAAAATATTATATTCTTCACATCAGTAACAATGACTGAGGTTTCTGTATCACAGGCAATGGCAGAAATACCAGAAGCTCTAAACAGTACAGACTGAGAATGGTCAAGGAGTTCAGTCCTGAATAGGCTTCTTTTCTTCTACTTGTAAATCAAATGTTTCTCCTTTTGAATTACAAGCCAGGGAAGGTTTAGGCTGGATGTTGGGAAGAAGTTCTTCATAGCGGGAGTGGTTGGCCATTGGAGTGGGCTGCCCAGGGAGGTGGTGGAGTCACCATCACTGAAGGTGTTTAGGAAGAGACTGGACGGGGTCCTTGGTGTCATGGTTTAGTTGATTAGATAGTGTTGGATGATAGGTTGGACTTGATGATCTTAAAGGTCTCTTCCAACCTGGTTAATTCTATTCTATTCTATTCTATTCTATTCTATTCTATTCTATTCTATTCTATTCTATTCTACTCTACTCTACTCTACTCTACTCTACTCTACTCTACTCTACTCTAAAATTTGCCACGCCAACAGTCAGTCCTCATGTGGATCTAGAGATCTTGTTCCATGTGAAAAATAATAATGAGAAGAAGCTGGGGGAGGGGAGGAGAAGAAAAAGCTTAAAAAATATATTTCCTAATAGTGTACCGGGTTATTCAAGGAGCAGGATGCTTCTGTCCATAATGCATTGTGTATTGACCCTTCTTCCTATTGTTAACTTGACAATATATTTGAGCTTAATAATACAAGAAATTAGTTAAGCTTCAATGTTTCAATTTTTTTAAAATATGTTGGGTTGCAATTGAACATTTTTTTAATGAGATCATTGTGAAAGTCAAATATTTTTTCCTAAAAGCAATCTCTGAAAACAGTCAGAGGATTTGTTTTCATATAATGTTCTATACTGAACATAAGACATTGCTTAATAGAAGATATTAAACTCCACTAGTATGCTAGGACCATAAGGAAGTGTACATTTGTGGTTATTCTTATAAATTAATTTAATAAATTAAAATGCAGTAAATTCCACAAACTGCACTGGCTTTGACTTAAGCAACAATAAAATACCATGCAGAGATATCATCCATGTGGGATTCTGAGGAATAAGAACTGTTCTCCTTGATTAAGTTGTTGTAATCTCACAGAGAAAGAACAAACAAATAATTCAGATGTCATTTCTGAAGGTGCTATATCGTGTTTAATTTCTAATTCCCAGTGGACACCTCTTGTTAGAGGAAAACTTCACCTGGCAGTGCTTACAGACAGATTTTTAATAAATATATTGGGATAAATGTGTATTTGAAAGCTTTCAGACATCATAAGGTCACAGAACAATTGAGGTTAGGAGGGACCTCTGGAAGTTGTCTAGTCCAAACTTCTGCTTCAAGCAGTGTCATCTTGATCAGCTTGCCTAGGACTACATCCAGACAACTTAGTATCTCCAAGGAGGGAGACTCCCACGTCCGTGGGCAACTTGTGCCACTGTTTGGTCACTCCCATAGTGAAAAAGCATTTCTTGATGTTCAGACAGAGCCTTCTGTGTTTCAGTTTGTGCCAGCTGCATTTTGTTGTGACATTGGACACCACTGAAAAGAGCCTAGCTCTATGATCTTTACTCCTGTCCTTCAGCTATTTGTATGCATATCCCCCCCTGAGCATTCTATTCTCTGGGCTGAACAGTAACAGCTCTTTCAACATTTCCTTATATGACAGATGTCCCCATCATTTGCATATCTCAGTGACCCTCTAGTGGATTCCTTCTTGTAGCTTCATATCTCTGAATACAGTATACTGTGTCCCAGAACTAGACACAGTACTCAAACGTGGTATCACCAGCGCTTATTTGAGAAAAAAAAGATAACCTGACCTGCTGCCAGCACACCTCTTAATGCAAATAAGGATACCACTAGATTTGTTTGCTGCAGGAGCACAACACTGGCTCATGGTCTACATGGTGTTCACTAGGATTCCCACGGGTTTTTCTGTAAAGCTGCTTTTCAGCTGAGCAGCCCTCAGCACTTACTTATGCATAGAGTTGTTCCTCAGCAGGTACAGGATTTGGCAAGTTCCTTTGCTTGAACTTCAAGAGATTTCTGGCATCCCAGTTATCCAGCCTAATGAGGCTGAATAGCAGCATAACCATCATAGAATCATAGAACTGTTAGGGTTGGAAGGGACCTCAAGGATCATCTAGTTTCAACCTCCCTGCCATGACAGGGACACCTCACTCTAGATCAGGTTGCTCAGAGCCCCATCCAACCTGGCCTTAAAAACCTTCAGGGATGGGGCTCCCACCACCTCCCTGGGCAATCTGTTCCAGTGTCTCACTACTCTCATGGTGAAGAACTTCTTCCTAACATCCAATTTGAATCTACCCATTTCTATTTTTTTTCCATTCCCCCTAGTCCTATCATCATTTGACACCCTAAAAAGTCCCTCATCAGCTTTTTTGTAGGCCCCCTTAAGATACTGGAAGGCCACAATTAGGTCTCCTCAGAGCCTTCTCCAGGCTGAATAGCCCCAAGTCTCTCAGTCTGTCCTCACTGGAGAGGTGCTCCAGCCCTCTAATCATCCTCACGGCCCTTCTCTGGACATGTTCCAGTACATCCAAATCTTTCATGCAAGGCACAAACAGAGAGTAAGGCACAGGTCACTCACTCTAGTCAGCTAATCAAAATGGCCCTGGAGATCTGAAAATGGCAGAGTTGGTCAGCACCCATCCCAGCAGGTGTCCGTACAGCAACGATGTGGGATTGGTGCAGCTCCCCCCAACATCAGAGATTCTGGTTTACATAGGGTCAGCATCCTATGACATTAGGCCAGGACGTTCCAGGAGGCTGGGATGAGACCAAAGTTCCTCCCTATTGCTCAACATATTGCATAATGCTCGTTCCCTACTGTTCATGTGCACAACCCATTAAGGGGGTTGCCCGACTCCTGACCAACAATAGCCTTCCTCCCTTTCATCTTCCTCTGGGGCTGCTTGACCTCCACAGAACCTTTGAAGGGTATCTGTGGTCTTCGGAGTTGTTAGTGATTCGTAGTTCCCATTTTGTTTATAAAACAGGAACTGACAGATTCTCTTTTTCATAGTTTCAGCCTTGCCTATCAGCCAGATGGATACATCTGGTCAAGCACAAATGAACCAATTCTTCTCACATTGCACAACTTAGTTAATTCAGCTGTGTGCAGAGAAGGCTAAATAGTCACCTTTACTGATCTCATATGTTTGGTTAGGATTTATTACATGTTTAAAGGGATAAAAATATTAGAAGGTTGTGTCAAGTAACACTCGGTATTCAGGGACATCACTCCTTGTCAAAGTTACTAGTTTATGTAGCAGTGGAGAAAGGCTTTTGATCTGTGCCTGCCTTTGTTGTAAGAACTTTGTCTGTTGCTTCTGCACCGTTAGTGATCTGAGTTTACTCTGAAGTTAGGATATAGTCCTTCTTCCAGCTGCTTAATAACAGCTGAACTCATTCCAATTCAAGGGTGCTCAACAACTTAGGAAATATGACACACATATGACATAAATATGAAAAATACTTTTTCTCTTTTTTTTTTTTTTTTTTTAAGGATTTAAAAATAACCACATGGATTTGGGCATCAAGAAATTATTTGTAGACAATTCTGGCACCAAGGTGAACGTCTGGTAATTTCAGCAGTGTAAAACATCATTGTCTTGACAAGATTTTTTTGGTCACTTCCAGATGTCTTTTATGACAACAGATATCTAAACCTAACATTATCACTTCAAGACCTAAACTGATAATATTCATGTCTTCTTCCTGAAATACATTCCAGTCTCTCTCACATGAGTGCATTTAAAAACTAGAGATCACACAAGCATGACTGGCTCAGTTCAGAAGGGAGACAGAGGGTGGAGGTACCCACAATTTCTGTATTGGGGTGTTATCTGGGTGCCCAGATGTGAGCTTGAATCTCTATGCCTCCCCAGCTGACACTGCCTGTACATGGGACTTGTCTCTAATTCGACCCAGGAGCAAAGCTTCAGGTAAAAGACCATTGGGAAGAGCAGGGGAACTGCCTGGAATTTCCTGGTAAAGTAATCACTGGTGATATAATTGCTAATGATGACATTTAAATGTTCATCTTTATGTCTCAAGCTTAACAGCCCTGTGCAATGGATGGGGCTGATTATGACTTTCAGAGCCACTGTTTTACATTGTCTGTAGACTCATTAAAACAACATTGCATTGAATGTGCTTAGGTCACACTTTAAAGGTCACCTGCTACCAAAAGGACAGAAGAGCATAAGCATGAAACCTCATTTTATCACTCTCTTTTCCAAACTGACTAAGCTAAGATAACCTCCCATTGTGTCTGCTTCTTCTCACTAAATTGCTGTTTTTACAAATGTTTAAGTATGCTGCACATACTTCAAAGTAATTGTTACTTTTATTTTGCTTTATGTACAGTGAAAAAAGTCCATGCTACAGCTAAGAATATGTGACTACACAACCTTTTAATTTCTGATTCAAACTTCTATTTATGCCAAAAACATATCCAGTCCCACAGCATCTGGGTTGTCAATATTCTATTATCTATGTACTTTACAGATGCGCAATAATCTTGGAAAAAGAAGATGGGGGAAGAGATACTATACAATGCAGCAACACAGACCACAAACTGCAAGGCAGCAACATTGGCACCAGTGAGCTCTGTGGCCATGCACTGTTTTTTAGAGGAGAACATGGGGAGACAGGGAGCCCAAGAGAGAGAGGAGAGACCCAACACAACTCAGCCTTTCTCACGTTTGTGCCTGACAGGACAACGTGGCTGGGGACGTTGCCAGGGAAACCGCAGGTGATTGAAATGCAGTGAAACTGGAAGTGGTGCTCAGACCATGACTGTTGAGACAGCAGCTTTTCCTCTAGTTGGAATGCAGTGAGTGGGGTGCATGAGGGAAGGGACATGGTCAGACAGCTGGGAGTGTGTGGCCATTGGTGCAGGCAGGTTTGTTTTTTCACTTTTCCTTGTTTGGCAAACAGGAGTGGGCAAACAGGTAGAGATGGAATCCACTCAGGCAAGAGTAGTAACCTTCTGAAAAGGATGCAGCAGCCCAGACAACACTGCCACAGAGGCATGAAGCTGTCCAGGTCTCTGGCTGCAGGGAATGCCACAGCCTGTCTCCATTAAGAACAGGTGTGCAAGGTGTGAACAGGTAGATGACCTGCTCCGCACAGTTGCTAAGCCATAAAATGACATTGTAAGTTCACAAAGTAACAGAGACTCTGAGGAGGAGATAGATTGGAGAAGTTGTACTCTACCATCTCTAAGCCAGGCACATCAGGAGACACATGAAGAAAAAGAGAGTCCTCTGCCCTCCTGCCATCAGGCTAGCAAAAACAAAAAAGGAGAAGGTGGAAGCAGGGTGCTGCTTGTGGTTGCAGGCATCTCCCTTCCCTTCCTACATGCCCTCCCCCCTTCCCCCCGCTGCTGATACATTTTCAGAATAAGCATGAGGCTCTGGAGGTAGAGGAGACAAGCATCCTTCCAGTGAATCACCCAGGAATTTTCACTCACCCCAATACCTTAGGACTTCTTCAACAAGGAAGAAAAGGAGAGTAATTGTAGTAGGTGACTCTTCTGAGAGGAATGAAGGGGTGTGTTTGCTGGCCAGTCCAATCCCACAGGAAGGCTTGGGTGTGCAGGTGGTGTTTTCATCAATTCCTCAAGGAGTAAGGAAAAACACTGAAAGAGGGTGGAAAATGCACCTAATTAACACGTGGCTCAGAGACTGGTGGCGCCACTGGCATTTTGGGTTCTTTGATCATGAGGAAGTTTATATGGCACCTGGTCTGCTGGTGGCAGAAGGAGTACACCTTTCTCAAAGGGGGAAAAGGATGCTTGCACAGGAGTTGGTGGAACTTATTGAAAGAGGTTTAAACAAGGCTCAAAGGGGGAAGGGGATAAAACCAGGCTCACTAGAAAAGAGCCTAAGGATGGCCTTCAATCTGCTGTCCCACTTGAGGTAGATAATGGTGGTATATGTGACAGCAGAAACACAGAGCTTACTAATAGGATAGTAACCATGGAATGATCAGATAGCAAGAGGCTTAACTCCTTCTCTGAAATGCTTATACACTAGTTCATGAAGAATGGGGAATAAGCAGGAGAAACTATAAACTATTGTACACCCGGGGAACCATGATGTAATTGCCACCATGGAAACATGGTGGGATGACTCACATGGATTGAGTGTTGCAATGGATGGCTACAGGCTCTTTAGAAGGGATAGACAAGGAAAGACAGGTGGAGGTGTAGCATTGTATGTGAAGGAGTGCTTTGACTGCCTCAAATTCAGTGTTAGACGCACCAAGGTTGAATGTCCATGGATAAGGATAAAGGGAAAGCCAAACGAGGCTGATATCCTGGTGGGAGTCTGCTACAGACCACCTGACCAGGATAAAAACACCAATGAGGGCTTCTTTCAACAACTTGGAGATGTCTCACATCCCCTAGACCTTGTTGTCATCAGGGACTTCAACTTTCCAGATGTCTGCTGGAAGTACAACACAGCAGAAAGGGGACAGTTCAGGAGGTTTCTGGAATGCGTGGTAACAACTTCCTCATGCAGCTGGTAAATGAGCCTGCCAGGGGTAATGCCCTGCTAGACCTACTGTTTACAAACAGGGAAGGGCTGGTGGAAAATGAGGTGATTTGAGATCAGCTGGGGCACATCAACCATGATATGATAGAGTTTTCAATGTGTGGTGAAGTTAGGAGGGCTGTCAGCAAAACCTCTACCTTGGACTTCCAGAGGGCTGACTTTGATCTATTCAGGGTGCTGACTTGGAGAGTCCCTTGGGAAGCAGCCCTCAAAAACAAAGTGGCCTGGAAAGGCTGGGCTTACATTAAGGATGAAGTTAGGGAGGTGCAGGAGCAGGCTGTACCTGTCTGTTGAAAAATGAGCTGGCAGGGAAGAAGACAAGCCTGGTTGAGCAAGGAGTTTTTGCAAGAACTCAGGGAAAAGAAGAGAGAGTGCATTAACTTTGGAAAAAGGGGTAGATGATCAAGGAACCAGGAGAATTAGAGATGCAAAATCTCAGTTTGTCTCATCACCCTTATAGTGAAGAACTTCTTCCTAACATCTAATCTGAATCTACCCATTCCCCCTAGTCCTATCATTACCTGACACCCTAAAAAGTCCCTCACCAGCTTTTTTGTAGGCCCCCTTAAGATACTGGAAGGCCACAATTAGGTCTCCTCAGAGCCTTCTCCAGACTGAACAGCCCCATCTCTTTCAGTCTGTCCTCACAGGAGAGGTGCTCCAGCCCTCTGATCATCCTCATGGCCCTTCTCTGGACATGTTCCAGATCTTTCTCGTAATAGAGGCTGTAGAACTGGACACAGTACTACAGATGAGGTCTCACCAGATTGGAGTAGAAGTAGAGAATCACTTCCCTCGACCTGTTGGCTATGCTTCTCTTGATGCAGCCCAGGATGTGATTTGCTTTCTGGGCTGCAAGCTGTGGTAGTTTTAGATTGTGCCTAGAAAATTTCCACAGATCTTGTACAGAAAGTGATAGAATGTAAATAAATCACCATTGAATGTAAAAAGGGAAATAATGATAAGGTCTAAATAATCCCATTGGTTTGATATCTGACTAAAAGTTATTTGTGTACTCTAACTCATTCTCTTTGTGGTTTTCTGCTTCTAGCAGATAGTAACTGTTGCTTCTGCTGGTCTAGTCACTATGGTGGTGGTAGGTCATAGGCTGGACTAGGTGATCTCAAAGGTCTATTCCAGCCTCAATAATTCTGTGGCTCTGTGAAAACCATGCAACACTGTGAAATGATTGATGTTGCTTTCCATCACATTGGACGAAATTAATGCTAATGCTTATTTCTTACCCTTTCAGCCAAAATGTCACCAGCTACAATTGTCCCTGACTTAATTAGTCATGTTGGGCTGTATGTTTCCTAATGATCTGCAGATCACAGTTTGATATCAGATGTTATAGACCAAAGGTATGAAAAATAAACAAAGAATGCATCCTCATTAAAAATGTGAAAGATTCCTATAATTACAGATCTCTATCAGAGTACAAAGGCTGGAGTATATTGGCAAAATGATTTGATGTGATGCTTTGAAAGGCACATACATGTCAGTAATTCTTCAGTAGCTGTCTTAGGTGAGGAAAAATCAGTTAAATATCTCTATCCTAGTACACTATAAGAAAATATCCCTACTTACAGGCAAAAATGGCTTGGGAATCGGAAATATTCCTCAGTATAATATTTGTACCTTATCAGCTTAACTCTGAATCCCCTACACAAAGTTCTTTGGGTTTCACAGAATCACAGAGTTTCAGGGACTGGAAGGGACCTTTGAAGATCTTCTAGTTGAACCCCCCTGCCAGAGCAGGATCACCTACACCAGATTACACAGGAATGCATCCAGGTGAGTTTTTGTCTAGGGTTGGAAGGGTAAGGCCCAAAAGCCTCTTCCCCCTTTCCCCAGAGTGGGTTAGAAAGAGAAAGAAAAGAGAGAAAAAAGTTAGAAGCCGTTCGTGTTAATTGGAAAGGAGTTAATACAGGTCTTTATCAGTTTTTCAAGGCCAAAGCCTTGGCCGAAAGCCCAGGAGCTGCAAGCTGCTGCCCGAAGGAGAAGTGGAAGCAAGACTGAAGATAAAGTGCTGGAATGCCCAGTATACCCTTCTGCACTCCCAGTTCAGAAAGTGCTTCCTCCCACTTTACCAATGAAATTAGTTTAGATTGTTCTTTTCATTTACCAACTTCCGTCCACCATATTCCCTTTCTTAGGGGGACAGCCCCAACCGGTCACAGTCCACCCCTTGTAAACAGTTTCATTGGCTGTTCATACTGTCCATGCAATCCAAAACGACATTTATAGTTTGTGAGTAAAGTTCATAGTCCATTCCGGCTATGCTCAGATGTAGATGATTTAAAAGTCCAAGAAAATCAGAAAATAAGAAAAATGGAAAACAGTTCATTTCTTCACCAACGAAGCGAAGAAAAGGGAAACAGGGATTCTCAGGGTCCCTTAGTTGACTCAGGGCTCTCAATGATCTCGGGGCTCATGCACCGTAGATTCCTCGTTGATTCTTCCTTTGGACGCGGTGTAGCTGTACAGCAGTTCAAAATTAACCTCTTTCAGCTAAAGTTAAATTTCTTTGTGGAATACACCGAATTTCACCATTCTCTTGCATTACCCAATAAGTGTGACCCGGACCTTCAGCTGAAACCACCCCTCGGACAGGTTTAGCCTCTCCTGAGGGTGAAAATACCCAAACAGTTTTACCTAACAGACTCTTTTCTCTAACAACAGGAACTCTATCACCTTCTACTTTCCGTAGCAGATCTGAATGTGCAGGTCCAGCTCGGTTCACTGAACCTCTACTATTTACCAGCCAGGTTGCTTGTGCTAAATGTTTTTCCCAGTTTTTCAAAGATCCACCCCCCATGGCTTTAAGAGTGGTCTTCAACAAACCGTTGTAGCGTTCAATCTTCCCTGAAGCTGGTGCATAGTAGGAAATATGGAATATCCACTCAATACCGTGCTCTTTTGCCCAGGTCTTTACAAGGTTGTTCTTGAAATGAGTTCCGTTTTCTGACTCAATCCTCTCTGGAGTTCCGTGTCTCCACAGGGTTTGTCTCTCCAGACCGAGAATGGTGTTGCGTGCAGTTGCATGTGGAACTGGATAAGTTTCCAACCATCCAGTGTTTGCCTCTGCCATAGTAAGCACGTATTGCTTACCAGAACGAGAACGTGGTAGAGTGATGTAGTCAATCTGCCAAGCTTCACCATACTTGTACTTGGACCATCTGTCACCATACCACAAGGGCTTAAGTCGTTTTGCCTGCTTAATAGCAGCACAAATGTCACAGTCATGGATGACTTGTGTGATAGCATCCATGGAAATGTCTACGGATCTGTCACGAGCCCATTGGTATGTTGAATCTCTGCCTTGATGTCCGGACGAATCATGAGCCCACCGAGCTAAGAATATCTCACCTCGGTGTTTCCAGTCGAGATCAAGATTAGAGTCCATGTCTACTTGAGAAACTCTTGCAGCTAGATCTGCCTGATGGTTGTGTTGCTGTTCCTCAGTAGCTTTGCTCTTAGGAATGTGAGCATCGATGTGTCTCACTTTCACTGGAATTCTCTCGATTTGATCAGCAATGTCCTGCCACAGGTCTGCTGCCCAAATGGGTTTTCCTTTCCTCTGCCAACCACTCTTCTTCCAGTTCTTTAGCCAACCCCATAGAGCATTGGCTACCATCCATGAGTCGGTGTAGAGATAAAGCTTTGGCCATCTCTCACGTTCAGCCACGTCGAGAGCTAGCTGGACAGCTTTTATCTCTGCAAACTGACTGGATTCTCCTTCTCCATCTTTCGCCTCTGCAACTCGGCGTGTTGGACTCCACACTGCAGACTTCCACCTTCGCTTGTTTCCAACAAGACAACAGGAACCGTCTGTGAACAAAGCATATTTCTTTTCATCATCAGAAAGGTCATTGTAAGGAGGAGCTTCCTCAGCACGAGTTACTTTCTCCTCTGGAGGTTTAGCACAGTTGATACTTTCAGGCCAACTTGAGATCACCTCCACTAGACCAGGTCTTTCAAGATTTCCCATTCGAGCTCTCTGTGTTATCAGAGCCATCCACTTAGACCATGTTGAGTCTGTGGCATGATGTGTTTCATAGTTTCATAGTTTCATTCAGGGTTGGAAGGGACCACAAGGATCATCTAGTTCCAACCCCCCTGCCATGGGCAGGGACACCCCACACTAGATCAGGCTGGACAGAGCCTCATCCAGCCTGCTCTTAAACACCCCCAGGGACGGGGCCTCGACCACCTCCCTGGACAACACATTCCAGGGTTTCACCACTCTCATGGTGAAGAACCTCCTCCTCACATCTAGCCTGAATCTCCCCACCTCCAGCTTCATTCCATTCCCCCTAGTCCTATCACTACCTGATATCCTGAGAAGTCCTTCCCCAGCCTTCCTGTAGGCCCCCTTCAGATACTGGAAGGCGACAATTAGGTCACCTCGGAGCCTTCTCTTCTGCAGACTGAACAGCCCCAACTCCTTCAGTCTGTCCTCATAGGAGAGGTGCTCCAGCCCTCTGATCATCCTTGTGGCCCTTCTCTGGACACGTTCCAGCACCTCCACATCCCTCTTGTAATAGGGGCTCCAGAACTGGACACAGTACTCCAGGTAGGGTCTCACCAGGGCTGAGTAGAGTGTGGAGCCTTTGCCTTTGAACATCCAATTCAAAACTGGTAATCTGGGAGCTAGAAGAAGTTGTGATTCAGTTCCAATCACTTCAGAAGACGCCTTTACTCCTTCATAGGCAGCTAAAATTTCTTTCTTTGTTGGAGTATAATTAGCCTCTGAACCCCTGTAACCTTGACTCCAGAAACCAAGAGGTCGTCCACATGTCTCACCTGAAGCTTTTTGCCACAAGCACCAGGTTGGACCATTGTCACTTGCAGCCGTGTACAAAATGTTCTTAATGTCTGGACCATCTCGGACAGGTCCCAGACCCATTGCTTGAATCACCTCCTGCTTTATCTGGTCAAAGGCTGCTGGTTGTTCAGGTCCCCAGTAGAAATGGTTTCTCTTTCGAGTCACATCATACAGAGGTTTCACAATCTGACTGTATCCAGGAATGTGCAGTCTCCAAAATCCCACTATCCCCAAGAAACGTAGGGTCTCTTGCTTGTTTGTGGGACTTGCCATGGTAGAGACTCTATTTACCACATCCACTGGAATGTGTCGGCGTGTCGGCGTCCATCCTGCCACTTCACTCCCAGAAACTGAATCTCTGTGGTAGGTCCTTTCACCTTGTCTCGTTTGATGGCGAAACCTGCATTCAGAAGAATGTCAATGATTTTGTTACCTTTCTTGAAGACTTCCTCAGCAGTTTTACCCCAGACGATGATATCATCGATGAACTGGATGTGTTCTGGAGCACTGCCTTTCTCCAGAGCATCGTGGATCACTGCATGACAGATGCTTGAGCTGTGGATCCAGCCCATTGGCAATCTGTTGAAAGTGTACTGGATTCCTCTCCAAGTGAAAGCAAACTGAGGCCTGCATTCCTCTGCTATGGGAATAGAGAAAAATGCATTAGCAATGTCTATGGTAGCATACCATTTGGCCTCTTTGGATTCCAGCTCATACTGTAGCTCCATCATGTCTGGTACTGCTGCACTCATAGGTGGTGTCACTTCATTTAGGGCTCGGTAGTCTACCGTCAGACACCAGTCTCCATTCTGCTTTCGCACAGGCCACACCGGACTGTTGAAAGGTGAATGAGTTTTGCTGATGACTTTCTGACTCTCCAACTGACGAATCAGATTCTGAATGGGCAACAAAGAGTCACGGTTTGTTCTGTATTGTCTGTGATGCACAGTCTGAGAAGCAACCGGCAATTTAATGTCCTGTATCTTATGTTGTCCCACAACTGCAGATTCATCAGAAAGTTCAGGTCTGGCAGACAGCTTCAATTTTTGTCCATCAATTTCTATTGAAGCTACTCCAAAAGCCCATTTGTAACCTCTAGGGTCTTTGAAACGCCCTTCTCTCAGAAAATCAATTCCCAAAATACAAGGTGCCTCAGGTCCAGTCACAACTGTATGCTTCCTCCATTGTTTACCAGTTAAACTTATATTAACCTCTACCTTACTTAACTCTTGAGATCCACCAGTGTCTCCCAGAATAGTTATAGACTCTGATCCCTGATAATTTGATGGTATTATGGTGCACTGAGCTCCTGTGTCAACCAAGGCCCTGTACTTCCGAAATTGTGAAGTGCCAGGCCACTGGATGTACACATCCCAATAGATTCTATTATCTCTGTTATCCCTCTCCTCCCCCTGGCGGGAGGCAGGGCACCCCTAGTTATGGGGAACATGCGTACATGTGCATTGCACATAGTTTGTGGGGTTATAACTTTGCATGTTATAACTGGAGCCACTGTTGGAGCCGCAAGAGTCGTTCTGGGGAACTGTGGAAGTAACAGCTACCCTTCTGGTATTGCTACCTCGGGTTCTGCCACTTTGCAGTTCTCTCAGTCTCCTGAAAAGATTAGAAGTTGGTTGGCCATCCCAGCGGTTCATGTCCTCACCAAACTGATCACGCAGAGTTACCCAAATAGTTCTACGTGATTGCCTTGGTGGTCTGTTTTGGAATGACGTGTTTTGGAATGACCTCCTTGGAGGACGTGTATTCCTCACAGATGAAACTTGTACCCACCTGGAGGGAGAATTGAAATTATCCCTTTGTGCCAATTAGGATATGGAATTTCTAAATTCATCCTTTAATTCTCTTATGCAATTCTGTATATCTCCAGACATAGTTTTAATGGCCGAAACCAAAGAAACACGTGTCATGCTATCCTCCAATTGTCTCATTTGATCACTGAATTGGCCAACCGTAGGAGAAGCTCCACCATAATTTCTTGACACAATTCTGCTTGCCAGAATGTTTGCATAATTAGAAGGAGCAAGTTTGATGATCTTTTTAGTAAGACCAATACCCACAGGAATGTCATCAGGATTCAGAGTTTCATGTTCACCATAGAGTAGCTCTCTAACAGCAAATTCTCTCAAGCGCTTAATCCCCTCATCTATGGCAGTCCAGGGTTTAGGATTCCATGGGAGATCATCTCAGGAAGGGTATCTCAGGGCAACCGCCATTAAAAGGCGTATCCACAGATTAACCTTACCGAGAGCTCTGCCTAGATGTCTATCTATTCCATTATCCCTTGAGAGAGTTCCTAACTGAGCTGCTGACTTGTCTCCAACTGTTAGAGCTGGTGCACCTGTATCATAACACCTACTAAGCCAAGCTAGAACTGGCTCCTTATCTGCCCTGGTGAAATCTTTACGGACATTTCGCAATTCCTCGCGGGGTGATGAACACTCTGAAATATTATCTTCCTCCTCGTCTCCCTGAACTTTTTGTCCATATAATCCTGGTGTCATTCTCCCAAGGATCTCTTTAAGCTGAGAACAACCTTTGCCAGCTGCTTTCCTAACTTCATCTCCATCCTGCTTTGATCTCACTAGGTTAGCTAGATCTTTAAAACAAACCTTCTCTTCCTTCTCAGCAGGATTTGTTAGAGTGGAGGGCCCCTCACCAGGATCAGTCTCCAGCTCTTCTTCTCCATCTTTGGCCTTTCCACCTCTAGTCTTTAAAACAGCCACCTTAACTGGAGCTGTGTTTGAATTTACAGCCACCTTAATGGAAGCTGACAGGTCCTGAGATAAATCAGCTGCTGGGGCAGTGACTTCCGGTCCCACCGAGGGAGTGGGTGGAAATGATGTTGCTCCGTTAATGGCCGACGGAGAAGAAGAAGGAGGAGAAGGAGTAGGCGCCATGTTGATACCAGCCGCCGCCCTTGGCAGCTTGCCAGAATCAGCAAAGTCATTTAGAGCTGCTTTACCAATTAACTTTTTAGCCCTCTTTTTAACTGACAGAGAGTCTCCACACTCTTCGTCACTAGATGACTCTGGGACTGATCCAGAGCCACGGCGTTTTCTTTTTGATCTAGTTTTAATAACAAAACAAGCTCTGGACACCTTTCTCTCTTGCCGCAAAGAGACCAGCAGATACACGTTAATTATCACTGAGAGCAGGATTATACACATGAAATAAATCACCTTTGGATCCCAGGCATCACCTAAAGTTACTCTCTCCTCAGGCAGAATCTTAAAACCCTTTATCTCAATTGGGAGAGTGGTGGAGGTAACATTTCTGTATCTCACTGGCCATAATAAATCAATACATCTTCCATAC
Source organism: Melanerpes formicivorus (assembly GCF_026170545.1). Classification (NCBI taxonomy): domain Eukaryota; kingdom Metazoa; phylum Chordata; class Aves; order Piciformes; family Picidae; genus Melanerpes; species Melanerpes formicivorus. Next base: position 35,635,991 of record NW_027142354.1, read on the forward strand.
CATAATCTAACTCTATACATAACCCACATATAAATTGTCCGTACCAAATATTTACCCAGGTAATCCAAAATCAAACCCAAACAATATCTGTAAACCAGAGCCCCAAAAATTGAAAAGAATAATCGCTCCACAAACCACAACACCTTCATGTTTGCTAATTCAGCTAGAAAACACTAAATCAATCAAGTAATAAATTAAACTAATTATCTGCCGCACGTTGGGTACGCCAAGAAAAAAAAATAATGTCGAGGGTTGGAAGGGTAAGGCCCAAAAGCCTCCTCCCTCCCCCCATAAAGTAAAGGGAAAGAAAATTGAAGGGAAAGGGAAAAAAAAACCTCACAGCTGAATTAGCAAAGCAGTGGAGCTGTATATTTACAAAGCAATATAGGATATGCAGGGGAATATATACAAATTTACAATATTTACAATAGATACAAAGATATACAATAAAGTAACACAGAAATGAGAGTTCCCCCCCCCTGCTGAGGGGGTTCCCCACCTCCGCTCTCCCCCTCTCTCCCCCTTTCCCCAGAGTGGGTTAGAAAGAGAAAGAAAAGAGAGAAAAAAGTTAGAAGCCGTTCGTGTTAATTGGAAAGGAGTTAATACAGGTCTTTATCAGTTTTTCAAGGCCAAAGCCTTGGCCGAAAGCCCAGGAGCTGCAAGCTGCTGCCCGAAGGAGAAGCGGAAGCAAGACTGAAGATAAAGTGCTGGAATGCCCAGTATACCCTTCTGCACTCCCAGTTCAGAAGGTGCTTTCTCCCACTTTACCAATGAAATTAGTTTAGATTGTTCTTTTCATTTACCAACTTCCGTCCACCATATTCCCTTCCTTAGGGGGACAGCCTCAACCGGTCACAGTTTTGAATATCTCCAGAGAGGGAGACTCCATAACCTCCCTGGGCAGCCTGTTCCAGTGCTCTGTCACCCTCACAGTGAAATAATTTTTCCTCATATTTACATGAATCTTCCTATGCCTCAACTTGTACCCATTGTCCCTTGTCCTGTCATTGGGCAGCACCGAAAAGAGCCTGGCTCCATCCTCTCAGGACTCACCCTTTACATATATATAAACAGTGATGAGGTCCCCTCTCAGTCTCCTCTTCTCTAAGCTAAAGAGCTTCAGCTCCCTCAGTCTCTCCTCATACAGAAGATATTCCATTCCTCTAATTATCCTTGTGGCTCTGCACTGGACTCTTTCAAGTAGCTCACTGTCTTTCTTGAACCGAGGGGCCCAGAACTGGACCCAGTGTTCTGGTCTCACCAGTGCAGAGTAGAGGAAGAGGAGAATCTCTCTTGACCTACTGGTCACATCCTTGGCCTTCCTGGCCACAAGAGCACATTGCTGGCTCATGGTCATCCTCCCATCTACTAGGACCCCCAGGTCCCTTTTGCCTTCATTGCTCTCCAACAGGTCCATCCCCAAACTATACTGATACATGGAGTTGTTCCTTCCCACGTGCAAGCCTCTACACTTGCCCTTGTTGAACTTCGTCACATTTCTCCCTGCCCAGCTCTCCAGCCTGTCCAAGTCTTGCTGAACAGCAGCACAACCTTCTGGTGTGTCAGCCACTCCACCCAGCTTGGTGTCATCAGCAAACTTGCTGACAGTGCACTCTGTGCCCTCATCCAGGTCATTGAATAATATATTGAACAGTACTGGTCCCAGTACTTATCCCTAAGGGACTCTACTAGACACAGGCCTCCAACTAGACTCCATCCCATTGATCACAACTCTTTGACTCCTTCCTTTCAACCAGTTCACAATCCACCTCACTACCTGATCATTGCGACCACACTGTCTCAGCTTAATTGCAAGGATGCTGTGGGAGATGGTGTCAAATACCTTACTGAAATCAAGATAGACCACATCCACAGCTCTACCGTCATCTATCCACCTGGTTATGTTCTCATAAAAGGCTATCAACTTGGTCAAACATGACTTCCCTTTGGTAAAGCCATGTTGACTACTCCTAATGACCCTCTTGTCCTTGATATGTCTATGGACAGCACCAAGGACTCCATCACCATTCCAGGGGTGGAGGTGAGGCTGACTGGTCTATATTTACCTGTGTCTTCCCTCTAATCCTTTTTGAAGATTGGAGGGACATTTGTCTTCCTCCAGTCCACAGCACCTCCTAAGATGATGGAGAGTGGTCTGGCAATGACCTCTGCTGGTTCCCTCAGAACCTGTGGATGCATTCCATCAGGACCCATGGAGATTTTTGTGACTCATGAAAATTAATCACAGGTAACACAAGTTATCAGATTGCCATCAAGCACTCAGGAATTTAATTACTGATAATTGCATTTTAAAGTGACAGTTTTGCTATGGAATACTTACTCCTCAAGCCACATTTTCAACTTTGATACCTATAGCTTTTTTAAATTAAGATCATATTATGTTTTCAAATGTATTCAAGCACAAGATTAATTCTACAGGAAATGCCTACAACCATTTTAGAATTGGAAAAGCAGAAAAATATTATTTCTCTTTCTGGTAAAAAAAAGTGAATAAATAAAATTAGGTAAAGTATGAAAAGGTCCTATAAGAATAATGATTTTCTGTGATAAACTTACATTTAGGTACAGCCTTCAGAATATGGCCTATACATTAAAAGAACTTATAAAACAAAGGGAAGGTTGTTTTTCTAATGTTACAGTTTGAAGGGGGAACTTCAGCCTGGTCCTTGACTGCAAAGACTGAGACAGAAATTATTACCATTGGACACAAAAGAAAACTAATGCTAAGGTCTGTATAAGCCATTGGGCTTTCTAATGGGATATAGAGTAGAGGAATATATCAGATATCGAGTATAACTGTCCAGAGGGGTCTGAGGAGTTTCTGTGTTGTTTACAAACTGAATGTGTTTGTGTATATTTATGTATATATATTTATGTATGTATATGTATCTATAAAAATATATTTATGTGTATAAATATATACTTGTGTATATATATGTACATATATATGTAAAACATATATTGTATGTTTTGTATATATGCATTGCATTTAATATTTCTAGATTGCAGTTTGCTTGTAAACATAGCTTCATTTGCTTCCATCCCAAACTGAGCTGGTTTGAACAATTTTATTTTGGGGGTAATTCTCCAAATTATCTGGGGGGTAATTTTAACCCACCACATTTTTATATAGTTCAGTCGGTAGCACATGGAACTCTTAATCACAGGGTCATGGGTTTGAGCCCCTCGTGTGATGGCTCCAGGGGAATCATTCATCTCCTTCCCCACTCCCTTGCTCCTTCCTATTACCTCACACAGCAGTCAAAACAGACATACTCTGGTAAGGCCACAGGAGAGAGAGAGAGAGAGAGAGGAAAGTTGCAAGCAGAAGTGACAGAAGAAGAAAAGAATCACAGAATGCTTTCATAGAATCAATCAAGGTTGGAAAAGACCTTTGAGATCATCAAGTCCAACCTATCACTCAACACTCTCTAATCAACTAAACCATGGCACTAAGTGCTTCATCCAGATCTTTCCCTGCTCAAATTTGGATCTGCTGCCCATGTACTAGGACCAGAGAATCACTCATGGTAGAGCAGTGCATCTCTCCTGCTGGAAGAACTGCTGAAAGAGGAGTGAAACATCCTGAAAGTAGCCATATTAAGCATCTAGCAATCACTAAAAATCAATAATTCCTATTTGGATATTATTTTAACCTCCATTCTTTCTCAACAACACTAGTTTCAGAGTCTGCCCCCTTTCCACCCCACCCACCTCATTTTCCTCCTTTTTGCCCTAAAATCCCAGAGCACATGGGCTCTATTGCAGTCTCCTCCCACCCCAGGTGTGGCCACCTTGCCTTCCCCACCCACTCTCCTATTTAATCCCAACCAGGAAAGGCAGAAGTCCTAAACTGAGCCCATTTGGGCTGAGGGATCCTCCTCTCATCATTGGTGAGTTTCTATGGTGCTCACTGGGTGATGATGGTAGTGGTGACAACAAAGGCTGGGGGGCCTCGTGGTCCCCCAGTTATTAGGAAAAAGATTCATTGATACTCCAATATCATCCCTGGGTGCTGCCTGGACCTCCTTACTGCGACTGAGCTCCTCTGTGTGGTATCTTGGCTGGTTGAGGGTGTGGTGGGTTGAAATTTCCCCCCAACATTAGCTTTGCCAGACCAGCTCAGTATGAAGCAAATGGAAGCAGTTTAGAATTATCTTTAGTTTTCCTTTTTACACCCAATAGTGTTTTATTTATATTTTTCTACTTCTCTGTTCAAAATCTCTAACAAATTTTTAAAGGTATAGCCTAAAACCACCACAGAGGGGCTTGCCCCTGGCTCTGGGATGGGTGCAAAAATGGTGGTTGTGGAGCAGGAGCTGTTTAGGCAGGATGGAGGATGGTGCTAAGAGGGATCAGGAGCTGCCTTGGGAAGATGGGGCGAGGGGGAATGCAGGGTAGTTAAGCTAGATGACTTTTAGAGGCTATTTCCACCTCCAGTGATTCTATGGTTCTATGACCCTATGGTCTACTGGACACATGGCAGACGGACAACATCCCAAATGCTGTGACTTGGAACTTCCAGAGAAAGGCATGAACAACTGAGACCCACCAATTTCCAGAGGTCCCTTCCAAACCCCATCATTCCGTGATGTTTTACGGCCTGAGCAGTCATCTGGTTGCTGCTGTATGGAGAGGGCCTCCATATATCACCTTTCTGAGACCTCTTATAGAACAGATTCATAGAATCATAGACAGAATTGTTTCAGTTGGAAAAGACCTCCAAGATAGAGTCTGACCATCATGGCTAAGTTGTATCATCTTTCCTGATAAATAAGAGCAAAACAACCAACCTTGCTCCTTGGTTTCTGTGAAGTTTTCTAGTTTGACATTTACTTTCATTTAAGCAGCTTTTGCAGTTCAGTTCTCTGCAGATCTTTCCTATTAGTCACAGTCAAATCTAGAACAGTTGCCATTCAGGGAACTTGCTGACACTTGCAGCAGACAGCTTCTAACTTTTTTAAAGGACTTAGCAGTCTGAAAACTGTCCAAAGACCTTCTCTCTCCTCTTCCTCTTTCCACGCCCTAGCCATGGCAGTAGCATAAACAAACCAGAAAGAGTCAAAAAAAAAAAAAAATGGAAGAAGCAGTATTCAGGACTAAAGCTGGCTGAAGAAAAGAACTTGTTCTGATAAACCCCAAGGGAAAAAACTTATTTGTTCATATAATGTGCTTATTCCTTGAACAGTTGCAGGTAACTGCTCTTTGGGATGGACAAATACAGCAGTGCAAGAAAGTGCCAGGTTCATCTATCGGTAAGGTGTATGTCTTCTGTTTGTCAACAGTTACAGAAGGATGCTTGAAAGCCCTCAGAAGAGACTTCAGATCTTCTGTGTTTCATCAGGTTGGAGATCATAAAATCAACAAGATTGGAAAAGACCTCAAAGACCATCAAGTCCAAGCTGTCACCCAACACCTCCTGCCTACTAGACCATGCCACCAAGTGTCATGTCCAATCCCCTCTTGAACACCTCCAGGGACAGCGACTCCACCACCTCCCTGAGCAGCACATTCCAATGACTAACAACTCTCTCTGTGAAGAACTTTCTCTTCCCTTTGAGCTTAAACTTCCCCTGGTGCAGCTTGAGACTGTGTCCTCTTGTTCTGATGCTGATTGCCTGGGAGAAGAGACCAACCTCCTCCTGGCTACAACCTCCCTTCAGGTAGTTGTAGACAGCAATAAGGTCTCCCCTGAGCTGCATGCTCTTCTCCAGGCTAAACAATCCCAGCTCCCTCAGCCTCTCCTTGCAAGGAGAAGGAATACAAAGAACTGTTTGTTCCTCTACTCTATGTTCCCATTAGCAAGCCAATGAATTATATAGACTTTATTATTTTTCTTTTGTGTCCAATGTTAGTAATTTTACTCTTAGGCTTTGAAGTTGGGGACTAGGCTGATGTTCCCCCTTCAAACTGTAACATGTAAGATGGAAAAACAGGTGAGGACAATGTAAACAAAATATTATTGTAAAGAGTGATGCAAAGTTCCAAAGATTATAGTATCTTCTACTTACAGTTTCAGTGTACTTTCTTTCCTTTCACTCTAAACAAAAGCCACAATTATTAGGTGCAACAAGGTTTTATTAAAAAAATGAAATAAAATAAATATGTTATGACTTCTCTTTTGTCACACTGAACTTCATTTTTGAGTTCATGATTCTTTGTCATTTTGAATCATAGAATAGGTTGGTTTAGAAGGAACTTTAAAGATCACCTCCTTCCAAGCCCCTTGCCATAGGCAGGGACATATTCAACTAGATCAAGTTGATCAAAGTCCCGTCCAATCTTACCTTGAACAATTCCAGGGAGGAGACATCACAGTATCACTTAGGTTGGAAAGGACCTCGGGGATCATCGAGTCCAACCTATCAACACAGACCCCATGACTAGACCATGGCACCAAGTGCCACGTCCAATCTCCCCTTGAACGCCTCCAGGGTCGATAACCACCTCCCTGGGCAACCAGTTCCAATGCCGAATGACTCGCTCGGTGAAGAACTTCCTCCTCACCTCGAGTCTAAACCTCCCCTGGCGCAGCTTGAGACTGTGTCCCCTTGTTCTGGCGCTGGTTGCCTGGGAGAAGAGGCCAACCCCTTCCTGGCTACAACCACCCTTCAGGTAGTTGTAGAGGGCAATGAGGTCACCCCTGAGCCTCCTCTTCTCCAGGCTAAACAATCCCAGCTCCCTCAGCCTCTCCTCATAGGGCTTGTGTTCAAGGCCTCTCACCAGCCTTGTTGCCCTTCTCTGGACATGCTCACGTGTTTCGATGTCCTTCTTAAACTGAGGGGCCCAGAACTGGACACAGTACTCAAGGTGCTGCCTAACCAGAGCAGAGTACAGGGGCACAATGACCTCCCTGCTCCTGCTGGCCACACTATTCCTAATGCAGGCCAGGATGCTATTGGCCCTCCTGGCCACCTGGGCACACTGCTGGCTCATATTCAGGTGGCTGTCGATCAGCACACCCACGTCCCTCTCTGTTTGGGAGCTCTCCGGCCACTCCGACCCCAGCCTATAGGTCTGCATGGGATTGCAGACAACTAGTACCAGGTTATCAGCACCGTCATATTCAGGAACTTCTTCCTTACTGTGGTGGAGAGGCTATTAATCTAAAAATATTAAATCTGCAATATTAAAATTGTTAGTTGATTATTAATAATTTTAATATTAATTTAAGCAATATTTTATATACAGATTCTAGTGCACAGTTGTGAGATATATCCCATAACTTGTCTCTTATGTACAATTTTAACCTAATTGGAATATTTACAGAATTCATTTCCATTGAAGAATGTGGGGTGCAATTCTCCCGCTTGTCCACTAGATGGCAACTCAACAAGAACATACCGATTTAACTCTATACAGTTACAATGTGTCAGAGGCTTAAGCTAGGAATGTCCTGTGGCTAAGCGGGGGTGCTTTAAACTGAATGTCACTGGGTGCTGCACATGTGGAAAGATACACTGTGTCTTTGTTTGTATTGAGGCAACTTGCCAGGCTATGCTAGCTGGCTGCTGCCTGCCCAGCTTGCTCCAGGGCTGGTTGGTTTTGGGGTGGGTTGCTCCCGGGGCTGAGGCTGCTGGTGGGCCCACGGCAGGGCTTCTCTCCAGGCAGCAGTGGTGGAGGCAGCCTTCTCCTCCTGCAACGGCGGGGGGGGGTAGACTTCTGCCCATAGGCAGGTTTCCTTGGAAGGGCTCAAGAGGCTCCCTCTTGGAGTGGCAGCAGACAATCCCACAGGGCAGCTGCAGCTGCTGGGAGAGGGCTGGTCCCTGCTGGAGGCTCAGGGCTTGCAGGGCCAGCATGGCTTCTTTGACAGTGTGGGTCCTGGGGGAGCAGTCCTGCAGGGTCATGCTAGGCCCTTCGGGGTAGCCCTCATGGATTCACCCTGCACTGTGGGGCAGGGTGACAATTCCCTGTAGATGGGCTCAGACGTCTCTGATCCTGCACTGTTTGGGGGGTTTCAGGGTTGGCACTTGCACGGTGAGCCAGCCAGGGCCAGCCCATGATGTAGTTTTATAGTTTCATAGTTTCATTCAGGGTTGGAAGGGACCACAAGGATCATCTAGTTCCAACCCCCCTGCCATGGGCAGGGACACCCCACACTAGATCAGGCTGGACAGAGCCTCATCCAGCCTGCTCTTAAACACCCCCAGGGATGGGGCCTCGACCACCTCCCTGGACAGCACATTCCAGGGTTTCACCACTCTCATGGTGAAGAACCTCCTCCTCACATCTAGCCTGAATCTCCCCACCTCCAGCTTCACTCCATTCCCCCTAGTCCTATCACTCCCTGAGATCCTGAGAAGTCCTTCCCCAGCCTTCCTGTAGGCCCCCTTCAGATATTGGAAGGCCACAATGAGGTCACCTCGGAGCCTTCTCTTCTGCAGACTGAACAGCCCCAACTCCTTCAGTCTGTCCTCATAGGAGAGGTGCTCCAGCCCTCTGATCATCCTTGTGGCCCTTCTCTGGACACGTTCCAGCACCTCCACATCCCTCTTGTAATAGGGGTCCAGAACTGGACACAGTACTCCAGGTGGGGTCTCACCAGGGCTGAGTAGAGGGGGAGGATCACCTCCCTCGACGTGCTAGCCACACTTCTCCTGATGCAGCCCAGGATCTGATTGGCTTTGCGGGCTGCAAGGGCACACTGAGAGCTCATGTTGAGCTTTTTGTCCACCAGCACCCCCAAGTCTCTCTCCTCAGGGCTACTTTCCAGCCAGTCACTGCCCAGCCTGTATTTGTGCCTGGGATTGCCTCGACCCAGATGCAGGACCCTGCACTTGTTCTTATTGAACTTCATGAGGTTGGCTTGTGCCCACCTCTCCAGCCTGTCAAGGTCCCTCTGGATGGCCTCCCTTCCCTCCAGCCTGTCTGCTGCACCACACAGCTTGGTGTCATCAGCAAACTTGCTGAGGGTGCACTCAATGCCACTGTCCATGTTACTGACAAAGATGTTGAATAAGACAGGTCCCAGGACTGATCCCTGAGGGACTCCGCTTGTCCCTGGCCTCCACTGGGACATGGAGCCATTGACAGCCACTCTTTGGGTGTGGCCATCAAGCCAGTTCCTTATCCATCTAGTGGTCCACCCATCAAACCCATGTGTCACCAGTTTGGAGACCAGGATGTGGTGCTGGACAGTGTCGAAGGCTTTGCTCAGGTCCAGGTAAATGACATCAGTTGCTCGCCCCTCATCTATTAATTTCGTCACCTGCTCATAGAAGGCAACCAGGTTGGTCAGGCAGGATTTGCCCTTGGCAAAGCCATGCTGACTGTTCCCAATCACCTCTTCACTATTCTTTTGAGCGAGTAGTGACTCCAGGAGGATCTGCTCCATGATCTTTCCGGGCACAGAGGTGAGACTGACTGGCCTGTAGTTCCCTGGTTCCTCCTTCTTACCCTTTTTGAAGATGGGGTTGATGTTTCCCCTTTTCCAGTCTGTGGGGACTTCCCCAGACTGCCAGGACTTTTGAAATATAATAGAGAGGGGTTTAGCAACCTCATCTGCCAGTTCTCTCAGTACCCGTGGGTGTATCCCGTCGGGTCCCATGGATTTGAACACTTTCAGGTTCTTCAGATGATCACGAACCTGATCTGCACTTACAATGGGCAGTTCTTCCTCCCCGTCCCTGGCTTTGACTTCCATAACATCAGGAGTGTGGCTAGAGGCCCTTGCAGTGAAGACTGAGGTAAAGAAGTTATTAAGTACCTCAGCCTTTTCCTCATCACTTGTGACCATGTCACCATTTTCCTTTCTGAGGAGGCCCACACCTTCCCTAGTCTTCTTCTTCCCATTAATATACCTGTAAAAGTTCTTAGTGTTCCCTTTAATCTCCCTGGCTAGATTCAATTCAAACTCTGCTTTGGCTTTCCTAACCAGGACTCTTGCTGCTCGGGCAGCTTCCTTATATTCCCCCTGTTCTACCTGTCCTTCTCTCGACTTCCTGTAGAGTTTCCTTTTAAGTAATAGTGTGTCCAGTAGCTCCTTGCCCATCCAGGCAGGCCTCCTAGCATTCTTACCTGCTTTTCTCTTTGTTGGTATACAGAGCTCCTGGACACAGAGGAGGTGGTCCTTGAATACTGACCATCCGTCGGGCAGAGACCTGTTCCCATTGGCCCTGCTCATGTGGGTTACTACAGGGAGGTTGAGAATCTTGCTTCTGGGAAGGTATCAAACTCCCTGTTCCCCTAAGTGTTACCCCCTGTTCTGGTTTAGAAGAGATTACATTATGGGAATTGTCAATTTTCTGCTCGCCATCTCTTCTAGCTCTTAGCCTTTCCACCTCTTCTTTTAGTTTGACCACCATGCTCATCAGATCACTGACCTGCTCACACCTGAAACAGGAGCTGCTCCCTCCAGCCTCCATATCGAGTGCCAGGCTCCAGCACTCACTGCAGCCACCTACCTGAACATCTGCATGCTTGTGTGTGGTCTCTGTTTGGGTGCCCACTGTCCTTCTGTTAGCCTTTGCTCTAGTGGTGACCATCTTGCAGTAACCACCCTCTCCACACGGCTTTTTTTTTTTTTTTTTTTTTTTTTTCCCCTGTTAGTGAGAAGGCTGAGCTGAGCTGAGCTGAGCTGAGCTGAGCTGAGCTGAGCTCCTCAAGCTGCCTCCTCTCTCTTCAGCCACGCGCTGGGTTCTGTTTGGTTTGCGTGCGGTCTCCGCGGCAACCCCTCCCCCAGCTACGTCACTGCCCTCCGGCAGGTAGGCAATCCGAGCCCCCTGCCCCTCCTCCTCTCTTCCTCTTCGGGAAGTCCCGAGCCACCAGTCCCTTACCGCCTGAAAAGCAAGGGAATCAAAGCCAAAAGCCAAACTCCCAGTGCTGCGCTCCTCAAGCTGCCTCCTCTCTCTTCAGCCACGCGCTGGGTTCTGTAGGTGGTCAGGGCTGGAGGGAGTGGCTCCAGGCTGGGGTACAGCTGCATGAAATGGTAGCAGTGTCCTCTAGCGTGGCTCAAAGGAGCTGGTGTGACTGTCTCTCACATGTCCCAAATCTGAATCACAAGCACGGATGTTGCTCTGAATTTTCCTGGCATGTACAGGGCTGCTGAGTGGGCACTTGGGCAGCTCCCTTTCTCTCCCAGAACAGAGCAGGGTTCACACAGGATGTGGCTGGGTGCTGTTTCTGCTTTCTGAGCTAGGACAGAAACTCTGTGGCTCACTGTCTGCTGCTTTATGGCTGCGGCAGACATTTGGACTGGTGAAACTTGAGCTAGTCCTGTCTCCCCATCAGCTGGGCAGTCTTAACCTCGGGGTTGCAGTCCTCTTTAAGACACAGTGTCTCTCTTTGCATCCAGTGGGATTGCCAATACAGTGTTATAGCTTTCTGGAGGTTCCAGTGAAGGACCCTCCTTTGCGAGCTCTCAAGATTGATAGCTTCTTTCCATATGCAGAGGCCACTGGTATGCTTGTGAGTGGAGTGAGAAGGCTTATTAGCCATAGCTGTGGAGCTTAGCAACAAAGACTTAAGCACAAAAGCAATAAGCTTACAAACTCAGGCAAAGAGAGTGACTTGTTTACAACTTGGGGTAACATTTGTAAGTTTCTCAAGGCTGGACTTGGCCAATGGGAAATCTTGTCAACACACAGCTTTAGCCTATAGAAAACATGAAGCTAGAATTACACCCTTATGTGGTACGAGCATGAGCATCCCATGTGATGGGTGCATGCAGTTGTTTACCCCTTAGAAGGCAAGTGGGGTTGTTTGTGCTGGCTGGCTGGTGCTTTGGGTCTTTGTCCATCTCAGCTGTGGGCTGAGTACCTACTCCAGAAAGGAGGGTGGAAGGGGAAATATGCCCAAACATGTTGGAACAAGTTGTACAGTGTTTGGGGTATAATTCTGGGCATATGATGCCTTCACCACACTCTAATCTAAATTTACTCCCTTTCCAATTAAAGCCTTTGTTGTATTACTGCATGCCTTTCTGAAAGAAGCATTTATTGAAGAAATAATGGATCACTTATATGTCAGTATTTTTTAACCTCATTAGAGACACCTAACAGAAAAGCAGAGCCAAGATTCCAGCATACCTTCAGTGAACACTGGTTTTGCATCTGAAGTTTTTCAGGCACAGATGAAATTCCTTAACCTCATAACTATGTGATTTACAGATGTAATCAGGTACCTGCGTATACAAGTGATTGAAACTGCAGGTGTTAGATTGTGAATTATAATTTGAAATTCTGGGTCAAAATGTTTAAAACAATTATTGCCAAAATTATTAGGGATTTTATGTGAGTCCATTGAATGAGTAAGCTTTGACACTATTCTTCCTGTACCAGAAACTATTTATATTCTTAGGTAGCTTTCATGTGGATATGTGCTTCCATTACCATACCTGCTTCAATTTTTCATATACCAAGTATCTCTTGCTCTGACAGAAGTGTAATATTTATTCTGTGTAGGCTGTGAACCTAGTTCAGCTGCAGACTTCCAGGGCTGAAGCATGGGTTGGGTGCTTTGTTTTATACACAGAACCTGGTGACAAACTCTCACATTAAAATGGTGTGAGCCATGCATTCACCCCCTTCCTCTGATCTAGGCTTCAGCTACATCAATGTAACAATTCTCTCTGACACTGGGCCTTTACGTAAGGCTTTAACAACTGAACACCATGTCCATAGTCTAGCTCTGGGTGTTATGACCCTATCTAACAAAAAGTCTCAAAGTCAAATACATTGTTGACCCCTTCTGTCCTTTTATCTGCCCTTTGACTGTTTTTGTAGGAAGATAATCAATACACATGAAACAAAAAGATAATGGAAGAACTTGCTCTTCAGATGTTTTGCATGAGACAGTGACATTATCAGGTCACACATCAATTATGTGCTCACAGAGAGTTATCCTAAGGACTAATGCCACCTCACCCATTTATGTAAATTTATGTGCTAACAGTTTATGAATGCCTAAGAGACAACAGGCAGATTGTGTGTGATGGTGTGTACCCTTTGCACTCTTAGAAGAATAACAGAAATCTTTACCTGCTGTCCCTAGGCACTCTCCTAACATTTCTGTGTTGTCCAGGTCACAGAAGAGCCATTGCAGTGCCACACTGTCCAGGTGAGAACTGTATTCATGGCCACTGTAGTTACTGTTCCTACATAGTCCCAAGGAATTAACTGTGCCTGTGGCAAGCTCTGTGTCCTGTAGGGAAAATAAAACCACAACACTGAAATATGTCATTTTATGGACTCCACCAAATGTTGTACATTTTAATAATATAAATTATCACCGCCCCCCCCCAAAAAAAAGAAAAAAAAAAAAAAGTAAAAAAGAAAAAAAAAAGTAAAAAAGAAAAAAAAAAAGTATGACAAACAAGATTTTAGTATTTGATTTTGTTATCTTTGGCAATAATTTTGTTCTTTCCCTTTTACCTGAATTTCATCTCCCTTCATTAAGATAATAGATAATATAATCCTCTACTACAAAAACGGTGTCTAGTTCATTCACTTTAGCCTGGCAGTTTTCCAGATCATTAAGATATTTTTCAGTCTTAAATATTGGCTATGACACAGTCTTCTTTTTACTGTGAGTAGATGAAAGTTAGGAGTATATGCCACAAGTTTTTCCTTTCATTACTCCTTTATAGGATGCACACTAGTTAAATTCATTAAGAGAGATTACAAATGCTTTTCTTAATTGCCCATATTACTGTGTGTGTGAAGAAAGGCATTACCCAAACATTATTGGAAACAACAGCAGAAAATTATAAAAGAACCCACATTAGATTTAACCAAACAAAAATGCAAGCTAATTAATCAGGTGAGCTGGAGGATGGTGACAAGAATTGAAATCAGCTCCTCAAGGAGAGGAAGATGTCTGGGTGGCAACAATGCCAAGAGAGTTTTAGCAGTGTGTGCAAGTTTGGAGCCAGGCAGTAAAGGTTTAATCTACTCAGGACTTCAGGGCATCTGCAAACCTCCATTAGGGAAAGACTGTCTTATCCTGCAGGGAGAAATGGCAATCCTACACAGGGCAAAGCTCTGGGCATGTAATGATGTATGAGGTAACATTTAATAGCTATAGGGCTTTGACATGTCCTGCCACTAATTCTTGAATACTGCAGGTCATCAACAGCATAATTAGAAAGATTTTTACTGATATCAGCAGGCCTTGGGCCAGACTTGAAGCAAGGTGTAAGTGTATGGCATTGGCAAACAGACAAGGACTTTGTGTAAAGCTACAGATGATATCTGGGAAGTAAAGACAGAGTGGTTTTGTTATGATTCCACACAAAAATCTGCAAGCATATCTGTGCTTCTTAATATCATATGATAAGGATAATTAAAAAGGAAATTAAAGGAGAACGAAAAATATGACTGGGGGCTAGTAGTCAATTAACATCTAGAGATTGGCTGGGTTATTGCTGCATGAGAAAATTATGCCAAATTAGACATTAAAAGGTTGCAAATGCCAAAATTGTGTAACACAATTTTTCTTAATAACATGAAGAATTGGATGGAAAAATAAAGCAAACTAAATCAAAACACAAAAATAGAATAACCTTTAAGGTGAAATCTCTTGCATTGGATAAAGTAGGAATTCCTCACTGGGAACCTACAGCTGCCCCTTTTCTTTGAGTATTAAAGTTAACTTGGAGAAAATATGATGCTCTCTATGGTTATGAGAAATTCTGGAAAACAACAAAAGAAACATACGTGAAGCCACTAAAAAAGTAGTGCTTTTCATCCTGCTTCAGAATGTGGTATCCTGTGTTGGAGTGAACTGTGGTCCCAATGCCACTAACCACTCATCTGTTGACTGCAATATAATGGTCTGTGGATCTATTCTTCCCATCCTGTGCATTCCTTGGTACTTCACATTGTGATGCCCATGGCTTAGGGAGCTTCTTAAACTCCAGACAATTAACTTTCATAATCTGGCAAGAAAGAGAAAAGATTTTTTTTTAAAATCTCATTGTTGGTCATCAGGACTTTGGAAGTCTTTTCCCTCATTAAGATTTAAATAACAAGACTTTTTAAAGCAGAATAGAGACAGATCAATACTAAGGGAACTTTATTCTTATATATTAGCATATAAAGTTTTTCCAATGTTCTCAAACATCTTTGACTGCCAACCCTTAAACAACTCTACATACCATCCTTCACTTTTCGGGGGCATTTCTCACCCTTTCCTTCAGGAGGTGACAAAACTGCTACTAGAGCTGCATACAGACCAAACTGTCTCTGCTTCAACTGCAGCAATGACAAAGAAAAGCCCTTGATTATTTCTGGCTTTTGCAAAGATGACAAGTATGCATCAGACTATGAAATGGCTGCAATGTGCAGCGAAAAGGAGAGTAAAAGTTCTTAAGAGCTGTCGTGTTTTAACAGGCTGCAACACAGCCTCGGCATGTGCCAAGGGGGAAGACAGAGGGAGCCGCCTGGGGAGCAAGTAATGTTTACCTTCCCATCATAGAAATATTTTTCCTGGTCCTGTCATCACTCCTGTTAAATATTTGCCTGAAGGAAACCTTATGGTTTGCAGTGCTTCTGTATGAACACAGCAGTGTACCTGTCAGGATGACAGGGGCAACACAGTCCTGCTCTCCAGCCATGGAACTGTTCAATAAGCTTTGGAGCAAAATACAGAGGGAGTAGTGCTTCACACCACGTGGGAGAAAGCAGATGGAATTAGGGAGCGGAAGAAGGAATGAGATGGGACACTTTCATGAAAAATTCTTCCTGGAAGAAGGTATCCTCATTAAGAAAATAATCACTCCTTTGTGGGTGTCAGAACACAAAGAGAGACCATTGCAAATGCCTGAATAGTCGTGCCAAGCACATACAGTTATGCTGCCTCTCAAATAATTCTAATTAGGACAGAAAGACAATAAGATGCTTAGTGTGGAACTATATTCCACCATGTGAGACATTCTTAGTATTAGTGGAACTTGTCTATGTATTTAATGGCTCACACAATGCTGTGTTGCCAGGGTTGGCCATGTTTTCCATTCCAGAGGAAAAGGTGTTGTGGTTAAGCACCAGGGTTCTACTGTTAAAAGTACTGGTAAAAATATAACTACCTTCTTTCAGCCAGTCTTAGGGAAGGTGTTCATTCAGCTGTCAGATACAGTTATGTCTTTCTCCACCAGCTTTTCAAACCAGAGCTGAAGAAGCACTGAAGTAAAATGAAGATGAAGAAGGATGCAGTCCTCCATAAACAGCCAGGTAGGTAGATACATTTTTTCAGTGGAAGAGAGCAAAAGAAGGGTTTTATAGAGCATTCAGATGAAAAGGGAAAGTAGGTATTATTTTCTTCTGATGTATATATGTCAGCTTGGAGTGGCTGCAGGGAGAATTCCTCTCTGCTTCTCAGTGAGTGACTGATCTGTCTGTGACAGGCCAGTTAGATGTAAGAGGCAAATATTTGTGACATCGTGTAAAAGCATTGTTTGGATTCCTTTTCTTGTACAAAATTTTCAACCAGGAATACATCCTTTGCATTACAGGGAAAGGTAAGAACTGACCACCCTGAAGAGCCACCAGCAAAGTGGTTTGTCAGGGTGAAGGAGAAATGCATGATGCTTTCATTTCAAATTGAATTTAGGTTACTCCTTTTTTAGTTCAAATATATGCTTGTCAAAGAAAACTATGTATGGGTTGAGAGAATATTTCCTTTATTTCACAGTGGTTTATCCTCATGAAAAAACTGTCTGCCCTAGTCCTGGATGGGGGTACACTCTACTGGATCAAACACTGGATGGATTGTAGTGAATGGAATTAAATCCAGTTGGCACCTGATCACAAGTAGTGAGGCCAGTGCTGGGGCCAGTTCTGTTTAGTATTTTTATCAGTGATCTTGATGAGGAGATTGAGTACACCCTCAGTAAGTTTGCAGGTGACATCAAGTTAAGTTGGAGCGATGATCTGCTGGAGGGTAGGAAATCTCTTCAGAGGGACCTAGACAGACTGGATTGATGGGCTGAGGCCAATCACATGGGCTTCAAAAAGACTAAGGGCCTTCCACTTTGCAAGTGCACTCTTGCACTTTGGCCACAACACCACCATGCAATGCTACAGACTTGGGGCTGAATGGCTGAAAAAATGAATGGTAGAAAGGGCACTGGAGGTGTTGACCAACAGCTGTCTGAACAAGAGCCAGTGATGTGCCTGGGTGGCCAAGAAGGCCAACAGCATCCTGGTCTGAATTAGCAATAGTGTGGGCAGCAGGAATAGAGAAGTGATTGTCCCACTGTACTCAGCAATGATAAGGCTGCACCCTGGGTGCTGTGATCAGCTTGGGGAGCTGCAGTGTAAGAGAAATATTGAGGTGCTGGAGCATGCCCAGAGAAGGGCAACAAAGGTGGTGAAGCGTCCTGAGAATGTCTTATGAAGAGTATCTGAGGGAGCTGTGATTATTTAATCTGAAGAAAAGGAGTCTAAGGGGAGACATCACTCTCTACAACTACCTGAAAGGAGGTCATAGAGAGGTGGGTGTTGGTCTCTTCTCACAAGTCACACCTGATAGGACAAGAGGAAATGGCCTCAAGTTATGCCAGGGAAGGTTTAGATTAGACATTAAAAAAACCTTCTATACCAAAAGGCTTATCAATGACTATGGTCCTGCTCTGGCAGTGGGGTTGGGCTTGATGATCTTCGAAGGTCCCTTTCAACCCCTAATGTTCTATGATCCTATGTGTGGATCTGAGGGGTTTGATGGTACCTTATTGAATAAAAAAGAAATCTGAGAAAATATAGGACAGGGAAAGTGCTAGAAGTAGTCCCACATTTGGTAGAGGTACAGGGAGAGTTAATTGACCATTTGCTACCCAAAAAAAAAAAATTCTCATCAAGGTTGAAAAGCACTGAAAGCAAAGCTGATGGCAATGTAGTTACTGAAAATTAAAATGGTTATGATTTTATTGGCCTGAAGAAGAATGACATGGGAATATTCCTGTAGCTGGTGAATAGCAAAAGGCAGCTGTGGAACAGAAGCAAGGGGCACTGTCAAATCACCTCCCTGGCAGCCACGGCATGGTCAGTTGTAGTGGGGATGCTCTTTTCAGGAGACTGTCCTGCAGAATGTTTCACTTGGTTCTTCAGCCCTACAGGCTCTGGAGAAGATAGTAGGCACAAAAATGAACATTTTCTTTTTTTACTCTGGAAGCAAGGAGAAAAAAATTAAAAAGGATATTTTTTCCTCCCTTTTCAACTGTACCAAGCTTAGATGGCCGCAGTTCCTGAGTCCCTGGCTGTGAAGGGATCATAGCACAGCCAGGAAATGCAAGTTAAGGGAGCCACTGATGATGGGTAGCCACTGGGTGTTTGTCTGGATGGTGTCTCATCTCTTACCAGATGTCTACTGTTATCTGATCTTCTGGAAGCAAAACTCTTCTTTCCTAAATGCCTGATGCACTTACTACTATTTGGTTGCTGGTGTATGTAGACAGACCATTTATGGAAGCAGGGTCTGTCTTCCTCTCCATCTGTTTGCACACAGAGAAACAGGAGGAGAGCTCAGTTTCAGTCTAATCTACTTTTACAGCACACCATCCCTAAGGATAACCTACTGGAAATATCCTTTCCACTAGAATGGGTATGCATCATGAACACATGGATTTCCATAAATTTTAACCCAGTTCACATCACTGCTATGTAAACTTGGGCAGAAAGCAATAGCAGGTGAAAGCACTCAATATTTTCACATTTTAGTTCACTCTTTTACTTAATCAGAAGTAATAGACACTTGCATTTTAAAACTGTTTGTACATGGCAAAAGACATGAAAAGGGCTGATGGAAACCAGGAAGGGGTTGGTCTCTTCTCCCAGGCAACCCGCACCAGAACAAGGGGACACAGTCTCAAGCTGCTCCAGGGGAGGTTTAGACTCGAGGTGAGGAGAAAGTTCTTCACCGAGCGAGTCATTCGTCATCAGAATGTGCTGCCCAGGGAGGTGGTGGAGTCACCATCCCTGGAGGTGTTCAAGAGGAGATTGGATGTGGCACTTGGTGCCATGGTCTAGTCATGAGGTCTGTGTTGATAGGTTGGACTCGATGATCCTTGAGGTCTCTTCCAACCTTGGTTATACTGTGATTTTCTGTTGGGAAAATAGAGGCTATTCAAATCAATATGTCTCAAGGGAAAGAGCAATTTTTATGGAATTTGCTCATCTTGATAATACAAATATTTTATTTCACATTTACATTACTTTCTACATCTAGTTAGGCCATCATTGTGCCTGGCTGCAGCCAGAACATACTCATGCTTATTGCCCCCTTGAACCTGGGTTTTTGTTTGATCTACATATTTCTGATGCACCATCATTTCCCATTGCTGATAGCATGCTTTGGTGAGTGCCCAGGGTTTCAGCTGAAGTCATAAATGTGAATAGAAGAATAGGGAAACCCAGAACTACATTGCAAAGACATATTGAAGAAGGCCAGACATTCTGATACAAGATCAAGCTGAGCTAGAGGCACTGATAGAATCATAGAATCAATAAGGTTGGAAAAAACCTCAAAGATCATCAAGTCCAACCTGTCACCCAAGACCTCATGACTACTACACCATGGCACCAAGTGCCATGTCCAATCCTTTTTCGAACACTTCCAGGGACGGTGACTCTACCACCTCCCTGGGCAGTGCATTCCAATGGCTAACAACTCTCTCAGTGAAAAACTTTCTCCTCACTCGACCCTAAACTTCCCCTGTCACAGCTTGAGACTGTGTCCTCTTGTTCTGGTGCTGATTGTCTGGGAAAAGAGACTAACCCCCTCCTGTCTACACCCTCCCTTCAGATAGTTGTAGACAGCAATAAGGGCCGCCCCTGAGCCTCCTCTTCTCCAGTATTGGCAGTTCTCTTTGATTTTTAAGTAATTTAATTCCAAAAAGTCTTCTTTTTAAACTTTTTCTTAAATTTTACTTTTTATTTCTCATTATGACTTGGTATTGGATTTATGGATATTCACATTTTGCTTAGGCATATTTGCCTGCTAAGGTAAAGGAGACATGAACAAAAGACTGATAGGAAGAGTAAGATTTATGCATGTAAGAAAGACATGTAACCTTGCCTGGCAAAGCCCTGAACAAGTACAGAAGGAGGCAGAATGAAAGGGAAAACATGAAAGGATTTGACTTAATTTGATTTCAGTGGAAGTTTGTGATTGTTTTTTAAAGCTGTGTCACACACTGGAGGTAATTATGTAAAGTCAGCCTACCTACACCATGGACCTGCCTAAAGTTGCAGTCATGGAAGGGGGCTCTAAAGCTTCTCAGGCTGCTGTTTGACACTAGCACAGCTAGATTTCCTATTAGATTAGAGACAGCTACAGAAAACTTCTTTCATCCAGCCCAGATGCATAGCAAACTAGGAAGGGGACCTTGGACAGAAAGGCAACATCTCTTTCAGGAGCTGCACATATGACCCTTTCTGGCAGAAGAGGTGTGATGAGAAGGTGTGACTTCACTGAGAAGGTGCAATCTTGATGGTGTATCATGACTACCTGGTTACTTCTATGAGATGCATGCCATCCTGAGAAGTTGGTATTTGTCTTGAAGAATGCCAGGGTGAAGTAGAGGCTCTCAGTGAATCTCAGAGGAGGAGATGGCTGCAAGCCTGGGAAAATTTGTGAGAGTAGGGAGGATGGTGTCTTTTTATTCTTGTGCCATAATATAATCTCTCTGACATTAATCTGCCTCTCTGCCACAGTTAGGAATATTTCCTACTTCATACTCTCTACTACTATATATTTCTCTAATACATTGCGTATTTAAACTCTAGTTTTATGTTTTTCCTCTGTTGTAATTAAAAAATGCCATAACACTATGCAACAAAGTTGAGAACCAGATCTTATCAAACTATCAAAGGCTGTTTTATGATGGAAACAGTTTGAGAAGAGCTAAAATAAAAATGCAAGTTCTTTTTTTTTCCGACAGGCCAGATTTACCAGTACACCCCAGATACAACGCTCCTCGACAGCCACGCAAAACAGCTGTAAACCTGGTTTAACCAGGCTGTTAAATCAATTTTACAGCTGCTTTGCATCACCAGAGTGGCTCAAAGCAGGCAGTACATATCAGTGAACATCGGTCTAATTGTACACTAATGAACAATGAAGTAGTTTATCACATAATACTCTGGCAGAATACAAAAATATCTTTATAGAGAGCAGATATACTAGAATTTATCCTGGCTTTGCTGAAGGGGAGGAATTCATCATCTTTTGTTCTGGATGGATTATAACTAAGAGAAGCATCAGAGACAAATTATGTGAGGTTAGAAAATGTAAAGAGCTTTAGGAATACATCTCCTCCTTCCAGATATATTAGTGCCTGCTCAGGGTGGAGTTACAATAAGTGGAACTCAGTTTAACTATAAAAAAATCTGCTTAGGTAAGAATATGTTTCCATTTGTGGCAGTTTGGGCTGGGTGTCTCCTGCTGCTGCCACACAGGGTGCACCTCTGGTGCCCTGGGTGTCCAGCCCAGTGGGTGGACACAGGAGCTGCATATTTCATACCCATAATGTCCTGCTCCCTAAAAATCCATGAGCAAGGTCTCACACTTCCTCTTTCTTCCATCACGGCTCCCATGGGAGATGCTCCCTATCTGGTAATGGAAGGGGGGTTATCTCCAGGCCTCTTGGGCCTGTCTAGGCCTAATGCCAGGAGGAGAAGAGGGAAGGGCAATCTCAGATCTGGCCAGCTGAGATTAGCCTGACAGTGGAGGGGGGGAAGAAAGAACCTGGGGGGTTTTTGGGTATACCCTCAGGTAGGGAAAAGGGAAATGCTGGGATGCTTATGGGTATGCTGTAAGGGTCTCTGTATGCTTTGGGATCTCTTTTGTCACTGTTCTTGTAGCTGTTTGTAAAATGCTTACTGCTTTTCCATTTAAATTTTCCATCACTTCTGCAATCCATTTGTGTGAGTCTCTTTTTTTTTTCTGCCCCAGTGGGAGGCAGGGGAGGATCTGCCTCAAACTGGGACACCATTAGGTAAGAAAAATCCTTCCAGAAAACAAGAGGATAATTTAATGTTGCAAGTGGGACTTCATTAATGCTGGATAACTACTCTTTATTTAGTAAGGTTTTCACTGTTAAGAACCTGTTAAGACAGCTGCAATCAAATGCAACCTAGATGTTTGCTTATTTTTTGGTTATCTTAAAAGAACCAAAACTCAGAGCATTTTTCAGTGCTTTAAGAAATTACTATTTCTTCTGTAAATAAAGCTCATGGGCTTAAGGCAATTGCCTTTCTGGGAATACTTGAGTCTCTGGTATAATTTTACAAACACAGAAAGCAAAGAAACACCAGATGATAGGTTCTCATTTGTTTATTCAATGAATCATGCTTAAACTGCAAGGAAAAGCTGGGGCAGGACAGTTCATTAAGAGAGGAGCACATTTTTCCACCTCACACTCCCAAACATTGCACTAACAGCAGCACAGAACATGATGGAGGTGTGGACTCTTTGTAGTGAAGAATGATGCATCACTTGTCACTCCATGTGCTTCCTGAAGCCAAGAGAGACCTGGCCTTTCAACCTGATTTGCCTTTGGAGTTCTGCCTTCCAAAACGAGTTGCAAATCCCTAGTTTTCAATTAAGCAGAATTGAGCCTATTATGCCTGAGCTAGCCATAGACTGATTGTGAGTACATTCATATAGCCACTGGCAGGGAAAGGTAAGCAAGGCTTTTCATACTGAGCATCACCCATAACTACATATAGCCTCCTAAGGCTCTCTCCTGTGCAAGAGTTCATATTTCCCCTCTCAGCAGGCTGGTGATTATCTCAGGTCAAGGTCTGTGCTCATCACAAATACATGGCTTCCCTTTCACCACTGAGAAGCATCCAAATGGCCCAGAACATGAGCATGGAGAGCTGATGTTTGCCTGCAAAGTGTTATGTAAAGTACCAGCAAAATATTACACTGATTTTGAAAATGCATTATCCCAAGAGGGATAAAAATAGGCCAGTTTAAAGAAAAAGCCAGGCAGTAAGATATTTAACTTTTTTTCATTCTTGGATGCTGAGCATCCCACACACTTCCAGTGTTAATAAAAGCAGCAGTAACAG
This sequence comes from Melanerpes formicivorus, assembly GCF_026170545.1. NCBI lineage: Eukaryota > Metazoa > Chordata > Aves > Piciformes > Picidae > Melanerpes > Melanerpes formicivorus. The sequence goes on from NW_027142354.1 coordinate 35,659,021, forward strand.
GATAACAGGAAAGTTAAATCTGAAATAAAATGCAGAGTTTTCCTCAAAATACTTAGGAAGTGTTAAGTTTCATGCAGAAAATTACGCACTTAAAAGGTGCAATTTAGGAAATCATCCCTAACCAGCAGGAATAATAATTATTTTTTAAAAAGTAGTTATTAAGAAGTATAAAAATAGTCAGAGAAGTCTTTGGTCATTGAAATTACAAAAGTGAGCAATGAATCAGCTTGTAGCATATCATTACATTAGAAGGAAACACCACTTCTCTGTAAAAATTACTTTTATCCAACTTAAAATTACAGCCATGGTGTTAGAATAGAATAGAATAGAATAGAATAGAATAGAATAGAATAGACCAGATCAGACCAGACCAGACCAGGGTGGAAGAGACCTTCGAGAGCATCACGTCCAACCTATCAGCCAACACCACCTAATCAACTAACCCATGCAACCAAGCACCCTAACAAGTCTCCTCCTGAACACCTCTAATGATGGTGATTCCACCACCTCCCCGGGCAGCCCATTCCAATGGGCAATCACTCTCTCTGTGCAGAGTTTCTTCCTAACCTCCAGCCTAAACCTCCCCTGGCACAGCTTGAGACTGTGTCCTCTTGTTCTGGTGCTGGTTGCCTGGGAGAAGAGACCAACATGCACCTGTCTACAGCCTCCCTTCAGGTAGTTGTAGAGAGCAATAAGGTCTCCCCTGAGTCTCCTCTTCTCCAGGCTAAGCAACCCCAGCTCCCCCAGTCTCTCCTCATAGGGCTTGTGTTCCAAGTCCCTCACCAACTTTGTTGCCCTTCTCTGGACATGTTCCAGCACACTACTGCTGCCTCCCCTATTTACACAGCCAAGGACATACTTTCTTATATAAGATTCAGTCAAGTCCAGATGGAAAGATACTGTTAACAGATATAAGCTGTTGTCTTCATGGATGAGCAGATTGACTGAGCATCCTTGACCAGGAAGATAAATACCTCTAGCTGATACCTATGAGGAAGAGTAGATGTTTTTTTCGGGAGATCTTCTCCCAGAGATTGAATTTGTTCACAGAGTCTGTTGGCCCTAATTTAATGGTCAGTTAACTTCTGGGTCAGCCAGCAAGCTTTTAGGAAACAGATTAAAGCAGAACCCTGAGATGAAGAACAGGAAATGGGGGTGGGGGTGGGGGGGAGGAAATAGATTATATGGTGCTAGTTCACCCCTAAGTTAGGACTAGGCAGCTGCAGCTTCCAGGCAGGGCATCGAGAATTTTGATTGGTCCCAAAAGGCCATGGCACAGTTCTCCTTCACTGCATAGTAGGGCAAAAGGATAACCAATGCACAGTGGATGCTCAGTGACTCCATCCCCAAGCCAGCAAAGGGAGCTGAGGAAAGTTGAGCACAGTCACTATGAGTTTGTGTCTCTGTATACTTTCACAAAAACATGGATCCTGTGGGATGGGGGATTGCTCTTACTCATGTCCTTCTATAAAAGCATGTATATGTGTAAGTGTTTTGATACTAGAGGAGGCTCCTTTCTTGTTCCAGCTCTCCTCCCTGTGGTGGGTTGAAATTACCCCCCAAAATAAAATCGCCAGACTAGCTCAGTTAGAAAGCAAATTAATCTGTATTTACAAGCAAAACTACAATCTAAAATATGAAATGCAATGAATATGTACAAAATATCCAATATCTACACATATTTACAATTTATAAACAACACGAGAACCCCCCTGAAAAAAAACAGGTGGCTGCCAACAGCTTCTTCCTCCCTGCTCCCTTTTCCCACTGTACAGGGTAAAGGAGAGAAGAGTGGAGAGTAACTGTTTGTACTTAACCACAACTAAGAACACAGCCAAGGTCAGCAAGCCAGCAGAAGCACCAGTTAGTGTCTGACAGAGTGAAGAAGACCGAAAAGAGAACAAGTTAGTTTACACAACTAGCTTCATGTTTGTAAACAGACCAATGGGATTATTTACATTTTATAATTATTTTCCCTTTTACGTCCAATAGTAAATTATTTACATTCTACCATGTTCTGTTCAAGGTCTGTGGAAAATTTTCTAGGCACAGCCTAAAACCACCACTCTCCCTTTGACCCATATCACAGAATAGTAGGGGTTGGAAGGGACCTCTGATGATCATCTAGTGCAAATCCACTGCTAAATTAGATTTGCCTAGAGCAGATTGCACTGCAACACACTGGCCTCCACAACCTCTCTGGGCAGTCTGTTCCACTGCTCCATCACTCTCAAAGTGATTATGGCCTTCTTTAATTAACCTTAAAGAATATTAAGAATTGAGTGAGGCACTGAAATATTTCAGGCCCTCTGTCTCTGTTGGGGTTAAGATGGCTCGGGGTTAAGATGGCTCAGGCTTACTAACTCACCTTACACTGGTGTAAAATAACTTGGAGGACATCACCTCTGAGTATGCAGGACATCAACTAACTATAGGTATATATGGGTATAGGGAGAAGTTCAACTTTAAAGAAGTTGGTTTGCATGTGTCCATCGCATTCATCTCTGAAATATTTGAAAGTGGCCATTTCTGGAAGCAGGTCATTGGATAACTTATCCAATTTGGCATAGTATTTCACGTGCTACAACTGCCACACATAAAAAAAAGGCTGCTATCCTACCTACATAAAAATCAAACAATAAACTGGTTGATTCCACTGAGAGCAGTCCCAGGCATCAGCCAAACCAGGGCTAGTTACAGGCAAGCTGAAAAGCTTCCAAGCGGCCCCAGGAATATACCAGAACCAGTGGCAGAAGTACTATCTGATCCCTAAAAGTCCTTGGCAACATATTGCAGTGTTCCACCACCCTCATAATAAAGAACTTCTTCCTAATGTCCAATCTAAATCTACCCTTCTCTAGTTTAAAAAAAAATTGCCCTTTTACAGCACTGACAGAAAATTGATCATGAGCAGATGCTGCTGTAGGGATAGGGTGACAGCCAAAGCGACGAAGATAAAATGCAAGCAGAGTATAAAGAAAGACAAAAGACTCCCTTTATTCCAGCAAGCAACACATATTTGTATCTATCTTGTTAGTGTGGCTGCACATCATTGGTTAACAGAATCTTCTCAAGATTCTTATGGATTAGTGATAGCATTGCTATAGTTACTTGTTAAGCTAGTCCAGCTGGCCTCCTATATTATCTTGCAGTTTCTCATCCTGCAACATCCAGTCCAGGGAGTTTCCACCTTCTCATGGGAACACAGTGACGTTTTCAATACTGAACTCCTCACCAGAGCTCTTCAGAAGGTCCACAGATTCATCACAGTCCCCCACACGCAGAGATAAATAGTGAGCTAGCGCTGGAGCCAAAGGTCAAAGAAGGCAGATTACTGATCTTTCTGCTTCTAAACTAGATTGGTTTCTACATTCATTTAAACATGAAGCTGCAAGCTGCATCGAGGATTAAAGATGATTTTGCCAAGATGTAATTCTGAAAAAAGTCTTTGCTAGACACAACTGTGTATGTGGGTTTTTTTTCACCAATGATCTGTCTGAATTTCATCTGAACATGACTTCTTGAAATGAGTTGTAATCTGAGAAAAAAATATTAACATGTTATTTATTTATATAAAGAAAGAAAAGCATTACTCCCCTTGTTTTCCTATAATCAATCTTGCTTAACATTCACCTTTTGTTATTGTATTACATGTGAAGAAGCTAGATAAATGTTTACCACACCAAAGAGACTTCTGTTTATAAATTAAGCTAGGTGAACATTTCAGGTACAGCAGTCCTCAGAAACCCCTGTTTACATTATACATTCATATTCATATGTTAAGTACATTTTGGAAAGACAATCTTCCTGAACTACTGTACTAAAGACTGCATAATGAGATCTAAAATGCTTGGGTTTGCTGTAGTGTTAATATTAATATTCTTAATTCTTAGGGGGAGGAAGCACTTGTTTTTATTGCTATTTAAAGCATAAATTATGAATATACTGAACAATGGATTACAACATATTATAGACATAATCCTTGAGTGCTGTGTCCAGGTCTAGGCCCCTCAGTTTAAGAAAGACATTGAGACACTTGAATGTGTCCAGGGAAGGGCAATGAGGCTGGTGAGAGGCCTCGAGCGCAAGCCCTATGAGGAGAGGCTGAAGGAGCTGGGATTGTTTAGCCTGGAGAAGAGGAGGCTCAGTGGAGACCTTATGGCTCTCTACAACTACCTGAAGGGAAGTTGTAGCCAGGAGGGGGTTGATCTCTTCTCCCAGGCAACCAGCACCAGAACAAGAGGACACAGTCTCAAACTGCACAGGGGAAGTTTAAGCTTGAGGTGAGGAGAAAGTTCTTCACAGAGAGAGTTGTTAGCCATTGGAATGTCCTTCCCAGGGAGGTGGTGGAGTCACTGTCACTGGAGGTGTTCAGAAAGGGATTGGACGTGGCACTTGGTGCCATGGTTTAGTAGTCATGAGGTCTTGGGTGACAGGTTGGACTTGATGATCTTTGAGGTGTCCTCCAACCTTATTGATTCTCTGATTCTATAGAGTCTGAAATATCATATTTATCACAAGTAGCAACAATTTAAGAGTGTTACTGGTACACCCAAGTGAGACCTGACAAAGCAATACTACTATATTTTCTGCATATTCTGTATAAATATGCACTGATGTTTGGACAAGACTGTGTGTGTCTACAGACATCTTTACATTGGAAAGAATCCAAAGAAATATATCAAAATAGTGAGAAATATCTCTGAAAAAGAAATGGCCAGCACATATGTTCCTCACTTAGACAACCTGGAGGGCATGGGATTTATCCTTCAGTTTGCTTCTGAAGCACAGGGTGGTTGTCTGTCTCCTCTTAGTCCACAAGGTGCTGGTAGAGATTGCAGACTTCCTACCACTACACCCCTAATGCTGAGGAACCATAACAGGGTAATGGAGATATTATGTCTTGGTATCAGCTGAGGGAAGAGCTGAAAGCCACAAAAATAGCACATGGTGCTTAAAATAACTTTTTAGGAGTACATGCTTCAAAAACAGAGATTGCATATCAGTCTCACAACTGCAAAATTTTCTATGGAGGTCCTTTCAGGGCTAAAAGGGAACCCTGGGTCTCTTAAGTACTATACCCTTTCTGCGACACATAATATCCAGTTTCATTTCTGCAGGTCTGCAGATTATTCAGCTCTTGCATATAAGGAATCTGACAGTTTTTCAGGACTCTTTCTTGATCTTCTGACATTAGGACTACTATACCTTTATGGAGAAATAAAGGTGTTTGCTTAGGAAAGGAAACAAATGTGTGACAGTTTAGATTGCAAAAAACAGGGGGAAAAGGCATCCATTTGAAACTGTTCAAAACTTTGGGTGTTGAACAAAGTTTCTGGAGGCAGATAAACTATTTGAAGCAAATATATTTATTACATATTTAACCATGAGGATCTCACTTACTCAACTTCTTAGTGACAGATGAAATCACATAACACAAACTTTAGAAATGTATGTAGAAATGTGTATCTTTCAAAAATTAACAGAATTAGTCCACCTTTTTTCTTTGTGTGTTACATCAAAAGACAACAGAGAAATGAGCTAATCAATCATAGCTTATACGCTCAGACTGCCAAAGCTTACAGGATGTTCTGTAATTTGTGTTTTGACCTCTTGCTACCATCCTCTTACTAAGCTTCTCACAGAAAAAATGATATGCCAATGAAGAGTGACACAAGATTCATCTTGTTTGACTGGGTAGGTCACAACGACAATTTGGGTTAGTCTGTAGTGATCTGTGACAGCTGAGAAAGATATAGTGAGGCTCTGTGAAATTACTTCCTAAAAACATCACCAGGACAGCCACAAAATGCACCTAGGTCTACCAGAATATCAAGTGATCCGTAATACAGACACTTGCGTGATCTTCTCTTGACTGTTGTAGCAGCAAGCATAAAAACAGAAATATTTTGGATGAAAGAAAACAAAACCTGAACAGCAAAAATCTAACAAAAACTGAACAGCGACTGGTATCATGCTGCACCACAATTGTGTACACTGCAATGCTTTGCTGTAGGCAAAGCTTTTGGTGTTACAAAACTGGTTCCAAAACTTCCACACTGCTACTACTTGACTGCCTTTTTATCTAGATGGTCCTTAGATGCTGAATGGGCTTACTGATATTACTGGCTGGTGCTGGTGTTGCCTGTTGCACTCACTGCTAGCCCAGGATCAAGAGTTGGGAATATGTCTTCATATACCAGATCACTCAGAATCCTCTGCAATTGCATCTTCTACTACCTCATTATTGCCACTTAAGCAACCATTTAGTATTCACAGCTAACATGGCCCTATGGCCCTTTGGGTACCAGCCTCCCACAGAGCACTTAGAGACACTCTAAAGCTATAGTAGTTCATTTAATAACAATAAGTTCATGGTGGTTTATTAGCCTGAGACCTAGATTACTGGAAAGGAGTGACTCCTGTTTGCTAAAACATTGGGAAGGAGGCAGCAGGAGTCGTAAGGGGTTATCTGCTTTTCCTGTCCAACCACCTTTGCTCTCCTTACCAGGTCACAAATTGATATACTAAGTGCAACATCTATTATCTGGTGTCCTGCCACATCCAGTAGACACAGTGCCCTCACACACACACACTCACCTCACCCACGGCTCTGCTATTTATTTCTGATTTATGGTCTGCTGCAATCCATGTAGACCAGGATTGAAAATGTTGCACAGAGTGAATCAATTATAGTGCAGTAGATTGATAGGCCACCTACTGTATTTAAAAATAATTGAACTGTGGAATGATTAAGTGAACTGAGAATTTCTGTAAGTTTGAGTACTAGGTAATTGTAAATAGCAATTATGGAAGAATAAAAGTACATTAAGTGGTAGTGACAAGAACAAATGTTAAATTTCTGCCACTTCAGTGATTTGTTTTTAACTTCAATATGTATGAGCTAGCATCAAATCAACAAATCCAAATATGGTATGAATCTTCAAGAAGGAAGAGTTAAAAAATGGAAACCTTGAGTATTGTGTCCATGTCTGGGCCCCTCAATTTAAGAAGGACATTGAGGCAATTGAACATGTCCAGAGAAGGGCAACGAGGCTGGGGAGAGGCTTTGAGCACAAGCCCTATGAGGAGAGGCTGAGGGAGCTGGGATTGTTTAGCCTGGAGAAGAGGAGGCTCAGGGGAGACCTTATTGCTCTCTACAACTACCTGAAGGGTGGGTATTGGTCTCTTCTCCCAGGCAACCAGCACTAGAACAAGAGGACACAGTCTCAAACTGTGCCAAGGGAAATTTAGGCTCGAGGTGAGGAGAAAGTTCTTCACTGAGAGAGTTGCTAGCCATTGGAATGTGCTGCCCAAGGAGGTGGTGGAGTCACCATCTCTGGAGGTTTTCAAGAGGGGATTGGACATGGCACTTGGTGCCATGGCCTAATAATCATGAGGTCTGTGTTGACAAGTTGGACTTGATGCTCTTTGAGGTCTTTTCCAACCTAGGTGATTCTATGAATCTATGAAATGTATTTGAAAAATATGCTAATTTCTGAGAAAGTAATACTGACAACGAAGCTACTAATGAAAGCAAAACTAAGTAAGAAATAGTGAGGAAATAAGCATAAATGGAGAATTGCAAATACTGAAGAAAATATTTATGTTAACAAATAGGTTATCATATGATTTTTTCCTGCATATGGAAATTATATTAAGTGCATCATTTTTAGAAATACCTTTTTTAGTAATACAGGATGAAGCACTGAAGATAAGGCAGCCTTCACTGAAATCAGTGATTCTAGTCACAGTAAGAAGAAAAATTACAATGGCATTTTAAGCAAAAAAAAAAAGAATAATTAGCAAAGGATTGAGCACCAAAGTCACAAATACAGTCTGCTGAATATAAGTGAATATGCAGTCAGTATTACCACAGACCTAAATGCTTTTTTCTTCTTTGTGTTCCACCAAATACAATGGGTGGCATTCCTGACTCTGAGACACGTATATTACACAATAAGTGCTATGGAAGAAGTCCTCTAAATGTCTCCTCATGAAAAACTACATAATTACATTTCCTTCAGAAGACAAAACCTTGCTCGGTGGTGAGAGACACTAGCAATGTGGGGATATGGAAAAGGGAAAATATAGGAAAACCTGATCATGGCATCATTAGCCAAAGTATTTTTATTCTTATATTTTATTATCTCACGTATTTTATTACGACTTGAAAGTGAACCTGAAGAAAAAGACTTGGGGATGCTAGTAGGTAAGAAGCTCAGTATGACCCACCAGTGTTCATTTGCAGCCCAGAAAGCCAACAATATCCTGGGTTGCACCCAGAGAAGTGTGGCCAGCAGGTCAAAAGAGGTGATTCTCTTCCTCTACTCCACTCTTGTGAGACCCCATCTGGAGTACTGTGTCCAGTTCTGAAACCTCTGAAGGATATGGATGTGCTGGAATGTGTCCAAAGAAGGGCCATGAGGATGATCAGAGGGCTGGAGCACCTCTCCTATGAGGACAGGCTGAGAGAGTTGGGGTTGTTCAGTTTGGAGAACACAAGGCTCTGAGGAAACCTTATTGTGGCCTACAAGAAAGATGGTGAGGGACTTTATAGAGTGTTGGGTAGTGATAGAACTAGGGGGAAAGGATACAAGCAAGAGGAGGGTAGACTTAGATTAGATGTTAGGAAGTTCTTCACTATAAGGGTGGTGAGACCTTGGAACAGGTTGCCAAGGGAGGTAGTGGACGCCCCATCCCTGCCTTTTTAAGGCCAGGCTGGATGTGGCTCTGGGCAACCTAATCTACTGGAAGGCGTATCTGCCAAGGGCAGGGAGGTTGCAACTAGATGATCCTTGAGGTTCCTTCCAATCCTGACAATTCTGTGATTCAATAGTGTCAACAACATGCTCCTGTGGCCGGTTGACGTTGCCCCCTTAAGAAAGGGAATATGGTGGACGGAAGTTGGTAAACGGAAGGAATAGTCTAAACTATTTCATTGGTAAAGTGGGAGGAAGCACCTTCTGAGCTGGGACTATACTGGACATTTCCAGCACTTCTCAGTCAGTCTTGCTTCCGCCTTTGCATGGTGCAGCAGCTCTGCAGCTAACTCTGTGCTGGGCTTTCTGCCAAGGCCCCGGCCTTGAAAACAAGATACCAGGCCTGTATATTAACTCTTTTCCAATTAACACAAAACTGCTTTTAACTTCTTTCTTTCGCTCTCTCTCTCTTCTAACCTAATCTGGGGAAAGGGGGGAAAGAGGGGAAAGAGGAGGTGGGGAACCCCCTCTCTGCCGAGGGGTTTACTCTCATTTCTGTGTTACTCTGTTGTATATCTTTGTATATATTGTAGATATTGTAAATTTGTAAATAATCCCCTGCATTCCCTACGTTGCTTTGTAAATATAGCTCCACTGCTTTGCTAATTCAGCTTGTGAGGTTTTTTTTTCCCTTTCCCTTCAATTTTCTTTTCCCTTCACCTTACAAGGGGGAAGGGAGGAGGCTTCTCGGCCTTACCTTCCACCCACCACAGCTCCTGAGCTGTTTAGGAGGGGAAAGAAATTAATAAAATTAATCTCCATCACAACAGAAATACTCCTCAGTTCCCTCCCACCTCACTGTGGAGAGGCAGACTGCAACAGGGTCCATGGCTGTTTTCCCTACAATCCTGTGCTGGTGTGAAGATCTCAGGACTGTCAGAAAGGCCACAGCTCTCCTTTGGACCCTGCTTTTCCATCCTCTGCCTCCCAAAGCCCATTCTTCATCTGATCCAATGCAGATGGCTCCCATGCAGATGGCTCTGAACAAACCCTCTCATTGTATCTCAGTATGAAGCATTTTAACAGCATCACTAGACAAAGAGTCACCATGTGATGGTATCACAATCATCTTGTTCACCAGCTTGAGGACAGAGCTGGCTGAGTCTCTGAGCTTTGGTTTTACCTGAAACTAATATTTTGAAAAAAAAAAGTACTGCATTAAGGTACAGAAGTAACATTGGTGGTGTCCAGATTTCCTTTTCAAATGACCTGAAGTTTGAGTCTGCAATTTCAAAAAACAATTACGTTCCTTTTTTTGTGTTCACATTGGTTTTATAGAGTTCTGTAACGCTGAAAGTAGAAACACACTGTATGTCATGTGATACCCTGTTAATTATCAGGAAGCTTTATTAATAATGATTTATCAGCTTTTCATGTCAAAATACACCCTGTCTGAGTTTTACTGACAGCTTGTGTGATAATCAAAACTTTGTTCCTAAGAAAAATGTCAACATTTCCCTAATAGGCTGTACAAACTTCATTTACCCTGACAAGTAATTAGTATCATGAAGTCAATGAGACTATCAACATGATCAAGGGCAGCAATGATGGCCACAACTGGGACATACATCTCTAGTGATCAGTATCGCCCAGGATCAGCCCTCTCAGCTCCAGAAAAAAGTAACAAAATAATTGTCATTCTGTTGAAAGCCGGTTTCACCATTGAGCAAGACAGGGTAAAAGGACCTGCCAGAGAAATCCAGTTTCTGGGAGTGTGGTGGCAGGTTGGTCAACATCATGTTCCAACGGATGTGATAAGCAAAGTCTCCACCATGGCAAATCCCATAAAAAAGGACACTCTGTCTTTCTTGGGTGCAGTGGGATTTTGGAGACTGAACATTCCTGGATACAGTCAGATTGTTAAGCCTCTTTATAATGTGGCTTGAAATGGAAAAAAATTTGAGTGGGGTCCTGAGCAACAAGCAACCTTTGACCAAATAAAGTGAGAAGTAGTCCATGCCATGGGTTTGGGCCCTGTTCAAACTGGTCCACTGTTTTCTCCACTGATGCACTACAATGGTAATGTCTGATCAGTCCAGAACAGTCAACAACCCATGAGTAATTTCATAGACGCAGTTTTTGGTGTGGGGAGAAGGATGGAGGCATCACCGATGTTGGAATCTGATTCTTTGTCTTCTTTTTGTCTCTCAATAAAATGCAAATATCCTTTCTGTCTATCAGGATAACTTTAGTGTAACATGCTTTTGGTAATAATAACAAGGGAAAAAAGCTTAACCTAAGGTGCTGTACTTTGCACTTGGATAAATTGCCTCTTTAACATGTGCTTGTGTAAACTGTGAATTTAAACTCTCAGCTCCTATGAAAGCTCCTCTGATATTGCATTTGTATTAGAGGAAAACATTTAGGACATCTCTAGGAAATTAACCCTCAGAAGGGATGAAGTTCAGGAGAGACTAACAAATCTGCACCTTTGATCCACTTCTCCACTCAGCAAAGCCAGACAGGATTATTCCAAAGCCTTTAACAGAAATATTTGTGGAATTTTAAACCCAGAAGTATCCACAGTCTTTACAATCCAGGATACTTTTCATTAGATCTTCTTTTGTAGTGTTTATGACTTACACCTCCTTGATATGCAAGTCAGTTTACAAGGATGACAGGAGTACATATCACTGAAAGTCTCTGTGCAGCCTTCATGCTCTGCCATATAGCAGATCTTGCCTAACTGCGTCAGTGTAATGGTTAATTCCTTGCCTTTGCCTCTCTCCTTAGTAATTATTATGTTACTGCCAATTTAAAGTTATACATGCGCAATATATAATTTTATATATATAAGGTGATATATGCATACACTTCTTATGATTGTTTTTCAAGAAAAGGGAACTTATGTCTTCAAAAAATGCCTTTGAGAATCTGTCAGAATTGCTTTATTTTCATAGAATCACACAGAGGTTCAGGCTGGATGTTAGGAAGAAATTCTTCACAGAGAGAGTGATTGCCCATTGGAATGTGCTGCCCAGGGAGGTGCTGGAGTTACCATCATTGGAAGTGTTTAGGAGGAGACTTGATAGGGTGCATGGTGCCATGGTTTAGTTGATTAGGTGGTGTTGGATGAAGGGTTGGATGTGATGACCTTGAAGGTCTCTTCCAACCTGGTCTACTCCTATTCTACTCTATTCTACTCTATTCTATTCTATTCTATTCTATTCTATTCTATTCTATTCTATTCTATTCTATTCTATTCTATTCTATTCTATTCTATTCTATTCTATTTTTAATGTTAAGGGTTGGAAGGGACCTTGAAAGATCATTGAGTCCAACCCCCCCTGCCAGGACAACATCATCAAAAGTTTGTTTTATAGCTCCACACTACAATCTGTCATCTGCTATTTACTGACAGTCAGTTCAGCATCTGGAGAATAAATAGTATCAAAACCATTCCTGCTCAAGAGGAGGTTAGTGCAGAGCAGCAGCACACCTCTGGTAACATTTCAAAACACACAGCTCATGACCAGAACTATATTTTGACTAGTAGCAATATAGGAAAAACCCAACTCTCTAGCAAGAGAGACTACAATGTAATTCCACTGCATTCAAAGAAATTTTAAATGGCAATTTTGGTTCTGAGAAGGTGTGTGGTTGTGAGAGAAGGCCCAGCTCTCCTTCTGCCCCAAAGAAAGAAACCACGGCTGACTCAGTCAGAGAAGCAAAGGGCAGAGCTGTATTCACAAGCAAGATGAAATACAGGTTATATATATACACAATTAACAGTATTTACAATATATACAGAAATACACAGCAAATTAAAAAATAATCAGAACAAAACTCCCTCCTCCGGACAGAGAAGGGTTCCCCCTCTGTACCCCCTCTCTCCCCCTACCTCCCTTTTTTTTCCCAAAAAGGGCTAGAGAGAGAAAAGATAATTAGTAAGGATGAAATTTTTTTAGGCCTCAAAGTGCATTCAGGGATTAGACCTCTTGTCTGTTATCCAAGGTCATTCCAGCTAGTTGCTCAGAAGCAGACAAGCTGGAAAGGCAGAACAGACTGGAACAAAGTGAGACTCAAACTGAACTAAAGCTTAAAGTTGCATTCTACCAATCTACCAATGAAATTTGTTTAGAATATCATGTTTTCATTTTAATACCAAAACATTCAGCCCTACTGTCCCTTTCTTAAAGGCACAGCCTAAAACGGTCACAAGGTGGTAACAATACTGCAGCATTTCATAAGATGACTGTGATAAATGTCTCAGTGGAAGCAGACTGTTCAATAGACAATGAACCTCAGCACACACTCTTCAAAGATATGGCATTTCCTTAAATTAATTTCATATTTCAAGGGGCTTTAGTCAGCATTCCAAAAACTACATTTAGAACAGCTCAAAATCTACAGACACTGACCAGGTGAACCTGGTGAATGTAATGGAAATTTGCTGTGAATGTTTAAAGAAATACTTCTGAAGATCTTGCTCTCACTATAAAAATTAAAAGTCAAGCCTACTAATCAGTGTAGTTTTGCATTACCATTCTTTTTCCTTGTCCAGCTTTTAACTAACTGTGAACTTTCCTTGTTTCCTAGAGGGATCAGTCATCCCTTGAGATGGACATTTCAACTTCCCAGAAAAGCCTTCCATAGTTCCCAGCAACTGTGTCATTCAGGCAGCCAACCTCAGATGTTCATTTCGTATTTTACCAGTGGAGTCCTTCTGTAAGATCAGTTTCATTTGAGGCCAGCCATGAGTGATTTTCTTTGCCTGTGCAGGTCAGTGGATACCTAAATTCCTGTGAAGCGGCAAGTTAATACTCTTATATTTCCTTTAATGAGAGTTTCTGTTTTTCACTGACACTCTGCCCCATTAATCCCACTCTGAAAGATGAGAAACACAATTCCATATATCCATATAATGTGTTTCATTGTGTTTTCAAGGTCTCTTCTGTATCCAAGTCTTCCTATCTCTTGAAGAACCATTATTAAAGTTCCTGAATTCTTTCTTATCCTACATGATGTTATAAAGCACTTTATACTTCAATAAATTTCTGATAAATTCCTCTCTCCACCTTTCACGTGCCAGCCCCTGTGCAACATCTGCTGAGTGGCAGGGTACAAAGTCAGTTTATTTTGCTTTTGCAATCCATAAGAGGGGAAATAAACGTGTGTTAGGTCTTACTCTTGGTGGACTACACGTGGAAAGGAAATAGAATTTCTTCTACTGAGATTATAGAGATTGAAGGCAAATCTGTGTTTCGTCTCAGAAGGAAACAAGCCTGTTCTCAGCATATAGCTCTCAGGATGGGACACATTGATTGACCTAGAATTGTTCTGCTCAAACTCACTTGCAGACTCCGCTGGGAGACATCTCACTTTTAATGGCCAAAACAGGGACTGTTGATAGTCCAAAAAATAGAGTTAAGGGGTAGATTTGCAGTAAGCCAATTAATAATGGACATCTGTTCCATCTAATTCATTTCCAGGGAGGACTTATGGCTGGGGAAATCCTGGGGCTCAGGTCAGAGATGTTACCAGAAGGCTGCCTAGTCTTGTACAGTCCTCTGATTAAAGGTGGAAAGTATCATAGTATGATAGTATCAGTCAGGGTTGGAAGGGACCACAAGGATCATCTAGTTTCAACCCCCCTGCAATGGGCAGGGACACCTCACACTAGATCAGGCTGGCCAGAGCCTCATCCAGCCTGGTCGTAAACACCTTCAGGGACAGGGCCTCAACCACGTCCCTGGACAACCCATTCCAGGGCCTCACCACTCTCATGGTGAAGTACTTCTTCCTCACGTCAAGCCTGAATCTCCCCACCTCCAGCTTCATTCCATTCCCCCTAGTCCTATCAATACCTGAGATCCTGAGAAGTCCCTCCCCAGCCTTCCTGTAGGCCCTCTTCAGATACTGGAAGGCCACAATTAGGTCACCTCAGAGCCTTCTCTTCTGCAGACTGAACAGCCCCAACTCTTTCAGTCTGTCATGAGTGATGAGGTCAGGTGATGAGGTCAAAACCAGAAATTCTAAAGCAATCAATAGAGACTTCAAGGCACTGGGAAAACTGGTTGAGGGGTTAGGGGCCCAGGTAATTTTTTCATCAATACCCTTAGTTTCAGGAAGGAATATTGAAAGGAACAGGAAAACAGCTGTGATTAACAAGTGGCTCAGAAGCTGGTGCCACCAACAGAATTTTGGGTTTTTTGATCTTGGGGAACTTTCTGTGGCACCGGGTCTGCTAGTAACAGATGGAGTACCTCTGTCCCAGAGGGGGAGAAAGATCCTGGCACATGAGAATAGCCTTTCCCACAGGGGAAAGAGGGTTTTAGGAAGGGAGCTGGCAGGGTTCATTGACTGGGCTTTAAACTAGATTTGAAGGGGGGAGGGGTTGAAACCAGTCTCTCCAGACAGGCATCTGAGGGTGGTAAGCAGGAGTCAGGGGTGAAACAAGCAGCCCAGCTGAAGTGCATGTACACCAATTCATGCAGTGTGGGTTATAAACAAGAGGAGTTGGAGGACTTGGTACAGCAGGAAAACTATGATGTAGTCACCAGAGAAACATGGTGGGATGACCCACATGACTAGAGTGCTGTAATGGATGGCTACAGGCACTTCAGGAGAGACAAGCAAGGGAAAATGGGTGGAGGGGACATTACAATGTACATCCCTGTGCATTAGGGAGACTCTAGATGTTATTGAACTAGAGATTAAGGATGATCAGGTTGAATGCCTGTGGGTGAGAATTAGAGGGAAGGCCAACAAGGCTGACATCCTGGCTGCAGTCTGTTACAGACCACCCAACCAGGATGAAGAGGTTGATTAACTATTCTATAAGAAGCCAGAGGCTGTTTCAAGATCATTTGTCCTAGTGGGCGATTTTAACGTGCCAGGTATCTGCTGGGAACTCAACACAGCAGAGAAGGTGGTCTAGAAGGTTCTTAGAATGTATAGAGGATAGCTTCTTATCACAGCTGCTGTGTGAGCCTACCAGGGGAGAGACTATGCTCAACCTACTCAAAAGAACTTCCTCTTCCTACTTTCATAACTTCATACCTGAGATATTTAATTACTAAGATGAGCAGTGATAGGGAAGGGGG
Source organism: Melanerpes formicivorus (assembly GCF_026170545.1). NCBI lineage: Eukaryota > Metazoa > Chordata > Aves > Piciformes > Picidae > Melanerpes > Melanerpes formicivorus. The sequence continues at coordinate 35,674,829 of NW_027142354.1, forward strand.
CAATAGTTTGAAATTATGGAAGAGGAGATTTAACATTGGGTGTTAGGAAAAAGTTCTTTACATTGAGGGTGATTCAGGTTGCCCAGAGAGGTGGTTGAGGCCCCAACCCTGGGTGAAGTTCAAAGGGGCTCTGTGTGATCTGCTCACTGAAAGGAGTGTTGGAATAGATGACCTTTAGAGGTCCCTTCCAAGATGGGTGATTCTAGGATATCTCATGGACTGTAAGTATACATATATATTCCAACCTCTAATGTACTGTGATACTGTGATATATATATATATATGTGCATATATACATATCTATATATCTGTGTTGTATGCATACTAAGAACTGTAAAGGAATAGGAAGACAGATGCAGAAATGCACTACAGAAAATAAAAATGCATTATAAACTATAGGAAGATAATAAGCCTGCTTTCTTCTACCTGAAATCTATCATAAAAGGCATCTATTTGAACTTCATTCTCTTTTATTTTTTGTTTATATGTTCAGAGCTTACAGTATACTGTTTTCATTATAGACTGTCAGTACACTGGGAATTAAACCTGTTTTCCACATAGACAGTTGTTATTTTATAGTGTCATTCAATGTAATGGCACCAGACTTTAGCACTTAGCCTGCATCCCAATTACCCATTAGCAGTTTGTGTAGTTAGGGAGCAGAGACATACTCTGCACTGTAGCAATTATTTCAGAATATCTGCTTCTCAAACTTTATGTAATGGGAGGCTTTTCCATGAGCAGTAACTGTTATTTTAAATGAAATTTTCTGGCCAAGCAAAGAATAAATTAAAAAACATTTGAGTTTTTTCTGCTCAGCAAAGCACCCTCTCTTTTTTCCTCCAGTTCATGATGAAGCAGAAGTCTTACACAAAATCCTATGCAAATGTAACTGATGCAAGGAGGTGGCTAAGGACAAGCTTACAAAATATTCCGATGGCATGGTTTGCTGGTTTCTTGTATTTGTTTCTGGGGTTTTGTGGGGTTTTTTTTTTTTTTTCCCTAAAGAAATATAATGTATGTAGACAACTGCCACCCCTTATTCTAGCATAAAGTCCCCACACATCTGGAAAGCCCTTGCATTCAGCATGCCCTCTGTCAGTGATGCAAAAGTAAACATCTGCTATGTGCCTTTTCAAGAGCACACAAAATGTTATGGACTCACAAAGAATTATATGCAGTTACTTTTGTCTTGACACATTTGAATGGATAGTTGTTTCTGAGAAGTTTTAACAGAACCTTAAGCAAGTTTACAAAAGAAGTGTGTGTAATTGTGGGGCTGTAATGGCTCATCCAATACAGCTATTATGTTAGATCACTAGCCATCATATATGAGAAGTCGTGGCAGTCTGGTGGAGTTCCCAAAGAGTGGAAAAGGTGAAACATAACCCCCAATTTTTAAAAATGGGAGGAAAGAAAACCCAGGGAACTACAGACCAGCCAGTCTCTGAGCTAGGTAGGACCACAGAGCAGATCCACCCGGTAAGAATAGAATAGAATAGAAAGAATAGAATAGAATAGAATAGAATAGAATAGAATAGAATAGAATAGAATAGAATAGAATAGAATAGAATAGAATAGAATAGAATAGAATAGAATAGAATAGAATAGATAAGGTGCATGGTAAATAACAGGGAAAATAACAAGCCAACGTGGCTTCACAAAGGACAAATCATGCTTGATGAATCTGTGACCTTCTAAGACAGAGTAACAGCTGTGGTACATATGGGAAGAACAAATGACATCATTGACCTGGCCTTGTGCAAGGCATTTGACACCATCCCACATGACATCCTTGTCTCAAAGATGGACCCCCTGATGGATAAGGAATGGGCTTGTGGTGGGTTGAAAATTCCCCCCAGCATACAATTGCCAGACCAGCTCAGTTGGAAGCAAATGAAGTTGTATTTACAAGCAAAACGACAATCTAAAATGAAATACAATTAACATGTACAAAATATACAGTATTTACATGTATGTGCAATTTGTGAACAACGCAGGAACCCCCCTGGCAAAAAAAATCAGGGGGCTACTAATAGCTTCCCCTTCCCTGCTCCTTTCCCTACCCCACTGTACACGTGGGACAAGACAAAGAGCAGAGAGTTGTTTGTTTCATACTCAGCCACAACAAAGCAATGCAGCCAAGGTCAGCAAAGCCGGGAGATGCCAGAGTTAGTATCTGCTAGAGTGAAAGAAGCAAAGAGAGAAAAATTTAGTCTACACAACTAGCTTATGTTTTTAGTCTGGCCAATGGGATTATTCAGAGTTTATCATTATTTTCCTTTCCATATCCAATACTGATTTATTTACATTCTACTACTTTCTGTTCAAGATCTGTGAAAATGTTCTAGGCACAGCCTAAAACTACCACAGGGCAAGATGGATGGACTCAATGGGTTGTGATCAATATGTCAATGTCCAGGTGGAGACCAGTGACAAGTGGAATTCCTTAGTGATCTGTACTGGGTCCAGTGTTGTTTAATATCTTTGTCAGCAACATGGACAGTGGCATTGAGTGCACCCTCAGCAAGTTTGATGACAACGCCAAGCTGTGTGGTGTGGTGTACTCACCTGAGGGAAGGGATGCCATCCAGAAGGATTTTGACAAGCTTGAGAAGTGGGCCGGCTACAACTGCCTGAGGTTCAACAAGTCAAAGTGCAAGGTCCTGCATCTGAGTCAAGCGAATCCCAGGCACAAATACAGGCTGTGAGCAGAGTGGGTTGAGAGTAGCTCTGAAGAAAGAGATTTGGGTGAATTAACTGGTAAGAAACTTGACATGAACTGGCAGTGTGCTCCTGCAGCCCAGAAGGCAAATCATATCCTAGATTGCATCAAGAGGAATGTGACCAGCAGGCGAGGAGAGGGGTGAGTCTTCCCCTTTACTCTGTGTGGTGGTTTTAGGCTATGCCTTTAAAAATTTGCCGCAGATCTTGAACAGAAAGTGGTAAAATGTAAATAAATCACTACTGGGTGTAAAAAGGAAAATAATGATAGTTCTAATCAATCCCATTGGAAGAGATAATGGACTTAAACTGTTGTACAAAACCAATATATATCTCTTTTTGCTTCCTCGGCTCTGGCTGATGCTTCTTCTGGCTTTACTGATCTTGGCACAATGCTTTCTTGTGACTGGTATGAACGACAACTTCTCTCTGTTTTCTTTTCTCTTGTCCCTTTGTGTACAGGAGGATGGGGAAGGAGACAGGGAGGGAGGAGCTGTTGCAGCTGCCCTGGTCTTGGGCCAGCAGGTGTTCTTATGCTGTTTATTAATTATAAATACTGTATATTTTGTACATATTCATTGCATTTCATTGTAGATTGTAGTTTTGCTTGTAAATACAGCTTTCATTTCCTTCCAACTGAGCTAGTCTGGCAAATTTAATGTTGGGGGGGCAATTTTCAACCCACCACACTCTGCTCTTATGAGACTCCACCTCAGTATCTAGTTCTGGTGTCCCTCCTTCTTGGTGTCCCTGTCATAAGAAGGACACAGAACTACTGGAGCAAGTCCAAAGGAGGGCCACAAAGATGATCCAAGGGCTGTAACACCTTTGCTTGTAGTGTTGTTTGCAAATACAGCTTTCATTTTCTTCCAACTGAGCTGGTCTGGCAAATTCATGTTGGGAGGAATTTTTCAGCTCACCACAACAATACTTGTCCTAACCTGTTCCCAGAATAAAATAATGTTCAGATTTCCTTCATTTAATAAAATTCAAATATGTCTAAGCCTCCTGGACCCCGGCAATGATGGACCATTGTCCCTAACTCTGCCTCACATACATGTTCAATTGTCACATACAATGCTCTTCTTGAACATTGCATATGTCCATGGACATAGGAAGACAGCATTCTGCACTTCACCCTCCACAGGAATTTATGCCATGTGCTCTGCTTGACTACTGATCCTACTGATGGGGTTGGACAGCTGTATGGAAGTACTGTGTCTGATGTCCTCTCCTTCAGATGGGAGGATCCTTTAGAAGCAAAAGTACTGAATCTACGTGCAGAGGTAAGTTTTACTCTTTTTACACTCTGTCCCCCTTAGTTAGTATGTCAAAAGAGAATGTTTTCATGTATCTTTTTACTCCTTTGTAGCTACAGTTTGAGGACCTGGGTACAGAGTTCACGTTAGAGCAGCCTCATGATGGCATCCTGTCCTTTTCCCCTTCAGTCACAGCTGAGAAACTTGGGCAAAATGTGTAACTGGAGCTATACAGATCAGCTGTAGAAATCAACTAGACACAGAACATAATTTATGTAACCAATCAGATAGTTTATATTACAAATTCCCTTATCCTAGGTGCTTTTTTTAAGATCGTACTCAGAGAAAATAGCTTTGCAACAACGATGTTCAGATCCATGATGTAATATGTCAATTTTCAATATGCTCAGATAACAAACCTCTAATCTTTAGTGCTCAACTGTGGTTAAAAATCTCCCAAGTCAGTCTGTAAGATGTGTTGACATTTCTAGTGGTAACTCAATGCTAGGGTATTGAGTACTTTTTATTTCCATGCACATCTCATTGTGTGGGTTTGGGTTCATTAATAAAAGAATCCTGTACTTCAGTCCACTGACAGTCTATCACCTTTTTCAACAACTCTTGCTGATTTTGAGTCTCTGTGAAGCTTGTGGGTAAATGTATCAAATATTTTAACCTTGCCAAGAATAGGCTGCAACTTTACTCATAGGTCAGGATATTTTTACCACAAATTTCTCTAGCTTCTGATTTAGCTCCATAAAATATCATATTTTCTCTCAGGTATAACAACTCTTTTGTTGTAGCAGGAGTTCTTGTTTTTTTCAAACTATTTTGAACAGCAGGCTCAAAATCACCAAATCATCACAGTGTGTCAAATTTCAGTCCCAAGTACACGCTCTTGAGTACTACATACCATAAAGCTGCTCCTGGTTTCTGCCTGTGAAAAGCAGAGAAGTCTGTACTACTCTAAAGAGGAGTAATAGGAAAATACTGCTGCATCAAGGGGGAAAAAGCCTGTTTTCCTATGAAAGAATAATTGTTTTATTCTGTCAAAAGCTGTGTTTACAGGACTTATCAGATAAACTGAATATTAAAAGCATCAAAAGGTTAATAAAACTAAGAAACAGAGGAGTAAGGTAGGCATTATTGACCCTTTGTCTTCTGCTCGAGGTCATTATTCATCACTCTATTTCTCTCTCTGATTTTGGTGACCAGGAAGGAAGTCAGAAGGCAGCATGCACAGACTGAAGTACCATACTCTTTCTGAGCACTGGTAGAAGTGGTAGCTCTCAAAAGACATGGGAAATGTGTAAATCTTTGCATTCACTCTGTCCAACTTACTTTGCCAAAATGCAACAGAACAATCCACTTTGCTAAAATGCTGTGTACTTCTGCCATACCTCATAACTTGAAGGTAAATTTTGTTACACATAGGAGGTATAATTGTTCCATTTATCTTGATTCAAACTGCCTGCAGAGAAACTGTAATTTTATAGGTGTTTATGATAGGAAAGGTGTTATCAAATGAAAAATTAAAACAGGGAGTCAGGAAAAAAACTTCCAAATACTAAGATGTTGGAACAGCTTCCCAAAGCATGAGGTAGAAGTTGCAATGTTTGCAACTTTTCTGCAAAATGTACAAACCTACTATAGGCAATGATCTTGCAAAAACAGGAGGAGCTATCCAGCCTTCCCTTCTCTAACATTTGTTCTTATTTACTATTGTCATCAATTTGTTCAAGGTATGTCCATGACTTATGTACTCAAGAGGCTGTAAAGCTCAAGAACAGGGGACCTGGGGGTACTAATTAACAGATGGCAGAACATGAGCTAGCAGTGTGCCCAGGTGGCCAGGAGGGCCAATGGCATCCTGGCCTGCATCAGGAATAGTGTGGCCAGCAGGAGCAGGGAGGTCATTGTGCCCGTGTAATCAGCCACACCTTGAATACTGTGTCCAGTTCTGGGCCCCTCAATTTAAGAAGGACATTGAGACTCTTGAACGTGTCCAGAGAAGGGCAAGGAGGCTGGGGAAACGCCTTGAGCACAAGTCCTACGAGAGGAGACTGAAGGAGCTGGGGTTGATTAGCCTGGAGAACAGGAGACTCAGGGGTGACCTCATTGCCCTCTACAACTACATGAAAGGTGGTTGTAGCCAGGAAGGGGTTCATCTCTTCTCCCAGGCAACCAGCACCAGAACAAGAGGACACAGTCTCAATCTGCACCAGGGGAAGTTTAGGCTCGAGGTGAGGAGAAAGTTCTTCACAAAGAGATTTGTTAGCCATTGGAATGGGCTGCCCAGGGAGGTGGTGGAGTCACCATCCCTGGAGGTGTTCAAGAGGGGACTGGATGTGGCACTTGGTACCATGGTTTAGTAGTCATGAGGTCTTGGGTGACAGGTTGGACTTGATGATCTTTGAGGTCTTTTCCAACCTTATTGATTCTATGATTCTATGATCACAATATTAGCTGTTTCCATTGTTAAATCCATGACTAGCAACAGCTTACTTGGTAAAATCCTGCAGATGGAACTGAAACCATCACATCTACCATACCTGAACTGAGGAAGGTATCTAGAATATTCTCTCTTTAGCCTTAAATTACATGGAACAAAACACAAGGGCCTTGTACGAACTTTTTTAGACAAGTGAATGAATTATTGCAAACAGATATTAATGAATGTGAGGTGAGTAAATAATGGTTAACAAGAACACAGATGTAGTGTGGGTCCTGTAATAAATAAGATGGTACAAAAATATGGAACTAGGTGTTTGCTTGTTTTCCATGAGTACAGAAACCTCTTGATTCTTAAATACAGGGAGGAAAAAATTAAGTGAAAGAGAAAAGTAAAATTGTCAAACATCTAATGGACCCTGGAAAACAGGAAATTGCCAAGTGACAGAGGCAGTTTATATTGCTTCACATGTGGTATGTTAGACAATGATTTATGATAGTGGTCTATTCAATGTTGTAAAGAATACAGACAATACTAAAATAACCTTACTTAAAAAAAAATACATGAAATTGTAAGGAATGATGTAAGATCATAGACTTACAGACAGATTTCTGCTCAGGCAGTAGAATTTTCTATAGTTTTGATGCTGCAGGGCCTATGAATGAATATAGCTTAAAGACATTTAAATATCACCTAAATTAATTTCAAAAAGAACAGAGAAATCCAATAGCTTGACCTTCAAATGCTCCTGTAACTAATTCAAACACAGAGCTTATGGTGGCACTCATACAGTGATGCCATCACTTGGACCTCTTGAATAGGTTTTGCTGTCAGTCTGAACAAAATTATGGAATAGCTACTTTGCAGTGAGCTGATTATTCATACATTCAGTGAATTATAATTCTTTCTGTATGAATTGACAATGGAAAACTCAGCTACATGTTCACTCTGCTGCAATGGGAGAAAATTGGCCTTCATACAATCTGCTTGGTTTTCAAATTAGGCTGCCAAAGTAGTCCCAGAGCACATAGGCAGTACACTTGAATAAAATGAGGCTGTTGCTAAACATGCACTGCTGGAGAAGATCAAACCAGAAATATTCCTATATGAAGTCCATAAACTTTAAAAGGGAAAGCAGGCATACGTCCACTGCTTTTTAACAACAGTTTTCAGAAGTCCTGTATCCTGTATGATGTCCTTTGAGGTAATTGAGCTTCTACCTGAGAGAGAGATGCAGGCTACAGATGCACGAGTTTCCTAGTGCTGCAGAGTTTGCAGAGTGCTGGGGGGGAGACAGAGCAGGGTGAGGAGGCAAGGTGGAGGGAGTGCAAACTGGTGATCCCCTGGCTCAAGCTATAGCTGGCTCTCAGCTCAAAATGAGCAAGCTGTGCCAATCCCTCTCGGCTGATGCTTTTCCCAGTGCTGGCAACTGGCACGTCCCATCTCTAGGACAGTCCTCTTGTTTCTGTCAGACACAGTGTTGGTTTGCAGAGTGCGTTGGATCTCCCACAGCATGGAAGCCAATAACAGGGAGGCCTGGCAAGGCATGCTTGCATCTTTCTGGGTAAACTGAGGCACGGCACAGATTCCAAATTGCAAGGCAAGCAAGGTTTGGCTTCTCGGGCTTGCAAAGTAAGGTGTGTAGATTCTCTTCCAGGTATTGGACAAAGCAAGGCAAAGAACTCGCTCCTTGGGCTAGTGTTTATAGATTGTGCCGGGTTCTGCACATTGGCCACAACAACCCCATGCAGTGCTACAGGCTGGGGTCAGAGTGGCTGGAGAGCATCCAGGCAGAGAGAGACCTGGGGGTACTGGTCGGTGGTAGGCTGAACATGAGCCAGCAGTGTGCCCAGGCAGCCAAGAGGGCCAAAGGCATCCTGGCCTGCATCAGGAACAGTGTGGCCAGCAGGAGCAGGGAGGTCATTCTGCCTCTGTACACTGCGCTGGTTAGGCCACACCTCGAGTACTGTGTCCAGTTCTGGGCCCCTCAGTTTAAGAAGGATGTTGACTTGCTGGAACAAGTCCAGAGAAGGGCAACGAAGTCGGTAAGGGGTTTGGAACACAAAGCCTATGAGGAGAGGCTGAGGGAGCTGGGGTTGCTTAGCCTGGAGAGGAGGAGACTCAGGGGAGACCTTATTGCTCTCTACAACTACCTGAAGGGAAGTTGTAGACAGGCGGATGATGGTCTCTTCTCCCAGGTAGCCAATACCAGAACAAGAGGACACAGTCTCAGGCTGCACCAGGGGAGGTTCAGGTTGGATGTTAGGAGGAAGTTCTATACAGAGAGAGTGATTGCCCATTGGAATGGGCTGCCTGGGGAGGTGGTGGAGTTACCATCATTGGAGGTGTTCAGGAGGAGACTTGATGTGGTGCTTGGTGCCATGGGTTAGCTGTTTGGGTGGGTTGGATTGGTTGATGGGTTGAACGCGATGATCTTGAAGGTCTCTTCCAACCTGGTTTTATTATTATTATTATTATTATTATTATTACTATTACTATTACTATTACTATTGCTATTGCTATTAATTATTATTATTATTTTCTGAGACAATGATGGCCAATGACAACAAAGACTAATAGATAGAAACCTGATACTTTAACCTATAGAATCAGTTTTCTCCAAATCATAGATTCATAGAATCATAGAATCAATAAGGTTGGAAAAGACCTCAAAGATCATCAAGTCCAACCTGTCACCCAAGACCTCATGACTACTAAACCATGGCCTCAAGCGCCACTTCCAATCCCTTTTTGAACACCTCCAGGGACGGTGACTCCACCACCTCCCTGGGCCACCCTTTCCAGTGGCCAACAACTCTTTCTGTGACGAACTTTCTCCTGACCTCAAACCTAAATTTCCCCTGGCACAATTTGAGGCTTTGTCTCCTTGTTCTGGTGCTAGTTGCCTGGGAAAAGAGACCAACCCCCACCTGTCTGCCACCTCCCTTCAGGTAGTTGTAGGCAGCAATATGGTCTCCCCTGAGCCTCCTCTTCTCCAGGCCAAACAATCCTAGCTAACCCAGCCTCTGCCCACGGGGCTAGTGCTTGAGGCCCCTCACCATCCTTGCTGCCCCGCTCTGGACAGGTAATGTGGCCAAAGGCGCGCACACACCTGGTCCACTTGGACTGCAGGGCATGTTCAGACAAACCTGGATAATGTGGACAATCTCCTGAAAAAACAACCTTCTGGCTCCTGCTCCATTGTCTGGTTCAGGGCATATTTGAGGCTTTATCCCTTCAGGACAACCCTACATAGCAATGAGCAGCTAAAGCTGAACATTACATGTCATAACCTCTGTGGGAACTTCAATAAAGTTAAAAAAAAAATCAATATGACCCAATTCTAACCAGAAAAATTATCATGCAAAGGAAGCACCTCATGTGTTTGCTCTAATGACAATGAACACTTACAGACTGCTACCAGGGTGAGGAAGGGTGATCTGTCAGAAATCCTCGTAGACAGGAAAGAGTGATTAATATCCCATTTCTTAGTCTCTCTGACCCTTCTTCACTGCTTTATATAGTGAGGAAGAGATTGCTATCTCTATGAATTTTGAGTAATTTGCAGGCTCACACTGAGGCAGCTGAAGTACAGAGCAGACAGTTTCCCAATGATTCAAACTGTTAATGGCCAGAGTCAAACCACCACAATATTAAAAAACATTAAAGCTGCCTCAAGACTAAGCATTGCTCTTGCTGAAGTTAACAAAACCAGTTCTCATCCTTACTTCTAGAGTCAGCAGGAAGGGCAGCTGGGATAAGTATCATATAAAGGTCTGTTTGGGAGCTGGAACACCCGTGGAACTCATTTAACTTCAATTTCTGTGTGTGCAAGGAAAGGCAAAAAGGGATAGGCTGCGGTTTATGTATCTTCCCATTTACCCTCCTGACAGTCAGGATGGTTTTAGGCTTGTAGTACTAAAAGTGGAACATTTTCAAGGTCCTCCTCTCTCAGAAAAATATTCTATAACTCACCTAGTTTTAAGTAACGTCTGAGTCCAAAGCTCCTCTGCTTTTCCACACATAATTAAGCATGAGTATAACTGCCACTGTCAATAGTTTGCAATTGGGAGACTAGTTTTGATTTAAGTGTACTCAAGAAACTTCTTCCATTGAAAGAAAAGCAATAATTATTAACTGAAAGGCCCACAGCCAGTAGAATAAGAACTAAAACTTTAGATGTACAATTTAAAACATTTCACAAGCATCTCGCCTTCCTTATGGATGGTTCACTTTATGTATGCCCTAACAAATGCCAGGCTAGTTGAGAATTATTTTGTTCCTACAAACAATCTCTCTCCCATCTGGTATCTTTTTCCTTTAAAATACACTCCTTCCCCACCATGTCTAGTGTTTATTTCTTATCTGTTCCCACTCAAAGTCCCTGGAGGCTATGAAACTCCAGGTGAACCTTAGCAAACTGGTTTGTTTTTCTTTCTCCGCGTGAGGCAGAGGATGTCATCACAGAGGGTTTCTAGGATTTTCTGCTCTGGAAGGCAATAACTTGCAAGATTGCAGAGCTCTCAAGATAGTTAGATAAGCAGCATTCATGGAAACACATGTGGCTGGGCATAGGCAAGACAGGCAGTATCCTAAAAGAGAAGGCCGTTAGGAGTAGGAAAGGACTGCACTGCTTACACTGGATGCTTATGGACTGTTTATGACAGAGAGCAGAAAACCAATGGCTGCAAATGTTTTCAAGGGAGAAGCTGGGTGTTCGGGATGGTAACCTCTCTCCTGGGGCAAGGGGATATGTCCCTTCCAGAAGAAATTGTTGCTTCTTTTAGCAAAGACATGCCTCTGGAAAGGGAGATTCAGCAGCGCTCCCTTCAGCTCCTTCTCCATCCCAAATCACAAGTGGTTCAGGCATGGCCAGCCCCCACTTCCTCATCCTTAGGGGACAAAAATCCAGTTCTATGTTTCTTGCATAATGGACACGCACTCTATGGCAACCATCAAAGACCAGCATTGGTCTGGGCTGGAGCAGTAGAAAGCTTGTAAGTGACTTTCCCATGTAAGCATAGAGGATTGTCCTCACACAGGTTAGTCCTCAAAACATGCCATTTACTTCCAGATAAGCTCAGGCTTGAACATAGGAGTTATTTTTCTCTGAAAACTACTCTGAATCTGAGTATGCATTAATCTCCTAGGAGGAATCCTTAGCAAAGATTGCAACTCATACACACACTCCTTTGGTTGTTTTTTTGTTTTGTTGGGTTTTTTTTTTAAGTAATGAATGCAAAACTCACTTATGCCAGATCTGTAGCCAAATACCTAGATAAGAGCATGCATTAAAAGAAAAACAAAACAAAACAACCTACTGACATTAAAGCTTATGTTTGAAATTACATATTTCAAGAGAATTTATGAACTCACTTCACTCACAAATTTTTGACAGAAGCCTTTTCAAGGACATATGAAATAAAAACACAGATCTGATGATGCCTGGGAATGACTGGAATCCGGCCTAACTCATAGCAAGGATCTGGCAGTCAATCCATAGGAATTTATCTCTGCTGCATTGACATAAATCATAATTGGTTTCCCTTGAATGCCATGCCAAACCCTCAACAGAATGAGTTACTGTATGCTATATGCTAGTTTTATTTCTTTATCAGTTCAACTCAAATCCCTGTTTGAATGCAGATGAACAGTGGTATCCCCAGCAGAGCAATCCCCTGGGAACACAAGACTTGCCATACCTAGCCCAGCATCCTGCATTTAACAACATCCTGCGTTTAACAACATCCTGCATTTAACAACTTCAGTGTCTTCGAAGTCACAGAAGTGAGGAAGAAAATGCATTTGTTCAACCATGAATTGGAACCATAGGAAACAGGATTTGAAGAGACTTTTGTATTTCTTCTCTAAATGTGAAATGTGGCTGCACCTCTTTTTCCCTTTCTGCACCTTGTACATATCATCTGGTGCCTGTCAATACAGCACCACAATCACATACTCAAAATTTTGATCAGAAATTAGTTTCTTACTGAATATGACCTTTTTCTTAAAACCTGACTGAAGAGTGCTGCAAAGTAACACTTTTATTTGTCCTCTTTTTCTCAGCTAACAGTATTTTTCCCTTGGGTACAAAGGTTACTGAATCTCATGGTATCAACCTGGCCTTTCAAATGCTGCTAGTCAAACTGCTCAGCGGATCTATTGTCTGAAGAGACCTTGTACGAAGCTGAGCCTGCCACCTCAGCTGAGAGTTAGTTTCCTCCAAAGTCCTGCTAATTCAAGAACTGCCAGCAGCCTCCTTCATTGAAGCCTACTGATTGTCTGATGATCAGCATTGATGGGGCTAACACCAATCTCTCTTTCCCTGCAACTTTGTTTTCTCCCGTTTTAAAAAAAAAAAAAAAAAAAAAAAAACCAAACAAAAAAAAACCGGTGAAGCAGCAGTGAAGGTTTTTCTGCTAAATCAAAGATTCATAGAATCAATAAGGTTGGAAAAGACTTCAAAAGTCATCAAGTCCAACCTGTCACCCAAGACCTCATGACTACTAAACCATGGCACCAAGTGCCACATCCAATCCCTTCTTGAACCCCTCCCGGCATGGTGACTCCACCACCTCCCTGGGCAGCACATTCCAATGGCTTACAACTCTCTCTGTGAAGAACTTTCTCCTCACCTCGAACCTAAACTTCCCCTGGTGCAGCTTGAGACTGTGTCCTGCTAACTCCCTGCTCTGGGACAGAAAGAAGTAGAAAAAGGCAGGGGAGGAGGGAAGGCTATAAGAAAGGGAAAGGATGGATATGGGAGAGTTTCACATTTAGAACTTCTTCATGAACAGGAAAGCAACGAATCAAACTTAGTAATGTCAACCAGCTTCTGCCTTTCTGAAGCAAGACACAGGACCTGGAGCAGTCCTTGGCCACCAAAGCTGCTGCTGAAAGGGTAAACTGAGCTGCTGCTGACAGATTAAAAAAGAACAGCTTCACTGAGTTCATAGCAATTAAGAACAAACATAGACTAATGAAACAGTAGAACTGCAGTGAATCTCTCCTCCTGTTCTCTTTTTCTCCCTGTCCTTTGTTTCTGTATTTATTATGCATGTATTCTCATCACACATCAAATACTATTTTAGTTTTAAATTCTTGGTGGATCACTAATTCCTAAATTAGACAAACTGTCATTTAGAAACTTTTTGTCGTTTGTTTTTTTTTTTCCCCTTTCCTTTTTATCAACAGGCTGTTCTAAGTGGAATAACACATTCAAGGATGTACTCCCATCAGCCAAAATAAGCACACTTTGCATCTGTTTGGGCATGAGGCATACATTTTAGATGCACTTGTATGAACTCATTAATCAGCCCAAATCCCAGACTCAAAATGCCCTGCAATTTCTTGGCACTTGAACTGTGTAGTTGCAGCAATATCATAGACTGGCAGTTTGTTGATTAAAAGCAAGGCAAGTCAAGCACATGTAGATGTCAGTGCTTAATTTAAATGATTATTTGCCTGCTTTCCTAGATTAGATGAAAAAAAAATAATATTTCTTTCTACAGCATAACCATGTAATACATGTAATATATAAGATGGGGTAACAGCAAGACTTTTCTCTCCTTTTGAGTAAAATTGCTCTTATCATAGGTCTGTATAACACATGGCAAAGTGCTAAGTGATCTTTTAAATACCTTTTTCCTAAATTCTATTCCCTGAGCTATTCTCAGCTTTACAGAGAGCTATGTGTTTTAAAAGAAAATAAACAAACAAAAAGCCATAATAATTTTTAGATTGTAATAAATTAAAAATAACTGATATAGATTTGGGGTTTTTTAGACCACCTAAAAATGTTCAGGCTGTATACATGGATACTATTGCAACAATAAAACACAACAGCCTCAAAATAGTTACCAAGTGCCCTGATCCAACAGCTCTTCATACAATAAAATTAGAGATTTGAGAATATATTTATCATGTCAAAGTATGATAAAAGTCACTTATGCTAGACACAGTTAGCAAGACCATGAAAGAGAACAGATAAAGGTAAAGGAATACAGAATAAAGTTGTATGCTATACTAGAAAATGCAGGGGAAACTTCCCCGTTACTCTACATGAAAGACAGATTGAAGAGGAAAAAAGCATTTAACTTTCTAGGTAGATATGAAATTATGTCAGCATAGCAGATATCATGGATGTCATGGAAAAACCTCCAGGCACAAGGTGGGAGTTTGAAATGCTGTGAAAAGAAGAAAATTAATAAAGAGAATAATATCATTATATGTTATAGCATGATAAGCTTAGGGAAAACAGCTCTGTTGGAAGATGAATGAATGATCTGTTGTGATGACACATGCTCCAAAGACCAGTTATTATTAGTTATGTCTCTCTTACAGATATGCAAGCAGACCAAGTCTTCATTCCAAGGTATTAAAACATTCCCAGGAAATATCTGAAATAATAACAATACAGAAGAGACTGAAAGCCACAGTAGTAAGTGAGGTAATCCAAAAACACACTCCCAGTATCCATTTTATACCAAAAGGTTAATAATATTTTCTTTATTTCTTCATAGCTACATGGACAGACACATTCTCAGAATAATTTTATGCACCACTAACTTTGTCAAGAGTGTCTCTGATGAATTTCTGAGAAGAAAAAGGATCTGTCTCACACACACAAATAAAAAAACAACCTGGTATCTGGGGACAAATGCTTGATAGTTGGGAACAAGTAAGAAAAGTAAATGTAACTAATGCAGACTTGGATGAGGGACAAGAGTAAAAGAACAGAGGAGAAAAACATCGTAGGAAGAACAAAAAGGGAGAGAACAGACTGCACTTGTGAGCATCTCAGTTGCCTGTGTATTAGTACAAAAAGTATGAGATGTTATATGACAGAGCTGGGAATCCTTAAACAATCAAAATTATGAGTCAACTATAATAGAGGCCTGGTGGCAATATTCACATGGCTGGAACATTTAATGACTTATTCAGCCAAGGAATAGGAGGGTAGAAGTGCTGATGAGTGGCAGAAATTTGAAAGATACAGTTCCATAAAGCATCCTCATAATAACAAGATAAAAAGGCAATGGTATTATTCCAGGAAATGTCAGCCATCACACCAGGAAGATCAAGCCAGAGACACTTCTGTGAGAAATAAGCAAAAAGCCCTCCAAGGTACAAGGTTTCACAGTAATAGGAAGCTTGAAATTTTCAAGCGCCACCTGGGAAAGCAAAACAGAGTAGACTCTCCAGAAACTTCCCAAAGAGGAAGTTTGACAGTTTTTCTGATTTGGAAAATTGTGAAAACAACCAGAAGAGAAGTAGGTCTGAATTCAACTCTAGCCTGTAGGGAAGAGTTATCTGAAAATGTCAAAGGGGGAGGTAAAAACAGGACTGAGATGAGGAAACGAGAGTTAAAGATTTTCCAGAAGTGGACTGGAAAGAGGAATTCAAAGAGCTAATAAATAAAATCCCATGGTAATCAGGGAAAAGGAGTTCAGAAAAATTGTCCTCTAAGGAAAGAACAAAGGCAGAACTGTAGAATATTTCATTCTGTAAGATGGCATGAAGGATACCAAGAAAGCAGTTTGGTAAACCACAAGGACCTCTAAGAGAGGAGGTCAATGTACCAGAAGCAGAAATAAAGTCAGACAATCTAGGATGACTAAAATCAGAAAGATCATTGTATGAAATGAGATGTGACTCAAAATAAATAGAAAAGGGAGGGGAAAAAAGATTTTGGAAGACCATTAGCAGAAGAAAAGCAAGAAAGGAATAAAAAAATTAAAAAGACAGGGGAAGCTAAAAACATTGAAGTTTCAGTCCTCAGTAAAATGACAAATGCGATCAAAAGTTATCAGACATGAGGAATAAGAATCAAGGTTACTTGGGGAAAAAATAAGCTACAGAGCACTTTAGTTTGGGATTTCAGCTGATTTTTCTCAAAATTGTTAGGCCTAGTGGAATTCACCTTAGGTACTCAAATATGGTGAATCAGTGGTAGATTTGTTAGTGACTGCCATAAGAAAATTTTCATGAGGGATTGGTCTGAAAAACTGAAAAGACTTAAACAAGCAGCCTATTTCAAAAGCAGTAGAAAAGAGAATGGGGAGTTCAGTTACTGCTAGTTCCCAGAAAGTGATGGGAAATCAGACAAACTATTTATAAAAATCAAGAACACAAATAATTAAGTAAGGGACAGATAGATTTTTCAAGCATAAATCAAACCAAATCCATCCAATTTTTCTTTTTGATGGAAAGCTGGCTTTGCGAACAAGAGATGACATGTTAAATGTCTTCACTTTTGCAAAGCCCTTGATGTCATCTCACATATTATAACAAAGGAGGTAGAGAAACTTGGTCTGGGTGAAACTACTAAAACATTGGAAGGAAAGCTGATCAGATATGCAAAAGAAGATTCATTGTCAAAAAGGAAGACATCGCCAAGCATCATGTCACCACAGATGTATCTTGAGCTCATACTACTTGCTATACTTATTAATGACCTCAAGTGCAGGACATATCGTTGTTATATTTTCATGTGACTCAGCAAACTAGAAAACAAGCTTGGAATTCAAAAAGACCCTTAGCAAACTGGAAAATAATATTCTGTATAATACTAACTTGGTGGCAAATCTGCAGAAAACAGTCTCTGAGTTTGATAGATGAACAGGCACTGACTGGGTGAAAAGGCCCCAAAAAAGTGGTGGTCAATGGAGTTAAATCATGCTAGCGGCCAGTCACAAGTGGCGTTCCTCAGGGCTGTGTTGTGACCACTTCTGTTTAACATCTATATTGATGACCTTGATGAAGACACAGAGTGTGTCACAAGTAAGTTTGCAGCTGACACTAAGTTAGGTGTGAGTGTTGATCTATATGAGCATAGGGAGGCTGGGGAAATTGGACCAATGTTAACAGGAAGAGCTTCAACAAGGCCAAATGCCAGGTCTTGCACTTGGGTCACAACAACCCCACATAGTGCTGCAGGCTCAGGGAAATGTGGCTGGAGAGCTGTCTGGCAGACAGGAACCTAAGGGTTCTGATCAACAGGCAACTGATTATGAGCAAGCCGTGTGCTCAGGTGGCCAAGAAAGTAAATATCATCCTGTCTTGCAGGAGTAGGGAAGTGATTGTTCTCTGGTACTGTGCTCCGATGAGGCCACAGCTCAAGTATTGTGTTGAGTTTTGGGCACCTCAATACAAGAGAGATGTTGAGTGAGTGCAGAGGAGGGCAACAAATCTGGTGAAGGGCCTGGAGAATAAATCTTACTAAGAGCGACTCAGGGACCTGGGGCTGTTTAGTTTGAAAAAGTTGAGGCCGAGGGGAGACCTCAGTGCTCTCTACAACTACCTGAGGGGTCAATGTGGAGAGGCTGGTGCTGGTCTCTTCTCACAGGTAATTAGCAAAAGAAGAGGGAATGGCCTCAAGCTGCAATTGGGTAGGTTTAGACTAGACATTAGGAAACATTTTTTCACAGAAAGAGTGGTCAGGCATTGGAATGTGCTGCCCAGGGAGGTGGTTGAGTTGCCAACCCTGGATGCGCTGCTTGAGGATGTGGTTTAGGGGTGAACGGTTGGACTCGGTGACCCTGAGGGTCTTTTCCAACCTGATTGTTTCTGTGATTCTGTGATCAAAACCTGAACATTAGTCATGAATATTGCATTATTGAAAAAAAAATATAAAAAAGAAAAAAGGTAAACATTTTACTACAGTGTGTAAATAGAAATATTTTGTCTGAGATATAAGGAACATTCTTACACTTAATTTCCTAAGTCTTTCTTGTAAGAAAATACTCTTTAAACAGCATTAAATCAGTGAAACAAAAGTATATCCAAATACTCTGTCTGAAGAATAATGACACACCAACTGAATTATTGTTATACTGAATACTAGTCTGACTTCACACAGGCAAGAATGCAAAGATGTTATCAAAATCTGTGACATGAATATAGTGTATCTCTGTCATGCACAGATATGGCATTTGGAAGTACATACAAGACTCAGACATCAATTGAATGCAGGAAGAAGGCAGCAAGATTAAAATCAATTATCAGTAAAGCAAAAGCAAGATTTCTTTTTCACCTTGTTCTGCCATCTCATTTTGTTACTGCTGTTTTTTATAAAGCCAAGGACAACAAATCCATTGCAACTTTTATCTATATTTATAGATACATTGTCATAATTTCAAGCCACAGCACAACACAATTTCTTGGATTCCTTGTTTGAAGATGAAATTGGGAAGTATTTTGTAGAAGTGTTAAAAAAATTCTTTACTGCTGTATTATAAACTGGAAACTGCTATTTTTTTGTCTTCAGCCAGCCTGAGATGGTCTCCAGGTGACCCAGCTGCCTGCTTATTACAATGATAAATAAATCACGCAGCTGCTTAGATATGGTTTTCCTGGCAATGTTAGAATTTGCTTGGCTGGATTTCAAAAATAGGAACAACCATAAAAGTCTTCCAAAAACCCACAAGCTTGGATGGGTTTTCTGAAGGCTTCATACTCACTGTTCACATAAAGTTCAAACTCCCAGCTCTTGCAAACATCCCATAGCCCCATGGGTCACAGAAATAAAGCTGAAACATATTCTCCAGTGGCTGTACTGGATATTTCTACATCACTGAGAGCCCAGCTCTCAACATTTGCTGTCTTCTGTTAAATAATAAACTGACCTGCAGTTTTGCATAAAATACAGTAAGAAAAATGCTTCATTTTTAAAGTTACCCAGTGTATGTTATTCTTTTTAAAGTTATCCAGTGTATGTTATTCTTTACTGTGATGGGTTAACGCCCATCCTGGAAGCAGGAGGGGGAGGGCTTGTGAGAGCATTGCCCTCCCTTCAGGAGGTTTCCCCCCCAGGAAACTAAATTAGTCTGTTCCACTCCCCCTCCCTGCCCAGCAAGGCTATAAAAAGAAGGATACTGCAGCCATTAGGTCTCTTGGGCCCTGTCTTTGCTTGCATGAGGACTGCTGGTGGCTCCCTGCTTCTCTGCCATGTGGTCAGGCCTGATCCTTCTCCCTGCTACCTCCACAACTCTTCAAAGAGACTAGTTTTCTATTCTTATTTTTTCTCCCATCCATCCTTTTTCCTTACCCTTTGTGAACCCTACCTGTTATTGTTACATATAAATATATATAGTTTAAAGAAAATTCTTTACTTCTCTACTTCCAACCTGACTCCAAATTATTTCTTGGTGAATTTGCTCCTTCCTTTTCTTTTTTTTTGCCTCTCTATTGGGAAAGAGTAGGGGGGAGAGGGAGAGGGATTCTCAGCCTTGCCCCCATCTGAGCTCTTACATCCCAGTTAAGGCTCAAACCACTGCATTTACAATTTAGAGCTCCCTGGAGTTGAAAAAAGTGAAGGTTGTCAGGGAATATGTTGTAAATAACATCTACTATACACACAACAAACAATTAATAAGAAATTAGTTATCCGATGGTAATTTCAAGAGGCCTTTTCAAGCATCAACATATTCTGATGTAATGCAATATTTGTTTGCAATACTTGAAATAAATGACTGATGAGTTGAAATCAAATAATTGAAATCAATTTCCTTCAGTTCATTTTTATGTTGAAATAAAGTGTTTTCTGAAGCAGAAAAATCTACTTTGTAACCTCTGTATTTTACTTATTTTTAAAGTTATTTTTATGCACAACAAAATCTCCTTTTTAATATGGCTCTTCCATTATGTGACAGATGGAAGCTTTCATTTCTTTTTAACACCCCAAAGAAGGAAAGGTCACTATAGGGCTAAATTAGAACAAAATAAATAGACTCTTAGTGACCTCACAAACTAAAGTAAGCTTTTATTCAAACTGTTTCATCTTATCTAGATATGCTAAATAAAATTTGTGAGTTTAGACATCCAACTAAATTGGAATGATTTCTACTTCTTCCTCATACCCTTCCTTTTTCCCAGTCCTCTCCATTTCTCATTGTTGTTGTCATTCTTAATGAGATTCCTGTGGTTGTTCCATACAGTCAGACTGAGTTAAAGTTCTGTAGGTGCTTTAATCATTCTCTCCCATGATGCAGACTTTTTTATACCTTTTTAGCTATCTGAAATCTGCATTTTCTGGCCTTGAAAAGGTTTAGATTTCTGATAAGGACAATACAACTTTTAGAGTTTTAACTGCTGTTATATTCCTAGGCCAAAGATAGAATAGAATAGAATTAACCAGGTTGGAAAAGACCTTTGAGATCATCAAGCCCAACCTATCATCCAACACTATCTAATCAACTAAACCATGGCACCAAGCACCCCATCCAGTCTTTTCCTAGACACCTCCAGTGATGGATGCTTTATGTTATCATATTGTACCCTCTAGAGTGTTAGATAGCTTCAAATGCAGATCAGTCAAGATCACTTCATTAGAAATTTTGTATTAAGTATGTCACAATTGTAAATTTCAAAAAGCTAGTCCAGGAGTTATAAGTTATCACCGAAATAATGTAACTGTTCAGTAAAATTTATTTGGCTAGGTATGTAGATTAAGTGCCATGGCTGGTTGTTATTATTTAGGGAGTTGACTGATAGGAGAGCAGTGCTCGGAGGACTAGCTCACAATGGGCACAGGATAGTTGAAAGCCAACAGGCAATTATTGAAAAGGTAACAAAGACACTGAAGTAACGGGAGAGAAAGAATGGGTGACAGGTCAGCTGTGGGAGGCAACAGTCCCTGAATGTGTCAAGGAACCAGATCTTGAAGCTAAGAATTTGAGAGATCCTGAGAAGGGGGCCAAAAGGAAAGACTGGTGTGATGTGATGACCAAGTTCAAGGAAAGAATGTGAGGGAGAGGTAGGAGACTAACTGTTCACTTGAGGGAAAAAAAAAAAAAAAAAAAAAAACAAAAAAAAACACCAGAAAGTTTTGGGTTAAAGATCAGGTGCTCAGTTTCTCCCAATGTCTGTGAAGTTCAGTTTGCTAGTGTGATAGGCTGGGACAGAAAATCAAATAGTTAACTTAGAATGTCTCCTACAGCTGCTAACATTATGGATTAGAACTATGCAAAACTAACAAAAGTTTGAATTTGAACTTGATTTGGAAATCCTAGCCTCAGGCAGACTGAGTTTTAAATAGCAGAAAAATGTCCCACACAGAGCAGCAGAAGGTGTTTATGCCACTATTTCTGGTGACTGCACAGGTAGCAACTTAAAGAGTTTTAAGCTTTTCTACCTAACATATACAGACATGCAGTTGCAATAGATCATATGGACATCCAACTATGAATTATGAATAGATTAATTTATATGAAACAGTGTACTCATAGGATAAAAAATAATACCTGTTCACAGAGGCTCTAATTTTTCCTACATCCCACCTCACTGATCTTTGCTGGTTTTCTCTTTCTCTAATGGAGGTAAAGTACTTCTAGCATTATAATTTTGTATCTCTTCTACCTCTTCTATTATGCAGTTGACACCTGGTCCAGAATTGATCATGCAAAAGTCCAAACGTCTATGCTACCACTGCTACTCTAGGATGAGCTTATAGTCTGGAGGGTGGACTTCAGCTTATTTAAGGAACTAACTCAGAAAGTACTTTGGGAAACAGCCCTTAAAAACAAAGGGGTCCAGGAAGGCTGGACCTGCTCCAAGAAAGAAATCATGAAGGCTTGAGAACAGCCTGTCTCAATGTGCCAGAAGATGAGCCACTGGGGTAGACAGCTGGCATGGACGGGCAATGAGCTTCTGAATGAATTAAGGGGGGAAAAGAGGGTGTATCACCTTTGGGAAAAAGGGGAGGTAACCCAGGAGGTAAAGATGTTGCTAGGTCATGTAGGTGTAATGGGTTGGGGCAAACCCCCTCCCCACCACACGCAGAAATAACGACTCAGACAGATTGCAAAAGTGATGGAAAGTTTAAATAGAGAACAGTGAGTGCGTGCAAAGAACTAGAAACACAGTGACAAGAAGAACCCCAAAACAGACCCAGAAAGATCCCATCCCCACCAGAGGGTGCACCCAAAACCCCCAGGACTCCTCCTTCCCCCTCCACTGCTAGGCTAGTCTCAGCTGGCCAGATCTGAGACTGCCCATCCCCCCGTGGCCTTGGGCCTAACCAGGCCCATGGCCGGGAGATCTCTCCCCCAGTTACTGGGTGGCGGAGAGGAAGGAAAGAGGAAGTGCCAGACCCTGCCGTGAAACTTATAGTGGTGCAAGGGATCATGGTAGGAAATAACCTAATTTCCTGTGTCCACCCACTGGGCTGGACTTCTGGACACAGGAAACACCCCTGTAGCAGAGGGCACCCAGCCCAAACTGTGACAGGAGCCACCCTTTATTTCATACCATAATCCCTGCACCCAAACACATCATCAAATCCGAAAAACTTCTGATGACATGTCCAGCGAAGTCCGTGTCTTCATCTGGGCGTCCACCCAAACAGTCTCTCATTCAGGCTCAAGTGTCTGTCCATTCCAGTTCTTCTTCCTTCATCCAATGGAACCTCTCAGCGATGCAGAGCTCATTCTCCTGCGGTGCAAGTTCTCCATGGATTCGCTGGACATCCTGGTCACCTGGAAAAGCCTCACAACTTCTCAGCCAAGCCTTTATTCTCACCTATGGTTACTCAGTGGCATATTCTCCACCCCTGGGGCAGGTCAGTCGAAACAATCCAACTCCACAACTGCCTTTTTCAATCCATCCAGGGTGCCGCAACCAACTGCTTCCATCCGTGGTCCAAAACTACACGGATGCATGTCCGAGGCACTCTGACCCCCACTAGGCATTTGTGTACCAAGACATGACAGCATCCGGCTGCACAATTCCCCCCACCCCCCACCGCTGAAAAGGGAGGGGCTGCACCACAGCTCACTGAGAAGAAGGGAGGTGGAACCAGGCGCTCGGCGCCACTTTCGGAACTCATCCGAAAATTGGGGAGATTGGAGCCAGCCCTACTGCAGCCCGAGTGCACAGCCAGGGCCGGCGCCACCGCTCAGCACACAGCAGGGCTCTGCCCACCTCTACCGCCACGGCACAGAATCAAAATCACCTCCACCCCTTGGACACTCAAACGGCTTCTCCAGCGAAAGACAGTACGAAAAAAATTAGAGAGTCAAAAGCCCATTTAGAATGTAGACTGGCCACTTCTGTGAAGGACAAAAATAAATGTTTTCATAACTATATTAACGGCAAAAAGAGGGGCAAGGACAGCCTCCACTCCTAGTGGACATGGAGGGGAATATTGCAACAAAAGATGAGAAAAAAACAGAGGTACTTAACACCTTCTTTGCCTCAATTTTCAATAGCAGGATAGGTTGTCTTCCAGACAACTGGCCTACTGAGCTGGCAGATGGAGTCAGGAAGCAGTATAGTTCCCCTGTAATCCAGGAGGAAGCAGTTAGAGACCTGCTGAGCCACATGGATCCCCACAAATCTATAGGACTGGATGGGACACATCCTAGGGTAGTGAGGGAATGGCAGATGAGCTGGACAAGCCACTCCATCATTTTTCAACAGTCCTGGCTCACTGGTGAGGTCCTGGCCTCTGGAAGCTGGCCAGTGTTTTGCCCATCCACAAGAAGGGCCGGTTGGATGAGCCAGGGAATTACAGACCTGTCAGCCTGACCTCAGTGCCAGGCAAGATTATGGAACAGGTCACCTTGAGTGCAATCACACAGCCCTTACAAGATGGCCAAGGGGTCAGGCCCAGCCAGCATGGCTTTAGAAAGGGCAGGTCCTGCCTGACCAACTTGATCTCCTTCTATGACCAGGTGACTGCCTGGTGGATGTGGGGAAGGGTGTGGATGTAGTCTATCTGGACTTCAGCAAGGCCTTTGACACCGTCCCCCACAGTAAACTCCTGGCCAAGCTGTCAGCTTATGGCTTGTACAGCAACACTCTGTGTTGGGTTAGGAACTGGCTGGAGGGCTGAGCCCAGAGAGTGATGAATGGTGGCACATCCAGCTGGCAGCCAGTCATTAGTGGAGTCCTCCAAGGATCAGTACTGGGCCCCATGCTCTTTAACATCTGTATTGATGATCTGGATGAGGGGATTGAGTCCATCATCAATAAGTTTGCAGATGACACCAAGCTGGGGGCAGGTGTTGATCTGCTGGAGGGTAGAGGGGCTTTGCAGAGGGACCTTGACAGGCTGGACAGATGGGCAGAGTCCAACGGTATGAGATTTAACACATCCAAGTGCTGGGTTCTGCACATTGGCCACAACAACCCCATGCAGTGCTACAGGGTGGGGTCAGAGTGGCTGGAGAGCAGACAGGCAGAAAGGGACCTGGGGTTATTGGTTGACAGTAGGTTGAACCTGAGCCAGCAGTGTGCCCAGGTGGACAAGAAGGCCAATGGCATCCTGGCCTGCATCAGGAACAGTGTGCCCAGCAGGATCAGGGAAGTCATTGTGCCCCTGTACTCAGTACTGGTTAGGCCACTCTTTGAGTCCTGTGTCCAGTTCTGGGCCCCTCAGTTTAGGAAAGATGTTGAGTTGCTGGAATATGTCCAGAGAAGGGCAACAAAGATGGTGAGGGATTTGGAGCACAAGCCCTATAAGGAGAGGCTGAGGAAGCTGGGATTGCTTAGCCTGGAGAAGAGGACGCTCAGGGAAGATCTTATTGCCATCTACAACTACCTGAAGGGAGGTTGTAGGCAGGAGGGGGTTGGTCTCTTCTCCCAGGCAACCAGCACAAGAACAAGAGGACACAGTCTCAAGCTGTGCAGGGGGAAGTTTAGGCTGGATGTTAGAAAGAAGTTCTTCACAGAAAGAGTGATTGGTCATTGGAATGTGCTGCCAAGAGAAGTGGTAGGGTTGATGTCCCTGGAGGTGTTTAAGAAAAATCTGGATGAGGCACTTAGTGCCATGGTCTAGTTGATTAGTTACGGTTGGGTGGTCAGTTGGACTTGATGATCATGGAGGTCTCTTCCAACTTGATTGATTTTGTGGTTCTGTGATCAAAGCTTACTTCATACTTGTGTAAGTGTGAATCCACGTCTTGGAGCAAGTGAGAAATACCTAGTTGAAACAGAGTCAGTAGTACCTCTATATGGCCTCTAACTAAAGATAGAAGGAGAGGAGAGGAGAGGAGAGGAGAGGAGAGGAGAGGAGAGGAGAGGAGAGGAGAGGAGAGGAGAGGAGAGGAGAGGAGAGGAGAGGAGAGGAGAGGAGAGGAGAGGAGAGGAGAGGAGAGGAGAGGAGAGGAGAGGAGAGGAGAGGAGAGGAGAGGAGAGGAGAGGAGAGGAGAGGAGAGGAGAGGAGAGGAGAGGAGAGGAGAGGAGAGGAGAGGAGAGGAGAGGAGAGGAGAGGAGAGGAGAGGAGAGGAGAGGAGAGGAGAGGAGAGGAGAGGAGAGGAGAGGAGAGGAGAGGAGAGGAGAGGAGAGGAGAGGAGAGGAGAGGAGAGGAGAGGAGAGGAGAGGAGAGGAGAGGAGAGGAGAGGAGAGGAGAGGAGAGGAGAGGAGAGGAGAGGAGAGGAGAGGAGAGGAGAGGAGAGGAGAGGAGAGGAGAGGAGAGGAGAGGAGAGGAGAGGAGAGGAGAGGAGAGGAGAGGAGAGGAGAGGAGAGGAGAGGAGAGGAGAGGAGGGGAGAGGAGAGGAGAGGAGGGGAGAGGAGGGGAGAGGAGGGGAGAGGAGGGGAGAGGAGGGGAGAGGAGGGGAGAGAGGGAGGGGAGAGGAGGGGAGAGGAGGGGAGAGGAGGGGAGAGGAGGGGAGAGGAGGGGAGAGGAGGGGAGAGGAGGGGAGAGGAGGGGAGAGGAGGGGAGAGGAGGGGAGGGGAGGGGAGGGGAGGGGAGGGGAGGGGAGGGGAGGGGAGGGGAGGGGAGGGGAGGGGAGGGGAGGGGGAGAGGGAGGGGAGAGGAGGGGAGAGGAGGGGAGAGGAGGGGAGAGGAGGGGAGAGGAGGGGAGAGGAGGGGAGAGGAGGGGAGAGGAGGGGAGAGGAGGGGAGAGAGGAGAGGAGAGGAGAGGAGAGGAGAGGAGAGGAGAGGAGAGGAGAGGAGAGGAGAGGAGAGGAGAGGAGAGGAGAGGAGAGGAGAGGAGAGGAGAGGAGAGGAGAGGAGAGGAGAGGAGAGGAGAGGAGAGGAGAGGAGAGGAGAGGAGAGGAGAGGAGAGGAGAGGAGAGGAGAGGAGAGGAGAGGAGAGGAGAGGAGAGGAGAGGAGAGGAGAGGAGAGGAGAGGAGAGGAGAGGAGAGGAGGGGAGAGGAGGGGAGGGGAGGGGAGGGGGAGGGGAGGGGAGGGGAGGGGAGGGGAGGGGAGGAATTAACCAGGTTAGAAAAGACCTTTGAGATCAAGTCCAACCTATCACTCAACACCATCTAATCAATTAAACCATGGCACCATCCAGTCTCTTCCTAAACACCTCCAGTGATGATGACTCCACCACCTCCCTGGGGAGCCCACTCCAATGGCCAATCACTTTCTGCGAAGAATTTCTTCCTAACATCCAGCCTAAACCTGCCCTGGCACAGCCTGAGACTGTGTCCTCTTGTTCTGTCACAGGTTGCCTGGGAGAAGATACCAGCCCCCATCAGGCTACAACCTCCCTTCAGTAGAGAGCAATAAGGTCTCCCCTGAGCCTCCTCTTCTCCAGGCTAAGCAACCCCAGCTCCCTCAGCCTCTCCTCATAAGGCTTGTGCTCCAGACCCCTCCCCAGCTTTGTAGCCCTTCTCTGGACACATTCCAGCAAGTCAACATCTTTCCTAAACTGAGTGGCCCAGAACTGGAACTAGTTTTACTGTCTTCCACATTAGCAGGAGGGCGAGATTAGAAGACAACATTAAATAAAAGCATTTGTTTCAAAAAGCTATCCCCTCCTCTCAGAACAGACTTAATACGCAGCTGTGAGGCCATCAAAGCACAACCTGCATTGCCTGCAAGCACACACATGATGTGATTTTTTTTTAATGAAAAAGCCAAGTCTTGTAAACATTCTCTACAACCCAGCTAAGTTTTCTGCTTTTTCCAGCATTTTTCCAGATGGCAGGGACCACCAACCTGTCTTAGAGAATAAAATGTGTCTTATCTAGATATTTTTTACATGTCATTAAGTACCTACACATTTTGCCTGGCTTCCTAGGTGGAAGGCATTTTGAAGAGCTGCTGGCAGTCACTGGCAAAATAAAATGTCTCACTGCACCTTTCTTTCTTTCTTGGTTAATGGAAACATGGCTTCAATCAAAACAACAGATCAGGTTTGGCATGAGAAAGAGAAATCAAGACTCCAGAAATCTGAAATCTGAGTATGAATTTCCATGTTTTCTGTATTTCAACAGAACTGTCTTTGGTGTCAAGACACCCAGCTACAGAGCCTAAGAACAAAAAAAGCTGTCTCTATACCACAGCATCGCTGTCATTTTTCCATGTTTAAGCACACGGCAAGTCGTGCCTCAGCAAGGTCTCTAATCTGCACTGAAAAGGAACGAGCAAGACAACTGATACTATGTTTCAGCATCGCATTTGTCTGTGTCTGGTTGTTTTGAGCGCTTTCATTACTCTAAAAGCAAGAAAGCAAGATTAATGCTGTGATTATTACTATTAATAATATGTAAATATTGGTGAAGTGATGACATTTTCCACTTCGTGGCTTATTTTAAAAGTAAGCACAAACCTCAAAAGACACATTTAATGTAGTTTTTTTACTGAAGAAAATCTCTACAGTACCTAATGGGCACAGGACTCTGTTGGATGCAGGGATGAGCTGCAGAGCTTCAGGGCAAGGGCATGCACCATGAGCCATGTGTGCAGCAGCTAGCCATGCATGGTCATACCTTCTCACACCCTTCTGGGCTCACCCAACCCAACAATTATCCTCTAGGGATGACAGGAAGATTTTTCCTTTACCATGTGGTAAGTCCCCCAGCACTCCATGAAAACCTTTGCCCTTGGAAAGGGTCAGAGCATGCAGCTTCTGATCATGGGGCTGTCAGCAGAGGTTTAGCTTTCTGCTTCCCTCTGTCTAACTGAGGGGAGATGCTCCCACCACTCCAGCCTTTTCCCATTAACCTTGCCTGCAAATATTTTGGTGCCAAAAGTAGCAGTTTTTTCCCACTCCCTCATGCAGTGCTGTGTTATGGCAGAGCAGTCAGTGAGCAACATGAAACACAAGGACACTGCCCCTGCTTCAGGGTACCTGGCACATAAGCTACTGGGAGCTGGAGAGAGCTTTGGGAAAGATGTTCCCTGCTCTCCCCAAGGCATCCACTGTTGGTCCCTTACATGATGGGGAACTGGACTAGCTGAACTGTTAGCCTGCTCTAGGGCCATAAACCTTTTGTTCTTTATATTCTAAGATCTCATCATGATGGGAAAGTAGAGAACATTTTACTCTGATAGCTAATAATGAACATCCCAGAATCATATGAATCCCATCCACATGAAGGCAGGACTGTTGCACCTTCGGTCAGATTGCCAACTAGAATCAAGGTCACTGTACTAGCTGGCAAGCAGCTAGTCATGAATGTCATTGTATTTTGCATGAAAGTTTTTGTTAATAAAAATGCAAAATATTGAGGGTTTTGACTCTTCCTTCCAGAAATACTTTTCTAGAGAAAGCTAGCGGTTCTCCTCATAACATGGCCATTGTCATCTCATGTGCTGCTCTGAGAATACTTCTTGAAGTAATACTAGGTCAACAGGAAAAAGTAAAAAGCCTTGAAATGATGCTTCTTTCTTGAGCAGAAGTGATCTGTGGAAAACAGCTCTGTCATGAACTCCTGTGGACTCCATGTCCTTTATGCAGCAGGACTCCTCAATTTCTAGGTAATGCCTTCATCTCTGACATAGCTGCATACCCTTTCAACAAAGAAAATATATCCTCAGGCTATGGCATGTACTTCTGTAGATGAGATTTATTTTAAACTGTACTGAACAAGAAAAGTATCCTCTTAGCACAAAGCCTGAGTCTCAGAGTTCTTTTCTCTCACCACTGAATGGGAAGCTGAGTACTTCTGCCTAATTATTCTGACCTTTCCACTATCAGGAATTGACTTGGACTATTCAAGAAACAGAGAAAGAGACTCTGTGTTGCTTGGTGGCAAGAATAGCCCTCTGACACTAGCATTTCTCTTCAGTATTTATTTTCTCTCAGGACCCCAGTTTGATATGGAATGAAACAACCAAACAAATCAACCAACCAAAGAAAAAACCTACAACCAAAAAAACCCCACAAAACCCCAACACACAACAACAAAACAAACCAAGCCACATCACACAACAGAAAACTATATAAAACATTTACATCAAGCTATACATCTCCCCCTTCTTAAGCGTGGCTCTTTACCATTGAATTTTAATGATAATGAATCACATCCCTGAAAGGCTATTGGCCATTGCTTAGTGATGCTAATGACGCCTCCTTCCCTCTCTCATACAAAAACCTCTGTTCCAACTGAAGGTGAAAGGAGGATGGCTTTCTTTTCACCTAGACAATAGTGATACAGACCATGTATCCTAAGTGTGGTCTGCTGAGAGGGTCATATGCCAGAAATTTCCTACCTCTGCCTCAGAACCAAGATTACATTTATTTCCCTTTCCAGACAGCCTGGATGATACTGCCCTCATGCTAAAGCAAACTGCACCATGGCTCCACACAGGGACTTTTGGCAGAGCTTGCAGTTAGAGTCATATTTTCTATCTCATTACTTTGTCTTTTGCTCATCATAACCTTCTCACAGGGCTTATTTTGCACTTCCTCTTCACTTTTCTGTGTCAGTCTCCCTGCCACTAGTGTCAGTGAAAAGGTACAAGAGTTGCTCTCTAAATTTCCTTTCCTCTAATTACTTTCTCCCTCTCAAAGGAAAAAAATTCAAAGGTAGTTGCAATATTAATTGGACATGAAATTTCACTCAAAATTTTATCCCCTGTGCTTTTTATGTTGTTTTGGCTGTGACTAGGCTGTAGGTTATGTTACAGAAAATTAAACTGTTCTAAGTGAAAAATGACCGAGAGTAGAAGTGTGGAAAATTATAAGTAATTAGCACAATTCAGCCCACTAGTCTGAATTTTTGGGGGGTTTGGGGGTTTATTTTTATTCATGTACATTTTTGTACAGCATTAAAAAATTCCCTCTTCAAACCAGGTGGACTAGTGAATACCCATGCCATCTGCTTAAACATCTAATTTGCAGTATGCCATCTATAACATGACCTTCAGTTTTCACATCATTTTATAATCCATCAATCTGTGAATGTGGCACAGTATTATCTCTGTGTACCTGATAATTGGTTAGCACATTTTAACCCCTGTCGTGGCAAACAACAAATATTTTCTGTGCTCATCACAGCTTTGTTTTCCATTCCTTCCCACTCCTCTGCCATTACAAGAGGACAAAATTATTAATTTGTCAGAAACAGAGTTATTTTCCTCTGACATTTTGCAAGAATCTCTTTGCTCTCAGCACAGTTTTTTATTATCCTTAGCTGGTTGCTACCTGTCATGCAGACTTCTTTAGAAAATATCAATTTTGCATTTTTAAAGGGAAAAACTATACATCTCAGCATGGAAATTGGGACTACATACAAGAAGTATGTAAGACAAAATGCTGTGTACTGCAAGTGTTACCCATGCAGGTTCTCACCATGAGATATTCTTCATAAAAATAGTATCTGGTGCAGTCATCACTAGAATTGTCCAAAGGAACAGACAAAGGCAAACAGCTTGCTACATGCCCTAGATAGGGTTAAGTGACTGGCTGCCTCTTGAAGCATTGTCTGAAAAGTTTATGTCATGTCCTTGAGCTGCCTGACTGTCAGTGGTTTTTCACATGCATTATTCGTTTCCTTCCTTGCTTCCATGCAGTCAGATGCTGCTGATGCAGCAGTACCAGGAGTGTGACTTAAGTTAGAAGGGAAAATGCTCACCCAGCACCTGCTTAACATGTGTCACAGGAGAAAAGACCAGCCAAAAGAGATAGCAAGAGACAAAAGGGTAGTTCTGATCACTGACAGAGAGTGAGGAACTGAAGCTGTCAGAGGAAGCTTTTGTTGTGAAGGAAACAGTCCCTCAGGGAAATGTAGGGCACCGAGACAGGAAAGGGTTTGTATTCAGCAGCACAGTGGAGCATTAATGGAGATAAATGAAGTTTACTGACCTGGGTAGGAACATTAAGGAATTTGTCCATGTATTACTGCCCAGTTTAGGACACTGGAAAAAGAAGCTAGCTCTCTCTTTAGTTAAACAGAAAAACACGGCTCATATTTCTCATATTTCCAGCGGTCCTGTTGGGTTTTGGCACAAAACTGAACAGTCAGTGTGAAAGTGTCAAGTGCTGCAGAAATCAGTGTTGGTAAATCAAACATAGGTATGCTTCCCTCTTCAAAAGAAACAAAGATGTCACTGAAGTCCCTTACCCTGCTAACCAAGATGAGAGCTGGTAACTAGCATCAAAGCATTTCCTCTGTCACTTTTGTCTCAGTTGAGTCTTGCTAAGTCTGCTAAGACTAACACGAATATTTTTTAGTCTCATTTAAACACTTGTGAACAGGACTTGACACTGTGAGTAAAACTGGCCAGGAGTCTCCTGATGAGCTTCTTGATTTAGAAAATACAGATTTGTGAAAACTGACAATTGTCCCAAAGAACATATCTAGGTTAAGAAACAGGGAGTGGAGTCACCTCTGTTTCCTCCAGAGTGATATCAAGACAGTGAGTAGGGCATTTTAAACCTTGCTATCTCATACCGAGACCACAGACTTTGGTCTGGGTCTGCTTGGTAAGAGTCTCAGCTATGCCCAACAAGGATCAATTTGCCAGCAGCCTTTCACATGCTTCTGCTTGATGCCTGTGCAACAGCTGATGGCAACAGTTGATCCAAGGAGAGAGGCAGATTTTCCATAAATTAGGACACAGAGTCTGGATGAAAGAAAACAGCAGAGTATTTTAAATTGTTTACTCTCTGCATTTTGCTGGAGTTACACCTATTTCTAACTCATGGTCAAAGTGTGTCTTTTTAGAGAGACAGTATCAGTTTCATCAAGTGATAAGAAGAGAGAGATGCTAAGATCTGAGCAGTGTTTGAAGACAGCCCTCATTCTGTGTGACTCACTGTGCTGGCCACTGCTGGCCAGCTGAGACCCACCCATCCTTCTGGATTTTACCCAGTGTGATTCTTATCTGTTACAAAAAAGTCCTCTGTTCTGTTAAACCTCAAAGCTTTCAGCAGATTGCTGTCATCTACGAAGCCAAGAAAAAAAAGACAATAAAAGTTCCTGAATGTAATTGTTGTTAGGCGGGCTTGTTCTACAGGTACCAGCAGTCCTTCTATCCCTGTCTTTGAACTCAGGGCATAGGGCACTAGAGTCTCTCACACTGTTTCTGCCACAGATCTGACTATGTTCTACCTGTCCAGTTTCTGCTACTATTCATGGTATGTAGCACCTAATGACAAGAGTAGTGTTTAGTTTATGAATAGTTCCACAGCATATGACAAAGCTGTAAGAAACAGGCCTGACATTGGATCTGTCATATTGCTTTTCAAAATAAAGGTTCCTGTCATTAAACAGCCAGTGACCCCTTGGCAGCAGGATCAGACAGGCAAGACACCACAAATAACCTCTGTAATTCCACCACACTGTCCTTTTCTGACACTGTATGGCTCCAGGTGATAAAATCAGATTGACAAAAGTGGAAGCTAGGACACCCACATGACCAGACCTTTAAGAAGCTGGAAAAACAAATGCATCAGTTTATTTTTCTCTTAAACATTTTACACCAGATGTATCTTCTTTTAGTTTTCATTCATACTGCATTTCTCACATCTGTGTGTGTTTGTTAGAAGCAGGCAGTGCATCTTCCTCTCAAGGCCTGGCCAGGCTGTTCCTTTCTTGACAGGGGATTCACCCTTTTAATCTTCCCAAGCTTTTCTTGGGCTTGAGTATTCCAAATATTACATAATCCTAATTATTCTGGTAAGAGACTGCAAGATCTCAAGTGCTTTTATTCATCTAAAAGTTGGCAAGCGATGTATAAGTTGTCTGTGCGTATGTTTCACTTACTACACACTTTGTTTTCCCTTTCTCTCCCACTT
Source organism: Melanerpes formicivorus (assembly GCF_026170545.1). Lineage (NCBI taxonomy): Eukaryota > Metazoa > Chordata > Aves > Piciformes > Picidae > Melanerpes > Melanerpes formicivorus. Next base: position 35,708,183 of record NW_027142354.1, read on the forward strand.
GCCATCACAAAACCAAAATCTGCAAGCTTCCCTCTAAGCCACTCTGTGCCAGATTTTCCAGGAAGTAATCTGTAGTGCTGAGTCCCATAAGGAGATGTTGCTCCCACAGCAAACATCTGCACTGAGAACAACAGCAAAAGGAGAGATGATTAAAGGCTGCAAAGCTCTTGTGTTCTTTACATCTGTGGGGCTATAACTGTTAGTAAGCAGAATTCAAAGTTTCTGCCATGATTTTTAGCTTAATTTATGACCACATTTGCTGCATATAAGAATTATTTTCTCTGCTGAACATAAAGAAACAATTTACCATTTTCCTCTAACATTATACTGAATTCAATACATTGATGTTACTTATCTATAGTGAATTTAGGATAATAGCTCTAACTTGAAATGAAAATTTTTTCCTAAGCTTTTAAAGACAGTTGGTTAACCTAAAAAGCATGTATCTTCCAGGTAAGTAACATTAGTCATTGTTCATTGTAAAAGTCATAGCTGCATATTTATCTTCATACCTTTCTCTGTTTATTAATTATGTAAACCAATATCAGTTTTCTACCCTGGAGTTAAGGGAAATACTTCTATTTAAAAGAAAGACTCTTGAGAAAACAAATTTCATTTCAAAGATTATTAGCAAAAAGAAGCCTTTGTTTTAATCTTAATGGAATCATTCTCCTACGATGACACAAATATGCATAAAGCACCATGATTTCATTTTGGTTTTGAAAAAGAAAACCACAAAACAAACCCAACTTCATTTTCCCTTGATGCAAAACAAGATTAGCAAGAGGGGATTTTTTTGCTGCATTGGGTAATACAATAATGGCCAGTTTGTTTGTCTCTGGCCGTTGCATGGATGTGCAAGGAGAAGTGAAGAAGACATAAAAGATTTCCTCATCAGAGCAGCTGATGAGCAGGAGGCAGAGTGCCTGGAGCACAGCCCTCTCCTCCCACCTGCTCTCACAGCATGGCCAGACTCCACCCTTGCAACATCACATGTGTCTATTAGGCAAAACTGGATCCCAAGGCAGTGCAGATCTACCCCTACAGATTTGCTCTGTTTGCCACACTGCCATGCAGCCTTGGTGAGGGAATGAAGGGATAGACGAATCAGAGTCTTATATTCTCTAGACCAGCCCACAGACCTCATCTATTACACGCAGAAAAATAAGCTACTATGTCCTGCATAGTCCAGGAATGCATATTGTCCTGCAGTCTGCAGCTGTGGAGGAGGTTGTCCTTCCTTCAGCCAAAAACCGCGAAGAGCTTTGTTTACATCAGTGCAGCTGTGAGGTCCCTCAAATTCAGGCCATCTGTTAAAAGCCAAAATGAGCTCTTATAGAGTGTGAACCAAATTATTCTCCTCCATCTGCTTCTTCAATCCCATCCACTAAACTGGGCACTAGTAACAAAATGGGATAAGGCTGCAAGACACAGAGCACATGCTAACGTGACTATAATAGTTAGTCAATATATCCCACCATGCCTCTACAGAAAAGGCACTCCCTCAGCTCCTGGCAGGAACCTGGAGAAGATCACTGATCTTCATGGAGGCTAAAGCAGCCAAATTTCAAAATACTTGCTTGGTTCTTATGAACCTTCACATGGGAAAAAATCCTCAAGAAGGATAAGACGTAGACTTGTAATTGAGTTCATTCAATTTGTTTACAAACCCTCCCAAACAACCTTACAAACCAAAAAAACCCACAAAACGCTACAGTGATTATTTCTTCAAACTGACCTCTTTAAACTTGGACATTTGTTGATTAATCTGGGTCAAGTAATTGGAAAACAGTGAAAAGGACTAAAGATGCTGAAAAAAATCTCTGTGTACTGTCCCATGTTAGCAAACAACATGTAAAAGCAAGAGATCTAACTAAAAAATGTCATCAGGCTCAAAAAGGATCAAAGATTGCTCATACTCTGTGGCATGAATCTGATAATCTGTCTGGACCTAATTAAAATCTTCTCCTTAGTACATATTGCTCTGTGAGAATTTGGGACTTGTAATTTTGGAGGGATTAATTTTTCAAAAAACCAACACATCTACAGTCAAAAAAAGGCATCATAAAAAAACCCCAACATTTACAGCACAGAAAAAAAGATTATGAGTTTGTAGCAAATATCTTCAGGAAATTCTTCTTCAGTTAAAATAACATGTATGTATTCTCAAATTAAACTACTAAGAAAGTTAAACAAGGTTTGTGTTCTTCATGGCTCATTGTCAGCTTAGATACCTCACACTTCCTTAGGGCTTAGGGCAAAGTCAGTATCATCTTTGAGAAATATGCCATGTTTTAGATTTATTTGCATATGCAAGAAGAATATCTTGCAACACAGTTTGATAAACAGCTTTTAAGTAATTAAAGTTGCTGATAGAAAAAAAAAAATGGAGGGTATGTTGTAATTTTGGGGGTCACTGAAGGAAGGGTGTGGACTTCCTGTACTGCCTTGTACTTCCTGTAGCTCTCCTGGAAGTGAGTAGCACTCTAAACAAAGGAATGGAATGGAATGGAATGGAATGGAATGGAATGGAATGGAATGGAATGGAATGGAATGGAATGGAATGGAATGGAATGGGATGGGATGGGATGGGATGGAATGGAATGGAACGGAAGGGAACTGAACGGAACAGAACAGAATAGAATAGAATAGAATAGAATAGAATAGAATAGAATAGAATAGAATAGAATAGAATAGAATAGAATAGAATAGAATAGAATAGACCAGGTTGGAAGAGACCTTCAAGATCATCGCATCCAACCTATCATCCAACACCACCTAATCAACTAAACCATGCAAGCAAGCACCCTATCAAGTCTCCTCCTAAACACCTCCAATGATGGTGACTTCACCACCTCCCCAGGCAGCCCTTTCCAATGGGCAATCACTCTCTCTCTGTAGAATTTCTTCCTAACATCCAGTCTGAACCTCCCCTGGTGCAGTTTGAGACTGTGTCCTCTTGTTCTGGTGCTGGTTGCCTGGGAGAAGAGACCAGCCCTTGCCTGCCTACAATCTCCCTTCAGGTAGTTGTAGAGAGCAATAAGGTCTCCCCTGAGTGTCCTCCAGGCTAAGCAACCCCAGCTCCCTCAGTCTCTCCTCATAGGGCTTGTGTTTCAAACCCCTCAATAACTTTATTGCCCTCCTCTGGACACATTCCAGCAAGTCAACATCCTTCCTAAACTCAGGGGCCCAGAACTGGACACAGTACTCAAGGTGTGGCCTAACCAGTGCAGTGTACAGGGGCAGAATGACCTTCCTGCTCCTGCTGGATTATCAAAGCAGACCTGTGCATCTCAGCAAATTAGCCCTGCTACATTAACTGCATTTGTATTAAATCCCATGTTAACAGCAGGCATCACAGAATCACAGAATCACCAAGGTTGGAAAAGACCTCAAAGATCATCCAATCATAGAAGGAGATCAGGTTGGAGAGGCAGGATCTGCCCTTCCTAAATCCGTGTTGGCTGGACCTGAGCCCTTGGCTCAGATATACACTGTAGATCAGATCTACACTGTCATGATTTCGGGACTATAGTGCAGACACATCACAATGATTTGCTTTGTTTAGCTTGGTAAAATATTAGTCAATGCAATAAATCTAGTTGCAGAATGTGGGAGATATGAAGGCTTCATTTCTAAATGAGGAAACAATTTGCAGGAAATTTAGAGCTTCTATCAGGGTTTTAGAAAATAATTTAGATCAATTATCTGCAAAATATTGTAAGATGTAAATAATACATAAATTATATATTCATTATAATGATAAATGTATTTTGTTTCAGTAGGGACTTCCGTCCTCCAAAAGGGGTTGTTTGGTTTGGTTTTTTTACCACTGAACAGCTGATATCATGATCAGCAGGAAAATGAAAGGAAAACAAAATAAATGTGGAAATACGTTTTAAATGGACAACTAGCTAAATTTGTAAATAATCTATACAACATTCTTTTCCTATTATTTCCTAAGGAAAAATGTCAGGAATTTTTCAACCCAGTTCTTCAAAAAGGGTTGTTTAAAAAATGACCTGTCTATTCCTGCATCTGCTCAATTAATGCAAGTGCATGTGTCAAAAATCCTTCCTGGTAATGGATTAAGAAATTATCTACAGGCAGCTTTGGAAATCTGCAAGCAAACAGAATTTCTCAGTATCACTATGTAGAATATCCTGCCCTATATCAAGGCATATCTGAAAATGTTGAGATAAAATGAGTGGGTTATAAAAATACATACAGTTTTAAATTTTCTTGTGGCAAACCAAAGCAGTATTACCATAATAGTTACATCTATCATGTCTCCTATCACGTAATTCCTGCCAATCTTGAATACATATTTCTCTCTTTTTTTGCCAGTGTATAGTAAAGCTTCAGTCAAATTTCCCTCACTGATCCCTTTGCACAAGTTCCCTATATCAAGCCAGAAAGATGCTTCTTGCATACTTCTACAAATTCCTCCTCATGACATATATATTCTGTGATGCCTACAAGAAGTGAAACCCCTCATAACAGCTGAGGTGAGTTGAGACAGCAAATGCCACTGTAGCATCACTTTGAAAAACACTTTTTTGAACAACTGAATGCAGAATAGAATAGAATAGAATAGAATAGAATAGAATAGAATAGAATAGAATAGAATAGAATAGAATAGAATAGAATAGAATAGAATAGAATAGACCAGACCAGGTTGGAAGAGACCTTCGAGATCATCATGTCCAACCCATCATCCAACTCCATCTAATCAACTAAACCATGGCATCAAGGACCCCATCAAGTATCCTGCTCATCAATACGTGTGACTGTATTGCTCATGCCCATATTGTTTACTCCATTTACGTGTATCCTGACCTTTTTTCTTTGATGAACAACAGCACAGAGGATAATTCTTACAGAAAAGAAGGGCAGAGGGCAAAGGAAACATGGCAAATGGCTTTGTGAAGAAGAATGCCAGGTGATTTCATTGGCCTAGGGCACACAAACCACTGTGATCCAGGGAAGTCACTCTTTTGTAGTTTCAGAAAGACTTCACAGGACATTTTTCAGCAAAATATTTAGCCACCACACATGCAGTTTTAAGGCATTTAAAACCATTTGAAAATTAATGTTTGGTTGTGCTAGGGAGAAAATGAAAGTGGAAAATCGTCTTGATGAAGTGATTCATTTCATCATTTCCATATGAGACGTTTCCACTGTGGGCACTAGACTCACTAAAAGTTCAGATCAGTGCATCTGGTTCTGTTATTTTGTTACCACCTGGGAACTTGAGGAGACACTGTCTGATGCTCAGATGCCTCTGATGCCAAGACTTTGGAACAGTCTTGCATAGAAAGCAGCTGAGACATCCAAGATATCCATTCCTGAATGGATGGGTCAGAAGTTGAAGACCACAGCTCTTTATCTAGCACTCCTCTGAGGCATTTCATTGTCCTTCAAGAACACTGGTCAGTAGTGCCTTCCCCCAGCACACAATGGGAACTTTCCACAGAGAATTGGCTCAAGATATTCAGGCATTTCTGCAGCAAATGTATAGATGTGTAGGGACTTTGTTGTGGTCCCTCATCTTGTTTATTAGAGGACAGGCTACTAAAGCTGGCCACAGCGATGGCTGAGGATTGAACTAAACCCTTGTCTAAGTTCCTACCTCACTGCCCTCCCCACTCTCCCTTCTCTCTGATCATCTGTTCTGCTGTCTAATCTGAGAGATTTAAAGATCAAAAGGATTATCTTTGGCCTTTGAAGGCAGAGGGTTTTCAGATATTATTTGGATAGCAGGATGCCCCTTGACCAGCAGAGAGCCACCAGACACACAATGAGGCAATTCTCAGAAATGACTAAGTCAGCTTGTTTCTCTGATTTCTTTTTCCTCCAGTTGAGTAAATATTGGGTTTGACTTTGTATTTTCAAGAGCCATTGAAACAGAGGAGTAGATCCTAATCAGGATGGTTGTTTCTTTGAGCTGTTATGGACTGGATACATTTCTGCTTTGGGGACTTTGATCGGGAGAATCCTGAATTTTTCCAGAGAGAACTTGTGTTAGAAGCAGTTTAATTTAAAAGTACACCTGGGAGAGAGCACCACAGCACACTGCAAATAGGAAGAGAATGTTCTTACCAGATGAGAAAAGACCACTTTCTCCTTCACACTCACAGCCCGCCTCACCATCCCACATCCTATGACAGAGCACCAACAGGAGGCACAGGAGTACTCTGTCCCTGGGAATCAAAACATGTCAAACAGGGCATCAGAAAACTACAGTGAAGTGCCATGTCCAGCAAGAAATCCTTTTAGTTGACTCAGGAGGTGAGAGAAAATGTCACACTCCCTACAACAGAGAGGTTTCTTTTCAGGAAAACTACCTTAAAAAGTATTGTTTCCTTACTTGGTTTCAAATAAGACAGTTTAGGTGCATAAGCCTTGCAGAAGTATTTATGCCATAAAGTTCATTCATAGATTTACTAAGGTGAGGCAAGGAAGAGAGTTTTGGACACATTTATTGTGCCTTCTGCTAATTAATTTTTGTTTTGCCCTGCTGAACATCATGACTTCTATGAAGATTCTTCGTAGATATGTAACTGTATAAATAACCTCTCATGAGTGTATCTAGTGTCATTTCACTGCATAGTCAATCACCAAATAAAAGACTAACTGATACCCTAAAGTTAATTCAATTACAAGTCTACTATTTAGGCATGATGTTGTCTGTGACTATTTTAGACCTTACTCCATGATCTTGTACATGTACAGCTGCACTTCATCATTCCTCTTTCACAAGTCACTTGCTGCATGAGGACGCTTGTTACGCAGTTACCCAGTCCTCAGCACTGCTGTCTCCCAGCCATGCATTTTCAACCTCCACTAGCACAGGCTTAGTCTTTGCATCAGCATCATTAATGAAAATACTAAATCAAACTAGTCCTGAGATTGAAACTGGAGGAACATCATCTATCCTTCGCACAGCTGTTTAATTTCCAATAGAACTCAGATCTTCAGCTATCTCACAGAATTTGCTCTAATCCCTATATTTTCTAGATTAATTAATAATTTCCCAAATGGTATATGCCTGATATTTTAGTGGCAGTTAAAGGAATTCAATTTGTTATACCTCTTTTCACTTCTTTAGAAATCATAGAATCATAGAATCAGTCAGGGTTGGAAGGGACCACAAGGATCATCTAGTTCCAACCCCCCTCAAGTAACCTTATCAAGATTTAAATATCGTGTTAGTCTGGTGTGAACTGCCTTTTGAAAGGCTTTGTGAATTCTGTCCTCTGTTCCATTCACCTCATCCAAAGTCCTCTTCTCCTCCATGAAGTGCTCCTAAAGTTTTGTTTATGTGAGTCATTACCCTGAAAAGCCAGCCATTCATCTCCAGTGCCATCATTTTATGCTCAAAAGACTTGATAGGCTACATATTAAATGAACATAGTTAAAATACAGGAAATTCAGCACTGCTAATTTCTTACTTTCTACTGAGTAAGACTAACAAACTTTCACTTCTTGTCCTTGTTTGTTTGATGCTGCTGTTTTACCACAAAGAAACCATATGGTATACTGAGAGAGCAGAAGAAACTCCAGGACTGTCCTCTAGGACTCTCCTGCACCAAATCCTTTGTTCTTGCCTGTGGCATGTGTTCAGTCTCTGTATTACATCTGCTCCCTCAGTCTTTGCTTCATCATCCAGAAAAAAAATTCACCATTCAAAATATTAGACATTGAAATAAATTCCCAAGGGAGGTGGTGGATTCCCCTACATTAGGCAGCTTCAAGCCCCAACTTGAGAGGGTGCTGGGCCATCTCATTTAAACTATATTCTCACCCTGAAATGTTGAACTAGATGATTCTTGAGGTCCCTTCCAACCTGGTAATCTATGAATGAATCTGTGAATTCATCACTCAGCCCTTGGCCTCCGTTTGTGTGCAGCAATCAGTGCTCTCCAGTGAGAGATGCCAATCTAAAGTAAGACTGGGGAACATATCAACTCCATCTCCCTCATACCCCACCTGGCTGCAGACCAAGAGTCTCTGATACTGCTACACACAGAAATAATAGAGCAGCCTCTGGGTACCACCTGCTTGATAGTACAGGATCTTTGAAAGAGGCTGAGATTGGAAGCATCCAAGGCTAGAGTTCCAGCTGCTCAACCAGAGAGCTCTGATTCCTCCAAACCTAGTGGAGCAGTGGTGGTCAGCAAGGTCTCAGGAGATAGCATTTTCAGATGAGTATGGCCAAATGAAATAATCCTTTTTAATCTGTACTTTGCAGGCTGCTCTGTGGAAGCCCAACACACACCTATATGAGTTGTTTGATGCTTGAATCCTTTTTACTCTTTCACTTAAACACATTTACTGTATCTGCTATTTCACACATATGACATGAAATGATTCGTTTCAGACTTATTTTAGGATTCTGAAAAAAATTCTTCGTCCCAGCTGGTTACCAGCTCTCTCTTGTCATGCCACCTGCTGCCATGCCTGATTCCCAACTGCCATTTAACTTCCTTTTCTTTATAAAACAAACAAACAAAACCAAAAAAGAGCACCTACTTTTCTACTTGAGCTACATCTAACCTATATTAAATATATTTCACCCCTACTTCTTTTCTCAAGATCTTCAAATGCTATATTAAAGGCTAAACATGTTTTATATATATAATGTATATTAATATTTTCTTTAGAAGGCTTATTTCACCCTAATATTTGGTGCTTCTTACTTTGTCCTGTGCTTTCTGATCTGGATGAACTGGCATCTTTGTCGATGTGTCCCTGTAATAGTTTTTTTCTTTTGCTATGCGCCTATTCCTACCATCTTTCAGAGATGATTGTTGACTCAAATAGCTTTGGGAACCTTTCCTTATAATTTTCCCTGTTTGCTTGTTTGGCAAATTCCTTCTAGGTTTTGTAATTCTGATTACGGGAGATTTCAGGCCTCCTCCACATTCAAATTCTTAGGCACTTCCTTTAATTTCTCAAACTTCAGGGAGGTGGTAGAGTCACCATCACTGGAGGTGTTTAGGAAGAGACTGGATGGGGTGCTTGGTGCCATGGTTTAGTTGATTAGACAGTGTTGGATGATAGGTTGGACTCGATGATCTCAAAGGTCTTTTCCAACCAGGTTAATTGTATTGTATTGTATTGTATTGTATTGTATTGTATTGTATTGTATTGTATTGTATTGTATTAAGCCTGGAGAAGAGCAGGCTCAGGGGTGACCTCATTGCCCTCTACAACTACCTGAAAGGTGGTTGTAGCTGGGAAGGGGTTGGTCTCTTCTCCCAGGCAACCAGCACCAGAAGAAGGGGACAGAGTCTCAATCTGTGCCAGGGGAGGTTTAGACTCCAGGTGAGGAGGAAGTTCTTCACTGAGCAAGTCATTCGTCATTGGAATGGGCTTCCCAGGGAGGTAGTTGAGTCACTGTCCCTGAAGGCGTTCAAGAGGGGATTGGACGTGGCACTTGCTGCCATGGTCTAGTCATGGGGTCTGTGTTGATAGCTTGGACTCGATGATCCTCGAGGTCATTTCCAACCTTAGTTAGTTATACTGTGATACTGGGTGCTAAGCTATTAACATAGTACTTAATAAATTGTGATCTTTCTGAAACTTGCCATCAAAAGTGTAGAAGCTTAAACCAGCTATCAATGTTGTCAGTAATTATGCTTTAGAATTTCATGGTTTTCTTGTAAGAATTCTAGAGAAGTCAAACAAGAATAACTAATTACTATAGCAAAATGTTACAGAAAATAACAAATAACCTGTCACTGTAATGAATCACACCTTTGTATTATAGCTAATTATTAATGCTTGCTTTACTTTGGTGGTAGGGATGTGGTAATTATTTGATTACTGATTATAATTTTCTAATTACTGCTTCCAGCCAAATATTTTTCCTCCATTTCTCAAATAACAGCTATTAGGATAAAATGTGTCTGTGCAAATTCCCATATACTTGCTCTGTGCTGCAAAAGGAGCTCAGCTCAGGGTAAAAGCCAGTGTGCAGGCTGGAACACTCTGTTCTTTCTCACCACACAAATGCATGTTTTTCTAAATGTATTTCTCTGTCTCCTTTCATACTGTCTGCAGCATCTGCTCATATGCTATGAGGAGATTTCTTATAGGAAGGAAACTCAGGGAGAAAGTATGAATTTCTTTTATCAAGTGGCAGTCGAGAAGATTCACATGACTCTGCAAGTGCTGTTTATGGCCATTCATTATAGTACGAACTGCACAGGTACTGGCAACACATCTATCAAAGCCTACTGTTCAGAAACCAGCACAGAGGTGCATCAGACAGAAATGTATCCTCCATAAGGGGAAGTGATGTTGGATTAGGAAGAATTTTGGAGAGGCAGTCCATTTACATATATTTTGCAGCAAAAGTGATTTCAAAGGGGACTACAAACCTCTTGCATTCTCACATGTTGGTTAACAAGTTAAGCTCCTAACAAACTTCCAGACAAATGCAACATGACACTACTCTTTCCATTGTAATTTATAACAAATACCTTCTTCTTCTATGAGAATCCTCAGCTACATTTCGGTCTACACACTTCATGAACATTTCCAGAGGCATTTTCATCATTGATATATACCACACTGCTTTGCCACATCAGCTTGCCATCCATACATTTGATTCTTGCTCTCAGATACCAGCTTCAGTATCTTTTGATAGACCATGATTTCATCTCTGTCACACAGTCCCTACCACTCTAGGAGGCACTCAGACTTCCCTCATTTATGATAGTTCCTTAGATCAGGGAAAGCCAGAGAAATCAGTTTCATGTTTCAACCATGTGCTACTTCTTAGAAACCAACAATGAACAAACACTGGGTAAAAGTGGACAAAAGTAAATTCATGCTATAAATATAATCATGCTATAAATATATTGCAGGTTTTGTTGTAGCAATGCCTTTCATAAAAGTCCTATGTTTACAACGTTACTCTTTATTTAGCAAAGGCACCCTTGCTTGAAGACATTTGTAGAAAGCCCCTCTGCCACTTGCACTAATGCACTGGTGAAGTTCTTACACTTCTCCTAGTCCTCAGAGGCATTAATTCTTTTAAGACATTTTGTCTTCTGAGTGTGGAGAAACCTTTCTGTCATTTCATTAAGTAGCTGAACAATACATGAAATATACCCTTGTATGCTTCATGAGCTTGCTCTTTGGCATAGTAGTCCTTCACTTGGGCAGCAGGATGACCTCAAGCACAACAGCTGTACCACTGAGGAGTCCAACAAATCAATACTTAACCAAGTCAGTAAAAACAGGACCCTGTTATAACTTGAGTAAAAGTCTTTACTCCTCTGTTTCAAAAAATAACAGTTAAAACTACTGTCCACAGACTTGTGAAGCTCAGTGTAAATAACTGCCACAGCAGAGACGAAGGTCCGTGAGATGATTATTGGTCACAGCACTGGATCAGTAACTCTGGGAGAGGAGTGGGTTAGGCAGCCAAGAGCAACTTCTTCCATCTTCCCCATGAGAAATGTTGGATACTCTACAGCTGAGTGCTTGGTGACCACTCCTCTGACTGCTTGAAAAAAAATAACAGCCACTAGCTGAGGCTTGAAGTTGAATTGGAATGCGATTTAATTGCAACTAGAACAAATACAAGTGCAATAGATTTCTGAGTTATTAAAATTCTCCAGCATATTAAATTCCTTAGCTCCTAGTCACTCTTCTGCTGTTTTTGATGTCTATACTAAATTACAGAATCTTTAGCCATGTTGGAGATGTTCAGATATGAACTAAAGAACAATTAATATGGTTCTAAAAGCAAAAGCTAATTTTATGGTGGCATTATTAATCAGAGGATTAGTTTTACCTTGAGTACTAGCAACTAAATTGGTAATAATAAATAAATAAATTTCTATAAATAAACCCAAGAACAATCTGAGTGCTAAAGAAAAGTGCCACACTTTGAACAGACCAGAAAGAAGGGAAGATAAAAAGTGTGAATTAATCTTAGCCAGAGAGAAACTTGGAAATTTTAAAAATACCCATATATATACCTTCAGCAGTAGCCAGCTACCAGTGAGTCAGTATGTGACTGTGAATATGTACAAAGATAGCTGATATCCCAAGGCAATTGAAATAGCTGTCTTCAAACTCAGAAGTAGTCCAGAGGATCCAGCAGAGATCCTGGCAGTAACAGATAACAGTGGCAGGGAAGAAAATACGGTAATTCAGCTGTGTTTTCATGCACCCACTACCATTTTACCCAAGATGACCCTCATCCACCAACTACCAGCTCTTAGGGCTACTCAGACACAAATACTCAAAACTGACTGCAGGTACTGCAATTAACCTTTGCTCCTCAGGAAGCAGTTGTAGAATAAAAAGCAGCTTTTAACAGTTTGGTAGGGAAATCTGTGTGGCATTTGAAAGCACTTAAGTTTTAATGGGTGTGAGGGGATGTCTATGGTACCAGGTGGGCTTCCTGAGGTGCTTCCTACATAATTGTCCTAAGAACCAATAATCAGCTTCTTGCTAAAAGACATCTTCTGATGAGCAACATACCCAAGTGAAATTAGACTTTCAAGGCATACCCTTTGTAACACTTTCATAATTGAGAAAGCATTCGGAAAACATGCAGAAAATTAATACAATTATCTCATTTGCCTCAAATGGGTCTTAATCTGAAGTTGAGCAATGGGACAATAAGACACCATCCTGGTCCACTTCACACTCTGATACAGATCCCCTGTGAAATCTTGGGCACCTGACACTCTGGTGGATTGCAGGATTTCATTAGGATGTATGTACATGAAGATGTTCCTGTCAGTCAGGAGGAGAAAACTCACCCTGCAAAAGGTTAGGAGCCTTTGCATCACTTTCAGCCAAAGGAGAGCCCCCTAGTAGGGTTCGACTCCAGACTAGCAGGAGAGAGAGCCTATTCGAGGCAAGTCACTGGTGGAAGACTGGAAATTTTCTTCCAGTCTTCAGTTTTAGGTGTTTATTCACAGTTTATGTAACTTACTGCAGCCTGAACATCTGTGAAGCTTCAGCCCACAATTGGCTGTGAAAGGTCACCTCATCTGTCTGGAAGGTGTGAAAGGGGATTTTGAAACAACCATGCAGTAGAATTTCTGTTATTTATGGATTTTTTTTTTTCCTGTTAAGAGTCATCAAATTTTGTAAGTATTTAATGGACTGGGCTTTTTCCTATCCTCTTATCCCTCCACATTTTAATCATCTCAATGGAAATGCGGAGAGAAAAGGGATGGCCTGTGAGGGAACTGGATAAAATCAGAAACATGTTCAAAATTAAAGTGTGTCTGAGAAATTTTAAGGATCCTTTTTTTTTCCTTGGGGAAAATATTTCTTTAAAATCATCTCTAATTTTACAGAGAAAGGGGACTTTGGTTATGTCAGATTGGCCAGAAATTTAGTTTCATCAAGCTTATATTGAACTAAGCTATTGAGTGTTTCTTTTTATCCTGATCTTTTTCCTAAAGTGGAGCAGATTGCTACCATGTATTCAGTATGCCAAGTAGGTTTTCATACAATTACCATCAAATTTATTACTAATTTCCTACAAGTTCAGTCATTGCCATGCTACAGTTTTTTCTTCATCAGAAAACTACAAAATCTCACAAAAGACATTTCTGTGCCAGCTTCTCTGTCAAACTTAATCATTGTCAAACTTGATATTTTATGATTCAAAACTTCAAGAATAAAAATCAACATATATATATATATACACTATAAACTATATATACTATACTATAAACTATAAATTATATATATATATACTATATATATATATATATATAATTTTAAATTATCTCCATAGCATACAAGAATGAAACAGTTGCCTCATTGTGCTAGGTATTAAATGTTTAAGGATGTGTTATTCTTTGGAAATCCAATAAGCTAAGGAAATTATGTTTTCAAAGTGAAAGATAACAACCATTGGCTAATACTACTAGTAATGTGTCACTGAAAAATTGTTTGACAGGAGTTAATAGAGGTATCTTTGTTACCAATGGATTTTTTTTCCTAGAATAGAACTGTTCACCAGTTAATTCAACATTTGTGTCAACTTCTTTTCCATGAAGCACAATGTACTGAAAAGCTTCATTACAACCCAGCAAATTATGGTAGCTACGTGTACTTCATGAAAGATGGCATACAGGCTATGAAAGGAAAATCTCAAGACAGGAATTGTGCAATGTTCATGTCCCCTTGAATATTGTAAAGGTCAATCTTCTCTTCAAACTCAGCCTTCCTTTCTGACATAACAGGAGAACCCCTTTTATCTGATATGGGTGAGTTAGAATAGAATAGAATAAACCAGGTTGGAAGAGATCTTCAAGATCATCGCGTCCAACCCTTCAACCAACCCAACCCACCTAAACAATTAACCCTTGGCACCAAGCACCCCTTCAAGTCTCCTCCTGAAAACCTCCAATGACGGTTACTCCACCGTCTTAAGTCCCTAATGCTCTCTGCTGGACTGCAGCCCCACTGACTGTGACCTGGAGAAAATTGTACTAATTGGGCAGAGTGAAGATGGCAGGACATGGCTCTCAGAACCACAACAGCCTCATATGTGGGGAAATATTCAGGAGAAGCCTCTTCTGAAATTCTCCCCTCCATGTTCTTCACCAAGTAGGTCCTTTTATCTCTGAATCTTAACATGAAATGGAAAGGGAAGAGCCATTAATGGTATGGTTTGATTGAAAGTAGTTAAAATCACTAAGGACAGTGTAAAGATAGCTAACAGCATGACTCAGAGCCTTTGCATAGTTGGAATTTCATCTAGGAGATTCACAGTATCACAGAGATTACATCTTTTCTCCACACTCCACAGAAACATCAGCATTTGATATTACTTAAGTACCTTACTTTGGACTATTTTTAACTTTTCTACATCATCCTGAGTTCCTGTGCGGGAAGGGGAAAAAAAGTGTTGTGCTGATGCTCAGCATAAATGACCTCTAGGCTTTGGTGAATTTCCCTTAAGTGCACAAGTACATGCAGAATTTCATGGTCATAGTAGCATAAACAGAAGGGGTTCTTTCACAGAAAGAGGCCTCCTTTTCTTGGATGTCTAAGGGAAAATGTACATTTAGAATTTTTTTTGTATTACAGTAATGCAAAGAGGCCCCAGAGGAGAGCACAACAGTGTTTTTTTTTTCCCAGGTGTTCTTTACAGTAAAATAGAATTCCTTCCCTCTGAAAATTTACAATCTAACTATGTGAGATAAATCAGGAATTATTGCCCCTTTACCTGCAGAGATGGCATTAAGATACTAAGAAATAAAATAATGACTCCAGAAGCCACAAGAGAACTCCATAATGTAAATTTGCCATGCTTTATTCCTTGGGTAGAGGGATGGAAGTTTTCCTTCCCTCCTCTTCTTGTCTATCAGGTTTGCTCTGATGTTGTGACAAATAGGTCCCTGGATGGTGCACTGAACTGGCACAGCAGGCAGGAGCACATTAGTGTCTGGTCATGGACACTCCAGGTCACCTTGCAATGCCTCTGCCCCGATGTCTCCTCCTTGAAGTGAGCTAGGGCTATTTACTTTAGAAAACAATGCAAGAAGCACCTTGAAATGATCCATTTCTGCAAAAACAAAATTTTCTTCCTTGCTTCCAACTCAGAGATTTCATCATCCCCTGAAACTTGAAGTTTTATGCCTTATGGGAGTTTTTTTTTAACTACTATTAGCTTTCCTTTGGATGAGCTCATCATTCATGTAAAATTCAGTTCCTACATGAGGAATATCTACTAATGAAGGGGGTCAAATAAATTTAAAGGGCTTAATCCTCTCTGGTCTCCTTTGGGAAACTAAATGCCTTTTAGCTTTTTTTGTTTGTTTTCTTGGCCTGTTTTCCAGGCAAATCATTTTCTGCCTTTATTGAATCTAATGAGAATTTTCTTCTGGCTTTGAGTAAGGTAGTTGAACTTTCTCTTCCCCTGTGAAAAACCCTGTCTTTTGCTTCAGTCACCTGCACAGTATATTTTTGTGAACTGTTATCGATTGCTGTTAAAATCTTCAATATTTTCTAAAGTACTATAAAAGTCTTATCTTGTAGAGTGCTTATTTCTTGGGAAGAGAAGGGACACAAGTGTCCTTTCATGCAAGTTGCTCTCAGGAGACCACAGACATGAATTACCTCTGACTCTACCCAGCCAAGCTGAAGGCTGTCGGCAAGAGTAAACATTTCCACAAAAGCTTTCATCTGTGCACACAGAAACAGTCTGCCAACAGCTTTCCTCTTCCCCGCCCCCCCCCCCCCTCCCCGCCCCCCCTTCTTAAATGCAGATACTATCTTTGCTAATATCCAGCTTCATGGTATTAACTCATTTTGATAGTTTTCCTGAAAAAGAAAAATCTGCATTTGGACTAACAAGTTCATTCTTGTTTTCCTGGGAAAGCGTTTACCCCTCTGGCTGCAGGAGCTTCTTGCAGTCTTCTGCCTCCAGTAGCCAGATGTATTCTTGCTCTGTCTTTTCTTTACCTCTACTTGCAGCCTCATTTCATCTAGCAAAAGGGAGTTAGAGTATTTGAGTTTTGAGTAATACCTGACTATTCTGAATCTGTATTCATTTAACTTCTTTCCCTACTTAAAAAGAAGAATGTTATGATCTTTTTTTCAGTGCTGAGTTATGAGTCAGCTTGACTTAGCAATTCTCACCTCAGCACTACAATTTTTCATTTATAACACACAGCTTTCCTCACCCATCACAAAATGTTTTTATCTTTTAGAGGCTCTCTGTCTACCTGCCTAGGCTCAATACAGTTTATGGAAGTTATTTATCTGTTTACATCCAGTGCTTCTTTTTAAAAATCTTTACATATCACTTTTGATATAAACTCCTTATGATACAAACAGCTTTGTGAACTTCCTCTGTATTCAAGCCTTATATTCTCCAATTCAGCCTCACAAAATTATCTGCCTTATCAAAGTTAAGCTTTTCAGTATATTAGTCCTAGATATCTTATTTGTCTTTTTCGGGCCACATAGCTCAAATTGGATCAAAATCTACTTGATCCATAGTTACTTTCTATAATTCTATAGTGTTATTTCTTCTACAGCATCACTCACTGCTTACCTAAGTCAAATGAAACATTGCCTTTTGTTCTTTAAGAGATTATTTGGTGAGAAGTTGTTGGTACTTACACCTTTGAACATACGAGCCACTGTTAGTAGCAATTTTTTTCTCCATTTTATTAATTTCAATGATAAAGTCACACAAAATGAGTGGCAGCCAGCTGGGCAATTGCAATGAATGGTTGCAGGGTCTTTCATCACTCCCCTTAAGGGGAGTGCCTGTCTTTTTTGAGTGTTTTATAATGTGGCAATTTTTGCTGTAAAAAATCTCCTGGAGAGGACAGAGTGTTTATCCCGAAGAAGGTTCACCTCTGTCACCAGCCTATTGCTTTGGTGTGAGGCAGGCTCACGAGCCCTGCAGAAGTTTTTTGCAACAGACTGAGCACCACCACTAAACAGTTGGTGATCATATGCAGGGTCCTGAATCTGAGTCAAGGCAACCCCAGGCACAAATACAGGCTGGGCACTGACTGGCTGGAAAGCAGCCCTGAGGAGAGAGACTTGGGGGTGCTGGTGGACAAGAAGCTCAACATGAGCTCTCAATGTGCACTTGCAGCCCAGAAGGCCAATCAGATCCTGGGCTGCATCAAGAGAAGTGTGGTCAACAGGTCAAGGGAGCTGATTGTCCCCCTCTACTCAGCTCTGGGGAGACCCCACCTGGAATACTGCATCCAGTTCTGGAGCCCCTATTACAAGAGGGATATGGACGTGCTGGAACGTGTCTAGAGAAGGACCACGAGGATGATCAGAGGGCTGGAGCACCTCTCCTATGAGGACAGACTGAAAGAGTTGGGGCTGTTCAGTCTGGAGAAAAGAAGGCTCTGAGGTGACCTAATTGTGGCCTTCCAGTATCTGAAGGGGGCCTACAAAAAGTCTGGGGAGGGACTTCTCAGGATATCAGGTCGTGATAGGACTAGGAAGAATGGAATGGAGCTGGAGGTGGGGAGATTCAGGCTGGATGTGAGGAGGAGATTCTTCACCATGAGAGTGGTGAAACCCGGGAATGGGTTGTCCAGGGAGGTGGTTGGGGCCCCATCCCCGGAGTTGTTTAAGCCCAGGCTGGATGAGGCTCTGGCCAGCCTGATCTAGCGTGAGGTGTCCCTGCCCATTGCAGGTGGGTTAGAACTAGATGATCCTTGTGGTCCCTTCCAACCCTGACTGATACTATGATTCTATATATATCATAAACAGTGCTACATGGCTTTGCCTAGATCATATTCACACATTTTGACTCCAGCAGTTCTTTTAAACTATTGAGGCTGCTCAAACCCTTCTCTTCAAAGCATATTGACTCCATTTAAAATATATTGTACTCATTTGAAAAAATATTGCAGTACTTTGTTCCTCTTGTGTTTAACAACATAAATAACATGTACTGTTTGGGTCTGGGAGGATTCGTTACCAGTTTTTTTTCTTCCTAATTATGATGCCCATTTCTATTTAAACTAAAATAGAGATGATTTTCAGAGTATTAACTAACACCTAAAAAGTTGCTTAATAATTTTTGGAGCTTATTATTTGTAATTCATCAGGGAAAAATTCAGGGGCTCTCTAGCATCCCATTAGCCATATCCACAGATGGAACCAACCCAGTATTGCAGGATCACAGGATGCTAGGGGTTGGAAGGGATCTCTGGAGATCTGCAAGTCCAATAACCCTGTCAGAGGTTACACAGGAACACATGCAGATGGGTCTTGAAAGTCTCCAGAGGAGACTCCACAACCTCTCTGGGGAGCCTCTTCCAGTGCCCTGTGACCCTTACAGTAAAGTTCTAAAGTTTTTTCTTATGCTGATGTGGAACTTCCTGTCCTGTAGTGTACATCCATTGCCCCTTCTTCTATCACAGGGTGCAAGTGAGAAGAGGCTATCCCTTCCTTCTTGACACCCAGCCCCTGTACATTTATATACATTTATTAGATTTCCTCTCTTCTCTCCAGACTAAAAAGCCCCAGGTCTCTCAGCCTCTCCTCATAGGGCACGTGCTCCAGTATCTTAATCATCCTTGTAGCACTCCATTAGACTCTCTCAAGTAGATCCCTGTGCCTCTTGAACTGGGGAGCCCAGAACTGGATGCAATATTCCAGCTGGGGCCTCACTAGGGCAGAGTAGAGGGGTAGGAGAACTTCCCTCAATCCACTGGACACATTGTTCTTAATGCACTGCAGGATACCATTGGCCTTCTTGGCCACAAGGGCACATGTTTGACCCATGGATAACTTGCTGTCCAACAGGACTCCTAGGTCCTTCTCCTCTTTGCCCAGCTCTCCAGTCTGTCCAAGTCTCACTGAATGGCCCCACAGCCTTCAGATGTATCAGCCTGGAAAAAACCATCAGAAAGCAGAAGCAAGTGAGCAACAAACCCAAGCCAGAAAGATACTCACCCATGACTCCCTGTCCTGCTGTCATCGCAGTGGAAGAGCTAACACCTAAACCCCAGCACCTAAAAGCAGCAACTGGAATAGGAAACCTCTCATGTTACAATCTGAACTTCAAGCCTCATAATACTTTGCTCCAGACAGCACTTTCATTTGGAAGGTGGCACAAGGCCTGATGGTTTTGGGTAGCCGAAGTAAATATTCAGCTTAACCCATGACAACTGTGACTATCTATAGCATCCCAGAGTGCAACATCCACATACAGCAAATACAAAACAGGTCATTTCATTCATAGCTATGAAAATTTAAAATTAATTCCAACAGTGTGCACACAATTTTTGTCAAATTCAGTTGAAAGTGTCCAAAGCCATTAAGCTTTTTCAGTTTGCTATGGAAATTTTTCTGTGGAAGAGTAGATCACAGTTTTGGAATGTATATTCTGAAAGCTTTGATCTTTTTCCTTTTTATTCACCCTCTCATGGCTGATAGGTATTTCAGGGTTGCCCTCAGACGTGATCCCTCCTTTCCCTGACCTGTTTGCATGCTAGACACAAAAATGATGACATATGCTGAGATGCAGACACACACCCAGGATCTGCTGCCAAGGCAATAAGAACAGGATGCATTCTCTAATGTTTCAGATAAGGAATGACATTTCAGTCCTGCCAACACCCACCATTTTCCTCAGGAGAAGCTAGTAGATCTAGAAGTCATCTAGGATAAACACTTCATGCTTGGCTTAACTTAAGTTTATCTGCCTGAGACAATGACAAAATGTGACTTTCAACAATGCTATTTAGAAACTGGAATCTGGGTGCTTCCTTCCACCTTTGTATACACTGACATCAAGACAAATAGACTAGCCTAGCCTAGCCTGGCCTGGCCTGGCCTAGCCTAGAATAGGATAGGATAGGATAGGATAGGATAGGATAGGATAGGATAGGATAGGATAGGATAGGATAGGATAGGATAGGATAGGATAGGATAGGATAGGATAGGATAGAATAGAATAGAATAGACCAGGTTAGAAGAGAGAGACAAAGGTCTCTCTCAGATCTTTGGCCACTGTGGTCAAGTTTATACACTTACACAGCTATTATGTTGAAAGGCAATAGTCCAGATAGCAGGTGGCTACTCACAACCTGTGCACAAAACTATTTGCATTTAAACTTAGAAAAGGGCAAATAAATCTGTAGCTGTGGGTAAGCACATGAAAACAAACAAACAAAGAGACATGAGAGATCATCGTGTCCAACCATCATCCAACACCATCTAATCAACTAAACCATGGCACCAAGCACCCCAGCCAGTCTCTTCCTAAACACCTCCAGTGATGGCGACTCCACCACCTCCCTGGGCAGCCCATTCCAATGGGCAATTAATCTTTCTATGAAGAATTTCTTCCTAACATCCAGTCTAAACCTCCCCTGGTGCAGCTTGAGACTGTGTCCTCTTGTTCTGGTGCTGATTGCCTGGGAGAAGAGTCCCTACCTGTCTACAACCTCCCTTCAGGTAGTTGTATAGAGCATGTCTTCTTCCTGCATCATGAATTGAGAAGGCATAAACTGATCATTATGTATGTTTCTTCTATGTATCACTAGCTGTGGCAGTTTAGGCTGGGTTCCATCTAAACTAAAGACACATAGTTACACCTCCAGTGTCCAGAGTGTCCAGCCCAGTAGGTGGACACAGAAAATAATGTATTTCTACTCATAAATCCTGCACCCTATAAATCTGATTGCTAAGTCATTGTCTTTCTCTTTCTTCCCTCTCTGCTCCTGTGGGAGATGCTCCCTATGGGGTAAACAGTGGGGAAGTATCTCAGGCCTCTTGGGCCTGTTTAGTTATAATGCCAGGAGAAGAAGTGGAGGGCAGGCTCAGGCCTGGCCAGCCTGAGACCAGCCTAGTGGGGTGGGGGGAAGAAAGAGCCCTGGAGGTTTTGAGTGTACCCTCAGGTGGGGAGAAGTTCCCTTCTGGGACTTTTGGGTGTAGTATAAGGGAAATCTGTATGCTTGAGATATGCTCACCACTATGCTTTGTAGTTTCTGTAGAATATTAATTGCTTTTCCTTTTTAACTCTCCATCCCTATGCAATCCATTTGTGTGAGCATCATTCTTTTGCACCTCTCGGGGCAATAGAGCATCTGTCACCCTCTAAACTAGGACATTAGCACAGATCTTTGGCCACTCTGGTCAAGTTTATACACTTACACAGCTATTGTGTTGAAAGGCAATAGTCCAGATAGCAGGTGGCTACTCACAACCTGTGCACAAAATTACTTGCATTTAAACTTAGAAAAGGGCAAATCAATCTGTAGCTGTGGATAAGCACATGAAAACAAATAAACAAACAAGCAAACAAAAAACTAAAAGGGCAAATGTAGTTAAATACTGATCTTACCTGTGCTCAAAATTTCTCTGAATGAAGTGGGATGAAGTTTCACTCCACAGCAAAAACTCTGTTGTGTGATGCTGGGCACAGGAAACTCCTGCTTTTACCATCCTGCAGGACTCTGCGTCCCAGCAGAGCAATAGCTGGGAATGTTCCCGGGAACACCACAGCACAGGAAAGTGTCTGTTAATTGTCTTTTGGAAGCATTTTTCATACACAGGAAGGGAGTGCCGTAGCCATTTAGAAAGAAATCTGTGAGCCTGGATCATAATGCTTTCCGTGAGAAGTTATAGGAGCCTGGTACTGCAGGAAGCGTTGTGCATACATTTCATACGGTATGAGATACTACCTTTTGTCAGCCTTTCGGGTACCCTCACAGTTCACTAGAAAACATGTAGCAAATCCATGCTGTGTAACTCCCTAAAAACCCATTAAGTGGGCACATATTGCCAAGGTATGCATGCTGAAGGAGCTCAAAGCCCTCTGAGACAAAGCTGTTGCAGTATGCAAAGGGAGAGGTTGCACACTAGTTCTCTTGTCTGTGACAGGCAGACCTAAGAGAAACAAGATGCTCTGTCTCGCTGCCTTCTGCCACCTCCTGCATACGTAAAGAGGTAATTGTGATGAAGATTGAAACCTTTGTATTAGCTACAGAGTCAGACTCAAAATTACATTAGAAACCGAAATGGGTGAATACACACATGGTGTATTAGGGGACAGGCCGTACATTGTCACTGCAGGTGATAAAATCTCTAATGATGAATCAGAATTAGACTGGCTCACTCTCCCTAAAACCAGTGATATGAATCAGGTGTAACATTCATCATAAATACCATTTGCACATTTAAGGCTATCAGGCAAGAATTATATTTATTATTATTATTAGGCTGTCCACTATTTTGATCAAGACAAATAGAATTTTTTCATTTTTCCTAAACCTGATTTAGCTGAATAGTTGATATAAGAATAGCTGATACATCGTGGAGGTAACGTTTTATCAGATTTTTTCATAAACCATGTTACATGGAAAATTTCAGTGGTTTTGGAAAAACTGAGGCAACGCTATAGAAAGTATTTCTAAAATCAAATGAATCTTTTAAATGAAATTACAGTTATAGGCAATTTTTAAGAGGCCATGAAACAGAAATTCACACAGAATCACAGAATCACCAAGGTTGGAAGAGCCCACAAAGATCATCAAGTCCAAGCTGTCACCACAGACCTCATGCCTAAACCATGGCACCAAGTGCCAGATCCAATCCCCTCTTGAACACCTCCAGGGATGGTGACTCCACCACCTCCCTGGGCAGCACATTCTGATGACGAATGACTCGCTCGGTGAAGAACTTTCTCCTCACCTTGAGCCTAAACTTCCCCTGGTGCAGCTTGAGACTGTGTCCTCTTGTTCTGGTGCTGGTTGCCTGGGAGAAGACTGACCCCCACCTGGCTACAACCGCACTTCAGGTAGTTGTAGACAGCAATAAGGTCTCCCCTGAGCCTTTTCTTCTCCAGGCTAAACAGCTGCAGCTCCTTCAGCCTCTCCTCATAGGGCTTGTGCTCCAAACCCCTCACCAGCTTTGTTGCCCTTTTTTGGACACCTCCCAGAAACTCAAAATCTTTCCTGAGCTGAGGGCCCCAGAACTGGACACGGGACTCAAGGAATGGCCTAAGCAGTATTGAGTACAGGGGCATAATGACTTCCCTGCTCCTGCTGGCCACACTATTCTTGATGAATGCCAGGATGCCATTGGCCTTCCTGGCCACCTGGGCACATTGCTGGCTCATGTTCAGCCTACTGTCAACCAGCATCCCCAGGTCCCTCTCTTTTTGGCAGCTCTCCAGCCACTCCAGCCCCAGCCTGTAGCTCTGCATGGGGTTGTTGTGGCCAAAGTGCAGCACCCAGCACTTGGGTTTGTTAAATGTCATGTTGTTGGACTCCTCATGCTCACTGTTACATTTTAAACCCACAGAACTATCCAATGAGTCTGCATAAATTTATTACATTTGGGAAGATAATTGGATTTACTGGAAATATGTTTATATATCTGCATATTCAGGTATTTCATGTCTTCTGACATTTTTTTAACCTCAGTGTTTTCAATTTAATTAATAGTTTATGTGGAATTTTCAGTGAGGACAGAAAATAATAAAGGTGAATTTTAGCATTCTTGGCTTTCATGCAAAGGAAATCCTTCTGAAATATATCTCACCACACCTTGAATCTCTAGATCTTCAGAATTTATTTATGCCATTGCCCAAGATCATGTCATCCAAAAGCAAGTGACTATTCCACTCCACCCATTCAAAATTGTTCCAAAAGCTTTAAGCAAGTGAGGATGGTTTTTACAGTATCTTTTCTTTCCCCTTGTATCTGACAAGAGTATTTTAATGTTAGATTGGACAAAACTTCTCTTGTGCATTAGCCTCACTTGCACAAAACATTAAGCACATGATTAACTTTCAATGCTTTTTTAATTTTTTTTCAAATTTAAGATAGAAATATATTCCCAGCTGATATATCACACATGTGAAAGTAAACACGCTGAAATGTTTTGCCAAATATGAATGGCTCTCATGTGTGCTGAAAGATAAGTTTATGCTTAGCTATTTGGATAGTTTTTAGTATAAGCAGAATGTTGTTCCACCATATTATTTTCTGTTTCTCCTTTTAACAAAGCCCATTAACAAGCCATACAGAGGTTTTAAGACAGACAGTTCTGATGGTTTTATGAAGGGTTCACATTCATTAAAAGCTTAGGATCATGTTTTTTACAAATGCATGTTAGTGCTTTTTTTTGGGTATTTTTATATTACTTAATTATTTTCATAAATACCTAGGCTTATGGTGAAATGTCTTTAACTGAACTAAATTATGACTAGCCCTTTTCTTGATTTTATATATAGAAAGTGTGATTTCATTTCCTTTTTTCATTCACTTGCACTTAGCATTATGCTTTTATTTTTATATGCATAAAGCTTAAAATGAGGCAAATAATGAAAAGTCCCCTCAAACATTATGCTTTCTCAGTTAATTAATGCTAAAATGTTGCACTCTTCTCTAGAAGTTCAGATAACAATTCAGCATGTTTCAGATGATGTGCTCAAGCCCTATAATTATCATCTATGCTTTCTTTTCAAAATGTTTCTGACCAGAAGATTGTGTACCCCAGAAAATTTCAGATGCATGATTGTATTAAGATGGATATTTAAGCACTAAGTAATACATAAAGAAGCTGAGGATTAAAATACATGTCTAGAGAAAGAGTTAGAACATAACATTATAAGCAAGACTCTATTCTGCCATATTCTTCACAGATAAATGTACGTAACACAGTATCACAGCACACAGTATCGCTTAGGTTGGAAGAGACCTCAAGGATCATTGAGTCAAACCTATCACCACAGACCCATGAATAGACCATGGCACCAAGTGCCACATCCAATCTCCTCTTGAACACTCAGCCCATTCCAATGACTAATGACTCTCCCAGTGAAGAACTTTCTACTCACCTCGAGCCTAAACTTCCCCTGGCACAGCTTGAGACTGTGTCCCCTTGTTCTGGTGCTGGTTGCCTGGGAGAAGAGACCAATCCCTTCCCAGCTACAACCGCCTTTCAGGTAGTGGTACAGGGCAATGAGGTCACCCCCAAGCCTCCTCTTCTCCAGGCTAAACAATCCTAGCTCCCTCAGACTCTCCTCATAGGGCTTGTGTTCAAGGCCTCTCACCATCCTTGTTGCCCTTCTCTGGACACGTTCAAGTGTCTCAATGTCCTTCTTAATCTGAGGGGCCCAGAACTGGACACAGTACTCAAGGTGCGGCCTAACCAAAGCAGAGTACAGGGGCACAATGACTTCCCTGCTCCTGCTGGCCACACTATTCCTAATGCAGGCCAGGATGCCATTGGCCTTCTTGGCCACCTGGGCACACTGCTGGCTCATGTTTAGGTGGCTGTCAATCAACACCCCCCAGGTCCCTCTCCGTTTGGCAGCTCTCCAGCCACTCTGACCCCAGCCTGTAACTCTGCATGGGGTTGCCGTAGCCAAAGTGCAGCACCCAGCACTTGGATTTGTTGAATGCCATCCCATTGGATTCTGCCCATCTGTCCAGTCAGTCGAGGTCCCTCTGCAGAGCCTTTCTACCCTCTAACTGACTAATATCTGCTCCCAACTTGGTGTCATCTGCAAACTTGCTGATGACTGACTCAACCCCCTCATCCAGATCATCAATGAAGATGTTAAAGAGGACGAGGCCCAGCACTGATCCCTGGGGGACGCCACTGGTGACTGGCCGCCAGCTGGATGTGGCACCATTCACCACCACTCTCTGGGCTCGGCCCTCCAGCCAATTCCCAACCCAGAACAGAGTGTTGCAGTCCAAGCCACGAGCTGACAGCTTAGCCAGTAGTTTGCTGTGGGGGACGGTATCAAAGGCCTTGCTGAAGTCCAAGTAGACCACATCCACAGGCCTCCCCACATCCACCAGACAGGTCACCTGATCATAGAAGGAGATCAGGTTGGAGAGGCAGGACCTGCCCCTCCTAAATCCATGTTGGCTGGACCCAAGCCCTTGGCCATCCTTCAGGTGCGCAGTTATTGCTGCCAGGATAATCTGCTCCAACATTTTCCCTGGCACTGAGGTCAGGCTGACTGGCCTGTAGTTTCCAGGTTCCTTCATCCGACCCTTCTTATGGATGGGGACCACACTGGCCAGTTTCCAGTCAGCTGGGACCTCACCGGTGAGCCAGGACTGGAGGAAAATGATGGAGAGCAGCTTGGCCAGCTCATCTGCCAGCTCTCTTAGCACCCTAGGATGGATCCCATCCGGTCCCATGGATTGTGAGCGTCCGCATGCTGCACCTCTTCATCATTTCCTCTCACCTTTTGCTCAGTGAGCATGCAAATGCTTTGCTGTTTTGGGCAATCACAAATGCAGTTGGGGCAGGACTTCAGCTGAGACATGGGTGGCAATGCTGTTACTGTTATTGCTATTACTCTTCCTGTTACAATTGTAATATTATGCTGTATGTTCTCTTTCAAGCCCATGTCCCTTTGTAAACCACTAAAGAGTTGATGAGACATTCAACTGCTTCCTTTCCCTTCTTCCTCAAATCTCACTTCTTCACAAAAAAAAACAACAACCTAGAACTTGAATGGCAGCCAAATATTGAAATAACTGTGCCTACTTTTTTCATAAAGAGATTGCCTAGGACATTATTTTTGTTCATGATAATGTTCAAAATATCTGAATACAGGTAAGAGATGAGGCAAAACCAAGCAAAAATCATTTACACCAAGTAGTGATGATAAACCTCACAAAATCTTGTGCTTGTTTATTTTCATTTTTTTATGTTGGTGCCATATAAAACCCAAGATCTCATAGCACTAATAATTGTATAAAGTTTATACAGGTGTGTTTTCAGAAAGTATAAATCGTATCCAAGCCATGTATCAAAACTTACTCATATTCTCTTCCTGCAAGAAATACAACCTGTCTTAAACCACCTTAAATATTTGCTCAGCTCAAGTAGAATTTCACACAAAGTAGATTTATTTTCAGCCCGGCACACTGAGTTATAGAGATTATCTTGTGTGGTAGTTCTAGGCTATGCCTTTAAAATGTAGCTGCAGACTACCGAGTTAGTCTGGCTAAAGTTAATCCTGGGGGAAACTTCAACCTACCACATCTTGCATAAAGAATTCATATCAGTTGTTACTTAATCAAAACTATCGATACATACAAATTCTTTACTGTGAGGGTAGTGAGGCACTGGACATGTTGCCCATAGAATTTGTGGGTGACCCATCCCTGAAAGTGTTCAAGATCAGACTGGATGGGGCTTTGAGCAATCTGATCTAGTGGAAGGTGCCCTTGTCCATGACAAGGAGTTTGGAACTAGATGACCTTTAAGGTACCATCCAACCTAAACCATCCTATTATTATATGACTATTAATATTTGAATTCCTTCAAATTTAAGTTTGTGTGTGATGTCAATATACCAACATAAATAAAGAGACATAGCTGAAAATTCTGTGCCAAAGCTGTAGTTTTATATTTGCATTTCTTGAATTACTTTCACATTTACCCTGTTATTTAAGGGAGGATTTCCTCTCCTCCCCAGTTCTATTATATATATTGCTTTTCAAAGGAATCCATTTGTTTTTTTGGTTTCCAGATTCACCATAAGTATTCCACCAGTTACATTGCTCAGTTCATGCCTTGAATTAGGATACAAACAGGAGTCATTAGTTCCATTTCACACCATGGAACTTTTTTACCATTAACAGCTAAAATCATCCTCACTGTCTCCCGCATCCTTACCTCCTCACTAAAATACTGTGCTTTCATTACTGGCTGTACAGAAGGCCTTATGTGAAGCTCTTTCCTGAATTATAGGTCCAAGTTTCTAAATAGAAGGAACCTTCTGACCTTTTCCAGAAGCTTACAGACACCAGGAGAACCATAAGTCACCCAAATCTGGCAGTAAGCCTGCCTGCATATCTGCTGGTTTTGCTTCCCCCTGTGCTTTCATATTTCATTGTGTCTCTTGGTGTTCATGGCTCTATATACTTACTTAATGGCTTAGTCTCTTGTGTGCTCTTTATCAAGAGCCTGGAAACCCACCCCAAAGGTTTCATTGGCATGTGTACAGAGATGTTAAATAACCACAGACAAGACATAGGTAAGTGCTTCCAGAGCTCACAGGGTTCTGTGATTCCACATGTGATTACCTTTAATGTGGCAACCAGCCAAACAAAATTGATACCACTGTAGTCTGGCCCACAGTTTACATTGCCTGGTGATAAACTGGACAGGCACGCAATCCTACTCCTGACAGCTTTAGTCCTGCTCACAAATATCCCCCACAGATTGAATGATGGAGGGAGCTAGAAGAAGGTGACGAATTTTGGATGCTATAAAGAACTAGTTGTGCCGTTTTGATTTATGGTCATGATTAGTGAGGCTAAGAAGAGGGTCAGCATAAGGGTCATGGTTCCCATTCATTCTAAAAAGAGGTACAAGATAAATTAGAAAAAGGCTACTTTTTTCTTTCATCTTTTTTTTTTTTTTCAGTCTTGTAGTGGTAGTTAATAATCCAAATATATAATAAGTTTAAAAATATTTGGTGCCACAGTTCACACCTACGTTAATTTACAGGATCTGCAAAAGCAGGGCCCACTATAAAAATACAAGTGAGACCCAGCTACATCTCTCCCAGATAAGCTCCCTTCTCACCACCCTCAGCTGGTGGAAAGCAGAGCTCCACATGCAGCTGAGCGTGTAGAGGGGTATGCAAACATGATTTTTATCTCTGATAACCTGCTTGGAAACCTACTTTTCAACATTATCTGAACCATTCTCTGCTTTGTTCATTGAACTGGTCATAAAGAAAATACTTAACATTATTTTACATGCATTTCCAACACCTCCAGTAGCCAACTCAGAAATCTTGCCAGCTCACCCATGGCCCATTTTTTCTATTCACAGAATCACAGAATCACCAAGGTTGGAAGCGACCTCAAAGATCATCAAGTCCAACCTGTCACCACAGACCTCATGACTAAACCATGGTAAAAAGTGCCACATCCAATCCCCTCTTGAGCACCTCCAGCGATGGTGACTCCACCACCTCCCTGGGCAGCACATTCCAATGACTAATGACTCTCTCATTGAAGAACCTTCTCCTCACCTTGAGCCTAAACTTCCCCTGGTGCAGCTTGAGACTGTGTCCTCTTGTTCTGGTGCTGGTTGCCTGGGAGAAGAGACCAACCCTCTCCTGGCTACAACCACCCTTCAGGTAGTTGTAGACAGCAATAAGGTCTCCCCTGAGCCTCCTCTTCTCCAGGCTAAACAATCCCAGCTCCTTCAGCCTCTCCTCATAGGGCTTGTGCTCGAGGCCCCTCCCCAGCCTCGTTGCCCTTCTCTGGACATGTTCAAGTGTCTCAATGTCCTTCTTAAACCGAGGGGCCCATAACTGGACACAAAATCAATGAAAAAAGCACAGCAGTATCTTCACAGACCCTTTATCAAGTTTATAATAAAGTGAAAGGCTTAGATAAGGATGTGTCATAAAACAGTCAGCCAGATTTTTGGAGCCACACATGGCACAGTGAACACACAGCACCTTCCTGTTTCCAGTGTCCAGTCCTAACATATTAATATGGAACAGTTAAATAAGTATCAGAGAAGAAAATCTATTAAATTATTTTATTTACTCTTATAGTGATAAAGAAAATAGGATCTAAACTCAGGTAGTTAGGCACTAAGACTGTGGATAGATTAAAATATTTATCAAACACCTAAATGTCTCAGTATTTTGCCAACCATTTCTCACTAATGCACACACAAACACAGAAACATCAGGGAAAAAAAAAAAAAAAAAGGATTTTCTACACAAACTATTGGGGTCAGTCCTGCGGTTAAAGGCAGCCTGTCCATACCACATGGGTCAAGCTACATAAAACATGTACACTCACATACAGACCTGCTCTGGGATCTTAATAACAGCAGAGAAGCACAGCTCAGGCCCTCTGTAGCATGTCTACCTGTAGCTTAGGGATATTTCCCATAATGCCTGACAGCAAGGAGAGGAAGTCACCATCCTATCCTCCATCCCTAATGCTGCTACTGCTGCACAAGCTCCAGGCTCACAGCTAAGAGAGACAGGTGAGACATGACTCAGTTCAGGCAATGGGATCTCCAGCTGCGAAGCAACTATGGGGATCAACGAGGTGGCCACATAGGTCAAGCTCAGTCACTTATAGTTGAAACCTCTAAGTATTATGAAAAGTATTTCTATTTATAATGAAATGCAAGGATGTTTTATCAAGGAAATCTATATCTGTACTTCCCTAGGCAAACCAACTCTTCTTCTGAATATCTCAAGCAATTTTTACTCTGCTTTAATAACCTGCAATCATTTGATTAATCATTTGTTCTGTTCATTGAATTTAGATATCTGATTAAGAAAAGAAACCTTCACCTTACAATTTAGATAAATCAGGTCAAAAGAAACTACTGAATTTCAGACATGCTGCATGCAAATTTATGAATTTCCACAAACCAGAGAATCTCGTTTTAAATTGTTTGGCTAAAAAAATATGAAAAATTAATAGTCCTGGGAGTTCAAGAACTAGAGAAGGAACCAACTACTATTTTTTCCAAATACAGAAATTCTTAGCTCTGTTTTCATGCAGTTACTGAGCTTTGACTGGAAGTATAAATTTCAGGCAGGATCTTCTAAAAGAAGCTCCCACAGTGCACACAGCATGTCTCAAAGCCTGGCAACACACTGTTGTCTTCCTATCTTTTCAAAACCTTGTGTTTTGGCCAACACTGCAGTTTTAAAAAGGAACGATGCAACTCCCTCAGACATAAATAGAATCCATTTCCAATTTGGTATGAAATCCTTCAGACAAAACTGTCTCTTTAGCTCCCACCCTACCAAAAGAAAGAAAGATGGATGCAGTAGACTATGTAGGTAAGATTTAAGTTGGATTTTATTACAGGAAGCTCTTAAGTAATCAAGATCTTTTCCCCTCCAATGCAAATGTAAGCTATATTCTCTCTCACAATAGTTCTCCCAATAGGGATCTCCTACAACTACCTGAAGGGAGGTTCTAGCCAGGTGGGGGTTGGTTTCTTCTCCCAGGCAACCAGCACCAGAATAAGAGGACACAGTCTCAAGCTGCACCAGGGGAGGTTTAGGCTGGAGGTTAGGAAGAAGTTCTTCATAGAAAGAGTGATTGGCCATTGGAATGGGCTGCCCGGGGAGGTGGTGGAGTCATCATCACTGGAGGTGTTTAGGAAGAGACTGGATGGGGTGCTTGGTGCCATGGTTTAATTGATTAGATAGTGTTGGGTGATAGGTTGGACTCGATGATCTCAAAGGTCTTTTCCAACCTGGTTAATTCTATTCTATTCTATTCTATTCTATTCTATTCTATTCTATTCTATTCTATTCTATTCTATTCTATATTCTATTCTATTCTACAGATGTTTTGTTAGCATTGTCATGGGTCCATGCACTTGCCTGTGATAGTACAGGTTGCTGAAACATGGTGCAGTAGTGAGTCTTCCAAGAGAACAGAGCAAATACGTCTTGTTGGTCTGTCACCACAGTTAAGCATATTCACAGGTCTCTAAGGCCAGAAGGAAGCATTATGATTACCCCCTGGTTCCACATTTCTCTATTCGCAGATAAAGGAACATTGGAACAATATTGGAACAGGACAGCATTAGAGAACAGATATCCTCATTCCTCATAAAGACAGTATTGAATAGAAATATCAGGTTAGGAACCTTGTTTTTCTGACATAACAAGAGACAATTATCAGCACTTCTGTCTCAGTCTATAATGTTCACACAGGTTTTATCCATCTTTCTGTGCTGAGGTAATAAGCTCTGTTTATTACTGAACAGCTCCTCATCTTCAGGAACAGACTCTGTGTTCCTGAAATCTATGAAGGCTACCAACAAAAACACCTACTTCTTCATTTCCACCAAATATTCAAAGGAAAATGACAGAAAAACAGTCTTTTGATAGCTCATGAAGCATTAACTTAGTACGTTTCTCCAAAATGCAAAGTCCTAGCAACCAGAGCTACATAAAGGCTACCCTAGGAACCTTCATATGTATTATACTAACCAATTTATAAAACAGCGATCATTTGGGAGTACCTAATCATAACAGTTGTGCAAACACAACCATGGCATATGTTTGGGGGCACACACTGATAAAGGGCTAGTGGGTGAGCTGTAATCCTCCCTTTCCTCCTCACCCTTTCCATAAATCCTTGTCTTCTCAACTGCAAGAGATGATATGAAACAGCTTCACTTCAGGTAGCAGGGAAGTCACAGCTGCAGAAGATCTCTTATTCCCTCTTTATTTGGGACAGAGTGGAATAACAGAAAAGAGCATGGAAACTGCACAAATGGCACATATGACTTCCAACAAATAGATATTTACAGAAGATTTTGCAGTGGATTTATATATATTATATATATACACTAACCAACCTGGTTTATGAAAGAACTTCTTTCTATACCCTCACACACACTGTAGGGATGTGTGTGTGTATGTATATACACACACACACACACAGAGAGCTGCGCTACTCAAATATATTCCCACACTAGAAGGAAAATTTAGCCTATAAGCAACAAACTTCACTATTTTATCAACACTGTATTGTATTTAAAATTAATCATGCCTGGTACATGATGCTACTACACAGGAGAGGAGAACCTGGGCCTGCCTCACCTGCCAAGAGTGAAAGACCACTACTTGTGGATGCGAAGAAAGAGGCTAATTAAAAGTATTTGGATGTACACAAGCAGTGGTTGGAGAGCAGCCAGGCAGAGAGGGGCCTGGGGCTGCTGGTCGATGGTAGGCTGAACATGAGCCTGCAGTGTGCCCAGACAGCGAAGAGGGCCAATGGCATCCTGGCCTGCATCAGGACCAGTGTGGCCAGCAGGAGCAGGGAGGTCATTCTCCCCCTGTACGCTGCACTGGTTAGGCCACATCTTGAGTCCTGTGTCCAGTTCTGGGCCCCTCAGTTTAGGAAGGATGTTGACTTGTTGGAATGAGTCCAGAGAAGGGCAACGACATTGGTGAGGGGTTTGGAACACAAGCCCTATGAGGAGAGGCTGAGGGAGCTGGGGCTGCTTAGCCTGGAGAAGAGAAGACTCAGGGGAGACCTTATTGCTCTCTACAACTACCTGAAGGGAGGCTGTAGACAGGTGCATGTTGGTCTCTTCTCCCAGGCAGCCAGCACCAGAACAAGAGGACACAGTCTCAAGCTGCACCAGGGGAGGTTTAGGCTGGAGGTTAGGAAGAAGTTCTACACAGAGAGAGTGATTGCCCATTGGAATGGGCTGCCCGGGGAGGTGGTGGAGTTACCATCATTGGAGGTGTTCAGGAGGAGACTTGATGTGGTGCTTGGTGCCATGCTTTAGTTGATTAGGTGGGTTGGATTGGTTGATGGGTTGGATGCAATGATCTTGAAGGTCTCTTCCAACTTGGTTTATTCTATTCTATTCTAAATTCAGGGAAACACCTAACAGCTTTCAGCCTCTTAGGGAAGTCCAGGAATTAGTCTAACCTAGGAGGAAGTAAAGTCTAATGAACACCTGAAATATAATGGTAAAACTTCTATTCACTTAAATGAAAGCACCTGAATATAAAAAGCAATTTATTACACACTATAAAAATGAAAAGGCAATTACAGACAGAGAACGTAAGGAAATGCTATTATATACAGGATGAAAATTGCTATACTGTACCTAAGATAAACCCTCATTTATATATTTATTTAAGGGAGTTCTGATCTATGATGGCTGCCTCAGAAAATCATTATGCTCTGTGAAATTGTTGAGTAAGCAAAATGGAATTTACATCCCGGTGAACAGTAGAATAGAGTGTTATCAGTAGAAATGGTTTCTTTTTTCCCTTGGGAATAGTATTATTTTTCCAAATTAAAAACATGGTCCTGCAAACATTATCTCTCCAGCCCATGAGCAGATTTACTGATGTTTAAAGATTTCTAATTTGTGCACTCTCTCACACAGTCTAAGAGCTAAGCAACAGGACTTTGATCTGAACATACCAAATAATCTGTGAGAACCACTTTTTAATATTTGGGTTGCTATCAAAATTTTTTTATATGGACTCTACTGTCTTCCTTAAGGTCAGTGAACATCACGAATTATACTATGCCTCATTCTTCTCTCCCTGAAACCTTTTAACCTGTAGCCTGTGAAGCAGAAAACAGTGAACTGCATTCTGTCTTCTGACCTTTAGGTTAAGCCAAGTCTGCTCTGCAGTTTCATCAATGAAGCAGTCACAGTTGCATTGTTCTCCTTCCAGAAGGCTTCTAAGCACCGAAGCTACACAATGATATTAAAAGAACAAATTGTAATGGTTTCAAATGCAAATTCTTACTGCATGTAGCAGTCCTGATCCAGTGTGCACTTGGGGTGGCATTCAACTCTTTTAACCTTAGACAGTTAAAGCAGAGATATCAACATCTCAAGACAAATCTGTGTCTTTATAGTCAATAGATGAAAAGTGGCTGTGTCTCATTTGGTCAGTTTCTGATTTCTACATAAGGATGGAATAAATCACGTTCCTGGAGATCCTCTTACTTTGCATTGATTATAAAGTGACCACAGGGATCTTTTTTTTTCTCCCCACTTCCTATGAGGGAGCACCACAATACAAGTGTGAATCAAGACAGAGGATTTACCTGTGATTAAAACAAAAAATTCAGAATAACCTGGAGGAGGAAAAGAGCCCCCAGTTCCTTCCTGAAAAACCATGTGCGCTCCTGAGTGTGCATCTTCCAGCTTCTACTGATCTCTGGAGATGGAGCATAAAGTGAGTGTCTATTTAAATTAGTTGAAATGTATCAAATATAAGCTCCAAGTTACCATACAATGTTACAATATAAGACTGTTCTCATTTTACACAGGAGACGATACCTAATGCTGTCTCATGCAAGTCCCACGCATAGGATCCTCAGCCAGGATCTCTCACAGAAGTTGGAGATATCTTGAGCAATCGTGGAATTGTATCATAACCCTGTGCCAAACGGCACATCCTACTTGTCCCTACCTGTGAGCAGACAGTGACACTTCTGGGCTTTCAATGCTCCCTTGTTGTATTGTCTGGCAGATAAGGATTGATGGGCACCAAACAGAACGACCATGTCCAGCACACGACAAAGAAGGTTACATACACCAGCAGGTACTCAAGGGTATGAACATTTCATGGAGCTGCTCCAAAGACTCTATGTATAAAACACACTCTGGTGTAAATTTGCAGAGAAGTGTCTGTTCTGTGTAAATGGTTTTCACTGCCCCTGCATTTTTTCACTTGCAGCATTTCCAATGCAATTCTAAGCTGCCAGCAATGAATCTAATGTAATTCAGAGACTGGGCATTGAGACAGATGGGTAAAAGCCTTTCCCTTTTATTCTAACTCTGCTTCTGCTGAAGATAACAGAAAAAACATATTAAGTGAATTGAGAACAGAGTTAATTCTCTTCTGGGTTTTTTCTGCAAACTGCTGGGAGACACTAAATACAAATTCAACACTGTAACATGAGGCACCTTTTCTTATACTTAATATTGTACAAGTTGATTTGTTTGGATGCCAATGATTTATTATTTTATTGATTGAAATTGTGAAATCTGAGAGGGAAAGATTCTAAGTCAGGAGTTATACCTGAATCAAAAGCACAAGATATGACTTAGTGTACAACTTCTATAAAGGAAAAGTTGGCTTGTGGTTTTTTTGGGAGGGGTTATTTGTGGGTTTTTTTCCCCACAGACATGCTGCATGTAACAAATCCTCCTTTAAAAAAAAAGAAAAAGAGAAAGAAAAAGAGAAAGAAAAAGAGAAAGAGAAAGAGAAAGAAAAAGAAAAAGAAAAAGAAAAAGAAAAAGAAAAAGAAAAAGAAAAAGAAAAAGAAAAAGAAAAAGAAAAAGAAAAAGAAAAAGAAAAAGAAAAAGAAAAAGAAAAAGAAAAAGAAAAAGAAAAAGAAAAAGAAAAAAAAAAAAAAAAAAGAAAAAGAAAAAGAAAAAGAAAAAGAAAGAAGATGAGAAGGAAAAGAAAGTGTTTGAATTTCCAGTGGTGTACTTTCAAGTGTTTGCATAAATACTTAATGCTTCCAGCTCTGCACTCTCAAGAATCTATAAACAAGACAACTGGTTTCTTCATGAAAGAATAAAGTAGGTTTAAAAGACTATATAATGAAATGAAGCTTCTTTTGCAAAACTTGCTAAAGCTCTAATTGCACACATACTGTCTACCCGTAAGGAAGGCACATACTTAAATGCATTAATTATAATGTGTTGACTGTATTAAGTAAGAAAATTCTTTCTTTTTTTATTTTTTTCCTTCAGAAGATGGTAATCAGCTCTTGTGGTAGATCTATTTGAGTACAAATCACAAGCTTTTATGTTTTAATTTAAAATAAATGATGAGGTGCGAATTTAATTCTCTTATTTTTATTTTTCTTGTTATTATATTTCCCTCTGTGCTCCCCACAGAGAATGGATGCTCTGTTTATGCATTCCAGAGATGAACTTCACATTTTTCTTAAGTCCTGTTCAGAGATTTTATGCACAAAATCTTCTCTAAGTAAACACACTGACAAACTTTACATTAATTATTGTTGTGATAGCAAGATACTAAACTAATTACTGAAGGACAGTTGTGAACCGGTTTGAATTTTAATGCTGTGGTATGAATGCATTCTCTTCTTATGCTCAAGAAAACCATCTCTTGACCTAAACCTTATACTGCTCCACACAGAATCCAGTGGTCAGCCCTCATCTGAGGAACATAAAGTTTTCATTGTTAAAGGTAAACAATAACTCCAGCAAAATATGCTAGCAATTTTGTCTCTATTCTTTTAATTTTATTTATTTTTTTTAAATAATATATTGAAAAAAGCCTGGAAATGACTGAGATAGTACATAATCTCAGTTTATAGTAGAAACTGTGTTTGGGTGGGGCTGTCTAGCATATCTCAGACTTTTTCTGACTTAGTGCATGGGAGCACTCCTCCAGTCACACCTGGTATATGGAGACAGACCAGAAGGAAGGCTGGGTACCTGAATCACTAATACATGACTTGCACATGTAAGATAGGGAAAAAAAATAATTAATTTAGCCTGTTACATTTACCAGTACTGTACTCTGCTTTGGCTTAATTTCACAGAACTTTTCCTTGCCTTTTGCCTCAGACTTTCCTCAAATTCTGCATGAAACTGCAGTGTCTGAGAGCAAGCAGGAATAAAGCAGAAATCCACTGAATAGCAATCTTTTTATTGATTGCATTTATTATCTGAAAGGTATGCTTTAAATTCATTGCATAGCTTTCTGTTGCACAGCTTTCTGTTATCTATAAAACTTGGTTTTGAGAAGACAAATGCACCTGCAACCCACAGAGAAGACAGAGGATGAGTAAGGTAGCTGGACTACAGGACTGGGCACTTCACATGGGCACAACATGACAAAGAGGTAGCTTGGGACTCATAACTCCATGTCTGAAGGTTGGAGATTCTGCTCACCAGAAGGGACATTGGGGGACTCGCCACAGAAAGGGCAGTTTGCATTTGTGTTTTCTGTGCTCCCCATTTTTTGTTTCACTCTTTTCCTTCTCAGAATGGAGAAGATTTGTTTATTAATCTGGCTGAGTTCAGTGCACAGAAGAACTGGATAATGATTATTTTGTACCCTTCATAGGTACAGCACACAGATCAGGCCAGTGTTTTAGCACATTGACTTCCATCTCCTCTTGAACACGAACCTCACTCTCAGGCCTCCCTCACTTATGGTCCCAAAGTGTCACTCTGCTGCCCTTCTGCTGTCAGTCACACCCTGAGCCTTGTACATCTCTCTGCAAAGCAGCATGCACAAAATGGGATAGAAGTCAGTGGAGTTTCTTCAGGTTGAAACTATGGTGTCCCAACTGACAATAATCCAACCATCCTGTGCATTTAAATGTGTCCCTAATCAAGATCACCTTGAGAGGCAGCATACAGACAGGACTTTCAGTGGAAGCTCTCCACTGGCACTGACTCCTCCTCCTCCAGCCACAGAAGCACTCACCCAATATTTCTGATCCTGGGGCAGACTTTCAATGTGGTTTAGTGGGGGAAAAAAAAGAAGGGAATTTTTTTTTTTCGTTTAATTGAAGCCTTTCTCTGTTAGTCACACTGAGCATCTATAGCAGAGGAAAAGGTGATTGATGATGATTATCAATTAAATTCAAGGTGCTGAGTACTTAGAAAAAACACTACAGAAATGTGGAAGATGACAGTGTGGTAATTCAAGGTGGCTCTGATGTTGGTTTTGCTCTCAGTTTGTTTTTCTCAAGTCCTGAATTGAGATTTCCCTTCTAGAAATTACACAGAATTCCTGAGATAATATGATATTGAGTCACTGCAAAACAATACCCTAGCTTTATTTCCAGGGCACATTTTGTGTATGGAATAAAAGAGTAACTAAAATAAAAATATGTTTATGCTATTCAGAAGGGGACTTTGATAGGCAGCCAAGAATTTTCCCTCATTATTTCAGGCTGTCATTAAGCTTGACTTTTGTACTAATAATATTTGTATTATTTTGCATTAATAGGAAATATGAGCCAACACTAGCCAGATATATCTGAGATGAGTGATCACAGCTCCCAGTATTGCACACACAGTTCACAGCAGCAGGGAGTCCCATGTCTTCCCCAGCACAGAGCACACTGCTAATGCCTTCACAGAAAATCCAACATCAGCCCATGGCAAGGAAAGCCCCCAGGTAGCGCAAAGGATTTCCCATCCCAGAAAAAAATACAGAGGCTCTTGTAGAGCCTCAGGGAAAAGGAGCATGTTTGGGATGATGGGGTACCCAGGAGACATCAAAGGTGACAACATGCTTCAAGGAACTTTGCTTATTACTGTGGTGATTTCCACATCTCTCAGTGCTGAACCTCTCATGTTTTCAGGATATCATGTTGCTCAGGCCAGAGGGGAAGAGAGACTCAGTTCTTTTAGAACATTCCCATGTTGCGAAATTAAAGGCACGAATGAGGCCAAAATATCAGAAGCTAGACTATTTATTAACCAAAGGAGAGAAAGAGAGAGAAAAAATGGAGAGAGAGAGAGCAGGAAAGGAATTATATTTATTCCCTCCCGCCCACAGCCCCAAGACGATTTGGGTCCAAGGGAGGGTGCTGCTGCATCCTCATTGGTTTGTGCTGTCTGCCCTGGAGGAAGAGAGGGAGAAATCCCAAAGTCCAAGTCCAAGTCCTGCTCTGAATAGCCTCCAATATCTGGTGTCTTCAGTAAAGATGTCTTTTCTCTTCTCCATGAGTTACAGCAAGAAAACTTAAGGCACGGAGAGAGGGTTCCTGGTCTGCTTCTTCCAGGCTGCATAGTGATGTCTTTTTCTCTCTGTCTGTCATTTTTCTCTCCTTCTGAGCAGGCATTGCTTAGGTCTCTTATACCATTTTTTAGACACAGGGTTTTTTTAGGTATGTGTCCAGGTATTGTCTCCAGGGA
This sequence comes from Melanerpes formicivorus, assembly GCF_026170545.1. NCBI lineage: Eukaryota > Metazoa > Chordata > Aves > Piciformes > Picidae > Melanerpes > Melanerpes formicivorus. Next base: position 35,748,068 of record NW_027142354.1, read on the forward strand.
ATCTTCCTGTGTATTCCTTGTGTGCTTACACAGGTCTGGTGAAAGGAGGGGCCTCCGCCTCCTCCTTCACCTTTTACCTGTCCATACACACAATACACATCAGGGACATACAAAGCCAGGCGGTGAATCCATTGTATCCTTTTCACCATCCTCCCTTTCTGGGGTAGCTGATGGGTAGAGATGAATTTGTCTGTGCACATTCCAGGGAGTCAATACCAATGGTGTCTGCCCATTACACATTTCTGTTGCATCTTTCCACCATCCCCTGGTCTATCAGGGCAGCTGCAGTCTGGTGAGCAATCTTACTATTTGTTGGAGCATATCTCAGTTCATGATACAATCAAAAGGTAATTTGCATCCAGACATAATTCCTATACATGTTCATTCAGACTCCCATGTCTTTGATGTGCATCCCTGCCTCTCGTCATCTGTTAGGAAGTCCCTATCTGTAGATGTGTGTGTGTGCTTGCTCTGAAGGCTACTGCTGTTACATTTTAATCCCATAATATCACAAAATTGTTTCAGCTGGAAAAGACCTCTAAAATTGTTGAGTCCAACCATCAACATTAACACAACCATGGCCATAAAACCATGTCCCCAAGTGCCCTGTCTACATGTTTTTTTTAAAACAGCTTCAGGAATGGCAACTCCACTACATCCCTGGACAACTTAGTCCAATGCCCAATCCCCCTTTCAGTAAATAAATCTTTGCTAATATCCAGTGTAAACCTCCCCTGGTGCAATGTGAGGTCATTTCCCCAAGGGAGGGAGAAGAGGCGCACCCCCACTTTAATACAACCTCCTTTCAGGTAGTTGTAGAGAGAAATAAGGCCTCTTCTTAGCCTCTTCTTAGCCTCTTCTTCTCCGGACTAAACAATCACATTTCCCTCTGCCAATCCTCATAATACTTATTCTTCAGGCCCTTCCCCAGCTTCATTGTCCTTCTCTGGACACACTTGATCATTTGCCATTACTTCACCACCTGGTTACAGATAAAAAATTTATGCCATTTGTTCTTGTAAAAAGCTGAAGGATCTGACAAATGTTTCCTGATTGTTCTTCCCTTGGTCCCTTCTCTGATGAGTTCACAACAATTTTCTGTTTTATATTTTCTACATGTTTCTGAACAAAACAGAACCCTGAGTTAGGAAATCTCTGAGAGGATTCTGCCTTTTTTTTGTTGTTGTTGTAAATTATTATATCCAACCAGGGAAAAGAACAAATTGGGGGGGGGGGGGGGGGAGGGGTGTAAGGAGTTAAGTTTATCTCCTTCTAATTGCCTCTGCATTGTTTACCTTCCAAAATGTCTCACACCATTGTCCTAGAGGACCACAAGTTCTGCTGACACTGAATCCCACTGTAAACAGGACCCACATCCGCTGGTTTGCCTTCACACTATTGTCTCAAGAGGAATCTTTGCTTATCTACAAGACAATAAACTCTGTGCTGATACCCAGCAGATGCTTGGACTCACTGAGACAAGCCTCTGTGGACCTTCTCATGGACAGGACTCTCAAAAAGCGACGGACACAACAGTTTCCCAAGGTGTTTTAACACCATTACTGTAAGATATGTGACAATAGCAGCTGATAACCAGACATGACCACAAGTTCCACTCTCAGGAATGTTACCATGAGACTGGAGCTGGCACAGGTAAACCACCCATGCATAGGACTGGTGCTGACACCAGTCCAATGTGTTCAGCTGAATGAGCCAGTATGACAGTGACAGACCTCCCTAGTGAAGGGATGTGACCCAGGAAGCAGGGGGGAATAGTTACAGGTCCCTGTTAGGAGAGGCATGGGCAATCCATTCTGGCCTTCTTGGCCTCCCCTGTTGCCCTTCCACAACAAGTATGAAGCACTGCAAGTTGAAAGCAATGTGAATGAGAAAACAGAAGAGGAACCATCTGAGGGGATGCCTAAAGCAAATCAGTCCCCACTTTGCATCAGGGCTAGCACCATAAAGGAAAGGAGGGTAATTGCTATTGGTGACTCTCTTCTGAAGGAAACAGAGGGACCTATATGTCGTCCTGACCCATCCCACAGGGAAGTCTGCTGCCTACCTGGGGCCTGGGTACGAGACATCACAAGGAGACTACTGAAGTTAATCCAGCCCTCTGACTATTACCCATTGCTGGCAATCCAAGATGGCAGCAAAAAACTTGATAAGAAGGGCACCAGGACAATCAAAAAGGAATTCAAGGCTTTCAGTCAATTGATTGATAGGGCAGGAGCACAAGTGATGTTCTGCTCAGTTCCCTCAGTGGCAGGGGTGTACACTGAAAGGGACAGGAGAACCCATGCTACCAACAACTGGCTCAAGGGATGGTGCCAGCAGCAGAACTTTGGGTTCTTTGATTGAGGGGCAATTTTCACTGCACCTGACCTGCTGGACCAAATGGGCTGAATCTACCTAGAAAGGTAAAAGGATTCTGGCACGGCAGTTGGCAGGGCTCATTGAGAGGGCTTTAAACTAGGTTTGAAGGGGGAGGAACTGGAAGCTTTGGTTCACCAGGAAAACTATGATGTAGTTGTCATTAAAGAAACATGGTGGGATGATTCACACAACTGGAGCTCTGCCCTGGACAGTTATAATTTCTTTAGGAGAGACAGGCAAGGGAGGAGGGGTGACCCTGTATGTTAGGCAATCTCTCAGCACCAAAGAACTTGAGGTAAAGAATGAAAGGATTGAGTGCCTATGAGTTAAAATCAGAGGGAAGGCTAACAAAACTCACATCCTGGTTGGAGTCTGTTATAGACCACCCAACCAGGATAAAGAGGTAGATGAAGTACTCTACAAGCAGCTGGAGGTCGTCTCAAGATCACCAGTCCTTGTTCTTCTGGGGGACTTTAACCTGCCAGATATCTGCTGGCACCTTAGCAGAGAGGAGGCAGTCCAGAATGTTCCTAGAGTGTATGGAGGACAGCTTCTTGACACAGCTGCTCTGTGAGCCTACCAGGAGTCAGGCTCTGCTTGACCTGCTGCTCTCAAATAGAGAAGGGCTGTTGGGAGATGTGATGGTAGGAGGCTGTTTAGGGTGAAGCAATCATGAGATAGTGGAGTTTTCAATATGCAGGGAAACAAGGAGGAGCAACAACAAAACCCTTACCTTGGACTTCTGGAGGGCAAACTTCAGTTTATTTAAGCAACTAACATGGAGAGCACCTTGGGAAGCAACCCTTAAAAACAAAGGGGTCCAGGATGGCTGGACCTACTTAAACAGGAACTCTTGAAGGCACAGGAACAGGCTGTTCCAGTGTGCCAGAAGATTAGCCAATGGGAAAGGCGACTGACCTGGAATTGAGGGGGAAAAAAGAGGGTGTATTGCCTTTGTAAAGGGGGAGAGGCAACTCGAGATATGTTTAGGGATGTTGTTAAATCATGTAGGAGAAAAATTAGAGAGGCAAAAGCCCAGTTAGAACCTAAGCTGGACACTTCTGTGAATGACAATAAAAATCATTTTTATAAATATATTAATGCTAAAAAGAGGGGCAAGAAGACAAAAACAGGACAAGTCCCAGGATTAGTTTTTTCTTTTTTGAAAACTGGACTTTTCAGCAATATATTGATATTCTCTTCAAAGTTATATTGAGATAGCATCTTGCATTTAGTTAATAAGAAAATCCCACTACATCTCCATCTTACCTTCACATTCTTTGTCAAGCTTTGTGGCTGGAGTATGCCTTCTTGCTGGACACCATTTCTCCTTGCACACAGTGTGAAATGGGTCTGACTTTTGCTTCCCACTTATGCACCTCTTGAAGAAAGCACTGGCTGCAGGGATGTCCACTTATCAGTCTTTGTCAGGAGCTGGTGGTGGCAATGACAAAAACGTTAACAGCCCAGAAATCCCTTCAATGCCAAAGTGCACAATAAAATAATCAAAATAAAGTAAGCTTGGCAGTGGAAAAGCAAAGACTGCTTTTTAAAGTATAAAGAGATTTTATGTATATCATAAAGAAAACAGATGTTGCAGGAGTGCCGTGTGTTTGTAGGCATACAAATAATTAATTAATAAATTGGCAGTATTAAAACCCAATTGACTGTTCAAAAACAGCATTCCAAAGTTTTGCAAATAACAAGATCAAATATTATGTGCTGAAAAATGCTGGCTTAGTGTATTTCTTCATGCCAATGCTTAATAGGATTTTTTTCAGGCATAATGAAAAACTGACACACAAATTGTTCTAATAAAAATGCTATCTTGAAAAGTCCACTCTCAGCTATGCTTTAAAAGAATATGCAGATGTATCTGTCTTCACTATTCTGAATGGTGAGGGACCAGTCATCTATTCTGACACATGGTTGAAGTACATGGAACAATGCCTTCTAAAAATAATTAAATTAAATTTTCTACTGAAAATTGGGGTGCTTCTTATTGGTGGGGCTGGATGTAGGACTCTTTAAAATTACATGAGAATGAAGAAAATTTTCGTGATATTTCAGTGTTGGGTTTTTTTTATATAAAAATGCTTTAACACTTTTAATAAATTTTAGGATTCCTTAAAGGTGAGTAAATCACCACAAAGCCACTGAGAATCATACAGTGAATCTCTGCTCCTTGCCCCAGGGCTCTAAGCAAATTATTTGTCTTGTGGTAGCAATATGTGCAGACTATGGGGAAGAACTGTGCAGTCTTCTCCAAGAGATGATGTTAAAGTCCAAGTTACAATAGCAAAGCAGTAATAGTCAATACATGCCATTTCCCTGCAGGGAGGGGCAAAGCATTTCCTGTAGGCCTTCACAGCTCCAGACTTGTTTCCACCGCTTTGGTGTGTTAGGGAAGGGAAGCGGCAAACCATCACCCCCATCCTTGGAGCACATAATCGTATCTTTATTATCCAAATGTGCGCACACTAACGCACCTCAAATATTACTTTTGTTTCTCTGCTCTGCCATCTTCCTCTGATAAACAACATGGAAGGAAATGCCACAATTGCCTCTACATTTTTCTTTTAGCCAAGTCCAGATCTACCTTGAACCCCTAACTCACCTGGTCCTTGCTTGGCATGATCTTTGGGCAACCAGGAGCTCAGCAAGGGCAAATCCCTACATGCAAGCCCTGAGGGATCATCCTGTGCACGTTGATGCTCTGAAAGTAGCAGATGGAGTTGGTCCCCCCACCATCTCTTCTTTGCTTTGTCAGTAAAATCCTCAGCTGGATACACACAATGCTTTGCAATGTATCTGGGCAACTTTACCAAAGGTTTCAGCTCGTTCTGCTTAGCTGAGGAGCACCACACATTGCAGTAATGCACTACAGGAGAAGAAAGCACGCAAGGTGAAATCAGCAGAGGGGTGCCAGCATGCTCAAGTCAGGCAAAGTCTCCTGCACTTAGGGTGCAAATTCAGCTGCCTTCAGGACTTCTCCAGGTTGTCCTGCTCCTCCCAGTTACCTGGGACACTGCAGCCATTCTTCACAGGAGACCACTCCCAGGAGCAGAGGAACTACAAGGCAAGATTTATTCCTCCATAATCAGGAATAAAGCAGCACATTTTCTCTCCTTTTCATTTATTTTGTTCATTAAGGATATGTATTAAATCCTTATGCAATATCAGACATTTAAAACTTCACTGTAGCATCTGCTATTGTCTCTTCCTTGATGTGTGGGAAGGGACATCTAAAATCAAAATAGACTTCAAAACATTTCACTTATCCAAGAGTCATTTACTGTGGTTATAATGTTTTCTTCTTATATGCTGCGCTATACATCTGAGCATCAAGTTAAACAGTTTCAAAAAACCGTTTTTCAGTAATTCTCACAAACAATAAAGTGGTTTTCTCCACAATAGCCCAGCTGAGAAATCTTTTTCACCTAAGAAAGTTTAATGCCTCTAAAACATGTGCTGATCATCAACGTGATCTGTAGACAAACAAAAAACTCAAGAGTATTTCATTATTTGCGCTTGTCTATAGTTGGTATTAACATAATGCAGACTGAATGAGAACAGATAGTCAATTTGTTTCATACATAAACACTATAGGAAAATACAGCTGCATTACCACCAATGCTCATCTTATTATCCCAAATGGATTTTGTAAACTGTTCTCCTTACTATACTACCACAATTTTTATAAATTACTCTATTAGTACAGTTTATGGAAATCATGTCATGCAAATTGTTAGTAAATTGAGTCTGGTTTTCTCTTCTATTCTTCTATGCCAGTGAACAACACAGCAGAAATATAAGGATCAGATTCTCCTCTCGGTTCCACCAGGTACTTTCCGAATTACTCTGCTGGATTAATTTCTTTAAGAAGGAGAATCTAGATGATGATTTTTGATGTTGTAAATCCTATAAAATACAATTTAAAAATAAAAAATAAAAATACAAAAAAAATTAAAATCTTCGAAGTAAATTGTCCATGTAATTATGGTCATTTGGCCAACTTTTGAGCAAAATATCAGTGGCAGGGAAAACAAAATAAAAATCACACCTAAGAAATTAGCAAAGTGTTTAGAAAAGGCAAACAAAATTAACAAAAATGTGGAAAGTATCATCACTCCACCACGATTTCCAAAGGACCTGGTAGCAATCCCTCATCACACACAGACCTGACTGAAACACTTCTTTTTATCTTTCTCTGCATCATAAACAATATAGGCCATTTTTTAAAATGTGCACTGCAGAGGACATTGCATAGAGTTGCAGACAACTTAGCCTCCTGAAATTGGAAAATATGAGGTGAGATCTTGAGTGTTTTCAAAGAACCCATGGCGTCTTCAATAAATTTAGTGCAAAACCTCTGATATTTCCAGTCTTAAAATAATCATTGGAATGGGCTGCCCGGGGAGGTGGTGGAGTCACCATCATTGGAGGCGTTCAGGAGGAGACTTGATAGGGTGCTTGGTTGCATGGTTTAGTTGATTAGGTGGGTTGGATAATGGGTTCAGTGAGATGATCTTGAAGGTGTCTTCCAACCTGGTTTGTTCTATTCTATTCTATTCTATTCTATTCTATTCTATTCTATTCTATTCTATTCTATTCTGTTCTGTTCTGTTCTGTTCTGTTCTGTTCTGTTCTATTCTATACAATCCTGGAATCTCCCAAGAACATTTGCAAATGAACTTAATTTTTGGAAGATCTGAAGAATAAGAATCAAGTATAATCCTGAAAAAACCATGACACGGAGCCAGTAGCCATAAAGGGTAGGGTGATGAGGAGGGGTCAATTCTGCCCTTCTAGTTGCTGAAGGCTCACAGAGGTATCATGAGACTTGACAGCAAGGGGGAATAAATGTCCCTGTCTCTTCCCTCATTAAAAGGGATTTCATAGATAAAAGGTTCAGGAATCAGATCTTGTTGGGAAAGGTTAATAGAGGTGCTGCAGGCTGGAGGCCTCAGAGAACAGAAGGTTACATGAAGAGGTTGCACAGAGATGCTGTCAAATGCATGTCGTCCCACCAGCAGTAAGGCAGCAGAAAGTAAAAAGCAGCTGAGGATAGAGGTAAGAAAAAAATGGAGACAGGCACAAAAAGCAGCAGAATGTATCAGACTAGGTAAAGTCTGATATGTAGAGGAAACATATCACAGAATCATAGAATATTAGAGGTTGGAAGGAACCTTGAAGGATCATCTAGCCCAAACCTCCTGCCACAGCAGGATCACCTAGAGTAGAATATATCTGATTGCTGGACAGAGGTGAGAAAGAAGACATTTATAGAAAAGTTATAGTTTTGGGGCATGACCAAGAAAGGCAGTAATGTAAGAGAACTCACTGGTTTACTGGAGGCACAATTTTGCCATCACGATCAGAGATCTTGGCAGGCTACTACTGAGCCATGAGGCTTCTGGGAAGGAACATCATTTGTACCACGGATATTTTTACCCACCCACACGGCTTTCCACTTGTTCCTTCTGCCTTTTTAGAGGCAAAGACTACTTCTTAAAATGTGTTTGTATATTTTTTAATTTTGAACTCAACCTCAGTATCAGTCTTTAATGACTAAAATAACATAGTGTACTCTTTCATCAGGTGGAAGGCACTGCTAAGACTTTTACTTCCATTTTGTAGCAACCTCCTGGTATGCAGCCCCTAACAAATGAAATAACAGCTTCATAATTTTTCTTTTATCTTCTGATTTTTATCCCAAAGCAGCATCCAGAACACCAGAGCTATCATCAGATAGTTCTCTCCCTCTTCATTTTTCTCCTCTCTGGCTTCCTTAATATTATTTTAGACCTAATTTTATAATCACAGCCAAGAATGACATGAATAGCCCTTCATATCTGTGTAAATTGATGTATAACTGAATTTAGGTCTCCACAAACCATCTGTAGTTTATTTAAACACATATGTATTCACATATATGCAGGCATATATTAAGGGAGCAAGCAACAAGGTGTTTGAAGGAACAGGCTAGGGTGAATTTAAAAGATGTGTTTGCCCTAACTCAAATCACTAGTATGTTTTCAGAGTGTGTGATTCATCTGATGAACCTTTTCTTCCTCTCCACAAAATAAGTAGAACAGTGATCAAGAAATAAATGACAGGGTTTTAACATGTGCTACTAGAAAGATATAATTAGAAGCTCTGAAGGCTTAAGAAAGGGAATTTCCATTGCAGCACTCATCTTGTATTTGCAGGCATATTTTTGTATGCTCTTGTTAAAATAGAAAAACAGCATAAAAACAAGACAAGGACTCCTGATCACAGGTTCTGCTTCAGTTTCATTGCCATTGGAGTGACAATAGCTTAAAACATTTTCTCAGACTCCAAATTCTTCAGATAAATGGCATTAATGGATTATTTTACACAGACACCAAGAAATTACTAAAAAATCCATAAAGTTTCACTCAGAACACTTCAAAATTTGGTCTGGTAATGGAGACAGCAAGAAAGATTTTGAAACATCATTAATGTTTAGGATGCAAGTCTCTATGTTGACTACAATAATATTTAGGTTGCAAGTCTTTATGTTGACTTCAAAAGCAATTATGTTCTTCAAGTTCAGAACCAACCCTATTGCCAGACAAAAATGGATATAAGGCACCAGTTGAACCCTTCCCTTAACTGGGGCTTAAAAGCTAATGACATAGCCATACCTGGGAAGAATCAATCCTATCTTACAAGATTTGAGCTTTTACTACTGAACTTTATCTACTAAGCACCTGTTTAGAAAATAATATAATATACTTAAGGTGAATGATAAAAGAAAAAATATATGCTATGGAATTCATTTATTTTTTAAAGGCATCTAGGACAGACCAACCCAGGCAAGCTGAGATGAGCAGGAACACAGGAAGCCACCTTTATAGTGAGAAAGGCATGAAGACAAGTGAGGAGAGAAAAGGATGCATCAGAGAACCAAGCAAAAGTAAGATAAGCAGAGGGTAGATGAAAGCTACAGATAACAGATGAAAAAACTCAAAGCTGGTTCTTGGAAAGATTAATCTCAGTCTCATTTGAGTTCCCTTTATGGACTGGAAGACAGGATTGGTCACTCAGATGTCTGAGCAATATGGCTAAGAAATCCTAGTGTTTTCTAATTGAGAAAGGGGTCACACCAGTTAAGACTGAAATCCCTTGGAGCACAACTTTTCCAATGCCTTCTCCCTCACTTTATGAGCACATTTGAATGGAGTCATTGTTTATTGCAGCCTTTTTCTACAACTGGGAACTTTAAGGTGCCCAAAGATGCTTGCATTTCAGATTCTTGCTTTGGTCTGCAGGATTGAAATTTTATAAGGTGTCAACACGTCACATTTCACTCCTTCATAGGGTAGATTGTAAAGAAACATTGCTTTTCCAAGTGCTCCTTAATTTAAATAAACCAGTGTCCTCTGAGGTTTTAAATTAAGAATTCTGGGGTTTCCTCATCGTTATTGACATTTCTGTACTGTTTTACTCCTTCATTGTACCAAAGTCTGTTTGATTGTACCAAACTAATATAGCAACATGACAGGAACGTTTCTTTGAACAAAAAAAAAAAAAAAAAAAAAGGGGCAGGTATACAAGAAGATAAACAAATTATTTCAGTAAGTATTCCAGAATGAGAAAAAAGATAATCTAGCGACAGGGTGAAGCAAATACATTCTTTTTTCATTCTAATATGTTTTACACACATCCTATGCTGATTTTCCAAAGTGGTCTTTGCAAACCTTACAACCTTTTAATAGAGACTTCTTATTTTGTCTGTACTAAGTTTTTATAGTGTCTCTCACCACAAGAATAAGAATAAGAATAAGAATAAGAATAAGAATAAGAATAAGAATAAGAATAAGAATAAGAATAAGAATAAGAATAAGAATAAGAGTAAATAAACCAGGTTGGAAGAGACCTTCAAGATCATCACGTCCAACCTATTATCCAACACCATCAACTAAACCATGGCACCAAGTACCCCACCAAGTCTCCTGCTCTTCCTCATCTTCCTCACAGAGGGCTGGTTTGAAGCTGTGCTATTCATACTGATTCTGCAAGCAATAGCCTTAGCTCCTTTTCCCCAGATTGGATTGCTCAGGAACCTCATGAAACCAGCCTCCAACATTGCTGAATCTAGATTTCTACCCACCCATGGTTTCTGTTCTGCTGCTTTTTCTCTTTCTTACCCCAGATTTCAAGAGCTCCTTCATTTGCTTCGTCTCTGGCATTCACAGCCTGCTCTGCACTGCTGGTTAGAATTTAATCCAAAACCAGGATACTCTCTTATGGTCTCTGCATCTTCTAAAAGCATGTCATAAAATCTTCTCAGTCATTTCTATCTAATTAATTGTCCCACTGTATTGCTGGATGGTTTAATGGTTAAAATCCATTCCAACTATTACTAATCCCTTTATTTAGGATGATCCTGCAGAAACAAATCATCCTCATTTGGGAACTGTTGGGGAAGCCCGAACATAGTATTGCTCTTGCTAACTCTTCAAAACTATTCTACTACTATTTGTACTGGCAAAATTAGGAGGATGTTAAACTGCATAATTAATCTGAGAAGAAAGAAAATGTTTCTGCTACACAAGGGAAAGAAAAAAAATAGCCACAAAACAAATTACAGTTTTGATTATTGCATGACTTTCAACCTTGTGCTTACAAACCATGACAGCTGCATGTTGGGAGAAATTGGAGAAATTGGTGTTCTTAACATTTACCTAAACTTTCTAGATTTTGTAGTAGTCAGATGGAGCTATACCCCCTTACTGACTATCCTAGATGGTGGATGAGTAGCATAGGATACATTAGATGAGGAAAACTTTAAATGGGGAAAGTAGAAATAGTTTTAGAATTAACCAGGTTGGAAAAGACCTTTGAGATCACCAAGTCCAACCTATCATCCAACACTATCTAATCAACTAAACCATGGCACCAAGCACCCCAGCCAGTCTCTTCCTAAACACTTCCAGTGATGGTGACTCCACCACCTCCCTGGGCAGCCCATTCCAATGGCTAATCACTCTTTCTGTGAAGAACTTCTTCCTAACATCCAGCCAGTCAAGATATGAACTCCACTTTGCTTTTGAATGATGAAGGGCCACTAGAGTCTTCCTGCACAGGCAAGTCAAAATTCCTGACTATTCTCCAGAGTCTTCTGAAGCCCCTCTTCTATTTTTTTTCAGGGCTTCTGTGGTTTGATTAGACAGTCTTGCACAATTTTTTCTGTCAGCTGATGTTTTCAGTTTGCCATCTCCCTGTGTGATGGGTTGAGAGAGAGGCCTAGCTCTCCCTCCCCCACAAATAAAAGAAACCACAGCTAGCCCAGTCAGAGAAGCAAAAGGATATGCTATATTTACAAGCAAAATGAAATGCAGGTTATATATATACTCAATATACAGTATTTACAATATATATACAGAAATACACAACAAAGAAAAATAATCGGAACAAAACTCCCTCCTCAAGACAGAGGAGGGTTCCCCCTCTGTACCCACTCTCTCCCCCACCTCCCTTTTTTCCCAAAAAGGGCTAGAGAGAGAGAAAGGGTAGTTATTAAGGAGGAAAATTCTTATTAGGCTTCAAAGCGCATGCAGGGAATAGTTTTGCTTATCCGGCATTCAAGATCAAACTCCAGCTGCTCAGAAGCAGACAGGCTGGAAAAGCAGGACAGAGAGAAACTGAGAAAAATTCCAACTGAACTAAAACTTAAAGTTGCATTCTAGCAATCTACCAATGAAATTCATTTAGAATATCATGTTTTCATTTTGATACCAAAACATTCAGCCAGAGAGTGTTCCAGCACTGTCCCCTTCTTAAAGGCACAGCCTCAAACAGTCACACCCTGATATCAGTCAGCATAACCTTGAAAAAAAGAAAGTACTGGCCCATAACAGCAAGTTTTCTCCATGAAATTCTGGCAGAATCATTACTGAACTGGAGAGCACTTTGTCTGCTTCAAACCTGCAAGCAGAAGTCAATTTTGTGTAATTTCACAAGTACTGTTCTTCAGCTGTGAAATATGATGGGTTTATATCTTTTCTATGAATGTACAGGGGCTGAGATGAAAAGCAAAGCTGTCATGGTCAAGCACAGACTGAGTCAGGACTTCCAGCTGTCCAACAGATTTCCTATATCATTAAATAACTCTGTGTCTTCAGCTGTAAATTACACATAACAATGCCAACCCATGTTGCTCATGGAACCTATCCACAACCCAGAAGTGTCTAGAACATGGATAAAGACAATTCCTGTGAACAAGACTAAGAATAGGAACATCAACCAGGCCTACAAGACACATACCTCAGGTACGAATGAAATCAGCAAAAAAAAGAAACTTCACTGGTCATAAAGAGACAAAAACATTTCCTTCTGTTTGTAGACAGTTTTCAGATATGCAGCTGTAAATTGCTCGATAAGAAACATCCTTCCTGATTTACATCTTCTGAAATAGATTTAATTAGTTGTGGAGTATCATAAAATGCCTAGGAAATAGACACTTGACGATGTATTCATCTGGGAGCAATTTCAGAAGTGGTTCTTGAGCCCTGTAGACATGCAAGATGAAAGGATAGACAGATCACTAGCCAACAATGAAATTAAAACTAAGAATACAGTGAGTGAAAAAAGTAATTATCACCTCCATTAAATTTTATCTGATTCACTATCAAGTATGGCTGGACAAAAGGACAAGAATTAGTCTCAACTGCTGTATTGAGGACAAGAGAACATGAAAGGCAACCCTCTAAACTGAAGGGTAGGCAGAATTTTGGCACACCAAACCCCTTGCTTCCCAGATTATAAGATATTCACAGGGAGCTGGAGCAATAAAGCTAGAATTGATGAATAATTCAGAGACAGGACCTGAATTTTGGGCTGCTACTCAGACCTGAAATGAATAGCTGTTTTGCCCACAGAAGAGCTGTGGGATTTCTAAATAAAGCCATATCTTTCATAATGCGTACAAAGCAGCCAACAACAGCCCTTTTTTTTAACTCTCCAACAGCATCACTCTTGCAGGGCTCACACTTACTTCTGCTGACTTAGTTACTGTGTGACAGTGAGCAGCCACAAAGTCTGCCTAGTCCCCACCAGACCAGATCTCTGTACAAAGAACCTTCTGAACCTCCTCTCAGCTCCAGGCAGTGAGTTATGTACCTGCCTGCATCTTGAGGACTTCTCTCCCTGAGGCATAGCACAGTGATCCTCACTAACAAGGTGATCTTCACTAATGATTTAGACTTAATGAATCTAGCATAGAAAGATCATAAAAATACTTTACTAAATTATTGAGAAAGTGCATCAGTAATTTACCTATCTTATCCTCTTAACTGTATCCAGAACTATTAGTAGGTCATTATCCCCCAAGAATGCTCTGTCAGGTGAGAATTTGGAAAACAAGAGGATAAAGTTCATATTGAGTAGACTTCATATCTGTGAATAAAGATGTATATTTCTAGTTTCTGCTTTTCAGGGTGCTCTGAAGAATACATAATATTGATGGCCACCATATGGGGAACATCCAACTTAATGAAACACTGCTTGGGATAATTCCACAGGTATTCAACAAAAAATTAATTTCCCTTTTTGTTCTCAAAACTACCTAGAACCTTGTAAGAGACTATATCTTGTCTCTCTTGATGTGACTCAACAAAGATAAAATTCATCTTTGCTGCTTGCCCAGACAATAGCTGATGTGTATTGGGCAGTCACCACTGGAACAACTCTCGGGAAGGTGCATAGATAACAATTGCTCACCAGACTGCAGCTGCTCTGGAAATGGGCAGAAGCTACTGCTATCGATACTCTCTGGAATATACATACCTAAAAACTTTATAAAAGATCTGAGCAACTACTGGCTCAGGAGAAGGAAACCACAGGAGAAGGAAAACACAGAAGGAAAACACCTGGACAATGCCACTGAGAAGGAAAACACAAGAGAAGGAAAAGACCGGGGCAATGCTGCTCTGAAGAAAAATGGAGAGAATGCCAGGCCAGAGACATCACCCTGTAGCCTGGAAGAATGCTCTCTCCATGTCCTAAGTTCTGCCCGCTGCAACTCATGGAGTTGAAGAGGCTGCTCACAGGACAACACAACCAACAAGGACAAAATCTCTTCTACAGCCAAAGCTGAAGCACCCTTCCTCTACAGACCCAACATCTCCTCTACACCCAAAGCTGCAGCACCTTTCCTCCACAGACTCAAACTGTCTTGGGGGTGAGGGGTGTGGTAATATAATTCCTTTCCTCTTCTCTCTCCCTCCTCTCTCTCTCCCTCCTCTCTCTCCCTATTTTCTCTCTCTCCCTTTCTGATCCATCCACTTTATTTGTGTGATAAATAGCCTCCCTGTTGATATTTTGGCCTCGTTTGTGCCTCTAATTTCATAACGTGGGAGTATTCAAAAGAACTGAGTCTCTTTCCCTTTCTAGACTGAGACAAACCTTTTGCAGAAACGGAGTTTGTATGTGGTACTAATTTTCTTTCTTTCCCTAAATACCATGAGAATAGTTTTCTTGATGTATTTTGCTATTTCTGATTTTGTGCTGATCAGAAATGCAAAATTTAAAGGATAAGCAAATGTGAAATGTTAGCAAAATATATTTACAGCCCCCAAATATTACATTTGTGGTTTTGGAGAAATCTAAATGTCATTTCATGCAAACAGATTTTTCCCACAGCTCTCCTTAATTCTTAGAGAATATGATAACAAGGATACAGGCAGGAGATAAAATCAAGATTAATGAGATGTAAGAAAGACACTTAATAGTTGAGTCTGTGGGATGACATGCACAGGAAAATGATGAAATGATCATGACACATCATTTGAGCGTGAACTTCACATACAAGAAAAAAGTATCACAGAAAGTTTATTTGCATTGTAAGAGGAGACAACTGAACTACCCAGCAGCACATTTCTGTTTTTAATTATTTGCTACTCTGATCCAGTAACTGGATCCTGACTTTTTGTGAAAATGTTTCTGTATGTTGCACAAAATAGATCAAAAGTCATCTATTTTTATACTAATGTGAAGGAGTATAATTTCAACACAAAGATCTGCCTGCAAGAGATCCTCATAGAAATACAGCACTCAATAAAAAGCAGCCCAAAGCCTCTAGTGACGTAAAGCTCTACAGCAGCGTGCACATTTGTGTTGTCTTAGACTATCTTAACCAACTATTTTTAGCTAATTCATTGCTCAGGAGACAAATCTCTTCGTTTGCTGAAAAACACAATCTGTATTTTAACATCACCTCTCAAGCAGCATTCTGTCCAGGACTGCAGAGCTAGAAACTACCCTTCCAGTAAATACATGAAAGAGGCCAAATCATTTTGAACTATTATTAACAGTTGAAAGTACTGAAAGATCTCAGATGTTACTTTTGCAAAATAAGTGTTGTTTGTCTCACTTATCCTTGGAGACAAATTTATTCTTTTAATGATGTGATTTTTTTTTTCTTTAGTGTCAATGCTGAAGATTGTTTATTACTATTGTTTGTCACACTGAATCACAAATCACAGTTTTCCTATCAAAGGAAAGACATTTTATTCAAACTGAAAATACCCCTGATGTGATAGTCTTAGCAGATGCTAAGCATAATAGAGAATTACCAATATGCCATTATTTTTCAAAGATATTTCTGAGAACAATTGAGTGTAGTTTTCAGCATTGAAGTTGCTTGTTCAACACACTCATCAATGACATGGGTGAAGGAACAGAGCATAGCCTCAGCAAGTTTGCTGACGATACAAAAATAGGAGTGGCTGACATACCAGAAGGCTGTGTTTTAATTCAGCAAGACCTGGACAGCCTGGAGAGCTGGACAGAGAAATAATCCCATGTTATGTATTGACTTTCTGCATAATAGCTCACAGGAGAAGGACCTGGGAGAGCTGGTGGACAAGTGCACCATGAACTAGGGTGTGCTCTCCTGGCCAAGAAGGCCAATGGAATCCTGAGGTGCATTAAGCAGAGTGTGGCCAGCAGGCCAGAGCAAAGTCCTCTTTCCCCTGTACTCTATGCTGTTTAGACCACATCTGGAATATTGTGTCCAGTTTGGGGATCCCTAGTTCAAGAAGGACAGGGAACTACTTGAGAGAGTCCAATGGAGAGATATGAGGATGATTAAAGAACTAAAGCACCTCTCTTACAAGGACAGGCTGAGAGACTTGGAGCTCTTTAGCCTGGAGAAGAGAAGACTGTGAGTGGATCTTACATATGTATATAAGTATCTAAAGGGTGGAGGTCATGAGGATGGGGCTGAGCTCTTCTCAGTGGTGCCCAGTGATAGGACAAGGGGCAATGGATGCAAACTAGAATACAGGTTTCACTTGAACTTTAGGAAAAACTTCTTTCCTGTGCAACCTGATTGTGGCATACCTGTGTGACCAGTGATGCTGGACTAGATGCTCCAGAGGTCCCTTCCAACTCTTACTATTCAATTCTGTGATACTGACATAGTCAAGTTTTATTAGGAGTAGGATTCATCACATTGTTGAAAGATTTTGAAACCTGTTTGGCCTTCCTCTGTTTTGCTTTGACAACCAAGTGCAACATAAGAGAAGGGAAGGAGGAGGACTTGGCACTTTCCATAAGTTCTTCAGGTTCCTGGGGAAAGAGGACTGTAGCTGTACCTGATTTATTCTACCACATTTAAGACAAATGAATGCTGAATGAACTGAATTCAGGAAAGGCAAAAAATGGTATCATTAGGATGAAACAGTCCACCAAAGAGGTAGCCACAGTTCCAAACCTCACATTGGTGTGCTGAGGGTCATGTAAGTAGACATGGCCATCACTCATCCCTTGCCCACAGGGTGAGGGGACATCTAGCCTTGTAGCTGTGGTAGTTACGGGTCAGCAGACAGCCATACTCATCCTCTCCATCTTCCTGCTGTGAGAGATGTGGGAAAAGGTCAGTCCCTGTCCCTCCTGGGGATATGGCACAGAGACTAGCTTGCAGGAAGACTGTAGATGTTACTCTCTTACATCCCTCCCACAACTGTGGTCACTGCAGATATCTCCACCACCTGTGAAGAGTAACTGGAAAATGTTTAATAAACCATCCTGCCTGAGGCAGGACCAAGCACTGACCAGATTTTGGGAACATATATTTTTGCTTTTGAAATATGGAGCAATGAATTTTGTAAAGATACAAATATGGTGCAAAACAAACAAAACCTCACAGACATTCTGCACGAAACATGTTTGAGGCTCAAAAGGATACTCACAGGAGTGTCACAGCTGTTAAGTATGCCAAGTATTCAGCACCTCAGGCACCAGCTGAGTGAAGGACATCACCTGGGCATCCTTGGGGCTACTGAAGGCCCTACTGAAGGCCCCACTGAAGGCCCCAAGGTATTTCTGGACCCATCAGGATGCGCTCTTTGTCCTGACTCACTTCCAAATTAGGTTATTAAACTATGGCCTAAAACATTAGCAGGATTATATATTTATATCCCTTCCCTCAACAGACTGGTACGGCATGATACTATACACCATTAAACAGCTGTTGGCTTTTGAGTAAAGCTGGCCATCATTCAGACATGGGTAGAGTAATCATGTATAGCACTTCATAGTGTCTATCCAGCCTGTGACAGCTGCTTGAGTGGTAAAGAAACACATTCGGGGAGTTTGCCCATGGCCCCATTTTTGAGGTGTTGCATGATCAAGACTCTCCAGCATAGAAGGCTGTGGAGTAAGACTTCGTTTTAACTTGCAGATGGGTTTGTGCAATAAGGCCCATGATGAACTTCAGACTGAGCTGGGGAATTCAGTGTGGTTTTATAATGCTGCTTCTTTTAATGAGGTATCCAACTCTTTAGAGCTGCTCTAGGTAATCCTAATAGCTACTTAATTATGTTCTTCATTTTATTGTTTAGGCTTGAAGTTAAATAATGCTACTGTGCTCCATGCATTCTACAAATAGATCTTTTTCTATTTATTGTTGTCTGATTACTTCCTGGATATTATGTACCTTTTCCTCAAACTTGATTTCATTTGTAAGCTGTGGCTGAGAACAATTTATGAAACACCATTTGAAAGAAAAACATTTTTAATGAGTGTATTTTCCAAAGGGCAGCAGTATCATGAATAACACTAATGAATAGCTTTATTTGTTCCAGGGTGGAGGAAAAAGAAAATAGAAACTCAGACATTGATTTTTCCAATAGGTTGCCTGTTGTAGGAAAGTGTGGTGAAGAGGTTATTAAATTTATTAATATGAAATGTGAATTATGAAAATATTAATTTTATTAATCACCAAACTATTAATAACCGATTAATCACCAACTTATATACATGTTCTAGTGCATGTTCGTGAAATAGATTCCACAAGTGGCCTAGTGTTATGATTAGAACTTAATTGAACTAGTTACAGACTATATTTACATAACGAAGGGTGCAGTTCCACCGGTTGGCCACTAGACGGCGAATCGGAGGGATGCGGGCGGTTTCTGGCTATACACAGCAATATTACAATCTTTCTATGCGTCAGCGCTTACTCTGCTAGACGCGGATACTTTGAACTGAGTGCTAGTGGGTGGAAAGCACGTGGACGATATTCAATTCCCTTCAGACAACAGGGATCGGTCCTGGTCAGGGTTGGCCCGTGGGGTCGGCTCTCAAAGTCGGCTCGCACAGCAGGGCGGGACGACGGTGGCCGGTATGTGGGCTCGGACGACGCGGCAGCAGGCAAAGCTACGGGGCTCGGCCCAACCACGTCAATTCTCGGGGCTGATGCAAACAGCCCCGGGGAGAGAATGCAGCTGCGTTAGGCGGCGGATTCTCGTTTACTGAGCTTAAAGGAGCAGCGGGACTCTCGGAGTGGTCCCAGGTTCAGTGCGGTATAGGCACGAACAATGCCTCAGTCTTCCCTGAGATTCACAGGACTCAGAGTGGCACACGTGGAGGCTCCTCTCCCGCTACGGCGGGGCTAGGCATACATGGACTCGGTATCGATCAAGTCCCTTCTCCCCAGCAACTGGGCAGATCTTACCCTCGGGGGTCAGTCCAGTCCTCCGGTGGCATGGTGGGCTCTCCCGGTCAGTACGACTGGCTGTAGCGACGTTGTGCTCCTCAGAAACAGCGAAGGTCCTCCCTCTATGCTTCTCACGATACAGAGGGTTTCAGTATGCATGCCTGTATAACAGAAGCTAACAACAATAAGCTCAATGGCAAAGGCTGCAGCTCGAGAGTTGCTGTCTCGAGCAAGCACAGAGACAAAGTGAATGAGGGGGGCAACTTGTTTACCAACTGGGGTGATACTTCTGATTCCTCAAGGCTGGGCTTGACCAATGGGCACTCTCATAAACAACTGGCTTCAGCCTATGGAAAGCATGAAGCTAGAATTATGCCCATACCTGGTGTCAGCACAAGCACTGCATGCGCTGGGTGCGTGCTGGCCTGGCTAATGCCTTGGCTTTTGTCTTCCTCCTGGAGGAGGGGGAACTTGTCCACATGCTGGGACAAGATTCAGTATCTGGGCATAATGTGCCTTCACCACAGAAAGCAACCATATATGTCCTCAATGGTGTTCAGTTTTTTACTTCTTATTTTGTGTAGCATATGCAAGAACAACAACTCAGCAGAAATATGAATGGGCAAATTCTCTTTCTGACAGTGTAGAGTAACATGTTTCTCTTGACAGTCAATCAGAAGTAAACTTTGTTTAAATAGTGGGGAAGATGCCTCTATTGGAAAGGAACAGCTTCATTACTTACCTGTTTGATCAATTGTCTACAAACTGATAAATCAAAATAATTAGAATAAACCTTTATTAGAATAAACCAAACCAGGTTGGAAGAGACCTTCAAGATCATCGTGTCCAATCCATCAACCAATCCAACCCACCCAAACAGCTAACTCATGGCACCAAGCACCCCATCAAGTCTCCTCCTGAACACCTTCAATGACAGCGACTCCACCACCTCCCCGGGCAACCCATTCCATAGCGCAATCACTCTTTCTGTATAGAACTTCTTCCTAACATCCAACCTGAACCTCCCCTGGCGCAGCCTGAGACTGTGTCCTCTTGTTCTGGTACTGGCTGCCTGGGAGAAGAGACCATCATCCGCCTGTCTACAACCTCCCTTCAGGTAGTTGTAGAGAGCAATAAGGTCACCCCTGAGTCTCCTCTTCTCCAGGCTAAGCAGCCCCAGCTCCCTCAGCCTCTCCTCATAGGGCTTGTGTTCCAAACCCCTCACCAACTTTGTTGCTCTTCTCTGGACTCGTTCCAGCAAGTCAACATCCTTCCTAAACTGAGGGGCCCAGAACTGGACACAGTACTCGAGGTGTGGCCTAACCAGTGCAGTGTACAGGGGCAGAATGACCTCCCTGCTCCTGCTGGCCACACTGTTCTTGATGCAGGCCAGGATGCCACTGGCCCTCTTGGCTGCCTGGGCACACTGCAGGCTCATGTTCAGCCTACCATCAACCAGCACCCCCAGGTCCCTCTCTGCCTGGCTGCTCTCTAGCCACTCTGACCCCAGTCTGTAGCACTGCATGGGGTTGTTGTGGCCAATGTGCAGAACCCGGCACTTGGATGTGTTAAATCTCATGCTGTTGGACTCTGCCCATCTGTCCAGCCTGTCGAGGTCTCTCTGCAGAGCCTCTCTACCCTCCAGCAGATCAACTCTTGCTCCCAGCTTGGTGTCGTCAGCAAATTTACTGATGATCGACTCAATGCCCTCATCCAGATCATCAATAAAGATGTTAAAGAGCACAGGGCCCAGCACTGATCCTTGGGGCACACCACTAGTGACTGGCTGCCAGCTGGATATGGCACCATTCACCACCACTCTCTGGGCTCGGCCCTCCAGCCAGTTCCTAACCCATCGCAGTGTGCTCCCGTCCAAGCCATGGGCTGACAGCTTTATTATTATTTATTATACTGGCCTGTTTAACAATTCTTGAAGAAGAAAAAAAGCAAACACTGTCTAATTCTCTAAAGATTTCCCAGTTGTGTTTCTTTTATTTCCTGCATTTGTCAAAAGGTTAAAATGTTCTTTCTATTGTTCCTTCTTCAAGCCCTTACCTAATAACTCAGTAAGCAAGATCCTCACAAGGTAATGGTATTTTCCTTGAAAAAACACGAATAGAATAGAATAGAATAGAATAGAATAGAATAGAATAGAATAGAATAGAATAGAATAGAATAGAATAGAATAGAATAGAATAGAATAGAACAGAACAGAAAGGGATGGGATGGGATGGGATGGGATGGGATGGGATGGGATGGGATGGGATGGGATGGGATGGGATGGGATGGGATGGGATGGGATGGGATGGGATGGGATTAACCAGGTTGGAAAAGACCTTTAAGATTATAAAGTCCAACCCATCACCCAACACCATCTCATCAACTAAACCATGGCACCAAGCACCCCAGCCAGTCTCTTCTTAAACACCTCCAGTGATGGTGACTCCACCACCTCCCTGGGCAAAGATAGCATAGAGAGTAGACATGGGCAGGCTTCACAGTCAAGGGCAAAGAAGCCCTGCTTAAAGGTCTGTACCTCCCACACTGCCCCACAGAGCGTCATGTTGCTCTGCATTAGCTCATGCTTCTCTGATATTGATATTGAGTGCAGTGACACACTAACTCTCAAGCAGCAATTCTAAGGCAGCCCACTACATTATTCTAAATAATATGCCCTGCTTCCCACCAGCCAGTAGGATTCAGATATGGCAATAATACTATTTTCAGTCTCTACTTCCAGAAGAATGAAGCCTCCTCCATGGGTACCAGGATCAGGTAAAAGGACTGAATGAGTTAACCCTGGTGAGAGATAAAATATCTCCCTCTACACTGTGAAACAGACTGGAAGGCAAGCAAGTGGTAGGGAAAATAATAAAGCAGATCAAGAAAAGTTACAACCCTGCTCTACTCTGCACCTGTGAGGCTGTACAGGGGGTCCAGGTCCAGCTCTGGGCCCCTATGGTATTCAGAGGATGTGGAGAAACCAGCAGCCACAAAACAGTTTCCACAGTTACAGAAAATCAGTGGGGATGATGCTGATTTTTCAGACTACATCTCAGCAATAGACTGTTTATTTGCTACTCTAATGATAACATTTTTTGGGGGGTTTGTCATGATACTCAAATTGTCTCTCAGAGCTTTCTGAGAGTATCGTCCTCCCTCACACCTCCTTCTTGCACTTTACATGAAACAACAGAATGACCCAGAGCATGATTTTCTCCTGAGATGGAATGTAACAAAAAAATAACATAAGCTTCTTTGATAAAGAATATTATCTTTGATAAAGACAAAAATTATAGAGATACTTCTAAAATATATCAAATAAAAACAAACATGTGCTTTGATTGCACTTACATCTATTTGGTATAAAATAATAGAGAAATGTTTGTAATCATTAGGACATTTTCAGGTCTGCTGTAAGTCACTCTCTCTGCAACCATCCCAAGGGATGACTGTCATGCTGAGAGGCAATATGAATACAAGAAATTTTACTATCATGATTTTTCTGGATGCTGCATTTTATGTGCAGTACACTTGGTAAGAAGAAATAACAGGGAAATTCCCTTGAGTCTCACAGCATGCAGGGTGTCAGTAGTGCCAGACCTCCTGCAGCCTGGTCATGGCCTCCTCCTTCACACTGTGTAGCTACAGGGCTCTGAAGCCACCAGGCCTGACTCAGGATTTCAGCATTAAGGAAAGCAATGAAGGTATTTCAGATGGCAAGGGAAGAGCAGCTGCAGCAAGAAAGAATGAGAAATGAGGATTTGGGTTGCACCAGACCACAAACCATTTTAATGAGGTAGCCTTGCTCCAGAGTTTTTGCACAGGATGCTTGTTGATCATTAGAGGGAGACACCTGTCTGACCATTACTTGCATGCTCTGCTTTGCAAACCAAATTAGTAGCATTTCCTAGGTATGCACATTTTAAAACCAGTACATGTTTGGATATCTTCCAGATTTGAGAATTTCTGGATTTATGTTTGGGATTTTCTTTCGTAAAGCAATTTGAGATTTGCAGATAGTCAAATACCCCTCTAGTAGAGGCAGGCAGTGGTATTGTTACAACATAGTGCTCAAAAGTCATGCAGCAAGTTGGGTAACTTTAACTATGGTGGACATGACTGTCTGATGTGACTTGTAAAATCCATCAGTTGTTAAACCAAAGGCCAAAACTCATTCAAAATACTGTCAGCAAACACATGACAAGGTTAAATCCCAAAAGGCCCCCCCAAGAAGGGTCCCACCAGACAGAGGAGGCAGTAGCAAGCCCAGCAAAGCACAGACATCACTTGAGTTTCTGCCCACAGAGTGCATCTTTGCTCTCCAGTTTAGTTTTTAAGAAAGTTAAAGGTGTTTTGCTGTATGTCAGACTCCAGTTACTGAAGCCAGTGATGCTTCCCAGCTCTGCAGAGGCTGTACATGCCACTACCATCACTTTACAGACAACCTCATTTTTCAGGGTCTTAGTCTGTTTATCTTCACTAGCTTGCAGAACATGAGGTTCCTGCGGCAATTCAAAGCAAAGGGTAGGCTCACTGGCTGACTATTCCCCTTCTTCTTGTCCCCTGGACATTTCAGTGTTTATTGAAAGAGCAAAATTGGGCAACAGCCTCCTGCTGGTTCTGCATTATTATTAAGCAGGTATTACTGAGGCAGAAAGAGAAACATATTTAGCTGTGGCTGCACAGAAATGAAGTATTTCCTTCTAAATGTGCATAGCTGATTTAAAAAGGGAAATACTAAGATTGCTTCAGGACTGCCTTTGGCTCTGATTAGAAACAGCTGAGCAAAGCCAAAAGCTCAGCTGTTTCTGCAAAGAGATTAACACCTGTTGAAGATGGAATAAAAATATGTGACAGAGTTTAAGAGTAAATATCAAAAGATCATTACTGTAAAGCTAACAGTAACACCAGCGACTGATCACATCCCCACTCTGTCATGCTACATTACTCCTGGGAGGCACGAAAACACATTAATACATCCACAGTGCATAAGCAATATGTGCACAGATTTTCGGCTCTTTCTTCACCCACAGCTGGCAGAACCATTTCTCAACTCCTGTTATTTGCTTCTGTAAATTTACAGGTGGTATCAGGTCAGCACAAAATAACATCTATCCAGGCATGCTATGTACACTTGAGGCAGACAGTTGTACTATAGCATGTGTTGTTATAGTGCTTGCTTGCCTCCAGTTTGGGGTAGGAGTATCCTAAGTGTATGATTTACCAGATTTCTTTTACCCTGTGCTGCAAAGACAGGAGGAGCATGTTGTATCTCCACTTATTTTGGCTGAGAGCAGCTACCTGCCTCAAGCACCAGAGTTTCTCTTCCATCCCATGATAATAGCCTTGCCCCAGATGGTATGGGGGGAAAGCCTGGCACTGCTGGAACCCCTCTCCACCCTAAAGTGGTCTCCACAGGGCAGCAGCAAGGCTGCGGAAGCACGCCAGACTGCAATGTGCTCCCTAATTCATTGACCCTCTTGGGGGTCAGCTTCGCAGACAGTTCACAGGCAGAGGATGAAACTGCACCAGCAGGAGCTATCAGCCCTACCCTGGGATGTGAGATCATGCATGTTTCCAGGAAGGGAAGCACTTCAGCCAGTGCTGAAACATCATGCTTGCAGGCTCACTCTCTGGAAACTTGCCTCAAGAATATCCATTAATGCAGCATACAGACACGCATACCCAGCACTCTCTCAGGCACCAATTAGATCTCCAGAACCTCAGGTACATGAAATATCACTAACTATCCTCAACAGTAAACGCTGCACTTGTACCTGAGCCACGTGTCAGTGTGTGCCAAAACTGCCTGTGGCGGCAGAGAAAGAGGAGCCCATAAGAGCCAGGTTTCCCACCTCGTAGTGGCATCTTCCCACAAGCTCCTAGAGACAACTGACACCTCAAGTCATTAAAATCTGGCCAAGGTGAATGCTACCCCCGGATTTCCTCCTGTTGCAAACTGAGGATGAAAAGCCTTGCTTCTCTCCCATAGATGTGTTTTCTTTCAGGCTCAGATGAAAAGGCTGCCAAAACAGCTGTTTCCAACACACTCTGCACAGGTCCCCCATTCCCAATGGAGGCAATGACACAAAGACTTTGACTGAAAATGTTGATGCATGTCTCCTCAAAGCCAGAATTATTTTTATTGTAGGAGGTATGAATAATGAAATAGCCTGGGTCTTGCTGGCTAATCTTGTATTTCTTTTCTCTGGTCATTTATTGTCAGTCCATTTCTTTCTCCCTCTGATTTCAATTTCTCCTTTGGATTCCTTTTGATTCTGGTTTCCTAAAATATTATGCACATAAATTAAGTAGCAGTACTCAGAAAAATAGTCTGGGAATAGCCTGTGTAACCCAGAAGCCAGGAAAGGATACAAAATACAGAGAGCACAGAGAATGAGGGGGGGGAAATGACATTTTGAGTCTATTTCATTCCACTGTTATATTATGGAATTCTCATGATAGTAAAAAAAAAATAAAAATAAAAAGAGTAGATACAGGAAGGGTTCTGAAAATGCACTTTGAAGGGATAAAGAACCTGGGAGACTATCCATAAGAAGAGATAACTGTAAAGACTCAGAGAGAGAAATGAGTAAAATATTATAGGCTGTAGGAATATCTAATAATGGACTTTAAGAGAAAGTCACTCAGTACAACCATTTTCCATAATATAATAGAAGATACTACCATTGTGGACTAGAATGTCTTTCAAAATTTGGTGAAACCTTATTAATTAATTTAGATTGTAACATTTGCACAAAGGCATTGGATAGGTTTAAAAGTAATTCATAATAACAATTCACACATTATATTTAATGCATTTTTTTCACAAGCAATTGTTTTTAACTATTGAATATCTGATGTTATCAGCTTCATAGTCAAGTTATTAGCTGAAGTAGTCTGACCAGCGATGGAAGTGTTGGGGTGCCTGTAACTGTACAGCCTTTCCCATGTCCAAGTGATCAGAGATTAAGTCATGCATTTCACAGAATCACCAAGGTTGGAAAAGACCTCAAAGATCATCAAGTCCAACCTGCCACCACAGACCTCATGACTAAACCATGGCACCAAGTGCCATGTCCAATCCCCTCTTGAACACCTCCAGGGATGGTGACTCCACCACCTCCCTGGGCAGCCCATTCCAATGGCTAACGACTCTCTCCGTGAAGAACTTTCTCCTCACTTCTAGCCTAAACTTCCCCTAGTGCAACTTGAGACTGTGTCCTCTTGTTCTGGTGTTGGTTGCCTGGGAGAAGAGACCAACCTGCACCTGGCTACAACCACCCTTCAGGTAGTTGTAGACAGCAATAAGGTCTCCCCTGAGCCTCCTCTTCTCCAGGCTAAACAACCCCAGCCTCTCCTCACAGGGCTTGTGCTCAAGGCCTCTCCCCAGCCTTGTTGCCCTTCTCTGGACACATTCAAGAGTCTCAATGTCCTTCTTAATCTGAGGGGCCCAGAACTGGACACAGGACTCAAGGTGTAGCCTAACCAATTGTGCTGGGTTGAGGCATCCCCCTTCCCCATCCCTGGCAACAATAACCACTCAGACAAACGGATTGCAAAAGTGATGGAAAGTTTAAATGGAAAGCAGTGAACATTTACAGAAAGCCAAAAGCAGAGTGACAAAGAAAGATCCCAAAACAGACCCAGAGAGATCCCATCCCCACCTGAGGGTACACCCAAGACCCCCAGGGCTCCTTCTTCCCCCTCCCATTGCTAGGCTAGTCTCAGCTGGCCTGGTCTGAGACTGCCCATCCCCCCATGGCCTTGGGCCTAGCCAGGCCCAAAGCCAGGAGGCATCTCCCCCAGTTACTGGCTGATGGAGGAGGAAGAAAAGAGAAAGTGCTAGACTCCGCACTGGATCTTATAGTGGTGCAAAGGATTGAGGAATGAAATACTACATAATTTCCTGTGTCCACCCCTCTGGGCTGGACTTCTGGACACAGCAAGTAAACATTGCAGGGGGCACCCAGCTCAAAATACACCACCAGTGCTGAGTACAAGGGTGCAATGACTTCCCTGCTCCTGCTGGCCACAGTATTCTTGATGCATGCCAGGATGCCATTGGCCTTCTTGGCCACCTGGGCACACTGCTGACTCATGTTTAGGCAGCTGTCAATCAGCACCCCCAGGTCCATTTCTGTTTGGGAGCTCTCCAGCCACTCCAACCCCAGCCTGTAGCTCTGCATGGGATTATTGTGGCCAAAGTGCAGCACCCAGCACTTGGATTTGTTCAATGTCATTCAATGTCATCTTCTTGGACTCCACCCATCTGTCCAGTTGGTCGAGGTCCCTCTGCAGAGCCCTTCAACCCTCTAACTGACCAACATCTGCTCCCAACTTGGTGTTATCTGCAAACTTGCTGATGACTGACTCAATGCCCTCATCCAGATCATCAATGAAGCTGTTAAAGAGGATGGGGCCCAGCACTGATCCCTGGGGGACGCCACTACTGACTGGCCTCCAGCTGGATGTGGCACCATTCACCACCACTCTCTGGGCTCAGCCCTCCAGCCAGTTCCTAACCCAGCACAGAGTGTTGCGGTCCAAGCCACGGGCTGACAGCTTGGCCAGGAGTTTGCTGTGGGGGACAGTGTCAAAGGCCTTGCTGAAGTCCAGGTAGACTACATCCTAAATCCAGTAGTTTATTATTTGGGGTACTTAAGTTTTTAAAAAATTGTAACATTTTGCATGTCAAATACTGCAAACTAAAAAGCAGAGGGTAAAAAAGAGGCTATTGAAAATAAGACAAGGTTCATAAATCTCTTTAATGCTTGAATAGCTAACAAGGAAGGGCAGGCAAGGACAGACTTGGTGATATAATCATTACCAAAAAAGGATTTTGTGTCATCTACTGCAGAAGCATAGAATTTGAAGCACTTGAAATTATTCCCTGAACATGAATTTCCTTGGGCCAAAATGCCATTTTTCTGGTAATTGCTTCATGCATTATCTGCAGTCACAAATTATTTCATTCTGCTATTCATATGAAAATAATGCAAGGATTATCCCTGCAAGTTTGAACCTTTACCTCCCTGGGCCATTGCTTTCAGGTGAATGCTGCAGAGCCATGTTTTTTTACTGCCACATCCCCAGAACCAAATGGATCCACCTAACCACAGCATATAAAATGAGAAAAGTAGCAGAGCTCTCTTTACAGCTTTTGATAGCTCCTTTAATTCTAAACTTAGCACTATTTACAACTGAAGGTGATCATTAAGTTCTGAAATTCCCATTCTAATTTTAAGGGTCATCAGATCTCATTGCTGCCTTGATGTTGTTCTCATTGACACCAGAAAAACTACTGCATAGGAGAAGCCATCTACATTGATATAAAAGTGATCTTCCTAAAATGAGTCTTCAGAGCATCATTTCAGCATAAAACCTGCACAAAAGTAACCAAAATGAAACTTCTGTTAATTGCTTAAGCTGTTTGAGATTCCTCAGTAATTTGGCTGGCTACAATTAGCTGCATGTTTTCCAAAGGGACACTTTAGCAGTGAAGAAAGGTGGGGGAAACAAGGTGTCATGTGGAATTGGGCGATTTCAATGAGTTGCACTTTCTTCTATTTATACTTCACCTATACAGATATAACTTTTGTTACTGCTGTGGCAAAAGCTTATGCAAACCATAAGGAAGACAATCTTCAGACACTTCAGCTGCTGCCCAGCAGGCAGCAAGTTCTGTGACGGCCCAGGAAGCTCAATATGTGGCAAGGCCTGTGAGTTACCATAGTTACATTGCCATCCATTTCAAATCATGTTGGGCATGTTCATATGAACATCAGGATCAGCTTTGGCAAGATAGCAGGCATAGCTACACACTTTTTTGGTGTTTTTTTTCTGTTAAAACCCACCAAGTTATATATACAAAGGGTGAGAAACTTTGATCCTCTCTGGCCACATATGAAAGACAGCAAATTCAAGAACCAGAAGTTATTGAGTCCACATATGAAGTGGAATTAACAGGTGTGGGTTCCCACTTTTTGGCAAGTCAATTTGGTTATTACAAAAATAGGAGGCCAGGTAAAGCACACTACAGACAAGGGTGTAGACATGTGGTAATCTATCAGCCCACCTCCATGATGCAGAGAGAGGGCCTCTGATTGGCTGACCATGTCACATGAAGGCTGAGGACATTCATTACAAAGCCAACAGTGGCTGGTGCATGCTCCTTTGAGAGCACGGGAAAAATTCAGGGTTTCTTCCCAGTCTTCTTGGGCAACAAGAAAGTGTCTTGTCAAATAAAATATTGGATGGTCTGAAAAATAACTACAACATGAGTACCAGGGGTTGGGGACTTTTCTTTGCTTTTTCTCTTCCAATTTGTTCAAAGCAGAAATCAAACTGACAAGCTTGATAATTATAGGCGGTGTGCTTTGGCAAGTACAGTGTATCTTTCCAAGTAGTGGCAGCTGAATATAGTAGGCAGTTCCAAACCTCCTACCTCAGAGTGGATAATACCTCTCTTCCCTTGCTGTGTATTACCTTAACTGCAAGTACTAAACAAATATAATAGAAGGAATGCTGTCAGGTCACATCAAGACCTGACTGCTTAGAATTTCTATAAACCAACATGAACAAGACACTGTAGACAATGAAACCCCTTCTCTATACCCTTATATATGAAAAAAAGAGTTAATACCTAAGGTAGCAGCCTGCGTATTTCAGTATTGCAAAGGTTCATTACATGAAATTACAGAGATATCAGAGAGAATGTAGGACTTTCATTGCTGCTTATGGTGGGGAAAGACTAAGAATACAGAATGGAATAGTAAATTACAATTTAGAAATCACCCCTGTTTTTCATCCTGGGGAGTGTGATTCAGCGTGGTAGGTGTTCTTGGAAATGAGCATTCCAGATGTCATGGGCTTTTGGAGCTTTAATTAAATTATTTGCAAAAGAATACCATATGCACACGGGCTTCTTGAGGACAAGAGTGTGGATTTCTACCTATATTCACAGACTGTTGAACCCATATCATCATGGATGGAGGCTCAAGGTTTTTTAATTTCTTCCAAACAGCTCCCTGAGCAGCTGCCGGTGAAGCAAATTCAGCATCTAGTAAACTTTGTCACATTCTTCAAGGTTCAAGTTCTCCAACATACAAGCTACTGAATTACTGATTTTTTTTTCAGAAAGAAAAGACACCTTTATGCCACTTTTGTTCTCCCACAGCGATAATAAAAAAAACATTAAAGCATGCATAATTCAGCAGTCAGTACCTATTCTAGCTGTGCAGCAATACAAAGTAAAAGGAGCCCAGAAGAACAATGGGAAGGTGTGAATAAGTGCTAACACAAGCACCAGGTGGAACAGCACAGCCATCAGTACCCTGACTGCCTGACTCACTCGGCTTGTTTTCATACGCATCAACTGCAAGACAAACTCCAGTTAGGTACAGCTTTGATAACACATAATTAGTTGGCGATTTAACATCCACTGAAAAAAATAAGACAGTAATCACGGTGGAGGGAAAGAATGAAACACCACAAAAAGAAGCTGAATTAGTCCCTGCAGCCAGCAATTTTTTTGAACCCTTTGGGTAGTTTGTCAGACTGTTAACAATAGAAGTGATTTTGGAAATAGGAGCAGTTCATAAATTGGCATTACTGCTGATTGACATCCCTCATCCAAACTAAAGAAACGTTCATGAATCTGTAGCATAGAACTTTCCTGAGGAGATATTTTAAAACCTGAATAACCACCACAAGCATTGTTTCTCTGATCAGAGGGATGATGTGAGTGACATCTATGCAGCTGAAGGTACAGGAAGCAGGAGACAACTAGACTTGGGGTTTAATTCTGTGAGACTCGCAGCCCTCTGATGAAACAGAAAGCTCATCTCTAACTATTCTTTAAGATGAATAGAATTAAAAAGATTAATTTTAAAAGGAACAAAAACCAGTCCCAGTAATAACTACGGTCACTGTGAAATTTGCCATTAACTTCAACTGACGTGAGCACCCCCTGAATTCTACTGTTAAAATGGCTGAAAATATTTTCTGAGGAGAAGAAAGCATTGAAGTTAGTCTTTCTATGCATTAGAGATGGTTTTGGATTTTATTAAACTATGAAGTATAACTGCAGTGATAAGGAAAGGCTCTGATAGGTTACAAGCATGATCACAGCTTTTTAATTTATGATCACTGGGATCACAGACTGGGAGAAGAGCTTTTACCCAGTCACTTTATCAGTGTCTCAGCTGCCTCACTCTCCCACAGAGGAAATTCAGTCCAAAACCCCTAGTTTGAACACTCCCAATTTAACTTATTGGGCCTTTACCTGTATTTATGCTTAGGTAAGTTCCTTTACGGAATATTATTTTTGAACTAGCGTGTTATACACAACTGCAATTTCCTATGCAAAACTTTGTGTATCTAACCTGCAGGCTCAGACTGAGCACAGTTTGTTGGATTGGCTTTCATTTAAGCTGATCTCTACAAAGCAGGAGATCAATTCTTTTCTGAAGTTGGAGGTAGTCCTAGACTTCCAATCATCTCAGATTATTTTGTTTTCCTTTTCTCCTCAAAACAGTTACAGATTGTGAGATTTCAATATGCCAAGTGAGACTGTTAATAAAATTTATCTTAATTAAAAGACTCTTCAAGGCAGGCTTTTCTTTTGCTGACTGACTTTAACCCTGAGTTTTTACTTTAAACACTAAAGCCAGTAATGAAAACCTCACACTTTCATAAATCTGGAGGAACTGTATTGGAATGAAGATTACTGACCCAAATATTATTCTCTTTGGCTACTCTTTTTTAGGCACAGATTC
Source organism: Melanerpes formicivorus (assembly GCF_026170545.1). Taxonomy (NCBI): domain Eukaryota; kingdom Metazoa; phylum Chordata; class Aves; order Piciformes; family Picidae; genus Melanerpes; species Melanerpes formicivorus. Next base: position 35,780,201 of record NW_027142354.1, read on the forward strand.
TCCATGCGGTTCTCCAGACATCCTCCTCTCTGGTGTTCTGCCCAGTTTTCAAAGAACAATGTGTACATGTCCACTGGAAAAAAAAAAAAAAAAAGACTTAAAATCAAAACATTAATTTTATTTAAATACCATTATATGTACACAACGACTTAAATCTCAAATGGCAGAGCAATAGATTTATGAGCTAAATGTATGTAATTACCCCTGTACCAGATATGGGAGCCATGAGACTATAACTTGTTCAGAGGGAGAAGCAACTGTGTGAGAACACACTGTCTATGAGAAGGGTACAAACTGAAGTTGCACATTTTTTTTCACAGTGTTAACTCACAGGTGTTTACCATATCACGTAAAATGAAAACAAATAGAAAAAACCCTAAGAATATTTTACATTTTAAAGTTGGGCACACATGATGTCAAATCTTTAGCTTTCAAGAAAGAATCATACTGCCCTTCAGGCCATGTGTTGGTCCTTCTGGCATTTTAAGATCTGTCAGTGGCTCTGACAACAAAAATTAAGAGGATCAACAGTGAAAACAAACCCAAAAATGGTACTATGAAAATACATGACTAAAATATACTTCATTAAAATAAATACTAGTTCTTTAAAAGAAATACCTTATATGTAGACCGCAGATAAAACATAAGCTTTTACATTAGTATTATTGTATAAAGCTTATGAAGATGAAGATTCCAGCTGAGAAGCTGTCTGATGCACAGTTCTTTTCCCAAATAAAAGCAAGAACTTCTGAAAAGTAGCTGAGGTGATGAAGCACAAAGTGCACATTTATTTCTTAATTCTACTGACAGTGTTGACACTGCTTAGTGCCATTTTTTTCTGTAATTTAGTTTTCTCAGTTACTTAAAAAAATAAAATTGTTTAAATGTTGAACATTCCATTAAATAATGGCATAGTGTCATCTTGGACCTCTGCCTCACTGAAGGTAATGGCAGCTCCTTCAAAAACAGTCGTATGTGCTCCCATTATTCAGTCTTATGTATCTACTTGTGTGATGCATTTGAGCCTATTAAGGTATCCATTACTGCAGCATTCGAAATGGGATATACTTGTGATTTAAACAATGGTTTTTGTAAATTACATTTGTTGTGCAAGAGTGAATTTGAGCCTTGTTGGACCAAATTGCAAGGCCAGCACAGACTTAGGGCTCATCTTTGGAGCACTGCGAATCTGTTTGAGGGACATTTGAAAATTCAGACAAGCTTTGTCTCCAGGACAGCAGCTTGTATTGCCAGAAAAGGGCTAAAATTTCAAGATCCTCTAACATAGAATAGGAGTAGAGTAGAGTAGAGTAGAGTAGAGTAGAGTAGAGTAGAGTAGAGTAGAGTAGAGTAGAATAGAATAGAATAGAATAGAATAGAATAGAATAGAATAGAATAGAATAGAATAGAATAGAATTAACCAGGTTGGAAGAGATCTTTGAGATTATTGAGTCCAACCCATCACCCAACACCATCTAATCAACTACACCATGGCACTAAGTGCCTCATCCAGTCTCTTCCTAAACACCTCCAGTGATGGTGACTCCACCACCTCCATTCCAATGGCCAATCGCTCTTTCTGTGAAGAACTTCTTCCTAACATCCAGCCTAAACCTCCCCTGGTGCAGCTTGAGACGATGTCCTCTTGTTCTGTTGGTGGTTACCTGGGAGAAGAGACCAACACCCACCTGGCTACAACCTCCCTTCAGGAAGTTGTAGATGCAATAAGGTCTCCCCTGAGCCTCCTCCTCTCCAGGCTAAGCAATCCCAGCTTCCTCAGCCTTTCCTCATAGGGCTTGTGCTCCAAATCCCTCACTAGCTTTGTTGCCCTTCTCTGGACACCTTCCAGCAACTCAACATCTTTCCTAAGCTGAGTGCCCCAGAACTGGACAGAGGACACAAGGTGTGGCCTGACCAGTGCTGAGTACAGGGGCACAATGACTTCCTTGCTTCTACTGGCCACACTATTCCTGATGCAGGCCAGGATGCAGTGGGCACACTGCAGGCTCATGTTCAGCCTACTGTCAACCAGTACCCCCAGGTCCCTTTCTGCCTGGCCGCTCTTCAGCCACTCTGACCCCAGCCTGTAGCACTGCATGGGGTTGTTGTAGCCAATGTGTAGAACCCAGCACTTAGATTTCATAGTTTCATTCATAGTTTCATTCATAGTTTCATTCATATGTTAAATCTCATGCCATTGGACTCTGCCCATCTGTCCAGCCTGTCAATGTTCCTCTGCAGAGATCTCCTACCCTCTAGCAGATTAACACCTGTTCCAAACTTCTTGTCATCTGCAAATTTACTGATGATGGACTCAATCCCCTATTTCAGATCATCAGTAAAGATATTGAACAGGATGGGGCCCAACACGGATCCCTTCTTTCTTCCACAGTGAAGGACATTGAAGAGTCATTATGGTCTGCATGTGTATCTCCCTGCATTTGCCTGCTATTCACAGAGTTAGGTCATAGGCAACATTTCCCCATCTCCTTTGGAAGTTGGACCTGGCAAAGACCCCAGTCAGAGGCTTGACATCCATACCACTGCTGTATCACCCTAGAATTTTACCATGATGGCTTCACTTTCCTCAATGGCTCATCCTCTTCCCCTTCTTGCATCTCAACACTCCCCCCCACTGACTTCCCAGGCCTCTTCACTGTGCCCTTCCCAGACTGCCTCCCCTCCCTCTCCGAGGGGCCTTTTCCAAGAACTTGCTATATGCCTGGCCCCACCAGTCAGTGCTGCACCTCTCATAATTTTATATTTTTCAGCTCTCACAGTCAAATAATTAGGTGAGAATCTTGGCTTATGGTTTTAAGCAAGTTTCCTAGACCTCATGGTAGCAAAGAGAAAGTTAAAAACATGACTCAAGTGTGCCCTAAGGGCTAAGAAACCTGAAGGCAGTAAACCACACCCTATTCTTTTTTAAATCTCGGGTTTAAATTTTTAGCCAATCTCAGGCCTTTCTCAGACTTTCCTTGTGATTTGTGAACATCTGAGATTGGCAGTGTTGCAGGTTGACCAAGCAGGTTGGAAAACATTGTCCTACAATCCAGCTGCTCCCTGCGATCTGCTTCCCACCAGCCCCATCAGACTGCATCTTCTGGAGTGCTCTTCTTATGAGATGCACCAGGGACTCCTACTCAATCTGGAGAGTCACATAATAAGCCACTGTGTTGTCTAAGACACTGCTTCCTTTGGAAAAGTTAATGACTACATTGGTTTTCTTAGCCATCCCAGGGAGAGTGGTGTTCATCAGGCAGGCATGGATATCTGGAAGCAGGAGAAGAGGTGTGATCAAATCCATGTGTTTTCTGTTCTCAAAGGAGTATACATTCAGTTCTCACTAGCAAAATCCATCTCACTTATTTTTCCTGTGCTTAAAAACCCTCTTGGTAAACATGCATAACATGGAGTGGGATTTTTCCATGCAACATGATTTTGTTTCTTTGGTTATAATTTTCAAATATAGCAGGCCCAGAACAAAGGTTTGTGTAAGATTTGACCATCAAAGATTATTGATTTCCTGCCTAACAAACATGACATGTGACTCCAGCTGCTTAGCCTATAACTTATTTTGCTTTCATATCCCACTGTCATTCTAGGCAGAAGAGCCTGCCTCCATTATTTCCACCCCCCCAGCTCATTAAGTGCTTATATTTCAAAGTTTAATTGATTTTTCCCTCTGTCCTGTGCATACTGTCTGTTGGTCTTCTGACCACACCAGTACACCCATGACAGCCACAATTTGCAAAATACAAAGTATGTGTTTTGTAAGTAAACTGAGGACTGTTGAATTCTAATGAAACAAGGCCAGTGCAACAAGCAACACTGAAATTCAGTGCTGTTAAGAACACCACTATTAGACTTAGCCCTGCTGTGACAAGAACTTCAGGGGTTATTAAATGTGTCTTCCTTCTTAATAGCTCAATTGATGGTTTCAGTAGTGATGCACAAGTTGCTGCCAGGTGTTAGATAAAAATAACTAAATGCAGTACAGTCACAACTGTGCTGATCAATGTGGGTTATGATGAAGAGACTTTTAAAAGAAATAAAAGACTTCCCATTTTTGGTCTGCTACGGGTTAGTTGATTCATAAGTCTTACATAAAATAGCAAATAACTTCACTTTTTAATCTGTGTACAGTCCTCATGGTCATGATCCATTAATGGAGGGCAATATTAATTAATGTATTTATTATTAATAATCAATATAAATATGCCAGAAATAACTAAGCCTTGTTATTTCAAGGTAGGGGTTGGAGCATAAAATCATTGAAGACTGTGGCTTTTGTTGTAGAGGGATGAATAAACAAGTTATTGGAAAACCTGAGGGTTCCAATGACATAAACTCACCACTCTAAGGTCAAGTCCTAGCTGATGTGAGATGATTTGAGACAACTCAACTTAAAGCACAACTAATTTCTTGGTGCCCCTGCTAAGAGTCTGCATTGCACAAAATAAGACACAAGTCCACATGGGAAAATCTGTAGCTCATCTGTCTATTAATCAAATATCTAACATGTGCCACAGAGGAACCATGTCAAATAAATAATTAAAGCCTTGATTATGCTACTAACTTTGTGAAGAACATGCTTTCTGTCACTGAAAAAAACAAAACTGTGAAGATGAGATGCCCCCTTCTTCTACATATGAACTACAGTGACCTTACATCTATGCCTTGCTGGATGTAAGTGGGAACATAAGGAAATCACTTCGTTGCTGTGGGTTGAGAGCTACTGAGAAGAGCTTCAGTGAAGCCTACACAGAAGAATTAGAAGCTCCTCTAAATAGAGGCAGTGAGCTGTAGGAGATACGGGCTAGGAAGGAAAGTATAAAGAGAAATGAGACTACAGTCTGCCCCAATTGCTGCTTGATCTGTGAAGATAGCAGAGCCTTTTTGTAAAACATGCTTTTAAGCTAGGATTGAAACACTCAATAAAAATATACCTGGAGCTAACAGACAATTAGCTTTTATTGCTACTGCTTTTTGTCTGTCAGTACTCCTTAGATTAACTGCTCTAGTTTTATTCCAGGATTTGAACAACTGGTGCTATTACAAGCCTCTCCTCAGAATCAGTGAAGTGGTTTGTTTTGGTAGCTAGAAGTACATTATACCCCACAGACTATCCTCTAAGACCTAAAAAGAATAAAAACCTTTGTACTGTGCAAGACATTACATTAAGTGGAAACTGAACATTTTATAGGCAAAATACCTCTTGCAAAACGTTATTTCTGCAAGTGGCATTGTCCAACTTCACCAGGAGCTGGGCTTCCCATACAATGAGCTTCCCGCTAACTGAAATCAGTTACAAAAAAATGCACACTTGGAGCTTTTACAAGCTCTGCAGAAGCATAAACCCATGGGTGCCATTATGCTGGTGAATTTGCAGCCTGAAATACACATTAGGATAAAAAAGCTCCTTCTTTGCTGAGCTATGCCCCCTCTGTTAGAGCACTGCTATAACCTGGGGAATAAGCAGAACAGTATCTTTTTTTCTTCTGGTGGGCTGTTCTCCTGCAGGGGCAAAGGGGACCAAGGGGAACTGGCTCTCTAGAGAGAACTGACAAGCTTTTCCAACATCTGACAGCACAAAATACGCTTACATTTTCTCTTTTTTAACTTATGTCTCTTATTCTTGTACTCTCAAGAGAAAAGAGGAATGTGTGATCTTCTTGCTTAAGCTAAAATGCACTAGCCACTTTTACTTCCTGAAAGTGACGAGTGACTATGCTCCTTTTCCTGTTCAGATGACTGCCTTAGAGAAAACCTAATTGGTGCCTGTATTTAAAACTGCTGGAGTAGTGACATTGGCAAAATCAAGGCCAAAACTGTGCCCATTCTATCCCCTGGTATAAATTAAGAGAGTATTTTTAATTTGGATTGTGTTTAGCTCCACACCTACAGCCCTGTGATTATTACATTAAAAACAAATTGAAATGCTTTACATTATCTGTTTTAACACTGAGGTAACATTAGTGACAGCTGTCAAGGTGCTGTGTTTCTGTAGATCTTGGAACTCACAAATTTTAAGATATTTATGTCAGTATATTGAAACAATAGAATTACAGTAAATGCAACTAAACCCATGCATTTAAGTTAAAAAATAAAGAATGAAAGGAGATGTCATCAGGTCATAAAAACGGAGTGCCAGATTCAGGGATCAGTGCTGGGCCCCATCTGCTTTAATATCTTCACTGATGATCTAGATGAGGGGATTGAGTCAGTCATCAGCAAATTTGCAGAATACACCAAGTTGGGAGCAGATGTTGGTCTGTTAGAGGGTTGAAGGGCTCTGCAGAGGGACCTTGACCAATTGGACAGATGGGCAAAGTCAAACAAGATGACATTTAACAAATCCAAGTGCCAGGTGCTGCACTTTGGCCAGAACAACCCCAGGCAGAGCTAGAGGCTGGGGTCGGAGTGGCTGGAGGGCTGCCAAACAGAGAGGGGCCTGGGGGTGCTGATTGACAGCTGCCTAAACATGAGCCAGCAGTGTGCCCAGGTGGACAAGAAGGCCAATGGCATCCTGGCCTGCATCAGGAATAGTGTGGCCAGCAGGAGCAGGGAACTCATTCTGCCCCTGTACTCAGCACTGGTTAAGCCACACCTTGAGTCCTGTGTCCAGTTCTGGGCCCCTCAGATTAAGAAGGACATTAAGACCCTTGAATGTGTCCAGAAAAGGGCGACAAGTCTGGGGAGAGGCCTCGAGCACACGCCCTATGAGGGCTGAGGGAGCTGGGATTGTTTAGCCTGGAGAAGAGGAGGCTCAGGGGAGACTTTATTGCTGTCTACAACTACCTGAAGGGTGGTTGTAGCCAGGAGAGGGTTGGTCTCTTCTCTCAAGCAACCAGCACCAGAACAAGAGGACACAGTCTCAAGGTGCACCAGGGGAAGTTTAGGCTCGAGGTGAGGAGAAAGTTCGTCACAGAGAGAGTTGTACCCATTGGAATGGGCTGCCCAGGGAGGTGGTGGAGTCACCATCCCTGGAGGTGTTCAAGAGGGGATTGGACATGGCACTTGGTGCCATGGTTTAGTCATGAGGTCTGTGGTGGCAGGTTGGACTTGATGATCTTTGAGGTCTCTTCCAACCTTGGTGATTCTGTGATTAATAAAATGTTCCAACCATTTCTATATACTTATCATACACCTTCACTCAGCATTTCTAATTGTGGCATGCTTGAATAAGATTTTTATTTTTAAGCAAATACTTACTTTCCCAAAAGAGCAATAATGCTGGACTGGAGCAGTGGTCCAACAGGTGAAATTCATAACAATCACACTGCATGCTGAACTTGCCCTTCATCTTTTATATTCTTGTGATTAAAGAATGACTATAAATTAAAACAAGTAAACTCCTCCCCCCACAGTCATTAGCACGGTATTTTCTTCCACTTGCTTCACCAGCACTAAAATTTTACCCACCACTGAGACTTAAAAGTTTTCCTAATTTGTTGAATTTGTTCATCCTAGGTTTGGTTTCTTTCCCTCTTAAGATTAAGGTCTTTCTTTTTACTTTGATCTCCACTTAAAATGGCTCTAGCAGCTTGATTTTCTTCCCTCTTGATTATCTGCAATTATTGTTTCCCAATTATTCTTTCTGTATGTCTTGCCTTGCATTACTCGGTAACGTTTTTCAGCTTTTAATGTACCATGCTTTAGCTTGTTTTCACCCTTCCTGAGTTGCTCAGTCATCTCTCATTCAAGTTAACCTGGACCACTTTGTCTACTGCCTATTATTCATCTCAGTGTTCAGCTGCTTTTCAAGAAAAATATGCATGCAAACTCATGCGTATTCATAAAGGGAGCTCAAGGCACTTCAGTATTAACCTTTACCCATGCTAAAACTTAACTATTTAATTCCACTTTAGCATGATTTTCTGCCTTTCAGTTGTGATGGCACAGCCCTTCAGCTCTCATTCCATGAATGCCTATTATCCTCAGCCATCCCCCTTCATCTTGAGGGATGAAACATTTTCTGAAAGAAAAATTCAATTAAAATGTCATCCCATTCTTCACTAGATTTTCGTTAACTTTTTCATGGATCTTTTATAGAGACAATATGATTTATCAAATGAAATGCAATTTGGCTTTATATATCTGAATGTTATTTCAGTATCTCCAGGCATCTGCACCCTGATGAAACATCTTTTATTTTTCTTCTTTAGAAAGGATAGGTATCAGAAAAATATATTCTCCAATAACCTATGTGATGAAGGTTAAGATAAATAATTCACCATTCTGCAATATTCACTCTCCTTAAACATAGGTCAGCAAATTTACAGATTTGTATGCAGGTTTTCTGATTTCACTTTATTGAAGACAGTTTTAGTTGTCTTTTTTATCTCTGATTATCTTTATTTCACTTATTTTCCACATCTCTGAATCTTCATCTTTTTGTTCTCTTTTATTTCATTCAGCTGAGTAGAATTACCATTCTTTTAAGAACTCCTGTTTGCTTAGGAAAAACCACTTAAGCCTTGCTATTGAATCCAGGGTGTTGTCTCATACCGTCCTCCTTTTTGTTGCATCTGTCTCTGTTAAGAAATGCTTCCACGTGGCATTTAAGTTTCAAATTATTCTCACATTTTAAAGTACCTTTACCTTTTTTTGTACCAGATTTCTCATTATACAAAATATTTATTTCTAAACCAAAGTGTTAAGGTGAAAATCAATTTCAATGAATTTAGACTTACCCAGAAAAGAAACCTCATAGGGTCATCGTTATAGGAGACTCCCTACTGAAGGGAACAGAGGGCCCAATATGCAGACCAGACCCATTTCATAGAGAGGTCAGCTGCCTCCCTGGTGCCCAAGTAAAAGACATTGTAGATAAAATTCCCAAACTTGTGAGTCCTTCAGACTACTACCCACTGCTGGTCTTTCAGGTGGGTAGTGACGATGTAAAAATGAGAGGCTCACAATCTATTAAAAAAGATTTCAGAACCTTAGGGCAAATGCTAAAGGGATCAGGGGCTCAAGTTGTGTCCTCTACTATACCTCTAACGTCAGCAATGGATGAGGACACACTGAGGAAGAGCCGACAGGTCAATTCATGGCTCAGAGGCTGGTGCCATCGACAGGGCTTTGGGTTCTACAATCATGGATTGGTTTTCAAGGCACCAGAGCTGAAAACAACTTATGGGACACACTTGTTCCAGGGGGGGGAAAGGATCCTAGAGCAGGAATTGGCAGGGCTCATTGATAGGGCTTTAAACTAGATTTGAAGGGGGAAGGGGTTAATAGTCTCCTGCTGGCAGGTGACAAACAGAGGGGCAGCTCACCAGCAGCAGAGAGATGGAGAGCTGGTAAGGGCTCTCAACTTGCTGCCCTAAGGCAAGCCACGAATGATCCACCAGGACATTCTGTGGAAACCGAGGGGAATTGGTACAAGAGGACGACAGGGCCAGCCCAGCTGAAGTGCTTCTATGCGAATGCGTGCAGCTTGGGCAATAAACAGGATGAGTTAAGTGCCACTGTGCTGCTGGGATGCCACGACATAGTGGCTGTTACTGAAACTTGGTGGGATGATTCCCATGACTGGAAGGCAGGGATAGATGGGTATAAGCTCTTTAGGAAGGATAGGCAGGGAAGGAGAGGAGGAGGTGTTGCCCTCTATGTCAATAACCAGCTGGAATCAGTGGAGCTCCACCTGGGGAGGGATGATGAGCTGGTTGAGAGTGTATGGGTTAAAATTAAAGGCAAGACAGGGGAAGGAGATATTACTGTGGGGGTCTCCTACAGGCCACCTGACCAGCAGATCCAAGCAGATGAGGCCCTCCACAGGCAAATAGAAGCGGCTTCCAGGTCACAAACCCTGGTCCTCATGGGTGATTTCAACCACCCTGACATCTGCTGGAGGGACAACACAGCAAGGCATCAGCAATCCAGGATGTTCCTGGACTGCATAGAAGACAACTTCCTCCTCCAAATGGTAGAGGAACCAACAAGAAAAGGTGCTATGCTGGACCTTGTTCTCACCAACAGGGAAGGGCTGGTAACCAATATGAGGCTCAGAGACAGCCTTGGCTACAGTGACCATGAAGCAGTTGAATTTAATCTCCTCAGGGCAATCAGGAGGAAGTATTTTAAGCTTACGACCCTAGACTTTAGGCGTGCAGACTTTGATCACTTCAGGGATCTGCTAGCCAAAGTGTCATGGGACAAAGCCCTGGAGGGAAGAGGGACCCAGGACAGCTGGCCAGCATTCAAGGACCACCTCCTCTGTGTCCAGGAGCTATGTATACTAACAAAGAGAAAAGCAGGTAAGAATGCTAGGAGGCCTGCCTGGATGAGCAAGGAGCTACTGGACACACTATTACTTAAAAAAGAAACTCTACAGGAAGTGGAGAGAAGGACAGGTAGAACAGGGGGTATATAAGGAAGCTGCCTGAGCAACAAGAGACCTGGTTAGGAAAGCCAAAGCAGAGTTTGAATTTAATTTAGCCAGGGAGGTTAAAGGGAACACTAAGAACTTCTACAGGTATATTAATTAGAAGAAGAAGACTAGGGAAGGTGTGGGCCCCCTCAGAAAGGAAACTGGTGAAATGGTCACAATTGATGAGGAAAAGGCTGAGGTACTTAATAACTTCTTTACCTCAGTCTTCACTGCAAGGGCGTCTAGCCACACTCCTGATGTTATGGAAGACAATGCCAGGGATGGAGAGGAAGAACTGCCCATCATAAGTGAAGACCAGGTTCGTGATCACCTTAAGAACCTGAAAGTGTTCAAGTCCATGGGACCTGATGGGATACACCCACGGGTACTGAGAGAACTGGCAGATGAGGTTGCTAAACCCCTCTCTATTATATTTCAAAAGTCATGGCAGTCTGGGGAAGTCCCCACAGACTGGAAAAGGGGAAACATTACCCCCATTTTCAAAAAGGGTAAGAAGGAGGAACCAGGGAACTACAGGCCAGTTAGTCTCACCTCTGTGCCCAGAAAGCTAGAATAGAATAGAATAAACCAGGTTGGAAGAGATCTTCAAGATCATCGCATCCAACCTATCATCCAACACCACCTAATCAACTAACCCATGTAACCAAGCACCCTGTCAAGTCTCCTCCTGAACACCTCCAGTGACGGCGACTCCACCACCTCCCCAGGCAGTCCATTCCAATGGGCAATCACTCTCTCTGTGTAAAACTTCCTCCTGACCTCCAGCCTGAACCTCCCCTGGCACAGCCTGAGACTGTGTCCTCTTGTTCTGGTGCTGGCTGCCTGGGAGAAGAGACCAACCTCTGCCTGTTTACAACCCCCCTTCAGGTAGTTGTAGAGAGCAATAAGGTCACCCCTGAGTCTCCTCCTCTCCAGGCTAAGCAGCCCCAGCTCCCTCAGCCTCTCATCATAGGGCTTGTGTTCCAAGCCCCTCACCAACTTCATTGCCCTTCTCTGGACTCGTTCCAGCAAGTCAACATCCTTCCTAAACTGAGGGGCCCAGAACTGGACACAGTACTCGAGGTGTGGCCTAACCAGTGCAGTATACAGGGCGCATGGATTTAGGAAGGGCAGGTCCTGCCTGACCAACCTGATCTCCTTCTACAATCAGGTGACCCACCTGGTGGATGTGGGGAGGCCTGTGGATGTAGTCTACCCGGACTTCAGCAAGGCCTTTGACACTGTCCCCCATAGCAAACAGCTGGCCAAGCTGTCAGCCCATGGCTTGGATGGGAGCACACTGCAATGGGTTAGGAACTGGCTGGATGGCCAAGCCCAGAGAGTGGTGGTGAATGGTGCCACATCCAGCTGGCGGCCAGTCAGTAGTGGAGTCCCCCAGGGATCAGTGCTGGGCCCTGTTCTCTTTAACATATTTATTGATAATCTGGATGAGGGCATTGAGTCGATCATCAGTAAATTTGCTGACGACACCAAGCTGGGGGCAGGAGTTGATCTACTGGAGAGTAGAAAGGCTCTGCAGAGAGACCTCGACAGGCTGGACAGATGGGCAGAGTCCAACAGCATGAGATTTAACACATCCAAGTGCCGGGTTCTGCACATCGGCCACAACAACCCTATGCAGTGCTACAGGCTAGGTTCAGAGTGGCTGGAGAGTGGCCAGGCAGAGAGGGATGCCATCCAGAGGGACCTTGAGAGGCTGGAGAGGTGGGCACAAGCCAACCTCATGAGGTTCAACAAGACCAAGTGCAGGGTCCTGCATCTGGGTCGAGGCAATCCCAGGCACAAATACAGGCTGGGCACTGACTGGCTGGAAAGCAGCCCTGAGGAGAGAGACTTGGGGGTGCTGGTGGACAAGAAGCTCAACACGAGCTCTCAATGTGCACTTGCAGCTCACAAAGCCAATCAGATCCTGGGCTGCATCAGGAGAAGTGTGGCCAGCAGCTCAAGGGAGGCGATTCTCCCCCTCTACTCAGTTCTGATGAGACCCCACCTGGAGTACTGCATCCAGTTCTGGAGCCCCTATTACAAGAGGGATATGGAGGTGCTGGAACGTGTCCAGAGAAGGGCCACGAGGATGATCAGAGGGCTGCAGCACCTCTCCTATGAGGACAGACAGAAGGAGTTGGGGCTGTTCAGTCTGGAGAAAAGAAGGCTCTGAGGTGACCTAATTGTGGCCTTCCAGTATCTGAAGGGGACCTACAAGAAGGCTGGGGAGGGACTTCTCAGGATATCAGGTAGTGATAAGACTAGGGGGAATGGAATGAAGCTGGAGGTGGGGAGATTCAGGCTGGATGTGAGGAGGAGGTTCTTCACCATGAGAGTGGTGAAGCACTGGAATGGGTTGTCCAGGGAGGTGGTTGAGGCCCCGTCCCTGGAGGTGTTTAAGCCCAGGCTGGACGAGGCTCTCGCCAGCCTGATCTAGTGTGAGGTGTCCCTGCCCATGGCAGGTGGGTTGGAACTAGATGATCCTTGTGGTCCCTTCCAACCCTGACTGATACTATGATACTACTATGATACTATTAGTTTGGAACATTCATCGGGTCTTTTAAAGGGAAGTGTCTAAATTTACGCTGAAAAAAATAGTAATTTGATTTTTCTAAAGCACTGAACTCTCTGGCAACAAACAGATCTACTCAGCATTTTAAAATCATTATATTTGAAGTTAAAGCTTTGCATACCGTTTATTTTTTAAGTCCTGAACCGTGTCATTTCAGAGCCATGACTTTCCATGGCACTCCAAGTGTTATACAAGGAAATAACATCCAAGAAAACTAGGATGCAATGACATTTTGGACAAATTTTGGGAAGCAGGTCTGGTCTGCACATGATTTAGGGCCTACTCATAAGCAAAATTTTATGAACAGAAAAGTGAGGATATTAATTGTTGAAGTTAACAAAGTAATTTAAACCTTTTCCTCTCTTCAGTTTAAGGAGCAAGACCAAGATCTGAAAAAATCTTATCGGTGGAAGAAATAAAATTCCCCTGCGCTTGCCCCATGTGATGGGCTATGCCCATTCTGGAAGCAGGCAGGGGATGGCTTGTGAGAGTTTTTGCCCTCCCTGGAGGATGTTTTCCCCCTGGGAAACTGACCTGGTCTGTTCCACCCACCCTGCCCAGCAGGGGTATAAAGGGGAGGACATTGCAGCCATTGCTCTCTTTCTTCTGCCTCGTGGGGATGAAAGAGAGCTGCGGGTAGCTTGCTGCTTCTCTGCCAAGTGGTCCTCCCAGCTGCTTCCACACTTTGCAAAAGACTGGTTTTGTATTTCATATTTCTTTCTTTTCCCATCCATCCTTGTTCCCTACCCTTGTGAACCCTGACTGTTACACACACACACATATATATGAGTGTGCCTGCACACACACTCATTCATATATATATATATATATATAATATATACATATAAATATATATATATATATAAAAATACTGTTTAAAGAAAATTCTTTACCTCTCTACTTCCGAACCCAAATTATTTCTTGGTGGATTTGCTCCTTCCCTTTCTTTTCCTCTCTACTGGGAAAGAGGAGGGGAAAGTGGGGGAGGGATTCTCAGCCTGGCCCCCATCTGAGCTCATAAGCCCCAGTTAAGGCTCAAACCACCACACCCCAGCAAAGATTTATGCCATTCAAGCACTATTTCCCAAGCAACCCCCTTTACCAGCCAGTGATAAACCAAGAGGGTAAAAAACTGCCACACCATGGCAGCCAGTATCCCATTGTCCCATTGTAACTTCTACTTCTGTATTTTCTCCAATCTAAAAACTATTTCAAATCATATTCCAATGGGGTCTGTTAAGGTTTGAATCTGGTAGCTTAGCTCAGATACCTAATTATAAACAAAGAATAGGAACTTTCTGGACATCTGTGAATAAAAGGTAAATGAAAGTTAGCCATTGGATGCAAAATAATAACATAGATATGTCTATGTAATTCCATTTGCTTCTGGACTGGCATAAAAGTAGTTGCATAAACACCTGTCTCTTTTTGCCTCTTCACTCTAGATGCTACTAGTTGGTGTTTTTGCCTGGCTTTGCTAACCTTGGCTGCATTCCTTGTTGTGGCTAAGTACTAGCAGGCTATACTAACTGCTTTAACTGCTTTCTCTTCTTTCCCTTGGCAGAGGGGATGAGAGGGAGGGGGACAAGGGGGAAAGAAAGAGGCTGTTGCTAGCACCTTGGCTTGTCCAGAGTGCTCTCTGTATTGTTTATAAATTGTAAATATATGCAAATATATTTTGTACATACTCATTGCATTTCATACATCTATATTTTAGTTTGCTTGTAAATATAGCTTCATTTGCTTCCAAACGTTCTGAGCTAGTCTAGTGATTTTTTTTGGAGGGGTAATTCTCCAAATTTATGTTGGGGGGATAATTCCTAAACCCACTACAGGTCTTATGCTGTCCATGCCTCCATTTGTCTGTCTTGTGTTTATAGGAAGTGAGATGCTCATTAACCCTTCTCAAAGGAGTTAAAGAAAACCACTCCATACCAGATTGGAAAGAATTAGAAGTTTAAATGGAAGTACTATTCATACCTACATACAACAGTACAAAAGTATTTAAAATACACAAAATCCATAGTCCACCTCAGTTATGGTTCTCAAAAAAACCTCCTTAGGCCAAAGCTTTCCACAAAACTCCCTCCAAACCAGGCCAAAATCCCAGGACTCAAATGCTCCCCCCACCATGCCTATCTATCCATCTCCCCATGCCAAACTCAAGTGACACAGATAAAATTGAGCTTGACAGCTCAAGACCCCAGCCAGGCCACTCCAAGCCCCACTCCCCCACATAGGAACAATAAGGGAGCCTGCCGAGAAGGGAGAGAGTGAGGGAGAAGGGCTGGGTTCCCTTATAAAGAGGAGATGCAGGCATTCTAGGAATGAAATAATAAAAGATTACACTTTCTGGTGTGAATCTTCTGGACTGTCTAGTCTTCCTGGAAGACTTCTTTATGGTTCTTAAATGCATCCAGCTTGAAACCATATCTTCCAGAATTAATATTAATTACTAACATTTTTTAAAACGTTGTCATTAATATGACATATACAAAGCCCCCAGAAATTAATCAGTGACTTCAGCTTTTCTTTCATACAGATATGCACAGACTGACTTGCTTTCCTAAGAAGCACTTAGCGTCTCTTAATGAAGCTATCATTCAATAAAAGGGGCATGCTTGAACAAAGCTTCTACTATTCATAAGGCAGGTGTAGCACAGTTATGAAATACAGGCTCTGATTGACAACCAACAGTGGCAAGGTTTCAAGATACAGAAATTCAGTTAAGATTTAATTCACAAAAAGTATCTATATCCTTGTTTTGTTATTTTTCTCTTTTTCCAGAATCTCCAATAAACCCAGGTGGTTGCAAGATGGAGCATTTGCAAAGCAATTGTAAACAGTAATATTCTTCCATATCAGATTAGTTTGTTTGGGGACCCTCCTGTGGTGGTTTAACAGACCATTTTCCCCCAACATAGAGTGAGGAAAAGTAACACCAAAAAACCTCTGGGTTGAATTAAAGAGCTTTACTGAGAAAAAATGAAATAATACAAGGCACATTTATCTTAGCCTACTTGCAGAAAAAGCGTAGCAAAATGCAGAAACAGCACAAGAAGCCAGCAAACTATTCCCCACCTCCAGAATAGAATAGAATAGAATAGAATAGAATAGAATAGAATAGAATAGAATAGAATAGAATAGAATAGAATAGAATAGAATTAACCAGGCTGGAAAAGACCTTTGAGATCATCAAGTCCAACCTATCACACAACACCATCTAATCAACTAAACCATGACACCAATACTTAGCTTCAGTCAACACCTTAATTTTGATAGTACCATGGTATTGAATATCACCAGCATATTTAACTCAACCTCCTCCTTAGCTTTCTTATTTGGATTTATGTTAGTAGCTATGCCAAAAAAATATATGAAATTAAAATTAAAAAAACACAACAGAGTAAAAATAAACCAGATCTGTATTTTAGGGGTTACAGTTTTTGTTACAGTTTTTGTTACTAGACTAAAATTTAGTTCAGCAAGAATCTCTAAACTCAGTTCTGAGCTCCTTCATCCTAGCTGTCACTTTTCCACAAATTTCACAAGCCAGCAGATTTCTTGGCACTTAAACAAACTGCTAATTCTTGAAGAAATTCTAGAGAAGTCAAAGTAAAATATCTTAAGAAGCTGCTTCAGTGTTTCACATTCTGTAATTCAAGCCATTCATCTAAGGTCCTTTTCTCTAATAAATAACTTGGTTAATTAGGGCTCTACCATGAGACAACACAAAGAGAAGTGATGTCATTCTTCAGTACTAAAGTTGTAGCTTCCCGTTGGTATTGCAATTAATAGATTAGACAATAATCTCATGTGCAATTTAGTTATTTCAAATACATTAAAAAAAAAATAATAAACACTTTAATTCAACAACAACATGTTAATGTTCATCATTATTATTACCAGTTTGGATGGCTTCCTTCCCCTTCTTCTTGTAAATTCATTTTCCTACACATCAAACCACAGCAGGATCTAGACTTACACTCCAAGTCTGTCTCCACAGTGGTCATAACTGGTAATGGCATTTTCCTTGAGAAAGAATAGAATAGAATAGAATAGAATAGAATAGAATAGAATAGAATAGAATAGAATAGAATAGAATAGAATAGAATAGAATAGAATAGAATAGAATAGAATTAACCAGGTTGGAAAAGACCTTTGAGATCAGCAAGTCCAACCCAACACCCAACACCATCTAATCAACTAAACTATGGCACCAAGTGCTTCATCCAGTCTCTTCTTAAACACCTCCAGTGATGGTGACTCCACCACCTCACTGGGCAGCCCACTCCAATGGCCAATCACTCTTTCTATGAAGAACTTCTTCCTAACATCCAGCCTAAATCAGCCATGGCACAGCTCGAGACTGTGTCCTCTTGTTCTGGTGCTGGTTGTCTGGGAGAAGAGAGCAACCCCCACCTGGCTACAACCTCCCTTCAGGTAGTTGTAGACAGCAGTAAGGTCTCCCCTGAGCCTCCTCTTCTCCAGGCTAAGCAACCCCAGCTCCCTCAGCCTCTCCTCACAGGGCTTGTGCTCCAAACCCCTCACCAGTTTTGTTGCTCTTCTCTGGACAAATTCCAGCAACCAAACATATAAACAGCAGTCATCCTGCTACACAGATGTAGCATGTCACACAGGTTTCTTTGCCCTGATATAGGCTTGCTGGTTTGTCATCCAGCTGGGAGTAGTAGACTAAAATTTAATGCAGAGTAGAGAATCTTAATTCTACCAAAAAATTAGGAGATTTAGAAATTGGAAAGATGAAATTTGGTATCAGAAGCCACCTGGCAATAATCAGTATTATAAGGTTGCCTAACATTTGTTATTTTGAAAGTAAAATTCCCATCATCTTTGAGGTTAAATATCTACAAAAAGGAGGTGAGGATAAAGAAGAAATAAAAGTCTTTTCCTTGTTTCTTTTTAGTGTGTTTGCATTGTACATGTCTAAATCATTGTCTTTTAGGTCAAGTAGTCCCAGGTATACAAGTTGCTGAGCAACAGTGATGCTACTAAGAAGAACAAGCTTCCCTGTCTACATTTAGTGAATATACTCTCCAGATTCTAATGGGTTTATATAAAATCACATCTATAAATTAAAAGGTTTAGGTTTACTTTTCACTAATATTACATGTGTGGGTTGTCTATCACTTTGCTGCTTCCGAGGCAACTGCTTTATGGAAAATTAAGGCGAAATAGGAATACTCTACTGCAATAGCAAACACACAGTCCAGTCCAGGCTCATTTTGCACAGTGGTGGGTACCAATAAGCCATATCACAAGGGCAATGTGGAGCTCTGTGTGTTATTTTGCTTTCATTCCCATTCTACTTGGGCAATCCTGACTCACGCCATGCCCAATAGGCTGCCATGTTGCAAGACCTGGTCCCCTCAGCAGTGTGGGAGTTGCATCGTGCTGTCAGCACTAGAGGGCACTCAGGGATTAGCATATTGCTGCACTCTTCCTTGGTTCCTGAGGTGATGGTGGCACTGTTGTCCACTCAACATATATTTCCTACCACGAGACCCTTGGCATGATGGAAGCAATGTACTCTCTATGCTCAGCCCCATAAAGGAAGGGTTTACACTGCTAATGAGGACCTGATCAGGTGGTATTACAACTTTGTCAGCATAGATAAATTACAGTTACCTTAGGCATGGAAGTAGCGAGCTTGGGAAGAAATGGTGTGGCTCATCTAAGAGGAATGATCAGTCTAGCACTCCTCAGTCATCATGATGGATTTCTTTCTTTATAAGGCAATAGGTATTACTTTGGTTTCACCTCCAAAAGCCCATTCTTAAAGCACAGGTCTTGCAGAAAATGCCATGTCTTTGTGAATTAACATCTCTGTCTCCTCCAAAGGACAAGAACAGCACATTTCCAGAGGTTTGCTTTTCCTTGGGTGCTAATGGGAAACCAGTTAAAGAAGTATAAAGCTAATTACTAGTTTACTAGGTTGTCATTTTCCAGAACTCATAAGAAAACCCTCACTGAAGTTCAAAGGCCACCCATGGCTAGAACACAAGAAGAGCCTATTCCCAGTGAGCTCCACTGCCCTTTTTGTGATGGAAGACTTAAACTGACCTTAAATCATGTCCAGCTGTGCTTTAGAAAGTCTAGCCATAAATAGATTCGGTGATGTTGATTCTAAAATATTCCCTTCGTGACTAATTTGGTTTTTTTTTCCCTGATATTTAACCTAATTTGCTTCAGGGTAAGCCCTTAGCTTTTGGCCCATTGACAAACAAAAATGCCTAGTCCCTGTACTCCTTTTCATTCCCTCTGTGGAACTATGGATACTTATTATCTCTTCTGTCTTTCTGTTTCTTCAATAACTTCTGGAGTATAAACACATCTGCTACTTTTCTCCTTACTAGTTAGGGGATAAGCAGATTCCAGGTGCTCAGAGACAACAAAGCAGATGCTATCAGTGAAGTTTAGGTAAATGCCACATTCCCCATACATCTCTGGACCAAATTCTTTTGTGCCTAAATACCTTCAATTATCATCCACAGGCTCTTACTGAAACACTTATCTCTGGGATGTTTTCCTCCTTGCTATCAGGGTATCTTCTCCACTGAGACTACTAGCTTAACATCTTTTACATGCTTCACCAATATTTTAAGTAATGTGTACTGTACACCTCATGCTTAATATGACCTTTTCAAATGGTAGGAGGTTTAAGCCTGAGCTTGAACTGTAATACTACACAGATTTTTATTTTAATAGAATAGAATAGAATTAACCAGGTTGGAAAAGACCTTTGAGATCACCAAGTCCAACCTATCATCCAACACTATCTAATCAACTAAACCATGGCACCAAGCACCCCAGCCAGTCTCTTCCTAAACACCTCCAGTGATGGTAACTCCACCACCTCCCTGGGCAGCCCATTCCAATGGCCAATCACTCTTTCTATGAAGAACTTCTTCCTAACATACAGCCTAAACCTCCCCTGGTGCAGCTTGAGACTGTGTCCTCCTGCTCTGGTGCTGGCCATCCAGGAGAAGAGACCTGGCTACAACCTCCCTTCAGGTAGTTGTAGACAGCAATAAGGTATCCTCTGAGCCTCCTCTTCTCCAGGCTAAGCAACCCCAGCTCCCTCAGCCTCTCCTCATGGGGCTTGTGCTTCCAAACCCCTCACCACCTTTGTTGCCCTTCTCTGGACACGTTCCAGCAACTCACCATCTTTCCTAAACTGAGGGGCCCAGAACTGGACACAGGACTCAAGGTGTGGCCTAACCAGTGCTGAGTACAGGGGCAGAATGACCTCCCTGCTCCTGCTGGCCACACTGTTCTTGATACAGGCCAGGATGCCATTAGCCTTCTTGTCCACCTGGGCACACTGCTGGCTCATGTTCAGCCTACTATCAACCAGTAACCTCAGGTCCCTTTCTGCCTGGCTGCCTGACCCCTTGAGCAGCAACCACTAATGAAGTAAGTTAACGCAGTGAAATGGATGGCATATTGGCAGGTAAATAGGGTATCTGCAGGATTCTCTGCTGGCTTTCCAATTAAACATTAGTGCCAATAGCACAAGATACAATTAGCATTAGTCTAATAATGTCATCATCTTTTGCTTTTTCCTTTTTTTCCAATCAGGAATTAGAAACTGGGAATACAATGGTGTCAGTTTGCATGGGAAGAGTGCTGGACCTACAGAGTTTTGCAGAACACTGTAAGCATCTTGCTAATGCAAACAACGGGACAAACTCACCATAAAATTAAGGGAACAAAAGCTCTCCACCCAACAGTGTGTAACACAATGTTGTTCTTTATTATATTATTTAAAAGGGGCTGGTTTACTCAGTCATAAATTAATAATTCAGAAGGTGTGAGAAGGCACAGCCAATTAGGTGCAGTCATTTGCATTTTTATGCTTCTTCATTAGTTTTCTAAGGTTCCTCTCCTCTATCATAGCGATGTAAATGTCATCTTCCAAAAGGTGAATAGCCAACCTGGTTTTTGTTTGCATGGCAATAAGGCCTCTTCAATTATTCAAAAAGCAAACAATTTAATAATTTTCAAGACAAAGCTTTGTTACTACAATACCTTTTTTATGTTGGTTGTCACAAAATATGCTTTTTAGATGGAATTTATTTTAATCTGATGCAGAGAATTTATCAGTGGCTGATTTTCTGGGGTTCCTAAAATTATATCTAATTTTAATCATGTTAGTGATCCCCTGAAGGGAGGTATTAAAATCCTTTCTAAATTTAGAGGATGACAAATAACTCCATGTATGATAGCTTTGGTTGCAATGCAGGATCTCTTCACCCTTGTGCAGGATTCAGGAATAAAGTAAGTGACATTTGACAGTTAGGAGAACTTCCTTTTCTTACCAAGGAAGGCAGTGATTCTTCCTCATGCCCTAGATATCTGCTGGCACCTGCACCCTCAAAAGCTTCCTGCCACCTGCCTCAGGGATCTCCCTTTTGGTCATTACCTATCTAAGGGCACTCTTGCTAAAGTTGATGCCTTTAGCTTCTGATAAACACTCCTGAGGCCAGAAAGGTTAAAGCTAAAAGCCTTCCTGAAGGCATAACTAAAGCCTTGGTCACCAGAGTGCTTCAGGTCAGCTATACTTGCTTAGTCTCTTTCTTCCCATACAAGGCACGGGCAGATCCCACTAGCTTCTCAGAGAGCTGTTCCTAACCTGTAGCTGGCCTGACACTTGCTTATTTTTCCATTTTTACCATGGTATTTTCCTTTCCAAATGCTTTCTATGTCAGGTGATTTCATTTTATTTTTATAATTATTTTATTTTTAATACTGTCCCTCATCCCAGATGTAGACAGTGCATACACACACTCAAGCACACACATAAGCAAAGCAATGCTGAGGCTGCACCTTTATATCAATGTCTCTGAGGCAGAATGTAAACCAAAAGAACTCAACAGATATTTCAGAGGACTAGTGGGGATTAATCTAAAAAAAAAAAAAAAAAAAAAAAAAAAAAGGAAAAACCAATTAAAAACCTAAAGAATTAAGGAAAGTTACACTGTATTTTCTAAGGCAGCCTCTGAAGGGACCTGGCTCATCAAGTTGCTGTGAATGTTACTTGACGGCTGAAGAAGCAATAGGAAATCTGCCATTTTCTATTTACCTTTGCAGGATGCTAACCTTTGGGGATGTTTGGTTTTTCTAGAGGCAACCTGGAGCACTGCCCATTCCTGAAGGCTACAACACCCCTACCCAGCTCACCAAAATCCACTCCATGCTGTTCCCTAACAACTTCAGCTTTGGAGTTCACAAACTATACAGACCATCCTGGAATTTCTGTCAACAAGAAGGCATGATTTCTGTCATTCCTTGCTAGTTCAGATTGTATGCTTGTAACAGAACAAATGACCAAATATAAGAGCAGCAGGGTGTGATAGTGTATTTTAAAAGGCTTTTCTTCCTTTTCTGTTAACCTCTTGATGGAGGCTGTGTGCAGAGGCCAGGGTCTCAGTCACTCCACACAGGAAGGGGAGGGTGGCAGAGGAATGGACAGCTGACTTACCTATAAGAGCTATAACGCAACAGCAAGCAACATTATGCTAGTAGGTACAATGAGGTGAAGCAGGTGCCAGCAGGTGCAGTGAAAAAGGAGAAACAAAATTACTTGAATATGTACTTTTCAGTAGAATTGACTAAAAATTTAAATTAAAAAAAAAAAAAAAACCAAAAAAAACAACTTTGGAAAAAATAAAGGTTACTGGAAGCATAGAAGAGAATATTTTCTAAAATCATAACAGTGGCAGGAGTCACTATCTATACACTTCCTCCAGCACCACCGTTACTTCCTCCCCTTGTCCCCAATTCCAGCTCTAACACGTCTCCTGCATGATCTCATGCAAGAGAGACAAGGATAGCCCACAGGCATGCTAGGTTGTCATTTGTATTCCCAGATGACAGACACTCCCAACTTCCAGAGTTAATCTTTAGAGCTGCAGTGCATTAATTTTTCCCCTTCCTAAACAGGCAGAAACAAGGATCTGTGAACATGCTTCTTTGAAGATGAAGGACCAATTCTTGTAAGCTGAATGAATTTCTGGGTCTGATGTCCTTAAGAAAAAGAAATCTTTTGTTACATAGTGAACAATTTGAGTATCTTATATCACATACACCCAATACATTATAAATTATTATTAAGCTTATAAATTATTTGCAGATCATCTCAACAAAATGCCCATTTCACAATTTTTACTAAAAGATATTAAGAAGGGATCTGTTGATTAATTAATATCACTCTTTTCATCACACATCTACAGGACTCCCCTTATATTAATTTCTGTATGAAAACCAAGAGTGCAGCTAAGCCAGACTGGAGCCAAATAGTTTGAAATTCAGTCCCTTGTTTTCAGCATATTTTCCAGTCCTTTAAGCTTATCCAGCTGTTATCAAATTCTTTAAATTGAAACTCTTTAAATTAAACTCACAGAATCACAGAATCACCAAGGTTGGAAGAGACCTCAAAGATCATCAAATCCAACCTGTCACCACAGACATCATGACTCAACCATGGCACCAAGTGCCACGTCCAATCCTCTCTTGAACACCTCCAGGGATGGTGACTCCACCACCTCCCTGGGCAGCCCATTCCAATGGCAAATCACTCTTTCTGTGAAGAACTTCTTCCTAACATCCAGCCTAAACTTCCCCTGGTGCATCTTGAGACTGTGTCCTCTTGTTCAGGTGCTGGTTGCTTGGGAGAAGAGACCAACCTGCACCTGGCTACAACCACCCTTCAGGTGGTTGTAGAGAGCAATAAGGTCTCCCCTGAGCCTCCTCTTCTCCAGGCTAAACAATCCCAGCTCCATTTCTATTTATATATAAATGTATATGACTATACATATTAAAAACCTATTAAATATATGTATAAATATATATATGTATATATATATAAATAAATATATATATACACACACAGAAAAACTTTAAATCTTTAAACAGGGTATCATGAGCAATAATGAAACACAGCGCTGGCAGGCTGGTGGATCCTAGCTCGGGCATATAGAGGGAGCTGTGCAGTGCCCCACTTTCTCCTTTATCAGATGCACAAACGCCCAAGCCAGATCTCACCAAGGATCTATAGGCTTTGTAGCACATTACCCTTTCCCCTCAAAGTAAATCTTCACCTGAGAAATGCAAGCTTCCTGCTTTTATTCACATTCTCCTTGTAATAGTACTTTGGCCATAGCATACCGTAAAAGCTCCATGAGTATCCGATTATCCATTGTAAAATCAAATCCTTCTCAGTCTCTATTTCCTAGCTTGGGGTTTCTTCCATCCTGCAAGTGTGACTTGAACTGTTCCTCACTGCATGGGCTTTCAAAACAAAAATCTTGTACCACTCTGTAAAAAAAAACAGATTGTTCTCTGGCTCTCACAAGCCTTATTTAGAATTTAATTCTTCACCAGTTTTAGTGGTATAAGAAAAACTAATTGACAAAAGCTCACGCTTTCTTGTCTCATTAATAAAGATAATGTAAAGGGGGCAAACCTCACAAGGAAAAAGCTCTCACCATGAAGATTCCTTTTTTACAGCAGAAAGATCTGTTAATTTCTAATTAAATTCATAGATGTTAGGTAGATTTTCCATTGCTTTATTTCCTTAACAAAACATCTTCTGGTGTGAATGTATGCCTTTTGTTATTTCATTTAAAACTATCAGATGCAAGTCAATTAGACATACAGATTTAAAAACTTTTCACATTAATAATCTGCTATGTAACTGGCTAAAACTAAAAGGACTACATCATCATGTCATATGACTATACCTCCTGGCTTTCCCCAAATGCAGACTTCAAGTGTTTGAGATTCTGCTTTTCATGAATTGTCAGTTTTGCTATTATCACACAGGACAGAACAACATATCAGGATGCCCAGTACAACCAAATTTCTTTGACTACCTTTTCATTCTTAAATCTGTTAACCATAGATTCTGTCTTTAACATTTTGCTTCTAAATCCAGGACCACTGTTACCATGATGGTTCCAGGTTTTCATTTTTTCTTTCACATTTCACTATGATTTATAGTTGCATTTAATTTTCCTTTGGCCTATACTGTTCTTTCCTTAAGTCACTGTGACAATGCCGTTCTGAATTAAGTAATTTGGGCCTGTAGTAAAATGCTATTTGACAAAGGACAATTATCTTTCTAATTTTTCTGTTTACATTTTCTTCAGCTGACTGTCTCAAAATTATTTTCAGCTTCATTAAATTGTCCTTTGCAAGCCCCCAAGAATATGTATTCTTGGAAGAACCCACAATAAAAATCTAATAAAGATAAAATCAGTTCCATCTATATTTTTCAGTTCTGTAATTAACTCTGCAATTTGTAAGGTCCAAGATAGAATTCTGTCTCATTAGATACAATTTTTGTTTACATAGGAAATTATGCATAATCTGAAAAATTCAAATGATGTCTTGAAATCAGCAGTCTGTGCTACACATTTTTCAAACTGATATCAACTCATAAAGACATTCATTCTTGCTAAATACCGCAGCTCAATGGCTGTGCAGCTATTTGCCTGATTCTATAGTGTGTCTGGACATTTCTAGCAGATCAAAGCTAGCAACCTCTCTTGTGCTTTATCACAGTGACTTTGATCCTACAGAATATTTCCCTTTTTTTGTCCATGGTCAGTAACTTGTAATTTAGTGTGGCCATTTTAAAACCCAGCATCCTTTGTACTGCTGCATTTTTCATTCAATTTTTTCACCACAGAATGTTACAGCCAATAATTTTAACATTACAAGCATGGGAATCTCCCTATTTGTTTTCAGAAGACCTAGCCTTATGTTCATCAATGAGAAATTTGTACTGTACATATTGCACATTACAAATGAAATGCTTTACATATTAGAATAAAATAAGCTATATATTAGTATAAAATAAGCTATTATTAAGCTATGTCATTAAACATTTTCATATTTAACTGTTATGGTTATATTTGCTATAGACAAGGTCAGATAACTCAACTGAAGTCAGTGTGAAATGCAAGGAAAAGCAGATTTCATTCCATATTCATTCTTCTACACTTCATTACCTTACAATCATTCTCCTGCTTATAATGAGTATGAAGTATGACTGAGTCTAGAAAAAAAGTGTTAGGGGCTTCTATCAGCATTTCTTGGTACAGCTGTCATTATTTTTTTAAGTTGCTATGGAGACTTACTAGTTTGAGGCATCAGTGTTTCCAAGATTTTCCATAGAAATAGTCCTTTGGCTCCAGTGCACACCCCAAAACAAGCATGAACATCCTCCAGGATAATTTATCTCCAGTTGAACATATTAAAATATCTACACAATTGCTAGATTATGGTAGGAAGCAATCAGACTTGCTAAGGGACTGAGCTAATGACATACTTGATATAAAACTTTTAGTAGGTAGAGTGAGTTCATAATTAAGCTTTCAGGGGAGAAAAATAGGCAAAAATACACAGCTGGGAGAAAATAGGAAAGGCAGAATAATTCTGTTAAAACAATGTTTTTGTGCCTTCCCAATAATTTAGATTTTAAGGCTCAAAACCAGACCACCCCTAGTAAATCTCAGACTTCTCAGAAGTTAAAATACTCATTTCTGCCAGGTTTCTTCTCTTCCTCTTTATGCTGAAACAGAAATAACTATTTCTTTTTCCTTTTAAAAAAATTGTCACTTTGGGGAATTGTAGAAGGAATACACTCTAAGAATTGCGTAGCCCAGCAGCAGTAGTGTCAAATGACAAAAATCATCAACCACTTTTATATGAACAAAGCATATAGCTATTGTGGCTGAATGAAAATCCCACAGTGCAGCCACGTAAAATATTCTGCTCTGAATTTAAATTACTGAGGGTCTGATAACACCTTCCACCTGCTGTGCAGAGATACAAACAGACAGGACTAGTTGGTTTACACCAACAGAAGTAAAGGGCAGGAACTTGCTCTGGGCTGGGAATGCGGGATCTCACCTTCCAAAAGCGTTGGAAGGCGGGTGCGTGTGTGTGTGTGTGTGTGTGTGTGTGTGTGGAAACAGAATGAAAAGTTTACTTCCTGTGGTTTACTTTCACTGATGCTTCTCTGCTTTTTGTTCCAGCTTCCATCCCTGTCTCCTTTTCTTTTTACACATTAGCTTCACTGACATATTGTTACAAAATCTAATATTGGCCAAAATTTGCAGAATAAACAGTCAATTAATAAAGCCTTCCAGAGACAAAACCAAAGTGAAAACCAAAAGGAAACCTAATCACAGAAATTTTTGTCCATTCAGTGACACTTCAGACCCTTCAGGTTAGTGATTCAAGGATCTGCGTCATTATTTGAAAAGACCACAGAATAATTACTCCTGATGAGGAAGAGAGGACAAGATTCTCTTGATCATTCAACTCCGTATTTCCATGCTTGGTCAGCAGGAGCTGAGCAGGTGCCCTCACAGCCACCTGTAGCCCTCCAGTGGGGCTCTGAAGGAACAGCAGTTCTACCATTTCCTCATTTCTCATGATCACTAACGTCCACGTGCCTGGCTTGCTTTCCTGCAGCACTTGGGTAACCCGGGGTTACAGCTGGATATTTTTTATTACTGCAGCACTTTTTCCCTAATTTACTGAAGCCTGTTGGTAAAGAAAAATTACAATAATAACCCCCCCAAACCTTTCCAAGTTTTATTTAGTAATGTTATTTCAGCATTTGGAAGAAGCACCAATTTTCCAGTTTTATTGATGCTTCCTGCTATTTATTCTCCTTGTATTTCACATTGTGAGATAATTTTGTTTGCATTGATGATATATACTCCATTGACATACCTCTTTTTAAGTGCAGACAGACTACGTGATGCTCATCTACAGACTCTTTTTCCATAAAAATTAGTGCACAGAGAGTATAACTTCAAGTTTTCACCTCACCATCAGCCCCTTTGGCTGAAGAGAATAAAACCAACCTGGACTCTCTACATGCTAAAGATACTGGTTTATGGGAAAGCCTACACTGGGTTTCAAGCCCCTGGGTGGGTTTTAAACTAGTCACTGACAAACTGACCAGTGAAACTGGTGCTATGGACACAGATGTGTAAATTAATTAAATTCTGTAAAAAGGAAGCAGAATAGTACTGGCATTTATAACTATGGGAAAGTCTTAGCAGTGTATGACCTATGACTTTATTTCAAAAACAAGCTTACCTGCAGTAGCTCTTTTGCAATTCAAGAAAGTAAAGATGCAAGACAGCAGCACCTGGTGTAAATGGGAGCTGTACAGAATATGTAGACTATGAACATGGTATTTTCCCTAATACAGAGTATGGTGACAACATAGACTGAACATATAACCAAAGAAATGGTGAACAGACTAGACTAGACTAGACTAGACTAGACTGGACTAGACTAGAATAGAATAGAATAGAATTAACCAGGTTGGAAGAGACCTTTGAGATCACTGAGTCCAACCTATCACCCAACACCATCTAATCAACTAAACCATGGCACCAAGCATCCCATCTAGTCTTTTCCTAAACACCTCCAGTGATGGTGACTCCACCACCTCCCTGGGCAGCCCATTCCAATGGCAAATCACTCTTTCTATGAGGAACTTCTTCCTAACATCCCGCCTAAACCTCCCCTGGCACAGCTTGAGACTGTGTCCTCTTGTTCTGGTGCTGGTTGCCTGGGAGAAGAGACCAAGTGCAAGGATAATGAAGGGACTGGAATACCTGTCTGATGAGGAAAGGCTGAGAAACCTGGGGCTGTTTAGTATGAAAAATAGAAGATTGAGAGAAAATCTTGTTAATGTTTACAAATATCTGAAGGGTGGGTGTCAAGAAGGGGGCTTTTCAATGGTGTCCTGTGGAAAGATGAGAGGCAACAATACAAACTGGAAAGCAAGAAGTTCTACCTCAACATCAGGAAAAAATTTCTTTACTGTAAAGGTAATGGAACACTGGAACAGGCTGCATAGGTTGTGGAGGCTCCTTCTCTGAGGAATTTCAAGAGCCATCTGGATGGGTTCCTGTGTGACCTACTCTAGGTGATCCTGCTTTGGCAGGGGGGTTGCACTCCAGGTCCCTTCCAACCCTGACTATTCCATGGTTCTATAAAGCGGTGTGGTTTGATACCACAAGTCTGCCAATTTCTTGGGCTGGATTATGAAAACTGTCTGTATTTTAAGGTTAAGGGTGGACTTGTGTCCCTAGTAATTTTAGATGTTTATATACAGACATCAAAATGACCAAACTGTGTCAGACCGTGGGTTCATCTAGCCTAAAATAGTCCCTTTAAATTCATAAACTCACCCTCTACACCTGTGATAGTGTGGGAAAACCCTGCTTATTTAAGTAATGTTTTACTTTGAATAAAAATAGTCTATGACACAGGACAATAAAAACACAGTTGAATTTGAAGTATCTGTCCATTCAAATACTACTAAGAAGTGAAGAGTGGGCTTCTTAGGATTATTTCAGACTCTAAAAAGAAAAGTAAAATCAACATAGTTACAGTGTGCAAGATGGCAATAATGAAGAACTGATAATAATTCTAGCTTTCCAATTAATTTGTTCCTAACCCAGGATAATAAAAGCACTTACAGAAAGATTGCATTTAGTTGAAAGTATCACAGTATCATAGTATAACTTAGGTTGGAAAGGACCTCGAGGATCATCGAGTCCAACCTATCAACACAGATGCCATGACTAGACCATGGCACCAAGTGTTGCTGCAATCTCCTAAAGCTTTCAGGAGGACTACCTGAGAAATCAAGACATGTATACTTGTTTCTGTCTAGCAGTTAAAAGCCGTATTTTGCAATGAGATTTTTTTAATAACACGTCACTGAGAATTCACACCAGCAAGTCAGTGCCACGTTGGCAAGCGAAAGGTAGTTCTTTCGTACAGTATTGATATAAGGTTAGAAATTATTATAGACGAACTGCACCCAAACAGCGGATCTCCATAGACAGTGATGGACTCTCCACTCCCAGAAACTGATATGAAATAGGCATAAATTGAATGAGAGGTTAATTTGCACAAAACAGAAATCTCAGTGATATTTCTATGCAAAAGGAAGTGTGCCCTTAAGGCCCTAATCAGTCAGAGGCAAGTATGATTAAGAACCATGAAGAAACAACTAAAACTCAGGGGTAATGGTATTTGAGTGAAGGTACAGCTCTGCTTGCAGATCCTGACTTTTGACTACTTCACTGTGTAATTTTATGTTTGCACAGTAAGTTGGAGGAGCACATGTATTGACACTGTGGCTATCAGCAAGGAATAAAATTAGGACCAATGAACAACAAAAAAAAGAACTAGCTTCTATGGTTCATTTTAGAGGACTCCATCTACTAAATATGTGTGATGAGATTTCATTACTGTCACCTCAGGAGAATTCCAGTGCTTGTAGGCTTGCAAATACTGGACAAGATCAGTCTTGTTGGTGCCTGGGACGTTGTACCCATGGTCATTATGCCTTCTCACAGCTGACCTGTACTAGGAACAAAAGCTGCCAACAGAGGGCCAAATTGAGATATCAATCACAACAAATTGTGCAGATCCTCCTCTTTCTTAAGAGGGAAAAAATGAACAAAATTAACATGAAATTACTAAAGCTCCACTGAGTTAAATGGAATAGTTCCAATCTTATTAAAACTGTTGACAAAGTGGCTTGGTCTACTCTTGCCATATGACACCTTCACATTAAGAATGACATCTTTACTTACATCGCTTTTTAGTTCCATTTAGATTTTTCATAGCATGAAGAAAAATCCTCACATGCACACATACACACACACAAAAATCAGTATAAACAAAACAAAACAAGCAAAAAAAACCCCATATTTTTTTCTTGGAAACAAGGTTTTTGTTTTGTTTCATTAACTAATGAGAGAGCATCCTTTAAAATACGTGTCATGAGAAATTTTTAACCAGATTCTCTTCTACTTCAGGATCTGTACAAAAGTACTAAATTCCTTCTGCAGTGATGACATTTGATTTACTTTTATTTTGGTTCTCTTCACAGTTAAAACAGATGTTGAAATACAGACTTCTTTCAGTTAAAAGGTTTGGGAAATGCAGAGATCTCAAGATGCTTCTGATGGTATCAAGGTACATAATCTCTATGGATAGGATAAAGATCCTTTTACTCCATTATTTCAGGTCCAAGTAACATTTGATACTGGACCTGACACAGGTGATCCTGAGTCATTTGAGGTATTCCACATCCTTGTGGTGAACCCATGTACTTTGCAGCATTTATTATGGGTGAGCAATATGGGTTTTGCAGAACCAGAGGTGAAACCAAACTCTTCATTCCTCCCTTCAACGACGCAGCCACACTGCCTTGGGAAGGGTCTGTAAAATCACAGTATCACAGAATCACCAAGGTTGGAAGAGACCTCAAAGATCATCAAGTCCAACCTGTCACCACAGACCTCATGACTAGACCATGGCACCAAGTGCCATGTCCAAATCCCCTCTTGAACACCTCCAGGGATGGTGACTCCACCATCTCCCTGGGCAGCCCATTCTAATGACAAATGACTCTCTCAGTGAAGAACTTTTGCCTCACCTCCAGCCTAAACTTCCCCTGGTGCAGCTTGAGACTGTCCTCTTGTTCTGGTGCTGGTTGCTTGAGAGAAGAGACCAACTCCCTCCTGGCTACAACCACCCTTCAGGTAGTTGTAGAGAGCAATGAGGTCTCCCCTGAGCCTTCTCTTCTCCAGGCTAAACAATCCCAGCTCCCTCAGCCTCTCCTCGTGGGGCTTGTGGAGCCATTAATGTGCCAATGTATTGGCACATGTTGTTGTGGCATTGTTGTGACATGTTGTATTGGCAATGTTTTGGCCATAAATGACCAAAATGTAGCCATAAAGTGATTTCTAGGTTTGCCCCTCACTGTTTCCAGGTGTTAGCTCATTTTCTCAAGCAGATGATCCTTAGACTATAAAAACCTACTGTTCCTGACAGCTGTGTAGGAAATCCTTTCATTCAAGTTTCAGGCGTCTGCACAGTAAAACTATGGTCTGGGTCCAAACACAGATGATGACTTACTTGGAAAGCTGCTACAACCACATACAACAGCACTTGCAATGGTGGCCTTCTTTTTTTTTTTTTTTTTTTTTTTTGAAGAAGAAGAAGAAAATGAAACAAAAATTTACATGCAAAAAATGAGAGCAGATTCTTCTTCATTTCTGTTACTGAGGTCTATATTCATTGTGCTTTTTCTGCACAGTGAATTTTATGACTTTGAACTCCGAAGGTGAAAAAGTAAGAAGACAACTTCTCATTCTAATCTACATATTAGATTAAGTATAAATATAATTCTTACACCAGATGTACATTTAGTCTGTAATGTTAATTATACCTCTGTGTATCTGCCACTCAGTTAGGTCCCAATATAGCCACACAGCTTCAGTGGCTTTACAGAACTGAAAGGGGAAAATAAATCATAGTTCTAATGAGAGTTCAAAACTCTGTAACAGCATTTGCTGGAAGAAATATGAAAATAATTCAAACTGGAACAACTCTGGAATAAAAGAGAATATTTCAGTATGTATTGAAACATGACCTAAAAATGCCAGTAATTTGAAGTCTCTGAAGTCTCTAGAGTAACAGTACTTTTTCACTTCTGGTAAAATTGCAGCATGTGGATTTTTCAGAGTGGTGTATTTTATGTTACTGAACCTCACGTTTTTTTAATTGACAATTGCGTTTGCAAAACAGCAGATCTAATTCAAGAAATGTTCAAAATGTCAACATTTGTCCTTTAAAGATGAAGCCTACAGAGACCTAATGAATCAATATTCAATCTCTCCAGCCAAGATCTCATACCCCGAGTGTGTGTGTTTATGTGCATTTGCATGTGTGTTCTAAGATACTAGCACAAGATCTTTTTACATGGGTTGCTTCAGGAGGATATAGAGATGGGAAAACAAAAGACAGTTTTTGGTGTATAAAGTCAGAGACAAAAACTGGTAACACACATCACAAATTCACAGTTTTGCTCTATTTGTTTCCCGCTGGACTTGATCAGAGCGTCTGGGTTGATACTAATTGGTTTAAAATAAGTACACAACAACTGCAGATGCTCCAGTTTTTTAACTGCTATTGTAAGGAAGACAATTGTCCTACATAAGTAGAGTAACTATGGAAGTGAGAGTTATGTTACTATCTCTACTCATGACTTTCTAAACATTGCATGATGAATGACTCTTTGGGGAATCTCTCCCAGCTGTTTGTTTTCTTTTGGAGATAGAAGGAACGTTTGACACTTACATTATCTCTGCAGCATAACTGGAAAGCAATTCCAAGAAGCAAGATAAATTATTTTTTATAAGACAGTACATTCCTTCATGTGGCACACAGAAGACAAGACACATGTCAGCTTTCAGTTACCTTATGAAAGCTATCTTTTAGTTATAATAGGTAAGACGGTAATTGCAGGAACGCAACAAATAAGCCTAGAAGGCCACAATGCCTTCTTAAGAGTTTATAAAATTCCAAATACGAGCTTCAAAGTATTGGGTTGGGTTTTGATTGTCTTGTCACGTGGGACATGTGACACGTGCAAACAGGTCATGAAAAACAGATAAGAAATACTACAACCTAAGCCTGAACTCAAGGAAAGAAACAGTTAAAGAAAGTATATATGCCTGCTTACATCCCTACAGTAAACAATCAATCACTTCAAAAATTAAGAGAGAATGGTTCAGTCCTCATTCTTCCTGAAATAAGTATTGGTTCACTGGTGATTTAAAATTATTGGTATGATGTAAATTTGACAACAGTAAAAAAAGCCCCATAGTGTCTTGTGCAGGGTAATTTTTATTTTGTTGTGGGTTTCTTTTCCCCTATCACCCATTTAAACAGAGCACCTTATTTTTCCACAGATAAGCAGCAATATCAGGAGCACCAAGTGCAACACATTTGAAAGAAGCCTTATTCCCAAAGAGGTAGCATCCAATATTATTTGGACTAGGTCAATATATAATTTCCAAGGTATTTTCTTTTTAGAAAGAGTTTTAATTATGGCTTGACATTATCACAAAGATGGACAGATTCCAAAGGTTTTCAGAAACGGTGACTTTAAGAAACATAATCAACACATGCTTTGTTTGACAATCATATAATAAAAACTTGGAGTCTAAGACACAAACTCACACTCCAGAAATCAACAAGATATCTTCAAATATAATGCCAGGAATGTGAAATCCATGCTTTGCTTAGGTATAGTTACAGCAAAGGAGTGTTTTAGAGAACAAAAGCAACAGAACAGAAGCCAGCTGGAACAGGATGCCCAGGGAGGTGGTAGAAGCCCCATCCCTGGAGGTTTTTAAGGCCAGGCTGGATGTGGCTCTGAGCAACCTGATCTAGTGTGAAGTGTCCCTGCCCATGGCAGGGGGGTTGGAAGTAGATGATCCTTGTGGTCCCTTCCAACCCTAACAATTCTATGATTCTATGTTTTTATCTCTAAAACAGCTGCTGCATTTTATTATGCCACTAAGAGAGGAAAAGCCTCTCCCACTAGCCACTATATTAAGTAGCTTGCTGTAATTGCTGCATAGCACTTGGCAGTTGCAGGCATGGTAACAGTTAGCATTAATAAAAGTAGAAACTGTTCTCACAGTTGCGTGTCTCACAGTCCCATGTGTGAAACATATCACATTTAGTGCAGACAAACTGGACATCTGCACTATGGATGGCCGCAAATCATGACAGAACAAATGCATTCAGCTAAGTGCATATCCCTGTGACCATATACCGGATCCTGAGTAATTACATAGTGATAAAATATACAAGTATAATGATTACTGAAATCACTGCTTATTTGTTCTGTGTTCTTGCAGAACTCAGTGATGCACTAATAAAAAGTATTAACTTTGAGGGACTGTTTTAATTTAAACATGAATGTTTTATTGCATACAAAATAATGTGGCTGCATGCATCTTAGATAATTTTTTTCCTTATACCTTCATCTATAGGGAAAGAATGAGTCAGAGTAGCCAGCACATAGCTCCATCTGTACCTGTCTATTCCCCAAATATTGCAACAAATATTTAAGGATCTTTTCAAATGACAGAAATAAAAGTCAGGGTCATAGCTAAGGACAGCTTGTGGAGGAGGGGATTAGCATTCCTCAAAGTGATTTCTTCTTCCATCTATTTTTTTTTTAATATCCTCCATAAACAGACCTCTGTAATTTCAAACACATTTTCAGAATTCAGTTCTAAAAAGGTATCTTCCAAAATAAATGTTTTTCTTGGCTTATACACAAGCTATCCTATCTTTTCTAGTACAGATATGGGTGGAGAAGGCTTATGTGTGTGTATATATGCTGTGTATACACAAGTATCAGTGTAGCTTCTATTTAGCATTCTGTACTTACACTACTTATGCAAAGGTATTGACTGTATATCTTTGCTGCTAAGGTGTTTTCAGTCTCTGTTTCATCAAAAAATAGTTATTTACTGGATTGATTAGGTGAACATTTATCTGTTTTATCTGACTTGTAGGCTAATGCCAGAAGAAAGTTCCACATGCTCAGCTCCTTTACAAAACAGATCTTGATTTTGCATATCGAAATACAGGGCAATTCTCCAGCATCTCCACCCCACACAAAGAGAATTCTCCTCTTTTAAGCGGCTGTAAGCTCTGAATTGATATAAATTGCATTCACTTTTCATTTATTTTTAGAGATTGCTTTCAGATCAGAAATTGGTAAATGGCTTTGTGGAATGACCCCTCCACTGTCACCCTCTGCCTTGTCACCATGCAGCAATAACTAGCTATTTCTAAAAGCAAAATAAATGCAGTGCTTCCTAAAGACTGCAATATAAAATGTTCAATTTATATTTGCCTTCTCACTTCTGTTTTGGCAAGCAGTTTTCCAGGTTTCAGATTAAATTCCTCAGTAAATAGTTCTCCCTGTCTCAAAGCGTGTGGCCAAAAAGTGTAATGAACCTGATTCTTAGTAGCTCTTCAATTTAGGTCCTCATCCACCATTTTGCAGAATGAAGACAGGCAAAACAAACAGAACCACTGATCTGACAGCAACTTGCAGCCATCTAATACACAGGTGTAATTTATTGCCATTCAAATTGGTGCAGATAGCACCAAGTTCTTCTCTCACTACATATGATACATGGCTCAGTAAAGGAACTTGACCTCTCTCCAGGCCACATAGAGAAAGAAAAAAAGATGTCACTTTCAAGTGTATAAGGGAGAAAGACTAAAGTTGGGGTTTTTTCCATCCTTTTAAGCTAGTAAATTAAACTAGAAGATGAAGAAAGGGAGAACACTATGTAGTTATAAAGTTGAAAGAGAATGCTTTTATATAATTCCTTCAGTATGACTTTTGCACAATTGTGTCAGAAGACACACATGAATTTTACTGTTGGTCTCACTCCTTCTGTACCTCAGATAGCCATTTCCTTAACAGGAAACCTCCCCTGCTCTAGTCTTCTTAGCATGGGCATCCCTGCAATATATGGCATTTAAAAAATTATGTTAATATTAAATAAGTATGATTAAATTGGATGGCACAACATAAAACTGATGAAAGAACATCAAGGAAATCATGAAAGAAGAAAAATGTTTTGAGTTTTTGTGAGAGGCAAAGAGAGAGGGAACAAGGATGTGTGTATTCATGCATAAGAAAGTGGTCAGGCTAAGTGAACAATTAATTGAGGGGAAACAAATACATCCTGACTTGAGACCTTGAAGTATAAGGGGTGAGTGGCATACCAGTATGATTAGTTAATGATGTTGAGTGGTTATTAATTCAGAGCCACTGTCATTACTATATATTCCCCATCTCCAGCTTTCAGTAAGATAACAAGGAAAATAAAAGCAGAGGAGGTTCCAGAGCCACCAGCCCTGGCACAGCACCAGCCATCAACATGCTTGCAGCAGAAGTAACTTATCCACACCAATGGCATACCGAATGGGGGATTGCTCCCAAACCTATCATGAACAGCACCCGTGCCTCTCTCCCACTGCAGCAATGCAGGCTATACTCTGCCTGATCTTTTCATGAGTTCTCTTGGGTTCTCTAGTCTCAACAGGCAAGGGGGTTAAAAACAGGTGCACTAGAGAGGAGCCTAAGGATAGCCTTCAGTGTGCTATTTCACTTGAGGTGGGAGATGATGACAACATCAAAACTGTCTGTGGCAAGTGGCAGGATGACACATCAGGTTTGGAAGGATGAAGTAATAGTAAGGGCCTCCAAGCCTTTGCACTGAAGCATGCTGTGAACACTGCAGCAAAGGCAAAGTTACAGAGCTGAACCAAGGGCCCATGAGTAACAGGAGACAGGAGGATAGCTCCCGTGAAGTGCCTTGGGGGAACAGTGGAGCATCTTTCTAAGAAGGTGACGTGGCTGGCAGCCCAGCTAAAGTGCCTTTATACCAGTGCACACAGCACGGGCAACAAACGAGGAATTGGAAGCTGTCCTGCTACAGGAAAGCTACGACATAGTGGCAGACATGGAAACTTGGTGTGATGAATCCTATGACTGGAGTGTAGCTATCGATGGTTACAAGTTGCTCAGAAGGGACAGTACAGGAAGAAGGTCGAGGTGTTTCCCTCTATGTAAAGAAATGGATACAGTGCGAAGAGTTGTCACTAAAGAACAGCCACAAGCAGGTTGAAAGCTTATGGGTAGGTATTAGGGATTGGGACAACAAAGAGAGCCTTGTAGTAGGAGTCTAACACAGGCTGCCTGACCAAGCAGAGCCTATTGATGAAGCCTTCTTACTCCAGCTCAAGGAGACATTGAAATCACAGGCTCTCATCCTTTCAGGGGATTTTAATCACTCTGACATCTGTTGGAAAAGCAGCATGGCTGGCTGCAGGCAATCCAGGAGGCTCCTAGAGTGCCTAGATGACAATTTCTTAAGACAAGAAATTAACAGCCCTACACAAGGAGACATGTTATTGGACCTGTTGCTCACAAATGCAAATGAAGTCATCAGGGATGTCAAAATCACACAGTATCACAGTATAACCAAGGTTGGAAGAGACTTCAAAGATCATCAAGTCCAACCTGTCACCACAGACCTCATGACTAAACCATGGCACCAAGTGCCACGTCCAATCCCCTCTTGAACACCTCCAGGGACGATGACTCCACCACCTCCCTGGGCAGCCCATTCCAATGGTGAACAACTCTCTCAGTGAAGAACTTTCTTCTCACCTCCAGCCTAAACCTTCCCTGGCACAGCTTGAGACTGTGTCCTCTTGTTCTCGTGCTGGTTGCCTGGGAGAAGAGACCAACTCCCTCCTGGCTACAATCTCCCTTCACGTAGTTGAAGAGGGCAATGAGGTCTCCCCTGAGCCTCCTCTTCTCCAGGCTAAACAAGCACAGCTCCCTCAGCCTCTCCTTGTAGGGCTTGTGCTCAAGGCCTCTCACCAGCCTCATTGCCCTTTTCTGGACACGCTCAAGTGTCTTGATGTCCTTCTTAAACCAAGGGGCCCAGAACTGGACACAGTACTCCAGGTGTGGCCTAACCAGTGCAGAGTACAGGGGTACAATGTCTTCCCTGCTCCTGCTGGCCCCACTATCCTTGATACAGCTGGGCACCTGGGCACACCTGGGCACACTGCTGGCTCAAGGCAGCCTGGGCTGCAGTGATCATGCACTAGTGCAGTTCACTGTCCTAAGGAGTATGAAGCCCATGAGAAGCACAGTTAGGACTCTAAACTTTAGGAAAGCAAATTTTCAGTTCTTCAAGGAGTTAGTAAATAGGACCCCATGGGAAATGGCCCTCAGGAACAAGGTAGCAGAACAGAGCTGGCAGATATTTAAGAATGCTCTCTATAGAGCACAAAATATCTTAGTCCCCACATGTAAGAAATTGGGCAAGGAGGGCAAGAGACCACAATGGTTGAGCCATGACCTACTGGGTCATGGGAAAGATGGGGCAAGATGGGGCTACACAGGAAATGGAAGAAGGGACAAGCATCTTGGGAAGAGTATAGAGATGTTGCCAGGCTGTGTAAAAATGAGGTCAGGAAGGCCAAGGCAGAGCGGAAACTGAACTTGGCGAGGGATGTAAAGAAAAACAACAAAGGCTTCTACAGGTACGTTAACCAGAAAAAGGAAGGTTAAAGAAATTGTGTGTCATGTTTCCCCCCAGTGAACAAGAGTGGGGAACTTGTATCAACAGACAAGGAGAAGGTTGAGATTCTCAGTAACTTTTTTGCCTCAGACTTCACTGGCAACCCCTCTCCTCATGGCTCTTGTGTTGATGGACCACAGGTTGGAGACCAGGGAGACAATGTCCCTCCCACTGTAAGTGAAGACAAGGTGCATGATCATCTGAGGAACCTGAAGATATACAGATCCACGGGACTTGACAAAATGCACCCCAGAATCC
Source organism: Melanerpes formicivorus (assembly GCF_026170545.1). Classification (NCBI taxonomy): domain Eukaryota; kingdom Metazoa; phylum Chordata; class Aves; order Piciformes; family Picidae; genus Melanerpes; species Melanerpes formicivorus. The sequence continues at coordinate 35,819,481 of NW_027142354.1, forward strand.
TGGGGGAATTACCAGATGTAGTCAACATGCCACCCTCCATGACATTTGAAAAGTCCTGGCAGTCAGGTGAGGTCCCTGGGGACTGGAAGAAAGGAAACATTACAGTCATTTTTAAAAAGGGTAGAAAGGAGGACCCTGGGAACTACCAACCTGTCAGCCTCACCTCTGTGCCTGGGAAGGTCATGGAACAGATCCTCCTAGATGCCATGTTGAGGCACATAGAGGACAGGGAGGTGATTCAAGACAGCCAGCATGGCTTTACTAGGGGCAAATCCTGCCTGACCAATCTTATGGCTTTCTATGACAAAGCGACTATGTAGATAAGGGATGACCTATGGATGTGATCTATCTGGACTTCTGCAGGGTCTTTCACACAGTCCCCCACAACATCCTGCTCACCAAGTTGGAGAGATACAGATCTCATGGTTGGACTGTTTAGTAGATAAGGAATTGGCTGGATGGTTGCATCCAGAGGGTGGTGCTCAGTGGCTTGAAGTGCAGATGGAGAGCAGTGACAAGTGGTGTCCCTCAGGTGTCCATACTGCGACCTGTACTGTTTAATATTTTTATTAATGATATAGACAGTGAGGTTGAGTGCACCATCAGCAAGTTTGCAGATGACACCAAGCTGAGTGGTGCTGTCAATAAACCAGAGGGATGGGATGTCATCCAGACAGACCTGGACAAGCTGGAGAGGTGGGACCAGGTGAATCTCGTGAGGTTCAACAAGAGCAAGTGCAAGGTTCTGCACCTGGGCTGGACCAATCCTCACTATCAATACAGACTGGGAAATGAGGTGATAGAAAGCAGCCCTGTGGAAAAGGACCTGGGGGTGCTGATGGACAAGAAGCTGAAGATGAGCAGACAGCATGCACTTGCAGCCCAGAAGGCCAATAGCATCCTAGGCTGCATCTAAAGATGCATTGCCAGCAGATCTAGAGAGGTGATTCTGCCACTTTGCTCTGATGAGACCCCACCTGGAATACTATGTACCAGTCTGGAGCCCTCAATATAGGAAAGACATGGACCTGATGGAGCAGGTCCAGAGGAGGGCCACAAAAATGATCAGGGGGCTGAAACACCTCTGCTATGACAGGCTGAGGGAGTTGGGGCTGTTCAGGCTGGAGAAGAAGAGCCTCCAGGGAGACCTGATAGCAGCCTTCTGGTACCTGAAGGGGGCCTACAGGAAGGATGGAGAAAGACTGATTAGAGGTCTGCAGTGACAGGACGAGGGACAATGGCTTCAAACTAGAGAAGAGCAGAATTAGATTGGATGTTAAGAACAAGTTCTTTACTATGAAGGTGGTGGAACACCAGAAAAAGTTGCCCAGGGAGGTGGTTGAGGCCCCTTCCTTCCCTGGAGATAATCACAGTGAGGCTCAAAATGGCCCTGGGCAGCCTGGTGTAATTGGGATGTCCCTGCTGACTGCAAGGAGGTCAGACTAGATGATCTTTAGAGGGCCCTTCCATCCCAGAGCATTCTATGATTCTATGATTCTGTATTTGCCCCAGGCCTCCCACAGTCTTTTTCCCCTGAGGTATCTTCCCCTATGTTTTGGCCATTTGGAGAAGAATTTTGCCACACTGTGCTCATGAATGCTGAGCCCATGGAGAGTTCCAAACATGATAGTGGTGGCACAGCACACGAGTGTAAGATCGTTTTTCTCTACACACTGGGTTGTACCTGTGAGAAAGTGTATTGGTGTGCATAAACAATGTCTAGACCAGAGAAAAAAAGCACAGACTACATCAGCTTACAGTTAAGGCATGGGAATTTGCTCCTGAATTCAGGCAAAAAGCTAGGGATTCAGGACTTTTTTCCACCATACAGAAAACATGTAAAAGTTTTTGGAGAGGACTAGGAGGGTAACTATAAAGAGGTAGAAGTCAGTTCTGGAAATTAGCTTCTGTGTTGCTTGGCTGGTTTTCAAAGGATCTGATCATTTAAATACTGTAGGTATTAAACTGTTATGTTAATGATGTGTTAAGGCAGTCATGGATTTACCAGAGGTTCTTGGCAAATCAAGGCCACATCTTCCCCACTGGGCACACAAAATCTTGGACAGACATCATTCAGTTATGATTTAATTCAAGGAAAACATAGTAACTGCTTTCTAGAGCTAGATAAATTATTAACATCAATTGTCCTTTTCTTGCACATGATTTTTGCCAGAAGGTTGGCTGCAGGAATGTTTCATTGAAAATTCTACATAGTTTTTTAATCTCTGGTTGTCTATATTGATTCAGGTTATACTGTTAGATTATACTGTTCTGACATACTATACTGAGATATAGCCAGAGACACTTTGACTCACTTCTTCAGAAAGAGTGACCTGTGTGGATGTGGCTTTAGCCAATTGGAAAAATAAAGCCTAATGCCTGTATTTTAGTCACAAATTTTGCTGTTCCACTAAAAGAATAAGTTTGGGCTGTTAAGCTTGCAACTTCACTAGCAATAATTTATTGAAGGCAACAATCCTGTAAAACCAGTAAATTATCTGCAAAAGTGAGATGATAGATTGCAGGCTATCAGTGATCCTCTATAGATGCTGTTAGAGAATCACATGGATTCACAGAATGAAAAAGCAAGATGAATTTATCTTTTTTTTGGTCAAATTCTAAGTGACTGTGAAGATGGTTGTTTTAATCCTATGCTCAAGCATGAAATCTGCCTACGCTAGCTCTTAGATTACCAAGATTTGTTTTGTTATTTACCTTGCAATATTAAGAAAATGATTCTTAATAACAGCAAATCTGCAGCCTGCTTTAAAGAACTGGCCACTAGCATATACAGAAAGGCAGGATTTCCAGTGTATGTTACAGACTGGCACTTGGGAGAACTGTGCCCTTGTCCCACATGCATCACTGATTTGCTGGGTAACAATAAAGAAGTCATTCCCTTACCTACTACCACAGCTTTCCCCCTCAGAAAAAATATGAACAATCATGACAGGGTTCTTTGGGAAGAACTTTGCAATCTATGTGTGAAGAGTATTATGTAAGAACAGTGCTTGACTGGTAATGTATTTATTTATTGTTCAGTTGTGTGGATACTGGTGACTTAGAATAGAATCACAGAATTAACCAGGTTGGAAAAGACCTTTGAAATCATCAAGTGCCATCAACCAAGGCACTTGGATAAGTGCCTCATCCAATCTCTTTTTAAGCACCTCCAGTGATGGTGACTCCACCACCTCCTTGGGCAGCACATTCCAATGGCCAATCACTCTTTCTATGAAGAACTTCTTCCTAACATCCAGTCTAAACCTCCCTTGGTGCAGCTTGAGACTGTGTCCTCTTGTTCTGGTGCTGGTTGCCTGGGAGAAGAGACCAACCTCTGCCTGTCTACAACCTCCCTTCAGGTAGTTGTAGACAGCAATAAGGTCTCCCCTGAGCCTCCTCTTCTCCAGGCTAAGCAACCCCAGCTCCCTCAGCCTCTCCTCATAGGGCTTGTGCTCCAAACCCCTCACCAGCTTTGTTGCCATTCTCTGGACCCTTCCAGCAACTCAACATCTTTCCTAAACTGAGGGGCCCAGAACTGGACACAGGACTCAAGGTGTGGCCTAACCAGTGCTGAGTACAGGGGCACAATGACTTCCCTGCTCCTGCTGGCCACGCTACTCCTGATACAGGCCAGGACCTATTATCCTTCTTGGCCACCTGGGCACACTGGTTGCTCATGTTCAGCCAGGCATCAAACAATACCCCCAGGTCCCTTTCAGCCTGGATGCTCTCCAGCCATTCTGACCCCAGCCTGCAGCACTTCATGGGGTTGTTGTGGCCAATGTGTAGAACCCAGCACTTAGATGTGTTAAATCTCATGCTGCTGGACTCTGCCTATCTGTCCAGCCTGTCAAGGTCCCTCTGCAGAGCCCTCCTACCCTCTAACAGATCAACACCTGCTCCAGACTTGGTGTCATGTGCAAATGTACTGATGATGGATTCAATCCCCTCATCCAGATCATCAATAAAGATACTGGAGACTCCACTGCTGCACCTCAGCAATGATCTCAATGATCTCAAATATTACAGACTTGGCACCTAAAATGCTTCTTTTGTGTTCACTGCCCAAACTCTTGTTAAAATTGCTGTGTCTTGTGCAGATTAGAAGCAAAGATCCATCATATATTCCTGCCAATTCTAGAGATGGACCTCCCTGCATAAACCCTGCGTCCCTCACCTCCCTGTCTGCCTGGGTGTTTCTTTTACATTTCCAAGATTCTATTACGTGATGTGAGAGTTTCACAAGAAGAGCCACTCCTCTAAAGCACCACGTGGTAAGGGCAGCAGCAATCCCCCGTGTGCCACCTGCATTGTGCCAGCTAAGGTACTAACCTCTTTTTTCCCACTTTCTCGCTGTTTGTATTGAGGGGTGCCACAGCTTGGTTAAAAAAAAAAAAAAACAAATCACTGATACATTTTCTTGTCTGGAAGCACAGCATGACTTCAAGCTGTTGAAGAAGTCCAAAGAAGCAATCATTGTTTCCCCACTCCATAAGGAAAGACTTTTGAAAGGAGTACTCTTCAATCCAGTAAGATTCACAACCACCAATGAATTCAAGAGGATTGTTTGTGTATCTATGTGTGTGACAGTGTGGAGGGTAGTCATTTCAAAAACGGTTGTTTTGTTAACTTTGTGAGAAACTGCAATTTTAGGAGGTGGCCAATCTGGTTTAGATGAAAACAAAATTTAAATAGGACAAGGTCTTGAAATTAACACAGAAATAATACATTGTGGGCTCAAAACTTAGGTAATAATTTGTGACATCTTCATGACATTTTTCCACAGATTTTGGTCTCCTTTTTCAACTACTACCATTCATATGATGCAGTTCAATCACTGCCAATGGAAGATTAAAATTAAAGTTCTGAACTAAAAATAAGCTTTTCCATCATATCAATTCCCTTCTTTTTATCTTAATCTTTTTTCACCCCTGCATCACCACTGTTTTCAGAACTGCCAGTTTACTGACCCAGTATTTATATTAATCTGGTTCAAGTGTAAGGTCCTACACCTGGGGCAGAGCAGTCCCAAGCATAAATATAGGCTGGGCAAGGACTGATTTGAGAGCAGTCTCAAGGAGAAGGACTTGGGGGTGTCAGCTGATAAAAACTCAACATCAACAGGCAATGTGCACTTGCAGCCCAGAAGGCCAAACATATCCCAGGCTGCAACAAAAGAAGTGTGACCAGCAGGACGAGGGAGGTGATTCTGCCCCTCTCCTGTGCCCTTGTGAGACCCCACCTGCAGTGCTGCATCCAGTTCTGCTGCCCTCAGCATAACATGGACACTGAATTACTGGAGAGGATTGAGAGGATGGCCACAGAGAGGACCAGAGGGATGGAGCACGTGGGGACAGGCTGTGAGACCCTAGGCTGTTCAGCCTGAAGAAAATAAGACTCCAGGGAGACCATACAGCAGCCTTCCAGTAACTGAAAGCAGCCTACAAGAAATCCAGGAAGAGACTTTTTTTACAAGGTCTTGTAGTGATAGGATGAGAGGGAACACCTCTAAGCTTGAGAGGGGCAGGTTTTGACTAGATATTAGAAAGAAATTCTTTATAGTGAGGGTGGTGAGACATTGAAACAGGGAAGTAATGAATGCCTCCTCCTTGGAGGTATTCAAGGTAAGACTGGAGGAGACCTTGAGCAGCCTGGACTAGGGGATGGTGTCCCCACCCATGGCAGGGGGGTTGGAAATGGATGATCCTTAAAGCCCCTTATAACCTAAACTCTTCTATGAATCTAAGAACCTATAATGTATCATCACAGCAGTTACTCTTGCTGGTAGGTCCATGCTGTCCTCCTATTTTATTTTTTCAAAAATCAAAACAATTCTTTACCATAGCAACATTTCTTGGCTACCTACCCTTTCCAAGCATCAAACATTTGACAACACTGATCAGACCACGCTGTCCTCATGCCAAATTGAAAGGCAACTCCTCCTTGGAACAGTAAATGAAGTCCTGAAGTTACAGGATTAAGCTGTTGCAGGTCTCTCAGAAAGCTCATATTCTTTAGAAAGTTATTGAATGCTCGGAATTTGGCTGTACCAGAACTCTCGGAACTTTAGAAGTAACTCAAGGGAGCAACTCCTCCCTAAGCCTTTTAATTTATGATAGGAAGGGAAGAGCTATAAAAGCTAACTTTTTATAAAACTAGCAAAGGAAAAAAGTGTTCAACTCAAATAAATATCAGACACAGAACAAAAGGTGCCAAAAGTCATGCTGGACCAACTTCTTCTAACAATACTTAAGTCACTAACAGTTTGACATCAGATTTTCAAGAAAAAGTAAGAGCCAGTTTTTTTAGTAAGTGTTGTTATTTTACTTATCTAAATTCCCAATTACACTTTATGTAAAAATACCACAAAACTGTATTTTCCTTCAAAATTTCCTCAGTGATTGCAAGCTATAAGCCATCCAACACTCTGATAAAGGAAATAATTTCAATATGCACACAAGAATAGGGGCTTGGCCTATTACTGATAAGAATTATTAATTATGTTTACCCTATCACACTAGGAAATAGCACTGAGAGTCCTAGTAACTATTTCATACTTCCAAATTAGCATGTACAAAATAGTTTTTAATTGGTCTTACACTAAATCTTAATATTCTCCAATGTCATTATTAGTCCCTGATTACCAACTATTAATTTAAAGATTTTACCTGCAGTTGGTAGAGTTGGGTGAAGCTAAAAACTGTAATATTTCATTGTAGGCAAGAAACTGTGGAGGTTATTAAAAGGAGATTTTGAAGTGGGAGTAGCTACAATCTAAGCACAATAAACACAATTAAAGCATCCCACAAATTATATAGCTGCAAAAATTTGTGGGTTTGTTTGGGTTTTTTATTAGTATATTCCCAGTAGTATCATTCATTCCCAACTTTTCCTGAAAATTACCATCCTGTTACACCTATTCCAAGGTTCTGTTCCTAGTGTTGTTGACAGAGATCTGCATGCAGTAGTGGTACAGATGCAGTCGAAGAAGATGGAGCAGTCACGTTCCTTCTTTTTTGGAATAACCTATCTCTTTCTGCCTAGGCCCACACCTGGGTTATTTGCTCACTCCAAAGCCTTGTGAAGGAAGAGTAGATTCACCTCTACTCTTGAAATGAGCATTTTCATCTCTGTTGTTTCTTACCATTTACCAGAGCACCTTTCCTGAGTTTCTTCCCTACTGAGTCACAAACTTTGCTCTTTCTATCTATTCATCACCTTAGTTGACAACTTTGGTTAATCCATTCAACTTGTCAGATTCTTCAGGACATATCTTGCCAGCACTTTCAAATGCAGCTCTGACTGTCCATCTGGACCAAGAAAAAGTTACATTTTCATTTCCTCTGTTCAGATTCCCACCAAGATACGAGAGAAAGTGTTTGCAGGGTTTGTACTAAAATTCTCCAGGTCTCACCCCTCAACTTCATTTTCCCAGCAGGGAGCACTACCATAAGCACAGCTTCTTCATCAGATATTTTTCTTCTGTGTAGCCCATGAATCCAGCTTTGCCACTCTGCATGTATTACTAATCTGGGATTACCTATCCACTCCTGTTTGGCAACATCAGTCCTCTCCTATTCCTGAAAAAGGAAACATTTCTTGTCTCTACTCTTGACACAAGGAAACATTGTTCACTGTAGCTTAACCAAACTAGAATCAGCATTTTATTGATTTGTTAAGGACATAAGGCAATCAGTGAATCCATATGTTTATGACCAATACCAATAGTAAATGAGATAAATCATACTACTATATAGTTATGAAATGCTGATAAAACTCTACAACCTTCTAAACTCCCTTCTGTAACTAATCTTAAAAAGGCCTACTACCCCCTACACATGATTAGGTGCACACTCATGCAAACACACACAGACAGTATGGTGGGGGTGTGGGGTACAAGCTCTCCTCTCCTGTAAGTCCAGCTTCCCCTACCTGCAGACAGTGCCAGACGGAGAAGTGGGCGATACCACTATGTGTGTACCCACACTTGCTCCCTGCACTCCACTAATGGACATGCTAGTAAGAACACACACCCGCCCTGAGTGCTCATCTCTGGTTGTTGCACTCCGTGCCACTAGGCTCCTGGATGGCTACCCACAGGTCTGATGAGGAGCCTGTGCTACCTGTCCTGGACAGAAGTCATGATGCCCCCAGGGTGACTTCTTGCAATGGGTTGTGTCAGTTGCTGTTTCCTCTTAAAGGTCTCCACCTTCCTCTTGCAGAAGATTTTCATGTTTCTGTATATGTCTTTTCAGGCTGATTATGTTTCAAAAGTCTCTTGTAAACTCCCAATTTCTGTTTAATCTAAAATATCAGATTGGGGCAGACATCCTACCAGATTGGGATGCTCTATACACATACATACTGTCTATCATCACTTCCTTACCTGAAAGAGTTTTTTTATCCAGGCTATTTGCTACAGGTGGGCCATATGAGCATTCCCCACACCTTCCAAGCAGGTTGTTTGTTTGTTTTTGTAATTAAAAGCTCTATTGAAACTTTCACAAAAATCAGCATATCATTTTGACTATTAACACAAATTTTTAATGCCTTTTTTAACTGTTACAACATATTCATGCTTGGGCTGCCAGGCTACATATGCCTCCTTTGCTACCTAGAGGAGTTAGCTTCTGTTTTTCATACTTTATACTCTTCTCTCTCTAAATGTGAGAGCTGTAGTGGCAACAACTAATTTGGACGGCTGCAAAAAGAGAAAAGGATTTCAATATATAAGCCCAAAATTCTGTGCAGAGACCCATACACAGCAAATCAGAAACTTACCAAAATAATTTGGTGCTTGTCAACAATTTTGTGAACTGTTCCAAAATGTGAATATCTGACTCTTTTCAAACTGGTTTAGGCAGTCCAAGGTCACAGACCAATACCTCTCATAAAAATCAAAGGCTTAAGCTTCAGTAACAACAAAAAAAATCTGTATTTTACTTTTCCTTGTCTGACAATTTTCTGAGGAAAAAAAAATCATGTGACATCCTAATCAACCCAGCATTTTATAAATAAGTAAGGTATGCCTTTCAGAAATCAAAACTTGCTTGGTAAGCAGCAATTGATTCCTAACTTTAATAACGGAAGATGCTCTGAACTGCTAATGTTATTACCAGAAGATTATTTGTGAATCTATTAACAAAGGCCTAAAATTGGGTTCCTCCAGAAAGTATAAAAGTAATTAGCTATATAACATTCACAGGGACTTTATTGCCGCACCTCCTGCCTGAAATATTTGCACTACATTTTTTTATCTTGCTGATCCACTATTTCATTTCAAGTTCCACAAGAAAGCTTACCTTCTATCCTGCACCTTATTTTCTCTTCATGATGACCTAAATTGCACTTGAAGCCTTGCTTAAGAAGTTTTCTAAAGAAAGTTACTTCATTTGTTTTGGCACTTTCTCCTCACAATTTTTCCAGTTGTCTTCATGCTTTCACTAATATTTTTAAAACATGGTTAAAGAAGATTCTATCATGTGTTGTAGATGGCAAAGAGATCATATCTTATCACATAAACATTCCCTCTGCCAGAAAGAAAGTATGAATAATCCTGATTGCTTTCAGAATTTATCTCCATCAGACCTAAAAAAATATCAAAGTTCATTAGCTGTCTCAGTGTAACATGCATGTGGAAGATGCATGTTGGATTAACTATGTTTCTTTCTCTGGCCTATTGTCTGCAATCTTTGCCTACATATCTGCAAAAAGCTCACTCAGGTTTAAGATTTAAGCCACTGGAAATGTTCCTTTGTTGCACTGCACATCTCCTGCATGGAAAGAACAAGATTCCCCCCCCCCCCTCCCCCCCCCATTTTTCTCATGTTCAAAATCAAAACTTCCTTTACATTGAAATTACCATTTCTCCAGATGTTTTTGAGCTGGTCTACAGTGAGGATACACCACTGGGGCAGAGCAGGCTGGCAAGTCACTGCCATACAGACTTTCAGTCTTTATGTACACACAGAAGGCCCCTACACTGCCTGCTTCCAGCTGCTGAAAAGAGATGCTCTGGGAAATCTCAGCTCTCTAAGAATCATAGAATCACTAAGGCTAGAAAAGACCTTTTAAGATCATCAAGTTCAACCACAAGCCAACTACCATAATCGCTAAACCATGTCCTGAAGTGCCACAACTACACACTTCTTGAACACTTACAGGGATGGTGACTCCACCATCTCCCTGGGCAGCCTGTTTCAATCTCTCACCACTCTCTCAGTAAAGAAGCTTTTCCTAATGTCCAGTCTAAACCTCCCCAGCACAACTTAAACCCTTATCCTTTCATCCTATCACTAGTTACTTGGGAGAAGAGACCAACAGCAACCTCACTACAACCTCCTCTCAAGTAGATGTATAGAGCAGTAAGATCTCCCCTTAGCTTTCTCCTTAGCTTTTTTTCTTAGCTTTCTCCTTTCTAGACTAAACAACCCCAGCTCCCTAAGCTGCTCCTCCAATGACATGTTCTCCAAAACCTCCACCAGCCTTGTTGCTCTTGTCTGGGCATGCTTCAGAACCTCAGTGTCTTTCCTATACTGTGGTACCCAGAACTGAACACACTACTCAAGCTGCGACCTCACCAGGGCTAAGTACAGAGGCACAATCACTTCCCTTTTGATACAGGCCAGGATGCCATTGGCCATCTGGGCCACCTGGCCACACTGCTGACTAACGTTTAGCTGGCCACCGTTTTCCTCTGTTTATGGTCCCCATAAGTAATGACAATTGCACTTAGACTCAAAAAGGCCTCTGAGATAATCATGCACCTCCCAGACAAGGTATTTGGTCTAGAATCTGATCTCCTAGTCTCTTTTAATGAGATTTTATTCACCATCTATTCAGGGACGTGATCTCTTTCCAACCAGTACAAATATCTGGATGGCAAAAAACATGGCACTGATCTTTACAAATTCCATTTATAAACTAATTTCTGCTCACTTAATAGATTGAAATGAGATGTTTTACACAGTAAATGTTACTATGTTTATAGGCTTTGTTTACGGCCTTCTTATTTCAGTGCAAGAAAAACAGCTGAATACAATAATTGAATAGAGAGCTGCCAAGCACCATAGAATCATAGAATCACAGAATCAGTCAGGGTTGGAAGGGACCACAAGGATCATCTAGTTCCAACCCCCCTGCCATGGGCAGGGACACCCCACACTAGATCAGGCTGGCCAGAGCCTCATCCAGCCTGGTCTTAAACACCCCCAGGGACCGGGCCTCAACCACCTCCCTGGACAACCCACTCCAGGGCTTCACCACTCTCATGGGGAAGAACCTCCTCCTCACATCCAGCCTGAATCTCCCCACCTCCAGCTTCATTCCATTCCCCCTAGTCTTATCACTACCTGATATCCTGAGAAGTCCCTCCCCAGCCTTCCTGTAGGCCCCCTTCAGATACTGGAAGGCCACAATTAGGTCACCTCAGAGCCTTCTTTTCTCCAGACTGAACAGCCCCAACTCTTTCAATCTGTCCTCATAGGAGAGGTGCTGCAGCCCTCTGATCATCCTTGTGGCCCTTCTCTGGACACGTTCCAGCATCTCCATATCCCTCTTGTAATAGGGGCTCCAGAACTGGATGCAGTATTCCAGGTAGGGTCTCCCCAGAGCTGAGTAGAGGGGGAGAATCACCTCCCTTGACCTGCTGGCTGCACTTCTCTTGATGCAGCCCAGGATCTGATTGGCCTTCTGGGCTGCAAGTGCACATTGAGAGCACATGTTGAGCTTCTCGTCCACCAGCACCCCCAAGTCTCTCTCCTCAGGGCTGCTTTCCAGCCAGTCAGTGCCCAGCCTGTATGTGTGCCTGGGATTGCCTCGACCCAGATACCATGTATTAATATAAAATGCTAAGAACTAAACAATTCCGCTTCTGTAATAGCAAACACATTTCTCTATCCTCTTAAAATTCTTTGAACGAATACAACGTCAGATAAAAACAAACCAATGGACCCAATTAATGTGTCCTTTCCAAAGACTTTTGAAAACAGAATCTCCTAGAAGAGACTCTTACGAATATTTGGAAATTGCAGATGCCTGAGGGTATATTCAAATCTGAGCTTTAATTCAAAAAAAACCCCACTTTGTGTGCTTTGGGTTGCAATGTTGAGCTGCCTCAGAATGTACAAACAAGTCTCCTTCTAGACAGCTAAATCAGAAGATGAAGGCCTAAAGCAGACCTGTCACACTTCAAATGCTGCCAGGTATTTCACATCCAGACTCTATCAGAGGAGATCTAGATAAGTACAAAGCTCCAAAACACATGAAGCATTTCCTCTGTGCTGGGTTAGGAACTGGCTGGAGGGCCGAGCTCAGAGAGTGGTGGTGAATGGTGCCACATCCAGCTGGTGGCCACTCACCAGTGGCATCCCCCAGGGATCAGTGCTGGGCCCCATCCTCTTTAAATCTTTATTGATGATCTGGATGAGGGCATTGAGTCCATCATCTGTAAGTTTGGAGATGACACCAAGTTTGGAGCAGGTGTTGATCTGTTACAAGGGGTAGAAGGGCTCTCCCGAGGGACCTCGACAGGCTGGACAGATGGGCAGAGTCCAACGGCATGAGATTTAACACATCTAAGTGCCAGGTTCTACACATTGGCCACAACAACCCCATGCAGTGCTACGGGCTGCGGACAGAGTGGCTGGAGAGCAGCCAGGCAGAAAGGGACCTGTGGGTACTGGTTATTACTAGGCTGAACATGAGCAACCAGTGTGCCCAGGTGGCCAAGAAGGCTAATGGCATCCTGGCCTGTATCAACAACAGTGTGGCCAGCAGGAGCAGGGAAGTCATTGTGCCCCTGTACTCAACACTGGTTAGGCCACACCTTGAGTCCTGTGTCCAGTCCTGGACCCCTCAGTTTAGGAAAGATGTTGAGTTGCTGGAAGGTGTCCAGAGAAGGGCAACAAAGCTGGTGAGGGGTTTGGAGCACAAGCCCTATGAGGAGAGGCTGAGGGAGCTGGGGTTGCTTAGCCTGGAGAAGAGGAGGCTCAGGGGAGACCTAATTGCTGTCTACAACTACCTGAAGGGAGGTTGTAGCCAGGAGGGGGTTGGTCTCTTCTCCCAGGCAGCCACGAACAGAACAAGAGGACACAGTCTCAAGCTGCACCAAGGGAGGTTTAGACTGGATGTTAGGAAGAAGTTCTTCATAGAAAGAGTGATTGGCCATTGGAATGTGCTGCCCAAGGAGGTGGTGGAGTTACCATCACTGGAGGTGTTTAGGAAGAGACTGGATGGGGTGCTTGGTGCCATGGGTTAGTTGATTAGATAGCGTTGGATGATAGGTTGGACTCAATGATCTCAAAGGTCCTTTCCAACCTGTTTAACTCTATTCTATTCTATTCTGGACTACAACTGTTTTGGTCTACATATTTCCTCCTCCTCAGCTATTCTGTTGTCTGGTGCAGTCAGCCAGTTGCTCACAGCCACTGGGTGAAAGTTACTACACCATCTATATCATATAAACTGGTATGACCCTTTGCAGTAGTGAAAAATAATCTCATGTGATGTGGTGGGTTGAAATTCCCCCCAACATAAAGTTACCAGATCAGCTCAGTTGAAAGCAAATCAAGCTGTACTTCTAAGCAAAACTACAATCTAAAATATGAAATGCAATTAATATGTACAAAATATACAATATTTACAGGTATTTACAATTTATAAACTACACAAGAACCCCCCTGGACAAAACCAAGGGGTTACCAATAGCTTCCCCTCTTCCCCACCTTCTCCCCTGAACACAGGAGAAGAGAAGGAGAGAATCAGAGAGTCACTTGTTAATACTTGGCCACAACAAGAACACAGCCAAGGTCAGCAAAGCCAGCAGAAGCACCAGCTAGAGTGAAGAAACTGAAAAGAGAAAAAGTTAGTTTATACAATTATCTTTATGTTGGTAATCAGACCAATGGGGTTATTTAGACCTTATCATTATTTTCCCTTTTACATGTAATAGTAATTTATTTACACTCTATCACTTTCTGTTCAAGATCTATGGAAAATTTTCTAGGCCTAAAACTGCCACATGTGACTAACCATCTGCTTCTCAAGTGGTAAAACAAAAGCTCTCAAACCAACTTACTATACAGAGAGAACCAAAATGTGATGACAAGGTGGCTGTAAGGAAGCTAGTGATGGAAGAAGACTAAGGTGGACTGGCACATCAGTAGAGTGAAAAGACTTGGGTATTGTGGTAGGTGATGGGGTTGTATGGCAATGCTATCGATGAGCAGTGTGAGCAATCTGGCAGTGTAGGCCTAGAGCCTGACATGGTGGTAGGCCATGCTCAGCATAAGTGCAGAAGTGGCTAGCAGTGTAGCAAAACAGTGCTATGCCTGCAGCATGTAACTAAAGCAGGGCACTGGTAGCTATAAACATAGAAACATAGAGAGTTATCTTGGAATAACAGGACACGCACCTGCATCAACAACGTCGCGTGCTATCAGTAGTTTGACTAATAATCTATAATAGGACGATGTGTGGTCACTCATGGGGAACCAATGAAGCTATGCCAACAATGCTGTCTGAATCTATATAAGTTGTAGAAGTTCCCTTAATACGCACTTCTTTACTTTACTTTGCTATACTATACTCACTATGCTCGCACTATAGTCCTACAATACTGGAACAATAAAGGAACAATACTCGATCATATTGGTATCTGTATTGACTCCAGTCTCCGTCGCCAACAGGGTTGGAGGATTTTCAGAGACCCTGGAGGATGTGGGTCAAAGTGAGATGGAGGAGCAAAGCTTTCTTCAGGTGTCTATGAAACAGTGATTAGCACTGCTAGTCTTTTGGCAGACTCTCCCCTTTCTCAGCCATAGAGAGGAGTAGGAGGAGGCGGCAGGAATTTGCTGTTTATGCTGCACAGAGTCCCCTTACAAACAACACTTGCGTCCTTTGGCATAGGCCAAGCTGTTGGCTCTGCTACTGCTGGCTACTGCCTACTCTTCCTGTACAGCAAGTTGGCCCTGTCTATCTTGAATAATATTGCCCAAAGTACAAGTGTCTTCACTGAGGTGCCAGCTTACTAGCTACCTGGCCAGCTTCACTGACTGAGATAGGCTCCGATGGTGCCTGTTATAATTTCTCTCTGTCTGCAGGCATATCTTTTACAGTCTGTATTTCTAATATTTCACAAGTGAAAAGTGTCCTCAGATATTTCACTGCAGTCAGATCATTGCTATCAGCTAGTCTAAATGTTAAAGGTAGAGAAAAATGTATGCACAATCAACAGTCACCAAGTGCCCCTGAGACTACACTCTTCTCATTCTCATATTGAGACCGCCCATATGTTAGTTGTTATCCTGGCATTTCTTTGGCATTTAAATCAATGCACTTAAAATATGTTTATCTTCAGCTGTTCTCAGTAAAAGATCATTTTCCCAAGACTGCAGTCTTATCTTAAACATTTCCCAGTCATTTTGCTGCACTTTGAGAATCCCCTACCCAGCAATGCATCATGGCCAGTAATCTAAAAATGGAATTCTAGGTACTGTTTGCATTGGAACTTTTCCGCAGCCCTCTCCTTCCTCTTTTACACAGCTTCTCTGTGTGCAGCATCAAATTACAATGCCCTTTTTCTACTGCCATATTCTATTGCAGTCACATGAATTTGCTATCTACATTTAAGCCTGTTTCAATATTCCCTCAAAGGTTAGTATTAATAACAATCATCATCCTTTTCAACATTAATTCTCCATAACAGACTTCACCAACTGCCTACACATATAAAGGTTCTTTGGATCCCAGCCTCATGACTCTGTACTTATTCGTAGAAAATATTTCACATAAACTCAGCAAGCTCTCTCACTGCTTAGAGAGAGAAACAGCAGGTGAAACATCTGAAAAAAACCCAAGTGAACTAACCACAAAGATTGGCTGAATGGCCCACATCAGACTCTTTGGGGCATTTCCTGCACTTTGAGGTACTGTGACATCAGTTCTTTTTTGTTTATTCAGTATCTTGAAAAACGAAGGCTTCATTGAAGCAGTAATTATTTCAGTAGGGTTGCTCAGTGTAAACAAAGGCAGAACTTGTACCCAGTGTGTTGGGTTAGGTCACCACATAGTTTTTCTCTCTCTCACTTCCTCTCTATTTTTAATGTCTCCTCTTCTGCCTTTTTGCTGAAGAAGCATAGCCAATTTTGAGACACCTTTCTTTCACTTGTAAATGCAAACCTGGCTGCTTTCCAAGATTTCTCATTTTAAGTTATGTGGAATGTCATTTTAAAAAGAAACCACGTATTTATTGGTAGGCAACCCAATAATTTCATTCTCCACAGGAATCTTTGGATGCATACATTAATGGTGTAAGCATGGGGAAAAAAAAATTTAAAAGGCATTGTGAATGAAAAGTTTAGTGTTTACAAAAGCAGTGTTTGATACTTCAGCTAAAATGGTCCTATACAGGGAAAAAGAACTGCTGAAGCACTAAAGGCATAAAGTAAGTATTCCAATCAGCCTTTAAAAAATAAATAATCATTGCTCTCAATGTCATAAAATACTATGGAATTTGGTTTAACTCCCCAGCATGTTAAATTGTAACTAGGTAAGTGTGATTTAATATAGCAGAATGATTCCCTGATTTGTTTTTAATTGCCAGTACGCAGAGACTGCATTTCAGCATGAGTTATTTTTATTTTAGATAAAATAAAATGGAGACAATAACAAAGGCTTCATGAGAAAATACTTTTCTGTAACATATCATATTGATTCTGTGCTGCAAAATGGGAGCTGCCTTTATAGAAAGCCAGTTTCATGAAATGTCATGCCCAGACAAGGAAAGCTACTGTTCTGTCCAGACCAAGAAAGGATTCAAGCACAGGTCTAACTCCAATAGGACTTATGTACATGCTTTGTTTATGCATATACCTAAAAGTCTTCCTAAATCAATAGTATTGATTATATATATACAAACACACAGAAATATCACAGGGATTAATGGATAAGAAAACCACATGTAACATATGCCTAGCATGGTTCCCACCACATGTTTATGCATAAGTTTTATTTTATATTTGCCCTATGGCTGAAGGTAGCTTTTTCGGAGGGGGATTGCCATTTGTTCATTTTTAGCTCTTCAGCTGTATTAAAGGATTCACACTCTACTGTAGCAGTTTCATTTACATTCTCTTCAAGCCAATAAAAAGCATAATCATTTTCCTCCCTTGTAACTGCACGCCATCTGCTTTAATTTCAGTATATTTTTCTGTTCCTAAACCTTTTTGTCTGATAACAGCTGATCAATGTATTTCTTCATTATGCCCCTTTTTCCAAGACCAGCTATGCCATGCTCCCAGTAATATACCTTCTTGAAAACATCTTTGTCCTAATGATTTCATCTCTTGTAATTTTATGCACAACCCACTGATGAATGCAGAATGTCCAGGAGGCATATATTATAGATTCTATTTCCTCAACCATGTTCATATAGTTCTTGTGCAAAATAAATCATACCTATAATAAATCATAAAGTCCAGAAATACTTTAGTTAAAATTACTAGGATAGTGGACTCTGATAGAAAGTTTATGTTTGCAAATAAAACTCTACTTCATTTCCTCCAAGGCCCTTTGAAATGTATGTACAAAAGCCTTGTGCATCCATTTGATCCTGGGAGAGAAACAGTAGTTCTAGCATGCTTTAGTGAATGTATCTGAAATAGTTTCAAAACTATTGTGGACTGTTATCAAACAATTTCCTCAGATAATCCAAAAGTAACCAATTAACTCGATGCATTTTTGATATTCTGGCCAGTATTCAAAGCTATATACTGCTTTGAACAACTCAGATAAGCACCAGCTATAGCTAACTACATGACAGATTAATCATGTCTGCAAAATCGAGATGAAATCTCAGTCTCAGTTATGTGTCCTGTCTGTGACAACATAAAAGATTTGAATACCATTAATTTTCTGTCACTTTACCATCCATAGCAATTATTGGAGTTACAACATGCATTCTCAGGAAGTAGCCTATTTTCTGAAGCTGCTCTTCCAAAACCCTATTTGTTCACAGTAATACTGCACAATACCCCATGACACTTTTTCTGTGCCTTCTCTTCCATGCTTTAGGCATATTTGTACTCTTGCAGTTCTGCACACAAGTCCTTTGGCATGTGCAGTTAAAGGAATACTAGGCTGCTGGCAGGTTCTGAAACATAGACATGTATTCAAAAGGCATGTTAACAATGGGTAGAAGCTGGTAAATATTATCATATTTGTCAGTGGACTAGATCTTTTTTCTTGCTCATGGAAAATTAGTGATTAAGCTTAAATTGAGCTAAACAAGAGACACAAAATTTCCATGAAAGTGCTAAAATACTACCCCATAGCCATCCTAATGTGATGGGTCAAAAATACTCTCATTTCTTAAATCCTTGGCTGAGACATAAATCTTATTAAGAAAAAGGTAACAAAATCATATAGACAAAAATTATACTACAAGTAGCATTAGTGAAACTCTTTAGGACATGCTTCCTTTGTTTGATTTTCTGAATCAGAGTCATAATTAAGATATTCTTAAGACCAAATCAAAAGGAGTTTGTACCTAGATTACTAATACAGATTAAGAAATGTTGTAAAGGATCAGGGGAAAAAAGGGGGGAAGATGGAGGATGACATGCAATTATTGTTGAAATACTAAAATACCTAAAAATACCCCTCTTCCTACCTGCCCCTCAGGTTACCCATCATTAGTGTAATTGACTGATTGTCTAAATGCACCTTTCTTAAGAGAAATCTTAAAGCAGAAGACCTGAAATAGAAGAGTGTGAGTGGCTCCCCAAATAATTTCAAGGGAGGGTCTCCATAAACACAGGGAAGCACAGAACAAAGTTTCAGGACTTCTATATCAGAGGCTGACAAATGGAAACTGTTGGTGGCAAGAAAGAGGCTGCCTCAAGGACAGACAAAAGACCCAGGAACACTGAAGGGTCCATGAAAGTGAGGACAAAAAGTATGGGGATCCAGAGAAATTGTTTAGTTCAGACAAGAAGCTGGGGTGATCCTTGCAACCTGGCCGAACTGTCAGATTTCAGATGGAAAGTTCTGCGAGGCTGCTGCCCACATAACCAGTGCTGTGTTTTCTTCCTCTTCTGTGCCAGTGACAACTTACATCTGCTCTTCTTTGTTGTCCATAAGGAAAATGCCAAGAAAACTTGTTAAAATCTCAGTGATTTCTCATGTCCAGTGTCGTAGGGTTGGACCTCAAACGGTCACATCCAGGAAAAAGAGACAATGGCTGAAGTCCATCAGGAACCTGAATGCACTCATGGTTTCTTCAACCTCTTCCCTGCCCTATTCCTGGGGCTCAGCTGTCTCTATTGTACCTGTACTAAAGGGCAAGTACAATACAGTGCAGCAGTGTCACTTGGATCAGAATGTTGGGAAAGCAATGTGAGAGGCCTCCGTCAGGGCCTCCACCCCTTGCCTTGCAAGCTGCATTCAGGCTTAAGTTGCTGGTCCTGGTTGCTGCTTGAGAGGTGTCTGTGTTTAATGCATGGTTGTACCTAGATCCCAAAATCCTTTTCTCAAAACAGAAGATGACCAGAACACTGTCTGACAGATCCTTCTATATGTTCTTAAGACAAATCTCCAGGTGCACCAGTTAGGTTAAAGAGAACACTTGGACTGGCTCATCTGTGCATGGATGAAGAATTTCTTAAACTCTAGCTAGTGGTTAACCACCTGAATCCATCTAAATGAATTTGAAAGAATTTCTGTCAGTGAAGAAAGGTGTGTCAAGACATAAGGCTAGACACATTAACTGTTAAAAACTAGAGGAGAAAACAGACCACAAAGCCAAGAAGTTTTAAGGTTTGATTTCAAGATATGTTTTATTCAGCTTACCCAAAACATACAGCAGTACTTTATTAATTGGCAGAATAGTATTTGTGCAGTAGACACAAACATGGACATAATACGTGTGTGGGTAACAGCCCACTCAGAGATGAGCAGCTACCTCTTAACCACCCCCACCTCCCACTTCTTTGATAATTGAAAATATTTACCTTACACTGAAAGCCAAAACCTCCTCTAGCCAACTAAACAGTCAGCTGCACAAACTTTTGAAAAAGCACCTCCAAGGCTTTTTATATATATTAAAAAAAGAGACCAACCTGATTTGTTTGGTAAGGTCTACTCTCTACAAACTTGCTTTTATTCTCTGTTTATGGACCTGTTCCCTTCTGGAAATATAGGAGGCATCTGGTTGCTTGGTTATAAAGAGTTTCCCTATGATGAATCATTCACGTATATACCTATCCCACCTAAGAACCTCCTTGCAGAGCTATATCAAAATTTGGCTTAACACTTCACATCAGCAGCTGCAAGTTTTGGTCTGACTGGGACCTTCCTGACACTTTATACTTTGGCCTGCGTAATTTTTGCTGTTTGCACGTAAATTTCTGAACTACCTTCTCTGACTTCTTTGGGCCTTTTTACCCTTTGCATTTTAAAATACACTATTATGCCAGAGTAGTATTTTCCCTATTTATGTAATTCCCAGTTTAAGTACAATTCTGAATTCTGTTCTTTGATAAGATCCTACATTTGCCAAGTCTCAACCAAAACTGTACCACATTTGTACAAATCTTTACACTGACTTCAGGAGGTCCTGAAATAATTTTGAAGTTACATGGCAAACAATTTCTCCTGTTCCCACAAATCTGAAACTTCCCCTCTAGAGAGCTTTTGCTCTGTATCTTGCTTGTTAACTTCAGTATTTTTGGGTTATTTTGTCAGTATCTCTCCTCCAGCTCTGACAAGAATGGCTTATAGCCTCTTGATTAATTTTAAACATATCTTTCCTTTTCAAGATAAATGCAGATAAACTGTAACAAGCAGCTGTGGAACTCCCCTTCCTTGTGCTTTCAGAGCTCTGAGGTGCTTTCTCATGTAGTGTCTGACAGAGATGCCTAGGTGCTATCTACAGCAGTTACATTTTGTGGAATGGTTGGTTTTGACTGATAAAATCTGTTTTCAAAGAAAAGGAACAGGAAAAAGAGAAAGAAATAAATCACTTTGCACATGAAACGTATGTAAAAATGGCATGTTTAAGTCTGCAAATTGCCCCCAAATAATTAAGAGGTAAGACAATTACGTCTCCATGAAGTAAAAGGAGGATGCTCACTGGTCTGTGGTGACAGGCTGGACTCGATGATCTTTGAGGTCTCTTCCAACCTTAGTGATACTGAATACTGAATGTATCATATCTGTATTCTAAGCATACATATCCATGCCCATTTATGGTCTACATATGGTCTCAGTCCATAAACAAGACTGTGTTACCTAGATTAGCAGGGAAAGAAAAAAATTAATTGCTGTAGTGTCTGGTAGAGTGGCTAAAAGCTTCCATGATTTGCACTGGAAGCCAACAGACCCCCTAAAACTTCAGCTTTGCCTACAACCAAAGTCTCACTGCCAATATACATTTCAAATTTACTAATATAAATATAAAGCAGTCATACAGTTTATCAACCATTTATGCCATGTGCTATTCAGCTTTGCCAAAGCAGGGATTAGGCTGGGACGCCTCCACAAGCAGTACTGATCTCTCACTCACACAAACCTGTATGCAGCTTACTATTAATACTCGAGCAATCCACATTTTACCCGCATTTATCACAACGTGGTTCAGCCAGGGATTGCAGGTTTCAATAAAAATGAGTAATTTTACCAGTAAGCAAGACAAACTTGAGATGCCCTTCACTGGTCTCAAAATATCTTGTTTTCCTGGATCGCATCCATAGCCTGTATGTTAATGGTTGCTCTAGTCTAGATGAAATGACTCAGTTGGATCAAGGCACGAAGTGAGGGGTTTAATATAGATATTCAGGCTGAATCAAAGATTACTTCATTTTCATATAAACTTGCGGCATTCTGGGTGTAGTTAGGAATCAGCTCTGATCAGTTTTGGAGGACTGCACTCCCTAAGGGACCCCTGAGGATATAAATTTTAAACACGGGGCCTACCCCATGTGTCAAAAGACTTTGCTATGCAAAGGGACTAGAAATAAACTCTCATAGCTGGTGGAAAAATCCTGAACTTGGCAGAGGTCTCTGCCCGCAGCTCACGGCCTCCCAACCCAGCTAAACAAACCGCTGATAACATTAAGGCGAGCTGTGAGAGCCGCTGTTCAAAGACGAACTGCGTCTCTCCCAAGGTCAGCTATTTCAGGTACGATAAACAGGAAAATACAGCGGCGGCTGACCCCGCCCCTGAGCTCCCGGGCAGTTGCCACGGTGACACCACCCGCGAGCTCGGCGGCGGAGGGGGCGCGCGGCGGCCACCTAGCGGCATCCTGCGGCGGAGACGCCTGCGTCTGACTGGGCTCGGCCGTCACCGAGGCCTTTGCTGCAGCGACTGAAAGACCTCCCGTTTTGCCAGGGAAAAAGCAGCGTGCAAACTGACTAGTCCTACTCGGGGCCTGACAGTTGTTTGAGGCAGGGCGAGACCCTCGTAGGCCTCACTGCATTCAGGGTCCCTCAGCGCCCTTTCCTGTCTTCTTTCCTGTGCACCCCATCTCTTCTTTCCCGTGCAGAAATAATGGGTTTAGATGAACTTCAACAATCACAGTCGTTGGCAGGCTTCGAAGAAGATGAAGAACCCGGTTAAGTAACTTGATGGTGCATCCTTTTTATTAAAGTAGAGCTATTGTACTAAAAGTTGTGGGTTTGTCACCCTCCTACAGACCATATGCAGTGTGCCTTACGTCCGTGTGGGATGTGCTTGGAAATCCTGCTAGTTCAACACGTCCTGTGAAGATACACTGCTGTGCCTGGCCAGTTGCAGTGGTTTTCTAAATTATATCCATTATCTGTCTTTGTGACTGGGGAAGCTCCTCTGTGATAATATGCTCAAAACCAAAATGTGAGTAATTCTTTATAGCAAGAACAATATTGCATTCCCAGGCAAGCAGGAGAAGCAGACTGTTTAAATATACTTGATTCTGAGAACTTGGCTCTATCTCTTGAATAAATCATTTCAGAAAATAACAGCAATAGCAACCTATTCATTTTAGCAACAAAATAGGAAGAATGTATTTTAAAACAACTACTTTTTTTTCTGTCCCAGGAAATGGCCTATCTCCTCTTTTAAATACTATTTTTATAACTCTTGGTGGCCTGGTTTCAGGATATGCAGTTAATATTTTTCTCCATGACGCAGTAGGCAGAACATGCTGAAACTTTATGAACCCAGAAGACTATTCTCTATGATAAACAAAAACAAACTAAGAAAAAAATCTCTAGGGGCTTTGCAACTTGCATGGGTTTTACCATCTGACACACAGTCCTGGCATACTGTAAATCTTTGCAAGAGATATCTCCCTTACAGGGAGATTCATGTGCCAGAGGTTCCTAGAGGCCAGCCCCTTAAGTTGCAGACATCATGTAATAGCAGCATGCAATATTCAATGAAACAAAACGTCTATGTTAGCTTAGATGGTAGAAAAATGCATTGCCTTCGAACAGTAACAGTATGGATGCTACCAGTGAAGGAACTTCTAGTGATGGTGCCTTTCTTTAGAAAGGTCACTCATCACACTAAACACAGAGAGCTGGAGCTGAGCGAAGGCAAAACAGAGGAGGAGCTGAATGTCGAGGGCATTAAAGATAATTCCAGGGTTATCTCTGGAAAAAATTAAAACAGCTTGCATGAAGGCATTTAGTAATACAAGATACCAAGGTTACATTTGATGAATACCAACCCTAATGACAAATACAGTCTGTGTAAATCTGAGCTCCATTACTTTTGGCAAAGATATTAGCCAGCAGCTCAAAAGTCCTGGCACAGATTGTCAACATGCCCGTAAGCTGCAGCAGGCAGAAATCTATCTGTTAAATCATTGCTCCATACTTCCCTCTGATACATAAAGCTGTATTGATTGCCAAGCTCTCTGTCATAGGCATACCTGGCCTGCTCAGCATGAAGAGCTTGAAGGAGGGTCCTCCTGTCTAAAAGGACACAGAAAAGCAGAAGGCCCTTTAAAAAGCATATTACCCTCAATGAGGGCCTGTATTCATGGATACATGAAGGCATAACCCTGTGAATAATACACCTGTAGTAATGGATCCTGATCATCTGCTCTCTAGACTCATTTTTGATATGCTAAAATGAGGTTAATGAAGATAGAGGATGTCTGCATCTTCCTCAGTCCTCATTTTTGCTTTCTCTGAGGAGTCATCCCTTTCTTACTAGAAGTAGGGAAGTGGAATAGCTGCAGAAGGATAAACAGTAATTATTTTACAGCTTACTCATGGTGGCAAAACTTTACCCAAATGTTGAGGTCACACAGCAGCTTTTTCTGATGGCATCGCTGGTGAAGGAATGCCCTATCAGACTGCTGCTGCTTCTGTGTCTAAAAGAAGCTTCTGCCACTTCTAGAAACTCGCAGGTGAAGCAAGGGGGCTCCTACACAAAGAATCAGCTTGATGAATGCACACATGCATGGAAAAATTAATCCAGACTGGAAAAATAGTGTTTCTTCTCTATTCATACATCCGTGTAGAATTTAAAATTAATTACATTTTTGGTCTTAGATAATTAGATAATTTAATTTCTCCTTTATGTGACTCTTAAAAGTGATTAGAATTCCTACTATAATAATACCAGTGACAACTTCCATGGCCATTCATGAGTATTTTCTGTGACTATGGCCTATACCCAAGAAAAGCAGAAGAAAACACCTTTTCTTCATGTGCCATCCAGTGACTTTTATCCCAAAGTGCATTCTCCGTTGTTCACAACATTCAGGTAGAGAGCCCCTACAAAGTTTTATGTTGTAATCTTTTTATTAAAAGAATAATGAGATATTTTAAATAGATAAAGATATATGTGGGTTTTTTTTAATTTGAAAAAGCATGAAAAGTCATCTGGTCTAAAGTTTAATACTAAAGTAATCATAAAAGAGTTTGAGTTTGGTTAAAGACCATTATTTTTTATGATCTTAAGATACTAATTGTTATTCTGTTATCATAGTTTATTCCCCTTATCACAGCACTGACAAATTCTGTGATAGGCTATGAGATTTCACTGTACTACATATTGTACCATGTAAAAAAAAAAAAGAAAAGGAAACAAACCAGCCCATTCCCCAAAGCCTTTAAAGATAAGAGTGGATACAGCAAGTCCCTTTTAGTAGAGGGGTTACAAACAGGAAAGTATCAAGAAACCCTAAAGCCAGTTTGATCAATATGGTGGACAGACAGCAGCTGAGAGAGTTTAGTTGCTCTCACACAGGAGAATTGTAAGGAAGTGTTTGCAGGCAGATGACACAGTAACTTCGCATACACTCACGGGGAAAACCTCCAACACCTAACACTGTGTGTGAAACAGACTTGAAAAGGCATATTCCAAAATGTTAACAGGTGGATGATAGATACTAGCCTCTTAGCATGACAGGAAGCAGAGGCAAGATCTTAAACCCGATCTGAAGAGATGAGTGGGAGAAAAAATGTGGAAGGAAGTGAGTGGGAAGAGCAGGACACTGTACTGTAGGAGTTGAAGAACAGGGAGGCCATGTGTTAATGCACAGGAAGGGCTAACTCTTCAAAGAACAAGGAAACCAGTCTTTGCAGTAGAATGTTTAATGAGTCTAACTCCTTTTGTTAAAAGCTTAGAAGGGTAAAAAGAACTACTTTTGAGATGTAGCCGCTATCTCACAAGGTAGACAGAAACAGCATGTTGCAGAGACACGATAATGGAAAAAATTGAGCAATTTGTGCACAGCATTACTGCACAGCTCCATATAGGCCTGAGTGATATCTCAGGCCTGTGTGATGCTGGAGAAAATCATGTTGCTTGTTGTCTAGGAAGAACATTCTGGGTAAGGATGGAGAATTACATCTGAGCCTGAGTATGAGGTTTTAGAGGTGTTGCTAGGAGCATGATAAGTGGACTCTCTTTTGCTATTACTGTTGAACTATGATTTCTGTAGGAAAGTAGGAAAATATATGTCACAGTATAAGTCTTGACAGTACTATCTACCATTGATATAAAATGCAGTGCCACAGTAGAGTGAATGATTGAAAATAGGAACTATAGCAGAGGAAGTAAGAGGTAGATATGACTCTGGAACTTCTGTTCAACAGATGTAGCAGAAACTACAATGCAAAAATATTCTATATATTCCTTGTAATTAAAATTGAATAAAAGCTGAAGTCAGAGTTGGATGAGAAATTTAATATTTTTAGCATTTTTTATGAAAATAAAGAAATCAAAGTCTGGCTTTTCATAGGCATGTTTTTAGATATCTTGCTGAAGTTCAGTTTCATGATGAATTTAAGCTGGTCTAAAAGAAGCCTGATGAAGCCTGGTCCATCCTTCACCACATTTCTGTTACTAAGGTTAATCAGTTTAAAGCTAGCTCTGGAAAAACATTACTGGTTTTAAGCCACGTTAGTGGATTTACCTGATCTCCACATGAGTGCACAAGTCACTGGAGCTCATAGAACAGAAAGGGCAGGAATGAGCAATTCTAGATGGGATGAAGAGAGGAAAGGGAGAGTGCCCCTTTGCAGAGCAGCAGTTTTAGGTGAGTTTAAACTAGTCATGAAACAGCAGAGTCAGAGTCAAAGTCGGTGTCAAATTTAGGTGCTGTGAAAGATGATTTGGGTCTAGGCCTAAGTCTCCTAGACTTTGTGCTTTTCTCTCCACTCTTCAGTTTTACAGTAAAGGAATTCTATTTTCTATTAGAAAGAGACCTCTTCCATAAAACACAAACAAACAAAAAAACCCCAAACAACAAACTCTTCCATAAATTACTTTGTCATGGGAAAAAGAAGAACTTCTGTCACAGATTTCCTTCTACATTTCTCACTCATTTCAGTCGTTGCATTCCCCAGAAATGCATGCATATCTTACATTAATTACATAGTACAGATTGTTGGTGATTCAAAAGTTGTAGCAACTTTTCACTTTTGCTGAATTTCTTTATGCTTAAATTATTTTCAGGTATAGCAAAATACAATATCAGTCTGAAAAAAGTAGTTTGCTTTCTGGTTTTAAAAAATATCATTAAAAAATCCATGAACATTCCATCCTCTGTGTTTTCTGTTTCCCTTTTTTAATTTGTCTTTTTTTTTTCTTTTACTATAAATGACTTTGATCTTGTGCCTGATGTAGTGATCGTGATACATTATCACAGAATCATGAAGGTTGAAAGAGACCTCAAAGATCATCAAGTCCAACCTGTCACCACAGACCTCATGACTAGACCATGGCACCAAGTGCCACGTCCAATCCCCTCTTGAACACCTCCAGGGTGGTGACTCCACCACCTCCCTGGGCAGCACATTCCGATGGCTAACAACTCTCTCCATGAAGAACTTTCTCCTCACCTCGAGCCTAAACTTCCCCTGGCACAGTTTAAGACTGTATCCTCTTGTTCTGGTGCTGGTTGTCTGGGAGAAGAGACCAACTTCCTCCTGGCTACAGCCACCCTTCAGGTAGTTGCAATAAGGTCTCCCTGACCCTCCTCTTCTCCAGGCTAAACAATCCTAGCTCCCTCAGCCTCTCCTCATAGGGCTTGTTCTCAAGGCCTCTCACCCGCCTCGTTGCCCTTCTCTGGACACATTCCAGCAAGTCAACATCTTTCCTAAACTGAGGGGCCCAGAACTGGACACAGGATTCAAGGTGTGGCCTAACCAGTGCTGAGTACAGGGGCACAATGACTTCTCTGCCCCTTCAATAGATGAAGCTTATTTTAGGTTAGATCCATAGATGCTTGTGAGGAAATGCATTGTCCTTGTAAACTTATTTTATTAGATATTATTTGTTTTCTAATTTTAACTCCTTTTTGTCCTCTTTGACCCCTCATTTACTGCTATATTTCTAGCTATTGAGGTCTGAAATATGTTGTCCATACTTTGCATTTTGTATCAGTGTGTCATATTTTATATCACCATCATCACCAGTACGGGTTAGGGACTGTTCCACAGCTCCATGGAGAAAGACCTTGGAGTGCTGGTGGACAGCAAGTTTTCCATGGGACAACAATGTGCCTTTGTGGCCAAGAGAGCCAATGGTATCCTGGGGTGCATTGTGTGTCCAGCAGGTCTAGGGAGGTTCTCCTCCCCTCTACTCTGCCCTGGTGAGAGCACACCTGGAATACTGTGTCCAGTTTTGGGCTCCCCAGTTCAAGAAAGACAGAGACCTGCTGGAAAGAATCCTATGGAGAACCATGAGGATGATCAGGGGACTCGAGCATCTCCCCTATGAAGAGAGACTGAGATCCCTGGGGCTATTTAGTCTTGAGAAGACTGAGAGGGGATCTCATCAATGTCTATAAATATCTGAAGGGTGGGTGTCAAGTGGAGGGGGTCAATCTCTTTTCAGTGGTGCACAATAATAAGGAACAATGGGTACAAGTTTGAACATAGAAGATTTCACCTCAACATGAGGAGAAACTTCTTTACAGTGAGGGTGATGGAGCACTGGAGCAGGCTGCCCAGGGAGATTGTGGAGTCTCCTTCTCTGGACACATTCTGGATGCATTCCTCTGTGGTCTGTCCTAGGCGACCCTGCTTTGGCAGGGGTTGCACCTGATGATCTCTGGAGGTCCCTTCCAACCTCTAATGTACTATGATATTGTGCTCATTTTTTTTATATACTTTATATCAACATGTTTTAACCCTGTGAAGGTTTCATGAGAGCCATGACATCATAAAAAAGGATATCTAAATTTGGAATCAAGAAATCAAGTGGGGAAAAAAAACCTTGAGAAAAGTCAACAATGGCTTCTCTTGCAGTAATTGCCCTGAAAGTTGTGCAACAGATCCATTCTTAGTGAAACAATATACTGAAGAGATCTGTTCTAATGATGTAAGTGTACACAATATCTTTCCTATTTTAGGAGTCATGCAACATCTAAGAAAAGATGTTCAGAAATCAAATTAATAGAGTATATAACTAAAGTATGCAATTATATTGCATGTATTGTATGCATTAAAGGTTTGAAACAAATCAAATTCACATCAAAATTTGTTAAAACTATGAATATATTTAGATAGTATAAGCAACACTCTTCTGAATTCTGTGCAGATTCAACCATTAAAGAACAAAACCAAAAAGGCCCAATTGTATTTGTCATGGGCTGAAACCAGGCATAGCTGCAGATTTTGCTTTGCCTGTGCTGTCGTGACTCTTCTAGTGATTCTGGCAACTTAAGAGACCATTAGAAATAAGTTCATAGCTTGTATTGTTTCATTTGGAAGCCTAGCATCCTTCAGAATATCCTATATCCCATCTCCAGAGGCCCATATTAATCCTTACAAGGCCTTCTATTCAGGGAAATTAACTTTAAGCATGTGCTTCATCACTTTCCTGAATCAAAACCTAGAAAACTGACTTTGTTAGTGCAGTATGTAATGGATGTTGTGGGCACAGCAATTTTTATAATATTAGAAGAATCAATCTGCCCTTGATGCCTTATCCTTTTTAATAATTGATACTCTTATCTGTCATTTTTACAATCCTACAGTAACAGTGAAGATTTCCTATAGAAGGTATAAAAAAGCTCTTCTAACAGATATGAGAAAGGAAACAGCCCAACAGTATGTTCACTGAAACTATGCTGATTCTGCTCTGTCATTCCCCAAAGATAATGAGACATGATTACCTACCTATTTCTTATAAATTTTATTACTCCTAAGGTTTAGTAGTTTTTCTCCTAAACCTTTGTCTGCATAGTTATATGAAATTGATAACTTAAAAAAAAAAAAACTACTTTATTTTCAAAGGACATCCATTTTCATGTAATACTTGGCCCACACTATTAGACTAGGATAATCTATCTATCTAATAGTGTCATCTTAATTACCTAGAAATGATGATGTGTGATAAGATGTTGCATAGATATATAGCTGCCAAACAGAAAGGGACCTGGGGGTACTGATTGACGTTAGGCTGCCTTGAGCCAGCAGTGTGCCCAGGTGGCCAAGAAGGCCAATGGTGTCCTGGCCTGCTGCAAGAATAGTGTGGCCAGTGGGAGCAGGGAAGTCATTCTGTCCCTGTACTCTGCACTGGTTAGGCCACACCTTGAGTCCTGTGTCCAGTTCTGGGCCCCTCAGTTTAAGAAGGACATTGAGACACTTGAACGTGTCCAGAGAAGGGCAACAAGGCTGGGGAGAGGCCTCAAGCATAAGCCCTACAAGGAGAGGCTGAGGGAGCTGGGATTGTTTAGCCTGGGGAAGAGGAGGCTCAGGGGAGACCTTATTGCTGTCTACAACTACCTGAAGGGTGGTTGTAGCCAGGAGGGAGTTGGTCTCTTCTCCCAGGCAACCCTGCACCAGAACAAGAGGACACAGTCTCAAGCTGCACCAGGGGAAGTTTAGGCTCAAGGTGAGGAGAAAATTCTTCACAGAGAGAGTTGTTAGCCATTGGAATGGGCTGCCCAGGGAGGTGGTGGAGTCACTGTCCCTGGAGGTGTTCAAGAGGGGATTGGACATGGCACTTGGTGCCATGGTTTAGTAGTCATGAGGTGTTGGGCGACAGGTTGGACTTGATGATCTTTGAGGTCTTTTCCAACCTTGTTAATTCTGATGATTCTATTCTATAGATATCCCATGATGTGGATTGTTATTTAAGCAATTTCTTTATTGCTTAAAAAGAATAAAAGCTCATCTAAACATAATGTGATAAAATTATCTCATTGGTCTCTGAGATTCTGAACACTTTGTTATTCTTAATCCTTTAATATATAAGGAAAAATTAAATGCTTACAACAACACATAAGGAATATACTTCTCTTTTTAAAGAGATTCTTGTCTACCAAACTTTGTGAAAGCAACAAATCATCATACCCTGTGTACAGCATCTCTTGCCAAATTTGCTTCTTTCCTACTTACTCAAATTTGATATATATTTCTAGAGGCCTACATTTTATAGAGTTGACATGCCAAAAGTTCACTGACCACACTGTCATCTTCATAATAGCTTTGTTTGCTTGTTAGTTGTTTCTGAGTGCACTTGTTCAAAAGGATTTTGAGGCTGCTGATGTATTTAGTTCTTTTGAAATGCTGAAAACAGTGTCTTATTATGTGTAGCATTCAGCTTACCTTTGTAACCAGTTCTAATTGTTTAATTTAACCATGGTTGTTTTTTTTTTAAGGTGGATATCAGAAAAATCCCCTCTAATCAAATTACCTGAATATTATTCTTCAGTCAGATGTCACTACGTAGAATTAGTGATTTTATCTTTTCCAGTGAATCTAAAGTTAGAGCTGTGAGATGTATTGATGGAAAGTAGAGTTCAAGGCTTGCTTACTTAAGGGTTCCCCAGTCAGCTGTACTCTCCATCTCCTTGTACCTAAGTTTACCCTTTGTAAAATGAGAAAAAAAATAGCCCATCTCCTCATCCTCACCTTTGCATATTAAAATCCCATACCCATGATTTTAAGCAATGATAATCAAGAGCTTTCACTAATGATACAATAAGGACCATAACTTGTTAACAAATGTAATAGATTAGTGATTTCGAGAATAAGAGTAGTCACACTGATGTGTTCTATATGTGGCCTATCTGTTGAGAGCCGTAAGGACTATCTTGAAGTATGAAGTATTGTGGCATTTTGCAGTTAGGATGCTATTAAATTGCCTTTTTGCTCCCATTTTTAAGAAAAACTTGGAGCCAGCTCCTGGCTTAGCTAGCATGATAATGCCACAGACAGAACAAAAAGAAACTTTATTGTCTTGCGTATCCTGCTTCTGAATCCAGGCTAAAGGTTAGATTTAGCCTATCTTTTTATGACAGTGAAAATGATACATGTCTACCTCTAAATATCAGTGGTACTTTTCTTCAGCTGCCAGTTAGACTTAATTCTCTTGTTAAAGGACTTGGCAGTTTGCAACTATTAAAAACAGTTTGAAAGGGATATTGCTGCCCTTGGCTGAGTTTTGCATTTTAGCTGTATTGCTATTTAAAACCCCTGTATTTTCCATGTCACATGAATTCTCAAGTGTCGTCTTTCAGAAGAATGGACAACAGCCTTCAATACAAGCATACAGGGTATACCTATCTCCTCAGTGTCCTGTTTATGTATATTTGCTTAATATTTACTTAAATGCACATAAAAAGGAATAACATCTAGATGTTACAAATGCAAAATAGACTACAAAATCGTCACAAAAATTCAGTTCAGAATGACAGAGTATTCTTTGTATATTTGCATCAACCTAAAAAAAATGGTCTAAATTAAATCTTCTCAGATCTAAAATCCCTAAATAAAGAATTTGAGCTTTTCAGCATTTCTCATATTAAAGCAACATGCCCTGAAGGAGAACAAATAAATTTAAGCTATTTTAGATTGGACAGAAAATTAATTCTGATTTGCAGACACCTCTTCAGAGAAACCTCTAACAGTAATTTCTCTTCTTAGCAACAAAGAAAATTGTAAGTTGAGTACTACTGTGACTTAAATTAGCTGATACCTAATGTTTCTGAGTGGTTTGAGGGGAGTGGGGTGAATTCCCACATGACAAGACTATGGATATGGAAGTATTTACTCCATCTGTGATACAGTAACTTTCCTTTAGAAAGGAAGTGGCTAAAGTAAAAAGAGTGTCCTCATAATTGACATGAAATAGCTGTATTGATTGATTTGAAATTACTAATTTCTGCCTGGAAAATATACATTCTGCATTTATAAACAAGATCTGATCCTTCTCCTATGCATAGTGGTTGCAAAGACCTTGAAATAGAACTGTACCTTATTCTGATAAAATACATCTATTTCTCTGTGTTTATATGTGTATATATTTACAAGTAATGAATCATTATGATATATGCTCAAAATATTTTTCCAAATCTCTTACTTTCTAGTATATTATACCCTTGATAAGGGGATGCTTATAAGGCTTTGAATGTTTAAACCAATAATAATGTCTGTCAGTATCAAGTATGCAGTTAACACCAATAATGGATACAACCTTCCCACTGGACAGTCACTGAAAAGTTGCTCTTTCTAATTTCTGTGTAAATATCAAGGTTAGAGTCTTCATAAAAATTCTGTGAACTTTAGTTGAAACAAAAATAACAGAACTATTTGAGGTTTGTTAGTCACTTCTATATCCAGTTGACCTTATCCCAATTTTAGCTTTGTTTCCCTTCACTGTGTGACTTCTGGGAACCTGCTTTGAAAATAAAATCCACTCAGAGGGTAAAATCCTGAATTTGTTACTCTGACAAAACTTCTTTCTAGATTTGCCTGGCAAA
The DNA here is from genome assembly GCF_026170545.1 of Melanerpes formicivorus. Classification (NCBI taxonomy): domain Eukaryota; kingdom Metazoa; phylum Chordata; class Aves; order Piciformes; family Picidae; genus Melanerpes; species Melanerpes formicivorus. Next base: position 35,852,696 of record NW_027142354.1, read on the forward strand.
GATTTGAGAACAGTTGCCTTTGCTGTTCTCTTATTTTTTAATTTTTCTTTTCCTGTAACTCATAGTAAAAGTCCAACTGCCAAGGCAGTGAGAACATAGAACAAATTAAGATATATTGAATTTAATTTGTGCCAAGCTAAGATTCATGATACTAGGGGGAAACAAATTATTACCAGTCCAAGCATACAGGAATTTTAATAGTAAATAGTGGTTTTACATTCAACATTAAGAATTTGGGGGGCTGGGAGGTAGGAGGGGTGATGTTTAAGATTTAGAAGAAAAAAGGTGGGGAGAGGGAGAAAAAAAAATAAAAAGAAAAAAAAAAGATAAAAAGGAAAAAAGCAAACCAAGCCAAACGAAACAAACAAATCAACCCAACAAAAACAACAAAACCCCCTTTACCTGAGAAGCTAACACTGTCTTCAGCAAAGTATTTCAAATTCAGACCATATTTTAAGGACTAAACTATGATTTCAAAATTCAAGTACATAGCATTTTTTCCAGATTTTCATGCTGATATGAGAAGGGGAGAAAGAGGTAGTGCATACACTGCTCTTTTCCTCCATAGGTTAGGGGTACATTGCCCAGCTTTTAACATTGTACTGGGTTGTAAAGATAAATACTATGATACTATGAAATCAACACAGGTATCTGCTCTTTGTCTCTTCTTCCCCCATAGTGGGAGCCTGTACTACTTGTGTTAGCTACCTTCTAACACTGAGAAAAATCATTGTGTTTTTTAAATTTTCTTCTGTTTCTTGCTTTACCTCATTCTCGTGATTAAATAAGGTATTGTTATCCTGACCTCTTTTGTAAAGAGCTTTAAAATGTTTAATAAAAATGCTACATTGTTTATCTTCATTTATAACTGAAAGAATCAGAAACAATTGCAGGATCACTGCTAACTGTTAGAACAATTTTGCTTTCAGGTAGCAATGACTGACAGTCTGTTTAGTGATAATCCAGTACATACCAGCAAAGCTTGAATTTCTATTCCTGTTATGCAGTTATGCAAAAAAAAATTATAAGTTTTGCTTGGATAAACTAAAATAATCTCAAAACTTAAACTTGAAATATCCCATAAATTGGAGTTTGCCTAGGGACATAATACACATTTATTGTGAAACACTGTAAGAAAAAATTTCAAGGCTTAATTTGTAGTCACCACTGCATTGTGAGCATTTCATATGCAGAAGATGATAGACATCTAACTGATAATTTCCACACAGATTTTCTGGTTGTATACGTGGTCACAATAGCCAAGCATAAACATTCATGTGTGCAGGCCTGTGCCCTGGTAAGTGTCACAGTTCTCTGTTAACACAGTTAAGTGCTAAGCATCAAATGTTGTTACTCAGTATATACTGCCAGTGGCTAAGAATAGCTCTTTCACAGCCTGACCAAGCAATAGCAAATGAAGCACTCAACAATGCAGACCAGTGCTGCAGTGACCTCCACACTGGCAGAGGTAGACTGTGTACAAATTCACTGGCCACCCCTTATTTTTTCCCAAGTCAGCTGCATGCTATGGTACCAAATAAAACAAAACAAAACAAAATAAAATAAAAATTACTAATGCATCTATCAAATCCATAGTCTGCAAACTCTTTCTCTGTCTCATGCTGGTTTTACCAGAAACGGAGAAAGAAACATACGTTTTGCATGCTCCTTACTTTAACTAGAGTAGTGGACTCTGAAGTCTAGTAGCCACAACATTGAAACAAGAAATATCTGTGGAGCAGTATGTCCTACTCATCTGTTCTCATGGAGGAAGTATATATTTTATTTCTTCTAGTAGTGTAGTTGTTGATGTTGTGTGGGACTATCAACAAATACTGGACCGGATGCTATTCCTACTGAAGTAAACATTAATACTCCTATAAGGAATGTAGGTGCTAAGAACTTGTGAAGCAGGTGCCGTGAAACATATAACTAAATTTGGAATAGATTTTGGGATACCACCTACATGGCAGAACAACTGTTCAGACATTCCTTTTGTGAAAACAACACACAACAAAATAATTTTCAGAGGAAGTCTGAATCAGGATGGAAACATGGTCACAAAAATATGGCAGCAATTTCCTAAGACGAGACATTATTAGTTAGACAATAAACCACTATATTCAGCATATTACAGTCTACGTTACATTTGATGTCCAGCAAAAGATTTTCAAGAAAATGCTGACATATTTATGAGCTTTGAAAAATTATCTATTTGAACAGCCAATAGGATAGAAAAAGATTCCTCCCAAGAGCATCCCAAGAGTTCTAATGTCCTTTAGAGAACAATTAATTTATCAAATAATGTATGTCACAGGTAAACTGTTTTCTGTTAATGGAAGTAATAAACTGTGAGGTAATCAGGTACATTTGATTTTAAATAAAAGTGGTCTTAACACTAAACTAAGAAGATGATAAAATGTCACCCTTAAAATAACTGATTTGACCTACCTGAACATATGCACTATAACAATGTTGTTCTACAGTGCACAAAAGTTCCTGGCAAAGTAAAGCTTTTGCAGGTCTCACTTTGGGTAAGAGGAGTAAAAGGGAATATTTCTTTCATCCTGGCTCTTTTGCTTTATTTACCGTCTATCTCAAACTGTAAATGGCAGAGAGGAATATGCCTTAAATAAGGTAGGCAAATTAGCCAAACAAAGGTTACACAACGTGTCATGTGCACAAAATTAATTCCAGTCACTTGAAGAGCTTAGTCGGAAAGTACAAATGAGAAATTTTGAGATTTATTAGTAAGCCTTCACCAAATTCTACTGAGGTTGTACATACAATGTTCTTAAAGGTTTACAATTCAGATGAGTCTGCCTGGACATCCCTCAGAGTGGTACATGCATCTGTCTTATTTAAAGGCTGTTCTCTCTGCCTTTCAGAATAATTATAATGGAAACAGTAGGGCTCCCCATAACGATGATTTGTGAGAAGAGATGATGACCACATATGCACAGACACTTCTTTATCTTTCATTCATAATTTTTCTTTTGAATTTAAGATAAAATATAAAATAGGCTAGGAACAGAGAGTAAACGTAGAATTTTAATTTCAGATTGTTAGCACTGGTGAAGCCGTAGGCAATTGTAATGAAAAGAGCTGTTTAGCATTAGCTTTGAATACTAGTACTGCTTCCACCTCAAATACATCAATTTCAGTATTATTTACACTGCTCTGTAATGGGGAAATACATAGGAATTGAAGCTTTTACATTTATGAAATGTTATACTCTGTTCTCAATTATTAATGCAATTCATTTAAAACACTGTAAGGATCAAATTCCTCCCAGAATAACTGAAGCAAAGCGAAGTCCAATCGTTAGTTTGACCTAGTATGCTTACTATTGCTCTGCAGCAATCTTTTTGAAAATGCAGACTTAGAGAATGGAAATAATGTAGAAGAATGACAAAAGACTACAAGGTCTGACACTATAAATTCTTCCTTTCCCTTCTCTGGCTCATTTAAGGACTTTTCCCCAGGAATGAAATAGGATCATTTCCTGTTTTGCTTAGCAAAGTGCAGAGGGAAGAGCAAATCAAAACTCTGTACCCCTTCTGCTCTGGCTTACAAAGTAAATCTTAATTCTACGGGGAGTCACCAGCTCCCAAAGACATGTAACAGTACCATAAATATTTCAAATACCACCTGTATGCTGGGAAGATCCAGAAGGCATTGGAGTCTCAGTGGACAGATGCCTCCCATGGGAAGTCATAAGGTTATGTAATGCCTAGTTGTGCTTATGAGGATAACTGAGATTTCTGCGCTGCTTATAAAAACTCAGATTACTTCTTACTCCTTTAAAATCTACATTTGTGGGTTTTTATTAACTGTTCCTTCAGCATATTAACAAAGTCTGATGATACAACATCCAACATGTGCATTCCTTTACTTTTAATCCCTCTTCCCCAGAAATGTGGTTTGCAACTAAAGCATTTGTAAGATTTTGTGTCATCTGTCTGCCAGGCCCTAGTAAATCTGTTATCTACTTTTACCCAAACTCAACAGAGAGCTAGAAGACTCATCTGTATTAATTTTCTACAAATCTCATGAAAATAAGCAGCACGGGAGGGGATTGGGATATGGACCTTGCTATTCTGTCAAGCAAGGCTGCAGTATGAATGGAACCATGGTCAGGCATAAGAGGCTCCACATAGGAATTCTCCCTCAGATACAAATCATAGACAATTAGCCTTGATTAATTTAACTGCACATAGAACTACTTGTTTTAGGTAATATAGCTACATTGGAAATTCAGATGGTAATAGTATCTTTACTATTTTATAGAGCATTAACACTTGTGTACACTAATGTATATAAACAGCAAGTCATACTTGATCCATACCTGATCCAGCTCTCATCTACATGAAATGAATCTTTCCAGCGAGTTAAGTGAGAGTTGGAATAAGCCTATGCATAGTGTTATCCATCATAAATATTTATAATTGCGACACTAAAAAATAATGTGTTCTGTAAAAGACTCAAAAGCAGCAACAAAAGAAATATTTCAATCCAGTTTTAAATACCGTGGTAGAGTTCACCTACACAAACAACAGCATAAAAGGAAAACATAAAATTTTATTCATAAGGGCATAAATGAGTGTACCATAAGTACAAGTTATGTTCAGTTCCTTCATGACTCCTGCAAGTTTATTATATTTTGGAAATGAAACTTTCCATTATGCTAGTTCTTGTTCTGTCACACACTGCTTACAGAAGTGGTTTTCACTGAAGTCCAAAGTTATTTTGCTCTATGGAAAATTAATGTAAATGAGGTATGGAATTCCGTGACTCCTTTTTTATACCATCTACATAAATGAACATGAAAATTTTCAGCAGACTTGGCTTCCATGGAAGTCCTATAGAGGTTTTGGTAAATGTGTCCATTGAGGAAATATTTCATATCCTCCAGTAGCCTGCTATTCTACCCATGAGAGCATTCATATGCTTGTGAACCTACATTAAAGCTCAGTTAAGAAGCCAGTAACTGTCCAAAGTAGTCCTGTACAGGAAAGTCCTACATGGGGGAATGGAAATTCCATGGCAAGCACTTAACAGTTTCTGCTGTATTGTTCTTGTAGGGAGAAAAGAGGGGTTAGTTATGTTCCCACAGAATGAGCAGCATGTTTAATCCATGGCACTGTCACAGGATTAATCAGGATCTAGGAGAAATCACACATAATAGTCAGGATCTAGGAGGAATCACACATAAAGCATCTGTGTCTTCAGATTGCATTTTGGATCCTCATCTGCCAAAGAACCATACTTTCAAGTTCTCCCTTTCTAATTGCTACTGCTCCATAAGGAAAATCCAGAAGGTCATTTATATAGTTTAAATGTGCTGAGGGCAAAGTAAACATCAGTTAAGAACTTCTCCTGGTAGTTCTTGGTTGCAGGATTTGTCTCTCTTCACAGCAAATCCTCAGTTCTATGAATGAGTGTTCAAAATAGGAGGAAAATTCCTGAAAATGAAACACAGTTTCCATCTATAGAATTCTTCATGGGGTAAGGGGGTTTTGCTGCTGGAAAATGTTTGTATGGCTTAAGCATACATTAAGCTGCTGGTCATTGTATCAGTATGTATGTACACTCACCAAAATGGAAAAAAGAAAGAAGTTTAAATATATGCTATAGTTATTAGTTTCCAGTCCAGGAATGTGCCCTGACTGGATCTTAAATGAATAGCAGGGCAAATTTGTAAGTTAGCCTTCCTCTCCCATATTCCTGCTTTTCTTACCTCCATGAAAAGGAAGTGCACACATAGGCCACACCATAGCATGTCGCATCAAGTCACCTGAACTGGGTAATTGTGTGTAGCTGGTAGCACACAAGTACACCTTGACTGATTTGAAATCCATAGAAGCATATAGGATTTTATACAAAGGGCACTAATCACCCACATGCATTTAAAAATCTAAACTGTGTCATGTTTCAGTCACATGAAATACAGGTTCTTCACCGGGATTTCTGAACACAGAACTTAAATGCTTTAATTAACCAATGCAAACATTCAGATACCGTTTCTCTGACTGTACTTTTTTTGGTCTCTTATTGAATGGATTTAGGATTCACTTGCCTGTGATACAACCATCATCCCTGAATTCTCAGAAGACAGAAATTTTAAGATCCAAATGTTTCCATTAATGACAAATAATTTTGTTAATTAAATGAAACCAAGAACAAGGCATATTGTCAATTAAATGGTCGCTCTGTGGTAAAAAATAAAGAAGACTGCAAGAGTCAGTTGCAGTTTGTTTCTTCTGCAAAGACAAATCATTGATAAGAGATCTATGGTTTCTAAAAACTCAAGATCCTATTGCTGATTTTAAATTAATATTTAGCCTGCTCAGTTTAGTTGATCTTGAATTAGTACTTTTTGAACAGTTATTTTTCTTCATAAACTTAAATTATAAGCCAAAGGTTTGTAAACTCTCAGGCACTGACTGGCACTGCTTCCCACCTAGAAAATAGATTTCCATTTTGACATTTCTTGTATTAAAATTAGTAGTTTGACTCCCTTTTTCTTACCTGTTTTTCACTTACATAGGAAAATTGGTTGTATAAAGCATTTTTGGAAGATCATTTTTCCTAGTAAGGTCTTTCAAATGTCTTTCAAATCCTTTCAGGTTTCCAACATGAAGTATTTAAATTCATTATCCTTTAAATTTGAAATTAAAATATTTTCTATACATAGCTTTAGATCACTTTGGTAAACGCATTTGGATGAAGGAAGGAAAATGTATTACTATTTCTACTTTTTCCTTGAAATAAAAAAGATCACCCTGATTTTTATATATATAGGAACACACATATTTTACATAGATAATATATACATTATCAAGACAATCTCAACTTGCTAAATTGCATGTGTAAAATTATATATATATCTCCAACCTGGTTTATTCTATGTATGTATATTCTATGTGTGTGTATATATATATATATATATGTATGTATATATATATATAAATGTCAGTATTTGAGACATCCATTCTAAGAGCAACACACAACTGATTATTTGGCTTGAGACACAGTTAGTTGGGAAGAAAAGATTTGAAGAGGGCGTGTGCAGTGGAAAAGTTATGGCAGCAGTATTTAATTTAAAATATTTATAAGCAGACTCCTTTTTTACTTTTCTTGTCTGGCAGTAATTTTGAGGAAAGTTGTTGCTGTAAATAAATCAGCTAAAGAGGACAGAATGACACTCAATGCTTAGGAAACAAATAGTTGCATTACAGTTTAGTTTGTTCAAAATATGTCACAAAAAGAGAAGACTGCTGTAGGGGAGTCCTAACCTGCCACAGCAGAAGACAGTAAAGAAACTGCATCTATTTACTACCACAAAAAAACCCACCCAAGAAATCAGACTGCATTAAATTAGTTAACCATGTCTATGAATAACTTGCAACAGATTTATTTGCAGGCAATTTATCAAGATAGATTATCAAAATTATCCTAGTGACAAGAAATAAAAATATACAAATATCCTGTGTAATGTCCTGTCTGAACAAAAACCAAACCAAATAAAAAACCAAAACAAAACCAAAAAATCCCACCCAAAGCACCAACAAGAAAAAACCTTCAAAATAAACGGAATAAAAATAACACAAAATCCCCTAGAGGTTTTGCCTCCCAGCCAAGGTTCATTGTGTAATGCAGCAGAAATGAGTGCCACCCTTCAAAGAGAAACTCTTTAAGATCATCTTGAATAATTCATGTAATGTTTTCTGACTGAATTTCATAACAGTTGGTTGACTTGTCAAGAATCCATGTGATCATGTATTGCACATTTGGATACATATAGAGAAGTTCAGCTTTCTTATCTGCCTTTCTGTAAGTACAAAAATTGTATCATCCTTTAGATTTCCAGCCAACAGTTGCTGTGATGTAGGTGAATGGTTACGAAGGCATAGTATTGTCATTGCTGCCATTCCTCCCATATCTTAGAGATACGTTATTGTTGCATTCACTGCTGTTCACAATTGCAGCAAATGAAGAGACAAACTAAAAATGTCACCTATTTGGCACATATGCTTTTATTTCCAAGAACCTGGGTAATTTAATTATATTATCTATTACAAAATGTGCTTCATACAAAAAGCAGTATTTTTACAAGTTATTTTAATTAACACCAAATGTTAATGCATGTCATAAAATGTCTGTTTTCCTCTGACAAAATTACATAGATAATTTAATGTAAAAAGATAATTTAGTCTCTTAACTACCACTTTCACCAATGGACAACACTTTCTCTGTCTTTTTGTGCATACCAGACCACATCTTCAGTGTTTGTTCTGAGTTAGTGTATTTTCTTGCTTTACTACTGTCACCTTTGAAAGGGAAGGGGTAGGGAGAAGAGGAAAGGGGAAGAGGGAAGGGGAAGGGGAAAGAGGAAGGGGAAGGGAAAGGGGAAAGGGGAAGGGGAAGGGGAAGGGAAAGGGGAAAGGGGAAGGGGAAGGGGAAATTGGAAGGGGAAGGGGAAATTGGAAGGGGAAGGGGAAGGGGAAATTGGAAGGGGAAGGGGAAGGGGAAATTGGAAGGGGAAGGGGAAGGGAAGGGAAGGGAAGGGAAGGGAAGGGAAGGGAAGGGAAGGGAAGGGAAGGGAAGGGAAGGGAAGGGAAGGGAAGGGAAGGGAAGGGAAGGGAAGGGAAGGGAAGGGAAGGGAAGGGAAGGGAAGGGAAGGGAAGGGAAGGGAAGGGAAGGGAAGGGAAGGGAAGGGAAGGGAAGGGAAGGGAAGGGAAGGGAAGGGAAGGGAAGGGAAGGGAAGGGAAGGGAAGGGGGAAGGGGAAAGGGGGAAGGGACAGAAGTGGGTAGGACAGTGAAGGGGAGGGGAAGGACAAGAAAAGGTGAGGGAAGGAGAAAGGGATTCCATCCAGAATGATAAAGAAAGGTGAAGAGGCTGCTGATAGAATATTAAGGCAGGTGAAAAGTGTTTTAGGGCTGCAAAGGCAGCTTCCAGGTAGCTTCACTAAAATCCCAAGTTTTCATTGCTTTGCACAGCATACTTCTCAGTAGATTAGACAAATTTTGTCTGTATTTAGAAAGGCCCCAGGGAAGTTCCAGCTAATTAAAGAAGGATTTGTAGATGCTATCCCCACAAGGTCCCAGTACCTGACCAATGAGACTAGGCACCAGTGTGACCACACTTCAGTACCTTGAAGTGTGAAGGCAGCCGTAGTACCTAAACAGTAAGAAATTATGAGGTGTCAACTTCCCTGTCACATCTTGCTCATATGATGCAATGATGATCAGCCCTACTCTTCCCCCACTGCCACTCCCTTCTTTCTACAGCACAACATTTAATTGTATTTAAAACACAGGGTTAAAACTAACATTCAGTTGTAACAGAAAACAGCCATTCTTGAGCTTCATAATTTGTTAATGGCCCATAGAAATAACCTGCTTTTATTTAGTTTAGGTTGAGATTATTTTTATTTGTATTTGCTGACTTTTAAGTCTTTGCATTTAGGATATTTTAATAATAGAGTTTTTAGTGACATTTATCCTGAAGATCTACAAATACATGTATGTTTAGATACAGTAGTTTGACTAACATTAATATTGGCCACTTAAATGTGATTTATAAAGATACTGGGGATTTTGTCTGTTTGTTTGTTCTAACAATAGTAATAAAGAGAAAATAATTATTTTGCACAGAGTATAGCTGCAAAAGAACCAGAAAAATTACATCAAAGTGGAGCCCTAGAACTACCAGAATCCTTTCTCTGCTCATCTTCACTCAGCATTATATTGACAATTTTTTATTTCCTTTGGGTTTTACTTGTCAGTAAAGGTCAGCAATAATTTGTCCCACTTGACAGAAATTGCCAGTACGCAGTAGAACTGGAGCTCTTATCTGACTCATCTGAAATACATGCCACAACAAGCAACGGCAGTCAGCTGTACTGTCCCCAAATTGTTGACGAAGCTCATTTTATAGCCCTGTTTCACCTTTGTGTTGATTGAAATGAGTGCTAGTACTGAACTATAAAACAAAGGAGAAGAGAGTGGTTCAGAGAAGAGGCACAAATAAAATAGTACTTTGGAATCAATGAGAAGTTTTGCATAAGACAGAGCACCTGATTTCTCTGATTAGAAATCTAAAAAAATAATTTCAAATAATGTGGTTGCAATTGAATCAAATCACTCTATATCAGATATGAAGAACTTTGCAGTGAGGACCCAGGAAGTGAAAAATCAGCCTTGACTGCTCCAAATGGGCTTAAATATAATGCCTAAGAAGAATCTGAGATCAAGTCAACACAACATTCTTCCCAGCAGAAGGCTTAAATAAAGAGACACACACTGGCTTTTAAAGGAATAAAATTTAAAAGACAGCTGTCATATTTACTTCTTTATATATCGTGACTGTTGAACAGATAAGACTACTGCTAGACAAAAATATAACAGGAAACCAACAAATTTAAAAATGTACTTCTAACAGATTTAAATATAAGAAACAATATTGTTAACTAATGTGCCTCATTCACATCTGAGAATTGAAAACAACCTGGTAATATTTGAAATGTGGACTCTTCCTGGGTAAGCAGTCTTGCATCCAGTTTATTCATAGAATCATAGAATGGTTTACATTGGAAGGGACCTTAAAGATCACGTACTTCCACCTCCCCTGCCATGGGCAAGGATACCTGACCCTAGACCAAGTTTCTCAAGGAGTCATCCAACCTGGCCTTGAACACCTCCAGGGAGGGGGCATCCACAGCTCCCTAGGAAACCTGTGTCTCACCCCCCTCACTGAAAGAATTTCTGTTTTAATACCCAGTCTAAATATGCCCCTTTCAAACTTCAATCCATTCCCTCTCATCCTATCGCAAGATGTTGTAAAAAGTCCCTCCCCAGCTTTCTTGTAGGACCCCTTCAGTTATGGGAAGGCTGTAAGGTCTTCCTGGATCCTTTGTTTCTCCAGGCTGAACAGCCCCAGCTTTCGAGCCTGTCCCCCCAGGGGAGGGGCTCCAGCACTCTGAATATCTTCATGGCCCTCCCCTAGACCCAGTCCAGCAGTTCCATGTCCAAAGCATTACAGGGCTTGAAGTTCTGATTGTAACATGACAGGCTTCCTGTTCCAGTTGCTGTTTTCATTTCCTGGGTTTGGGGTGTTGGGCTCTTCCACTGGGATAGTGGCAGGACAAGGAGGGGTTGGGGATTGTCTCACTGGCTTCTACTGCTGCGTTCTGCATTTTGCTGCATTTTTTCTGCAAATAGGCTAAGGTAATTGTGCATTGTATTATCTCATTTTTTTCAGTAAAGCTTTTTATCTCAACTCTTTATCTCAACCTGGAGTTGTTTTGGGGGTTTTTTGTGTTACATTCCCTCACTTCTCTGTTGGAGGGGAAAAGGCTTTTAACCCATTACAACCTACAAAAAGCCAAGTTTATTATGTCAAAATTCAGAAGAAAGGCAAAACCAGAATCATAGTTGATTCCAGACAAGTATTTGAAATAAGTAATTATTAGGTGGAACTTTATGAAGTTAATTAGTGCATTTCTATCAGCTACAGTAGGAGTTCAGTCCTCTATTACGTGCATAAAGTCCTTATAAAGAAAGGTTAGCTTCAGTAGGATTCAGAAGCAGGCCAAATACAATTTTTCTATTAAAATTATTTTCATCAGACAGCCATAGTTAAACCAGTACTCATTTTGTAACTCGTAAGATGTAAAGTTCATTTGTTGCTGTCATGGGCTGAGTTGTTGTGACCGTTTTAGGCTGTGCCTTTAAGAAAGGGACATTTGCTGGAACACTCTGGCTGAATATTTAGAAAACATTCAGATATTCTAAATGAATTTCGTTGGTAGATTGGTAGAATGCAACTTTAAGCTTTAGTTCAGTTTGAGTCTCACTCTGTTCCAGTCTGTTCTGCCTTTCCAGCCTGTCTGCTTCTGAGCAACTAGCCGGAGCTGACCTTGAAATAAGAAAACTAATCCCTGAATGTGCTTTTGAGCCTAACAAGAATTTCCTCCTTAATAATTATCCTTTTCTCTCTCTCTAACCCCCTTTTTGGAAAAAAAAGGACGTGGGGGGGAGAGAGGGGGATACCGGGGAGGAACCCTCCTCTGTCTGGAGGAGGGAGTTTTGTTCTGTATTACTTTCTTTGCTGTGTATTTCTGTATATATTGTAAATACTGTATATTATGTATATATTAACTGCATTTCATCCTGCTTGTAAATATAGCTCATATCCTTTGCTTCTCCGACTGAGCTAGCTGTGGTTTCTTTCTTTGTGGGGGAGGGAGAACTGAACCTTCTCTCACCACTACAGTTGTGCCTGCTGATCTGTACTCAATACCGTGCTGCTACCATAACAGCTTCGAAATGAAAGTGTTGGCTGGAGTGAAGTATTATGGGGCTTGAAGTTTAGATTGTAAAATGAGAGGCTTCCTGTTCTGCTGCTGCCGGTTTCCCGTTTTGGGGTGTTGGTCTTTTCCACTGGGCAGGCAGTGGGTCAGGGGATGGAGAGGTTGTTGACTTCGGCTGCTGCTTCTGCATTTTGCTGTGCTTTTCTGAAAATAGGTTAAGGTAATTCTGCATCTTAGCATCTTGTTAAATTCCTTATCTCAACCCTGAGGTTTTTTTTTTGTGTGTGTTGCTTTCCCTCCCATTGGTATGGGGAGAGCGATGCTTGTGACTGTGGGCTGTGTTATCCCAGGACAATTACAAATTGTATTTAAATAACGAAAGGACAAAGCACGGAATATGAACTAAGATATCCAGTTGAATTATTTGTGGTGATTTAGAAAAAAACAATTGATACACAGAGAATAACAAATGCCCCAAAGGTATTCATTTTTATAATTTTCACATTCCTTTGTCTATTTTGTAAAAAGAAAAAAAAAAATATCTAAAATACTTTGAGTCCTCTTGTATAGCAATATTTTTGTTGTACATTTCTCCGATCAGCCAGACTGAACCCAGAGATACCAATGACAAATCTGCCCAGGCTTACCTATTAACACAAAGCAAAACATATTTTCCTAATACCCTAGAATCTCAGAGATACTATTTTTTACACTTAGAAAAATATCAGCTTTCATAACTTCTAACTGCTATCTAAAATTCCCACGTATACCTCATTCCCTTTTATGACAAACACAAAATCTCCAATACAGAAGAGCTGCTAAACACTATCTCCTGCCATTTAGATGGAGTTAGGAAAGGTCTACTAGTATGTTTGTTAATGATAACTATTAAGTAAATGTATGACTCCCTGGGAATCTTCTATCTAATCAAGGAGTTTTATCATAACTCTTCTACAAAAAGCAAGATACTAACTGAACCATCTATATCACATGAGGGTGAAAAGAGGCATTTAAAATCAGCATCTGAAAGTGAAGAGTCTAAACACACTGCGTATTTGGTAATGATTGCTTAGTCCAATTTATAAGAAAACACTGTAAAGCTGACAGCCCATCAAACAGGGGCGATCACTCATCTGAGCCATGGCAACAGCCACCAGATAAACCTTTGATTTATTTGTCACTCATTGCACTTTCCCATTCAGCACTCTGTGTGTGCATCTATCACAGCATTCATCCCACCAACATTCTGAGTTTGTGACAGCCCTGGCCTGAAGAGGCTGGATCTTCAGCAGAAGTTTTACAGATTCAGGCTTTTATTTCTGGAGGACACTGGCCAAATTAGCAGCTGTAACAACTTCAACAACAGACAACGTCGGCAGAATTAAGGGAAATAGCTTTACCAGCTTATGGAAGGTAGATAGTTGGTCACCTGATACCATACAAGACCATTATCAAAGTTTCATAAATCCAAGTGGAAACTTAAAAATTGGGATTTATATTCCTTTTTTGTTTCTGTGGTGAATGGAAATATAAGCTTCGTGAAGTACTACAGCTGAGTTTTTAATAGTATTGTAGATACCATGATGGTAGAAAGGAATGGACAAGCCTTTTCTTCTCTTAATTTCTTATTCTTATTTTGTTAAATTTTCCAGATGAAGTGCTTCCTCCTTCAACCTCAAATATGAGTAAATACAGCTTTACCTGTGGCTTTTGGTGTAGGCCTATAATGACTTTCCTTTCTTACAACAAACATAAATGATTAAAAATATTATGGAATAATTTATAACAGAAATAACCAGCTGGATTTGAAATATTGCATACTATTTAGTTATACTTCTGAAGCTTCAGCTACAGAATTAAAAATACTTTGTATTTTTTATAAAGTGTTGTTGTGCCTCAAAATTTTTATATTGAGAATACATACAGAACTCTAAGAATTTAAAAAAAATAAAATATACATTTCACTTGCATTTATTCTGTAAGATTCTGCCCGGTGCTTCACTTTGGCCACAACAACCCCATACAGCGCTACGGGCTGGGGTTGGAGTGGCTGGGGTGCAGCCAAACAGAAAGGGACCTGGGGGTACTGATTGACAGCTGGCTGAACAAGAGCCAGCAGTGTGCCCAGATAGCAAAAAAGGCCAATGGCATCCTGGCCTGTATCAGGAATAGTGTGGCCAGCAGGAGCAGGGAGGTCATTGTGCCCCTGTACTTAGCACTGGTTAGGCCACACTTTGAGTACACACTTTGTCCAGTTCTGGGCCCCTCAATTTAAGAAGGACATTGAGACTCTTGAACATGTCCAAAGAAGGGCAATGAGGCTGGGGAGAGGCCTCGAGCACAAGCCCTACGAGGAGAGACTGAGGGAGCTGGGGTTGTTCAACCTGGAGAAGAGGAGGAGGCTGAGGGGAGACCTTATTGCTCTCTACAACTGCCTGAAGGGAGGTTGTAGCCAGGTGGGGGTTGGTCTTTTTTCTCAAACAACAAGCACCAGAACAAGAGGACACAGTCTCAAGCTGCACCAGGGGAAGTTTAGGCTCGAGGTGAGGAGAAAGTTCTTCACAGAGAGAGTCGTTGGCCATTGGAATGGGCTGCCCAGGGAGATGGCGAAGTCACCATCTCTGGAGGTGTTCAAGAGGGGATTGGACATGGCACTTGGTGCCATGGTTTAGTAGTCATGAAGTGTTGGGTGACAGGTTGGACTTCATGATATTTGAGGTCTTTTCCAACCTTATTGATTCTATGATTCTATATGATATGAATCCAGTTGCATCACTAAAAATGAATCAAGAAAAACACTTTCTTGTGTAGGAAGGACCTGGACTTTGTTTACATCCTACTGCTAGTGTGGACTCTTTCAAGTATGTCAGGGGAACTGTATGAACTGTTGTCCTCTTCCTGCTCAGCTGTTCATGTTATTGAGATGGTATCAGTGGTTTTATCCTAAAACGCTCTACAAAGTGACAACAAGACTGGAACAGCACTCTAGTCTCAATCTAATCATGAGATCCATATGTAGGCTGAGAAAAATGTTTTAAAAACTCCAGTCAAGCTAACAGTGCTACACTTTCCAATGATGGACTACAAATGAAACAATGTGAAAAAGCTGTATATGTCCAATATAATAATTGCAGGTGTGATCTGCTTGTTGTTTGCAAATCTAGTAAGGAAAAAAAAAAAATTGCCTGTAGAACCAGATTAGCTGGACCGTAAAAAAACAGTTTTTTATGTCTAGTCTGCATTGCTGTGAAGAGTTAAGCAGACACAACAGCAACTGTTTCTCCTTATTACTAAGAAAACTCTAGAAGCTTTACTGCCGTACAATAATAGGAGCCCTGTAGCACTGTTTCTGGTAGAATTCTAAAATGGACTTGTGAGCGTTGATTAACCTTTTTTTCCCCAAAAAAAATATCACCTAATCTCTCTGTATCTTATTTTCTGAAGAAAAATAAAAAAAGATGTTTTGTTTCTTTAAAAAAACAAAAAGGAAAAATATGTCAGTCAAGCACTCAAGAACAGCTCCAGGGGGAAGCCTAAGCCCAAGCGGTCCCCACCAGCTATAGCAACCAGCTCCACAAAGAAAAGGAGAAGGGTTATAGTTGTTGGGGACTCTCTCCTGGGGGGTACTGAGGGACCCATATGTCGTCCTGACCCATCGCACAGGGAGGTCTGCTCCCTACCAGGGGCAGGGGTTAGGGACATTGCGAAGAGAATCCCTGAATTAATCCAGCCCACTGACTATTACCCTCTGATGGTAATACAGGCTGGGAGTGATGAGATTGACAGGAAGGGCACTAGGGCAATTAAGAAGGAATTCAGGGCCCTTGGACAATTGATTGATGGGGCAGGAGCTCAAGTGGTGTTCTGCTCAATTCCCTCAGTGTCAGGGGTGTACACTGAGAGGAATGGGAGAACCCACACCATCAACAATTGGCTCAGGGGATGGTGCCAGAGGCAGAACTTTGGGTTCTATGACCATGGGGCAACTTTCACTGCACCTGACCTGCTGGGTCCTGATGGGGTGCATCTACCTAGAAGGGGTAAGAGAGTCCTGGCACTGGAGTTGGCAGGGCTCATTAGGAGGGCTTTAAACTAGGTCTGAAGGGGGTGGGTGAGGCAATCGGTCCCTCTGCAGAGGTAAGAGTAGGGCGCAAGGTAGGGTCAGTTGAGAAGTCAGGAACCCAGCTGCGATGCGTGTACACCAATGCATGCAGCCTGGGCAACAAGCAAGAGGAGTTGGAGGTCCTAATCCATCAGGGCGACTATGATGTAGTCGCCATCTCAGAAACTTGGTGGGACAGCACCCATGATTGGAGTGCTACAATGGGGGGTTACAGGCTCTTTAGGAGAGACAGGCGAGGGAGAAGAGGAGGAGGGGTGGCTCTGTATATTAGAGAGTCAATCTCTGCCACACAACTTGAGGTGGAAGATGAGGTAGTTGAGAGCCTGTGGGTCAAAATCAGAGGACAGCCTAACAAGTCTGACATCCTGATTGGAATCTGTTACAGACCACCCAACCAGGATGAGGCGGCTGATGAGTTGTTCTACAAGCAACTGGAGGCTGTCTCAAGATCATCAGATCTTGTCCTTGTTGGTGACTTCAACCTCCCAGATATCTGCTGGGAACTTAATTCAGCAGGGAGGAGGCAGTCCAGAAGATTCCTGGAGCGAATGGAGGACTGCTTCCTGACACAGCTGTTAAACGAGCCTACCAGGGGACAGGCTCTGCTTGACCTGCTGTTCTGCAATAGGGAAGGGCTGGTGGCAGACGTGATCGTGGGAGGCTGCCTAGGGTGCAGTGACCACGAGATAGTGAAGTTTTCAATATGCAGGGAGATAGGGAGGAGCACCAACAGAACCTTCACCTTGGACTTCCAAAGGGCGAACTTCAGCCTATTTAAAAAACTTGTCTGCAAAGTCCCCTGGGTACCAGCCCTCATGAACCAAGGGGTTCAGGAGGGTTGGACCTACTTCAAACAGGAGCTCTTGAAGGCACAGGAATTGGCGGTTCCCACGTGCTGGAAGGCAAGCCAGCGGGGAAGGCGACCGGCCTGGATGAGCAAGCAGCTCCTGGAGGATTTAAGGGGGAAGAAGAGGCTGTATCACCTTTGGAAGGAGGGGAAGGCTTCTCGAGGTATGTTCAAGGAAGCTGTTAGATTATGTAGGAATAAAATTAGGGAGGCTAAGGCCCAGCTGGAACTGAAGCTGGCCACCTCTGTCAAAGATAATAAAAAGCATTTTTATAAATATATTAACAATAAGAAGAGGGGCAGGAAGAACCTGCACTCCCTAGTGGACCTGGAGGGGAACGCGGTGACTGAGGATGAGGAGAAAGCTGAGGTCCTGAACACCTTCTTTGCCTCAATTTTTAACAGCAAGGCAGGAGTTCAGGACGAGTGGTCTCCGGAGCTGGGCGTTGGGGTCGGGGAGCAGTGTAATGCCCCGGAAATCCATGAGGAGTTAGTTCGGGACCTGCTGAGCCACTTGGATATTCACAAGTCCATGGGACCAGATGGGATCCATCCTAGGGTGCTGAGAGAGTTGGCAGATGTGCTAGCTAGGCCACTCTCCATCATTTTCCTCCAGTCCTGGCTCACCGGTGAGGTCCCAGATGACTGGAAACTGGCCAACGTGGTCCCCATCCACAAGAAGGGTCAGATGGAGGAACCTGGAAACTCCAGGCCAGTCAGCCTGACCTCAGTGCCAGGGAAAGTGATGGAGCAGATTATCCTGGCGGCAATAACTGCGCACCTGAAGGATGGCCAAGGGCTCAGGTCCAGCCAACATGGATTTAGGAAGGGCAGATCCTGCCTCTCCAACCTGATCTCTTTCTATGATCAGGTGACCCGCCTGGTGGATGTGGGGAGGCCTGTGGATGTGGTCTACCTGGACTTCAGCAAGGCCTTTGACACCGTCCCCCACAGCAAACTGCTGACTAAGCTGTCAGCCCGTGGATTGGACCATTACACTCTGTGCTGGGTTAGGAACTGGCTGGAGGGCCGGGCCCAGAGAGTGGTAGTGAACAGTGCCACATCCAGCTGGCGGCCAGTCACCAGTGGTGTCCCCCAGGGATCAGTGCTGGGCCCTGTCCTCTTCAACATCTTCATCGATGATCTGGATGAAGGGGTAGAGTCAGTCATCAGCAAGTTTGCAGATGACACAAAGTTAGGGGCAGATGTTAGTCAGTTAGAGGGTAGAAAGGCTCTGCAGAGGGACCTCGACCAACTGGACAGATGGGCAGAGTCCAATGGGATGACATTCAACAAGTCCAAGTGCCGGGTGCTGCACTTTGGCTACGGCAATCCCATGCAGAGCTATAGGCTGGGGTCAGAGTGGCTGGAGAGCTCCCAAACAGAGAGGGACCTGGGTGTGCTGATCGACAGCCACCTGAATATGAGCCAGCAGTGTGCCCAGGTGGCCAGGAGGGCCAATAGCATCCTGGCCTGCATTAGGAATAACCCCATGCAGTGCTACAGGCTGGGGTCAGAGTGGCTGGAGAGCAGCCAGGCAGAGAGGGACCTGGGGGTGCTGGTTGATGGTAGGATGAACATGAGCCTGCAGTGTGCCCAGGCAGCCAAGAGGGCCAATGGCATCCTGGCCTGCATTAAGAACAGTGTGGCCAGCAGGAGCAGGGAGGTCATTCTGCCCCTGTACACTGCACTGCTTAGGCCACACCTCGAGTACTGTGTCCAGTTCTGGGCCCCTCAGTTTAGGAAGGATGTTGACTTGCTGGAACGAGTCCAGAGAAGGGCAACGAAGTTAGTGAGGGGCTTGGAACACAAGCCCTATGAGGAGAGACTGAGGGAGCTGGGGCTGCTTAGCCTGGAGAGGAGGAGACTCAGGGGTGACCTTATTGCTCTCTACAACTACCTGAAGGGGAGTTGTAGACAGGCAGAGGTTGGTCTCTTCTCCCAGGCAGCCAGCACCAGAACAAGAGGACACAGTCTCAGGCTGCGCCAGGGGAATTTCAGGCTGGAGGTCAGGAGGAAGTTTTACACGGAGAGAGTGATTGCCCATTGGAATGGGCTGCCTGGGGAGGTGGTGGAGTCGCCGTCACTGGAGGTGTTCAGGAGGAGACTTGACAGGGTGCTTGGTTACATGGGTTAGTTGATTGGGTGGTGTTGGGTGATAGGTTGGACGCGATGATCTTGAAGGTCTCTTCCAACCTGGTTTATTCTATTCTATTCTATTCTATTCTATTCTAAATAGTGTGGCCAGCAGGAGCAGGGAGGTCATAGTGCCCCTGTACTCTGCTCTGGTTAGGCCGCACCTTGAGTACTGTGTCCAGTTCTGGGCCCCTCAGTTTAAGAAGGACATCGAAACACTTGAACGTGTCCAGAGAAGGGCAACAAGGCTGGGGAGAGGCCTTGAACACAAGCCCTATGAGGAGAGGCTGAGGGAGCTGGGATTGTTTAGCCTGGAGAAGAGGAGGCTCAGGGGTGACCTCATTGCCCTCTACAACTATCTGAAGGGTGGTTGTAGCCAGGAGGGGGTTGGCCTCTTCTCCCAGGCATCCAGCACCAGAACAAGGGGACACAGTCTCAAGCTGCGCCAGGGGAGGTTCAGACTCGAGGTGAGGAGGAAGTTCTTCACCGAGGGAGTCATTCGGCATTGGAACTGGTTGCCCAGGGAGGTGGTTGAGTCATCGACCCTGGAGGCGTTCAAGGGGAGATTGGACGTGGCACTTGGTGCCATGGTCTAGTCATGGGGTCTGTGTTGATAGGTTGGACTCGATGATCCCCGAGGTCCTTTCCAACCTAAGTGATACTGTAATACTGTAATATTGATTATATGAAACCTTAGAAAGTCTCTGATAAGTAAACTTGCATATTATGAATTAAAGCATGCTAAAATCTACCTACTCAGTCTAAAATCCAGTTAACCTTGGGGCAGGTTGTAGAAGTTGTAATCAGCTGTGGAGACTACACAACTAGCTAGGAGAGGAGAGGGGCATTTCTGTTTTAACATAATCTCATTTCCTATAACAGAGAATCTACTTCAGTTCAAAAGAAATACTGACCTGACAATTTAATGAGAGAAGAACCCTTCTGCTTTAAAGGACATGACTGCTAACATTAATCCCATATATATTAAGAGGGTAGGAGTGGAATAAAATCAATGGTATATTGTAGTGTTATTGGTTTATTATTAGGAAATGATAGACTTGAAATTTCTAGGAAACTGATAATATCTTCCATGATCTTACCAATGGTAGGATGTGATTCCCCATAACTACATCCATCCATATTTCCCCTCACTTGAGAAAACTTTATTGTCCATCTATTGTCCATATTAATCAAACCATCCCCTTTCCCATGTGTCTTATTGATGTTTTCTCTGCTGGTCAGGGCTTGTTTCCTTTCATCATCATTTTCCAAACATTATGTGAAATGTTAACTCTGTGAGACAGAAACATTTGAAACAAGAGATGCTGTGTCCTCTTCCTAACTCTATCACTGCGCTTGTTACAAGCAAACCATTGTACCTTCATGCTTCTTTCTTAACCCCAGCCTGAGTTGGGGTTACTTAAGATTATGAGTTCAAATTGGAAAAGATAAATACTATTCAAAACACTGGGTATAAGCAATGTCAGTCTGTTTCTTTCAGCTAAGCTGGACCAGGAAATATGCTGAACATTTCTTCCTGCAGACTGAAAGAAGAGGTATATGATATTGTATGATGTTGAGGGCAGCCCTGAAGAAAATGACTTGGGGGTGCTTGTGGATAAGAAGCTCCACATGAGCCAGAAGTGTGCACTTGCAGCCCAGAAAGCAAATCACATCCTAGGTTGCATCAAGAGAAACAGCCAGCAGGTTGAGGGAGGTGATTCTCCCCCTTTACTCTGCTCTGGTGAGACCCCACCTGGAGTACTGCACCCAGTTCTGGAGCCCCTATTACAGGAAGTATCTGGACATGCTGGAGCATGTCCAGAGAAGGGCCACGAGGATGATTAGAGGGCTGGAGCACCTCTCCTATGAGGACAGACTGGGGGAGTTTGGGCTATTCAGTCTGGAGAAGAGAAGGCTCTGAGAAGTCCTTATTGTGGCCTTCCAGTATCTTAAGGGGGCCTACAAGAAAGCTGGAGAGTGATTTTTTAGGGTGTCAGGTTATGATAGGACTAGGGGGAATGAAATAAAAATAGAAATGGGTAGATTCAGATTGGATGTTAGGAAGAAGTTCTTCACCATGAGGGTGGTGAGGCACTGGAACAGGTTGCCCAGGGAGGTGGTAGAAGCCCCATCCCTGGAGGTTTTTAAGGCCAGGCTGGATGTGGCTGTGAGCAACCTGATCTAGTGTGAGGTGTCCCTGCCTATGGCAGGGTGGTTGGAACTAGGTGATCCTTGAGGCCCCTTCGAACCCCAACAATTCTATCATTCTATGACAGATTTTAGAACACATCCAGTGTATTCCTCACCCAATCTGATTTAATCTATTTTATAGTGCAGTTATTGATACAAAGCAGATTGCAAAGAAATGTAATATTTTCAGTTTTATATTTTGACATTTAAAATCTTATCAAGATGCAGCACTATGAAAACAGTTGTAGAGGTCGATCTAATCCACCTACTTTTCTGGTGTCCAGATTTTCTGTAGTAAAAAAAAAATAAGCATATAATCCTTTTAAACATAAGTTTCTTCTGCAAACTGACAGCAATTCTTCTTTGCTAATTCTGCTGATTTGTTAATTTTTTTTTCTTTGTGCTAAAGAAGCTAAAACCAACATGATCTTGAGTGTGATCAGTTTAAATACAAAATCACACTTCTGGACACAGCAGTTATTTCTTCTGATACACTCTTAGTAGATAGCCTTAAATAGAACTCCCAGTTCTTAAACCTTGCATTTTTTAAGGTATATATTCTAAAATATTCAGATCTGAAAAAAATCCTTAGGCTGAATGCACAATAATTTCAGCATTTTAAGTGTGATGTGAAGAACTGCACCTGTAAAAGGCCAGTCCTATTCATTTATAGCTTATTTGTTTGTAATTTTTATTACTGTAGTTTATCTAAACTTGTGGAAAAGCATGCACAAGTAAATCCATCATGTAATTGCATTTTACAATTGCTTATGCAGTTGCTCTGAGGTCCTTTTACTTGTATGTTCCATATGAGTAATCAAAGATACATTAGGAAAAAGCTGCAAACAATTCTGCCTGGCAGTTATTTCAGACTGAAATTTTGAACTACTGAGCTGTCCAAAGCTAGTAAGAGGAAAACCTTACAGGGCTTAAGAACTCCAACAGACCCTGCCTGATGGGATATTTATTTATTATGAACTGGTGTAAAACAATTCTTAAAAAGATTGTTTCTATTAAAATAAATGCTCATATTTGTTTTTCCAGTTTCCCACCATTTTCCATTTAAGGGTTTTGAAACACCTTGCAGCTACTAATGTAATAAGCCTATGATATCTCTGTGAAGAAGAGAGAAATTTTTCTTGCGTGTTTGAGACTGATTCTGTGCTGCTTGCATTAGTGGCAGGTTTCATCTTGATCCTATTTTTCTGTGAGTAGAGATCACCCATGTGTATAACCTGTTTATGGAAGAGTTTATGTCAGGAGACTGCTACAAAGAAGACACAAACCATTGTAACAGGCTAAAGAATAAAAAAGGAATTTAACGTGCAACAAAGACACAATGAGGCACGGAAAAGAAACAAAACATTTGCATAGAAAAAAATTGGTATTAAAATCACCAATGTTCCCAAAACTCAGATACATATATACCAGCATGGCAGGAACATTTTTTTAAATGGAAATTAAGACGTTTGGATATTTGTGTGTGTGTGGTGGAATATGCTTTTGTTGTTGGTAGTGTAAATGTTATCTCCACTTGTGTCATAAAATGAAATCTGTATTTCAGATGTCATTATAGTGAATATCACTATATATTCACATGGGGAGGGAGCAGTTTTCTGATATGATTGTGTAAAACTTCACAGCACATGATGACCAATAAAGTTATACAGCCTAGATGTGGCTTTGATACAACACTAACATTCTGTTTATCAGAACGCTTTTCTTCCTCCCACACTTGTATATAGCAGAATTTATTAATCTGTTTCTAGAGGAAATTAGGAGTTGGATTTCACTTCAGCAGCTGAATCGATTTACTCCTAAGCTATTTGGATCAGTAGACCCTTTAAAAATCAAGAGGCGGCAAGGAGCAGAAGGATCCCTCTAAAGATCTTTCATTGCTTTTTTGCTGGGGAAAACAAGGGTATTCACTTGCTCTGTAAAGTCATCAGATACCAGATTTGCTGATTTCCAAGGAGTACCTCATTGTCCCTATGGACTCTTATCTACCTTCCCTGTTGAATCTGTGCCACTGTGCAACAAAGTATTTAGATTCCTGGGGCCAGAAAAGGGAAACACAAACACAGACACAAGAAGTTTGTGACTTGTACCTAAAAGGCAAGGCATAATGAGACAAGACCCTACATTTTGGTCCTTGTTTCATGTTTCTGGAGTTTGCTCCCTTACATGCAGATTGGAGATACAGTGTATGAAGAAGAGTACTAATCCTGCTCACCGCTGAATCCTCTCTCATTTGGCAGTCAGCTCAAAAATTTTCCTTTTTCTCAGGGCCCTACAACATTCTTATCTAAGCTGCCCATAGCTTTCCTCTTCATCTGTTTTTGTACTGCTTCTAGCACTTCTTTGTTCGTTCCCACACATGCAAACAGGCACAGTAGATCCAATGAATTCTTTGTGCATTGAGTATACTGCACATCAGTACAGTACATGACTGGTAGGTCTGGCATGTCTGGGAAATACTGGAATTGCCTGTGCATGCAATCCAACATGTCTGGGATTTCCGTGCTGGCTATGTTCACAAGTCCTGGAAAAATACCTACATACTTTTCATAGACCAGTTAATTTTTCCACATGAAGGGATTAATACACCATAATCAGTTCACTTTTCATCTTTTGACAAACTAAGCTTATTGGATTTGAGTCTCTGATCTTGTATTGTGTAGCATCCACTCTATTACTGGAATAATTTGTTTGATTCCTCTCTGCATAGTCTGTGAACAGCATTTTTCAAATACAGCTGCAGGAACTTTATGCCTTATACAAAACCCAATCTCAGCAACACCATACAAAAAAGGTAAAACCCCTTCATGTGTCTCGTCAGTAAAAGACTTGACCAAGAACCAGTGTTTTGAGTTCACAGGAAACAGAATGTTTTTACAAACTGTTCTCATCCAAATCACTGTGAGGGTTTTGGTAGAAACTTCTGGTGACTCAAAAGTACTCTGACCTCTGCAGGTGCTTCAGCAAACTGACACAAGACGGCTGAGGGAAGAACCTGCATTTTTGAGGAAACAATATGAAACTTCTTGCTTTGGGTGTTGTTACACCCGGGAGTATTGCCCGTTTGCTGCAACATTTAGAATTCAAGTGCTTGTCTGATACCATCCTCACGGTGCTTTCCTGACTTACGGCTTTCCAGAACATAGGAACACAAAATGCCTTTGGTTGTTCGCTAACATATGCTTGTTTGTTTATACAAAAAGAGTGCCTTTATTGAGATCAGCTTGTGATTTACTTTCCAGAGCTATTAAAAAGTAGCAAAGTATCAGTTCAAACATCGATGCCCAGTAGATGGCTGCTTCTCATTGTCCATTTGTTATTCAGGTAGGTCAGCTGAATGGATCTAATCCATGTGCTGTATGCTGTATTGATAGTGTTTTATCACAATATCAAGTAATGAACTTTTCACTGAAAAACGAATGCCTTGCAAACTCTTTGAGCTAATTAAAACATCTGTAGCTCTTGAAAAATAATCTTCAATAATTTAGTTAAATTTCTGAGTGAATCATAAGTTAGCTATTCTCCTGATAAAAATGTAATTGTTTTTAATAACAAAGATGGGAAATGTTTTCTTAAGGCATATATGGAAATACTTTGGTTTTTTAGGGTCACGTTACACCGTTGTACTGTGTCCATTAGTAAGGGTCCTAGACTAGTAACATGGAACCTTTGCTACCTAGTAGGGATTTAGGCAGGAATGAATGATAATCAATTTTTAGTTTTAAAACACACCAAAAAGGTGTGCTACTGCTACAGTTTCTTCTGTCACTTGTAGCAATTTTGCCTTGCCAAGGGGGAGTTTGGCCTTTACAAAGCAGCCCCGCTGCTGACATGAGAACTGGTTCTGCTAAAGCAGGTCTAGAGAAACTGTCGAAGCCGTATCTCAGCTCTCCTAATAGCCCATATCAAGTTTCCAGAACCTCTCTCCTAAACTTCCCCGCATCACTGGCACCAGTATGTGCAGCCCAAGACTTTCCAGGCTCAACGCCATGCAGTTGACACAATCCCACCTGCCGAGTAAATAATTTCTCTCAATCGCCACAGCTTCAAGGCATCTCTAACAGCAGAATACATTGCTCCCAGAGTCGCCTTCGCACCCTGGGGAAGGCAGGGCAGGGCATGACGCGACATGTAGGAATGGATCCTGCTCTTCGGTTATTCTGAGGGACTGCCCTTGTGAAGACAACGACCTCCCCTCTGATTGCTATCCCTTTCGCCCGGTAGCTGCAGCCTGCAGGAGGAAGCGAGCGTAGACAAGTCAGCGATTTGCCTTTAGGTGACACGGTTCATTTTGTTTTCCCTCCGGTCCCTTCGTCCCGGTTTGGGGCAAGAGGCTCACCCTGCCGCAACTCCACTGGAGCGTTGCCGCCTGCTTGTCCCTCCTGTGCCGCCGGGCAGCGCCGGGCTTCTACCGGTGCCGCCGGGCCCAGCGCGGCAGCACTTCCTGCCGCGGCTGCCGCCCTCCCCGGGACGCGGCTCCGGCCCGCGTTGCCCCAGCGCACCGGGCGCCGGCAGGGCCGCCGCTGCCCACCCCGCGCTGCTCCCGAGGCACGCGTACTGGCTGTGGGCAGCGACGGCAGCCTCTCGACAAGCACATGAGCTGGTAGCCGCGGGCGCCTCTTGTCCGTGCGCCAGCAAAGTCCACTGGCCAGGGCCAGCTGCGGCACCTCCGCTTGTTTACGAGGGCAGACAGACGAGTCAGCTCAGCGATTCACCGCCACCACCGTTAGACCCGGGTGGCAGTAGTTACGGACACTATTGCAGTCCCCCTCCCGCCCCCGCGGAGCGAGTCGGTCAAGGCTCCGCACCCGCGGAGCACCTGGGCGCGATCCCTCGATCGCGGAAAGCCCTGCCGTGGCGCAAAGGCTGACAGAGCGCTAAGCTGCTCCCCATCCCGGATCCCCGCGCCCCTCAGCAGAGCAAGGGGAGGGGAAGAGGAGGAAGCTCTCGCTGCCGCGGACGCGAGGCCCTTTTCACGGCTCTCCCCGTCTTCACCCTGTTGTGGCTGTGCCTTTCTTGGGACTCTCTCCCTTTGCACCTCCGATGTCCCCCAGAGGCAGATGTGTCTCCCGGGCTGCCGGCAGCCCGTCCCTCCGGTCCGGCGGCGCCGCCGCCTCGCTCCGCAGTCGAAGCAGCACTAGGCGGGGGAGGGGAGAGAGGAGGGAAGGGGAGGCGGAGGCCGATGTGGGGCCCAAGCGGCTCCTCGCCTCCCCTGCCTCTCTCCCCAGCCCTAGGATCTGGGGCCGCAGGGAGGGGGCAAGGGGGGTGGGGAAGGCGGGAGGAGGAGCGGGCGGGGCCAAGCCTGAGCACCATCCAATGAGAGGGCGCGAGAAGGCAGCCCGGGCGGGGTGAAAGTGGTCAACGCCCAATGGGGGAAGCGTAGAGGGCGCACTCGGAGCGGGGTGAGTAGCAGGCAGGAGGCGAGTCGGGACTTGGGCAGCGAGTGGGGCAGAGCTAGACGTTGCAGCCGCCGCACCCGGGGACTGACTCTCAGTCGCTCGCGCGGGGCGCTGCGCCGCCAGCGTGGACGGTGCTGCGGGACCAGGAGCTGACGGGCGAGCGACGAGCGGACTGACGGACGTCGCTTCCCGGAGGGAATTGCGGGTGGAGCCGCCGCCCGGCGAAGAAGTTTGGCTGAAGCAGCCGCCGCGAGAGGAAACTTTCCTCGGGGGGCCGGAGGTGGGGGCGGCGGGAAGGAGCAGCGGCACGCTTGGGTCCGCCGCCTGGCGAGGGGGCTTCCGAGAAGCTCCCCCCGGCCCAGGCCGGGCTGCGGCGGCCGGGATGTACCTGGCAGCAGTCTCGACGGGGAGGAGACGCCCAGGCGGAGACGGCGGCTGGCACCTGGCGGCGGCGGGGTGGCTGTTCCTGCTGGCCCTGCTGCTGGGCGAGTCGGGTACGCGGGCTCTCGTCTGCTTGCCTTGCGATGAATCCAAATGTGAAGAACCTAAGAGTTGCCCCGGTAGCATCGTGTTGGGGATCTGCGGTTGCTGTTTCATGTGCGCTCGGCAGCGTAACGAGAGCTGCGGGGGAGTCTATGGGCTGCACGGAGCTTGCGACCGGGGGTTGCGCTGTGTCATCCGACCGCCGCTAAACGGAGACTCCATCACCGAGTACGAAGTGGGCGTCTGCGAAGGTGAGAGACAACGGGACATCGTGCATCCGTCCCCTGAGGTGGAGGGACTCTGCTCGCCTGTCCCATCTGCTCGCGTGTCTCTTAACCCTTCCTAACGCCCCCTTCCTTCTATTTAAAAGTCTTACCCTTAATTTCTTTTGCCTAAACTACTAGGTTTTTCCACTTCACACTTTCCATAGGGCTTCACTGGCTTGCTAATAGCTTATACCAATTACTGATGCCCAACCAGTGCTCGTTCATAAAGGACTTGGGAAGGGTTTGGCAGATAGAGATCGGCCGGGGTCAGTCGTGCACACATGGTGGTTGTTCCGGATTCCCTTCTCTGTAAGGAAACACAAAGGCTGATCATATGTTGTGAAGTTTTCCTTCCTGTTCCTGTCATTTAATATCTCCCCGCCTGTCCTGCTCTGTATGTGATGATAAGGGATGTCTTTTCTTTCTGATGGCGCATAGAGGGGGAGGGAGAAATCCCCGTGGCAGAACTCCTCTCAAAGTAATTTCTGCTTTCTGCTGACTGCTTTTGAGTTCATGAATTGATATGAAATGCAAGAGGAGTTTACCTCCTGCACTTCTGTGTCTGTTAGAGCCCCTCATATTTTTTGTACAATTTTGCAGACCAAAGACAAAGTTTTAGTATCTGTTTGTCTTCAATCTCCATCTGCCTTTTCTCCCAAGTTGGGGGAAAATATGGCGCTGTAAAGAGATTACAAATAACCAGTAGTTTGGGATATAAATGTATATAAGAGTGGGAGCGGGAGCTTCGACAGTTCTGGAAGGGAGCGGGAGGTGGTCTCCTCTTGGCGGGTAGAGGGCGATAGAAAGTACGGAGACCTGGTGAGGCAGCAGCATCTGTCCAAAAAACTAGGATTTAAAATGATCCACTATATTGAGAGAGCTAAAATGGATAATTTATAGTGGGCAGCAGACCTTTGTCCCGGTGCTCATTCTTGGCTTCAAACTCCATTTGCCTTCCTAACAAATAAATTGCAAACCACAGCAGAGCAGGCCTGTGTGCCCTGCCTGTATTATAACCAATGCCATCAGCTTTTGTGGTTGTTGCTTGGGTAGGACGAGCTCCAGGGTTAAAAGCTCTGTTGTTAATTAAAAATGGTCCAAAGCTACTTTGGAGACCTTGGTTGAAGCAATGTTGTTGAATATGCATATTGCTGTGGCTTCTTTCAGTATTATTTTTAATATGTATTGGAAAAGTTTTTGAAAATAGAGAAGTATAAGAAAAGAGGGAAAAGATACTTTTAAAACCTACCAGGTTTTGCATGACTTTCTCCTTTTGCATGTTTTCAACTAAA
The DNA here is from genome assembly GCF_026170545.1 of Melanerpes formicivorus. Lineage (NCBI taxonomy): Eukaryota > Metazoa > Chordata > Aves > Piciformes > Picidae > Melanerpes > Melanerpes formicivorus. The sequence goes on from NW_027142354.1 coordinate 35,881,770, forward strand.
AGCTTGGCATAAACAGGCTAAGCTCCCCCCCTCTTCCCCATCCCCCATTAAAGGAACTAAAAGCCTGCAATCATTAAATGCCTTAATGTTCCAACTCCCTTACTCTATCACAGTACGGATGTCTCTGGCAGTTTAGGAGTATTTCATTCCTTTGAAGTGATGCAATCTGTATGTTACTGTAGTTCAACTTGTAACACGTCCCATGTACTGTTGAAAATAGTATGAAGCGTTTGTTGGCAAGATTGCATTTCAGTTAATGTTGTGGTTAGGAACTGGTTCCAGCTGTCTCTGTAGGAATACTCAGGGAGATAACTTATCTATTTAATTTTCATTCTTGTAAATGAAAAACAACTGAGCTGAACTGTCAGCCCATTAAGTAGTCCTGGAATACCTATTGCGGAATTGTTAGGCAACTGCCTTATTCGAAGCAGCAGAAGTAATGTCGCGGTCTTCATGGTGTGTGTTGTGCACAAGGGGCTGCAGCAAGGAAAAAGGGGCCTGATCTTCTACCTCAGATTACTAAAATCAGGTTCATAAGCTCTGTTTTTCTGATTATAATCATGTGAACAGTTGTGCAGTTTACAGGCATGTGTGCAACAGACTGGGCTGCTGATACCTGATGTGTGAGTAGTACTAAGCCATGCCTTTATTCATTAACAAAATAAAAGCTCCTTCTTTTTATTCTGTCTACTGAGAGTGCAAACCCTGTTCTACTCACATTCAGGAAGGGAGAAATGGAAGTCACTTACTGACCTATGTGAATAGAAATTTGATGTTTTCACTCTTCTTTCTGTCTCTTGCCTTTTCTTCGACTGCAATTTTTTACACTGAAATGACCCCTACTGGCTACAGTTATAAGCATGTTTTTATACCGTTTTTGAAGCTTCAGTAGTGCCTTATTTCAGAATATTAGCATATAGTAGGCTACAGAAAACACTGAACTGTTACTACAGCAGCTAAAAGTACTTACCTGTTTCAGTAGTTAACACACTCAGCATATGTGAACTCTTAACACTTGGAATAGAAGCCTCCATCTGTTATTGGTTGCCTCTCTTTCTGAAACTAGCAGTGTTTGTTAAGCCAGTGTTAATAAATCTGTTGTTTGTGGAATCTTTATCCTAAAATCTAAAGGACATCCTTGTTCATGTTGCCACCTTAAATATTCACATCTTTATGCAGTTTTAAGGTGTAATTTGTAGCATTATCCTTAAATATGTAAGTGTCCTTCCTGAATGTAGTTAATATTCTTGGTAAAGAATAGTTCTGAGGTCAGTCCCCCTAGTGCAGGTGGGCACCCTTCTGGAAGGGCGCTCTTGAGAGACTTTGCACACTCCCAGCCAATTATGAGGGTGCAGCTGAATTGTTGAGACTGTGCTGTGACTGCCCTTGGCCTCTACCTTTGAAGGAATTTGGGGTGAAGAGGCCTTGATTGCTTTGCTAAATTATTCTGATCCATAACAGTAGCATATAAAATAAAACTGAAAACGAGCCAAAATTATTTTTTACCAGTGTAATGCAAGCAAGGTTTTGCAACATGCTTGAAATGCATAGTTAACAAAACTGCTTGTCTCACTGTTTCCTTAGGTACTTGTAGAGCACACTTTCGTATTAATTAGCCTCTGAGTAGCCATTGGAAAGAAATATTTCTGCTCCAGTAACTAACCAATAATACGTAGCATTTTGGTACTTTGGTGTTTGGGTTCTTTTTGGGTTTTTTGGTAGAGATGTGGGGGAGGTGTGTGTTGTGTGGTGTTTTGTTGACTCTTTTTGTGTATGCGTATGTGGTTTTGTTTGGGTTTTTTTGTGTGCTGTTTTTTAGGGGGGAAATACAGTTATTTCTGTACTCTTTGTCTAGTGTAGGTAACTTAAGGTTTGCTTGAATGCTTGTGGCTTCTCTGTCTGGTGTGTAGCTTCTGATGTGGGATTCCCATGGGACTAGGAGAAAGCTGCTGTAGCAGATAGGCAAGTATGCAGGTTAATCCCCTAGGCCAGTCGTAAAAGCTTGCCCTGCTGTGTCTAGTCCTAGTCTCTTCTGAATGGCTTCTGTCTGGGAGCTTGGAGCATTATGGTCTGCATGAGGGTTTTTTGGGACAAGTAGGGAGAGCCTGGGTGTTCTACACAGCTTTAAGCCTAGCAAGGACTATTTTTCCTTCCATAGAAACGCATGATAAAGTATGAACACCGTACATTGTATGTAACTGAAGTGCAATGCAACTGGAGCTGACAAAAAGAAATGAAACTTTGAAAATCTAGTGGTGGTTTCAACATTTGGAAGAGGAGAGCTAAACTCTTGAGAGTTTTTTTTTTTTTTTTTGCATTGGAGTTCTCTAATGTTCAGGCACAATGGAATTCCCTTCTGCTTTTCTGAAGTAACAACAACTTCCTTACAGGTTTGCTAATATTTTTACCACAAGTAGTACTACTGCTTATAACTTCTGTAGCTAGTACCCTTGGAGAACCTTGTTTTCAGTCCCATGCTCTGTATCTAATGGGTCAAATGATCCAAAGTCTGGAACATTATGCTTTTTTCCCAGACACATTTCTGTGCTTGGCTTGGCTTCCTGGCCTGCGATGCAGTCCAGACCTTAAAAAATCAGGTAGAGTCTTGCTCTGAATACAAGCTACTAAAGTTCATGCGACTTAGAAGTTGTTTAAATTGGTTTGACTGGAACAATGTTGCCCAGATCTCTTAATTATTATTTTTTTGTTTGTTTCTTTTTTCTGTTATATAGTGAATGGCTGGGGAAATGTCCAACTAGTTCTGATATCTATTATGTACAGAGAGATTCCTCCACTAACATCAAATGTTACAATTGATGATGTAGTTAGGAACTTAATCAGTGTTAAGTGGTGCACCAAATGATTGTTGGCATGAAGACAGTCAAAATACTTGTTCAAAGACTGTCAGCAATCCAGACTATGGGGGAAAACACAATTGAAAAATTATTCATGGTGTCAAAAGAAAAACTATCACAAAAATTATTGAACTTGTGAAACTGGAGTGAAAAGTAATTCTTTGGCATTTGTGACTGTATTTACTAGTCCCCTTCTCCTACCCCCGAGAAAACACTTACTGGGCACATGATGACTTCTTGTGCACAGGCTGGATAATTTTTAAACTATTTCTATTCTGTCCTGTCATTACAGAAATCTCAACATCAGTAAGAACACGTAACTTTGAATATGTCATGGAATTTGAATTAGATCAGGTGCATGTTTGACTAGGAAATTTTTTGCTCTCTGTTTCTGGGCATCATGATTCAATTTGAAACATCCCCTGACTCCATTATTTCAACAAAAATTAAATGGAAAAATCCAGCAGGTATGAGGAAGGGGTATAGATGCAGAAGTTGTTAGAAATTTGCTCAGTCTCACTGTGGATAGGCTGAATGAATAAATCCTAGAACTTAAGTGGAGTGCTCACTTTTTTCTTTTTTTTTTTTTTTTTAAACCATTTAATCTTATGACTCTGTCAAGCATTCTCTACTGATGTGAATTTTTCCCCATGGTAAATGGTCATTTCATCAGGTTCTCCAAAATGCTTCATATAAAAGATTTATATTTTTTTTAAAACTATCATCAAACTTGTCAGATAGTAATTTCTGCCCCACCTAAGCATGTTTGCTGTTTGAAGTACCCTCTAGCTGATTCAAGAACGCTTGCATAATTTAAGTACTTGCATAGTACTTAGTCAGTGAAAATGCTATTTGACAGGTGTATTATGCAATAATTAATCCACTCATATGGTTCAGGAATGCCACCTTCTTCCCCTTTCTTTAGCACGCCCATCAAGGATCCTTTATTTCAGTGAGTAGAGTTCATAGCATCTTGTTCCTCTGTTTTAGTGGATTAAATGCTTTGTAGAAGTGATCTACCAAATGTCTTGTGCCACTTGTGTGCTGCTTTCATTTGAGAATGGATTTAATCCACATGGAATGTGAACTTGAAAATGGTGAATTCAGGGTTATGGCAGTGGTTGCATAGTCTAATATTACATAATATAATATTGTATACCTTTTGGTATGTATGCATGCTGTTTGGAAAATAACTGATACTGACACAGAAAGCTTATGTATGTGGAGCAATTTACCAATACAAACTAAGATGGGAAGATAACTTTGTATAAAGGCTATCTAGATTATATTCCACATGAGCATATGGGTTAAAAGATGGTCCCTGAGCGAGCTGTAGTCTAAACAGTCTAGTTTCGCCCTGTTCAGGGGAAGTAAACCTTTAAAATGTATTGGTGTGGTGTGGTTAGGTCGCACCTTGAGTCCTGTGTCCAGTTCTGGGCCCCTCAATGTAAGAAGGACACTGAGACTCTTGAACGTGTCCAGAGAAGGGCAAATGAGGCTGGGGAGAGGCCTTGAGCACAAGCTCTACAAGGAGATGCTGAAGCAGCTGGGATTGTTTAGCCTGGAGAAGAGGAGGCTCAGGGGTGACCTTATGGCTGTCTACAACTACCTGAAGGGTGGTTGTAGCCAGGAGGGGGTTGGTCTCTTCTGCCCTGCAACCAGTATCAGCACAAGAGGACACAGTATCAAGCTGTGCCAGGGGAAGTCTAGGCTTGAGGTGAGGAGAAAGTTCTTCACAGAAAGAGTTGTTAGCCATTAGAATGTGCTGCCCAGGCAGGTGGTGGAGTCACTGTCCCTGGTGGTGTTCAAGAGGGGATTGGACGTGGCACTTGGTGCCATGGTTTAGTAGTCATGAGGTGTTGGGTGACAGGTTGGACTTGATGATCTTTGAGGTCTCTTCTAACCTTGTTGATTCTCTGATTCTGTAAGATGAGCAGAAGCCGTTCACACCTTTACCAGAGGTAATATTCAGTCTGTGACAATTTTCACTGGGGTATAGCGGGTACTTCAGGATCTGAAAATCATGTTAATATCTTATGGGTCCATGAGTGCTGAAGACTTTTGGCAAGAAAATGAGTAAGAGAATGTAGGATAGTGGACAGGAGGGGAAACATTGTCTTGCTGCTGTGCACCTGTTTGCATGTTCTTAATCATTTCCAAAACTTTAAGCTAGCTACCTTGGTACTGATAGGTTTCTGGTGTTTTTAAGTGAAAAATCTAGCAAGTGTAACATTTTTGAATCTGAGAGGGCCCATATGTTGGGTTGCTTCTCTTTGAAACAAATTAAACTTCATTGTTGTTGCATCCTGGGCTGTGCTCTGTTCAGTGTTTCTTCAGAAAGTCTGGGTGTATGCATATGGAGGTGTCTTCCCCTCACTGACAGGCTGTTGATAAAAGGCTTAGGTCATACTGATAATGGTATTATATGTGCTACTGTAAGATGTGCTGCTTTGATAATAGAAATGCTTGAGTTGATGTTTAGCTCTAAATTAGGCATTAGGAAAAAAAAAAGGCCTTGATGCTAATTCTGTGTGGAGGTTTTGCTGTAGTTTTCTGTGACTAGCAAATTTGGTGTAATTTTTCTGAAACGTCCTGCAATTATGGTCTTCAGTGATGCTACAGTAATGTAGAAAATGCAGAAAAGTGGCAGGTGGTTTAGAATATCAGGTTTCTTCTAATAGTGTGGACTGTTCTTGTTATAGGTTGCTTTATTCATATCCTGTTTCAGAATTTGTCTTAGGCAGAAATTTTACTGCGCCTGTTGGTTTTGTCTCAGCTTCAGCAAGCTGCTGACCAGCTACTTGTTTGCAGTGAAGCTGATGCATGCTGTTGTGTGTGCAGGCTTCTGAAGCATGTGGGGTTCAAAAAAACAACCTGGAATTTTAGCTGCCTTTGGAAATGAGTACAGAGCTTTGGCCCTGTCCTGAGACTTTAGCAATTATTCTTTTAGAGTTTTCTAGAGGTAGAATAAAAATCATCTAGGACAGCTGAGGCACTGCTGTCCATTCAGGAGAGTACTGGCACAGGCACACTGACCAATTAAAGCCTCAGACACTGTGTAATATTTTCAGTTGACTATTTACAAAGATGTGGTTCTGGTCATGAGGTTAACATTTATTTGCAGGTTGTTTTTTCAGATAATTAAATATCTAGGGATCAAACTTCAAAACTAAGTATTTATTTCAGACAATCTTTAGGATTGAATCTTAATAAGGAAAGTCTCAACAACTAACCAACCAAAAACCCCCAAACAACCTCCTTTCCCCTACTGCCCACCCCCTCCCCAGAAAAAAAGCATACCCCAAAGAAACAACCAAAAAGTTAAAAAAGAGGAGGGTACCTGGAGGACTAAAATATTGCCAACTGTGGGTGCAAGGGAAAATTTTTCAAACTTGAAATAGTTATCTGCATCACATGCTTCACTTAACACTTCTGTTTATCTCCTTGCTTACCTCATAGCTTCTGTGGAGTTTCTGATAATTGAGGGGAAAGCTGGTTTGTTTAAATACTTTCTGCATTCCTTAGTATGAATTAACTGCCTTGAGACACATGCAGAGCTGCTGCAGTGAAATATGTGTTGCTGTACTGGGGATTTGATCACCTGAGACACAAGCTTTAGTTTGAATAAGATAAAGGGAACAGTAATTTGAGACAAACCTTGTATGTGTGGTATTCCTGAGGTATCTAAATGTTATGCTACAGTTTTGCTTTCTAGTTTTGACTAGAAATTTTATCAGGAGGCTGCAAAATCCTCTTCTGTGGACATGCATTCCACATGAAGATTTGATCTTGGAAAGTGGACCCTTCCAAAACTGCTGGTGGAAAAACTGCTTTATCATAAAACTCTCAGCTGTGTCCTACAATAGAAGTTTCTGCTGGCTCTGGTCTCTGATTCATGACTTCACTAAGGAGTCAGTTGTGAGAGCGGATTGCAGCCAGTATGAGCTCAAACTCACTTCAAGGCTGGCTGTTCCTTCTGCTGCTTTTCAAGGTCTGAGGCTGGGTTTCAAGCATTCTTTAGTGGTGATTAGTCAGTTCTATTGTTTAGCTCCTCCAAAACACGAATTTCCTTTCCATCCTTCTTTTTTCCTGTTCAAAGAGAAGCCAAAGCCTACTGGCAAGAAGTATTTCCTTTTTTTTTTTTTTTTTTTTTTTTAATTTTAGAAAGTCTGTGGAATCCTTTCAGAGTCTCATACCATCTTAATGAATACCACTGATTTAAAAATGCTGTTGTGCATACCACTGCTGGAGTGGCAGGAATCGGACCTTGTGTCTGGTTTGATGGAGAAGCTTCTGAAAGGTTTCCCCCCATTCCCAGAGAGCAGTACCAGGCTCAGTAAGGATCACTTACCTGTCACTGTGGAAACCCATTCTTTATCCTTCAAATGCTGGATTTGAAAGGGTGCAAGAGTCTAAGATGTGCCTTTGACTGTTCCACTTTCAGATCAGGAGTGTGTGATGGCCTCTGCTTTTTCAGCATCCTGATATCCTGTCTATCATGCTTTGAAAAGGCAGAACTAGCTCAGTAATAGCTGCAGTTAAATGTAAATTACAGGATTTTGTTCAATTAATTCTAGTTGTTTATCCCACTCCAAACTAATTTAAGATTGTAGGTGCAATGCTTGTATATTAGTTATCAACAGTGATACTTTAGCAGTCATTCCAGTCTGTTGCTTGCTGGTTTCAACTGATGCTTTATCTTTCTGAACAGTGTAAGAGAATCGTGTAAGGTTTTCCAAACAATAGCTGATACTCACAGACTTATCAAAGGAAGAGAAGAGCTGGGGCACAAAAGAACATTCTGTGTTGAGCAGAAGTCATGGAGAACTTGAAGCAAGGGAATGCACAAATTTAAGCAGTAGAGAATGATTCTCTGGGAAGATCTCTCTCTGTGCTTCTGACTTGCAACAGTTTTCAGATGATCCTTTGCATGTGGGAACAGTAAATGCAATTATAGTGAGCTACTGTGTACTTTAATACTCCCAAGTTAATTTCTTGTGGCTGTGTACATTTCTGGAAACACAAGAGGCTTTTCAAATGAAGAACTAAAATGCTTCAGTCATGAGCATCACACCTCACATACTGCTGTGGTTTGCTGTGTAGTTAGTGCTGGTATGTAGGATTTAGCATGGAAGAAGTGATGGAATGCTGCTTACCAAAGACCTATTTTTCAGATTGTTTCCTAGACTGGACCTGTTGTTTAAAGACCTCTTGTTCAACTTGTTAATGCCTTAATCCTCTTCTCTGCTTTAGATGCAAGCTATGACAGGACTAGGGAGTTTGGCAATAAAGAGCAGTACTTGAATTGCTGAAATGTTTGCTTTGGAGAAAACAGTGATTATATCAGTGATGGAAGAAAATGAATGAAGTTTGGAATTAACATGATGCTTCCCCTCTCATGGCTTCCTTATGGTATGAAAGCTCACTTAGAAGAACTAAATGTGTTACATTAAAAAATTAACTGTAGTCTGAGTAAATGCAGAACTACATTATCTGTGATGGGAACTCACCTGAGAGTTGCAAAAAGTAGGGAGCTGCATGTAGATAAATAATTTCAGAGTGACTTTCAAGATGGAGTTACCAACCTTCTGGAAACATTTGAATTGCTTCTAGGCATGTGTGTCAAAGGTAGTTGACTGTCTGTATAATAACAGTTCAGTGTTGACTCGAACTGCTGAAAAGAGTGGCCCTTCCCTTTTTTGCCCCTACATAATCATGCCGGCACAATGAGATGGCAGAAATTGCGGCTAAACTAAGATCACTTTGGATGAAAACAGTTTACTTGGGCTGCTTTTCAGCTGGTTTCTAAAAAATGTCTACTTGATTTTCATAAATGTTCTAGAAGCCAGCTTAGGGGATGGGTTTGACAGGCTCTTAGATTCTTACCTTCAGGTTTTGTCAGCATCTTCCTTCATATCATCCAGATTTCTGAAAGGTACACATGAAAAAGCACTTTTGAAAAGAAAGCCATATAGGAGGTCAAACAGAGCATGCAGGAAAATGTTTTTACTACAGTCCAGAATTGTTCATGAACAATCTCAGATCTCCAAAACACTAGGGTGTACAAGTTTGTGTTTTAGAATAATCCATGGGACATGATGGTTTGGAGAATAATAGAAGCTAGAGTCTAGGCTTTGTTCAACATGTTTCTGTTATCAGCTGACATATTGCTGATGCCTAGATGAGTAGGCATGCTGTCCTAGACCACCATTTATCTGCATCAGACAGCACTAGATGCCTTTTGTGAAGTAACTAAAGCTCGAATCCAGTGTGTCACTGATTCATCCTTTAAGTTCGTGCAACTGCTTTCATGTGGTGGTATCATTCATTCCCAGGAATAGTCTTCTGCCTGTACTGATGTGACTTCTGAGGGTTTTCTTTCAGTGGTGAACAAGGGTTCGTTTAACAGGAACTTTTGTCTTCTTTAAATGGACAAAATCAACTAGAAAAAAGTCCTAGGTCTGCCTGAAAGAACATGCTAGACGTTGCAGTGATTTACTAAAGTAAAATAATCTCTTTTGTTACATGTTTGCTTCATCATTTATGGAAATCTTGTTTCTAAATGAAATTGTGTGTAAAGCAGTCTTGTTAAAAAAAAAAGTCCAGGTTAAAACTGGGATTGCATTTATCCTGTCTGAATGCTGCTTATTTTGTATTCACTGAGTAATGAAAAACATTGTTTCAAGATTCAGCATGTTGGCTGTATAGTGTTTGAGTATTACTGAGGGATTTATCTTTTCTTCCATCCTCTTAATGGCTACTGAGCTTTCTGAGGCATGTGACCCCAAATGCTGGAGGGTGCACCATGCACTTCCCATGTACTTCCTTTTCTGCTTCTATCTGAAAAGTCAAGAGAGGTAACAGGTGAGACATCAAACACTAGTTTGTCCTGGGAATTGGATGGTATTGTGGGTAGTGCCACTGTTTGTGCTGCATTGAGGCATTCTGCCATAAAGAATGACTTTGCTTTCCATGCCAGGTGGGTACCACCTCAAGTGGGGTGCAACAAGGATCCATCTGTGTCAGTCTTGAAAAGATACAGTGCTGAAATACCACAGAGCAAAAGGTCACAAATGGTCTGAACTGGTGTACTGGAAAAGCAGGTGTTCTGTCATCACCATCTGCATACCCACCTGTCCACACAGCAGTGGTCTCAGGAGTCTGGAGGGCAGAGCATGTCTAGGGTGCTGGAGGCAAGGTTGTGCTGTCTAATGGGGTCTGCAGCCTCTAGGACAAATAAAGCTTCTGGCCTGTACATAACAGTAGGGAAGGAGAGCCTGTGTGTCAGAAACAAGGGTAATTAGAAATGTTTTCTTAAGACCGTTAAACCAACCTATATGAAACTGTGGTCCCTGTGGTTACCAAATGTGAAACACCAAGTCTTGGTGCATAGCTATTGCCTCTCTTGTTCTTATCATTAGGTGGACTACTGCTGTGATTTGTAAAATACAAATTGTCCAGACTGTATTCCGGCTTCTCAAAAACAGGATGTATTATTGTTCTTCAAATTCTCATGAGTTGTTTTTTTATTTTTTTTTTTCCCCTTCTCCTTTTCCATGCAAGGCCTTCTCATGATGAAAGTGTCCCAAGCACTTATGAAGCAGCATTTTTCTCTTGAAAAAAATTTAATAGTTTCTCTTCAGGAATATCTATGCTTCCTTTGACTTACTAATGAAAGTTGCTGTCTAGGAAAAATACCTGAACTGGAAAAAAACCCAACCAACTGAAAAATCAAAACCAAAAAGAAAAAAGCAACAAGCAAAACAAAATGAGAAATTGGTTCCTGCAGTTAACAACTAATTTTCCTTTGTTTTTATGGAGTAGAAGCATTGTGAGGTTCCCGTGAAGGTCCCCTTCCTTATGTCTAAAACTTAGTTGTTTCTGTAATGCTTTTTTTCCCTGTCAGCAGGGCTTGTTACAGAAACCAAGCAGTTGGTCTTACAGGGAGAAACATGAGAATCTGCTGTGACACTTTCTGTAGGTCGTATGCAGTACTTGACTGGCAAACAGCTGTTTCCAGGTGTTGGTTGGTTTTCCTCAGACCAGGGTGCATGTTTCTATGATTGGACAGTACTTACATGTCAGCCTAAGTGTGTGTGTATATATACTGTTATTTACCATCAGTTTTTAGATTTGTTGAGTGTCAGATGACTGAATGATGAACAATTTCTATTTGGCTGTGGCCTCATGCTGGAGGACAGCTTCTACTAACCCAAACAGCAGTGGAAAAAAAAGGACCCTTCATGGCTGGAAGACATCCTAACTTTTTTTTTTTAGAAGTGTTTCTTGGCAGGATCTGTGTTGGAAACTTGCTTGTTAATAGTATATAACATTGGGGTGAATGACCAGGAGGTACAGTGTGAAAGCTGCTGTACAATATAAGTGTGTAAAGATTGGAAAGAGATATTTATTCCTTTTGTCATTACTAGAAGTCAGTGACTAGATTATCTGTCTTTTACTACTTGTTTTTGTTCACAAACAAGGTTGGAAAATCATCTGGTGCTCTGTAGTGAAGAATATCTAATGTCTAGTTTATTTTCTTCAATTTTGCATAAAAAGCATCTATCCTGCATCAGTGAGATGTTGCTGTATGCGTGTTTGACATAATCAAGATAAGAGATTACCTTAGTAGGACTGGTAATCTCAAGGATCTAAGAAGTGACTGCATTTATCACTTCTTGGAGAGAAGAAAATATGATTGCATGTAGCCTCCTTCTAAAAGGAGAATGGGCAGTTTTACAGTGGGAATATCACTTACACTTAGTATAGAATCATTTGACAGGGCTGATTCAAAAGGATCAGAATCATTTGACAGGACTGATTCAAAAGGACCAGGGAGACTGGTTGTGGCTCAACTATCTTCCTGCCCCTTGACAGCAAAGAACATGATGTGCCTGAGCAGTTTTAGAGCATGGGTGGTAATGGAAGCTTTTTTTTGGTCATAATACAGGATCAGAAGCCTGGCATCCTGCAGAATTTCTGTAATCAAATTCACTCTACTGAGAACTTTTCTTGTGATGTATTTTTAATCAGATATAAAGCTGTCTTTCTGACTCAATTTTGACTTCTATAACAACTGCAGATTGTGTCCAACATTCTCTTCTGTGATAAATATAACTTAAGTATCTGTGAAGGTTATTTCAGTTAGAATAGCATTCATTTGTACTACAGCTATGCATTTCCCTGAGACAACTTAGTTTTTCATACTGATGGAAATAAACAATGCCAGTAGCTATAGCAAAAATGGGTAATAAAACAGCTGCAAAACTTGATATCTGGCAAATCCCACAGTTCAGACTAATCTGTTTTTAGACATCTGTTATCTTTTTGTTTAGCACTATGTTGAAGTAAGTCACACGCAACTCCAGAGCAGCTGAATTTATATATTGCAGCCAAAATCCAATAGTGAGTGAGTTTATTTGTTTATTTTAGATGAAAACTGGGATGATGATCAGCTTCTTGGATTTGAACCATGCAATGAAAACCTTATAACAGGTTGTAACATAATCAACGGGAAATGTGAATGTGACACCATTCGGACCTGTAATAATCCATTTGAATTTCCAAGCCGGGATATTTGCCTGTCGGCCTTAAAAAGGATTGAAGGTAAGCACTTGTCTTCAGTAATTCAGAGTTAGTAATATATCTGTGCATTTGATGGAAAGCTAGGAGTAGCCTAATATGTCTTAGGCTGACTTGGGTAGTTTGAGTACCTATGATCTTGTACTTGTCATCTTGAGAAGACAGTTGTATGTTTTAAAGGAAGATAGGAGTTCAGCAGGCTTGGCTTTCCAAATGTGTCGGTTTATGAATGGAGGAAATTAATACTTTGTGCTTCATGTGTTTGCAGACTGTAAGACTGAAAATTTGTGATTGTTTTATGGTAGCTACCTTTGTGTATCTTCAGCTGTAAAGCAGTGTGGAGAGCTCCTTAAATGCATTGATGTGACTGAACCATGAATAAACACAGATTTTAATAGCGAAGGCATAGAAAAAGGAGTAGTTGTTGATAGTACTTGTAGTTTCTCTTGTATGAGTTGCTGTTTTCTTTTTTTATATAATGTAACATTACTTCAATGCCTGTATTTTTCAGTTTCTCTGTTGCTTTGATTAGATTTGGATTCGGCCACGTGTTTATGCTTCTGCACACACACCTGATGTTTTGTTTCTTTGTATTGGTTTTGTTTTGTTTGGGGGGATTTGCTGTTGCTTATGGCTGAACTGGAAATGAATTGACTCAGATGTATCCAGTTGCAGTTAAATTTCCATGGTTTATTTCTAGGGTTTTGAACATCTGTCAGAGGTTTAGTTCTCAGGCTCTTTCTATGATGCTGTAATTATTGTTTATTTTCTAGAGTGTACTGGAACATGCGAAAGTGGTACGAACCTGCTTAATTGGTCTACTTTAAATCAGTATTTAAAGTCATGATACAAAAGTAAATGTAATTATAGGGCTACTAACCATATTTTAAGTCAGTGTCTTTGAGTTAAGGAAGTGTGAATAGATGTTGTCCCTTGTATTCTTTTTGCTGAGAAATGTCTGTTTTGAGCTACAGACTTAAAACAAGGAGATCTTGTGAGAAAAATGCAGGTGATGGAAATGTTCCCTATCAGTCGTGATGTTGGTCACTAAGGGTGTACAAGAGCTTTATGTGGGTGTTTTGTGGTTTTAGCTCTAAGAGGAGGGGAGTCATAACCTGTGGCAGCTTGTTTGCTGCTGTAGTAGTGGGCAATAACACATGTGGGTTCTTAAGTAACCTTACTCACTGCTAATTTTTTAATTTGTCAATGTATGACTAAGTCTGCAGTAGGTCATCAGGACTCCTGGCATGACAATTCATCATGTTATGAACTTGCTAAGAAAATCTGCTGTGGGGTGCCATTCTGGGCTTTTTTCCCCAGGCTTGGGGGAAATGGATGTAGCCTGTGTGATGGCATAGCTAAAGCAGATTGAGTAGCTTGCCTTTGGTAACCTCATGTTTCAGCTAAATTCCTCTTTTAGAGATAACAGCCTTTTAAGCTTAGCTATGAGGTAACAGTATTCTACATGTAAACTGTCTGATATGACAGCAATGGTGCAGTTGGTTTTTAGAAGTGTAACTTTTATTTGGGTTTTTGTTTGTGTTTTTGGGTAGTGGGGAGGATATCCTTCTCAAACCTAAGAATATAGGGTGGCAGTTGGTTTTTTTGTCCCTCTGCTTCACAGGTAGGAAGGGTAGTTAATACAGTTATAACTTGAGTGATAGAATAGTCGAGTTCTTACTCAAAAGAATGTGAATTTGCCTTTGCATCTCGCTGTCGAACCCTATCTATGAGGAATGTTTGAAGTTAAATCTATTCATATTTCCCGGCAGAAGTCATAGCATAACTTTGATTTGCTGCATTTGACAGCTGTAGTCAGTCCAACCTGTGTTTTGTACTGTGTAAACGCTTGTTCCCTCTTTCTCGCCAGGACTGGAAATTTAACTGCTTATGGGAGGTTGTTTCTTTAAACTTGTTTTGGCGTTCTAAAGCCAAACTGTTTCATCCTGTACCTAAGCTAATGGAAAAGAATAACTTTTTTCCTTAGTGCTTGCCACATTCCTGCTCAGTAAGCAAGCCAAGTCTTTTAGGTAGAATGGGATAGCCACTTTGGTGTGACTGAGCCAGTGCTTGCTCTTTGCGTATTTCAGGCTTTAAAAGCTGATAGACTGAAAGTTGATTTCATGTGTTTGGAAAGTCTACCTGAAACATGGCTCAAGCAGTGTGCATGCTCAAATGGATAAATCTTCCAGTTTCTTTAAGGCAAGCTAAGTGTTCAACTGTATCATTATGTAAAAAGAGAAAATTCATAAGACTTGTTAAATATGTGTAATAATTTCCTGAAATCCAAGGTACTGATGTCTAATTCATCTTTTGTCATGTCTATTAAAGATAATAGCAAGAAGATTTGAAACTAATTGTTTGACTCTTTAGTCAAATCTGTGGCCATGGAAAGTGAGACTGAGAGAGTAGCCTAACTTCCCTCTCCTGACCACACTCAATATGGATAATTAAATACACAGTGTGATTTTTAACAACACATAAATTGAGCACCTGAATGATAGATGTACCGTAGTTGGAGTTTCTGAAGAAAACTTAAAGTAGTACTATCTAAACATCTATTTCCATGTGTTTTCTACTTCAAGGATATTTACTGAGCAATAGAAAATGTTTTCTGTTGTGCAGTAATGTGTCAGTTTTTTATATTCCTTCTAAGTTTGTGTTTTGTTCATATACTCATGAACTTCCATAACACAACTGAAGCAAGAGAAGATACTTAACCCTGTCCTTTGAGGGGAAAACAGGTCAGGGATCTCTCCTTCTAATTGTGGAGGTAATTGGGAAGGTCCTATTAAGTGAACTACTTTTGGGTAGTACTTAAACACAGCTAAAATAAATTTGTAACTTATTTGATAGAGTAAGACTTAAAGTTATTTTACAATGACATGTAGAGAAATTCTGGCTCAAGGAATTCCATTAAAGTTTGATAGTTATGACAGGTTATCTTGGGCTATATAAATTCATGTAAGCGAGGACCCATCTTTGTTTCCTAAGCAGTTGAGGCAAGTCTATTGTAAAGACACATGGTGCTGGTTCAGTGTGATTTACTTGATTTGCTTAAAATTAGTTCTGTGGCTCTTCTTACTTTTTGGATTTGGGGTTTTTGTTTTATTTTGTTGCTTTTTTTGAAAGAAAGAAGGGTGCAGACAGGCTGCCTTAACCATACCAAATGTATATAAGGTCTGTGCACAGGAGATGTTGGTGCTAATGCATAGCATCAGCTATAGTTGCCAGCTCTGTCAACCTGTATGGCTTACTAAAAAACACCTTTGCCTGCAGATGTGGAATCTGTTCCATAAATACAGCCTGGCAAGTAACAAGTGGTGAGTGGAAGTCTGGAGTATCATTTCCAGATCTCAGTCTGTATGTGCTCAGAGCTGAAGGCTTTTGCATGTACTTTTGGCTTCTTGTGTCTTGTGCTCACACCATCCCTCTGAAGTGCCTTTCTAGTCATCTTCTTTTTTTATCTAGTTTGTCTTGTACTTGAGCTTTTCAGGCAGTGTGGGGTCTTTCCTTTGCAGCTTGATGTCAGTTCTAACTTGCTCACTCAACTAACCCAAAGTTTTCTTTCTTATTTTTGCCTGCCTTCCTGGGCTTCTTGTATTCCATTCTACCTTTGTCGTCTTTTTTCCCTAACTTTTTTTCTTGCCATCTTTGCCTACCTATTTCATCCTGTTTGCACCCAAGTTCACTTAACCCACATAAGGCAAGTGCAACAACTTTATACTTGTCTCTGAAAACTGGGCTGCATAGGTTCTAGCATCATGCTGTTGAGGGCCTGAAAGCCATGCTTTTTATTTTGTTTACCAAAGTCTTTCTCCACTCTGAATTGAGGATGCTTATAATGAGGAGAGTCTGTTATTATCTCTACTCAAATGTATGTCACTTCTGTAGGGGTGCTCATGTCTAATATCTTTGTTGGCAACATGAACAGTGGAATTGAGTGCACCCTCAGTGAGGTTGTCAATGACATTAAGCTGTGTGGTATAGTTGACACACTGGAAAGAGGAGACTTCATCCAGAGGGCCCTTGGCAGGCCAGTATCAATACAGGATGTGTGGAGAATGAATTGAGAGCAGCTCTGAGGAGGAGGTCTTGAGAGTGCTGGTTTATGAGAAAGTCAATGCAAGTTGGCAGTGTGCACTTGCAGCCTAGAAGGTCAACTGTATCCTGAGCTGTGTTAAAAGAAGTGACCAGGGGGTTGAGGCAGGTGATTCTGCCCCTCCCCTCTGCTATTGTAAGACCCCACCTGAAGTACTGCATTCATCTCTGGGACCCCCAACATCAGATGCGGCACAGATGATCATAGGGATGGAGCACCTTTGCTGTGAAAAAAGGCTGGTTGAGTTGAGGTGGATCAGCCTGGAGAAGAGTAGGCTCTGGGGACACCTTTTAACAGCCTTCCAGTACCTGAAAGGTACCTATGGGAAAGCTGGAGAGGGACTTTATTTATAAGGGCTTGTAGTGATAGAGTGAAGGGTAGTGGCTTTAAATGGAAGGTGGGTAGGTTTAGATCACGTGTAAAGAAGCTTGTCATTGTGAGAATAATGAGACTCTGGAACATGTTGCACAGAGAAGCTCAAGGTCAGGTTGGATAGGACTTTGAGCAACCTAATCTGCTGGAAGGTGATGGTCTTTAAGGTCCCTTCCAACCCAAACCATTCCATGATTCTGTGACTTGCAAGAAAGTATTGAGAAGCTACTGTAGGGTCTCAGTGTAGCTGCTGGAGCCAGCTGTCACCCCTATCCCATGCCTTTGTTTTCCTAGGAAAGAGTAGTACTTGATAAACTTGAAAGGATTGGTTTTGTTATAGAACTTGGTAGCTAACTTTGACTAATCTTTGTATCGACATACTACAAAATTTTGAAGGCTTGCTACTTGAATAGAGCGTTATATGTCATAAAGCACACTTATTCTTTAGAGGTTTCCTTACTCCATTACTAGGCTTAAAGTGCCTGCTTTTCTACATGGACTGACTTTTCATATAGAAGGTTTACATAGAGGTCATAAACCATCTTATGAGGAAATACACACATCTGGGTCCAGAAAGAAACTATCTGGAAAAGCTATCACATACCTAAATAATAATAAAAAAAAAATCCAGTGATGTTTTGTGGCTGTTAAAAATGCTTTTGCTTTCGGTTATTGTCTTGATGAGTGCCTGCTCTGATATAGTTCCGGAAATCCTGTGTTCTTGAGCTTCGGAAGCTTGTTTCTGTTCAGGAGATTGCTAATGATGACAGCTTGGTTGAACTTGGATTGCTGGAATGGACTGTGGAAAACAGGGCCAGAGGGTGTAAAGTGAGGTGCCTTCTGTCTGCTGAGCCACAGTAACAAGCAGAAAGAAACCTGATAAGCTTATTTGCATGTTCTTGTGCTCATGATCTGCTAACAATTAGTTACAGATGGTACAGAAGAGACAGTTTGTCAGACTTTGTGAGACACAGGATTGAAGTTGAGGGGAAGTAAAAGAGGAAGTAATTGTTGGTTGGGTTTGGCTTTTTGTATGTTTTCCCATCAAAATACATTGTAGGGTTTTGTTAAGTAGTAGTATTGAGAATTTGAGGTAACTGAACTGCTACTACACAAGATTCTTCCTAGCACATACAAAGAGTCACAGGAACACTGTGTGTGAAGAGACCTAACCTCAGTAGTTTCAAAGACTCTTCCAGTTCTGGGATCTTCCTTTTCCTCTGTGTCAGACTCTGGCAGTAGTTTAGATAGTCTGGCAAAGCTTTAATGAACAGGAACCTAAGGATGTTCTTAAGCCTGCCTCTCCTCCTCCTTTACCAGAGTAGGTCAGAATTTGTGCTCTTGTGAGCTGCCTGTAAGAAGTTGGCATGCCATGCTGCTTTTCCCCTTTCAAAGGCAGCCACAGATCTTTGGAATAACTTGCCCCTTTAAAAATATTCCCTTCTAGAACAGCTATCTCCTCTTCCTTCTGGGAGATGAAAGGAAAGTCATGCATCTGAGGCATCCAGTCTTTCACTTGGTGGGACGTATTTCAGTTTGGGATATCTTCAGCTGTATTTATTAGAAAATCTTTACAAATAACTTCAGTCTGTAGATTGTTTCAAAGATGAGAAACTTCCCAGTACGTTTTGGCTGCTTTAAAATGATTTAGCAGCAGCGTTTGTTTTGATAATGCCAGGTGCTTGTGTGACAAACAAAGATGTGTGAAGTACTGTGGGGAGCATAAGTGCCACCAGTCTCAAGTTCTGCCAATGTACACTGGAGCTCTAAGGCGAGAAGCCAATCAACTTTTCTCAGTTCAGTCTACCAAAACCATAAGCATTTTCTGTGGAAGTTAATCTCAGTCTTCATTCAGAATGTATATGAAAGATGAAATTTGTACCTTTTTGATGAAAGACGTGATTAATGCTTGAGGTAAATGAACACCCTTCACTTCTGTTTCTGTCTGCGTGTAAACCCTGCTGCTACTAAGTTACCAAGCTGTTATTTTAAGAGTTGTTTCTTGGTTATCTAGCTTGCACCTTTCCAGGCTATTCACTGCTGTCCTTCATAGGTGAAAGGAAAAGGCCTTTTAAGTCATTGGTATGTTCTAAGCTGGTTTATTGCAACATGCTGCTTGCATTCCATTATTTTTTGCATGTAACTAAATAACTTTATGCTGGCAAATGTTGCTAGACCAGCTAGACCAGTCCTGGAATAACAAATATGAGAAAGTAATTTTATTCTGAATGCTTGTTTGGTGGTTAAGTCTGATTTTGTGTCAAACTTCATTTGTGTGGTCTTAATGGCTGTAGCTATGTCGAAAAAACTAGAACAGAATAAATCCAGCTTTATGTTGAATTGTCAAAAAAGGAGTGAAATACTTCTAAACATGATTAACCTGGTACAATTTCCACTCTTCTTGCATAACAATTAATGCATGTTTTACTCAAATAACTGAACTTTGAAAGTTGATAAGTATTTGTTGCTAAGATTGTGGTTGTTGCAAAAGTCCAGATTTTACCCTACAGTGTGATTCCGAGAGCCAAAGAAATTGCATCTGAAGGCAAAACTCCGCATAAAACATGGAGGGAAATAGCAATATAGCTTTTGGGTTTTTTTCTGACTACATAAGTACAGAAAGGAAAAATGATGTCAAAATAGTACTGATTGGGAATATTGACATGAACTTGAATACACAAAGAAGCTTACCAAAAAGGAAGATAACTCACTCTTTAATTGAGAGGGGTTTGTGACAGCATCACCTCTGGAGTACAGTTGCCTTCAGAGCATAACAAAGTAGTGTTACATTTGCAGGACATGGCACTTTTCTTACTTCAGCTCCCCAGAGGACTGTTCCTCAATCAAAGAAGGATGATCTTTCTAATGTATTGACTTCAGCATGTCCTATTTTTAAGAAGGGTTGTTACATAAAGAACATCTGTGACACAGAATTACAAGCTAACAGTAAGAAAACCCTGCAGAAGTTTCAGAGCTATCAAAAGGGAAGAATTACTTTCATGTTTCTATATTGATGTGGCTGGGTACCTAATCTGAGGCTTAATTAGATTATGAATAATGCTGTTTGTAATAATGGGGGAAAAAACTGCATTGCCTGTTGGGAGGGAAGATTGACATAATTTAGCGTTGACCCTTTAGTACTGGGCCAAAGGTTGGACTGGATGATCTTCAAGGTCTCTTCCAACCAGATATATTCTCTGATTCTGTAACCCAAAATTGAGCAGCTGGTTAAAAAAAAAAAAAACTCTACAATTGTTAGCATTACAGAAAGTACATACTGCTGTAACTCTTGTCTTTGACATCCAAATGTTTTGGGTATATTGTGCTTGAGGAGAGGGTATTGGATCTTCAATTTGTGACACTTCATTTTTCTGCAACCTTGCAATTTCTGAGATTGCTGTGGATAAAAATGTAACTTTAACTGTAGGCCTTGGGACAGTACTGTGTGACAAATCCATCCGCCTAGAGACAAAGAAACAATTCTTGCCTTTTTCTGTTTCAAATACTTACCTGAATTTATCTGAAATGAATACTAGATAACTTACTAGGGCTGGAGCCTCTGTACAAGAAGTAAAAGAGAATTGGACAGGAAAAGAAAGTATCTTACAGCTGGTAAGATTCTACTTTTCATAAGTTCCATGCCTTCCAAGTGTTCTCCTTGTGGCAAGTAAGCTGTACAGAAGTATGTCTGCTTCAACTGTAGTGGCAAGTTACAGGTTTTAGTGAATGCTTCACGTTTTCTTAAAACTGGTGAATAGAGAGAAAATGGAGCAGGCATTTAGCAGAATGCTTCCAGATGCAGTGCTGATTTTAAGGATCAAAAGTTATCTACATGTGACAGGAGAGAGCTGAGCAAAGATCTCAAATTGAGTGGTGTGTAAACATTAGGCTAATGTTGCATATGAGCAGGAAGCTATATTCCTGTGGCTCTTAGTGTGCTGGGTCACAGGTCTTGTTTTAACAGGGCAAGTCTTGTTTGGACATAAGTAGAATTGATCCAACACTTAGCACTATCAGCATCAGTCTATCCAGGGATAGGGATATCAGTGATGTACTGGTCATTATGACAATTCTAATATACCTTTATAATGAAGAACAATTTTATTGGCAAATAAGGAGGTCTTGAATTATTTTGCGGAGTTTTGTTAGTTTTGTCAGACCATACCTGGATTACTGCATTCAGGTTTAGTCCCTGATGTACAAAAAAGATGCTGACAGGCTGTAAAATGTCCATGGAAGGGCGACAAGAGGGGTCTGTAAGACCTGCTGTATAAAGAAAGGTTGAGATAACTAGATTTGTTAAGCCTTGAGAAGAGAAGGCTTAGGGGGCAGACCTTATTACCATACACCAGTACAATAAAGGGTGGTTGCCAAGAGGATAGAGACATCCTTTTTACAAGGAGTCGCATGGAAAAGACAAGGGGTAATGGGTACAAGCCACTTCTAGGGAGATCCTTGATTTGGCTTCAGAAGAAAATTTTTCACCATGAGAACAGTTATACATTGGAGTAATCTCCCAAGGCAAGTAGTGGATTCCCTTACATTAAACACTTTTAAGATTCAGATTGACGGGGTGCTGGGCCATTTCATTTAAATTACACTATTACCTAGAAAGGGTGGACCAGATGATCCTTGGGGTCCCTTTCAACCTGGTATTTTGTGTTGGATTTGTGGTTTGTGTTTTGTTTGGTCGATTTACTTATTTCCCTCCTAACATGCAGCTTTCACAATGTCAGACTAACTTTTCTATGCAATTGAATGAAGCATTACTACCCAAATGTTTGCTTCTAGGATGGATGGGTGGATGGAGACTAGAGCTAAAGCAAGATCCTGTGCAGCAATTGAGTTTTAAAGAAACTGTGGTAAAGCTGGGTAATCCCTTAGAGAGGATGAAAGGTGGGAGCAGTGTTTCTGGAAATATTCTGTTGGCTTTACTTCAGAAAAGGCTGCAGATAGGATGCTTAATAACCTTGGTTTGCCTTGGCAG
The DNA here is from genome assembly GCF_026170545.1 of Melanerpes formicivorus. Taxonomy (NCBI): domain Eukaryota; kingdom Metazoa; phylum Chordata; class Aves; order Piciformes; family Picidae; genus Melanerpes; species Melanerpes formicivorus. The sequence continues at coordinate 35,903,668 of NW_027142354.1, forward strand.
CTATTAGGTAGAGCAAGGATAACTTATATGGCTGTTTCAACAGTACCATTTTCAAGATACATGGGAATTTAACTCAGTTCAACTTAAACATTCAAAAAACGAGATCCATTTTTTTCTGTTTCATGCTAGAAAAATAAACATTACTTTCTCCCCATATATAAAATTACATTCTAATTGATGCAGTAATAGGTGTTGTCCCTATTGAATGATTTGCAAATGTGAAACTTGCCCTGTAAGAAAGCAGAATCATTGATATTTGCAAGGGAATTGTGATGCCAATGTGATAAACCCCTATATTAACTCCTTACCAATTTTTTTTTTTTATGAGAAACAACAAAACAACAAAATTACTGTAGTATTTGGCATTATGTGCATTAACTTACCTAATATGGGACTTGTCATGCCTTCTCAGTTGGTTTTTCTGTGCAGGGGAGGTTTAGTTGCTGGTAAAACTTTTGGAGTCTAGCTGAGCTCCTGCCCTCATCTTCAATCCAAGGTTTCATTCATGAATGCTGCAAGCAGTGATGCTGACCTGCATGAAGGAGTCTCTGGTTTGCTTCCACATTCAGCAGAAATGGATCAAAGATGTCAGTTTAATAAACTCTGGAAGATGTTTTAAGTCAGATAATTGTCATAGGTCTATCATAGGATTGTACATTGAACATTTGCACCACTTGCTCCATTGGTTAGTCTGTTTTAGTGGATGTGAACCATTTCAAGTGGAAGACTTGGCCTGCTTCTGGTCCTTTTCCTTCATCTCATTTGCTGTTGTTTGCTTCCAACAACCTTGGGAACAGGACATTTAGTCTAGGTCCATTTTCCTTTCTACTAATGGCAAAGTTTCATTCTGTGTAAAGTGAGTATTCACCTGATGAAGTCTATCTGGGACGTACCTCTCTAAGAAACTGCCCTTTCATTCTTTCTGGGTGTGATTATTTTTGTAATGGGGATACACCTTCAGAAAAGACCACTTCTGTTAAAACAAGTAGAAGTCATGTCCAAATATCTTCAGACAGCTTGCTAACTACTTCATCTTCCCATGGGGCTTTCCAGAATATTTATTTATATTTTTTAAAGGGGTCTTTGAATTGCTCATATTTCTTCTCAAGGTTCTCAATCCTCATTCCTTTAGTAGCATTAGATGTGGCTGAATGTTATGCAAGAACTCCACAGAGTGGAATTTCTCACCATACCCCAGGATGTTAGCATGGGTACAATTTGCCATATAAACAAAAATCCAAATGTTTTAAGGTATGGAAACCACCTAGTTGTAATTGAGCTTTTCAGGACTCACTTTCACCTCTCCTAGTGACACTACGGTGAGGTGTTACTCTGGCTAGTGTCCTTATGCGCTGGACCCGAGCATAGGTGATATATGTGTGTGCCCTCTGTGGATGCCTAAAAATCCTGCTCCCCAAATACTGGGGCATCTGTCTGTTCATTGTCAATGTATTTTGGGCACGTGTGTGTGCTTCTAGTTACTGGTAAATGATTCATCTAGAGACATACATGGGAAGAAGGGGGGTATTTTGTAGGCAAAGCACTTACCTCAAGGTTGAATGGCTTTCTTCAAAAACAGACAGAACAAAACCCACAAAAAATCAAACCCCAAAGGCATTAGTGCCGATGCACAATAGCTCTACCCACTCCTGAATTCCTGTGTTCTCTTCCCCATTCAAGATTTCCTCAAGTATTTTATATCCAAAATATTGTTTAAATTCTTGCTGTTCAAATCCAAGAAAACTTCACCATTTGTAAAGTAACTTGCATTATATACTTTAAATTGCTTATTTAGAATTAGATATGTCAGCTTGTTAAAGATGTAAATTCTGCCTTTCTGTAACTTTTAGCTTGTTAGCAAGAGAACAATTAGTACTTCTTCTATGATCAGCGGTGTTCTAGATGTACCCAAATTGTCATAGTGACAAACCAGTCTACATAAAAGTGCTAGAATTTAAATGGCTTGTCAGATACATGTGCCAGAATTGCAGCTTCTATAAATGAGTGCAGTAATATGTTAAATGTTAAACATGTTTGGCATGAGCGCATAACTTTAGAAGAGCAAAGAAAAACAGCTTCTTGATTTAAAACAAAAAAGCCTCCAACCCCAAATCTGGAAACTCAGTTCTGCTTTTGACCTCCGGCTAGGAGATGCTGTCACATACAGCATTGGAGGAAATGCCTGACATTCTAGCCATCTGAGCTGGGGCTTTCAGCTCTTTGGCATACTTAAATGTGTAGGTCTGATGTTTTTTCTTCTCAATGATCATTGCAGGCTTCTTGTAAAAGTGAATAGGGAACAAAGTAATGCCAAAAGCAACATGTTTTGTCTGCTTTGGGTCTTTATGTAATATGTATTAATTACTTTATGAGAGTTTGAAACATAAGTTCCTAATAGCTCATTCATTTTCAGAAGCCAGGTTAGAACATTAGTATCAAGGCTTCACAATTTGAGTAAAAATACCTAATTTTAAAAAAGCCAATCTAGATTTTTCTAAAGAAAATTACTTTAAAATAAAAACTTATGCAGTGAAGTTGTGACTGAAACTATACTGGAACAATGGCTACAAAAACAAGATGTGAAATAAGTGTTTAAAATTTTCCAATTATTGTGCTGTTACAACCTGTGGGCAGTGTGAGTATTCCTTAAGTGGGTGAGACACATGACAAAAGTCTTGTGCTTTGTATTGCCACATCACCCAGAGTTGAAGTATGCACTTTATTCTGTGATTTCTAAGTATTAAGTCCTTACCAGCCTTCTGTCTGCAAGCCACTGCTTTCAGCTTCCATCTCTCATTAACTTCTGCTGAGCTTTGATGTCCTGCAAGGTAAGCAGACTGGAGAGTAGGGAAAACACCTTGAGCCTGAAACTTGCCTCCTAGAGCAATGTTGAGATCTAAATTCCCAGCTGTCGTCTTTAACTGGATCTGTCCCTGAAGAAGGTTTTAGCAGCCTCCAGAAGAGCAGCAAAGTAAAGGCAGGGCTCCCTATCCTATGTTTCCTAGAAGCTGAAATCAGCAAGTGAACCAAGCAAGAACAAACTTGTGTATGAAATGAGAAAGAAATGCCTTTTTCTTTTTTTTTTAATTTTCCCCTTCCCCCCTTCTAATGTTGGAGAGCTAAAATGCTTAAAAGATAAGTCTGCTAATGGTGTTCGTGGTGTGACATTAGGTGTTAAACAAAAGTTTGGATCCTGACTTGAGGACTGTGCCTGGATAGTAGGTCTCTATTCACTATAAAGAAACAGGTGAATTGATTCACTAAGCCTAGATCTCTTACAAAACATGCTACACATAGCATCTAATGAACAAGTCGGAGGTGCAACTCTTGAGAGCCATAGGAACAAGGGGAGGAGGAACTTACTGTACTTCTTCATGTGTAAAATATGGTGTTTTCAATTTTTATTTTTTTATTACTGCCTAAAGTTATTCCAGTTTTATCACTTTTTGGAGAAGCATGTTCCCATGGTATTTTCCAAAACCCTGTAACGTGTTACCAAGTTACTTGAACTAGGTCTGTAGGAGCTAGCATCATATAAAGAGGTGATATACATTGATACCACCTGAAAACAACTGCTGGTTCCTGTGTCATTCTGTCTGAGCACACTATTGAAATGAGGCATAAATGAGGACTCTGACCTCTAATAAACAATCCCTTATGTGGACTGTCCTTGTGTAAGGAGCTGTGATTTATTACTGTACAATGAAAGCGTAGTTTTCATAGAGCTCTTCATTGTTAATGTGAGGTAAGATTAAATGAAATCTGAAAACAGCTCCCTTACTTCTGAATGATGTCATGATGTTCCAGTAATGTGAGTAGCTTTCTACATCTAGACTAGAGCATGGATGCTAATTCTAAGAAAGCCTGATGTTTTCTGTTTTGAGCCATCATTGATTTGGTTCAGGAGACTGCAGACAGAAGCAATCTATGTCTGGCTTCTACTCTCTACTTTTGTGAAGTATTGCTTTGCCAACACATTCATTCTGGCAATCTGTTTCCCTTCTCAGTCCTAGGGACTGTTCCTGTGAAAGCTACTAACTTGTTGACAAGGGAAAGAGTGCTTTGCTTTCTTGCAGAAATCTTGTATGTCTTTACAGCTGCAGTCCATAACTCTCATCACTTGAATAGAGTGATCAAACATGGTTTCACATCAAGGTGCATATGACCTGCTTTTCATCACTCTGGTAGCTCTTGCATTCTTGTTTTACAGCTATATCTTAGCTGAAATTCAAATGTGTGGAATACAGAGCAAGAATTTAAACTTGAAAAGTTCAGCAGAGGTCTATAAATTATTGCTAGCTTTCCAGTATTGGCTCATCTGTGGCCTTCTGAAGCAGATCTTCCTGTTGTGTATAGGGTTTTTTGGGTTTTGGTTTTTTTAACTATTCTTCTTCATTCCCTAAGTGGAAAAATTGGCAGAGGCTAAAGCTAAGGAACTTTACAGGGAAGTGCAGGAATTGCTATGGAGTTGGAGGGGAAAAATGTAAAGGAAAAAGGTAATTATCAAAATTATAGGATTTAGAGCTTGTGACTTTGCTTCTATTTTGCTTTGTTGTTTGTTTTTGTGTGTGTGTGTGTTTTGTTGTGGTGGTGTGCTGGTTTGGTTTTTACATGTGTTTTGTGCAGTTTTTTGGGTTGGTTGGTTTGTTGCATTGTCATTTGTTTGCTGCTTGTTTTTTCTCTCCTCACTGAAACATGCTCGAGTACTGTGTCCAGTTCTGGGACCCTCAGTTTAGGAAGGATGTTGACTTGCTGGAATGAATCCAGGGAAGGGCAACAAAGTTGATGAGGGGTTTGGAACACAAGCCTTATGAGGAGAGACTGAGGGAGCTAGGGTTGCTTAGCCTGGAAAGGAGGAGACTCAGGGGTGACCTTATTGCTCTCTACAACTACCTGAAGGGAGGTTGTAGCCAGGTGGATGTTGGTCTCTTCTCCCAGGTAGCCAGTACCAGAACAAGAGGACACAGTCTCAGGCTGCACCAGGGGAGGTTTAGGTTGGATGTTAGGAGGAAGTTCTACACAGAGAGAGTGATTGCCCATTGGAATGGGCTACCCAGGGAGGTGGTGGAGTCACCATCATTGGAGGTGTCCAGGAGGAGACTTGATGGGGTGCTTGGTGCCATGGTTTATTTGTTTAGGTGGGTTGGATTGGTTGGTGGGTTGGACACGATCTTGAAGGTCTCTTCCAACCTGGTTTATTATTATCCAAACTTACCTGTTACTTACTAAGGAATCTGTAGTAGATGTAGCCCAGAAGGCCTTATGGCTTACCAGAGTTACAAAATTGACAAACGGGGTCTGGAACTTCACATATCTGTGATGGTATATCCTAGTAAGAACATGAGATCACTTCAAATTACATTGTCCATACTCCCACAGAGGAAGCATATCTGTCTTATGTGATAAAGAATTGTTTATTACCTGAATTCATCAGTGTGAAGTGTATTGTGCAAATGTGCCTTTGATAAGGTTTCATTTCTTAACAAAAAGATAAGGTATAGGAATTATTTTATTACTCTTGTAGTCCAGTATACTAGACTGATCCTGATGACTAAGTTGGATGAGTGATACTTCCTGTCTCATCTATGTTTTGTGTAAATAAAGTCTGACCTAGTTTAAGCATTGAAGTGCTTCTGGCTTTGAATCCCAAATGGGAAAAGGGGGCTTTTGAGTTTGTGGCCTGTTTTTTGCTAGCCACTTGCTTTAGGAAGTTCCTTCCTCTGTGCTTCTCTGTGCCCTGGCTCAGTTGCTGTGCCATGACTTAGTGTTAGTCCATGCTGTGTACTGGGCAGGAGAATCACTCAAGCTGCTGAGGCTGACAAAGGTAGTGGGTTTTTTATTGACAATCCATGATGCAGATGGTGTGAGTGCAATAAGGCTTTTATCATTCTGCAGCTTTTGTCTATGAATCTCTGCCTTTCCCTGTTTCCTGTTATTGATAAATCTGAGAAGTAATCACTTTCCAGCAGTTATGACAAACAGATAAGGACTTACGACTATGAAACTGCAGGTACTGAAAATGGGCATTGGAATATGAGACAACCTACACAACTTCAGTATTAGGCAACAGAGAATCTAAGAAGCTGGAAGAGGGGTTAATATAATCTATCTGAACAGCTAGAAAAGCTTCAGTTGAAAGTCTCATCATCTTAGATGCTACAGAATGGAATGCTGAAATGAAACTGCAGGGAACTAAGCTTGGTAATTGCAATGTTATTGAAACTATGTGTTCTCTATTCTGTTCTGTGTTGTCAAATGCTTCCAGGTTAATAAAAACCAAACCAAAAAAACAAAACCCCAAACAAAGTAATATGGTAGAATAATTTGAGGCTCTGAATGCTCCTCAGTGGCAGAACCCCTGCAGCTGCTCTGCAGATGCAGTTATTTTTTGAGTCTTGTTTTTTCGTCTGATTATCAAAAATACTTTTCTGCTATAGGGTAATAAGAGACATGGGTAGGGGTCCTTGAATATTAGCCTAATAGGCCTTACTTTTGCTATCATTGTGGGGAATGTGTAAGGCTTTCAACATTACATCCTTTATTGTCCAGACTTCTACACTTCGCTGCTATTCAGAGTGGTTGCTTGCATTTAGTTGCATTTAGGTGTGAACACACAACTCCCTTCTTTCCCTGTTTCTTGGTTCTATTGTTACTAGATCAGATATAAGAGGCAACTAAGTAAGAGCTAATAGGAACGTGTTGTAAGGACTGGCAGCAGTGGCAGGAGCATGGAGCTAGTGAATGGTTTAATTATGATGGAAGACACGATTTTTTGAATGGTAGTGCACAGTGTTGTGGAATGATGCATTTCTGTTGGTGAGATGTTTGTAGCTGAATAAAGTCACTTGTTGGAAACAAATGTGTCTTGAAGCAATGCTTGTTAACTACTATCTTAAAGTTTTTTTTCTCTTACCTCTAATCTTCAATTGCAATGTACTTGTCATCCACTTAGTGGGAGAGATTAATTTAGATTATGTTGCTGTTTTAATTTTCAGGACAGGTGAAGAGGTAGCCAAGAACAGCCCAAGAATAGGGTAATTTTTTACCTGTGTTTACTCACAGAAAGCTATCCAGGTCATGCTTAATTCTGCAGTTATTGTATGTTTGCATATTGTAGTGTATGGGGTAGAGCCTTTATTTTGCAATTGGAGATACACTAGCTTGGAGGTATCCACATCCTTGTGATCTAGTTTGTAAGTATGCCATCTCTTTTAATGAAAACATTGATGGGCAAGTGCTTAGTAGTGAGTCTGATAAATACTTAATGACAAATCTAAAAGCAAAAGTATGAGTTTCTGTCTTTAGGCGCTGTATTTTAGAAGCATCTTCTAGAAACTTTAGAATATTCATACTGACTAAAACTGAGTAAACTTTTTGAAAGGAGTTAAAAATCACTAAACAGAATGCAGTGCCTACTCTAAATTTTGTATACGGTTGATGCTCTGCTGCAGCAGGGTAGTTTAATACAGATACTTCTGTTCACCTATGAAGAAATACAAAGGAATGACAGCTTATTCCATTTGTTGGGTACCCAGTGGTAGTTTTATTTCATAATTCTGGAATAATTACATTTAATAAGAATGATCTCTTTTGAATGTGGTGTCTTGGAGTGGTATGAGACTTATTTCTCAGTAAGTCCAAATAAAAGTTCATGTGCAAAGCACTTCTTCCTGCTTCTAGTTTTCCTCCAATGCTACAGTCAGCTGTGCACAACCTTCTTACTCTTTGAGCTCTCTAGCACATCTACTATGCCTGCTCCTAACCATCTTTTTCCCCGGCTACCCTGCACTGAATCAGTCATGTCTTCTGATAATCCTCTTGGGTCTAACTCATGGATACCTCACTCCTTGCTTCATCTTTATGGATCTGCTCTGAACAACTGATCATGAGGTGCAAATAATATTGCAGCCACCATCCAGCACAGTGATACTATTTCAAGGATGTGATACAGGTATTTGGAGACTTCTGCACTGGGTGGTGCTAGGTTTAACTCATTCTAGTCTGCACAGTATTGGTTTGATTCTCATCTTGTTTGTTGTTGTACTTTGGTTTTGGTTTTTGGTGGTTTCTTTTCCCTTGTTTAATTTTTTGTTGGTTTTTTTAATGATCTTAGGCTGTCAAACACAGGTGATGTGGCCTAGTGAACAGCTCTTTGTTGGTACACGTCTGAAGCTTGCTTATTTTTACCATTCCTTTAAAATTATTAGTGATGAAAGAGTCTTTGTGGATTGCTTAAGGGATTGTCAAAGAAAATACTGTGAAGGTAAAATTAGGATAGTTTGCAGGAAGGTGCTACTCTGGCTATAGGTTTATCATAGGAAGATAAATTAAAATGTAAACTCTGAATGCCAAAAAGTTATCTGTCTTTAATGTAACTGTATATGTCACTTTGTTTAAATACACTACACTGGCAAATTCCTGAAGCATTGCAGTGTTCAGAATTATGTGTATAGTTTCTCTCTTGTATCCTGTTTGTCATCCAACTCCATGTAATGGCTACCTAATAAAGAAATACCCCAGAGAACATTCAACAGGCCTGTGGTGTGATACCGGGGGATAGTTATGCATAATATAGGCTTCTCTTAGAAAATTTTGTCTCTGATATATATGCCTTCAGTTCCTTGCTTGAAGTTATTACTCTTCTACTTTATTTAGTATTTTGAATGTGGTATTTCTTGGAAGCTTATGAGGAGGTTGGTTGTTATGGTGATAGCCATTTAAATACCAAAAGTTCTATTACTTATTATTATTTTTTACATTGGAACTTGACATTTATTTTAAAATTGTGCATAGAAAGCAGCCTTCCTTTCAGAAAGAAACATGTTGACTCTGCTTCTCTTTGCTATGTTGAAAATATGTTGTCATTGGATCTTGGCAACTTGAGAGCTCTGAGACACACAGGATCTGTGCGATGCCTGGTGAATCTTAATACTGTCATTTAAGACACTATACAGCCTAGCATACTAAGCTGGTGATGAAAGCAAGGTTGTACTAAGCAGATGAACTGTGAGCAAGAGTGATGCCTGAATGTAACATCCCAATTTTGCTGACTGTTTTGAAGTGATGATTTCTGATTAAGCTATTGCAGTGAGGTAGAGAGAGAATAAACTTTCTAGCAAGACTTGGCAGCCCTCAGATGCTAAATAGTTCAGTGTTGAAGGAGGTTGCTGGAAAAAAAAAAAAAAAAAATCAAAACATTGTGAGTATGTGGAGCCACTAAAGATAGGATTTTACTTGTAATACCCTGAGCACAGTTCAAATGATAGCTGTGGAGCAGGTATTCAGTGAAGAAGTATTAGAGATAAGAGTATTTCTCTCCTACTGCTGAGAGGATGAATAGAACTGAAGAGAGAAACTCTCCTTCTATAGCAGAGATCTTACGTGGGGTCCTGATGAGTTTTTGTCTCTTTAGATAGAGGAGCCGGAAATCCATTGTGTGGGAAAAGGTCTTGTAATATCAGCCTTGAGTTATATTAGGCCTTATTTTGGAGTCTATGAAACCCTGTATGATGTCTGCTTGTGAAATTGGGAGACATGCTTGCTTGAAGAGCAGCTTGGCTTTAAAACTTTTTCATCCTGATCTATAGTGTTGTACTGAGACTGTATGAGTGCAGTTGGCTTTATTTAGAAAGGGTGTTTCTGAATTCCTGAAATGAATTTGTTATTCTGAAATGAGAAACAGAAGTCTGACGGTGCTGGTTTGTGTGTCTGGATTATGGCTATGGTCTTGTCAGCCTAGAGAGAAAACAGAATAAATTTTGTACTAATTTCTGTGTAAAGAGGTTTAATTTCAGCCTTGCAGTTCTTTTTCTAGTTCACAATAGTCATAATTGCTAACTGGGATGTGTTTTAATCCTGCAGTATGGCTTGATATGGGATTTTCTTTTTCTGATCACTTACAAGAGTGACTTTGGGGAGCAATGCATTGGTCTGGTGTCTTGTGCACCCTTAGGGATGGCTGTTGCCCTGGGCTGTTGGTTTCATATCACTTTTGTGACTGTAGCTGGCCAAGAAGCTAGACAGTACAGTTTTCTGGGGATGTCACCGTGGGTTAAGTGAATTAGACTTAGATTGTGCAGCCAGTGGTTCTTACCAGCTCCAGCATGATACTTTTTAGCAGGTGGATTAAGTCTATCAGCTCTGCAGTCCTTGGCTTCCATCAGTCTTGAGCCTGTGGATTCGTTGGCACTGGAGAAGGTAAGTCCCTTCATAGGGAATTTTCTTTGGATTCAAAAACAACCCCACCAAACCCAGCATCACTTTCAGTCAGTTTCTGAGGAAGTAACTGTAAGTTAGTGCTGTGTATTTACACCTTTGTCACTAATGTACATGCCAAGCGATCATAACTCTCACAAAGAAGTGATTTTCAGTGTGGCTTTTCAAGTCTCACAAAGCTTTGATGAATTCAAGGGGATCACAGATTATTCAAGAGCCATACCCTGGCACTTATTCCTGTAGCTCTGCTTTGCTTCATTTGTCTAGGGTTGGGAGATGAGGAGCAGTTACTGAATGTGAGTGTAGAAGCTACTGGCAGCTGCTCTTCCTCTTCTCCAAGGAGGGGCAAGCCTGCAATTGCTCCTTGTGCCTCTCTACTCCACAGGAACAGAGCTGTAGCTGATACAAAGAACTGTACAAGAACAAATGAGCTAAGCAAGACCTGTGCTTTCCAAAAGTTCTGAGATGCAGTGCTTGTACTTAGGAAGGTGCTGACCTCCTTCCCTGAGGGCACTTTAAGAATAATACGGGATTGATATCTTCCCTGTCCCATTAAGACTTACAAGAAGGAACGTTAAATGTCCAGAGCATTTATCTGTGAGAGCATGAATTACCTCTTTTATGGTCATGCCATACAGTTTTCTTTTTATTGTTAAAAGTTCAAAAATGGATAATGGCTCTTAACATCCACAAAGAGTTTAAATGGTCGAGACCTCCACTATCTGTGGCTTGAGGGCATCTCTAGATATTGTCAGTTTTTACTGTTCTGCAGCAAATCTTGTGTAGGAATGGAAGCAAAGGTGATCACTGTCTGAAGCACCCCACTCACCTATTCCTACAACAGGTCCAGGCTACATAGGAATTCAGCTGCATCTCAGTGGTCAATTCTTGACTCGATGAAAGAAGAAATAACAGTTTGAAAGAGAATAACATTTAAGAAAATGATGAATCAAGAATTGGTGAAAGAGGCAAAGTATTGAAAATTATCCATGACTCATTTTCTAGACATCCGTAACAACACACTTTGTGTTTCTGATTCACACAACATTGAAACTTTTTTGCAGATATACTGAATGTTTGTCATGTTATATTTCCAGCCTTTTTGCCTGGAAAACAGAAAAGGAAAACAGGTGCTCAATGAGCAAGTGTTAAATGCAAATTATGGCATTGGTCCACTGTAGTTTTCACTTCAAAAGTTTCTGTAGTACCAAATATAATTATTTTAATCCACATTACATTGTTGGTAGCTTGATTTGGAAACTTCTCCTTGATTAGTCAACAAGCATTATGGGATGCTATGAACTTTCTTTGGTTTCTTGGTTCATTTTTAGCCATTACAGTTTTCTGCCTATAACTACTTCCTTTTACATATTAACATTTCTGCTGACTTTTTCTCAGCTGATAGAGGGAGCTTTATATTCTTACACTTAATTCACCTGTAGGGTTAATATTTCAGGGAGAAATTCACTACTGTCCATAGATAAAATCTCTTTTCATCTAGTTCAGGCATACGCCTTATTCTGTGTTGCATTTCCCCAGAAACTATGTGATGTTCTCACTTTAATATTATGCTAGACTGACTTTTTGCTGATTACATGTGGAAGTGCAGGATAAACTGTGCCACTGTTTCTAATACTTTTGTTTCCATGGGCAAAAGGGGGGAAAAAACAAGCCTGAACCTACTTTTCAAATTCAGTCATGACAATTTTTTAACCATATTTAACTTAAAAGCAAACAAACAAAAAACTCCAGCTGTCACAAAAAAACCCACACCAAATCAACAGGTGGAGAAGGTGTAGAAGCAAAAAGCACTACCATTTTCTTTCTATCTTTTCATTATGGAAAAGAGATGGAGACTGAACTGAACTAATTTCTGGTATTTTGCTCTTGCATAGTTGTATGTAGATCCTCTAGTATTGTGCAGCCTGACTGTCTGCCAATTGATTTTTTTTTTTTTTTTTTTTTTTTTTTTAAATACACTAATTTTGTTTTTCTTCAAGTTCCAGCTTATATAGGAAGCAGGTTACTTCTATTAGGTCAGAAGACCTGCAATATATGCTATGCAAACCACGTGCTCAGAGGGCTTCCTAACTTTTAAGTATGGTGGAAATTGGTATAGTTACAGGTGTGAGCTCAGAAGCAACCTCATTCTCAGGGTTTTGCAGCACACTTACTCCTTTTAACATAAAGATGACTAACATAAACAGAAGTAGTCAAAATTGGCTCTTTGCGAGTTCTCTCTGCAGTTCTACCTGCAGATTTAATTTTTTTGTTTTGGGAATAACTTCTTTAGTAATTGTGACACACTGCAGAATAGCATTATCTTTTCCAGTCACTCTTGAAATATAAAATTTGATGTGAATATTGAATAAATCCTATGTTTTGTCCACTAAGTACTTCCCTCCAATCCTGTATTGTGGACAGATCTTTACCAGTCTTAGTCTTCACCTGTAGTATTTCTGCTGCTGTTTGAATGATTTTTACTCTGACATGTTTAAACAGGCATAATTAACCATTTTTCATAATTCCATAAGTATTGCTGTTACAGTGCTCTCATTAGTCCTTAGTACCCCATAAAATTTCTTCTTGTTGCCTTTTTTGTTATAGTGCACCAATTTTATTCATTAAGAATCCTTTTTTTGTTTATGTATCTGTGTATATAATGTATATGGTTTCAGATTATCTGTTCTTGTATTCTTGTCAACTGATACATTGCTGACTTAATTCCAAAAATGTCAATTTAAAAAAAGTATCTAAGTAATATTTAAAGCCTTGGTTAAAAATAAAATACTTTCTGTCCCTGTAAAAGTTGAAAAGCAGCACTACAATATTTTTTGAGTAATATATATTGTCCTCAGCCTCATTCCTGTCTCTGCATTGCCTGCCTGTTGCCTTTTACTTTCAAAGCTGGTGGTACAGGTAAACACTTCAAAGATTGAGGAAGAGGATGCACTTGAGCTCCCCTCAAAGCACTTTAGAGAGGAAGTACAACTGATCCATCAATGACATTCTCTAGACAGCAAATGCTGGTAAGTATACTAAATTAAATAAAAAAAAAAGTCTATAATCTTTTAATTTTAGAAGTTCTGTAATAAGGCTGCAGTGTCTAGGTTTGCCTTTCAAGTTTAATGGTGCAAGTTAGTAGTCCTGTCTTTAATTCTTCACTTCTTTTATCTACAGTTGTACCTTTCTTTAGATAATCCATGAAATTACTTTCCCTAGGCTGCTGGCTTTCTTCCTTACAGCATATTCTCCTTTTCCTTTTATATTAAGAATATTTCTCAGCAACCATGGTACTTACTGCCATATGATCCTTAAGGCATAACTTTTATAGCAGAGGAGGGAATTATTTCATGAAGTATCCATGAAAGGATATCTATATATGAAAGTTGTAGATCTGCAGTTAAGTCTTGCTGATTATTTGCTAACAACGTTGAGTGTGTGTTGGTACTCAAGCCATTTTGAATCCTTCTGTAATCAGGTCTATTTTGCATTTCTATGACATGGGGGTATGTGATCTGATAGTAGCTATGTGAGTGTCAGTTGACTAAATTGTAACTGTTCTTGTCCACATACGTAGCTTATTGCAAATGTAAACTCAAGTTTGTAAGTTCAGTAAGCTGGTTTACTAACCTGCATTTGAGGCAGAGTAAGGACCCTGTTATTTCTTATCACAGGTTAGCTGATAAGTGCTAGCTTAGTAAGATAAAGTGATATCAGGATGGTTTAGCATATTTGTCCTTGGCCTCATGGGAAGTACTGACAATTTAAAATTTGACCAGTATTATCTTTCCTTGAGTTCTACTTCATTGTTTGTTCTGTACAGTACTGCAATAACCAATATTGTTGCTCTAAATTAAAAAATAATTCTCATTTTTTAATAAGCACTTTAAATAATAGGTTATTTTTAAAAAACCTTCATTTAGAGAGTTTGTTCTTTTGGTAATTTCCTAGGAAGATTTACGCAGGTGTTTCCAAATGCTTTGAGTTGTTTGTCCTTGAATTCATCTTCTCTCTGCCTGCGCCCCCCCCCCCATACTAATCCCTTATTTCACTTGTTCATTCTGTTGTTTCTAAAGTAGTAGCTTCAGTAAGTGCTAAATTCATTGACTGCAAAGTTTGTGGGTGGTTTGCTTAGTCTCCTGATGATTGTATCCCAGTGAGATAAGGAACTTTTTTTGAGAGCTGCATGCAGTGGGCTCCCCATCAGGAGAGGGTGGAATCATTATTTCCTTTCAGCATTTTAAAACACGATTCTTGATGGCTTGAGTCGCTGTGTTTTAAGCTGATTTCAGCTTGCTTATCTTTACTTGCATTAACAAAAGCAAAAATGCTTTCTGAAATACTTGTCCCTGCTTCTGCAGAGCTGTTGAACATCCTTGATAGCATTTTACTGGGCTTTTCTGGTGGTGGTATTCCTGGTGAAACTCTTCCATATTATAGTTACTGATGTAGTGATCCTTGAGAAGCAAACAGGCTTTCTCAGGCAATTTTTTCCCCCTATTAAATAGTGAAGGAAACTTATTTTAACTCCAGCAAAGACAGAACTAAATGAGGTACTGTCTCATTATAGTATTTTGGAGGTTAAGGCTCTAGGGGGCTTCCTTCATTCTAAGTTAATTTTAAATCAGAATGTAACTATGAGAAAGCAAAATTTAAGTAACAAAGAAGGGAAGACCTTCTGTTTGAATATCGAAGGGAAATGCAGATTCACATAAGTTAACATTTCTCAGACAGAAGCAGAGCAAAACATCTGTGCAGAAATGCCGCCTTCACGATGTAGATCACAGTATCACAGTGTGTTAGAGGTTGGAAGGAACTAAAGAGATCATTGGGTGCAACCCTCCTGGAGAAGGAGACTCCACAACTTCCCTGGGCAGCCTGTTCTGGTGCTCCATCACCTTCACTGTAGAGAAGTTTCTCCTCATGTTGAGGCGAAATCCTCTATGTACAAGTTTGAACCTGTTGTTTTTTGTCTTATTACTGTGCACCACCAAGAAGAGCTTGGCCCTCTACAATTGACACCCACCCCTCAGATATTTATAGACATTGAGATCCCCTCTCAGTCTTCTCTTCTCAAGGCCAAACAGCTCATGGGGTTCTCAGTCTGTCTTCATAGAGGAGATGCTCAAGTCCCCTAATCATGCTCATGGCTCTCTGTTGGATGTTCTAGCAGATACGTAGAAAAGTGTTGGTGTGTTTATATGCTTTTTGTTAACATTGTGTGTAGATGCTGAAAACTGAAATGAAAAAGTAAGAAATGCAGTGATGCCAGTTAATGAATTAATGGGAACTTCGATTACAGAAAACCAAGCAGTGGCATGGCCAAGAACTGATTAGTTTTTTGAATATTAAAACAAATGAAAGAATCTAAATGGATGACAAAGTTGACTTCTTAAGGCCTGGTTGAGAATCAAATAGGAAATGCTGAGCTGTGATGATAGCTCAGTGTGGTGCACAGCAAGATCTGCAAAGGGAAGTAACAGAAGAGGTGTTAATAACATGACTGAAAAGGATAACTGAGAAAAGATGTATAAGTTTTACATGCAGTTTTGGGAGGAGAGACAGTCACTGAGAAAAATCATAGTTAGTAAGTGTGATATTAGGTAAGAATAAGACAGTCATGAGAAGGCTGCAAGATGCTTGTGCTGCTTGAGAGCAGTTGAGAAGAATGCCTGCCACCAAGAATGGAAAAATGTCATTTCTTAAGGAAAATCATCTTTCTAGATTATATGAACCAGTCATAGGAAAATACTGAAGATAAGAGTGAGCAATGTGAAGACAGTTAGTTCTCTGAGGCAGAAAGGTCGGCTGTGGATTGGGAATTTAAGGGCTCTTTGGATTTTGACAGAAACATGACATATAACAAGCAAATGATATCTCAATTCTGGAAAGTCATTGTAGTGTTAAATACCTATTGAAGGAATTTTTGGCAGGCTCATGGTTTAGAAATGTGTATAGAGAGTGTTTGATAAGATGGATACTGAGTAGTGGCAAGGTGCAGTCTGTCAGGATGAAAAACTGCAGTACTTCCCAATTCCAAGTTGTTTTTCCTGGGTCAAAACATTTGTGTGGAGTTATTGTGAATGACTGTGTATTGGCTAGAGGCAGGGGGGAAAGTGGGGGGAAAATGGAGTAGTGTTTAAAGGAACTGTTGCAAGCATGGGTTAGGAGTTGCCTGAAGGTGTTTTGTTCACTTTTCCATTTTCTCATATAGTACCTCTGGGTCAAGATTTTTGAACACATAGTATGGGTTAAATCTTTAGTGATGGGGGGACTTAGGCTGGTAGGCTTCATGCTTAATGAGAAATGTTTTGTTGAACTTTTACATTTTGGAAGTATTAAACTACTGGAAGCCTTCAGCTTCCATTTAGTTGTCCTGGCTAATTCCACATGCAGACTTTTCCCATTTTCTTAGGAGTGTTGGGAATTTTCAAATGGCAGGAAGAATGGGTACTGTACTTCTGGTTTTATTCAGGACTTACACCAAGCTGAATGCTCATTTCCTTTCCTGTTTAATACACTTAGAATGTTCCCTTGCCATGATTCCCCCCCACCTCCCTGCTTGTATTGTAACTGTCACCATCATTTTGGTTTTGTGGTAATTTTTTTGTTTGAGGCTTTTTGTTGTTTTGGCTTTTTTGTCGTTGTGTGTTGGCTGTTTGGTTTTTTTTTTTTTTAAAAGCACTGTCTGAAGAAGAGCAAAGGCCCAAATGCAGGCATCTGACTCCATTTTTGCAGAGAAAATTGAGTTGTGAAGTTTTTGAGTTGCCTCTGCGAGAATACCCTCCAGGAACAGTCCTTGGCAATCTGTAAAGAAGGGGCTCCATTCCTTCAAAAATCATAATTTAGTTGATTGTTGTCTGGGCCATACTTGCCTTAAGTACAGTGAGCTTCCTGGGTGTCTCAAGTCAATAATTCAAACAGATATTGCTTCACTGGCATTCTATTTTTATCCCTGGATTCTTTATTTGGCATGCAGGATGCTTTCTCTGGGTTTTTTTGTCAAATAGTGACAACTTTTATTCTTACTTACTATTTCTCATTTCACTCCTCTTCCTTAAACAGCTGTTGTCAGTTTGCTTACAACTACATCTAACATGCTGTACAGAGCTAAAATAGAAAAAGCTTTTTTTTTTTTTTTTTGAGCTTCCAGGCTTTATAGAATTGTTCCTGTAAATGATGGCAACATGTGGCTGCCCAGTGGGTTATTTTTGATTTTCACCTCCTCAAAGACAATTTCAAAAAAACTTATGTAAAGAAACTTTCTCAATTTAAGAAAAAAACCCAAAACCTACAACCCAAAAAGCACCAGGGAAAGGTGAACCTCAGTTAAAATCTCAATCTTCTGTTCTTTCATCATCTCATGTATCATCTTACCAGTCTCTTGTCTATACCTATGCTTTGAGTGATGTTTGTCTGAGCCCTTGAGGTCCACAGAGACTGAATTTCAAATGTGATAATGCCAATGAGTTTGGCAGCTGAGATGCCTGCCACTTTCACCTCAAAATAAGAACCACATTTCTCTGATAAAGCAGTTGTAGTACTTGGAAAAAGCATGTTAGAGGCATGAAATCTTAGGGCAACTTTGTCAAGTGTCCTCATTTTAGACAGAGGACACATTTTGCATTCCTCCTCTTCAGAGACTTCTGAGAATAGGATATTTTTTTTCCCCTCCCTACAAAAAATAGGTTAATTCAACAGGCACTTTAAATTCCACAAAAGGAATAGGTAAGTATAACATACCTGTCTGCTACAGGCATCGTTGCTTGTGTACGTAATGCAGTTAAAGAATTAACTCATACATTGGTGCAGACAGAATACTTTAAGATAATATAATATACATCAATCCATTGTGCAGTCTTTCCTATGGAAGCTGCATTAGACAAACCCAAGACCTTTTTGTATCTCTTTCAAAGAACAGCAGCAAATACTGCGAACTACTGCAGGTGTTTGAAGTCTTTTGACCTAGGGTAGCACATCATGTTATCATAGCAGGAAGAATAAGTGTCTGTTATAGCCATCAAGCCCTGTTTGTGTGTAACTTGTTATGCCCCATTAAGTTTCAGCTGTTCCAGTGTTTAGATTGCACAGATTTGGTTGCATGCCTTGAGCATGTGTTCAGCCTCCAGTAGGTGTTCATAGCAGCCTTTCTTTCCTTTCTGATTTTGTTAGCAGAGGCACCTATTTATGAAGTGTAGCATGGGAGAAAGAGAAAATAAGTCATCATTGCTTCTCTCCAGCCTCCTAATGCCCCAAGCAACTACTTCCTTTTTTTCTTCTCTGTTACAATTTTTCTAGATTATTGCACCCAGTTTAGGTTTCCATGCTATGGAAATGTTATTTGGATGAAGTGCACAGGCTGATACTTCTCTAATGACCCTAATTGACAGTTCTTTTCTTTCCTGCTAGGTGAGAGCCAGAATGCTTAGTGTAAGGACTCCTTTGCTGGGTGGAGAGGAAGTCTGCAATAAACTACTGGTAAGTAGCACCCTCCTCCCATAAAAGTCTTCAAAGATATGGAAGTGCTTGTTCTGTAAAAATGATTGATTCTAGATGCAATTGTATCAGTTTCGGAGGCTTCCCAGGAAACTTTCTGCACTATTTAAGGATGCGTCTTAAACTCTTAAGAGGTCAGAATAGCTAAGAATAATTGTTCTAAGTAATGGGAATGCAAAGGACCCTCCAAATCTGAGAGGCTTTAAAGGAATTTCAATGTCCAGGATGTTTCTGAGTTGAAAGATCTCAAATACAATGCTTACAATGTTAGGAAGCATATTAACAATAGAAAGTTCACTCTCAGCAAAAATTACCTGACAAAATAAGATGGAGTAGCATGGTTTAAAGTATTTCAAAGTTATGTCTACTGTTCAGCTGTATAGCATTTTGATGTGGCAGGCAAGCATAATCACGAATTCAACTGCATCTAATATGTGTTTGGGTGTGATGTGTTTCATTTCAATACTCTTAAAATCTTCATGTTTTCTGGGTGATGGACAGGCTTGAGGAACAGCAAGATACTGATGTTTGCAGGTTGGTATTGGTAAAGTCAGTAGCACGTTTGTTTGTGGCCGTAGATGAATGGATTGAGAGCAGCCCAGCAGAGAAGGATTTGGGGGTGTTGGTGCCTGAAAAGCTGAATGAGCCACCAATGTGTGTTCACAGCCCAGGCAGCTAATCACGTCCTGGGTGTGGCCAGCAGGTTGAAGAAGGTGCTTCTGACTCTCTACTTCGCTCTGCTTAGATCCTGCTTGGAGCACTGTGTCCAGTTCTGAGGCTCTTGGCACGAGAAAGACATGGACCTACTTGAGTGGGTCCACAGAAGGGCCACAAAGATAATCAGGGGTTGGAACACCTTTCCTGTGAGGAAAGGGTGACACAGTGGAGTAGTTCAGCTTGTAGAAGAGAAGGCTGCAAAGAGACCTTACTGTGACCATTGAGTACCTATAGGAATATTAAGAGGGACTCTTTATCAAATAGTGCAGTGATAGGACAAGGGCAAACACTTTTAAACTAAGAGTGTAGATCTAGATTGCATATAAAGAAGTTAATCTTCACTGTGAGGGTTGAGAGGCACCCAAACACATTGCTCTTAGAAGCTGTGGATGCCCCCTCCCTGGAAGATTTAAGGTCAGGTTGGATGGCACATAGAATAACCTAATATAGTGGGAAATGTCCTTGCCCATGGCCAGGAAGGTTGGAACTAAATTATCTTTAAAGTTCCTTCCAGCCCAAACTGTGCTATAATTTTATGAAGATGTGTGAAATGGTGACAGCTACCTATCTTGTTTCATATATGCACAAGAAAAATAAGCAGTACCACTTAAATTCAGTATCTGTTACCCTTTGTGTACCCTTACAGAACACATAAAGTCATAGTGCTGTGAGAGGAAAAGTTAGTTTTACATATAGCATCACACTGCAGCCCTTTTTCAGTGTTGATTTTCAATGGAAGATGCATGACTCTGGTGATGATTGTGGTAGAGCCAGCATTAAAAATTACTTAAAAGATTAAGTATCATCCCGGCCATATTTCTATGCTATTAACTTTCATAAAGAATTAGAACGTAATGGTATCGCATATGAAAAAAATATTGTCCCAGTAATCTCTGAAAATTACTGTGTTTTGTGACTAAACAGTAGTTTCACAAGCATAATCATGAAATAGTGTTTACCATTGTTTTGAGTAAGCAATGAGTTGGAGTACATTTGTCTAACCAGAGTGGAAGCCTCCAGAAAGCCTTGAAGACAGTTGTTAAGGTAGTCTACGCTAATGAAGAAATTGGTTCTGCTAGGTAATTTTTTTGCATGATTTACATGATGATGAAGATGCTGAAGAAAGCAGAGGTGCAGATGGATTAAAAATGCATTATCATATGCATTTACCATAGGATCTGGGATATGCAAGGATAAATGGCTCCTTTCTACAGGATAGAAAAAGTTTGTTATGAAATAATATTATTGCCCTTTACATATTTCAGCAGTACTTTACAAATAATTGGACACACTGGAGGATGGGACATACTGCTTTGTTAATGGGATTGTTCATGTTTATGGATATAAACTCATCTTACAATCTTTATAGATTTCAAACCTTTCCTTGATCTTCCACTTAATGGAAACATTGTCCTCAGTGTTTTACTTAAAAACATATATATGGTTCATAATTTAATGCTTTGCTTGGTTTTATTGTCATTAGCTTTTGCAAAAAGGAGTTAATTTTGGCAATATTTTCATATTGTTATTGACTTTTCACCCTTAATGCCTTGAAGCCATCTTAATGTCTTAAAACCATGTTGTTGCTTGATCAGGCTTTAGTTTTGGATATTTGCAGTGTAGTCTGATAGCTCAGCAAACAGAAAAGCCAAAATACATCAGAGTTTTTAAAGTGTTTCAGTCCTCCTTCTGGGCTTTTTGGGAAAGAGTTACTTAATCTGGAAAACATTGTTTCTCTGTGGAACCTCATAAATATTAGTGTGCTCACTAATAAAAGAGGTAAGCAAGACTAAAGGGTCCAGCTTGACAGACTACAGAGAAATGGAGTTATCTCAGAAATGTTTTAGTGGACAGTTCCATTTTAATGAGGATACAGGAGCTGAAAAGAAAATAACTTAGTACTGAGAAACTATTGACATTACCTTGGATCTATATACTTCCAGCTGCTTGGAAGGAGAAAAATTTTGGCTATACATGTCAAATGCAAGGCATGCCAAAGGCCAATATATATATTCCTTTAATGCTTAGTTGCAATGTCCTTTCAACAAACAGTTAATCTCTTGCACTAATGCTGCTGGAATGATGCCCAGTAATAGTTCTAGCTCTTTACCTTAATATATCTAGTTAGCATCTATGCCATCTTACCACTACTAACTCGGAGCAAAGGGCTAGATAGGTCAAAGAAGCAGCTTGCAGAATCAATGCAAGACAGAGACCTCTGTCTTTTAACCCTCCTTGTGAAACACCAAAAGTCTACTTTTCCCTTTTCTCACCCCTCTGAGTTGTTCAGAAAATTGTAGTGGTAATATTCTTGCAGATTTGTATGGAGCCTTTTTTTCCTTCCCTTTCCACTTGTTTTCATGTGTTTCAGAAAAGCTGTATTTGCTTTTTACTATGTACAGCTGCTTTCCAGGAAGTTGTCTGGTGTTTGACCACCTTTCCTATGAAGAATGTTGTACTTGTGTCTGCCTAGAACATCACTTGTTGTGGTTTGTGACCCTGATGCGTTCACTGTCTTGCTGTGTAGCTCTCAGAAGAGTTGGATGCTGCCACCAGGCAGTTGAAATCAGCAGTTAGATCCACTTCAGTCTTTTCCTTGAAGGCTGAATGAAACCAGTTCTGTTTGTTGCCCCCTGTATGTTCTGTGCTTCAGAGGCCATTGGTCTTGATGGCGCTTTATAGCCTGCTGCAACATGTTAATACCTTATACTCAAGATCCCCAAACTGCCCAGTGCAGTATAGAAATAACTTATCTTTCAGATACACTAAAGCAGGAAAGAGACTTCCAAAAATCAGCATTAAAAATTTGATGGAAATCATCCTTTTTTTCTGCTCTTGATACATTCTTTTCTTAGACCAAGTTGTGTTAAAAAAATACTTATGTCTGAAGTACAGATAAAACCTACAGAAAACCAGCGTTAGAGAGTTTTTGTAGAACTCATCAGATGATGAAAATTTGAATTACTTGCTGATAGCAGTTTTAATTAAAGTTGAATTTTAATTTTTTTGGACTGAGGAAATCAATTTTCATAGAATCAATAAGGTTGGGAAAGACCTCAAAGATCACAAAGTCCAACCTGTCACCCAGCACCTCATGACTACTAAACCATGGCACCAAGTGCTACTTCAAATCCCCTCTTGAGCACCCCCAGGGACAGTGACTCCACCACCTCCCTGGGCAGCCCATTCCAGTGGCTAACAACTCTCTCAGTGAAGAACTTTCTCCTCACCTCGAGCCTAAACGTCCCCATGTGCAGCTTGAGACTGTGTCCTCTTGTTCTGGTGCCGATTGCCTGGGAGAAGAGACCAACCCCCTCCTGGCTACAACCTCTCTTCAGGTAGTTGTAGACATCAATAAGGCCTCCCCTGAGCCTCCTCTTCTCCAGGCTAAACAATCCCAGCTCCCTCAGCCTCTCCTCATAGGGCTTGTGCTCAAGGCCTCTCACTAGCCTTGTTGCCCTTCTCTGGACATGTTCAAGAGTCTCAATGTCCTTCTTAAACTGAGGGTCCCAGAACTGGACACAGTGCTCATGGTGTGGCCTAACCAGTGCTGAATACAGGGGCACAACGACTTCTCTGCTCCTTCAATAGATGAAAGAAAATGACAGTAATTGTCAATCCAAACATTCAGAAAGTTTTAATAAAAATTAATAACCCAACAACAGAACCTGTGCTGTACACGGAGGCAAGGAAGAGAGGGATTTTCTGCCTGGGTCTGTGACCACTAACTGTTGCAGGGCAGAGCAGTGCTTCTGATGGCCAGTTACTCAGCAGAAGGTTGTGATCAGAAGCATCTTTTTGAGGCTTTTCCTGTAGAGATTTCCCAGCTTGTGTATTCACTTGAGGAAAAGATTTGGTGCTTTGTGGTTATTCTGCCCTTTGATTTTTTGCATTGTCTTTATGATCTTTAGCTTCCTCCCTGTTTTTGACTATAATTTACTACAAAGCAATATTTCATACTTACCCTATTAAGTAGAAGGTGGGGACTGTACAGGTGGTTCATGATTTGTACAATATTAAGCAATATAGGAAAGAATGGATGCTTAGTCTTGAGAAGACTGAGAGGGAATCTAATCAATGTCTATCCGTATCTGAGTGGTGGGTGTCAAGTGGAGTGGGCCAAGTTCTTTTCAGTGGTGTACAGTAATAAGACAAGGAAGAGTGGATACAAACTTCAACACAGAACATTTCACCTCATCATGAGGAGAAACTTCTTTACAGTGAGAGTGACAGAGCACTGGAGCTGGCTGTCCAGGGAGGTTGTGGAGTCTCCTTCTCTGGAGAATTTAAAAACCCACCTGGATGCATTCCTGTGTCGACTACCCTAGGTGATCCTGCTTTGGCAGGGGGGTTGGACTCGATGACTTCTGGAGGTCCCTTCCAACCTCTAACATTCTGTGATTCTGTGAAGAGCATTGAGTTTTTCTTTGCAACTTTATAAAACCACTGAGACCAAACTTTGTCACTTCCTTATGAATACTGAGGAATTAAGTCTACTTTAAGCATGAGTTAATGTAATAAAGCAGCATTTTGGATGCACCTGAAGCTGCAATACAACATATTGGAAAGGACAAAGCAAAATGCTGTGATATTGAATGTAAGAGTACCTGTGTATTAGGGTATTGCAGTGTGTTAGAGTAAGTCAATTTTTCTGGAAGTGGTAATAAAGATGTATGTAGTAAAACTTCCACATGATTGAGTTGAATAATGGTTCAAGAAATACAGTATATTATCCAGATAAACTAGACATATGTAAAAAGCTCTTCACTGAAATTTTTGGTCCATATGGGTTATGTTTTACAGGGAGGCAAAAGTGAGGAAGACGTTTGAAATAAATACTGGGGGAATAAAACAAAACAACAAAACCTGGTCATTTAATGAACAATGTAATGACTGCAAGTTTGGGCTACAGCTGCAAGTGCATACTGTAATTAGGTAATTTGATCTGTTTAAATAGAAGTTGCATACTAGAGTAGGAATGAGAGCTCTTTCCCGAAGCTTTGAAGAAAATCAATCTTTCTCACTTTCCTTTCTTCATTCACTATTTTTTCTTACCTCAAATATAGATATACCTTGTATCAATACTGAGAATTCATAATTGGAAATTTTTGCTTCTGGTAACTCATTAAAACTTCATTCATCTCTTAGTTTTTATAATAGCTTCCTTGCAGTGATTTATATGTACAAAGAAACATATGCAGATCTCTGAAATTTCGCATCTCCCTGTATTTCTTGTTTTTAAAGCAGGCATGTTTAAATGCTGGTAACAGCCATATTTTGAGTATGATAGGGAATAGTTTATCACAGTATCACCAAGGTTGGAAGAGACCTCAAAGATCATCAAGTCCAACCTGTCAACACAGACCTCATGACTAGACCATGGCACCAAGTGCCCCATCCAATCCCCTCTGGAACAGCTCCAGTGATGGTGACTCCACCACCTCCCTGGGCAGCACGTTCCAATGGTGAACAATTTTCTCTGTGAAGAACTTTCTCCTCACCTCGAGCCTAAACTTCCTCAAAACTTTCTGACTCGTACTGTAACATAGACCTAGCAGTGACTTACAGTGAAAGAACATCCTGGGAACTGAATCGCTTAAAGATATTTGGTACTTTTTTTTTACTGCACCTTTAAAGTTTAGGTTTTTATTCAACTCACCAGTTCATTAATTTTAGGTTTATTCTTCTGTGTTTTCTTAACAGGAGCCCTACAAAGTTTAATTGATAATTCATCATCTTAAAATCAGACTCTAATTTTTAGATCCTGATTTTAATTTGTTTAGAATATTCAGGAACAAAAGGAAAAATATTTTCAACAGTGAAGTGGAGCGTTTTTGACCAGACAAACCAAGAAGCAAGGGAGAAAATGCTTAAGGCAATTTAAAGGATTCTCCCATTAAGTTACTAATCATGTCAACTGTTAACTTGTGCTAAGGTACAAATGTGCAGAGTATAGTACTTCCTATAAAAGTTTGACTCTAAAGATAGTAGAAATTAATGAAATGTAGGCATGTGTTTCCTGGATATTTTTCAAAAGTAAGTTAAGGGAATTCTGAAAGCCCTTAAGTTTGGAGTAGTAATTCCAGTAGGCAGCTTAATTACTCATGATCTCAAAAGTAGTTCTAATATGTGGAATTGGGCATACTTTTGAGTTACAGAATTTTCAAACACCAAGTGCTTGTGGTTTAAGCCAAAAGATACTATCCAATCTGACCTCCAGTTTAAAATGAAAAATGCTGGCTAGTAGAACTTAATTGAAAAGGTTCATAACAAGGTGACCTCTATGCCATAACCAGTGAAAATTCTCAAATGCAGGCCACACTTGAACCATAGCTCTTGTTCTTTTCAAAATAAACTTTGAATTGAAATTCAGACCTGAATCTATGATCAAAATAGACATTCAGGCTAGTGGTTTTCAGAAGTGTTGGGTAAAGAATTATGTGCATATGTCAAAACTTGTCCTCAGGTTTAATGATTTTAGAAAGAGAAGCAAAGGTCCTTTTTGTACTTGTTATGATGGCTTTGTTCATCTCTATGCCTCAAGGTAGAACTGTCTTGCTCTATGCTTACAATCAAGTGTCCTAAAATACTTAAGTTTTTCCCTTTAAAAACAGGTTATGTAAGGGAACAAAATACCAACTTAGGTGAACCTGTGTACCATAGGAAGTCACAGCTGCTTGTTGGAATGTTATAATGAATGGTTTAAAATTAAACTTATCCATTCTGTCTTCCAGAGTTTTGATTTCCAACCAGGCAGTTTTCACAGGCTTCCTGAGTCACAGGAAACCTTTCCAAATCCTCACCTAGACCCTGGGAAGATCCTCTCATCTCTTAACATTTGAGGGTTGTTCAAGCTGTTCTCCGCTGTCCTCAGGTGTCTCCCATACATCAGGATCCTGGCTTACTATGTCTCTGTGCTGTCTCTTTCTAGGACTAGCTTCCCCTGGCTTGGATGTGGTTAGCTGCCTCAAGGGAAAGAGACTTTTTTTTTTTTTTTCCCCTCCTTTAATAAAAATCTCACCTAAAAGAGGTCAACAGGCTGCACAAAGTGAACAGGCAAGCTTCCTCATGGCTATTCTACAATACTCAGAGTTTACCAGACCAAAGAATAACAGAGGGTGCTGTAAGTGTACCCACAAGTACTGTACAAAGCTACAGAGATACCCACGCATGCTCCAAAATACCAGACTTGGAAACTGGAAGAGAGTAGTTGTCTTCATGAGCACTTAACAGGCTAATCCATGGTGTATTGTCTTTCCTTTCCCTCTCATACATCTGTATGGAAACTGGAAGGACTCCCCAGTGACCAGTAGTCTGCCTTGGATTACTGTGGTAGTTCCACGCTACTCCAGTTTATGGTACACCACAGGGTCATTGTGTTGTGGTGAACCATAGGAAGTCTGACTCAAGACAGTCACTCATTGCTGTTCCCAGTGTTGGTACAGCTCCAGAGGTGGAGGAGAAGCAGAGCTAGTGTAGCATTGTGCAACTAGAAGACATGGGCAACAATATAAATCTAAAACTCAGGTTTCA
This sequence comes from Melanerpes formicivorus, assembly GCF_026170545.1. Classification (NCBI taxonomy): domain Eukaryota; kingdom Metazoa; phylum Chordata; class Aves; order Piciformes; family Picidae; genus Melanerpes; species Melanerpes formicivorus. The sequence continues at coordinate 35,930,632 of NW_027142354.1, forward strand.
TTTCAAAATAAACCACATTTTTTTTACATTATGATTTTTTTCTCTAAGGCTCTGTAATAATAGCCATTCCAAACATATTTCTGGTGCAAATTTTCCTTTCACAAGAAATCATCATCTTCAGCCAAAGCTTGAATTTTCCTTGTTGCTGTTAAACATGGGATGAACTCTCCCACTCCATGTCTTTTCGGCACTGGGGCTTCCATTATCTTTCACTTGGGTATAGTCAGCCATTCTGGTGTTATGCTCTATCATAATGTATCAAAATGCAAATTTACCAACTCATTTGGCTTGACAGCTTCTTTTTTATTCAAATTTAGCTGATACCACTAGACAGGAATCTTCAATTTCAGAAAGTAACCATTTTAAGATTATATCATCAATATAATCCTGTGTTCTTTCACTTTTGTTTTATCCACAGTATGTATTAAAAATGGATATTTATTCTTTGTTGTTGTATTATTGAAGTATAGCAGTTGAATAGATCAATGTGTTTGGTAATATAGACAGACTGTACTGACTATTTTTTAGAGCTTTTGAGGTTTTTTTTATTGTTTGGGGATTTAAGTGACATTACCATAATGTGTGCCTGGCTGAGTGGCTCAAATTGCATTAGTTGTTACTGTTACTGAGATTGAAACAGACTTACACAGAAAGTAAGCATGGATGCCACCAAATGCATAACTACAGAGCCACTGAAAAGTTCAATAGCGTGGAGGCTAGTATTGGAAATTTGTTGTGAAGATTTGTATTTGGGATCCTAGCTGGAGCTTAATTATTTAGGGATAACACTGTTGGACAGCCCAGTTAACTGAGGGTGGCAGCCACCCTTCATTTTGGAAGGGAGAGTCTCCATTTGTCCTTCAGCCTTGCTGTTCAAGTGCAATCTTTATTACTTCTGGTTTTAGATTATGGTTACAGTGAGAGAGGATTAACATCTGGACAGTTGCACTATTTAAACATTCACCACTCAGTAATTAAGCAGTGAGTAAATAAAGGTCAATTTAAAGCATAGGTTGCTTTTTTTCAGGGCAATGAACCAAACCTTGCTGTAAGTATTGTAGTTAAGTATATACTTGTTTTTCTTTTCTCTTTCGACTTGCTTTACATATGTACATATGTAGCTCTCTTCAGTACTCTGCATATATTTCAGGGAAAATAAGGTCAAACAGTACTGTTTCAGAGCCTTCCTAGTCTTTGTTTTGTTTTGCTTTTTTGGTGGAGAACTTTACTGAGCATAACTAGCTTGTCCTCTTTGGGTTGGGGGTGGGGGGGCGAAGATGGGAAGTCTGGAAATGTTAATTCTACCTTGTAAGGTATCTTTAGATGCCTTTAGTCTTTAAAGTGAAATGGTACTGGCTATTTCCTTACAACTATGTAACAGATGAAAATGGGGTAGGCATATGGATTTGAAAGATGAAGGTGTAACAGATGCTGCTAAAGCTTGGGTGGGGAAAAAGTCTCATTAATGTTAAGGTTGGTTAAACTAGATTTTTTTTAATTTTTTTTCCTTCCACTTGTTTCAAAGTCAAGCTATGGGTATCTTTCTGTAAATACTCTTGAACTTAATTGGAGACAATAGCTGCTATGTTTTTTTTCCTGTTACATGAGTCAGCTTGTATAATACTCATTATTCCTTTTAGTATTAAAATAGTCCATGCAGCCATGTGGATGAAACACTGTAACATTTATTTTAATGAAATGTAAAGCAAGAGAGTGATATGCATGGGCGACAATTAGGAAAGACAAGAAAGTCAAAGTCATCTGGAGTAGTCAGGATGGGGTCACTAAGGTGAAGTCATGTCTGACCAAGCTGATAACCTTCTATGATGAAATAACTGATTTAGTAGATAAGGACAGTGGATGTTTTTCTACCTTGACTTCAGTAATGCTTTTGACACTGGCTTCAAGAGAAGCTGGTGAAGTAGTGCTGGGTGAATAGACAGTGAGGTGAAAACTGAAGATATTTTTATTGTATGTGTGGAATACTTCAGTAAAGCTGCAGGGCTTTAAGATTTGAAGTTGGAGCTTGGATATTTCAAGTCTTCCTGATTTAAACAGAACAATGTCACTTATAAACCTCTGTAAGCAAGTTGTATGCTCCAAACAAAACCTTTTGCTTGTACGGTAATATGTTAGCAATTCACAACCCTGCCTTAGACAGAAAACTATAGACTTTGTTTTATGGACGAAACAATGAACTTATATTTTTTTTTTTAAAAAAAGCAATAAATCCTTCTTCCATGGGCTTTTATGCCCTTTTCCACTGCTGTGCACTTCTGTATAGGTCTTTGAGGAAAAGGATGTGCAGTATCTACTGCTTGGCTGAAAAAGATGGAGTGTTTATTGCCAGGGAAATTTTCCAGAGTGGGCTTAATGATATGTAAGACAGAAAGGCACTGCTTCCATCATCCATTCTCTCCTTTGAACATGAAGATGAATCATTGCTGTCAGCACTACCTTTAAAATAAAGCCTCAAAGTATTTACTTCTTTCAAAGAATTGTAGACTAAAAGGAATGGCATCCAATCCAGAGATTTGGGAGGATCATGAACCAAATGTTTGAATTCTATCTTTTATTTTCTTCATATGATCCCATCTTAGTGTTTTCAAATAGGAAGTGTTTTTTATTGTGTAAAAACAGATAAGGTCTGCAATATGTGATAGCTTTAATAGTGGTGTTACAGTGCCATGGTATTGCAGGAAAGTGTCAGTTTTCAAAAATAACTTTTGTATAGTTTTTTTAAAGTTTATTGCAATCTTCTGCCCTCAAACCTTGGAGGAAGAAGATATAATTACAAATCCTCACACTGTGGCTTGATTCTTTTTCATAGTACTACCATTCTAATGTGGAAGAAAATAGCTCATACTGTCTCACTTCATGTGCCACATTCATTAGCATGTAGTCTCCCTCATCCTGGCCAGGTCTTAATTTCAAACACCAGGTTTTAACTTTGAAGTCTGAGATATCAGAACTGTAGTCCTGTAACCGTGAAGTCTTTTCTGAAGAAACCCAGTCTTTAAAGCAAAATGTTTGAAAATACACACGAAAACTTTCTCTGTGTGTCTATACATTTTAGGGGAGGAAAAAGTCCAACAAAATTAATTTTCCAAGTAATATTTTTGGAAAATAAATATGGTGTAAGGACAAGAGTTTCTTTTTGTTGTTTGTGGTTGGTTGTTGAGGTTATGTTTGTTTTGTTTGGGTGTGGGTTTGGTGGGTTTTTTTTGTTATCCTGCTGTTGGAGTTGTGTACCTCTCTCTTTCCCTCAGCAATCTTCTGGTGCTTTTCCGGTTCACTGGAAGTGCTGTAGAGTTTTAGCATTCTGACAATGTGAAAATCCTAACTTGCATGTTAGACTAACTTTCTGTTAATACAGTGATAGTTGCTTTGAATTCAGGAAGATGAAAGATACTGTAAAGCATTTTAGTCTGATCTCCATTGCCCCATGAATTGTTTAATCCTTTTATACACGGAGTTAATTTAAAGCAAAGGAAATCTTCAAATGTACAGCATTTCTGTTTTTTTAAAATGCTTTTCTGCTCTAAAAAGAACCTTAGCAGGACAAAAATAACACTTTGTAGCCTCAGAAGTCTCCTAGACATGATAATTTCCTGATTGTTCTCTGTAATGCCTCATTGAAGAAGGTGTACCAGTCAAGTTGTGGTTGCTTTTTTCACATGCTGTTCACAGTATATGGTTAAATAATCATGTGCTAGTTGTCTCTGTTGTAATATTTTGAGATCAACAGAGCTGCTGCTTGAATTAATGAGGGCACTTGAACTTCTGTCCCTGAAGTAAAAGCCTTCAAAAAGCAGCATTATAGGAGGGTCATAAAGACCTTACAGCTGCTTCTTCAAGCAGCTATAGGAGCTGTGTAAACATCAGGCAAGTTATGTTGAGCGCTTCCAGTATGGAGGTTTTCTTCCCTCTGCTGGCTGAACAGCTCCAGCTCCTCTCGCCCCTCTTTCAACTGTGTTCAGATCAGCCTCTCCAAATACCTCCACCAATGTCTCTTCTACACTGCAGCTTTTACCTTCTCCTGTACTCTTCTGTATGAGTTGTGGCACAAAGTTCATAAATACTAAATGTAATTTTGCCTATATCACTTTACTTCTAGCCTATTTAAACCAGTTTTTCATAGTGGAAGTTTTGTGCAGTGTCTAGCAGCACTGCAATGTACTCTCAGCCTTGGCATGATTAGCATATAAACATAGGTTCCATATAAAAATATCTCATAATACTAAAATATCAAAGTGCAATAGGTTAAGCTTCTCTGTTCTGGAGTATTTTGTCCTTCCATCTTAATGTATTTTCCCATGTCTCTGTCTTAAGAAAAGCCAAAAAAAAAAAAAATATGCTTTTTATCATTACTATCTTTATCCTTCCAAATAGGACTAATACTGTAACTTCCCATTTTTTAATACTGTAACAGATACTACTATACTTAACTTAGTACACCTGTTGTTTGAATGGGTTAAAGATTTTACTGGGCTGTTTGGATTAGATTAAGTTCTGGTAGGTATAATTCCAATACGTTCTACCCTTGTATTAATATATAAAAAATACATTGCATTGTGGTTAATAGGGAAGCTGGGAAAGATGATCTAGCTCACTGAAAGTCTGAATTGCCTTTGCACATATGTCCAAGCCTGTTTATAGCATTATGTCAGTATGGGGAAATTGTGTTCATTTTTCACACAGTTCACCTGGATGCCACAAATTGAGGATATCTCAGTGTTATAAATCTCCTGGTCATTGTTCAACTAGCTTGTTTTTTATGATTTCCTGGCACTTTCTCAATCTTTCACGGCAACCTGCAGTAGGCAAAGATGCACAGTACATAGTTAACTACTAAACATGCAATGATTATTGGCCATTTTTTTTTAAAAGGCAAAACAGTACTGAATTAAAATAACCAAGCAACCACCCTCCTCTGGGGGGAAAAAAAAAAAAAAAAAAAAAAAAAAAAACACAACAAAAACAGGCAACAACAAAAAAACCCAAATCAGCAACAAAAGAGGCAACCCCCCCCCCCCAAATAAACCCACACACAAACAAGGAGAAAAACCATACACACGCACAACCCAACAAAAAAAAACCCCACAAAACAATAACGAAGCCAAAAAAAAGCACCTCTAAACAAAACAAAAATGAAAAATGAAAAAAACAAACAAACAAAAAAAAAAACCAAAACAGAAAACCCTCCCCCCCAACTTTTCTCATTTCATGTTAATGGCACTAATTAGATACTTACCCCTTATCTTTTAGGAACTGTTTTCCTGTATTTCAAACTCTGTCCTTATTTGACCTGAAATGGTAATAAGTTAAAAAGCTCTCCAGTAGAGGTGCTAGCAATTACACAATCTTGGTAAACTAGAATAAAAAAAGAGATGAGCTTGTTTTGAACCCTGGCAAGAAATGCCAGTACTGCTTCTCTTCTCATTTCTCTGAAGAAATCCAAGCTGACATTTCTGAAACATGATGGGTTTTTATCTCCTTAATAGAAAAGTCTTGGGGGTGAAATAAAAATAATTTCTGGCTAAAGGGCCTAGTTTGATGGTTAGAAGCAGCCAAAATGTGATTTTTTTAGATGGAAATGATAAACAATGTGAATTGCATTTCATCTCTGCAAGTTATGACCAAACCAGAAACTCTTGATGCTATCTTATTCTGTTGGTTTGGGGCATTTTTTTCCTGCCTATATGGTCTTCACCAGAAAATACTTTTTATTTTAAAACTAAGAAATATTCGTGATACTTGTCATTGGGTTTCAAATAAAGAAAGCAACTTATGTGGACAATCCAGGTCAGGAGAATGTAGGGACTCTGTATGAGGCAAGTGTGTAGAGGATTGCATTAGTCTCTTGAGAATATGCAGTAGATATCTATCACTGTTCACACTTATATGTGGAGCAAACCTCTCCAGATGTAAAGGGATTAATGCTCTGAGTAGACAAAATGTGAGGCAATCAGCAAAATCAAGTAAGTGACATGGGAAAGTTTATCTAAACCAGTGTTCAGCACTAAATCAAAATCTGGTAAATGGCAGTGAAGAAAAATATTTCATGTGAACAAAAGTTAAGTATATTTTTACATAAAAAGCCAAATTTATTCAGTCTACCTCAAAATAGAAGAAACATTAACCTTATGCTCCAAAAACATTGAAATGAGCCTTTTGAAATAAATTTTGAATCTCAGGTGCTTCTTGCTGTTAATCCATTCCATGTTCACTGTTACTGATGAAAATTTATGCAAATGTCAAAGGAAGTATACCTAGGCACTTGAGAAACATTCCTGCCAAAGCAACCCAGCTGCTTGCTTGTGTAGTGAGTTTCCTGCCTTAGGGAGGTAACTGGCACTTCTGGAGGGTAGTTGTTTTTCTGGAGCAGATTATATGTTGTACAGATACAAATGTCTTTGTTCTGCCTTGTATTTCTCTTATATTGCTTGTTTGTAGGATCTGAGAGATAATTAAGTAATTTAAAAGATTAATTGGTTTCATAACTGAATTCACATTCCAGGGATTCTGAAATTGCAGGAAGCTATTCATGCAAAAAATGCCTTTATATTAACTCTAAATAGCTCTATAAATATGAAGTCTGGTCTTATGAGTGTAGCCTTTAAACAAATAACTCATCTGTCTTTGCATCATTACTTGTTTTAAACATTTTGGGTGAGATTCATTGATGAAGATGTTTTAATCTAATTTTTCAATACTGAATTTAAAGTTTTAATTAAGACACTGGTATCCAGCTGTCTTTTACATGGGAGAAAATTCTTTCTATAATTGTGTAATTAACAGTAGTTACAAGCAACAGACCTATTTAAGGCTTTTACTGAAGCATAGACAAAAAAGTTGAAAAATCAGATTTGTAGATTTTTGTGTTCAATGGTGTAAACTCCTACATTCTTTGTCCTAGAACTTAGACTGGGAATTTTGTGTCTTTTCCTTAATGTTGATTGATCTAATGGCTCAGATTGTAATAATCACTGTCACTTTGTGATGCAGTGTAACCCTGTATAATTTTCTTCTGGCACAATTTTGGAAATTGGAGGGGAAATATTTCTATGAATAAATGCCACTTGCCTTTCCCCCCAGTCCTGACACGGTCAGATGCAGCATGCATGGTTTTATTACGGTTTTATCCTAGAAGGCATTAAGTAATTACATAGACATCATTGCTTTGCAGTAGATTGACATGGATGTGAATATTTTAGTTCATAAAATAGTGATTTAATTTATTGGATGGAGCTTTTTAATATTTATTCCTAGTTAATTTTGTATCTGTTATTCATGAGATTGGTTCGTGTTTAAACTGAATTCTTGATATAGCTGTTTATAGTTCAAATGTTTCCAAGAATTTACTAAGGGTAAAACCTTCCATTTTATTAAACACACTTTAGGCAACAGTTTCTAAACTTGGGATATGTAATATTCCTCTGAAGTTTAAAAGATATTTCCTTATAATTTAGGATCTAATGAGCTTGACCTATCTCGGCTTCCTTTAATTATATTTTTCATTTCGCTTTGTTTGTAGGTGGTCTCCCCACTTTCCTGGTTGCACAGTGGGACTTCTCCCACTGCTGCTAATGCCCTAGATGGTTTCCTTGCAGGAGAAGCAGACGCAGCCATTCTGCAGGTGAGTAGAGGCCATTGGAAGAGAGGCCTGGACAGTGGTGCCTCTCCTACCTATTCTTTCCAGGCAGCTTGTGAATTGCTCTCAACCTTTAACTATATGGCATGCAACCTTTGCATTTCCCTTCAGGTTGCAGGTATGGTAGGTCTTTTGATGTATGTTTCAACCTGGAGTTACGTGGTTGTAAGACTGTGCCTTTCTGCCGCTCTTGGTTAGTCTGTTAATTGTTGCCCTCTTTCAGTGAGGGCATTCATTCCCATATGCTTCTTAGGCTCTGTGGTTTCTTTCTTCCATCAGTAGTCTTGGTCCCAAAACTGAAGGACCACCAAGTGGCTTAAATGTATTTTTGTGCTTCCTCTCCTTCTTCTTGATTGAGCTGCAGTTGATGAAGACCTGCATTGTTACTAGAAATTGGTGGAGAGGTGCAGGACTGCTCCATAGGAATTGAAGAGGATAAGAACAAACATCTTAGCTTTTAAAATTATTATTTGTTTGTTTTGCTTTTAATTTTGGAAGTGGTTACCTAAAAGAAAATCTTAAGTTGAAAACAATAGTTCTGCTCCTCTTTAAAAGCTCTTATCTTTTGTCTGGAATTCAACATGGTACTTGCTCATTATGAGGCTTTTCTTATTGGTTGGAAGTGGTGCTTGATTCAACAAGGTAGATAAGCTTTTAAAAATAAACAAGTTTTCTCTTTCCTGAAATGATGAAAGTCACCTTGAGACTGAGTGTTACTTGGTTAGCTAGTGGCTCCATTTAGTATTTACATAATGCTGTCTTTAAAATAAACCACCACAGTTCAAAAGCTGTCTAGCAGCTGTTAGTACTAAATGAGCATCTGACAGGTTCATATACTCAAGATTTAGCAACAGTAATCTCTAAAGCCTTTAGTAAGTAGGTCCTTGAGTTTGTGTACATGCACCCAATGGTAATTTGTGCAGATTGCAAAGATGCCTAAATATGTGTCTGAAGAAGGTGGTGGTAATTCCTTAGCATCTTCCGTCAGTATTTAAAATACAGCACCTTGCATCCACTTAAGTATGTGAACAAGAAAGTAGAACAGAAGACTTCAAAAGTAAATATGCTTTGAAGTAGAGATGACTTCCAGGGTTTCTCAATAAGTTAGAAGTTTGGGGATTGGGTTTTTTAGGGTTTTGGGTTGGGGTTTTTTGTTGTTTTTCAGTAGTTTTTACTTTATGCAGAGATGTAGTGTTTCAGTATTTTTAAAAGTAATCTTTTTATTGGAATCTCTGTTCCTTTGCTTAATGAAACTGTACTCAAATTTTTTTTTGAGTACTCAGCATTTGATTTGAGCACTATTTGATGAAATTCCATGTTATCTACAAGGCAGTGGTCAGAAAAAATAGACTTAGTAATGTTAAAATCAGTTTTTAGAAACTGATTGTTTAAAACAAAGATTAATTTTGTCTGTGTTCATTTGTAGTTTTTCTCATTTCAAGTTGTAGTTGACTTGAAAAATAAAAACACTTTACTGAGGCTTTTTATTCCTTGATGTTTTGTCATCTCTGGCTCTGTCTGGACCTTAGCTATAGATTACTACTACTTATCCTTTAATTTTGCTCTGTGCTAGCTCTTGATATGAAAAGTCCTTGCAGAAAAAGAATATAATTTAATATGTACTGCTTGGACTGTTGTCCTGTTCACTGTGAAGTAGTGTATTTCTGTCATTGTATTTTCTAACATACTAATACGGCAGGTTAAAAAACAATAATCAGTTACTGGTACTGTCTGGGGTGGTGAATAATTTAGAAATGCTTGTGTGTTGGGTTTAATTTCTGCAGAGCAGAAGTGCAGTTGTATAACAGTGGTGACTGATAATCTTTTTTACATTTTACGGGTTTTTTTCTGTCACTTGATCTAAATAGTCTCCTAATTACAAGTAAGAAATTACGTTATCTGTACTCATATCATAATTTTATCACTTTTCAGCAGTCTTTTGAGTGATAGTGGTTTGCAACTTACACCTCTCTATGTCGAGGCATAGACATTAATTTGACAACAGTAGATACAAGCTGGAAGTAGACAGAATTTAGATTTAGTATTTAAATTCATGTTCTTACTGACCCTATTGATACTTGCATATTTGTCAACTCTGTGAAAGAAACCCCCACTGCTTCAGTTCTGGGAAACACAATTATGTTTTAGACAGACATAAGATTTGGAAAGGGGGGAAAAAACTGCCCTTGTGGTTATAACTGATATGGTTAATGCACTCATACCACATCCATGTAGTCAGTGTAGCTATTTGGTGTCCATGAAAGGAATCCTTTCTGAGTTAAGTGTCTGATATAAAGATTTTTGGAATTTCATTGCACAATGAAATGAGTAGATGTAGTACTTGCAGTTATCTCCAGTTCTTAGCTCCTCAGCAAGTGACAGGAGCCGTTTCTGTTGCAGGGAAATTCATAATGGGCAGGTAGCCAAAATAGCTTTGGCTTGTTGAGATGGTGCTGAGAACCAGGATGCTGACTGAGTTGAGCTTCAGATTGTTTGGGGATGTTGATGGGCAAGCAGCCCTGCCAGGTTACCCTGAGCTCCATGCAGTGTTGTTGTGGTGTGTGGCTGTAGTGCTCATGGTGGTGGTTTGATCCTTTTCTGGCAGCGCTTCCAGGTGGTGATTGTACTGTGGTGTTAATTCACTTTTGTTTACTGTGCCTAGCAATAAGGGAGGATTTTGGTGTCTACTGTGACACTGAATGAAAGCTGTTTACACAGTATGATACTCCTTTTTGAACTTTATCACTCCCTCCACTCCTTCAAAATTATCCAAAATAGGCTTTGCACATCTGATGGTAAATTTTGATGGTATCACAAGAGCTTGTTTTGTGGTTGATTCTACCTTCAAGTGGAATTGTATCAGTCACTTCACTTGCTCAGTAAAACACTGTCCTGGACTGTTCTGATATTCTAGGAAGATCTGCATACTTTATAACAGCATCATTATAGAAAATCCCAGCAGAACTTGATTTGGATTGTGTTTTTTCTTCCGTTTGTTCTTTTATGGAATAAAAATTGATAAGTTCATGGCTTGTTTTGTTATGACAATAGTGTTTAATAGAGAAAGCATACAGTTAGAGCAGGATTGCTGAAAGAAGCCGAAGATTGCTATAAGCATTGAGTTAGACCTAGATTCAGTCTCAAGCTGTGCCAGGAGAGGTTTAGGCTGGATGTTAGGAAGAAGTTCTTCACAGAAAGAGTGATTTGCCATTGGAATGGGCTGCCCAGAGTCACCATCACTGGAGGTGTTTAAGAAGAGACTGGATGGGGTGCTTGGTGCCATGGTTTAGTTGATTGGATGGTGTTTGATGATAGGTTGGACTTGATAGTCTTGAAGGTCTTTTCCAACCTAGTTAATTCTGGTTTCATTTTGCTTTGTTCTTGATTTTCTGTTCCCAGCATGTCTCAACCATGACAGCGAAGAAAGCCATCCAATATCTGGACCAGCTCACCAGAGCATGATGTTGAGTCTGCAAATGTAGTCACTTTCTTAAAAGGGTTTTTTGCTCTGCCTTTTATTTCTTAATACCATGTGGCTTCTGTGGTGCCATTGGCCTTGTGAGGAGGTTGAACTCAGTTCACAAGGGACATGTTTGTGGTAAATGCAAATGATTCTTGCTATGCAACATTGCATGTTTGAAGATCTGGATTATTCTTCGTCTTTGCCATACTTTACAGTCATGTAATTTCTCACGATGTAGCAAACAATTATTCCCAACTTTGTTGTACCTCTGAATAAGCCTGTCTTCAGATAACAGGAATATTTCTTGTTCATTTGCTTCAGTGACTCCCTTCAGGGAGATATTCCTGACTACCTCTTTGGTCACAATGCACTGGCAAGAACCTTTTCTTTTGAATACCGTTGAGCTTTTCAGATAGATCTTTGTGTGTTTCGTTCTCATCCACATTTGTGGTTATGAAGAGAATTATGATTGAAGAGCTTTAAATACTCCAGGAATATAGACATATTTCATAGTGAGAGTAGCTTGTTTTTTCAGAAGATACAGATCTGGTAGCTCTTTTCTTTTACAGTGCTTGTTTTCAGTGTCACTTTGTGCTTCTCTTCCATAGATAACAATAGCAAACAGGACAAAAATACACCAACACGCTTTATAGCTTGTAGTAGTAGTAGCAGATATATAAATAATATTGTAGCAAATTCAATGTACATTTTAGTGAGTGCATTTTCTAGGATGACACAATTTTGAGGGATATTTTATTTTTGTTGATTGGGTTTTTTAACTATCTATATTTTTTAAAATGTGGTTTATGTACCTATTGACCTGACTGACTAAAATTTTATCATATGAGGTAGAACTGTTTCATAACCCTGATGTATCAGCCACTTCCTGAAAGTGTTTGCTTTTAGCAATGTGAACCTCAGGGATGTAAGAGAATATTGCTACAGAATGTGAGATTTGTGTGTCTGATAGTGGAGAGGGGAATTTTTTTGTAGAAGCAATATACTTCATTGGTTTTGACTTTTGGTTTGCTTTTAACTTCCTACTGTTTGAATTCTTAAAGAAAACAGCTAAGTAGTTCATTGCTTCTGTATCATTTCAAGGAACAACTATGTGAATCACCCCAAATGTTATGCATAGTTCAGGGTTGTGGGGTTTTCCCCTCAAGTTTATCTGAAGTCTGAAGTGGTAATGAAGCAATTAACTTTCTTTTTTCCTGCAATCAATGATATGTGACTGTGGTGGTAGTCCTGTTTATGTTATAAACTAGGATGTTGCCAGTTGTCTGAACCTTATGTTTGTATTAATGGATGGGTTTATTAATTAGCATTTCTCTCAAAATAAGATTTAGTTATGTCATTGCTTTTCTCCCACTTTGAGATGTAGAGCAGGGTTTTAAGCATTCCTTGTATGTCTTAGTATTTGTTTACAGCTTGCATTAGTGATATTTTTTTCCAGGTGACTGTTATGAGCATGTATATTTCCATCTATCACTTCTCTTGCTCTTTCAATATGAAGAAATGTTAGTGCCTATACATCTGAACATTTAAATAGTTTCAAAGCTCTGCTTTTTATCATTAATACAAAAATTATTGGTAAAATAATTGAAGAGTAAATGACTTTTAAGTACAAAGAAAGAAATTTTAGGACAAAATGAATATATGTAGTCAAATACTAAAAAAAAGTATGTAATCCAAACAAGCTTTAAAAGAATACACATATATGTGTTGCTTTCACGCTATTTACACTTTCTCTTCCTGAAGTATAGGGAAAAAAGGAGAGTACCTTGCTTGAAATTCTTATTCTGAAAATTTCAGTTTCATTAGATATTAAGATGAGTTTGGAAACTTAGTTTAATAAATGTGCAGATTTGGTTCTTCCCATATATATAGGAACAGCCTCTATTACTGAAACAGCAAAGCTAGAAATAGCATACACTTGGTACATCCGGCCAACTATTTTCTTCTGGAATCACGACTCAGTTTTGCCATCTGGTATTTTTACATAGCCTTGTTAGTTATCATTCTTGTCTGTTGCATTTTTGTTTTTTCAAAGAAATTGCTGTGCTTTGTATGTCTTTGGATTATGCAGTTTGCTTCTGCATTCATTGCGTGTGTATAGCTGGCTTCAGTTATATCCTGCCTGGTACAGTAACTGAAGCCACTTTTAATGGAGAGGATGCTTTTAGTCTTTAAGCGGTCTCTTTTCAGTGTCACAAATTTATTTTCTTGAAAACTAGTGCAATTGTGTTGAAAGCCTGCCTGTTTTTTTTTGAAGTGGTACTTCTAAGCATCTCATATTTGTGAGCATTGCCACCCTGTTTAGTCTATTTACCTATTTGCTTGAGTCAGCAACGATGAAACTCCAACTCCAGTAGGTTTGGGCTGGAGCAAATAACAAGAAATTACAATACTTAATTAGAAAAACTATAGCAGATAGCAAAGGACACAATTTTTCGTAGAATTGTGTGCAGGTCATCAGTGTAAATTTACAGTGTGTTATGTATTAGGGTGTGACTGCCTGTATGCACTCCATCATATGGTCACTGTGGGCTGCCTTGTGATGTTAGAGAGGTAAACTCCTTAAAATGAATTGCTTTAACTGTTTTGTAAGAGCACAGTGGTTATTCCACAACTGGTGGAATACCTCCTGTACAGAAAGTAGTCTTAACACTTCAGTTTTGTTTCTAATTGTTATGGCTTTGTTCCTGTCAAAGAGCTCATGAGTATGTAATCTCATGTAATTTTGTGCTGTTCTGTGAAAATGGCTCTGCTCAAAAACCTGAGGTGATTTTCATGGTCATTTTGCTAATGCTTCAATGAACCAAGAAAAAAAATCTTGTGCTAACATTCTCAATTGACAAAATTTCAACCTGCTATTCTTATCTTTGTTAATTAAAATGTGGTCTAGCCTATTAACAGCATGCTTTTCTACTTTTGAATTTCTCTCCATATTGTTGGTTACTTCACTGAAGTATGTAGGGAGGTTTTTTGTTTGAAGCTGAATGAAGCTTAGAAGCCAAAAAAAGTATGCCTGCACTGCTACTTCCCACAGAAGTTATATGGATAGTAGTTTAATCCTCTTCTTTCCATCCTGCATCACACTTCTGCTCATAGTACTCATAATCCTGCTCTTAGTATTCATAATCTGAATGCCTTTAAGTTAGTAACTAATAGATGCAATGACACTTTCCTTGCTGTTTTCACTGATCTACCAGTTTTAAGTATTTGAGCTGTCCCACTTAAAGCACAACATTTCAGGTTTATCAGACTGTTCTAATACTTTGTCAAGGCTCTCCATCTTTTAGGTGTGTTATTTTCAGTATTCAGTTGTCAAACGTATCTGTCTCTAAATTTATAAAGCACCTGTGCTTGGCTTCATAAGAGTGTGTGTTTTAAGAACTGGAATTGGCAAGCTTTATTTCTTTGCAACTACAATAGGTTGTGGAAAGTAGTTTGTCATTGTGGTCGAAACTGTATTACTGTGTATAAAATCATGTAAGTATTAATTGATGAAGGCTTGGAACTTGGCATTACAATGAAGTAAACCTTTTAATCCCTGAGCAATATAACAAGGAGGAAAAGATAATATTTAATTTTTAATGCCTAATGAAGTAGCCTCAACTGGAAAGACTGTATTAGATATCCATTATATGTGAAATTCTGTGATGAGTATGCTCTTATAAATACAGGTTTAGATTCACTTGCAGAAATAATTGAAACCAGAGTTTCTTCGACGTGAAGGTGGATTCTCAAAAAAAAAGGAAATGTTTTATCATGACCAAGTGCTGATATGTTATAGATGCTGATCTCTAGCACAAGGTTTAGAGCCCACGTCCTTCAGGAAGGTTCCCTTGTGATGATCACCACACGGCATTCTTTCATCTAGGTGTTTACAAATCCACTCTGGGATCTATACAAAACCTGAAGAAATTTATGGAGAGGTGTACACAGGGTTTTGATTTAGGCTAGATATCAGACTCTCTAAATGTGTTGTGTCACAGCATGTGGTACAGGTGATCTTTCAGAATCTAAAGAGAAGTTTTTTCTTAATTGTGTTTCTTTCTGAGGAAAGTGTGCAGTTGCAGATGTACCTGGTTTGTCCTGAAGTTTGTTGCTGAAGTAATATAGTATTTATGAAGCATTTAGTCAAAACCAAAATGTATTCTAATATTCTTGGAAAGAGTGGTCAAGTTTGTAAGTATTATAGATAACTTTACGAAGTAAAGAGAACCAGCAACAGCTGAAGTTGCCTTAATTTTGTTGGATTAGACCCTTAAAGCACTACTGAGGTCAGTTTTTGTATAGCTGTAATGTGTGGAACAAATACATAAGTACACTGGGAATTTATCTTTTTATTAGTGAGTAGGTCAGGACCCTGTTTTATATCATGTTTCAGGTGCAAATTTGGTAGTATTACCCCTCTCAATTATGTTACTGTATCTGAAAGTTTAGATATTTACTGGGTTCTGTCTATTTCCTGTTTTTCAGTTAAGTGTACTTTCAAGCTAATGGGGAGTTCTAGCTTGTGTGTGTGTGCAGACCTTTAAACATAAGCAAATGCATCACTCAAATCTTCAGGTGGTGGACAAGGTGTGTTTCCTTCAGCTGTTCATTTCTTTCTGTATGCATTGTGTAGTACATGACAAAAAGGCTGTTAAAACTGTGGTAGTTGCTGTGTTCTTGCATTCTTGGTGGCATTTCCAGTGTGACACAGTGTAGGTAGGGAGAGAGTTATGATTAGTGTTGAGATAATTTCTGTGTTTAAATATTTTTTTTTTTCCTAGGTTGTGTAGCTCTTTGCTGAACTTAAAGCATGTAAATGGAAGTGCTCTTTGCTACATCTTTTTCTGGGTGATTTAAAGCCAAGTGAGAAGTACAAAATGCAATCCCAAACCCAAATATTCAGTGTAGGTTTGGGATTTTTAAGTTTTATGAAGTATGTTGTAGTGCTCATGATTTATTTTTTTTTTATGAACAAATAAACAAAACAGAAACAAACAACTCCCCCCAAAAAACCCAACCAACCAAAAATCAAACAGAGCAATCAAAACTTCCTGCAGTGTTTTCACAGAAAAAAACCTCTGCCATGTGCATGCTGTGCATCAAATTTAACTTTGACATTGATAATTTAGTACTTGGAGATTTCCTTTATCATCTGTCCCTTTTGATTTTGATATGACATTGTCTGTGAAATGAGGCATTACTTGTCATTGGCCAGAATATAAACCATGCACAAAATATTTTCAGAAATTCAGCAGAGATTTAAGAAAAAAATTTGCCATTTTAATTCTTCGAGGATTCACTGTGCTCTGGACATGAGAAGCTAAGCCTCGTAGCTCTGTGTTAAGAGCAAGGACAGGCTCTTACCACTCTTACTGCTCCACTCACACTTGGACAGTGTGTGGAAGGAACTTGTTTGAGCTGAGTGGAATATGAATGGAATCTGAAGAAGGGGAAGGAAGAGTATAGAAGAGGCAGAGGGCTAGAAATGTAAATGTCATAGAATAGAATTAACCAGGTTGGAAGAGACCTTTGAGTCCAACCTATCATCCAACACTGTCTAATCAACTAAACCATGGCACCAAGCACCCCAGCCAGTCTCTTCCTAAACACCTCCAGTGATCATGACTCCACCACCTCCGTGGGCAGCCCATTCCAATGGCCAATCACTCTTTCTATGAAGAACTACTTCCTAACATCCAGCCTAAACCTCCCCTGGTGCAGCTTGAGACTGTGTCCTCTTGTTCTGGTGTGACTGGAGATTGAGAGAAATGGTGGCAGGAATTCAGAAAGGAAAAGCTGAAACAGACAGGGGGGGTGATAAGGGAAAAGGAAGATAGGGGAAACAGCAGATCTGTGAAGGTTTGCATCTTTGTAACTTACATCTCTGCAATCCAAGCTGGGAATAATTGACAAATTTAATATATTTGTTAACAAATACCAAGTTAGTTGAATCATGACTCACTGTAATACTGGTCTGGATAGAAATTCAGAACTTGCTCTGTCTTGCAAGGTATTGTTGTTAGAAATTATTTACAAACATTGTAAATCTGTGGTGAATTTAGTAAATATTCTAAATGATGCAAACTGATAGTCTATTGTAAAAATAAATGCAGCTTTCTAAAAGAAATGTCATCTCAAAAAATCCTTGAATTAATGGGGCATCATAAGGTTGAATTCTGAGGTATCTGTAAATAGATATTTGTATACATGTGTATGGAGTAAAATGTTTCTGCATTTAATTACTTACTAGGCAACAGTGGTGAGGATTGGAGATTCATAGCCTGATGTCCAGATTGTGAATGTGGATAGAGCTATCTGAGAATATTAGAGAAAATATTCCTCTAATAGGAAAATACAGTGTTCAACTAAATTCTAATCCTCTCTGAATATCTCAAAATAATCAGCGTTAATCACCTAAAAGTAGGTACTTAAGGATGGGTAAAACTGTATCCCATTTACACATGCAGCAGAATACTACCTTGCAATCTAAGTTCTGATAATAACTTTTGCTGGTTTGGGATGTGATAGTGTAACTTTCTTCATAGTAGCTTGGAGGTAGGGGATTGAACGTGGCACTTGGTGCCATGGTTTAGTCATGAGGTCTGTGGTGACAGGTTGGACTAGATGATCTTTGAGGTCTCTTCCAACCTTGGTGATTCTGTATGGGGCTATGTTTTGGATTGTGATGAAAACAGAGTTGGTAACTGATATTTTAGTAATTGTGGGAATGTATTTATGCTGAGGCAGGGCCTTTTCTGATTCTCATGCTGCCCTGCCAGCAGGTAGTCGGGGGTGGGGGGTGGGGGGGGGGGGTGGGTAGAGGAGGGCTTGGAAGGGGATGCTTCTGGAGAGTTATCTACCTTACAATGTCTTGCTAAGCAACAAAACCTGGGCAAAGGGCGGGAAGGTTTAGAAGCTTTGCATTGTTCCAGGACTGGCTGGGGATGAATCAGTTGTTGGTGAACAAGTTGGAGGTTTTACATCACTTGTTCTTGATATTGTTTTTCTTTTTCTCCTTTTTTTCCCATATTAAACTCTATCTCAACCCTTCAGTTACTGCACTCTCACTTTTCCAATACTCTGCTCATCCTGCTGGTGGGGCTTGTAATGAGTGAGGGATTGTGTGGTATTTAAACAGCTACTGGGGTTAAACCGTGACATGACTGCAGTTCATTTATGAATGTTTATCAAAATACCACCTTGAAAATTTGGCTGTTTTGTTGAACATTTCGGGTTAATGCGATATAGAACTTAGACTCACACATGATTTCAAGATTTGGCAGTGGCTTTTCGTGTTTTTCCATGCATGCTTTTAAGAATTTCCTTGCTTCACAATATTCATGTTAGGTTTGACATTGGGCTTCTGTACTTTGACTTCTTGCCTGTAAAATATATTTTTTTATTTCATTGTAATCTAATAGTGTTCTTGAAGGACAGAGTGATACAGCTATATCATCTGACCTTTGATAATGTGACACCATTGAGTGCTATGCAACTGTATTCCCTTGCGTTCAGATTATTACTACAAAAGTGTAATCAATTGCATCCACTATTGGAGAATCATTATGCTAAATATTATAGGGCAAACGCAGACCTGTGACCATGGACACAGATACAGGTGTTTTTGTTGTATCTCAGAGTTCATTACAATCAGGTCATTTCTGAAGGCAGGTGTTTTGTAGTATGTAGTCATTTCAGACTTGTCTGGACAGGAACAGGGACCTTCAGAGGGGCTGCACTGAGTGAAGATGGAGGAAGAGGAGATGATAAATCTTAAGACTAAGCTAGCATCTTAGGTCTCAGTGTCTTTTGCTTGGAAGCAGAGGAGCTTCCAGGATAACTTAAGGTTATATTAACTATTTTGACAGATTTGTCTTGGAGTACTCTTGTTTCTCCTCAATTGTTATTCAGTACAGCTACTTCCCCAGCACACAACCCTTCACCCCATGCTTAAGCACTAGAAACAGAAACATTGAGATGAGAGGGAAGGCTATCATAACTCATCCTATTGCTTCTGGCGCTATCCCTTTATATCAAATCAAGTCAGTATGTTATTGAAGAATGTGTTAATTCCAGAAGGAAGTTTACTTACACAGTGGTGTTCATATAGCTCTCTCTCTTAGCTGAAAAATTAAGCTAAGTTCAAAGTTCAGGAGCAGAAAAGGGCATCTGATCTGACTATAAGGAGATTGTCTCATACTGAAACTGTGAAGACTGGATGACAGAATGCTCAGCAGGATTGTTTCCTTCCTAGCCCAAATATGATGAATCTCCTAACAAGCAAACAAGCAAGATTTCTACATGAATAGAGCAGTAAAAAAACTGACAGTGCAGCATGTTGAACATGAGTCAGCAGTGTGCCCTTGCGGTGAAGACTACCAACTGCATGCCAGGTTGTATCAGCAGGAGTGAAGCTGGCAGAAACAGGGCGGGACAAATCTGTAACTTTTTGGAGCTGGTGGACCATCATCTGAAGTACTGTGCGCAGTTTGGGGATCTCTAATGCAAAGAAAGTATTTGAGTAGAAGGCTGAGGAACAAAGTCTGTTCAGTCTAAAGAATAAGATGCAGAAGAGGTTTTACTGCCGTCTTACCTGCTTCATGCTCAATTACAGAGAAGAAAAAGCTAGGAAGAGAAGCATCAGACATGAAATGCATCAAAAAAACTTCCAGAGAGATGCTGGCACATGCTTTGTGAGGGTGGTCAAACAGAGGGACAGGCTTCCCAGAGAAGGGTTGGAATCACCTTCAGGGTTGTCTGAACTTACCTGGACCTGAGTAGTTGACCTGAATCAGCTCTTCTCTGAGTAGGGTGTGGGACTGCATGACTTCAAAACAACCATTTGGACTGAAATCACTCTGCAGTTGGCAGGCTCCAAAAGGATAGATACTCACCAAAAGTGCTGAAGGGGATCTTGCTTGCCTCAAGAGTTCTGAAATGGCTTGCCTTGTGGAAAATACCTAGAAGTTTTGCTTAGCAACACTTAACCATTCTTGAGAGCAGTTATGGACTGTTTTATACCTGCTAGCATTTGTTCTACAGGACCTGCTCTAAACATTGCTGGACCCCCTCCAAAATAGCTGGACAGTCATTGCAAAGGGCAGGAAGATCCCTGTTTTGCAGGAGGGAGCATTTTGGTGTAGCATATGCAAGACACTATACATGATGCATGCTGTTGTGGCCTTTAATACATTATCAGAATCATACACACATTCTTGTGTACCTGTTTCAGGAGAAGTCTAATAGGGTTAATGTCAGATGCATAAATGTTTGGAAAGGAAGTCCTTGATATATCACTCAGCTATACAGCTATTTTATGGTGGATGTCTTATTTATAGATCAAGAAGCTCATAATGGAAACTTTAAAAGATCAGTATACACAGAAGAGCACAGGTTTCACATCAGTGTACAGGAGCCCCAATATGTGGTTTGCTTGCTAGATATTCCCTTTTCTCATTGTGAGTCAACACAGACAAGTAAAGATTACTAGTATCAGTGCTGTGGTCTGCATTTGAAAATATAGTGCTTTGTCAAAGAGATTTGGTGACCCTGTAATATTGTTTTGTTGAACAGTAGTAAGCCTTCTATTTAGAATTTCTGATCTTGGCAAATGGGAGCAGGTGGAAAACATAAAGTTAAGATTGAAAATATAGTCCAATAATGACTACAAGAAGAAAAGACCCTAAAGGCCATCCTCAGCTACTTTTCACTCTCTTGCAAAAGTCTTAGTAGACCTTTGCAAAAGTCAAACAAGAGTGTTGTGCTCTGTTTTTATGATGTTTCTCTATGATGTTACTTGGAACACATAGTTCTATGAGCCATTAATACTTTACTGGATTCTTATGCTGTGATTGGTTTAGCTGCTGCCTGTATCTCCTATATTCATATCATCTTACGATGCGTGGGACACCTTGGAAACTTACTGCATAGAGCTCATCTGCATGGAGAGTGGTTGGCTCTTCCTGGCCTTTGAAGCAACTACCTTTTGGAGTAATTGGTTATGAAAGATAACCAAAAGATGTTTCCTTCCATTCTTGTTTTATTCCTATCAGTATAATATGCTGTTAGCAAATAGCCTAACTGCATCATGGGTGTATGCACTAGGGTTTAAGGGTTAATTAAAAGCAGAAAAATGAATACAATATGTCTGAATTTTGACTATGTAAAATTTGGTAAACTGAAGTTTCCTTGCAAAACACCAGATCACAACTACTTGCCCAGTGAATATTCTTTTGGTAGTACTTTTTCTTATAGTATCTTCAAATTCTAGTTGAGGAATTATGCTTGCAAGCAGTTTTTCTATTGATTTTTCTAGCAGCTGTGTGGTGTTTTCACATACATACTAAGCAGTACAGGAGTTCTTTGCTTGGCTTCTTTGTTTTGGTTCCCCCATGCTTGGAAAGCAACTGTGTATGTAACACCAGTGGTATATTGGGAAACCAGGAAAACACATTGTCAGAATTATTGACAACAGGAATAGAAACTGAGTCCAGTTGAATGTGATGCTAAAATTTTATCTCAGGTTTTCTGAATTTTGTCTCTTGGAGCATCCTTTCTATGTGTTTGGTGTCTCTTGGTTTGGCTGCTTAGTTATATGAATTGATCTGTTCTTTCAGAATGGTTTTGGCATTTTTCTTCTCTAGTGATGCCTTTTGTTTGGGGTTTTATCTTGTTTAGATTTTTTTCTTGGGGGGGGCAAGGTAAGAATGTTATATTTTATTTTTATTTTAGTCAATGGTTTTGGTCACCACATTGTAACGTGCAGGATGTGAGACAGTATAAATTCACACAAGTACTTTGGAAGTACTTGAAGTGCCTTGATTGCAAAGCCAGGCATCTAAGGTAATGTATGATTACTGAAGATTTATTCTTAAATCTTGCTAGAGAAATAATTTCCAAGAAGGATATTTCCATGCATCTTAAGCTGTGCAGAAGGTTGTTCTACTCTCTGTTTCTGTGTGATTCAAGTTTTGTTTTGCAGCATCATGACGAGAGGCTGAGGGAGCTGGGGCAGCCAGTACCAGAACAAGAGGACACAGTCTCAGGCTGTGCCAGGGGAGGTTTAGGCTGGGTGTTATGAAGTAGTTCTATACAGAGAGAGTGATTGCCCATTGGAATGGGCTGCCTGGGGAGTTGTTGGAGTCACCATCGTTGGAGGTGTTCAGGAGGCGACTTGATGGGGTGCTTGGTGCCATGGTTTAGTTGTTTAGGTGGGTTGGATTGGTTGGTGGGTTGGACGCGATGATCTTGAAGGTCTCTTCCAACCTGGTTTATTCTATTCTGTCATAGAAGTTGTGGCTTGAATGTGATATTGGCTCCATTTATTTTATTTTTTGCCCTGAAATAGTTGGTCCTTAAATGCTGGTTTTACAGTATCTTGAGATCTACAACATTATTTAATAAAAATATATAAATATATGAAATGGGAGATGGTCAGCCTGGTTAAAGGTGATATTTAAAAACCTGTTTCACAACACATTAGGTGGGTTAGCATAAGTCTAGGATCAGTACAGAAAGTTAAGTATGTGAAAGATTTATTAAACTTACCGGCTTTGCTTCTGTTTAAGTATTTGCGGAAGGCATTAATGGGGCACATTGGATGTGAGGGTTTGCATGTGATAAGAAATGTAGTGTAAAATTTCTAACTTTCTTTGGGTTGTATTTCCATTATTCTTCCTTTTTATGTCAATAAGATTCTCAAGGTGTGCTTCACAAGTGACAGACTTGACATATTTGCACCCTGTTTTACCATTATCGACATACCAGTATTACTTAATCTTATTTTCCCTTCATGCTTCTGTGCAGAGATTTCTGATAAATCTTCATAAGTCTTGATCCCATAAAAGCAAGTACTTATTCTGTGTTGAGAAATTGCATTCACTGCATAGGTTGGAAGAAAGATTAAAGAAGAAATGTTTGATTGTTGGCAGTAATACTATGTGGTATGTTATAAAACTTAGTCATTTTGCTGAAAACTGTGTGCATTTTGAGTTGTGCTAATGAAAGATCCCCTTTAAAATTCTCCTCATTAATACTGCCTTTGTTAACAGTCAACTTCAACTGCTGTCACTGAAGATCTGATTTGTGAGTGAAGAGAAACATTTTTCTTTTTTTTTTCTCATGTACTGCTTTGCGGCTGATTTACTGAGGACTGCTGTTGGCTGAGGTGTATCCTGGAAGCTGTATCCTAAGTGACATGAGATACCTCATAAAAGACACCCCTCTGGTGTCTTTTTCCAGCCAAATGGGGGGGGAGCCAACCCCCCCCAAACAAGCCAACACACAATTTAAAAACAGTGTTGTTGGAAGTACTGTCACTCAGCTTTGAAATCTGTAAGCATCAGCATCTGTGGTCTTTGGCTTTCTTCTGTTACCTTCTCAACAGGCTTTGCTGCATAGAACTCCCCAGGTTTTTCTGACTTCTGCAATGCCAGTACTTACCTTGGCCTATATGAAGGAACATGATCGCAGTCATTGAAATCAATAAATGTATTGCTTGAGCTTACACATCACTGAATTATCTTGGTTGTAAGGATCATTTCATTTTTATAAGATATAATTTGCTTGTAACCACAGCATTTTTCTTTGTCTGTTTTTCATTAGTCCAGTTCCAGCAATAGCTCTTAATTAAAATTTACAGCAGCTCCTAATTAAAATTCTGGTCTTTCTGCTCATGTTACCTCCCAGAGTGAGTTTATGAGGTCAGATCACTGTCAACGTAACAGGAGAGTGTACAGAACCTCCTAGAGGCACTCAGTAGTTATTGTTCAAATCTGGTTTTGTCATCTTCCTACTCATAGTTTTCCCAGGGTCAGAAAGGAATTTATCAGTTTATCAGTTACATCATTGGTAGCACTGTCCTGTTATGGAAATGGTAATATCAATTTTGTGGGTTAGGTGCTGTCTCATGTACTAGACCAGCTTATCAATCAACTGGTGTAATTTGTCTCTGATCACTGAACCTTATACTCTGTAAATACCATGCTTGCGACAGACTTATATGTAGGTTGTTACATTGATTGTCTAATTTGTGAGCCATACACTGTACACAGTCTGTGGCTGAGTCTCAAACCTATGCAAGGAGTGCCATCATGGGAATGTTACTGGAAATAATACTGATTTGCTTCACTTACAAATTGCAGCCCTGTCTGCAGTTTCCTGACAGTAATTTATACTGTATTTATACAGTAATTATGCTGATTAAATACTTTTGCACTTGAACTTTGTTTTCTCTTTTTCTACTTGTCACGGAAGCTAGTATGTTGAATGCCACAAATGTTTTTATTTGGTGTTTAAGAGAAAATAGTGGTTCATATTAAGGTATAGATTGTTACACAAATTAAGTATGTTGCTCTGTGTTGTACTAGTGGAAATGTGCAGTAAGAAAGATAAAAGGATAGAAAAGGTGTAGTAGATCATTTAGGGGATTTGCTTGAAAGACTACGTAAGTGAGGAACTTAAGAGGGAAAGGACAATGAAGAAGAAAGTAAGAAAAACACAGTGTGAAGAATCAGACTAAATCTCTGAGCCATGGTGATTTGTAATACTCTTCTACTTTGAGAGTTCTGCTCAAAAAAATAATAATCCAAAACAGTGTTCTTGGGAAAAATGCAATGCTGTACCTGCAGTCACCTAGGTCATTTCCCTTTAAGATGCTCTTGGAAACAAGCTTTCCACCTAGTTAATACACAACTGTATGCTTCAAATGAGATCAGAAACTGGATCTAAGTAAAGAACATTGCAGCCAACAATAAGGTGAAATTGAGAGATTATTTTTCTATATTTGGCATAGGATTATTGGTTGTTTTTCAGACTCACTCTTTTGTTCCTAATAAATATGTTGGCATTCATCCAACTAGAAATAGAGGGGTCCAGGTTTAATGACTACTGCAGTCAGCAAAATCTGTAACAGAATCATTAACAGAAGCTCAGTGCTGTGTAAGATCTGACATTCTCTGGTTTTTGTAGTTTTGACATTGAATTCTCTCTGGGACATTGCTGTTTTGATGTGGAATGAGTGATGGTGCAGCAGGGTGGTGATATACAGTAGCATTTAATGTATGGTGGTTGTGAAGTTGTGTTTAGTTGATAGAGTCTATTTTGAGTATTTATCTACCTGTGTAGCCTTGTGAAGGCACCTCATCATGCGAGGAATAAAGACTGGATATTGTGTATTTCTCAGTTTGTGTTAAAAGTACACTGTTATTTTACATTTGTGTTTTTATGGCAGTACTGCAGGATGGAGTAACTTGCTTTCCCTTCCCACACTGTGGTTCCTTGTGGACTTTAGTCTGTTTGAAGGCTGATGAATACATGTGTGCATGTGATATATGTTGCCTTTTGGGTTTTTTTTTATTTTCTTCATAATGTGTAGATATTTGAGTTTGATACTGCTGCAGTTTGGAAGCAGGAAGAGAAAGACATTTCTCAAATTTCTAGTTGTCTATTTCTCTAAGCAGTTCTCTAGTTTCTGTGCAAACTGTTGGACAGCTGTCTTCTCAAGCTTAAACTTCTTAGATCTTAGGTTAAAATTAAAATTTAATGTCTTCCTTTTTGGTTTTGATGATGTTTTTCCCAATCTTTACTTTCCTTTTGTATTTGTGTGATTGGTAGTTATGAAAAAAAAAAAAAACTAGAAACCCATCCAAGCTAGCACTAAAGTCAATATTGCGATCAGGAACGTTGTATTTATCAAAATCCATTCTGTGGTATTTAAATGTTTTATTTAATTCATTTTCCTAGTATGTATTCTATGATTCTAAATATTCTTTGTATTCAAAAAAGCCTATATCCACATTTTTGCAGGGAATATGAGAAATGGCTTTGAATATGAGAACCACAAAATACAATGTTTTAACTTCTTTCACACCCAAGTCATATACACTGCTTATTTGTTCATGCATCTTAAGCATCAAGTGTGGAATTTTAGTAAAAGACTATAAAGAAAAGATTATTTTTTTTTTATGCTGCACTGCCCACCATCTCTATTAAATTAAATTCTCCGAACTAGAGGGATTTTAAAGCATCATTTGTCTGCAAGAATGAAACTGGTAAAAACCTGTACCTACCACTTTTTTCTGGAGCACACTGACAAACTTTTTGGTAATTGGAAATGAAATAAAAATATTGTAGAATCTCTTCACTGCAAGACAACATGAAGTTTGCCCTTTTTTTTTTTTATTTTGGTTTTGTTGTTTTATTTTGGTGGGGATTTTTTTTAACATTAGCAGACATCAGAGAACTTGAAAGTACTTAAATGATTTTTGTTAACAATACAAAACATTGAAGGGCAGGCAGGAGTTGATTAATTTTCACTAACAAAAATTTGTTCCTTTTGAATATCAAACCCTTCACTTCTAAGTTAATTTTTACATATCAGTTGTTTGTTGTTTAACCTTGCCCTAAGCAAGTAATTGCTCTTCTTGCTGTACTTTTATCTCTGTTGTTAACTTCTTATATATGTGAATGCTCTTTTTTTGTGTGAAATCATGTACTTATTTTGATTGTAGTTTGTATTTATTTTAAACGTAATCGTTTGAGTCATCATTATGCTTACATTTTCAGACTTCGATTAGGAAGCAGTAAGTTGAGACTACTGCTTTGGGTGTGATTGTGTAGTATAGCACATTGTTCAGTACTTTTTTGCATTCAGAGCTGCCTCCGTAGGTGTTAATCCTTTGGTGGGGGGGGCTAAGTTACGATCTCAAATTCAAATCCCTTTCTTCGTGCCACATTAAGATGCATGTTGCCTTCAGTGAATACTTGTGATTGTTTGTCTAGATATCAGCTAGCTTTTATGTTCCTTAAGCTATATTAAACAGCGTTGCTCCAAATACTTGGCTTTATCATCTTTTCAGTACACATTCATCGTTATGTTTCGGTTTGCAGCTGCTTATATTTTTGTAATAACACTTTCTGCTTTAGGTCAAATTACTACTCATGTGCATTACTGTATATGCTTTCTTCACAAATTTCTGTTGATTTGTCTGCATAAATATTGACCAATAGCAGGAATAATATAATTCATCCACAATAATAGGCTCTCTTATATAAAGATATCCCAAAGTACAATGTTATTCCAGTCATGAAAGTAATGAAAATAGGTGTTTTGGGGTTTGTCTTTGTTGGTGTTCTTTGGTTAGTTGGTTTTGTTTTCTTTACAATGGGGGCAATGCTTTATTGCTATTGAAAGCAGCGCAGTTACCAGTGAAAATGGAACCATGTCCTTGAGATGGCGCACCTCCCCAGCACGCTGGGCTTGTGTCCTTCTCTGCATGTGCAGTTTTGTCAGAAAGCTAGTTATCTGTTATAGATTTGGATTAACTTTTTGGCATCAATCTGTTCATTTCTATTAAAAAATGTTAATATGTACCTGTTGAAAGCATGTTTTAAATTAAATGCTACCTTTGAGCTCTCCAGACTTAACTGTTTCTAAGCCTAATGGAGAAACACTGAGTCTGAACCCAAATGCGGCCACTACCACGAACAATGTTGCTTGTGTAGAACTTGTATTTGCATTGAGATGTAGAGTACTGGCAAATAGTATTTTGAAAAGTCATTGGCAAACCTTCAGTGCATACTGTGGTGCAGAGATATATATTGATGTATATAAGTGAGTATTTAGTAAAACTTCCATCTATGACTATTCTTTTGAGCAGGGCTTTTTTAACTCAGATTAGTTAGAGGCTGTTGCAGTTTGACATTGTCTATATGAGCAAGTGAAATGCCTCCACTGAGTAGTATGAAGTCCAGAGTGCTAGAATACTGGAAAGCAAAGCGAAACTCATTTGAAAAATAGAATGGATTTTAGATAAAGTTCAGTTTTTGGTAAAAGGTCAAGTTGTAGTACCTTTTTTTTATTTGTAGCAGTCCATTCATATACAGTGCTGTGCATGTTGTATGTGTAAGGTAATCTCACTTTTTTTAATCTACTGTAATTATCCTTTTCATTCTTGAAAATCCTTTTGAGTATTTTGCATTCCGATATTGATCCCAGTCTGTCTGACTGCTTCAGCTGGGACATCATTTTTCTTGTTTATCCCTAATCCTTTTAATATTTCCTTCCTGCCACTCTGCAGCAGTACAGTATACCTATTGTTTGGAATGTGTTTCAGTGTCGACTAAAGACTGTACAGTCAAAGTGGCTGTGTTTTAGCCTAGACTTCAGAAAACTGATATTACAGTGAAACACAAATACAAAGCAGAACAAGCCATGCCTTCAAAGTACATAGGCTGACCTTAGCACATCAGTTAGATCAGTCATACAAGATGTTTATATTTGTGGACCATATTCTGTTTTGAACTGCTCTGAAAAATGAAATGTTGGGCTAGCTATTTCAAAATGTTGCTTATTCTATATTCTTTATAGGGGCCTAACAGAAAAAGTACATTTTTATTTCTGTGTGTGTATATACTTAGGTATCTGTATACCATGCACGTATCAACTTATTTTTAAAGAAGCGTATGCAGAATAGCTCGTGTATCTCAGAGGAAGCATTGAGACCACAGTCTCTTATAGTTCTCTTCAGCCTTCTCTGATAAAAACATTCTGTCTTCATTTCTATGGTAACTTGAGTAAAGGTATCTCGGGTGACGCATAAGTTTGACAAAATGATGAAAATCCCTTCCTGGTTTCCAGAAAAGCAGGGATCTGTTTCATTTCACCTGAAGAATAAGATTCTGCCCCCACCTCCCCTTCGGGCTTTTCTGTTCTCCATTTCTTACACTGAGTTATTCCTTAAGATCCTTTCACCAATGCTTTAACTGTTCTGCTTCTCTTGTTAACTAAACTTGGCATATACTTTCTCTGCATATCAAAGCATAGCATGCAAGCATAACAAAGGAAAAGAATTGGGTAGAGGTGAAAGCAAGTGGTTTAATTCTTTGGGAGCCATTTTTATTTCCACACTACTTTGGTACTAGTCCAGATATATGTGATTGTGCTTGCTTGGTTGTTTTTTGTTGTTGTAACTGCTCTACTTTGTCCAAAAAAAAAAGAAAACTCAAACCCAGAACAACAACTAAGCAACCAACAGAACCAACAAGAGCCCCAAAACAACAAAACCTGACATCTTGGCTATCTATATTCAGAGAATCACCAAGGTTGGAAGAGACCTCAAAGATCATCAAGTCCAACCTGCACTACAGACCTCATGACTAAACCATGGCACCAAGTGCCACGTCCAATCCCCTCTTGAACACCTCCAGTGATGGTGTCTCCACCACCTCCCTGGGCAGCCCATTCCAGTGGCTAACAACTCTCTGTGAAGAACTTTCTCCTCACCTCAAGCCTAAACCTCCCCTGGTGCAACTTGAGACTGTGTCCTCATGTTCTGGTGCTCATTGCTTGAGAGAAGAGACCAACCTGCACCTGGCTACAACCACCCTTCAGGTAGTTGTAGACAGCAATAGGGTCTCCCCTGAGCCTCCTCTTCTCCAGGCTAAACAATCCCAGCTCCCTCAGCCTCTCCTCATAGGGCTTGTGCTCAAGGCCTTTCACCAGCCTTGTTACCCTTCTCTGGACATGTTCAAGAGTCTCAATGTCCTTCTTAAATTGAGGCGCCTAGAACTGGACACAGGACTCAAGGTGTGGCCTAACTAGTGCAGAGTACAGGGGCACAATGACTTCCCTGCTCCTGCTGGCCACACTATTCTTGATGCATGCCAGGATGCCATTGGCCTTCTTGGCCATCTGGGCACACTGCTGGCTCATGTATAGGTGGCTGTCAGTCAGCACCCCCAGGTCCCTTTCTGTTTGGCAGCTCTCCAGACTGTCTTAATAAAACTAGTGGCCAGTTTGAGTCTGGTATAAAACTTTCAAGAGGTTAAAGAACTTACATTCTGTCATAAAGCACTGGCTGTAACTTGAAGACTTCAGTAGCTTACCATTGTGCCTCCGCTTCCCATGTAACTTCTTAGGGTCATGGGAAATGTAATTTTTAAAGTAGGTAATAGCTTTTACTATGGAGAAACTTTGTAAAAGTTCTAGGTTTACAGCTGTTGCTAGAGACTCTTTCTAGAGGCAGACTCTGATATCAAATTGCAAAAAAAATCACATCCTGATTTCTTCTTTGTATTCCTTCCTTTGAAGATTCCTCTTCATCCCTCATACACTTGACAAGAAATACAGTGTGGTTGCAGGGAAGATTTGTTTTGAATTGTATGCTGTGACTTCTGAGATGCTACAACTTTCTCATTTGTTTCTTAGATGAAAATGAAAAATGTTTTTGAGACACCCTGACTTTTCAAGTGAATGGTTCTGTCTTAAGCTCACAGTATGCTCTAACTTACTCAGTTTTTATTATTCAATGACCATGGTAACTTATGTGGTTCAGTTATTGTTGTTAGTTGTAGAGTGTCTTCTGTCACATGTTTAGTAACAGCAGGTTCATTTCACAGGCTAATTTAAAGTAGTCAGAATCATCAGACCTACAGAAAGGAGAGGTTTCCTTGAAATGCAAATCTGGTTCTAATAGTATTTTAAACCTAGAAATAGCACTGTCACTGATAAGTGAAATAATTTTACATTAAATAGTCTGTAAAACCAACTTTTACAGCAGATATGAAGTTCATGTCAAGGACAGGTGTCTTTTCTAATTCATCAGAGTATCAGTTTATTAAAAATGTTACCTTTACAGATACATTTCTGCATTTCTTGAGGAGAGATATTTACAATAGATACTTTGTAAAAGCTTGATTGATCCAGACTCTTCATTTATCACTGTTGGCTCAGACTGGGGAGATGTTAGAGATACTAGAATGCTTCTTGCTTCAGTGATGTTTGAAAGGCTGTAAAGAGAATATGTGCCACAGTGAAACTTCAAGAGCAACCAACTAATAGTTTCTGTTCTTTCTGTAGTCATTTGAAATACTGCTTTTTTGGAACATCAAGACAATGTTTGCAGCCAACTAAGCTTTTCTTTATAGTTTGTGGGTTATCTGCTCACATTTAATTCATGAGATGCTTGACAAGTAACTGTTCTCCTTGATAATGATGGGGTTTAAGAAGAAATTGAAATGTGGTTAATTTTCATAGGCTTTTTCCATTATCTGACTCAATAAAATAGAAGAGCAGAAGTATATGCAACTCCTCACTTCACTAAATTGATAGATTCATGAGTAATGTCTTGCCTTGTTGAAGCAGTGACCTTACTAAAGGAGACCTACCGGCTGCTTTATGGGCAGAGGTAGAACAATGTTTAATAAAAACTTTATTTAATGTGATAAGTGTCTTGAGTAAAGACTCTTAATCACAAACCTAGACATCTCATTTAAGAAATAGTTTTACTTGCTTTCTACGTATACTTAGAATTGTATGAAATTGTGATGGATTCTCCATTATGGATTAGGAGACCGTAATGCATGCATATCTTCTTGCCACGTACTTCTTGTATTAAGAAGCTGCTTTATGCAGGTATAAGTATCTTACGGATGTGCTCTGCTAATTTATTTCATAGTCAGTCACATGCATAATTACAGAATCACAGAACTGACAATCTTGGAGGTCTCTTCCAACCTGGCTAACTGATCACCCAACCCTAACTAATCAACTAGACCATGGCACGAAGTGCCTCATCCAGTCTGCTCTTAAACACCTCCACTTCCCTGGGTAGCCCATTCCAATGGCCAGTCACTCTTTCTGTGAAGAACTTTTTTCTGACATCCAGCCTAAACTTCCCCTTGCACAGCTTGAGACTGTGTCCTCTTGTTCTGGTGCTGGTTGCCTGGGAGAAGAGACCAAGCCCCACCTGGCTGCAGTTTCTCTTCAGGTAGTCATAGATGGCAATAAGGTCTCCCCTGAGCCTCCTCTTCTCCAGGCTAAACTAACCCCAGCTCCCTCAGCCTCTCCTCCAAACCCCTCACCAGCTTTTTTGGCCTTCTCTGGACATGTTCCAGCAACTCAACATCTTTCCTAAACTGAGGGGCCTGTAACTGGACACAGTACTCAAGGTGTGGCCTAACCAGTGCTGAGTACAGGGGCAGAATGACTTCCCTTCTACTGATGGCCACACTATTCCTGATACAGGCCAGGATGCCGTTGGCCTTCTTGGCCACCTGAGCACAGTATTGGCTCATGTTCAGCCTACTGTCAACCAGTACCCCCAGGTCCCTCTCTGCCTGGCAGCTCTTCAGCCAATCTTTCCCCTGCCTGTAGCATTGCATGGAGGAGTTGTGGCTGATGTGTAGAACACAGCAGATGTGTTAAATCTTTCTGTTGGACTCTGCCCACCTGTCCAGCCTGTCAAGGTCTCTCTGCAGAGCCCTCTGACCCTCTAACAGTTTGACACCTGCTCCTAGCTTGGTGTCATCTGCAAACTTTCTGATGATGCACTCAATCCCTTTGTCCAGATCACGAATGAAGATACTGAACAGGATTGGGCCCAACAGTGATCCCTGGGGGACACAACTAGTGACTGGCTGCTAGCTGGAAGTTCCCTCTTTCCTTGAAATTCTGAGATTTTAGGTTCAATACACTGCTTTAAAAAAAAAAAAAAAAAAAAAAAAAAAAAGTTCTGATTCTGGGCAGATATAGTAATTGTTTATATTCTATTAATTATCAGCATTAAAGTCTTACAATGGAGTTTAAATCCTGATGCCTTTTTTGACTTTGAAAATGGTGGGTAGCAAGATTATCATTTATGTAATAGAGAGCAGCTTAAAGCAACATTTGGGGACAGATCAGTGCTTCATAGTGCATGTTGTGAATCTACCTTGGTCTATTGAGAAGCTACTTATAAATAGTTTGGGGTTTTTTTGGTGTATAAAAGGTAAAGTAGCAAACTATCACTGGTGAGTGATTTCACAGTTGTATTCTGTGAAATGCAGCTTTGTGTTGCCCTTCCTCTCTGTCTTTGGGGAAACTTGTATTTCTAATTAAACTGCTCTGACATGTTTTTTTATGTGTTTGTTTCCTTCTCCTAAGAAAGGAAAACAAGAGTTATTTAGCAATTCCTCTTGTTTGCTGAAGTCTTAAATAGCTGTATGTAATGATTTTTTTTTTTATCAGGAATCCTGCTTAAGCAGTAACTTTGGCTGCCTTACTGCTTCTAATCTGTGTTGAGATCCAATTCAAGTTTACTACAATGAACTGTAGAAATATGTCTGGTATATGGCCGTTATCCCTGTAAATAGTGAAGATGGGTATGCTTGCCATTTGCTGAGATAACAGGAAGAAAAATCTTGAAGATCTTAATGATTGCTTAATGATTGCTTAACAGTTACATCTTTTATTTAGACTTGATATCATGAGAAGCCCTTATGAGCTTCCACTGAACTGCAGTAAAAGGGAGCTCTCACCTTCTTTTGTTGCAGTGAGCACTGGGCTCAGGACACAGCTACACTAGTGTGGTGCAGGCTGAATAAAATATAACTAAAATGTAGTATTCCTACTCTGATACGTGCCGGTTTTTAATACTTCAGATAAAATACTGTTTTAGGACATACTGAGTAGGAACCCATAAGAAAACACTTTAAATTCTGCCAACCACATATCATTTCAGCCACTTGCTTCTTTATAGAAAAGGAAAATCACATCTAAATTATGAACCAAGTAATGACTTACTCTGCAGAGATTTTTCTTCACCTGCCCTTCTTCTGAGGACTGGATCTACGGAAGGAGAGTTGTCTGTTTGACCCAGTTTGGATTAATATATTTGACTTTCCTGTTGCTCAGTTACATTTGTATACTGGGATAGGAATCTTTTACCATGTACATAGTTTGAGATTATAATTTGGAAGTGTAACATTTACATAAGGAGTAGGAGGGAGGGGGTTTTGTTTATGTTTCAGGGCTATGAAGTACAAACATAATAGTGACACTGGGTTAAAAAGAAAAACTTCAGTTTGCTTTCTAAATGCCTGCGTGTGTTGTGTAACCTGATGTTAAAACACAAACATATCTTTGCAAGGTGGTGGTGATTTGTGTTTAAAGCATTTAATCTGAAAGTTGCTGGCTTTATTTAATAGTAAAGTTCTATTGTATTCAGTTACATTTAACTACACTATGCATAATGCTATAATGTGGAAAAGACTATCAGAGATAAAAACTATGAAATACTGAGTGAACATTTCATACCAAGATACTTGTCACAGTTTTCTGTTTAGAGAGTTTTTCTTCTACAATTTGTGATGCTTCTTACACACTGACAGTGACATATTCTTTTCTTTGTATTTTTTCTGTTATCTTACCAACTCCGAGAGCAGTCTTTGCATTGGTCTTCAAAATACATGTGTCTAGAGCTCTGAGCAGTCTAAATCCAAGCAGTTTGACATGCATTGAAAATTGGCCTGAACTGGTCAGATACAAACTGTCCTTAAGGAAATGTTTGTCTTGATAGAGACAGATATATGTATGTAAGTGCAGTCAAGTAAAAATAGTAGATAAACTTCTGAAAATACACATTACATAAAATATTTTCACAAGAGACAAACTGTGTGATGATGGGATGTAAATTGGAAAACTGCTGGGTACATAATGCTAGGGCAGATTAATTAATGAACAGTGTGAATTTAAGAGTGTCATGTGCATGACCTTCAAGGGCTGCTACTGTGCTACTGTTACACCACTTCTCTATGCATGATTGAACAACATGCAGTGAAAAATGAAAGTGTTCTTAAAATCTAAAGGGTTCAGCCTTCTTTTATATCCATATACTAAAGAATATCACCAAAATACTGAAACTAGTATGTTGTCTATTTATACAACTTTCTGCAGTGAACCTCAGAAACCAGTTCTGTTCAGTCTGAGCAATGTGCTTAATAAAGCAGATAAGAACCTAAGCATAAGGGTAGATTTCAAAAACATAGGTCTTGCAAGTGTTGTTTAAAATTCTAGGCAAAGTATCTGTCTAGGCTATTTTAAAGACAGATGGAAATAGTGGAGATTGTAACTGTAAGAGTTACTATGCTATTTAGTATCACATTTAAGCGAGTAATCTCTGTTGCTTGTATAAAAAAAAAAATAAAGTGCTTCTATATGAAAGTGCATGTAGTTGTTTTTTTCTGTTTTCCTACATTTGACAACAAAAATTGAGGCAAATGTTTATATTCATGATTTCCTTTTGCGGTTATGCAAGAACCTAGATGACTAATTCCCTAAGCACTTAGGTGTCTAGGTATTATATCCATCTGAGTTTAAATCAAAATAAGGCATGGATAGCAAATCAACCATGTAGACAAGCAGTACTACTTTGATTTTTCATCATGATCTGAAATTCAAAGAATGTGCTAAAATTAAGTGCAAAAATGATCCTTTCAGGAAAAACCCACTGTTGTTCTTGATGCTCAGAGTATGTTTCAAAGCAGAATTTTACATTGGTTTTTAGCATTAAAATCAAGCACCATCCAGTAACTTTAAAAACTCTGAAGTGAGTTGCTAAGAGCTTTGAGAGGATATTCACTTTTTATCAGAGATGGTCATATTTGGTTTGTCTTATACAGTTATTGATCATCTCTAGAGATGGATTTTAAAAATAGTGGTATCTTAAATATCAGATTGGAGAGACTGAGGGAGCTGGGGTTGTTTAGCCTGGAGAAGAGGAGGCTCAGGGGAGATCTTATTGCTGTCTACAGCTACCCAAAAGGAGGTTGCAGACAGGTGGGGGTTGGTCTCTTCTCCCAGGCAGCCAGCACCCTAACAAGAGGACACAGTCTCAAGCTGTGCCAGGGGAAGTTTAGGCTCAAGGTGAGGAGAGAACTCTTCACAGAAAGAGTAATTGACCATTGGAATGTGCTGCCCAGGGAGGTGGTGGAGTCACTGTCCCTGGAGGCGTTCAAAAAAGGATTAGATGTGGCACTTGAAGACATGGTTTATTAAGTTGTGAGGTGTTGGGTAATAGGTTGGACTTCATGATCTCAGAGGTCTTTCCCAACCTTACTGATTCTATGATTCTAAATATCAGATTAATATAGTGTGGTTTTTACTTGTTTCTCCTACTGTGCACCTAATTTTCATGTCAAAAAGTAAAATAATCGATTACTGCTGTAGAGGTAATAGTGACCATTGTAGAACTGTCTACTTTACAGACTCTTACAAATAACCAAGGGGTGGTACAAACACTTTATATGTTCAGGTCTTAGTTTTCGGTTGTTGGAGGACATTTTTTAGGTCAGGCCTGGAAAGGCCCCCTGCATTGCCTCCAAACACATAGGGTCTATAGGGTATGGTCACTTAAGATACTCTTCCTTTGCATGTCTTGAATCCAATTATTTTTTAACAGTGCTCAGGTACATGGAGCAAAGTGAGACCTTCACCCTCTTTGTGCAATTTTTTTACTGTTTACATTATGGAATAAATTGGTCATAGGAGTGGTCTGATTTTTCCTAATGTGGCTTAGTCACTGAAGGGCATGATACCAAATATTTTGCCAAAATTGGCATTAGTTCTTTTTGAGAATAGGGAATCTACTTCTTTCCAAGTTTTGCAAGTGTGTTACATAGTTGTTAAAGAACCTTCTATGTCTTCATTCTCTGTTTATGTCAGTGTTTGCCGAGCTTGTCAGTGTTCCCACCAGCTTGCTGAGTCTTGCTCCTTGATACTCCTTTTCTTACAGCCATGTGCCTGCAGCCAGTGTCTCAAACCTCTAGTATCGGTGCCAGTGCTAGACAGACCTCTTCGCTTTCACTATTCAACACTTTTAATGTGAGCGTTGGTAGTGTGAACAGAAAAAAATACTCTTCTGCTAATGTATAGACTCTTCATATACGTTAGCTGTGCAACTTTTAACCAGCTTTTTGAATATGTGAAATCTTAGTTCAGGTGATTCAAGTTTAATTTATTAAAATTAGTCACATGTGATGGAAACTGTTAGGAGACGGAAGGTGTAGGTGTGAATGTCAGAGTTCTGCATGATATGCCAAGTGTTTTTGATGCCATGGCCAAATGCATAGCTGTTCTTTGTGGCTGTACAGGTTCAGCAGTGATGCACACTACACAAATAGGAATTTTTATAAAATATTGGGTATCTACCATCTTGCAGATACCACAACTTTATTTTTTTTAACATGTATTTCATAATTTTGCTATTGGTGCAACAGCAGCGCTTTCATTTTTACTGTGTTGAGGGGAGGGAGAAGAAAGGGACCTTTATCAGCGCTCATCTTTACAGCTTTGGTACAGTATTTTGGTGACATTTATGGCATGCTGATCTCTCTCCCTTTCAGAAGAGAAACCTGATTGCTCCAAGGCCCGCTGTGAAGTCCAGTTTTCTCCTCGCTGTCCAGAAGATTCCATCTTGATTGAAGGCTATGCTCCTCCTGGTGAATGCTGTCCACTCCCAAGCCGTTGTGTGTGTAATCCTGCAGGTTGCTTGAGGAAGGTTTGCCAACCTGGGTATTTGAATATATTGGTTTCTAAGGCATCAGGAAAACCAGGAAAATGCTGTGATCTCTATGAATGTAAACCAGGTAAAAGCACACTTTTTCTCTCAATTTTTTTCAATTTTTGCTAACTGTCTGACAATCACAATAACCTATATATGTATAATTGTATCTAATAAAGTGTGTGTAGTCTCTGAACTCTTCAGATTGTTTTTCAAAATTAAAATGATTGTGTGACAGCACCCATTTAAAAAAAAAAAAATAATATATGCTACTTATTTTCTTCAAACATTAATTTAAAATGAGCAACAAGAGAAAAGTAGCCTACTGAGGAATATTGTATTTCTTTAGATGCTGCTAGTGAAAGTCACGTACTTCAAATACTAATTAGATCATGCAGGGGGTTGTTCTTTCATAATAGAAATATATCCTGCACGTAGAAGTAATTATGGTGTCTGTTGTAAGATTTCTCTAGATTATGAACTGATACCATTAAAACCTGGAGAGCTCAAGGATTGTGGAGGACCATAGTGAAATGACTTCACAAAATTCTCAGTGTTTCCCCATTTTCCATTTCATGAGAATATGAATCACCCCTTCTTGTGATTTATTATTCTCAGTGAAGTGGAAGATGTAATGCACTCTTCTTTTTGATCCAGGCTTTGGTAAAGATGAATAATAAAAATAGAGGGATGAAAGCAGACATATAAAATTGTATAATCCAAAATCTTACGTGCAATCAGGTTCAAGTATGCTTAAGCAGTGCTTTTTCTATGCTTGTTTAACATTTTCTTAAATCCTCCACAGAAAATAATTGTATGTTCTCTGTAACTTCTAGTGCTTCTTTGTTTTTCCTAATATCCAATGCAAATCTGCTGGTGTGGAAATGTTAGCAGATAGTTTTTTCTGTCCTGAGTAGCTGAATAAGTCTCTAATTTTTTTTTTTTTTTTTTTTGTATATATAATGTTTTGTCAACCATAGTCTCTTTTTTATGTAGAACTAGCTATACTTTCTTATAGCATAGTTTCCTTGGACTCCTTCCTTGTTATGTTGCCCTCCTATAGGTTTTCTTACGTTTGTCCATACGTCTTTACAATGTGGTGTCCAAAAGAAAACTACTCTTTTGAGTGAATCTTCATCAGCACTAAATACTGTAGAATAATTCTGTCTTTTTTGCAGAATTCAAAATAAGAGATGACTCTTTCGCAAGAGTTATGTTTAGTGAAATGCTGTGATCCCAAGGTGTAGTACAGCTACTACTGAACCACTCCTTGTACATTTTAATTCTCCCTCAGTTTTATCTAGTTAACTTTAGATTATTTATTGGTCAGCACAAATGTTTGCTCCAGTCGTGTCCTCATGACTCTTATTTGCATTCTTATCTTGTAGTTTTCAAATAACTCCACTCAGACTTACATTTGTATGTTACTTCTTGAAGATTGTTGTCAGTATTAGAGAATCTTCAAACTGAATATGTGATTATTGCATTAGAGAATTTATGTAACACTGTGTGTTATTTTCTGAAGGCGTTTATTTTATGTTGTAGGGAGTTACAGTAGAATAGAATTAACCAGGTTGGAAGAGACCTTTGAGATCAAGTCCAACCTATCACCCAACACCATCTCATCAACTAAACCATGGCACCAAGTGCCCCATCCAGTCTCCTCGCAAACACCTCCAGTGATGGTGACTCCACCATCTTCCTGGGCAGCACATTCCAATGGCCAATAACTCTTTCTATGAAGAACTTCTTCCCAACATCCAGCCTAAACCTCCCTCTGGCACAGCTTGAGACTGTGTCTTCTTGTTCTGTCACAGGTTGCCAGGGAGAAGAGACCAACCCCCACCTGGCTACAACCTCCTTTCAGGTAGTTGTAGACAGCAATAAGGTCTCCCCTGAGTCTCCTTTTCTCTAGGCTAGGCAACCCCAGCTCCCTCAGCCTCTCCTCATAGGGCTTGTGTTCCAAACCCCTCACCAGCTTTGTTGCCCTTCTCTGGACATTATTTTCTGTCTTCTCTGCAAAATTCAAAATAAGAGATGACTCTTTCGCAAGAGTTACGTTTATTGAAATGCTGTGATCCCAAGATGCAGTATGGCTGCTACTGAACCACTCTTATTTGTACATTTAATTCTCCTTCAGTTTTATCTAGTTAACTTCAGATTATTTATTGGTCAGCACAAATGTTTGCTCTGATCGTGTCCTTGTGAGGTTAAGAGGTAAAAGTACATGGGACTGGAAAACAAGGAGAGATATATATGTGAGAAGGATAGAAGAGCAGAGAAATATAAGGAAGTGCAGAGCTTTGCAATATAGGTTAGAAACTGAGGGAATGAGTTCTCCTCCACCTTGGAAGGTGATGAAAGTGTGTTTCGTAGTGACTTGAGAGGCTGAGGGTTGTAGGTGGATACTCTTGTGCATTTCTGCAGTGACAGGTGATGAAAAATGTAATGGCTAAATAATCAGTTACAGAGCAAGTAGGGTTTCCTACTTGTTGCACTGCCTTGACCTCACCAGGGAAAAAAAAGGAATGCTCCTAATTATGGAACTGTTAGTCACTATGTAGCCACATCAGTGGCTGTCCAAGTTGACTTTTATAACTTTGTTCTTGGTGTTGCTTTTGTTTACTGTTTAACAGTGGGAAGATTAAAAAGCAAAAACAAGCCCATGCAAGACTGGAGGGCAGGGAAAAAGTATGTGAATGTTGACGAATCTTAGTAGACAAATTACAATACTTACTGGTAAATCTTTGCAATTCTGAGCTCTTATCAGTTTTCAGAGGAGTATCATTTTCCAAGTGAAAACTGCAATTAAATTGCTGAAAGGAAAATAGGAAGCATTTCTTTAAATGCTACAAGTCTTAAAAAAGAGTTGTCTTTCATTTTGAGATCCACTTTGTCTTCTACTTCTCTGGCTTTAGGAATACAGTGATAGAAGACATTGACATTCAGTTCCAATGAACAGTGAAGAAAAACCTTAGTAGCTCAAGTTTACATGTCTATAACTCCAGACTAATTCATCTTAAATGTTCTTGCCTTTTGCTCCATCAATCATCTCACCACAATTGTGGTACCTATTGAGAACAGCTATGTTGTGTTCTTTTGGTTTACTGCAGTTGGTAAGCTCAGAGCGGGGATAACAGTGGTCTGGTACTATAAGCAATACGCTTTGCTCTCACAAGCTGTGTATGACTTCCCAATCATGAGCAGTGAGGTTACTGAATGAGCACTGACTCTAGTTTGTAAGCTGGTAGTTACAGATCTTAAATATTCTCAAAAGTAAGGTGGTTTTTTTCTTAAAGGTTGTTCAAATTAATAATCTCAAATGGAACTGCATAGTGTGCTAACAGTAAAATTAGCCTGTAACAAGATTAGTAGCACTGTGTGCCTCTTTTGCTAAGAAACTAAAGCACTGTGAATAGTGATGTTTTTAAGTCATGTTTGTTGGATGGAGCTATAATCTCATCTAAAAGGTATTTTGCTAAAGTTGTGGTAGAAACTCTAGCTTCAAATTCTGAATAAAGAAAGGTAAACTATTTACTTTGGCAGTTATCCAACAGATGTTTGTTCTACTTCTGATAACTTTCTTGTTGTATGGTGGGAAGCATCATCACTTTGTTTCTGACATCCTTGGGGAAGCATTGGGAAATGTCTGTCATGCTAGAGGTAGCCTCTGTTAAAAAGACTGTTCATTTATCATTCTTCTAGCCATCTTTTTGGCAGAGATTTCACTTACCTTCAGCACCCATACATCCTAAAAATTTCTGCTGCTGAAATGGAAGTTTTATTTTGGTACCAAATCTTGGTTTAAACATAATTGTAAAGAGAATGTGGTTTTTTTGCCTTATTTTTATTCAGTCAGGACTTGATGGAAAGTCTGAAATCACCAACAAAATGCAGTAGGTAGTATATAATGATGCACAGGGAAATAGCTTGTGCTCTACCCTGGTGTAGCTTCAGTGTTGAAAATCAGGTTTGCAATTGTAACAGTCTTACAATAAAGACAGGGGTCAGCAAAAAATGAAGTTTTTGTATGTAGTTGAAAGAAACAGGTTTGGTTCCCCCCCCCCCCCCAGTTGCTTACAGAAATAGCATGTGTGGTGTTTTATTGGAAGCTGCTGTTGAGAATATCAAGATGAGATTGGGAAACAACTGGAGAAAATGAATGGGGAAGAATTACAGATGTATTTCTAATGGAGCTGACATTGTAAAGGGGGGGGGGGGGAAGAGCAAATACAGGAGTCTATGTTGGGAAATGCCTGTGAAAGGGAAGTTAAGCAAATGATTCAGACAGTAATACAGCTGCATTGAAAGTCCAGGAATACCATCTGTTCGTTTTGTATTTGATGCATTCTGAAGTGTGAGGAGATGCAAAAAAGGATTTTTAATTGTCATGAGGAGATACTTCTGTACTTTCTTTTTCTGTCTCCTGGAGCAGAAAGTGTAATAACTACCATTATCAGATGGAGTCAAGTTGTGTTGTGTTATTTGTGAAGGACCGGTTGAAATACATCTGAACTGCAAGGAAAGGGTGTTATGTGATGATCCTTAGCTGATGTAGGATCAGGCTGCATACCCTTGTACTGGATTCTCAGAAAGCTCAGACTTCTGAGTAAAATACAAAGTCTTTCCTGTGCTGAGCCATTGTGTTGTCAGAGATGGACCTGCATAGATAGCTAGCTATATTTTGCCCCAGAACGATACATTCTATTCAGTGAAAAGTTAACATAAGTAAATGTGAAACTTACTACACTTATGTTAAAGTATATTACTTAGAAGTTACTTTCACCTAGATATTAAAATTTACGTGATCAAAGACCTTCAGTTTCATGGTCTACAGTGGAAATCATCTACATCTGTAATAGGGTTTCTGCTATGCTCTTGTGGAAAAAGAGAGTAATGCTCAGATGTTGCTATATGCAAATTCAGTGCATGAGAAAGTTCCTGAAGACTCAGAAGACTGAGTACATCTTCACTGACAGCAAATTGCAACATGTTTGTGCTCTTGAAGATATGAATTTATCAATTTATACAGCTTAAAGCTACTAGGATAAGACAAAAATACTTTCTTTAGACAAACTTTAAAACTTTTAAGCTTATAGTAAAATACATTGTTACAGCTTGTGATAGACCTGTTCCTTAAAAATACACTTTGTAACTATTGGAATCTAAGTAAGATGCAAAAATAACAATAATAGTTTAGTGGTAAATGTTTGAAGTCTTATTTTTTAGGATAGTAATACAGCTGATCTGGGAACATCTTTTTAACTAGTGAAGAATCTGATTATAGGCTGGTTTGTAACTTTTAAGTATTTTCAGCTTATCTGGAAGTTTGGCTCAAAACTTTTTCCTGTTTTAGAAAATCATTTAAATCTGAGAAGTATATAGGAAATTTTTGGTTTTTTTCTTCTTCTTCCAATATTTTTGATCTTGTATCTCTCTTAGCCTTTCCTCACAGGAAAGAGATTAATAGAGCTGGGACTTTAAGCCTGGAGGGGAGAAATCTCAGGGAGATCTCAATATAAAAACCTGAAGGAATGGTTTGAAGATACAGGCAAGCTCTTTTTGGTAGTGCATAATGGCAGGACCAGAGACAGTGGGCACAAACTGAAAAAGCAGAGATTTGCACTGAACATCAGTGAAGTATTTTTTTTTTCACAACAACAATGATCCAGCATCAGCACAAGTTGCTTGGAGAGGTGGTAGGGTATCCATCTTTGGACATACTCAAAAGCTGTCTCGGTACAGTTCTGAGCAGCCATATCTGCATGACTTGGCTTGGGAAGGGGATTGGACCAGGTGACCTCCAGAAGTCCTGTCTACTCTCAGCTGTCCTATGATTGATCTAGTTATGCAACAATAAACATCTCCCAGATCAGAGTGAAGACTGTGGTGAGGTCTGAGCATAGGTAATAAAATTCTGTGGATAGTTTATAAGCTCAGTGCATACACTATGTTCACCAAACCTTACTAATCCCTAAAAAAATTGGAGGGTACTCTGGTACTTGTAAGAGATCAATACAAAATAAGTAAAATCAGTTGAGTCAAACCAACAAGGGAAACCACTGATCCTCGAGGTCTCTTCCAACCTTTGCGATACTGTGATACTGTGACTACAGCCACTTAATTACATTAGAATTTCCTATTTGAATGCTCCTGATTTCTTTGTAGTTTTTCCTAAATTTTTACTTTATTAAAAAGTAAGACTGTTTAATCTACTCCTCAGTGGTTGTGAGCTATATACTAAGAACACTATAGCCATCTGAAAGAATAAGAGCCATTTAGGACCTTAGTTTTAAGGCCTGGTTGCAAGATTAGAGAATTCCTGTGTGTGTTGTGGGGTGTTTGTTTGGGTTTTTTTTGTGGGTGTGGAGGGGTTTTGTTTGGTTGGTTTTGGGGTTTTTTTGCTTGTTTTTTTTTCTTTGTCATTACAGATATATGGGAAGATGGCAGGGAAACAGCTGTGCAATCACACTTATTAGTGAAACTTAGTGGCTATTCTTCCCAGAAAGTTTACCTGGGAAGGAGGAGGGGGCCTTGAATTTAGGGAGGCAGAAAGGTTACTAGTTTAAATTCAGGAAACTGTTAGGAAACTGAACACTGGTAGTTACTTGGCACAACAGAATCATGTGATTGTATTTGTTCTGTACCATCTTTATTTAGAATAGATTAAACCAAACCAGGTTGGAAGAGACCTTCAAGATCATCGCGTCCAACCCATCAACTCATACTGATGAGTTCATGATTCTCAGTACCTGTTGTGATAATGGAGTAACTAGGTGTATATTTCTTACAGAAGAGTTGTTTCAGATGTGTTGTTAATAAATGGAACATAAAATGCTGTAGAGTTTTTTGAAGTGCAGTATTATGGGATTAAGAAAAATGCTTACCTTCATAAGCTTATGAAGGCATACAGAAGTTAATTCAGTAATTGCCATTGTCAAGATGAATAACTGGAATCTTTTTATTTCAATGACTTTCTGCATTGCTTCACAAAATGGGCTTTATTTAAATTTGTGTGTTTCGTAGTGAGAACTTTTTGAACTTGTCAGGTTGCCCTGATTCAGCAGATGGCTTAATTTC
Organism: Melanerpes formicivorus; assembly: GCF_026170545.1. Classification (NCBI taxonomy): domain Eukaryota; kingdom Metazoa; phylum Chordata; class Aves; order Piciformes; family Picidae; genus Melanerpes; species Melanerpes formicivorus. The sequence goes on from NW_027142354.1 coordinate 35,975,150, forward strand.
CCAAATAACTGGAAAAGGCAGATTCTGAATGTTGCTTATATGGAAGATACTTGTCTACTTTGAAAGTTAATGGTCTTGAGAACAAACCTACTAGTTTTAACCTTCATGAGCTGCAAACTGGTTTCATTGAACTTCTGCTTTAATGTCAGTGTTTAATGAAATATGTAATTCTGAGAGTGATGACCAATTGAATTATTATTGCAGGATACCTCTGAGAACTGAGAATCAAGCCTGAAAAATGTAGGACTAGAAGACCAAAAATGGGACTTTGAAAGGCATCAGCTCTTGCAAGAATTGTGGTATAGCATTGCCAAGCTGCTTTTGCACTGCAGTAAGCAGCTTTAGTAGTGTCAGTACTGAAGCGTAGTTCAATCAGTAATTGGGAATATTATACTGCATACTCTGATTAACTTACTGTTCATCCTGCCTATTGACTCAAAAGGTTGCTTATTTCTTTAATGAGGGAATGGTGTTTTGTTCTGTACTTTCTTATAATTATGATAAGGGGTAGCAAAGAGTTTGAGCTGGTATTGTTACCAGGAGAGTTTTAGGACCAAAGATGATGATGTATTTCGGCTTTACTGAGTGACTCATAGGATTGAATGGTTGGATTGGTTGATGGGTTGGACGCGATGATCTTGAAGGTCTCTTCCAACCTGGTTTATTATTTTTATTATGTTCAGCCTGATATTGATTCATTCCCCCCCTGCACTTACTGCTTTCCAAAAAGCATCTCTTTTACTAGTTATGTGTAATTCTTGTTAATGCATATAGATTTGGTAATTTGCATTTCTTCATATATGTATATATAAAAGATACGTGAATATATATATTCAACATATATAAATTCCTAAACAACAATCTGATGGGACAATGGTTGACAGTGTTTATATGTGTAGGCATAAATCCACAGTGTATCTTTTTTTTATCTATTTATTTATTACCTATAACCCTGGCACTTCACTTTTCTGAACAGACTTTAATCAGGAAAAAAATTGAACAGTGAATTATTAACTGTCTTAAAAACTTTGGGGAAAATACCCAGTATATTTCTAGTAACTAATATTACTCGCAGGTCTAATCATTAAGGCTGCCTGTCTAACTTGTATAATTTTTATTTTTTTTTATTAACTAGTAATACTTCAGTTGCTTCCCAAGCCAATTTTTAAAAGTGGATCTAGAAGAGAATGAAATTCTGTATAAGTTACCTGCAGAGCGTGCATTCATTGAGTAATTTTTCTGACTCAAGTTAAGACTGCATAACTGATTGCTTATGATGAAATAATTTGCAAAAAGCTTATAAAGTGCACGCAAAGTAAATTTTCTTCTTCCTTTCTTTCATAGTGTTCAGTGTGGATTGCAGTACAGTTGAATGTCCTCCTGTTCAACAAGTTGTTTGCCCTCTGGATAGCTATGAAACTCAAGTCAGGCTGACAGCTGATGGCTGCTGCACCCTGCCAACAAGGTTGGTATCTTGATTGGTAATTATTTTTAACTTACTCTCCATAATTCAAGTACTACTAATACTAACATACTTTTGTATACTTTACTGGGATACTAACATACTTTTGTGGCAAGAAATGTTAATCCAGAATAAAAAATACATGAAGTGGATTAAAGGTACATCAGGCTAACAGAAGTACAAAATTTATCTTCTTGAATCGGAATAGAATTTTGCTTAGTACAACTACATGAAGCTGACTTTTGCTAAAATGATTTTGTGCCTCTAGATTAATGACTTCTCTTTCTTCCCCCTCCCCCTTTTTTTTTTTTTTTTTCTGGTTGGTGGGGTTTTTCCAAGATAGTAAATTAGTTTTACAAAAGTGTACTTATTTGAGAAACTTCTGAAGGTCTTTGGTGTCAAGTAATTGAAACAGAGATAGCAGATGATGTGCTGGAGAAAATCTAACCTAGTTAAAGCAAAGTGGGTTTTATATGTGAAGATGAGTATTAGAAGCCAAAAGGCAGTGGCTACCTGGAACTGTCAGGAAAAAAGTTTCAAGTACTCACTTCCATTTTATTCTGTTGTTGTTTAGGTAGTGTTACAAATAAAGAGGGATAAGGTAGGGAATTAATAAAAATATAAATTATTCGTCTCTGCCTCCCACCTAACTATATACAGAAGTTATTGAAGATTATAAAGGTTTTGTGTTTGGTTGAGAATGTCTCCTCAAAGTAAGAATGATTACAAATAGTTTGAGAAACGGTATTTGGAAAAGATAGATCCAAAAGCCATGTGTTACACCTACTAACTGGGAAGTTAAGAAGTTCCCAGAGACCTTAGGAATACATCAATTGCTCACAATGCTGTTGCTCGTGGATTGTAGGAATTTCTCTTCTGTCTCTTTTTATCAGAAAATCCTCCTGAACTGCTTTGCTGCTTATGATCCATGTGTATGGTGTGCAAAACCCACGAAGAGCCTCATGCTCTCTGTAGCTGACTTGTTTTATGCAACCAGCTAGTTTTTATCAGAATTGTCACCAGACAAAGGCTAGAACTCATAAACCATCAGTTCTCTGCTTAACCACGCCCAAAACATGCCCAGACTTGACCCTGCATGAGGTCTGTGCCTGGCAGGACACATGGCTTGGGGGAAGGGCCCATGTGAAATCCACCAATCCCCAGGCCTGGGAGCAGGAGGCAAATTTAAGCAAAAAGAACTATCAAAAATAATTTGCATGAAAAAGAAAATGTTTGCTGTAGACATAAGCAGTTGGTTTATTTATTGTGAAAGTCTGTGCACCATACAATATTGCCATATTCTCAGCTTCTAGCAAGATTAAAGGAGTGGTAAACTTGAAAGGAATTCAGAAAGTAGAAAATGGCAAAGGCAATGAATTGTGCATCTTCTTGCTTGGATATCCTTTAGGTACACATATAATATGGTGATTTGTTTGAAGCTGCTGTTTCCATGAAATATGGAGGTCTCTTATTGCATAGTAAGATAAAAATATGCTTACTGGGGGGGAAAAAAAAGTCAGGAAAACTTCATATACTGCAGTAATCCCATCTATTAAAATCTGAAAATATATTTTTAAACTTTTCAATCGTTGTTCATAATTGTAGAATACACATAGTAATTTGCTATTTAAACATATATTGTCCTATTCAGTGAACGCTACAAATGTTCTTCCATTCAGAATTATTGGTTGTGGGTTTTTTCTTTTGCTGTTTCCTTGAATGTTCCGGTTAGACCACAGTATGAATTTTCAGTACCCTCCTCTTATTCTTAACATTCTCATTGGATAATAGTTGATTAGGTGGTGTTGGATGATAGGTTGGATGTGATGATCTTGAAGGTCTCTTCAACCTCGTTTATTCAATTCTATCAACCTTCCTAGAATTATGATAATTTCTTGTTAGTTGAGCACTGTCCTGGTGGGTTGGGATTGCACAGCAGGCTGTAGATTTTAACTAGTTATTGTACCAACATTGCTGCCAGTATAGCTCAGCATGGAAGAAAAAGATACCAAGACCTGTATTTGGAAAGATGTTATCAAGTCAAAGAATCTATCTCAGATTAGATTTTCAGAAGTTCCTAGTTCACATTGACACTTGGAAACACTGACATGATAGAAAACTTAGGTTGGAAGTAAAAATCTATCATTACATTTGTTTCATCTTGCTGTATTAAAAACTGATGTACAAGGCAAATTATTTTTGTTTCCCCAAAGTAAAGTTGTGTTCTATTTTTCTGCAGTCTAATGTAAGGTTTAGTTTGACTTTTCTTTCCTTTTTTTTTTTTCTGGCCTTGAGTGGAGGGGATGAAAAAATAGGCACTACATTCTCTGTAGTTGGTAACTTCTGTGTTCCTTCTATTAGGGAATACAGAGTACCAAGACAATAAAATTTCATTTTTCAGACAGATGATCAGTTGGACATGTTTTCTGTTTCTGGCACACACTGACAGAACTGATCTTGCACCTAGAGCAAACATGTAATCAAAAGAATCTTTTTCTTTCTTTGATAATATGTGAAACTGTAACCAGTTGGCTTGCTGGGTGTTAACTGTAACTGATGTGTGAAACCTTGTTGTGCATTGTGATAAAACTAGTATTCCTGTCTCCTGCTCACAAAGACTCCAGTTACACAAACAGGCTTGACTTACTAGGTACAGGTAAATTGCTCTGAAACCTCTTTGAAATCCGATTGCTGTGCATTACTAGGACTAGAGTTGAACAATTAAATAGAGCTGAGATAGATGAATTCTGAGCTTCTGAAGTCTTATCACTACTTCTGATTTTTTTCTTAATCTCTCTGTCCTCCTTGATGTGTAAAACTGAAAAAAGCCCCACACCAGAGTGTGCAGGCAGATTGAAACAATTACAGGTGTCCTACACCCCTCTATTACTTATTTTTCTGGCTTGTTCTGTGTTGCTGTATGTAGTTGCTGGTTGCCAAATTGTCAGATTTCTTTAATTCAGCAAAAGCAATAATGCTCTTTAGAATAGAACAGATGAGGAGGAAAGAAGAAAGCTTATTCTGTCAGTAATAAGATCATATAGATGCTTTACTTGTGTGCCTGCTAGAAATCCATTTAATTGTTTGTATTTTAATATATTGCTCTGCTTCTTAAGGAAGATAGTCCCATCCATCTAGGTTAAGAACTGGCCAGGTGGCTGGGCTCAGGGTGATGGTGAATGGTGCCACATCCAGTTGGCAGCCAGTCACTAGTGGTGTCCCCCAGGGAACAGTGTTGGGCCAAATCATGTTCAATATCTTCATTCATGATCTGGACAAGGGGATTGAGTCCATCATCAGAGAGTTTATAGATGACACTGAGCTGGGAGCAGGTGTCAAGCTGTTAGAGGGTAGGAGGGCTCTGCAGAGAGATCTTGACAGGCTGGACAGATGGGCAGAGTCCAACAGTATGAGAACTAACAAGTCCAAGCGCCAAGTTCTGCACTTCAGCCACAACAACCCCATGCAGTGCTACAGGCTTGGGACAGAGTGGCTGGAGAGCAGGCAGGCAGAAAGGGACCTGGAGGTACTAGTTGACAGTAGGCGGAACATGAGCCAGCAGTGTGCCCAGTTGGCCAAGAAGGCCAGTGGTATCCTGGCCACTATCAGGAATAGTGTGGCCAGCAGGAGCAGGAAAGTCATTGTGCCCCTGTACTCAGCACTGGTTAGGCCACATCTTGAGTACTGTGTCCAGTTCCGGGCTCCTCAATTCAAGAAAGATGTTGAGATGCTGGAATATGTCCAAAGAAGGGCAAGCAAGGCTGGTGTGGGGTCTGGAGCACAAGCCCTATGAGGAGCAGCTGAGGGAGCTGGGGTTGCTTAGCCTGGAGAAGAGGAGACTTAGGGGAGACATGATGGCTGTCTACAACTACCTGAAGGGAGGTTGCAGCTGGGGGTGGGGAGGGGTGGGGCAGGGGGTAGGTCTCTTCTCCTAGGCAACTAGCAACAGAACAAGAGGACACAGTCTCAAGCTGTGCCAGGGAAGCTTTAGGCTGGATGTTAGGAAGATGTTCTTCATAGAGTGGTTGCCCATTGCAGTGGGATGCCCGGGGTGGTGGTGGAGTCACCATCACTGGAGGTGTTTAAGAAAAGACTGGATAAGGCACTTGGTGCCATGGTTTAGTTGATTAGATGGTGTTGGGTGATAGGTTGGACTGATTAATTCTGTGATAACCCTCAGTCATGTGCTGTAGGTAAAGATATTACTTGAAGGGAGGAACAAGGCATGGGGATAATCAGAAAAGAAAGATTAGACAAAGGTTTGAGGGTAGAGAAATATATGTATTAAAGAGACAGAGCAAAAGTGGAAACTTCACAATTACTTGGAACATGAAAATAAAACCATTTGAATTCGGGCTCAATTTTTCCTCATATCTGAGGAAACATTAGGGCCTTATATGTGAAGCCAAGGTCTCAATCCCACATGAGAGATGCATTTGAAAACTGTAGAAAAAGTCAAAATGCAGCTTTATGGATGAATGACTACACTGAGAAAAGGGGTGGCTTTCCCTTAATTCAGGAATTTCATACCAAATTTATGATGAAATATTAACATTGCATGGACTGTTATTCAGTTTAGAATCACCTAAATCCACGTCATATCTGGTATTTAACCTTTAGAATTAAGGTCAAAAGAAGTGGCACTGTGTGTTTGAGAACAGTTTATTAAAAGCAAAGTGTGTTTCATGAGGTTATAGTCTTATTTTTATTTTCAGGAAATTACAATTAATTACTTACTTTACTGACACTAAAAGGGATTTATACCATCAGAACCACAGAGTAATCAAGGAGAACATCACAGTTAAGGATGGATGGCATGTCACTGACTTGGTTAACAAGTAGCTGACAACTTCACATACAGCATAAGCATATTGACAGCTCTCACACATAATCTTTACTAGTTTCCTGTATGTAATATGCTAGGAGAAGAGACATCTTTGGGTCTAGTCTTAAGTTGGAATTTGTTTTATAAGCAAGTTCTTCAATGCATATTCATAATATTGAAAACTTCTCCCGTAATGCCAGAGGAAAAGGGGGAACAATTGTCCTGTTTTGATTTAGAATAGAACTAATCCTTCTCAGCTCAGTCTCTTCTAAGTAACTGTACTTTCTGACACTAAGAATTTGGTTTTGCAGAGAGTGTCTGCTTCTAGCATCAGTTTCTAGTTAGTACTAGTACTACTTTCTAGTTAGTACCAAGGATTGACCTGCAGACAAGGTCACTGCTAGATCTTGTGTACCATGTTAGGGGTGCAGAGCAAAATGCTGTATCTTCAGGGAGGAGCACACAGGACAGGTGACCCTAAACTGACAAGGTATTCCATTCCATATGTTGTATTCAGTATCAAGGTGAGTAATCACAGGAGTCAAGCTCCCTTCTGAAATGGCCAGCATCCTAGGAGGAATCTCTGTATTCTGCCTTCAATCCCAATCCACAAGTTTCTGAATCTAGTACCAGAATCCAGCTCCTGAATGCAGTTCCTGTCTGATGTTTTGTTTAGTCTGGGACTGCTGCTGCAGCACCTATGGCAACAGTGACTAATCTCCATTAGAGGAGTTGGGTTCAATATTGGCTTTGTATATATTTGATTTTATTGTTATTCATTTAATCAGTTTCAGTTTGCTTTTCCAAACTCTAAGCCTCCCTTAATTCCTTCCCTTTCCTATTGGAAACTGAGAAACATTAATAGACACCTTCTGTCATTCACTTAGTGGCCAACTCAGCTGTTAACCTTTGACAGAAGCAAACAAACATCTGATACTCTTAAGCTCTTGTACTTCCATTCAGAGCTTACCTGTAGTTTCACATTGATTCATAATACAGTGCTGCAAACAGAACACCCTACTGATTTACTATTGGTATCAAAATACTGGTTGCTTCAGCTTTTATTCGACTCTCATGAGACACCTTAAGTTTCCACTCCTTATGTTAGGAAGGCTAAATGATGTCTGTATTTGGTTTTCATAAAGATGTAGTCTTCACCAAGCAGCTTACCAAATTAAAATGTATTAGAGGTCTCCCAGAGAATAAGTTGTCACAGTTTCATTGATGTTTGTCATCTTCTGTTACAAAGCTAAATGAGGAGATGATCAGTGTGAAGTATGCAGAATCTATTTTCTTCAGATGTTTCCAGTTTTTCTGTTGTCAGTTAATTTTGTTTACATTCTCAGATTCTTTTGCAAAAATCTGTTTGTAAGTGTAAACTTTTATCAAAAAGAGTCTGAGAAATGGACTGTGACAATAGGAGCTCAGATTGGTGTTGGCTTATATCTTTATTTCTTACATGTTTTTGTAAATTTTTGATAGGATTTTATACAACAGAGATGTCACATTTGGATAACTTTGCACCAAATATATTTGGGGTTTATTTTTTTCTTCCTGGCTGCTCTCAATTAGAATAATTTAGAAATTTAGTCTGTACTAGTGTAGTGATTTGAATCAGAACAAAACAAACCAATGGGTTAACCTGGCTGTTTTCACAACACAGACGTGAGGGAAAAGTAGCACAGAAATTTGAGATTGAGGCAAAAAAAAGTGAGATAAGAATAGAGTTTATGGGTCAAAATCAGAAAAATATAGTACAAAATGCATAATTACATTAGCTGATTTGCAGAAAAAAGCATGGCACAAAGCAGAAGCAAGCAAGCCTGAAGCCCAAGGCAGAAAACTGCTCCACCATCCCTCCTTGTCCTGCAGCCATCCTAGTGGAAAAGAGAAGCACCCAAGAACCTGGAACTCAGAAGCAGCAACTGGAACAGGAAGCCTCCCATGTTGCAATCTGAGCTTCAAGCCCCATAATACTTTGCTCCAGTTAGTACTTTCACTTTCTGAAGCTGGCATGACTGCGGCACGGTATGAATAAGAGTGGCAGGTTCAATTCAATCCATGACAACTGCATCTTCACTTCTTGTTCTAGCTTTATCCTTCTGTTTCTCTGTGCGTTTCCTTTCATGTAATCTACATATAATCTTTTCTCTAGCACCACTTTCCATTCTTCCTACTGTTTGCTTGTTACAAATCTGGTGATTTCAAGATTCATTCAGAGGTCTATTATCTCAGAGGTCTTCTTAATTATGTTGTCATATGGTTTACTTCACAAAATGAAAATGTATCCCCTTCTCCAAACTACTTAGCATTGAAGAGCGTTTCCTACACCCATACTTCCCCAGATTTTGGAAAGGAGTCAGTCCCAATGAGTTAGTTCACGATCCTTTACCTGCTGAGATGAATTCTTCCATCATGCACATCTTGGCTTGAATATCTTTCTGCTAACACCAAAAGCCTCAATATGGTCTAGATTAGAAAAACTCGTAAATAATTGAGATAAATTTATCCTTCAAAATCTCCAGTATATTTCCTATCTGAGTTTTAGCTTTAAAAAAGCAGTTTCAAGGCTGATACGGTGAGACAAGGAAGGGAAGAACAAAAATAAATGAAGGGCAATAGAAACAGGTACAAGTTGCAGAAAGAAACTTTTAAGAGCAATGAACTGCTTAATAACCTAAATGAAACAGGAATACAAGTCCTGATGACTATTTCACATGTCACAAAAGTGAAAATGAGCTTTTTGCAGATAGTCTTGCAGTTCTGTAGCCCAAAAGGATTGGGCTTGAGGAATGACTTTGAATCAGATCATTTCACTATCACTTAGTGTTATGGCTTTAGTGTTTCCACCTCTTTTGCCTTCTCCCTCCCCTCATACCAAGAGATAAAACAGGGAGGATAAAAAGGGCAGGGAGTTTTTCTAGTTGACTTAGCAGAATATTTAATCCTCCACTACAAAAGTACCAGGTTATGTCAGTGTATATGAAAGAGAACGAAAGGGAAAATACCATCCAGAAATCCTGAAAACAAGTGAAAGACCTCTGCATGCTCAGGACCCAGAAAGTGAGACAGCAACCCAGAATCCCCTGTCCAGAATGGTAATGCCCTACAGTCATAAAATGCCACAAATTCATGATTTCTGGTAGTGGGGAATATCAGTCTTTTTTTCAAACTACCACACTTAGTTACAGGTAGCTGGATGTCATTGCAAATACAAAACTCTCCATTGGCTTGAGTAGCATAGAGGATTAGGATTATAGGGGTTTTGTTTGGAATAAAACCTCTAAAGCAGTGTTTGTGGTTTTTTTTTTTTTAAATTAATTAGTCATAGAGCTTTTCTTTTCCTTGTTTGATAGCTTTTACCCTGTTGTTTTTTCTTTATATGTGACTAAAGCATCTCAATCTGGGGCTGCTGTGAATGTCAGTGCCACACTTTGACCTGTAGTACGGTAAGGAAGTGAAATGTACTTGACCAGCAAAAATATGAGTTCTATGGATGACTCACTAAAATACTGGTTTATATTGTAAGCACCTACTCAGTCCCTTTGAAAGGCTGAAGGGGCAATTTGTGCAAAGTGTGCATTTTGTTTTCCCAAAGCATGAAGGACCCTGGGGTGATAATTCTCTCTCCTGCTCCCTCTTTCTCTTTTCTCTCTCCCTTTTCCTTTTTTCTTCTGTTTTGTTTCTAAGTACCTCTCCTGCTCTCTTTCCCCCATTATCTTTTTCTCCCCCTTTTCTTTCTTTCTTTCTCTGTTTTGTTTGCTCCATTTTCTCTCTCTTTAATACTTAGTCTTGTCTTGATGTATGACCTTGTATGTCTTAATTTCACTCACGGGAATGTTCAACACAACCATGTCTCCTTCCCAACATCCAGATCGAGATACATGGATAATTTACTGTCCACCAGGACTCCTAGGTCCTACTCTTCTTTCCAGTAGGTCCACCCCTAATCTGTACTGGTACCTGGTGTTACTCCTTCCCAGGTGCAGGACTCTACACTTAGAACCTTGTTCAACTTAATTTAATTCCTCTTCACCTAGCTCTCCAACCTGTCCAGACCTTGCTGAATGGCAGCAAGAAGATTAGGCTGCAGAAACACCTCCTAGCAGCTTTTCACTACAAGGGGGCCTACAAGGAAGATTGGGACAGTCATTTTAGCAGGAACTGTCAAATTGGAACAGGGGGTAATTCTTTTAAAATAGGGAGATTTGGAGTACAGGAAGAAAGTCCTTACAATGAAGGTGGTGAAACGCTGGCACAGGTGGCATAGAGTTGTGGTGGTTGCTTCATCCCTAGAAACATTCACGGTCAGGATGGGCAGAACTCTTGAGTAACCTGATTCTAGGTGAAGTTGCCCCTGCTTATTACAAGTAGGTTAGACTAGATGACCTTTAAAGCCCCCCTGCAACCATTCCATGATTATCCTTCCTAAACTTTTACAGAATTGCTTTCATGGATATGAGAAGGTGTTTAATATCATGAATGTCATGGGAAGGCTAGATGTGAAGTAATTACTGGATTTTCTTTTTTGCTTTCAGATAAGAATGGGGACATCAAGTTAAACAATCAAATAATTGGTGGGGAAGGTTGGGTGGGGGGCTTGCCTTTTTGTGGTTGTATTTCAGGGTTGTTGTTTTTGTCCACTTGTGTATGGCAAATTCATCCCTCATGTCTTAGTTTGAGGGAGGTATGTCATTCAGGAGTAAAAATTGGAATTACAGGAATATTGAAGTTATTCAGCTATTTACAAAATCATTTGTGAGTGGTTTTTGACCTGAGGTACCTAGGAATTGTGTTTTATTTATAAGAGGATCAGATATTTATAATTCCTTATTTAAAAGTAGTGAAATAAGAAAAGAAATAGATTCTTGTAATACCATATTACTAGCATTTATATAACATCTTCACTAATATCTCATCTTTGGTTTTGAAATGTGTTTTATATTATGAAGGGCGAAGCTGATAAACCTAAGGAAAGAGTTAACTGAGGTGTACATAGTGATAAAAAAATAAGGTATCTTCAACAGTGTATAACATGAGCTGGTACTGCAAAATATGAGAAAAATGCAGCATTGGACTGCCTTATTGTTTTGTTTCACGTACTGATGAATTCAAAGGAGTTAATGTAAACACATGTCAGTTCATGGCCAAGTCAGTGTACTTGGCCAGTGATTGTGTGCCTACATGGCATGACTTTTCTGTCACTGTCCTCTTCCCATCTAATCCAACTGGGAAATAAACCAGTTGATTAAACATCAGTCATAGGATGAAATTCCATCTCTTAGTCAAATGAACTCTTTGGATTCAAATAAGCCTGGAAAGATGTTAATCTGCTTGGTGTGAATGCCGATTTTATGATTTAATTTTTTATCCCTTTGCTTAGCATCAATTTGTTATTTTCTAATGCTAATAAAATTCAAAAGATGCTCAGAAACATTTTTCTCACACATTATCTTCAATAGAAAGCTAGATACTTGCCTTTTGTAATATTTAAATGTCCCCCCCTCCCATAAAAGATCACTACATTCATAAAAAAATGCACTGTTATACTTGGTATCTGTTATTAACAATATCCAGAACTTTAGAAAGGAATTCTTACCTTGGAGCGCACTAGCTTTGATTTATTTTTATTTTTTTTTTTGTGGAAGTAAACCCTCTGGAGAACTGAAATAGGAAGGACTTCCATGTGTCATGTAATTCATATAGAAGTGATGCAGAACTTTAGAGCATTTGGAAGTGATCCAATAATAAACATTGTATGCAATTTCCACAGTTCTTCTACCATCTCTTTCTATAGGTTTGTTACTGATTTCCAAAATAAAATACTAAAAGCTTTCCAGGAAAAAGAATTATTTTCATCACTGACTTGATTATTTCTGTCTTGAAGAAACTCCAAAAGTTAAAGATTAGGCCATTTATATTACTTTAAGAGGTTACATTCCTCAGTCTGTGGAGCACAGGTTAATGAATATAGTCTTTTCTTTATGTACTGAAGTTTCTCATAGTCAGTTGTTGACATTTTTAGGGTTACTGTTGTTGGGTTTTTTTTCTTTTTTTAACCAGAGATGGTTCCTTTTACCAGACAGGATGATTCTCTAATTTCAAAATTTCAATACATGCAACTTCTTCCTCAGGATTCTTGGTTCCTTTCAGGCCATCCTACCACCTTTTCAGGCTGTACTCCATGTAGTCTATTGCATGATTCAGATTCTCCTTTTCCTCTCTCTGGACCTTCTTGTTAGGAGACATTGTACTGTCTTACAGGAGTGTTCTTCCTTGTTAAAAGGACATGTTCTTGACTTGAGTGCTCTGATGATATAACATCCCAAGAAATGTTTTCTTATGGCCTGTGTGAATAAGGTGTGTGAGGAGCAGATACTGAGTGTGAACACTTTGATACTTCAAATACTGATCTCCTTTTAATCTTGGAAGCTTTGCGTGTCACTGTGTTATTGAATAGTGCAAGTCTAATGGTGTTACTGCAGGGTGTGTGAAAAGAGAAGGCAGCATATAAAGTTGTCTTCTCTCTGGGAGTGTTTCCTTGTAGTTAATTCTGCTGTGTCTGTTTTCCTTAGGCAAGTTAAAGTTATATAGGGAGCAGCTCAGGAGCAACACTGTGCCTTTGATCAGCAGTTTGAACAGCTAAAACTTGCAGAAGAGAGGAGCCATGGCAACTATGAGCAGCCATATCACAATCTTGCCTGTTAAACTGCTTAAAACTTGATGCTTAATGCTGAGGCTCAGATACACACACCCTGCAGGTGCATAGCTGCCTGTGATAGAGCACAGAATTGGACTACAACTTCTCTTTCATCTGTGCCTCTTCTCTAAAAGGTGTTTCAGAGAACTCTGATACTATAAAGCTCATTTTACTCTCTTACTGAGAATGGGATTGTTTATTCCAGATGTTGTTGTTTTGGCAGTGTGACAGCTATGCTTGGCCACCAGAATTCCGTGGGTTTTTTCCTGAAAGATTTATGTGTCCAAAACAATGTTTTCTATGCTAATAGCCTGGACGATAGTCAAAGGTTTTTGTAGCAGAGCTGGCTGAAAAGAATGCAGACTGTTTTAAAGTCCATATGAGACCATTTACTACTTTGACATTCTCCTATATATGGATTGTTTCTTATCCAAATGAGAAGTAATTTCATAAAATTTTGAATGTTGGGTTTTTGTTTATTTATGCTGTGAATGAGTATGCCAAGCTTTGATTACTCTGAAGGGGAGAGACCCTTTTCTGCAGAAAGGAACATTGGGTCCCAACAGTCTTTTAAATATCTTTTTCAGTCTTTCCTCTGGAAGGTTTCCTATCTTAAGTTACTTAGTCTAATGATTCATACTTTTTTGGTTTTGGGTTTGGGGTATTTCTAAAGCATTTGGGAAGAAAATGAGTGGGAAAAGTCATTAATGATTTTATATTCTTCTGCAACTCAATCAGTAATAATGAATGTGAAGCAAAGAATAGAGAAGGTACAGGCGTGTCTGTAAAAGCTTGTTGTGAAAGCAATGAAACTAAAGGTGGTAATTTCATTTTGTGAGATGTGGAAAATGAGGTCCCCAACAGTATCTCTACCACATGTGCCATTTTCTGTAGGAAAGACATGAATTTTCAGAAAGTCTGATCTACCTATTTTCCTTTGAAACCTAGTGTTTTTATCTAGGCTTTTAATACCAATTTCATATTGTCTGTACTTTTGTTATATATATTTTGAAAGACTCTTTTCTGTTCATTGCTAGAGATTGTCTTCCTTCCCTTCCCCATAAGTGTCATCCTTTTATTTGGGCCACAAGAGATGATTTCATGGTACAGGGTTCTGTAATATTGCTTAGAGTCCTCTTAAAGGGAAGCTGTTGTCACAAAAGCTTTGGGCTTTTTGATCACATGTAGTAGAAGTCACAATACATTTTTTCCCCTTTTACAGAGATGCAAAAGGAATGGCATGCAGTTAAGGAAATAATTAGATTTTTTTTTTTCCTTTGTATTTACAGAAAAATTGTGAAAATGTCAAACAGAGGTATGGTAAATAAAACTTTGGGTCTCAGGTTATCTTAGAATCAACAAGGTTGGAAAAGACCTCAAAGGTCATCAAGTCCAACCTGTCACCCAACACCTCATGCCTACTAGACCATGGCACCAAGTGCTGTGTCCAATCCTCTCTTGAACATCTCCAGGGATGGCGACTCCACCACCTCCCTGGGCAGCCCATTCCAATGGCTAACAACTCTTTCAGTGGGGAACTCTCTCCTCACCTCCAGCCTAAACTTCCCCTGGTGCAGCTTGATATGCATTGCATTATTTTTTTTCAAAGACTCATTTATCCCTGTAGAGTAACATGCTGCTATAAAGCAATGTTTCAAGAATCATTTTCAGACAGTAAAGATTCCATGGGATTCCTTGACTTCACTTGTATTTCTTCTTGCAAACTTCTTTTTGAGTAATACCTTAAAGTGAAGAATACATTAATGTTGCCTAACTTTCATGAGGTAGAAGGCATAGAGACTTAAATTCTGTGGAGAAGTCTCTCTCTCATTCATTAAACACTAGTCTGAGAGGAAGTTACTATTAGGCAATGAAGAAGATAGGCATGGTAATGAGGAGCCAAACAATTCTTTTCAAGCATAAAGAATAGGCAAACATAAAGTGCTGATGATACTTGGGGTGATTTAGTGGGGAGGCTGTCTTGGAATACTTGAAATATTTGATGTGGCTCTTATTTTCATTTATTTTATTTGTAATTGCAAGATCTGTTGCTGAGTTATTTTTATTGTTGTTGGGTTTTGTGTTTTTCTTCTGAAATTAATGTGTATTTGTAGTATGCTAAATTAGTCTAGAATTGTTTTTAGCAGAAACTGTGATTTGCAACTGAAAAATGTGCTATTCTATGAAGTTTCTCAGCTATGATATTTGCAGATTTCTCTTTGTTAATTTTGTCTTTCATTTTATTGAATCATTGATGCATATTCCTATAATGTCTGTCATTATGGGCCAGAACTGTTAAATGTAAAGTTTTCAAAACTTTTAAGTGTTGGACTTCCAAAATGTTATGGTAAACATAAAGCAAAGAATCTGGACTCATACATAACTAGTGTTATCTACATCTTGTCTTCCAGTTCTCTAGGCTGTGTTCATAAATAAATGAATACTACTTACATGGAAAAAAATACTTTTGTTTTTTTTTTTTTTTTTTAGTATGTTCCAGTCTCTAGAGCTAACCACAGAATTTAGTATACTTAGCCTCCCACATTATTTGGCATCCTAAATAATTGGTTGCCCTTCTGCAAACCAAGGGCAGCACTATCAAAAACTGAAAGAGAACAAGAACATGCAATTATTTTCATTTGGTTGGGATATGGTGTAGTAGTGGCCCTGGCATAGTTAGGTAATGGTTGGACTTGATTGTCTTAAAGATCT
Organism: Melanerpes formicivorus; assembly: GCF_026170545.1. Classification (NCBI taxonomy): domain Eukaryota; kingdom Metazoa; phylum Chordata; class Aves; order Piciformes; family Picidae; genus Melanerpes; species Melanerpes formicivorus. The sequence continues at coordinate 35,990,849 of NW_027142354.1, forward strand.
TTTCCAACCATAGTGATTCTGTCATTTAATGATTCTATGTAGCCTTCCTTTTTCTTGAATTAATCCCTATATAAAACTAGGTATATTATGGTTTCCTAATGAAAGAACACTCATCTCATCAATGGGTGCGGTTACTGCTATTAGTGTTTTACCAGTTTTGATTTTTTAGAGAGAATTGGAGGAGCAGTCTAATTTTGCAGATTCAGAGAATGCAATTCTTTTCAAACAATCTGGAATTAGTTTTCTATGTCGCTACATACAGACCCAGAGAAGAGTTGGGTTAATAAAAGATGATTCTAAGATATGTTAACACTGGAACTTAAGTTCTAGCATGCCATATTCCTCTTGCTTATTCTTTCCCCTTATGCATGGCTTAATATATTTATGGAGTTTTCCTTTGATTTCAGGTGTGAGTGTCTCTCTGGTTTATGTGGTTTCCCAATGTGTGAGGCAGGCTCCCTTCCCCAGATAGTCTCACGTGGCGATGGAACACCTGGGAAGTGCTGTGATGTCTTTGAATGTGTCAATGGTATGTGAAGCTTTCTCTTGTACCTGGGGAGGATGATTTTATCTGGCTGTGGGAGATGCTAGCCATTTGGTTATTTATACTATGTTGCAAGATCTAAGAGAAATAATTTTCTTGATGTATGTTGATGTAAGAAGCAACTGGAAGTTCAGCTGGAGGCACTTAAGTGGGAAAATCTGTCATTTGAAAGTTGCCATGTCTCTTTGATTTCTAAAGCACGTTTTTCTGTGACCCAGGGAATTACAGCTTTAGCACGACTCCCTCACTTCATATTTTTCAGTTACTCCTTTGCCAGTGGCAAACACTAGAGAAGTTAAATTTTTGCTAAGTACTGCAACAAGTTGCAGTACTGTAAGCAAGAGCACTCTGTTTATAGACTTATAGGGTTCATTTTAATAAACTTTTCCAAAGTAATTTTTACACAGGTGTATAGCCTTCAGAAATTCTGTCAGGGTAAGAACAGGCTGGTTTCCATTCTTTGATTTCTGAGGAAATGTTTAAAAACTTTGAATTTGTTATGCAAGTGACTATATCTCAGGACTTCTCCATGTCAGATAAACAGAACTGCACACATGATATATATATATAGCGAGAATTGCATGCCCAGATAATTTCTGAGCATAAAAATGATATGTTAGTGCTGTATTTACTAATTAATATTCATTCAGCAATATTTAATCCTGCGTAGTGGTGCATGCATCCTGTATTTGAAACAGCTTTTATTTTATGTTTGTGTAGGCTCTTTGTAAGAATTTGCATTAGAAAGAATCAGTTTCTTTAGCTTTCAGGTTAATTCTTTCATGATTTGGGTTAAGATTGTAGATAATGTAGGAAAAAATGCAATTTACTAAGTCTTTGTTTATATACTGCCTGTTAGACTAGAGTGATCCTCATCTTTCTTTGTTTCTGAAGTTAAAGTATTATTTCTAAGTTTCTTTTAACTGTGTGGCACATCTCAAGGACAGAATAGCAATAGAACTTGATCTGAGTTGCACTTTTCCAAATGCATTTTAGGATTATTAGGTGGTTCTTTCTATCAGGGAAAATATTGCAAGCTGCACTTCTAAAACTTTAAATTCTTAGAAAAATAATTCTGATAGCAACTTACTAGATAAATCCCCAGTGCAATGACAGGCAGATAGATAAATAGATAGAAAGAATCTCTGTGATTACTTCTGTTAGTTTAAAATGAAGAGGGGAGGGAAATGTTGCTTGTGAGACTGATAGCTGAATATAATACCCAATTCTGGGTTATAAAAGGATCTTGGAATACTAACAAGTGCAGAAGAGATATAGTAGATATCAGTGACAGATGGAGAAAATATCTTACAATGATAGGCTAAGATCAATTCCTTAATTAAAAAAACAAACCTACCATCAAAGTAACGAGAGCCAAATCTGTAAGATCTAGGACATGCTGTTCTGAGCAATGAGAGTGGTTAGCTGTTGATACAAACTGCCAGGAAGATGCTGAATTCCTTGTAGTTGTCCTTTCTAATTAGGATTAGATGCCTTTTTAAAGAGAGTGTTTTAATGGAATGCAAATTAATGGGTTTATACATAGTAAGTGGACAAGTTGTGTAGAAAGTTCTGCTAGTTACTTTTGTGTTTGGAAACTTCTGAAAACAGGCAAGAGGGTGGAATAAAAAGAGCATGTGCAGAGTCACATTAGTATAATTTTCCTGCTGTTATAACATATCTTTAATGCTAGAATTGATTAATTACGGGGAGGTAGGGGATCAAAAACCAGTCAGGAATAATACTGATTATCTGAGTTACACTTATTTGTGAAGGATGTCTTTATTTTAAGGTATGTAGACTGCAGAACCTGGTTTGTATGTTGTAGGGTAACTAAGCAGGCCTCCCTTCTGCAGTATTTATGTTAAGCATGTGTTAATGTGATGGATGCAAAGTTGCATGATCAGAGAGTATGGGGAGGCTGTCTTTCTGGGTAGGAATAGCAATGGCCAGTGTTGAGGTCATAATGAGTAAGAGAAACAAAATGGTCCTTGTAGCTTGTCAGCTTTTTTGAGACAGATCAGTCTTTTTTCACAAACATTTTTTCCTGGTTTTAATGTAAAACTGATTTAGCAGCTCTATGGTGTATCTGTAGATTTTGTTTGGTTATCTTTGTTACCAATACACACTATTTTAAACTGGCTTTTAGTTAGTTTGTCTCAGAAAAGCATATTAATCTGTGGTGAGAGAAGTTTCTACAGGAAGTTCACTCTTTGCAAATAGTGGAGTAGTTGTTGTTCCTGTCCTATCTATCACCAAAATAAGATTCTTGGCATATTACTTCTTTGAAATAGTGATATTTTTATTTAATTAGGACTTTTTTGCTAACTACTTATTATCTGTGGCTGTTCAGTCTTTGTACAGGTTGAGTTTCTTTGGGTTTTTTTTTTTTTTTAATGCAGGTTGTAATTTGAAAAGTGCTGAGAACAATTGTGACAAGAAAAGAAGTATTACAGAGAACTCAATAGTTCTAGGTGGTGATTTAATGATCATGAATATTTGCAGAGATCAGAGTATTTTATGTAAAACTATTAAACTACCTGGAGACAAAAGATTTGTGGTTTCTAAAACACTGTTGTGGCTAAAAGAAATAACCATTCTAGTTACTGTACAGATGCTGCCATTGCTAGAATGTGGGGTTTGTCCTGAAGGTCACCCAATTAAAAAAGCCAATTTTAAGGCTTGTATTGATTCCTTCATTTTGAAGGAAAGCATCTTTGTAAATAAAATCATTGTGTTGTCTAAATGGTGGTAGGAATCAAGCCAAAGTTCCCTTTTGATGAAATTAAGTTCTTCAGTTGTTTCCAGTAGGAGTAGGCCATCCCAGAGATCAGCATGCCTGGGTTTTGGATATCATGATGGCTCAGACAATGATTTAGCTGTTTCTTGCTCCCTTTTTCCTTGTTGGAAGAAAGGTATCTACTGTTTAATTTGTAAATTAGAACTTGCTACTCTCTAGAACTGTTGGGGAACACTAAAGTATAATGCAATAGTGATACAGTTTCATTAGGTGATGAAATTAATAGATGAGGGGCGAGCAACTGATGTCATTTAACTGGACCTGAGCAAAGCCTTCGACACTGTCCCGCACCACATCCTGGTCTCCAAACTGGTGACACATGGGTTTGATGGGTGGACCACTAGATGGATAAGGAACTGGCTTGATGGCTGCACCCAAAGAGTGGCTGTCAATGGCTCCATGTCCCAGTGGAGGCCAGGGACAAGCGGAGTCCCTCCGGGATCAGTCCTGGGACCTGTCCAGCATCTTTGTGGGTGACATGGACAGTGGCATTGAGTGCACCCTCAGGAAGTTTGCTGATGACACCAAGCTGTGTGGTGCAGCAGACACGCCGGAGGGATGGGAGGCCATCCAGAGGGACCTTGACAGGCTGGAGAGGTGGGCACAAGCCAACCTCATGAGGTTCAACAAGACCAAGTGCAGGGTCCTGCATCTGGGTCGAGGCAATCCCAGGCACAAATCCAGGCTGGGCAGTGACTGGCTGGAAAGTAGCCCTGAGGAGAGAGACTTGGGGGTGCTGGTGGACAAAAAGCTCAACATGAGCTCTCAGTGTGCACTTGCAGCCCGCAAAGCCAATCAGATCCTGGGCTGCATCAGGAGAAGTGTGGCTAGCAGGTCGAGGGAGGTGATTCTCCCCCTCTACTCAGCCCTGGTGAGACCCCACCTGGAGTACTGCATCCAGTTTGGGAGCCCCTATTACAAGAGGGATGTGGAGGTGCTGGAACATGTCCAGAGAAGGGCCACGAGGATGATTAGAGGGCTGGAGCACCTCTCCTATGAGGACAGACTGAAGGAGTTGGGGCTGTTCAGTCTGCAGCCGAGGTGACCTAATTGTGGCCTTCCAGTATCTGAAGGGGGCCTACAAGAAGGCTGGGGAGGGACTTCTCAGGATCTCAGGTAGTGATAGGACTAGGGGGAATGGAATGGAGCTGGAGGTGGGGAGATTCAGGCTGGATGTGAGGAGGAGGTTCTTCACCATGTGAGTGGTGAAACCCTGGAATGGGTTGTCCAGGGAGGTGGTTGAGGCCCCGTCCCTGGTGGTGTTTAAGCCCAGGCTGGCTGAGGCTCTGTCCAGCCTGATCTAGTGTGGGGTGTCCCTGCCCATGGCAGGGGGGTTGGAACTAGATGATCCTTGTGGTCCCTTCCAACCCTGACTGATACTATGATACTATTAGTTGTCTTTGGAAGATGGCTGACTTCACATTTCTCCTAATCTTACATTCTTGACCCACGGGGCGAGCCCCAGGTTATGCATGTAACAAATTTTTAGCCTGAAGGAGGCAGGATTTAAATACCTGGCTGCCATATAGTAGTATAGCTAGAGGTATAGATGATGCAGCTAATATGCATAACTGCTTCTTCCACATGGGAATTAGAGATTAGTAAGTATAGTTGTGTTCAGTAGAGAAGTTTCCAGGTAGGAGCTACAGGCATAATCAAAGTGTGCACTTTACTGAGAAGCAAGGTAGATACAGAGAAATAAGACAACATAGGAAATCTATGGAAAATCATTTAATCTTAATACATATACCTGTAAATGAGGTTTTGCCTGTTGTGTGGTTCCAGTGCATTGTAACAGAGTGCATGTTTCAGTGAAAGTGCATGTTGCTCTGTTTACAGGAAAGGTTATTCCAGTTCTTGTGAAAACCACCTACATGCAAACATCTGAAATCTTTTTTTAATCTAGAGAATACCAGATCAAGGTTTCTTCTGATCCACTCAAAAATCTGTTATTCAGCAGGATTGTTGATTGATTCAGCATTAAACTGCAAGCATCCATGAGTGAGTATAAGGACATTGAAAGCTGCATGTAGCTTGTTTGGAAACAAGATAGTACCCAAACTTGGCAGTTCTGTAATCAGGTATAGATCTCTTGAATGTAAGTTGCACTGAAGCACATACTGACTGTGAGCTCTGTCTCAGAAAATTGAGAGAGCTGCTTCTTTCTGTCAGTAAAGGCTTCCACTGCTCAGTAAGTTTACTTGCATATAACTGCTACTTTAAAAGGGCCTCTGATTGTTTTATGAAACAGATGCATTCCTGCACAGCCTGCCGTAGGTGTTCTGCTTTGGCAGGGGGGTTGGAATCTATGATCTCTTGAGGTGCCTTCCAACCCTACCATGCTGTGATTCTGTGATTTGTACTGTCCATTGAAAATGCGTGAAAATAACTGGCATGTGCCAGAGAAGAAAGGATAGCAGCTTTCCCTGGGACTTAAGACCATAACTCTCTCTATACTGCTGTTTCAAGCCATTCTAATAATCACATGGTGGTACAAAAGTGATCTCCTAAATCATTGGGCTCATTCACTGGACACATAATCTGTTTTAGAACTGCTTCTGTATTTTTCCCCTCTATTGTGAAGATATTACGGACATAAATGAAGCATTTCTCTTTTCTCTGTGCCTCCTGGCTTTCTTTACACTTTAATCTCTATATAGTGGTACTGTATTGGAAGTGAGAATAAAATCCCTCTTTAATCACATTGCTTGTCACCTGTTGATACACTTCTCACAGCATTTGCAGTTCTGTTATTAAGCTCATGTGTGGAAAAGGATAAAGGTGATTGAACTGTTTCTAAGGGAAATAAGAATCACCTATTTTTCTCTGGGCATCCAAAACCTTGGAATTTTGTGGTGGACTTCAAATAGAAACTTACTTGAAAAATTATAAAATGTAAAGTGTAGCTTGTTAAGTGCAATAGACAAAAAATCCTGTTTGCTAAGTAACAGAAGGAAGATTAATATTAATGGAAGGTAATCTGATGCCAAAAATCTAGAGGGGAATTAGTGGTTGTGGTGCAGGGTTTTGGTTTTTTGGAGTTTGCTTGCTTTTCCATCAGTGAGAACATTCAAATGGTATTTGAAAATCATAGCTAATCACCAGCCATGGTACTGTGAGAATTTGGTTTAGTGTAGTGAAAAAGCTGTTCAGCCTGCCAAAACAAGTCATATGTTTTAGATTCCTCTGAACTTGGGTTATGCTTACTGTAGTCAAATTGGGAATAGTATCTGAAACACTAAAACAGGAGGGAAAAGGAAATTGCAGAAAACTGAAGGCCAGTCAAAAGGCCAGTAAACCCAAAATTCATTATTAAAATGTTTTTACAATGGTTAAGAAATAAAAGAGGAGGGGTAGTAATTAAGACCACAGCTGCTGTTTAATTTCCAGAAGGAGATCTAGACAGAAATGGGACAGCCTAGAGAAAAAACACAGAAACAATCAAATACTCTAAAGTGTAACCTGATGCAAAAAAAAAAAACCAACCACAATTGAAATAAATGTGTGCATTTTATCTGTAAGAGAGGACGGAAGCAGGGACACTCAGGGTGAATCCCCTTAGCAACATATTTGCACACTGGGGGAAGGTGAAAAACAGTAAAACCATAAAAATGGGAAAAGTAATGAAACTTTGGAAACTTGCTTTCTGTTTTGCTATTTTTGTCTAACCTGAGTTGCCCTTGTGATTTGAACCTAGTTGCAGCAGTTAGAACTGTGGAATTGTTTAATAGACAGGTTGTGGTTTCTCTTTTGCTGGTGGTTTTAAAGAAAAGATTAAGCCAGGGGTGTATCAGGTCGAACTGATTCTGCTGAGGAATCTTTCTCTACTTCTGTCTATCATGCAACCTTCACCCGAGAGGACGACTTTGAAATAAGTCTTCTGTCTCTGTGGGGAACATCTCACAATCTTGTCTACTGTGTGTAAAACAAACACATACGTCAACCCACATAACATCTGCTTTCTGAAACTGCTTGAAGATTACTGAATTGGGATCTGCTACTGAGGTGGACAGAAGATTTTAAGACTGTTGGTGGAAGTGAGCACTCCTAAATTGATTGTGGCAACTGAATATACAAATGGTTTCTATTGCGATGCTACAGACTTTCTCTGCTAGAAACCTTACTATAAAAATCTGACTTTATCCATTTTGTTTTAAATGTGAATTTGCTGAATTTGATTTTCCTTAGTGTCCCAAGTATCTTTTAATATCTTTTGCAGACTGCAGATGCCATAAAATGTTTCTTTCCTTTAAACTCTGCAAGTGTGTATAAATAATTGTATAATTGCATGCATAAATAATTGCATTAATTCACAAATAAGAATTACAGATTTGTTGACATTCTGATCTCTCTGTTTCTGAATGACCTTTTTTAGAAGATGCAGGTCCAGAGGACTTTCAGAGTGGTCCTACAATTGAGTTAATAGGGAACACACTGAACAATGCAGTACAATCTGAAGAGTAAGAACCCATGTGGGTTTTTTCTCTACCTAGCAGGGAAACAAAGGCATACTGTGTCTTGTCCTTTAACATTGTTATGGATTAATTCCAACGAAACATATCCTTCTCTGGGTTTTTTTGGTGAGGTGGTTGTTGAGGTTTTTTTAAGCTCCCTATCAGAGCAGCTTTTGAAAACACAAAGCTTTTTTGTATTTTGTTTATATGGACACAGGATTCAAGTTTATCAGTTTCCTTCCCTTTCATTTAATCAAAAGTTCACAGCACTTGCCCCAGTTCCTTCCAAGAGTCTGATTGAAATAGTTTTGTATGCTGAAGGAATAGCTGAAGTGCTGGAATCATGAACTTTTTAGTCTTTTAAACAACTGAATGTTGTTTTGAATCTTGCTTCCACATTGAGGGGACTGGAATTTCTGATACTACAAAAGAAAATGCCCAAACTTGCTTACAGGCAGCTAATGCCTGAAGCATCCCATGTGCTCGGCATAACCATGTGCAGAATTGCTGCTTCACAAGGGATGAATTGCCAAACTTGCATATGTTTCTGAGCTGTTATGTTACTCTAATAAAAGAAAACCACAAGTATTGGGAAACTGCAGAAATCTCAAGAACAGAAGTTTTATTTTGGGGTAGTTCATGCCATAGGGAAAATTATAAAGTAAAGTACCTTAGAAAACTGATTTGGAAAAACAGATTTTATCTGTTTGCAGCTCAGATTGGAGATAAAGGTCTTGAGAATTAATCACATTTGGTGCCTGTGTGGTGTGAGGCTGTGCGGTTCACTGCAATGCTGACTTTTAGGACTCTCACACACAGAACAAAAAGACTGTGGCTGTGAGATCTGTAGAGATAAATTTATGCCAGAACTATTTCTTATTTAATTCTGTGACAAGAACTTTAATGCCAAATCAAGCTCAGTCTCTTAGTTGTGGTTAACTTTATATAAAGAGCAAAGATATGATACTATCTGTCCCTTCCACAGCCAGTATAAACACTGTATTGTTCTGGGTACTGTCCACTCTGTTCTGACTCCTTTCATAGATGGGCAGTTCTACATCTGTGCTTGGTCTGGATTAGTCATGTATTACTGGACTATTTGATAGGTGGCAGACACTAAATTTATGTTCATGAATCCATGCCCTGGCTGTCTGTTTTGTGTTGGTAGTCTGCATCAGGAAAGGATTTGAGGTTTGAGATACATTTACGGGCTTTGTGCTGTGAAGTTAAGTAAATTGAAATTACTGTGCCATGAAGTAGAGCTTTGGTACTCGAAGAATTACTGCCCTTATTGGCAAAAAAGTGAATTCATGATTATTGGAATTTAGGAAAATATGCATTTATTTAATGGTATACTTATACCTTTGTGGCTGCCGTACACAGATCAGTAAAGCAATAAAATTAGCACTTTTTTTTTTAGTAAAGAGCTAAGATCATCTTCCGTTCCAGCATATCACAGTGGAAGAAATGCATCATTTCAGTTCCATGGTGTGGTGTTCACTCTTTTATTAGTCTTCCACTTTATGGGGATCTAAAGCTGGAATTCTTTGTATAGTGCTTGTTTTGGCTTGACCAAGTCTTAAAACTGCAGTCTTACATATGGTTCTAACAAATGTAATCCTTGTTTCATAGCTGAAAGTATAGGCTTAGGTCAATAGTTTAGCATGAATATACACACTACCATAAATCTGGATGGTAAAAACGCGTATAGAGAGATTTTATGGTAGTTTTCATTGTAGGAGTAAAACATACTGTTTCCTTTCAGGATGTCCAGTTGCTTGCTTGGTCTTGTTTGGACATTTTAAAAATGGATGGTAATTCATGCAAGATGGTATTTCTGCTTCTAACTAGGCAGGAATTTGGAGCAAGGAGGGAAATCAGTTAAAATGTGGAAAGCTGTAATCAAAACAGTGAAGTCAGAAGCAAATGGATTAAAGGCCTTTTGGGTTGTGTTGGCACTGTTTCCTTTCTGAGAGGGTTTTTAAACTTGAGAAGTATTTCAAGTTTATGCAGCTCAAGTGTTTGTTTATGTGAATTTTTTTCTAATGAGGTCATAGCTGTTTTCCTGGACACAGTGGTATTTCCTCCTTTTTTTTTTTAAATACTGCTTTCTACATTATGCCTTGAAGGCAGAACAGGCATGTAAAAGTCAAACATTGCTCAGGATACTTACAAGTTTCAACTCTCAATGCTTTGCAGTAATAATAAATGACTTGAGGTGGGAGCACTAGTATAAGCGTGTATGCAAAGAAACACTAGAGTCCTTGAAATGCTTTAAAGAAAACCTGTATCTTTGTCAGGAGTAACTCAGGTAACAGGCTTTTAGCCCCCAAAAATAATAGGGTTGGAGTGGGTGGAAAGGAATCTGCAAATGCTGAATATTTTTCATCTCCCATCTAAGATTGAGCACAAAGCACAGTTTTCAGTCCTACATGGCTAGGCATTACACATGAAAGTAAACAAGTGGTCTTTACCAAGTATTCTAGGTAAACTGTATTTAGTTCAGATGTTTTTAATTTTTACTTTATTGCTGAAAGAAATAACTTCCTGTTTGCAGAACCTCTGGGTTTTCAGATTTTTATATTTGTAGCTTCTGGAAAATACATCTGTTTGCTGTATACTGTTATACTTAAGATAGCTGTTGCCAGGTATCTTGAGCTAGCATCATAGAAGGCCAAAAAGTAGGGAAGAGGCTTAAGTTGTTGAGCAATGACAAAACTGTGAAGTCATGGTTTCCTAATGATTGACGTAGTATATTAGAGTTGAACATAAATTTGGAGTATTTCTTCTCCCTTGAGTTGCAGTCATTTAGCCCTGGGCTCTGAAGCTGTGCAGCATTACATGCATGTGTCAGGCTGGTTGAACAGAATATTTTCTGTTGCCAGTAGGTGATGGAGGAATGTTTGGGGGTGGGGGCTAACTACAAGGTCCAAGGCCTTAAGGAGACCTTATGATGTATTCATGATATGGGATCATCTTCGTAATCTGGAACCCATTGTTTATTAAACATGTCTTGTTCTCCATTCTCTTCCTCCCCCTCTCTCTCCCCTCATCTTCTTCATCCATTGACAAAGCAAATAGGCACTCTCCTTTCCAAAACAGTTAAGAATTTTAAGAAGCTATTTCCCACAAAGTTTAGGTGTACTGATTTGTTAGGGCTCTGCTGAGGATGGAGGCATATGAGCAATTTTGTTGAAACACAGAAGTGGTCACATAAATATTTATTACAGTAAGGTTACTTTCTCTTTTTTTATTCTTCTTTCAGAAGTGAAGCCAACTTGCATATTTAACAGCATGGAATATTATGATGGAGACATGTTTCGAATGGATGCTTGTCGTTTTTGTCGATGCCAAGGTGGTGTCTCTATTTGTTTCTCTGCCCAGTGTGGAGAGCTACACTGTGACAGGTACTACGTGCCAGAAGGAGAGTGCTGCCCAGTGTGTGAAGGTATGGGATTGTTTTAATCCTGTTTGTTTATTAGAATCATAGAATCAATAAGGTTGGAAAGGACCTCTGAGATCATCAAGTCCACCCTGTCACCCAACAATTCATGACTAATTCCACTGCTTTTAATAATTGTCTTTTTCAATGCAAATGAGCCAAAATGTCCAACTGTGCTGTCTTGGTATTTGCAGTTTTGCAGTGCATCTCTCACACTGACAAGTTGTCTTTTTTTTTTTTTTTTTTTACATTTGGGTTTCCTTCCCCTTCCTTAGACATGATCAGTTATGCAATGCTTTTGAGGGCCCGTCTTCCCAAAGGACATAGGAAGCTGTTCCAAATAGATGCACCAGGTGTTTAGGCAGGATCCTCCAACACAACAGTAGTGATCCTAAGACACATGTCCATTGCTTTGAAACCTGCTTCTTGAAGTCTTGTTCTGTTTGGCTAGAGGAATGCATATGTTTTCTCTTCTGTACAATTATAGCAAAGAAATGGGACTGTAATTTGACTTCAGTGTTTTTCTCTTCCTCCTCTGCCCCGTTGACAGCTCTCTCCTCTGCTTACTAGGCCTACAGCCCTCCTAAAAATGCTTCTGTTGGAAATTTCATTGACTTTCATATTCGTATTGAGTTCATATTCAGCCTTGGCCCAGTTCTTCACCCCATCCTGTCTCTTCTTAAACACCTCCAGTGATGGTGACTCTACCACCTCCCTGGACAGCCCATTCCAATGGCAAATCACTCTTTCTGTGAACAATTTCTTTCTAATGTCCAGCCTAAACCTCCCTTGGTGCAGCTGGAGACTGTGTCCTGTGTTCTGTTGGTGTTTGCCTGGGAGAAGAGACCAAACCCCACCTGGTGACAACCTCCCTTCAGGCAGTTGTAGAGAGCAATAAGGTCTCTCCTGAGCCTCCTCTTCTCTATAGATGCAGGAAGACAGGAATGAAATAAAAGATTACACTTTCCAGTGTCCACCCCCTTGCACTCTCTGGTACTTTGGAGGATCTTGTTTTTTTGCCCCTCTATGGTTCTTAAACCCATAACGAGATGGTAAGATGTACCATTGTTTTTCCCCATAAATCCTTTTTGATTAAGTAGAATTCATTCAGGTGAGGCTAGATAAATGGCTTCATTTCTTTCCTTAAAAAGACAAAAATAAAGCTCAGATCCCTTTCTTAATAACTCAGGTTATGTTGACCCCTAAACTGAGAATGTAAGTCTTATAAATGAGCAGAATGTATACTTAACAGCGCACCAATTTATGCCTTTCTACTTGATGAAGAGGTAGCATTTTTTTCTACCTCCTTGCTTTCTATTTGATCCTTTCATAGCTGATTTTCAAGAGATTGTTTCCTACTAATGTTTTATTGACTATAGAAATAAATACGATGCTGCCTTCTTTTCTGCAACAGTTTTTAAATGGCAAAGGATAATTTGGATGTGCATTGTGTAATACAACCACAAGCCCTTCTTGCCTTAGCTCCAGGAAGAATTCTTTCTTAAAGTCCTGTAGGGGATACCTCCCCATCAAGAAATGTAATTTACTGGGCTCAATTTATAGCTTTAAGTAGTACTGACCTTTTAAGGGTACCATGACCTTTGTGCTTTGACTCGCATAAGAGACTACTGCAAATAACACAAGGCTTATATGGCTTTTCTGTGCTTTCTCTGTATGCCTGTGTCAATCAGAACCCCATACATGAGTTGAATGATAAAATTCATATAATTTTTTTTTTGTGTAAGATTTTATTTTTGGCAAGATTAAAAAGAGCTAACTATAGATAAAAGTGCAATATTAATAGATTAGCAAACCTTTTAGTTTTAAAATGTCTTATTTTTCCCATGGGTTCATATTGACTTAAAATATTTTGCTAGAATTGGGACTATCAATAGAAATCAGGATTGGAATGGATGCCAGATACAAGTTAGAGTTAGAAGTTATGTGCAGTTTCACTCTGAATGTTCAGAATTTGATACTGTCATAAAGCGATACAATGGCTTATGATAAGACAACAGCTATTAGCATTGCTGCTGGTTTTATATACACTTAAAATGCATTGCCTTCCTTCCATAGAGGAGTGGTGAAGCTTCAGAGAAGTATTTCATTCAAATTTTTGTTCGTTTTGTTGTTTTTCTTCCTTTAGATGGGGAGATAGGAGAGATGTCCTAAGTTCTTCAAACATAATAGTTTTTTAAAATGGTCTGGAAAATTGTAAATGATTTGTGCTTATTTGATGTATTCTTTTGGCAGTATTTGTTTTTTAATATATTGAATTGGCTTTAACATATAATCTGCATTATTGCTTGCTTCAAATATATGAATGACTTGCTGTACATTTTCACATACTTCACTTTTAAGTCTATGTTACCTTATTAGCCACCATGGTAAGTTGCATACATTCACAAATTGCTTGTTTTCATTACTGTTAGTCAGGCTCACTTAGCACATTTCTGGAGAGTAAAGCATGTAATTTCTAAAGAGTAAAAGCTACTTCTGTTTGAAGTCATGAATTGGCATGTACAGAGTTGCATTACTTACTTGCATGAAACTGCAGGAGAAATGTTACTTAAAGTACAACCCCAAGAATTCTGTTATTTAATACCCAAGTCTTAATTTGACTACTCACTCATAAGTTGGTCTTGTGGCTTTTAAGGGGGAAAAACTCCAACTGAAATGAAATTGAAAACTGAGCCAGATCATCTCTTCATGAAAACTAGTATATTTCCAAAACTGGCATGAGATGTAGTTTAAAGGATTCTCCTTCTTCCAGCAGAACCTGTGCCAGAGGCCTCATCTTCAGTAATACCACAGAATTGTGGTACAGTGCTGACATGAGTCATTCCAATGGTTCATTGAGATGTTTTCAGTTTTCCTTAGGATTGATTAAGTTGCTACTGGAATGTGTTGTCCAGGGAGATGGTCGAGGCCCCGTCCCTGGGGGTGTTTAAGAGCAGGCTGGATGAGGCTCTGTCCAGCCTGATCTAGTGTGGGGTGTCCCTGCCCATGGCAGGGGGGTTGGAACTAGATGATCCTTGTGGTCCCTTCCAACCCTGAGTGAAACTATGAAACTATGAAAAACAATGGATCAATAGATCTATGATCTATTTCCTTCTGAAGGACAAAATCAGAAAATGAAAACTTAAGCCTTACAATTGGCACATACAATACTTAGGTAAAAATGGAACACTGATTTTATGAATGCTCTGTATAAGTTGCCTTAACCTTTTTGACAGTAAATTTCAGTACTGAAATGCCTTAAGCTGTTACCTGTCTTATGACTGTATACCAGTGTGGCTCTTCCAGTGTTTGATAGCGGCTGCACTTAACCCTTCTTTCTAGGTAGTGTAAAATCACAGCATTGCAGTTACTCACATGTGAAATATAAAACAGAAGATAAAACTTCTTTTCCTCTTGCAATTCCTCTCATTTCAGATCCAGTTTATCCAGTAAATAACCCTGCTGGCTGCTATGCCAATGGTCAGATCCAAGCTCATGGAGACCGCTGGCGAGAGGATGACTGTACTTTCTGCCAGTGCATCAATGGAGATCCACACTGCGTTGCAACAGCCTGTGGGCAGAGCTGTCTAAATCCTGTTAAGGTTCCTGGGGAATGCTGCCCAGTGTGTGAAGGTAAGATTGGACTTCTGTAAAGTCTTTTGACATAGTCCCCCATAACAACCTGCTCTCTAAGATGGAGAGATGTGGATTTGATGGGTGGACTGTCCAGTGGATAAGGAATTGGTTGGATGATCTCATCCAAAGTGTAGTGGTCAACAGCCCAGTGTCCTGATTGAGACAGGTGACAAGTGGTGGCCCTCAAGGGTCTGTATTGGGACCACTGCTGTTCAATATCTTTGTCAATGATGCAGACAGTGAGATTGATTTGCAAATATGAAGATGATACCAAGTTGAGTGGCAAAGTTAAGATGGGAGGATGAGATGCCATCCAGAGCAACCTGGACCGGCTGGGGAGGTGGGCTAAGGAGAATCTCAGGAGGTTCAACAACACAAAATATAAGGTTCTGCACTTAGGTCAGGGCAATCCTAGATAGCAATACAGGCTGGGGGATGATGAAATTAAAAGCAGCCCTGCAGATAAGGACTTTGGGGTGCTGGTGGATGAGAAGCTGGACATGAGCCAACAGTGTGTTGTTACAACCCAGAAGGCCAAGCATTTTCTAGGCCACATCAAAAGATGCATGGCTAGCAGATCATGAGAGGTGATACTACCACATTACATTGCTCTGGTGAGACCTCACCTGGAGTACTGCACCCAGGTCTGGAGCCCTCAGCACAGGAAGGACATGGACGTGATGGAGCAGGTCCAGAGGGCAGCCATGAACGTAATCAAGGGGGCTGGAGCACCTCTGCTATGAGGACAGGCTGAGGGAGCTGGGGTTGTTCATCCTGGAGAGGAGAAGGCTCCAAGAAGACCTAATAGTTGTCTTTCAGTACCTGAAGGTGGGCTACAAGAGGGCTAGAAAGGGACTGTTTATCTATAATGATAGGACAAGGGACAGTGGTTTTAAATTAGAGAAGAATACATTTAGATTGGATGCTAGGAACAAGTTCTTTACTGTGGAGGTGGTGGAACACTGCAACCAGTTGCTCAGGGAGGTACTTGAAGCCCCATCCCTGGTGATATTCAAGGTCAGGCTTGACAAGGCTCTGAGTAACCTGATCTAGCAGAGGATGTCCCTGCTTATCTCAGGGGTGTTGGACTAGATGACCTTTGGAGGTCCCTTCCAACTCAAACCATTCTTTGATTCTGTGACAGGTCTTTGCTCTGTTACGTCTGTCGTTGTTGCTGTTAATTTCTGGTTTACTTGAAAGATTGAAATAGCTGGTGCAGCATTGGCCTGTGACTGAATAAACTAGTGAGAGTGGGAAAAATGAGAGCAGTTTAACCACACCTGTATGTGGTAGTGTCTGGTACTTTTTTGGATCCAAAACAGTATAGTAAGTGATCATTTAAGATCAGCATTTTTCCCTAACTTTATTCTTAGTTTTGCTTTAAGCTTATTAATAAATACAGGATGTAATAAGATTTCTAAAATAAATATTTCTTTTTATTATTTAATTGTACTAATAACAAGCTTTAAGGTTATTCATAAATACAGGAGAAAGTAGAGTAGATAAAGTTATTGATCAAATGATGTTTCTGATAGTTGGATTATTACTGGTTTCCTACTCAGTGTTATTTAATTAAGTCTAAGATACTTTGCACCCAACAGTTTGATACTGGGTGTGATTATTTCAGTTGAACTCTAAAAGGATGATATCTGCAAGATTGATTAATTTTTAGAGTCTAAAATGCAGTTTTCATTACCTTGTGAAATTACATATATCTTATATAACAGAGTTTTCAATAACTATATGATAAATGCTTACCCAGCCTGGCAATGGAAATGTGAAGGTTTACAAGCTGAGACAAAAAAAAAAATATATATATTGGGTTTTTACACATCATAAGTATGTGTGTTCAGTTGATTTTTGTGGATTAGTTGGTCATCATTAAAAACACCAGACAGCTCCATTTAGAAAAGTAGAGTCACCCTCATAGTGTGCCCACACTTGTGGGTGCTTAGTGAGCTACGACTTAACATTCTTCCTATTCTGTCTCCAACAGAACAAAATTAATTTGGTGTAACTCCATGTGTCTCATGGCCCTCCTTGGGTTGCAGTATTCATCCACATTGACTGAGATACTTTTTATAATAAATGAGAAGCCTGAAGGCTTCTTACAGGTCTTTCAGTCTTCTTTGGTCTTTCAATCCAAAATTTGCATCACAGGCTATGAAGATGTCTGATAATGTATAAAAGCTGCCAGTGAATTGTAGAGAGCTGCTACTTGGCACTGAATTAATTTTACAATAAAGAAGCAGGTTAACTGCTTTTAAACCTAAGTGACACCCTCATGATGAGTATCACCCGTCACTCTTCATTATTTAGCCTGTATGTGAGCTTGGGAAAGGAGTGCAGACAGAAAGGATGATGGAAGCATTTTTAATGTGTCAAGGGGCTTTTCTCCTCCAGTGAGAGAAGGATAAACAAATGTATCAAAGAAAAATGATGAAAGATAATTGGATTAAATGCTTATCTCTATCAGACTGAGATAATTATGATGTTCCGTGGGAAGCAAACATAGGGTAAAGCGTAGGCTTCTATCATTCATTGCTAAAGGTTGCAACATGATCAAGCTGGTGCATCATTAATGTACTACATAATGCCTCTGCAGTGCTTTCAGGACACAAGTTGCTTCATTTGGATTAGTTTATGTAAGTCTGTGCTATAACATGTTTTTACTGGTTAGGCCACACCTTGAGTACTGTGTCCAGTTGTGGGCCCCTCAGTTTAGGAAAGATGTTGAGTTGCTAGAATGTGTACAGAGAAGGGCAACAAAGCTGGTGAGAGGTGTGGAACACAAGACTTATGAGGAGAGGCTGAGGGAGCTGGGGTTGGTTAGCCTAGAGAAGAGGAGGCTCAGAGAAGACCTTCTTGCTGTCTGCAACTACCTGAAGGGAGGTTGTAGCCAGGTGGGGGTTGGTCTCTTCTCTCAGGCAACCAGCACCAGAACAAGAGGACACAGTCTCAAGCTGTACCAGGGGAGGTTTAGGCTGGATGTTGGGAAGAAGTTCTTCATAGAAAGAGTTATTGGCCATTGGAATGTGCTGCCCAGGGAGGTGGTGGAGTCACCATCCCTGGAGGTGTTTAAGAATCAGAGAATCAACAAGGTTGGAAGAGACCTCAAAGATCATCAAGTCCAACCTGTCACCCAACACCTCATGACTACTAAACCATGGCACCAAGTGCCACATCCAGTCCCCTCTTGAACACCTCCAGGAACAGTGACTCCACCACCTGCCTGGGCAGCACATTCCAATGGCTAACAACTCTCTGTGAAGAACCTTCTCCTCACCTCAAGCCTAAACTTCCCCTGGTGCAGTCTGAGACTGTGTCCTCTTGTTCTAGTGCTGATGCTGATTGCCTGGCAGAAGAGACCAACCCCCTCCTGGCTACAACCACCCTTCAGGTAGTTGTAGACAGCAATAAGGTCTCCCCTGAGCCTCCTCTTCTCCAGGCTAAACAATCCCAGCTGCTTCAGCCTCTCCTCATAGAGCTTGTGCTCAAGGCCTCTGATGAGACTGAATGGGGCGCTTGGTGCCATGCTTTAGTCATGAGGTCTGTGGTGACGGGTTGGACTTGATCTTTGAGGTCTCTTCCAACCTTGGTGATTCTGTGATTTGAGGCAAGTGTTTCTTGGATGGAAGGGAAGGCAGAAAGCAAGGTTCACAGATAAGACACAAAGCCAAGACAGAGTAAGACAGAAATTTTGTGTGGAGGGAAAGACCTTTCTTCATCAGCCTGTCCCCAAACTCAAGCCCTTCAGTCAATGCAGCCAAGGCTGGCATCCCCTTTTACTAGTGACAGCTAGGAAAAGCAGGCACATCGCATTCTGTGGATCCAACACAAAAAGATTAGTTTTAAGCTTTTGATGGATGCTTCTATATCCCTTTTGTAGCTGCTGTAATGATACCGGTCCTGTGAGATTTGCCTTTATTTAATATGTTAGCTAGTTATTCTGGGTTTTGTTTTATTTATTTGTTATCTAGTCTGTCTTCATTAAGAGCCAAGGCTTAGAAAATCATGGAATGCTTTGCCTTGGAAGGGACCTTTAACAGTCACCCAGTCCAACCCCCATGCAGTGAGCAGGGACATCTTCAAACAGATGATGTTTCTCACAGCCCCATCCAACCTGACCTTGAATGTTCATCTGTGCTTTCCCAACAGTTTTAGAGCCAATAGGTTCTTGCAGCATGAGGAAATCTCAAAGAGAACAGACTGGTAGGTATAGGGGAGAAAGTGTTTTTTTCCAAATGCTGTAAGGAACTACTCACACTTCTATAGACTCAAAGTTCTTCAGAGGAATTGGTCTGTGTATCTGTCCCTTTGGAAGTAACCAAATCCATTGGCGGATAGGCTGCTGACAGTACTGCTGCTTACAGAGCTGCTTGCTTCTCTGTTGGGCTAACAATTGTTCATTTTCTTTTAAATAATTATGTGGTTTAAGTGGCAATTATCTTTTTCATTTTACCCCCAAAACCCCCCAAAAGAATCCTGGAGTTCAAAATAGCTATTTAGTGTCAATATATAATAGCACATGAATAACACGGAACAAGCTACAGTGACAGAAATAACCATGTTTCCCTTAGGCCATCTGCATCTGTGTACAGCCATCTGCAAATTGGAATAACACTTGTGTTCACAGCAAGTAAATATTGGGTAGGATAGTATAAAACTACCTGATTTTTAATTTTTTTTATTTTTTTTTTAAACCCCAAGATTATACATAGAAGTGCTCAACACTAGCACTGGTGTGAAAAATGTCCCTTAAGAAATTCTGTGTAGTCATTTCTGTTCTCTTTCATCTCCTAGAGGCTCAGGCTATTCATTCAGAAAACTGCAACCCAGTCCACTGATACACAGTAACTGATTATCTCTCAGTACATCCTTCAGCATGAGAACCCTCAGGTACGGGTGGCAGGGTGTCAGCATAAGCTGTGAATGAGAAATCAAATGTTAAACAAAATCCCCTCAGAGGACTTTCATGAATAAGGCCCACATTATTTTGCTGTCATTATGGCTGACACTTCATCTTCACAAAAATAAATTAACATTTTTATCAATAAAGAGCTTCAAACTCTAGCTGAGATGTAATTCAGTGCAGGTCCTTTAGCATGCCCAGCACTTCATTAAGTAAATAAGGCATCAGAGTCCAGAAAAAGGAAATGTGATTCATGTAGGATGAAGTCAGTGGTTGTGAGCAGTGTGCACCAGCACAAGATTTGGGCCCAGAGATCTCCTTAGAGCATGAAGGGGAAGTTATTGTTGAGCAGCAGTGCTGTAGCTCTCACCCAGTCTTTTGATCAAAGTCAATTAAGGGATGCAAAGGTTGTGCTGTAGAAAATTTGGTTTATGTTTGCCAGATCATGATTTAGTATAGTAGGTTTAGACAAAGCAGCCAAGCCTGTTGAACTACACCATCCAGGCTATTTGTAATGAAAACTATTGCAAATTAAAGCTTCTCCCAAGTTTAAGAAAGTCAGGAAGATTATACTAGTATAAAATAACATTTTGTTAGTTTTTAGTGATTCATCATTAAGGTCAGTGGAAGACTACTGAAAGGATAAATAATCAAAGTATCCTAGTAAATGTACACATCAGTGCAGCTAAGGATGTCTCAAAGAAATTCATGGATCCTCTAATGCTTTTCAATGCCTATAGTATTCATAGATTTGCCCCAGAAGCACACTAATGTTTGTTGTGTCTTCACATAGCAATGATAACTGAATGACCTACGTAATCTATTTGGCTATGCCTTGGTAGACTTAATTGATTCTACTTTAATAAAGCTGGTTATTTCTTAATGTCAGTCCACCTAAAATTATCCCCCAAAAGACACTCTTAGCAGCATTAAAATGTATTTGAGGAGTGTGCATGCCTGTTAAACCAAGAACTGGGAGAATTGATTGCAATAGACCAAAGTCCTTAACTGCACAAACTGGGAGTGGAAAGTCTGTGAGTATATTGATTCTGCCACTGGGAGAAAGAAAATAAAACCCAAACCACCCATGCAGTTTTGTTTCATATGAGACTTTTTCAGTTTGCAACAATAAAAATGGTCTTAGTTGCTTTCTAGGAAAAATACTTAGGTAGTTCAATGTTGACAGTATGAATAAAATTTGAAATAAACCTCAACTATGTGTTTGGAATTACTTGTTAATGTATTTTCAGAGTTATTAGTGACATTAGAAAAACCATAAAATCTTAAATCATTTAATACATTTTATATATAGTTATGTGATGCTGAAGTGCTGAACCCTGATAGCTGACACGGATAGCTAAATGGTGGGAAAAAAATCCTGCAAGACGCTTGGTATTTCCAGCTCAGGAAGGAAATTCTCTTGCCCAGGATTCATGACTGATACTTTTCATGTAATGAACTGGAGGGGCGGGGAGGTCTGGAATGCAAACTATGAGGATAGAAAACATTTAGTCACTCTTGGAATGATATAAATGTTTTTACAGGAAGCTTAAATAAACACACATGCTGCTGCTTAGTAGGCTGCAGTTAAATTTTTTGGACAGCAGACAAAATTTAAAACTCAAATGAAAGGCTGTTGAGCAGCACACCCTTCTGGACCAGTTTTTAGCCAATTACCACTTAAAGCATGAGGTAAAAAGTTAGACTGCTGTTCACTTTCTTTCCTACTTTTTCTAGTAAATGCTTGAATGCACTGATGCTGTATTTCTTTGTCAGTTGCTGCTTGTTTCATAGGATCACATCTTAATCCTTTTAGAGATAGTTTATGAAACACTGCAGAAGAGGGAGTGCACTGGGGGCTATTTCATGTTCCCCAAACACAGGCTTCATCTTTATTATTGATGTTAGAGGTCTTTCTCCATGTTTTTGACTCAGTTTTTTCTTTATCCTCCAAAAGAGGTTTTCACTCTATACTCCTGATGAGATGCTAGGCTTTCTAGAGTCCTCTTTTGTTTAGTTTATTCTTTGTACATGGCTAATTCTTTCTCCAAAGTGCACTGTTATTTACATGAGTTGTTCTAACTGGGATTAAAAATCATTGTAAATTAAGCATGTAAACTTCAGATAGTTATTTTTTTTAATTTGTGACTAAGTGCAGTAAGACCTTTCTATCAAGTTTCTCATTGTTCCTCTTGAAAAACAAAACCCAACAAATAAAAGCATCCCATCTCCCCTAAAAAAAACCAAAACACTACAAAAAAACCCTAATGAAACCAGCCCATAGTTAATTATTGTTAACAGAATGGAAATATCAATGGGCAGAATGTGAAATTAATTTTTCCTATTTAAAAGGGCTTTTGTTGTGATCAATACTGCTGCTCTAAAGGTAGGGAGAACATGCATTGTGGTGCTCCCAGGTAGATTTGAAGTTTCACTGTGCTACATACACTGAAAACTCCGTTCCAGCCTTTTTAATAATTTGCACTATGAACTGCTCTGCTTTATCTGACTGTCTTTAGTTAAACTAAACTGTAGACTGGTTCATATTGATGTTGATAGGAAAGAGTGGGTTCATGAGTTGTAGCATTGCCTAGTGAAGCATACCATTACACTTCCCATTCTTGGTTATGAGTATGTAGTCCTCACGTTTAAGACTATTTCTGGCCCTGGTGGCTTCATTGTGCTGCATAACAGTTAGTTTGGTGTGTTTGGAAAGTTCTTATGTAACTGAGTGTATGAACTTAAACATTGACACTTACCTTGACTGTAATTTAGCCTTTCAGTTATCTTTCTTTTTTATTGTTTGGTTGGCTTTATACATGGAAAGAAATCACTAGCAATGTTATCTTCAGGTTGCATGGAAGATGCAACTAGTTCCTCAAAACACTTTTCTTAAAATAAACTGTATTTCCAGTCTATATAACTGAAAACAAACATCTGAAACTGTTTTTAAGCATGCCAGTAACAGTCAATATGCACATACTGAATAAATACAAATAAAATTTGAAGTATTTTGGTGTGTTCGAGGGATGTAATTTTTGCAGTGTCTATTAATGTAAAAATTACTCATTTGGCATTTAATTTTTAAAGCACATGCTCCTAAATTCCATGTAAAAGATAGATCCTTGGACAGTAATTTGCAGTCTTACAGTGGAATGGATGAAATCCATGCTGGCTCAGGTAATCAGAGAAGGATTTTAAAAGACTATTTTCAACCTCTCTATAGTTACAGAGCTTACAATTTCACAGTTTTTATGACAAAATATGATTTTTGTGATGCAAATTGAAGCCTCTTAGTGTGAAATTGGCTGGAAATGCTCTTTTTATGACTGCAGATAAACATAAAAATTGAACAAGGTAAGAAAAACATGCATGCACACATGCAGCTTTGGGGTCCAAAATGTTCTGTTTGCCTGTTTTTGTGAATTACTGTCAACTCACAAACTGTTGTAGCTTTTTATTAACACCTTTACGTATAATATTGTGGTATGTTTAGGACACTTTAGACCAAGCATTGGTAGGATTTGCTAGCTTTCAAGCATGTGTGCACGGAGTAATACTAAGTAGCATGACACTGGGATGATGAAGATGATGAAGAGGAGGTCAGACCTCCTGTGTCAGCTTAGCTGGAGTAACCATTGTGTTTAAATAAAAAAAACAACCTGAACCCAGTACTTGAGGCATAATTTTGCCATGCTTTTATGGTAAGGAAAAATGCAGTAATTTTATTATAATAAGGATAGATTTTTTTTTAATATTTTTTTTATCATTCTCTATAACATTTATGAGTGGAATTAAAAACTAGAATGATTGAGTAGCATAAAATACCTGCTTCCTTACATTTGTAGTACTTTTAGGTTAAGATACATGATGTTTCAGATTTCTAACAGTCAGTCGGAAGCAGCCATTAGCCTTCATCCTAGCCTGGAACGCCTCCAAAATGAGCCAGGCCTTGTTGTCTTTGTACCCTCCCATTGAGTAGTGGTAGACAGCACTAGGATGATCCCCTCGCCCTCCTTCTCTAGACTGAGCCAGCCCTGGGCTCTCAGCCTCTGCTTCTATGCTGCCTGCAGCGGCCTATGACAAGCTCAGGGGCCCTGTATTGTACTTGCTCAAGTTCATCTTTGTCTCTTCTACTGGGGAGCCCAAAGCTAGACACTGCTACAGCTGTGGGCTCGTGACTGCTAAGTAGAGAGAACACATCACTTCTCTGAAGCTGCACGCTCTGCCCCTGCTCATGCAGGTCCATCTTATCCTTCACACAGACCAAAACTGATCACTTGGTGCTCTCATAATTCATGCAGCTTTGCAGTAGTAGAGTGAAGTGAAATCCCTCTTCATTTTCTGATATAAATTCAATGTCCAGAGTACCTTTTGGTACCAGCCTTAGACAGGATGATTTTCTTAGTTCTCTTTAAAAGTAACTGAATAAATACATAAACAAAAACTCCACAGTTAGAAGAAAAAATGACCATAATAAACTGTCTTAATTTTTTGTTATTATTTGGCTTTTGTTTTGTTTTCCAGGGCTTCAGCAATAAATGGTAAATTTTAGTTTTCTTCTCTTTGATAATTGCAATTGGTCAAACTGTGTATAACACAATCCTAATCCTGTCTCGCTGAAGTATGGATGCATCACTTTCATTCCATTTCTGATTACTTTAGCTGAAAATTATCTTAAGACCTTACTTCAATAGTTATAGAGGCATAACAAGATCTGTAGATGAGGCATAGTACTAGACCAGGTTGACCATCCTGTGTCACCTTGTGTGTGTGAACATGTAGGTATCATTTCACATCTTCAACAGAAGGAAATGTCTGCTCTTTGTAATAAGAGCTGTGTCACATAGACTCACAGACTCATCGCTCATAGAAGTGTGAGGTCTGAAAAATCAGAAAATAACAGGAAAGACCCAGGGATTGGTTTTGTTCATATTACAAAAGTATCCTGGTTAGACAAATAGCAGCAAGAATATGGTCTTGTTTCACCTTGGAAACAAGTTGTTCCAATAAAACAAAATGTATTTCACCTTTTATATAAGCACTTGACATCAGCAAAATCCATGCCTTATTAAAAAAAAAAAAAAACAAAAACACCACATTGTTTTGATCCAGATACTCATCTTTATTTTCTTCTTCTCTCTTTCTTTCTATGGTGGAGTTTTATTGTTTGTAAAGCAGACAGACAGAAACAGCACCCATTTTCCCATCCATTGTCTGTACATTTGTGCACTGGATGTTTCTTCTGCCATTTCTACCACGAGCAGCAATGAAAGCCTAGCTCAGATCATGCAGTGGTATATGCTTTTTCAAGCTTAGCTACTGCTTGCCTATTCAAATAAGCAGAAGCCTGGCAGAGCAGAGCTGGTTTTATTTGTTGAGTCTTGTCTACCGAAGTGAAAAGGGCTGACTTTTTTTCCTGGCTGCACTTTAGCATGTGGGGGTAGGGAATGAAATTATTTCTTTTGTCCTCTATTTGCTGCTCATTGAGAAGCAGGCATGCATATAAAATTACTGTATCTCAGGGCTTACCTTTAGGGACAGGAGGGGAAAAGAACCCAGATTGGTAACCGTGTCTGGAAACTTTGAGGATGGTAAGGGCAGACACAAAAGTGAGAGGTAACAGAATAATAGAATTAATAAAGAGCTAACAAAAAAAAAACTTTCAAATTAATATAATGACAAGAAGTTTGTCTCTTGTAAGAAGTACCATATTACTGGTTGTATTAAGGGGGCAAAAAAGTTGTGTGCCTGTGTCCAAGATACAAGAGCATCAATACAGAGAAGTATAGGATTTGAAAAGTCACCACACACAAATTGTAACAAATACCAGTATCACAGTATCACAGTATCACTTAGGTTGGAAGAGACCTCAAGGATCATCAAGTCCAACCTGTCACCACAGACCTCATGACTAGACCAGGGCAACAAGTGCCATGTCCAATCTCCTCTTGAACACCTCCAGGGATGGTGACTCCACCACCTCCCCGGGCAGCCCATTCCAATGACCAATGACTCTCTCAGTGAAGAACTTGCTCCTTACCTCGAGCCTAAACTTCCCTTGGTGGAGCTTGAGACTGTGTCCTCTTGTTCTGGTGCTGGTTGCCTGGGAGAAGAGACAAACCCCTTCCTGGCTAGAACCACCTTTCAGGTAGCTGTAGAGGGCAATGAGGTCTCCCCCGAGCCTCCTCTTCTCCAGGCTAAACAATCCCAGCTCCCTCAGCCTCTCCTCATAGGGCTTGTGCTCAAGGCCTCTCACCAGCCTTGTTGCCCTTCTCTGGAGACCCTGTTCCTTCTTTCTAGATACTAAATTATATCTGCAATTTGAAGTTCAGAGATGATCTTTCAGACATGAGCAGTCCTGTTTCTCTTTAAATTTAGTTTGCATCCAAGTGGATCAATGAATATTAACTTGGATCTCGGCTTTCACTGAGGTTTTTTAGGGGTTTCTACCTATATATTTTATCAGACTTACTCTGCACTCAGATGGAAAAGCTACACTCTCCTGTTCTTCAGCTTGTGTTACTGTCTTTGAGCTTTGGTTTAGGTAATATTAATGATTCATATGATTTGTGGCTTTTAGCCACCAATGAATATAATTATTGCTGTGGCTTTTTGTCATTTGAAGTACAGGTTTTGAGCTGGCTGACCAGTAGCTTCAGGGTAACTCTTCTGTTCTGGACTTTTGCATGTTTAGGGTATTTTGGTGTGAACAGAGTGAGGTAGAAAAGGTTTTCATAATAGGCACCAGATGCTAAAAAATGTTTGTTTGCAAAACTAGTTTACATACACTGAGTCCTAAACAGATGGGATTAATTAATGGATCTGGAATATATCGTTTTATTGGTATCTATCAATATGTTAATGATTCCTAAACTAATGGTTGGTTGAGATTGAAAATGTTAAACATTAAGATATGATTTTATCAGTTTAATGAATTAACTTGGAAACAAAGAGGAGTTAGCTGAAAATAAAAGAAGTCTAGTTTGGAAATCAGTGGACTCTAAAATACATGGCTTATGGTTCCTCTTCCATGCTGCATGAACAAGCTCAGAGCTGTGAAATAAAAATTCACATAAACTTCCATAATCTCTCCTTTGACTTCCAACCTAGTAATTTATATTAAAAGAGAGAGGAATAAAAAAGGTCTGGATGAAGTTCTTATTTCAATTAGAAGAGATTTGAAGGGTCTACAGAGCCACAGATGCCATTATACAAGTATCCATCTTGTATTTAAACAAAAATGTGGGTGATATTTTATATATGTGTAAAGTGTATAGCTACTTTGCCTATAGAAATTATACAAGCAACAGAATTTGAGTATTACTTGAAGCTTTCAGCAAAGTGAGGAATCTGTACTGTAACCTCTGAGATAAGTTTCAGGTTGTCTAACTTCACTGTAATGTCTTTCATGCAGTTTTTCCCTCCAAACTGTACTTAGCTGACCCAATCTAAAAAGGATTAAAAATATTCACCAGCTGTATAAACTGTTATGAAGGGAGGAGTAGGGCTGGGGAGAAACTATGAAAGCAGAAAATCATAAAAGACAACTAAAGCATTGCTTATTCCCATAATAGAGTAATTTTCATTTAACTGGAAGGTATGGGTGCACCAGCTGCTTGCTGGACATGGGACCAATATGCTCAGGTATTTGTTTTGGTTAACGGTACATAATTCTAGCGAGTAATGCTGATTACTATCATAGAATCAATAAGGTTGGAAGAGACCTGAAAGATCATCAAGTCCAACTTGTCACCCAAGACCTTGTGACTGCTAAACCATGGCACCAAGTGCCACTCCAGTCCCCTCTTGAACACTTCCAGGGATGGGGACTCCACCACCTCATTGGGCAGCCCATTCCAATGGCTAGTGACTCTCTCTGTGAAGAACTTTCTCCTCACCTCAAGCCTAAACTTCCCCTGGGGCAGCTTGAGACTGTGTCCTCTTGTTCTGGTGCTGATTGCCTGGGAAAAGAGACCAACCCCCTCCTGGCTACAACCACCTTTCAGGCAGTTGTAGACAGCAATAAGGTCTCCCCTGAGCCTCCTTTTCTCCAGGCTAAACAATCCCAGCTCCCTCAGCCTCTCCTGTCTGAGGAAAAAAGACTAGCTGCCTTTAAGTAAGGATGGCAAAATCTGCCTTTTAATGAATTTGGTTTGAGGATGAGAGACGGCTGCCTCTAGTCCATGAAAATGTTCATTCTGCATTATGTTTTATTTCCCTGATGGTTACTATAACATTTCTGCATGTATTCACAATTTATTGATACCTAAGCAATTGAAACTGTAAACCAAAAGCTCACATTTCTTTGATAGTCATGCAATTTCTGTTTCCTGAATGTTTAGTACAACGTTAATAATATTCATAACTATAAAGTCATTAGTTCTTAAGTGCTTGAGTTCTTTGAAAAACACAAGATAGACAAAATTAGTCTTACAGAGCAAAAGTATTGTGTAGTGTGTGTGTGTATATATGTAGAGTATTATAATGTTCATAAATGCATAACAATTCAGATTATTCATTTTTTATGTTGAGGATATTAATCTGGTACTGCAATGTGGACTGCAAGAAGGAATGTTTTCAGTGAACAGACATGTTAAATGATTTCCAGAACTCTTTTAAATGCAGTGTGTCGTACATTCCCTTTTGGTATTCAGTCTCTTCTGCTTCAAACTTCACTAGAAGTGATCTTATTCACACAGAGAAAGATTTGATCTACTGAGTAACTTGCTTTGATTTTCAGCTTAGTAGTACCAATCAACTGAGCTTTGGAGAAAGTACTCTTCAGTTTTTAAAGTAAAAAATACCTGCACAAAGTTTTGATGGAGTACTTTTGGAATTAGGCAAAAGAAGTATTTTGCATTCACGTTTGAACTGTATATACAGGAAAGCTGATTTCATAGTCAAAAAGAAGCAGTATTTTTTTCCTGTTTCATAGTTCAGAAATTTTATGCAGATTTACTCTGTTCATGATGAGTATGCACTACTTCAAAACAAAGTCTGCGTCTTGAAATATTCTAGGAGTACCAAGAACAGTAATTAATCAGGAGTACAATTAGTTAAAAGTTATTTGCTGCACAATTGCATTGTGTATGCATTTTGGTGAACTTTAATTAAATTTTTCATGTAATCTCAAATCTGTTTTCTCTTACCTTCAGAACCAACATACATCACAATAGGTCCTCCCACCTGTGAGATTTTGGTTAACTGCACTTTGACTGAAAAAGACTGTATCTATAGCTTCAAACTAGACCAAAATGGTTGCCGCATCTGTCAGTGCAAAACCAGTGAGTATGCAAAAATAAAACAGCTTCTACCTTTTATAGCAAGCTATATGTAAAAATGCTAGTAAGATGTTTTTTTCCATTCATAATGTTGATTCTATGGTGTGTTAATATGTGTGTGTTTTATGATTGTTCGTCTTCAAAGGACAGGCTTCTGATTTCTGACACTGGTTGTTTGCTTCCTTAAAAGCATTTTTTGAGGAAAACCTAAAACATCTGACTTAAGGTAAAAACAACAGTGAGGTAGAAAAGCTAATAATTTGTTACTTAACATTCATTCAGTCTCTGGGAAGTCTGATAAGACTCCCACAGTTCATTTTCATCTCTGTGTGTGAAGAGTTTAAGAGCATCTGGGTTCGTGTACTTCAAAAACTCCTGTTGCTAACCAGCCTATTTTCAGCTTAGCTTTTTCCCCTCAAAACATGGGGTTTGAGGTTTATTGTCATGTTTGAAAAATGCCTGTCTGAGGGATGTAATTATGTATCTATCCATTATTTTAATTCTATAGTATGTTCTTATAATATATATGTGTATTTAATGCTTTAGCTAGGATTTATGCAGATTTTTAACATCTATTTCTTCCCCAAGAAGAAAAATATTGTAATTTTGTGAGAATTTTGTGTATGTTAGTGAAGAAAAAAAAAATGTATTTTCTGGCAATGTTTCTGTAAGAATTAAGGATATTTACAGAAGAAATAGAAAGAGGAAAGATCAGGTTGGTTATTGGAATTGCCTAATAAAGGCCACCTATGGAATACTAGTCTCAGTCATGGGATGCATCATTAACTGCTGGCATAGCCTAGGAATGTGTTTAAACTCTTTGTAATGTTTAGTTCTGCATCTTCCTTGTAGCCTCAAGGCTTTCACAATTAAAGGATTTTCCATTTCTCTTCTTCTCAGTCACTTGCTAAACCCATATGACTATTTTAGAGTTCCCAGTAGAAATGGTCAAAATAAAAAGTCTCAATTTCTACAAACAAAAGTTTTAGGACTGGATTGGTATTTTGCTTAAGGAGCTTTTTCAACATTTTTTGGGAGAAATGTGCATTTGTTTTCTATTTCCGTAAGGTAAAGGCACATCATAATAACATTATATGGCTTGCAATAATGCCATTATGGTAATACAGAAATAATACCTTCAATTAAAAGTTGTATTCGTGGCAAGGATGACTTTCCATAGATTGCATCCAAGCTATCGCGTACATGCCTTAATTGGTTCTTCCTAAAGACAAAATTAGAAATGTTAAGTTTTGCTTTCAGCATGTTACATGAGTTTATGAATTGAATCTAGCCAGGGAGATTAAAGGGAACACTAAGAACTTCTACAGGTATACTAATTGGAAGAAGAAGACTAGGGAAGGTGTGGGCCCCCTCAGAAAGGAAAATGGTGACATGGTCACAAGTGATGAGGAAAAGGCTGAGGTACTTAATAACTTCTTTACCTCAGTCTTCACTGCAAGGGCCTCTAGCCACACTCCTGATGTTATGGAAGACAAAGCCAGGGAGGGGAGGAAGAACTGCCCATTGTAATTGCAGATCAGGTTCGTGATCATCTGAAGAACCTGAAAGTGTTCAAGTCCGTGGGACCCGACGGGATACACCCACGGGTACTGAGAGAACTGGCAGATGAGGTTGCTAAACCCCTCTCTATTATATTTCAAAAGTCATGGCAATCTGGTGAAGTCCCCACAGACTGGAAAAGGGGAAACATTGCCCCCATCTTCAAAAAGGGCAAGAAGGAGGAACCAGGGAACTACAGGCCAGTCAGTCTCACATCTGTGCCTGGAAAGATCATGGAGCAGATCCTCCTGGAGTCACTACTCGCTCAAAAGAATAGTGAAGAGGTGATTTGGAACAGTCAGCATAGCTTTGCCAAGGGCAAATCCTGCCTGACCAACCTGGTTGCTTTCTATGAGCAGGTGACAAAATTAATAGATGAGGGGCGAGCAACTGATGTCATTTACCTGGACCTGAGCAAAGCCTTCAACACTGTCCCGCACCACATCCTGGTCTCCAAACTGGTGACACATGGGTTTGATGGGTGGACCACTACATGGATAAGGAACTGGCTTGATGGCCGCACCCAAAGAGTGGCTGTCAATGGCTTCATGTCCCAGTGGAGGCCAGTGACAAGCGGAGTCCCTCAGGGATCAGTCCTGGGACCTGTCTTGTTCAACATCTTTGTGGGTGACATGGACAGTGGCATTGAGTGCACCCTCAGCAAGTTTGCTGATGACACCAAGCTGTGTGGTGCAGCAGACATGCTGGAGGGAAGGGAGGCCATCCAGAGGGACCTTGACAGGCTGGAGAGGTGAGCACAAGCCAACCTCATGAGGTTCAATAAGAGCAAGTGCAGGGTCCTGCATCTGGGTTGAGGCAATCCCAGGCACAAATCCAGGCTGGGCAGTGACTGGCTGGAAAGTAGCCCTGAGGAGAGAGACTTGGGAGTGCTGGTGGACAAAAAACTCAACATGAGCTCTCAATGTTCACTTGCAGCCCGCAAAGCCAATCAGATCCTGGGCTGCATCAGGAGAAGTGTGGCTAGCAGGTCGAGGGAGGTGATTCTCCCCCTCTACTCAGCCCTGGTGAGACCCCACCTGGAGTACTGTGTCCAGTTCTGGAGCCCCTATTACAAGAGGGATGTGGAGGTGCTGGAACGTGTCCAGAGAAGGGCCACAAGGATGATCAGAGGGCTGGAGCACCTCTCCTATGAGGACAGACTGAAAGAGTTGGGGCTGTTCAGTCTGCAGAAGAGAAGGCTCCGAGGTGACCTAATTGTGGCCTTCCAGTATCTGAAGGGGGCCTACAGGAAGGCTGGGGAAGGACTTCTCAGGATCTCAGGTAGTGATAGGACTAGGGGGAATGGAATGAAGCTGGAGGTGGGGAGATTCAGGCTGGATGTGAGGAGGAGGTTCTTCACCATGAGAGTGGTGAAACCCTGGAATGTGTTGTCCAGGGAGGTGGTCAAGGCCCCGTCCCTGGGGGTGTTTAAGACCAGGCTGGATGAGGCTCTGGCCAGCCTGATCTAGTGTGGGGTGTCCCTGCCCATGGCAGGGGGGTTGGAACTAGATGATCCTTGTAGTCCCTTCCAACCCTGAATGAAACTATGAAACTATGAAATTGTTGTTAAATTGAGGAGTTGTAACACAAAGAAGATGGACGGGAAATTTCATCATCTGTGTCTGTTCATGCAATCCTTTCAGTTTGGTACAAGGATATCCATCACTCCAAAGGATCATTTCTTTTTGTCCTAAGTCTCCAGATTGCATGCATATGCCTACGATATTCCAAGAAGTCTCTGTTATTGCTTGAAGTATTTCTGAGAAAATAGTGCTTAAGAACCTACTAAAGGGAATTTTTCTCTTTACAAATTTACTTGGAATTATTTTCATTTTGCAGTAGCAAACCTTCTGAAGAAAACTTAGTAGTATCATTTGTATATCTCTCTAATGAGTTAAATAATTTTGAATTGTAGATTGCTTCAAAATCTCAGTAATTCAGAGAGGGACAATGTTTATTTTCTAAGTAGTTAAGAAAAATAACAGCTTAGAAATCTTCCTTATTTGATGGTTATCAGTCAAAATGACTGAAACAGAATTTTTCCATTAAGCCATGTTTTTTGTTTGCAAGGCTCTGGACAAATAAGCGTGTGAGCACTGAGTAGAAAGGAGTTTTATGTTAAATAATGCTGAAAATATACTGCACTAGTTCTCTGTGTTTTAAGATTTAGGTACTTTCATATCCCAGTCAATTTAGTTGCATCTTGGCTATCTGAGAACATGAAAAAGTGTATTATCTTCAGCATGTGTGGCCCTTTGGGAACATCGCTATCTCTGTGCTGCACTCACTTGTTTCTTGTTGGTCTAAGCTGCTCGAATAAGTCAGATTTAAAGTGCCTGAGTTAAGGAGGGCCACATGGCCCCCTTTATCCCCATCATATACTAATTCTGCTAATCTTCTTTCCAATATTTTTTTTCTCATTTCTGTGTAGAGATCTCTGAAGATTTGTTAAATTTCAATCTATATTAGCCAAAATGAACATAAAATGACAAAGTGGGAGAACATAGAGTAAAACCTGTGTTGCTCTCTTGACATTCCTGCAACTACAAATCAGTAAAACAGATTCATTTGCAATAGTTATCTACATATGATATCATGAAATTTGTTTAGACCGGATAAGCAAATCGTAACATATCTAGAATATAGTTTTAATAGAAGTAGTTTGCTTTGTCCTTTACTCTTTTACCTGTTTTTGCTGTGAACACAAAAACATGCTGGAACACCACACAATCGTAGGATCAGTGATTCACAGAATGGTAGGGATGGGAAGGGATTGAGTAGAGATTGAGTCCAGCTCCCCTGCCAAAGCATGATCATCAAGGGCAGGCCCACAGGAATATGTCCAGGCAGGTTTTCAGAGTCTCTGTAGATGGAGATTCTAGAACCCTTCTGGGCAGCCTGTTCCAGTGCTCTGTCACTCTTACAATAAAGAAGTTTTTACTGATGTTGAGGAGGAACTTTCTGTGATCCAGTTTGTACTTGTTGCTCCTCATCCTATCGCAGGGCACCACTGAAAAGAGGCTGGCCCCTTCTTCCTGCCACCCACCCTTCAGAGATTTGTACACAATTAGTAAAATCCCCTCTCAGTTTTCTCTTCTCAAGACTAAACCAGCCCCAGGTCTCTCAGCCTTTCCTTCTAAAGTAAATGTTCTATTCCGTTACTCATTCTCTTGGCCCTCTGTTGGACTCTCTCTAGTAGTTCCCTGAGTCTCTTGAGCTGGGGAGCATAGAACTGGACACAATATTCAGGTGTGGTCTCACTAGTGCAGAGTAGAGGGAGAAGATATCCTATTGACCTACTGGACACGCTCTTCTTAATTCACCCCAGGATACCATTGGCTGCCTTGGCCACAAGGCACATTACTGTCTCATTAATAACTTATTGTCCCAGGACTCCAAGATCCCTCTCCTTGGAGCTTCTTTCCAACAATGGAAATATATATGCTGTAAAATAAAATTAAAGTAACAAAGTAGAGGCAGACCAAGTTGTAAGAGAAAGGAAGAAAAAAACTATCTTTGGAGGGCAAGTTCCAGTGAGAAGAGATGGAGCCACAAATGATGAAGGAGAAAGAATGATCGTACTGATCAGGAGCATGTAGAAGCCAAAGACACACTACATGAGGTTAGAAAGAAAAAAGTATAATCCAAGATACTGGAAGAACCACTGTAGCCTACCAAAAATTAAACTAAAACAATAGGAAAAATATTAAATACCTTAATGAAAATATTAATACCTTAAAGAAAAGAAAAAAGGTTGATATAAGATGATACAAGAATAAGAAACAACGACAAAATAAATAAGAAAAAAAATTGCTACTCATAGGATGCAGCAATTGCTGTTGTGTTTTGAGTCTTCAGTTTTTCCTTTCACAGGAAACTGGAGCAGATTACAATCTTCAAGAGGAGGAGTACATCAGGGGAATGAAGCAAGACCAGCAATTAGCTATTTGTGTGGCAGGACTCCTGTTTCTTCAAAGAATACTAATGGGCACAGTGAATAATGCCTGCTGATTGCAGTAACATAAGATTTAAAATCTGACAGTTGCTTTTGGACCCTGGATCATTCTTCGTAAGGTCCAATATTTTATCCAGTCTTGTCTGTTCCCCATATTATATTAATGAAAAAGCCTTTAAGATTTTTCTTGCAACTCAGAGTATAGCATTTTACCCCATATGGATTAAACATGAAGTACTGTTCAGGGTGTAACCTCAAGCATGTATGGCTTTAGTATTTTTCATCCTTTGAAATCTTAGTAAAATTGGGTCAAATTAGAGCATTACTGTCAGTTGTAAAAAACTGTTTGCTTCATTTTGAAGGCTTACCTTTGCAGTTAAAAGATGCAACTATCATACAATTCATTAATTCCAGACTGCTTATGGGCAGATGCAATTATAGAAGGCTGAGATGAGTCGTTTTCCAAGCACATCAGAGTGCATGATCATTCTCTTCATGCCATGGTCTCTTTCGTCTGTCAAAGCAAACTATGGAATTGCTATGCAAAAATTAGAAGTCTTTGTATGAGTTTGGACAGTTCTTTAAACATAAAACCACCCCTTTTCCCTAAACTTTTATTTAGATACAGAAATGTTTTTGGAAGCATCTTGACACTTTTTCCTTAAATGTGAAGAAAATATATTCTATCATGGACTTAAAAAGGAGGTGCTATCATTCAGTCAATACTAGTAGACTTCTGCAGCATGGACTTCAATATTCTAATGAGTCACATCATCTCCCTTTGTAGTTGATAAAATGGAGTGGAATTCTGACATGGAATTTGGGTTTGGCAGTATGGGACTTAGTTTAGTTGTGTAGACATTCAAAGGCAGGCTTAGGAGGTTTGAGAAGATTTAGGCAGGGGCCTCTCTGGGCTGCCTTTAAATAGCAGTGGTTAAGGCTCTGAAAATGTTTATGGAGGGATGATAGAAAAAAGCCTGAGAAAAACTTTTCAGGGACTAAGATGGGAAAATATATCTCAACTCCTCTTTCCTGTATGTTAGTCATGCAGCGGGTAGAGTTTGGGATGTGTTTTCCTAACCTTTCACTTTTCCTACCCCAAATTTGAATGTTTCATTCTTCTATTCCTGTGAATAATCCATAGTCACAAATTACTCAAAACTCCATCAGTGATAATGTTGTCCATTTAAATAAACATCTTTTATTTTGATAATAAGTTACAAGTGTGATCAATAATCACATACACTAATCACACACTTCAGACAAAGCAAAGTTCCTGGAGATAATAAAGGAATATATGAATTTGGTAATGCTTTTCTATTTTAGTAAAAGCTATCTCCCATAGTTCCCTTGATTTAGCAACAAATTCCATAGGAAGAAAAATACATGTGAAAACAAATCCAGTAGTGCGTGTAGTCTCCCTTGGTGCAAGGAGAGTATATCTTGGATTTTGAATAATTTTCTAGATCTGGCAGAAGAAAGATGTTTTATTATCCTTCAGCAGTGGTGCGAAAGTGAACAGCTATTATGTATTAGATCTTAATTAGTGAAATAGAGACATCAAAAAATTGGGGGTAAAACATGATTCTTAAAAATTGAAGGCTTACATCGGAAAAAAAGTACATATTCTAAGTAGAAGTGAAATATTAACTCTAAGTCTCCATGTGGAAGATAGTGGAAATGCTCCCTGAAGAGGGTGGGATTATGATGAACTACTTGTGTCCAATAAATACTATTTGTCTTCTCACTAGAGTAAAAGTCTTTGGCAGGGATCTCTGAAGATTACAATAATATATTTGGTTTAGTAATGCTTGCAATAGATCTAATGTTATGGAAGCAGATAAGAGCTTCACTTGGCTCATGGAAAAAAATACCCAGTGTGCTGCTAGAAGGTTTGTGGAAGCTTGGTGATTTTCTAGTAGTGCCACCTTTGAGATCTCACTGCTACAAATCCATCTTCATGAAGCCATGTGTTGTATGTGAATCCTGGCGTTGCTTAGAGCAAGTACCCAAGTGAGTAATTTGCCTCAAAGGACTCATGAGAATTTTTTTTTTTTTAAACAGGGTTTTCTAGCATAACACTGCCCAGTCCCTTCATTTTTACCCAGATATTTGAATCATGAGTTAATTCTAACAAGAGGAGGGAGGGTTAGTGTGGATCTGTGGAGGCAATATATTCAGAGAATTCCAGTTACTGATAAGTAACCTAGTTTTCTCCTTCATAAATTTGCCTCCCCAGATCCCCACCCCTGAAGATTAACCAGCAGTAGCAATCCACATCAAGAGGACGGCTGAGGAGTGCTTAGTTATAAAGGTACTGTGAAACAGTTCTCCTGACATAATCTAGCCTCAGCACCGACAAAATAACGATGGTAAAGGTATGTAGCTAGCTTTGCTCAGCCGTGCTACAATTTTTTTAAAAATGGACACCAGCGTAAGCCGTGTTGAAACATTGGCATAATTCATGTCAGGCATCTCCCTCTCTGGAGATATTCAAGACATTCCTGTGTCTTGATAAGGTATAGGTAATCCTGTTCTGGCAGTGGAGTTTGGACTAAATAATCTTTTGAGGTGCCTTCCTGCCCCTAGTATTCTGTGATCTATTAATATTCTCTAATAATTAGGTTTTTTATCTGTGAATTAGAGGAAAACCAGAAGTATTTCAACAGGCTATGCATCTCTAGAATGCATTTTCAGAAACTTTATAGCTACGATGACTTTCAGTACAATTACTAGGTGTCCATACGTAAAACAATAAATTGGAGAAAAATTAATATCCCAATTTAGAAAACGGAAAGTGAGAGATCTTTAAACAAGAGTTAGTTGGAATTACAGTCAAGCCATTAGAAGTTCAAACAGAAGGCCTGTTTTAGATATAAACATGCAATTCATAGGATTGAATTTTGTTTACTTTTCAGTTTGATATTTGAGTAATATTTTATAACAACACTCCAAGTATTCTTAGGTTCATGTGAGATGGGAATGTGAGCACTCTGGAGTCAGCAATGAATTATGCATCTGATGGTTTGAATTTAGGCTCATAAATTCATTTTTAGATACACTGTTTCTGAGATACCATACCTGAGAAGGAGAGATTGGCTGAGTGAATCCCCACAAAGACTAACATTGCATATCCTGGGACAGAATTTTGTTGTCTTGTTTGTGGAGCAGGCCCTGATCTGTATATCAGCTGCATTTATATGCTGATTTGTGTACATCTTTCTTTCCTCTAGCAGCCAGTGACTCAGTCTCAGAGTGACCCAATAACCTTTTAAAACAAGATTTGGCGTTAGTATTGAGAATAAGATGTTAAGGGGAAAAGAGTTTTAGTTGATGTGCAATGTGCTGTGTAGAGCCTCACTATATCTTCATGTTCTTCTGTTCCTAAGGCAAGACATTCTTTAGAGACTGTTGTCCCATCCCTCATATCCCAGACGGATTCTCCTTAGGGAGTATCATGCCTTTCTGAAATGTTAATATATTTTTTTTAATACAGTCTTTATAAAACTGTGAGCAAGTTAAGAAATGGGGAGAAAGAAATAAATCACTATATTTGAAATTAGTTTATGACCAGTGGTGACCAGGCCTAAAAACCTTGGTGCTAATAGTTTTTTATTAAATAAAAATTAACCAAGGCTTTTTGCAAGACCAATTCCTCCTCAAGTGTTCTTGCCCTTTCTTTTTTTTTTCCTTTTCTTCCAATAGCATCTTATTAAATTGATCCAAATGAATAATTTTAAATTCCCATATCCAAATCAGCACATAATGTGTAAAGGTGTTGCAAGGTACAGAGTGAAGTATTTGCTAGAACTACAGTGTTCAGAGGGGTTGAAGTCTCTAAGCAGTACCTTTTGCCAGCACAGTGAGGTCCAGTGAAAACTGTGACTAGAAACATGAACCTGTTGGTAACTGGCTTTGCTACTACTTTTGCACTTGCGGTTGCACATGGGAAAGAAAACTGTATGGTCTTGTTGTGTGGGCTGGACTCACTGCTGTAAGTACTCAGTGCATGTGTGTTCTCAAGTGAGTACTCATTCCTAGCAGGTGGCTATTTTAATAATTTTGTTGGTTGAGGACAAACAGCATTTCCATGACTCTTGTCCTAGCCTTCTGCTGTAGTTAATAGAGTTGAAATGCTTCCAGATTTTTGTGTGGTATTTCAGCTAATGTCTCTCCTCAGAGTAAAAAGCCAAGTATTTGTGATAAAAATAGCTATATTAGCCTGAACCATTGAAGAACACATTCATCTTTTCTAAAGTCATGTTACGCCAGTATTAGTCTGAGATCAACCAATATCCTGTGCTTGAACTCTCAGCTTGTGCAAATTCTTGTTTATTCCCTATGGGCAGCATGGCCTTACACATTTTCAATATTACACTTCACACTACTATTGCTATCTTATCCTCCTAAGCTCTCCTATTACCTTGTGTAGAAGGATTGTTTTCTGCACTGACATTACCATTTCACATTTCTTGAAAAAAATTAATGAACATATTTCTAGGACTCATGTAAAATGTCCTCTCTTGAGTCAGATGTTTCCCTTAGTAGCACACTGAGAGATACCATCCCTTTCATAATATTGTTTGTTTTAGTCTTCTACCTCATATCTAACCATTAGTTTAGTTCCGTAGGTGATGCTATTATAAATAATCAGAGAAATAAGGATTACTTATATTGTATGATCAGATGCTTGATCCCATTCTGTTAGACTTGCAGGGATGTACAGGTGCGTAACACAGTTCTCTCAAATTCTGGAAAGGTTTTCCTTTCACATTAGCTTTTAAAATGTTTCCTGTCCTCTCCTTACAGGTTGTCAGGTTGTCTGGTTACCTCCATACACTTTTGAAGTAGTCACTAGCTCAGATGGTACTGGAACTCTTCTCTGCAGATACATATCATGATTTGGGATTCATATTCCTGATGAAATTATCTAAGCAGATGTAGAAAAAGACCTCAAACATGTAACTTTAGGATAATTTGTCATAATAAATTTCCTCAGTTCATTGTGGTTGGCTTTCATAAACTAATTATTCTTTAGTATTTGTCACTTGAAATTAAAACCATTAGCAGAAAATCTGGTTTCATTTATTCCTTCATAATTAACTTGTAATTATTAATTATTAAAGCTATACCTAAGGCTAAAGAAATACTGTTAGGCTGACAATGCATACATGGAATGTGAGTCATGTTTAAGTCTTTACTCTTGCAATATTTTCCTGCACCCCCCCCTTCTCTGCTCCCTCTTTCCCCCTTCATCTTTTCCCTTTGTTTCTTCTCTCTCTTTTTTATCCCATCTCACTTTTTCTCTCTAAATGTTTCTCTCAGAACTACACTTTGTTTTGGACAATTGATGGTTCATTCTCTTAAAAAAAAAAAAAAAATACCTGGTTTGCCTGGTTTTAAATGCTGAAGTAGGTTTTTTAGCAAGTGTGTGCAGCAGACATAAACTGTGTATGTACCAGGTTGCATGTAATTGTCATGGTTTTAACAGTCCTTCATCAGAAGAAATTTAGATAGATGTGAAGTCAGAAAGCAGACCAGAATTCACTTGCTGATTTTCATGAACTGAAATTTCTTTATAGAGATTTTTTTTTTTCAGAAATTATTTAAAAACTGTTTTCACAGCTTATGTCATACTATGTGAAATCCCCAAGCACCACAACCTTACTGGGTCTCCTGTGATCAGAACAATATTACTCCTATTTTCTCAGAGCTAGAGAGTAAAATGACTTGCTGCTTGGTGGAGTCACCATCATTGGAGGTGTTTAGGAGGAGACTTGATAGGGTGCTTGGTTGCATGGTTTAGCTGATGAGGTGGGTTGGATAATAGGTTGGACATGATGATCTTGAAGGTCTCTTCGAACCAGGTCTGGTCTATTCTATTCTATTCTAAATGTAGGTGTGATAACATGTTGATTTTGGTAATAGCCATGCTCTCAGAATGCATCATTCTCAACATCTTATTAGTCAGAATTATTCTGATTTCCTCATATAGCACTGAAATAACACTGGTAAATTCAGATGTGAACAGGTAATTTTTTCATCAATACCCTTAGTTGCAGGAAGGAATACTAAAAGGAACAGGAAAACAGATATGATTGACAAGTGGCTCAGAAGCTGGTGCCATCAACGGAATTTTGGTTTTTTTGATCTTGGGGAACTTTCTGTGGCACCAGGTCCACTAGCAACAGATTGAGTAAATCTGTCCCAGAGCGGGAGAAACATCCTGGCACAAGAGAACAGCCTTTCCCACAGGGGGAAAAGGGTTTTAGGAAGGGAGTTGGCAGGACTCATTGACAGGGCTTTAAACTAGATTTGAAGGAGTTGAAACCAGTATCTCCAGGCAGGCATCTGAGGGTGGTGTGCAGGAGTCAGGGGTGAAACAAGCAGCCCAGCTG
Source organism: Melanerpes formicivorus (assembly GCF_026170545.1). Classification (NCBI taxonomy): domain Eukaryota; kingdom Metazoa; phylum Chordata; class Aves; order Piciformes; family Picidae; genus Melanerpes; species Melanerpes formicivorus. Next base: position 36,031,834 of record NW_027142354.1, read on the forward strand.
AAGTGCATGTACACTAATGCACACACTATGGGTAACAAACAAGAGGAGCTGGAAACCTTGGTGCAGCAGGAAAACTATGATGTAGTCACTATCAGAGAAACATGATGGGATGACTTACGTGACTGGAGCACTGTAATCAATGGCTACAGGCTCTTCAGGAGAGACAGGTGAGGGAAAACAGGTAGAGGGGTGGCCCTGTACATCAGGGAGACTGTAGACACTACTGAACTAGAGGTTAAGGATTATCAGGTTGAGTGCCTGTGGGTGAGAATTAGAGGGAAGGCCAACAAGGCTGATATCCTGTTTGGAGTCTGTTATAGACCACCCAACCAGGATGAAGAGGTTGGTAAATTATTCCATAAGCAGCTGGAGGCTGTCTCAAGATCACCAGCCCTTATCCTAGTGGGCAACTTTAATGTGCCAGATATCTGCTGGGAACTCAACACATCAGAGGAGGCAGTCTAGAAGGTTCTTAGATTGTATAGAGGATAGCTTCTTATTACAGCTGTTGTGTGAGCTTACTAGGGGAGGGGCTCTGCTCAACCTAGTCTTTGCAAGTAGAGAAGGGCTGGTGGGAGATGTAGTGGTCGGACTGACCGTGAAATAATTGAATTTTCAATATGCAGTCAAACTAAGAGGTTCAGAAACCAGTGCTGAGCACAGGGGCACTTGGATATATTGAATCTCATGCCATTGGTCTCTGCCCATCTCTTCAGCGTGTCTGTAAAACCAACACTTTGTAGTGGTGTGGATGTTTTAACTGTAGGTTAGCCATCTTTTAAATATCACTCTGAAAGTTTGCCCTTTGGATATCACCTCTCAGTTGTATTTCCCTTTTTTTCTGTTACAATCTCACTTCGGCTGTTGTAATAATGTAGTGGAGATGCCAGCAGTCCATTGTCTCCCATAACTCCCTTCAAGACAGATCTTTTAGTCTTGCATCTCTAAGCTTAGATCATGTCTTAGGATATTACAGTTATATTTTTTTAAATAAGTAGAGGAGCTACAAAGATGATCTTTGAACAGAAATGTGTTAAACCCATAATGTATTGAAAGTGTTAAGTACAAGGGAACAGAAGCTCTATTCTTCTAAGGATGTGTTTGTCTGGTAAAAACAGTTTTCACATTGTGATAACCTGCATTTGTCTTTTGCAGGGGAGGAGCTGTGCACTGGCCTTATTTCGGGCTGTTCCTTGGAGTGTTCCTTCGGCTTCCAGACTGATGTCCACAACTGTGAGATCTGTCAGTGCCGACCCCGGCCTAAGAAGTGCAAACCCATTGTATGTGACAAGTACTGTCCCTTTGGATACTTGTACGTATTCTCATTCTGAAAGCGTATTTAATACAATCCCCATACATGCTGAAAATACACAACATCCAGGAATATATGTTTGTGTTTACTTCGTGGTAAAGAAAGGGAAAATGTAGAAAACCAAAAATTGCATTATTTGATGTGAAATTAAGATATTCTTCAAAATAGATTTTGATGAACAGACTAGGAGACACCATCTACAAAACCAGCGACACAGATTATAAAGGCAAAGTAGTTCTGAAGTTCTCTGAAGAATATTTGATGAACGAAATGTAAAAAGCTGCTTAAAAGTAACATCTCTTGCATGTGGCTCTGTGAAATTCTGTTTCCATGATCTGCTGGGATACCTTTTATTTTATAGCCCATCTATTTTATTAAAATTATTTTTTAATATTTCAAGGGGGGTTTGTGTTAATATGAGAGCAGACTAGTTTTGGGGAGACATTTCTGATAATTCCTTTACAAAATTTATGAAGAACAGTACTGTCTCTTATTAAACTTTTGGTAAATGTGTGCAAAACCTGTATTGTTGCTGGAGTTCTTTCTCCATTATAGGAAATATTTGCTTTATGTATTCATTGGTGGAACAGGTGACAAAAACAAGGCAATGCTTCTGTCACAGAGAAATTTCTTGCTAATCAATCTAATGGGTGCTATATGTGTTTTACTAATACACTTGCATTTTAATGGGGCCATTCCACTGCCTGGTTTTCATAGCAGTTTGATTTCTACCTCATATCAGCTGATCTTCAGATAATGTTTATATGTAGTTTTTTTTCTTAGCATTTGTAATGAAGTTTACTATCCTCAGTTAAGGCAGCCTGCTCTCTCATGTCCCCTCCCACCCGCCTCTCCCCGTACACAGACAGGAGGGAAAGTAACACAATGAGGTAATACAATACACAATTACCCTAGCCTGTTTACAGAAAAGCACAGCAAAATGCAGAATCATCTGGGTCAGGGCAATTCCAAGCACCTATACAGGCTGGGAAGCGACTGGCTTGAGAGCAGCCCTGAGAAAGGGACTTTGGGATGCTGGTGGATGAGAAGCTCAGCATGAGCCAGCAGTGTGCACTTGCAGCCCAGAAAGCCAACCAGAGCCTGGGCTGCATCAACAGAAGCATAGCCTCTACTCCACTCTGGTGAGACCCCACCTTGAGTACTGTGTCCAGTTCTGGAGCCCTTCTTGCAGGAAGGATCTGGACATGCTGGAGCTTGTCCGGAGAAGGGCCACAAGGATGATCAGAGGGCTGGAGCACCTCTCCTATGAGAACAAACTGAGGGAGTTGGGGCTGTTCAGTCTGGAGAAGAGAAGGCTCTGAGGAGACCTTATTGTGGCCTTCCAGTATATGAAGGGGGCTTACAAGAAAGCTGGGGAGGGAGTTTTTAGGGTGTCTGGTAATGATAGGACTAGGGAGAATGGAAAAAAATTAGAAATGGGTAGATTCAGATTGGATGTTAGAAGTTGTTCTTCCCCATGAGGGTGGTGAGACACTGGAACAGGTTGCACAGGGAGATGATGGAAACCCCACCCCTGGAGATTTCTAAGATCAGGCTGGATGTGGCTCTGAGCAACCTGATGTAGTGTGAGGTGTCCCTGCCCATGGTGGGAGGGGCTGGAACTAGATGATCTTTGAGGTCCTTTCCAACCCTAACAATTCAATGATTCTGTGACCTCCCACCCCCTGACCCAGAGCTCACTCAGCAGAAAAGACCAAAACCCAGAGGTTGAAAGCAGCAACCAGAACAGGAAGCCTCTCATATTACAATATGAACTTCAAGCCTCATAATACTTTACTCCAGCCAGCACTTTCGTTTTGAAGCTGGCATGGCGGCAGCATGGTATTGAATATCAGCAGCAGATTCAACTCAACCCATGGCATTCGCTAATATTGCAACTCTTAGTGCTTGATACTAATCCTTCTCTAACTTCTGATTCAAAGTTCCATTTGATGCTCATTCATAAATGCTGCCGGTTTTTAGATCAGTAATCTGCAGTGTAACGTCCTTCTTTTGGTGCACAGTTATAATAAAATTTGGAGGGTCACAATATGGTAGGACTTGAATGACCACAGAGGTACCAGAGATTTTCAGAAAATTTAGAAATCGAGATGGAGCATAGTGATGTTCTCACATGCAGTTGATCTCAGCCCCTCAATCCAGTCTGTCCAGATCATTCTTTGAAGCCATCCTTGCCTTAAGCAGATCCAAACTCCTGCCCAACTTCATGTAATCTGCTAACTTACTGAGGATACCTTCCTTTCCTTAGTCCAGATCATTGATAAAGATATTATAGAGAACTGGCCCCATTACTGGGCCCTAGACAACATGACTTGTGACTTGCTGCTAACTGGACTTAGCTTCATTCACCACTATTCATTGGGCCTAACCATCCAAGTAGGTTTTTACCCAACACTTGAAGACTATGCCTGTCCAATCTACAAGCAGTGAAATGTCAAGTAACATTTTTATTACATTAGAAAGCATGCTTGATTCCCTGAGGCATCCCTAGTGTAATCTGAAAATTACTACAGTCCAGCAAAACAAAGTAAAACCATTTACACAATCCTGTATCTATTACTTAAGATACAAAGTTTGGCTTGCCTCTGGTTAAATAATAGAGGCTTTTGAAGAAAACAGCACTCATGAGAGTCATAGGGTTGAAATAGGACAAAATGAGGGAAAGACAATAAAGATTAAATCAAACTTCACTTCTCTTCCCTGAACACAATTTTTAGTAGACGAGAGAAGAAGAAATTAAAGATTAATAAAATTATCTCCAGGCATGTTGTCTTCAGGAGTTCGTTTCAGTTTTGCAAATGAGAGAAGGCAGAGCAGGAGGGAAGCTAAAGAAAAGAGATGTGGGTTTTGCAACCCCAGAAATTTTGCCTAGTTGCTTTAAAGGCAAGGATGGCTGAAGATGGGCATCAGAAAGAAAGAAATGGGAATGATTGAGCAGAAATAGTGACTGGCTAGATTTCTGATTTTTTTTTTTTAGATAGTGTAAAGTTGCTTATATTAAGGATCAAAGGACTGAAGTGTATGCATTAAAAAAACAAGTACAAAGCTTGCAGCATTGTTTAGAAACCATCCAGGGAGACTGAAGTTTGAGCCATTCTATTAAGCAGGAATAAAATCAAAGTCTCTTAAAACTGGAAGCCAAAGAGGCAAGTGGTATTGAAGTGTCTGAAACAGTGCGAACTCCTTAATGGAATCAACATGAAGGGTGGTAGGGATGAGGTATCAGTACTAAAGGAATACAGCTTACAACTATATTCAAGCATTTTCTGGAAATTGTCATATAGTACTCATATGGTGTGACCATTTCTCAAGGGGCACCGAAATAATATGCACTAGCTTGAATTTGATTTTGCACTTTGGCAAAGAAGAGAGAAAAGCACAAAATAACTGCCATCAGAATATATTTCATTGCTGTTTGCAACAAAGATGGAAGCCATCTTTCTTGTTCACAGTACATAATGCATATTCAGAAGCGAGTACAGAATGTAACTTCAGCAATCTCCAGAGTATATATTTGAATATTTGTTTCATTTATGTTTTATATTCATTTGTTTTATACTTTAAAAGCTAATTTCCATTAACAATACTCAGAGACTGATTATTTTTTTCAAACTGGCTGATAAACTCAGTGGATTAATCTAATGTGGTATTTAAAAGGCACAGGTCTTGGGGTTTATACTTTTTTCCAGACTGTGCTCTGTTGCGCTTAATTTACGGTATGTAGCAGGGTCAATAACTTAAACCTATCAGGGCAGAATCTAAGAAGAGTTATTTTCATCCACGTGCTCAGTATGTGCATGCATGTATTTGCATAACAGCAGAGACAGTATGAACTACAAACATTTTTACTGTTTACTCACTGTGGCTTAGAACAGGAAAAGCTTTTTAAAACTTTAATATTACTAGCACATAGATAATTACTGCTTTCAAGGCCAGTTCTTTAGCCTATTCAAAAGTTACGAGAAAACTATTAATAAGATCTATTTCATGTCTTTCATCATTGCCTTTTGGACTAATACAGAAGCAGCCTGAATGTATACTTGAACAAGGTCTAGGTAGTTATTTCCATTCTAGTCTACTCTATTCTGTTTAGTCTTCAGATGAAAAGGCTGTGAGAGAATGTTATCAGTGTCTTTAAATCTCTGATGGGTGGGTGTCAAGTTGAAGGCGACAGTCTTTTTGTGTGATTGCTCAGTAATAGGACAAGGAACAACAGGTATGAGCTGGAACACAGGAAGTTCCACCTCAGCACGAGGAGAAACATCTTTATGGTGAGGATGACAGAACACTGGAACAGGCTACGCAGAGAGTTTGTGGAGTCTGCTTGTCTGGAGACTTTCAAAACCCACCTCAATACCTTCTTGTGTGGGCTGCCCTGGTTGATCCTGCTTTGGCAGTAGGGTTGGACTAGATGTTTCAAGCAGTCACTTCCAACCCCTACCAATCTTTGATTCTGTGGGTTTTCTGCAGTATCTGAAGCCACCTGTTTTGTTTCTCCTCTTTGTTTCTTTCCATTTACTACTAGTGATTTCCTTCATGCGCAGTCCCAATGTACAGTCACACTGAAGTGTTAAAAATATTCTTCTACTGTCTATAAAGGATTGTTCTGAACTATACCTAATAAGCCATTTATTATTAATGTGCTTTGTTTGTGTAAATGTTGTTTGCTGTTACATTCTTTCAGTTGATTGTACTATACTTTTCCTAACATGTTGGATTTAGGAAGGAATGCTCTCTTTCACATAATGAATAGCTTTGCTTCGCTTGTGTTAAGTTGTAATACTTAGAGGAAAGTGGATAGTATTTTTACATAGAGACACCTTAATAACCTGTGGTAAACTGAATGGTTTTTACCTTCACAATTCTAAATCTTCAGGAATATCATGGTTTTAGCCAATTGAATCTGCTGCTAATATTCAGTGCCATACTGCTGTCATGCCAGCTTCAAAATGAAAGTGCAGGATGGAGCAAAGTACCATAGGGCTTGTAGTTCATGTTGTACGAGAGGATTCCTGTCTGGTTGCTGCTTCCAGTTTCCAGGTTTGGGGTGTTGGTCTTTTCCACTGGGCTGGCTGCAGCCTTGGGGAGGGTTGTTCTATATTTGGCTTCAGCTGTTGCTACTGCTTTTGCTTTTCTGCAAAAATACCTAAGATAGTTGTACATTGTATTATTTTCATTAGACTTCTTATCTCAACCCACGGCTTTTTGTGATATTTTCCCTCCCAATTTGCATCGAGGTGGCTCACTTTCAAGAACAGCTGTCTTGAACCACAACATGGAAAAGGCAAAACTTCTTTTAAGATAACTTAAGACAGTACATTTCCATTCTTGGGCCTGTGATTTCAGTGTGTGGCTAGCATTGATGTTCTTGATCCAAGTCTACCTCATTAGTGACTAGACTGCAAATGTCAAAAATAATGGTGTTTTCCTTGATCCTCTGATCTTCCTTAGCTTTTAGTAAAGATGTACCCCGTATTTTTGCTTACATATATTTTTATTCTGAAATTTCTAACAATTACATTTTTTCCTAAGCAAAGATTCCTCTTTACTGTTGTCTTCTATGCTACTTTTAAGTACTGTTAGTTTTGCAATCAAGTTGGATGTTCCATGTGAACTGAATTAAGTAGTTAATGAACTCGGATACATCCAGAAGCTTGTTGCTTGGTTTGAGAGGTCTGACTTTAATGGTCTCTCTCTCTCATGAACTGTGACTTAAGTGGTTCTCTAAAGAAAGTTTTAAATAAAGATGAGGAGAATCCTTATGTATAATTGGAAGAAGACCTTCAGATTGCAGTGAATTTTACTTGTGATTCTAAGGATTATACTATGACACATCAGTCCAACAACAAAAAAGAAAATCTGAGATAATTCTAGTTGTCTTCGCATGTTGCACTTCAGTTGAGATGTGCCTGCATTATTTTGAAATGCCTTAAAGGAGTAATCTCTAAAAATGAGCAAGAGAAGAACCCAAAAATGGAGTGTATTATACTTTGCTCCTTAATAGATTGTCTGTGTTGAGTTCAGTCTTCCTGAACTATAGAGTCTAGAGTCTCTTGGTTTTGTGTGATCTGTAAGTATCATCCTGCTGATACCTATGCATAAGCAGTCTAAGTGATTCTTGTTAATAATTTGTGGTATGTATCGATGGCAATCTGAGTGTGTGGGGAAATCTAATGGTATCTGTGCCATCTACTTAAAATGTGGACAACTCTAGAAGCTTGCACTAATGCTATCTGCTATCCAGAAACAGTTCAGTCTTCTGAATTAAAATCTGAGGACTGAAGAGAAAAAAAGATAGATGGGTTTAGCTCTTTTTTATAAAGAAATCAATGAAATAATGCATTTTGCAGAAATGTTTTCCTGAAATAAAGAACTGATGTCTCGGTTTCTGAGAGGGATAGCAAAAGGCCACAAGCTGCAAGAGCACCTTAAACGCAGAGATGCTCACTCCTTAGATGAAAGTATTTTTCAGTGTCAGTTGTGTGTCAAGGCTAATCTGTTAAAAGATACGTATTTCAGACACAAATCCCAGTAATTTTCTGAACTATTGGAAGAAGCAGCCAATGTCTAAGAAATTGTGTGTTACTGTAACATAAGAATAGGGAAACAATGGAAAAATAGTAGTTTATGATGTTGAAGAAGAGAATGAGACTTTAATTCCTAGATTTACTGGGCTTACTTTGTGCCTGAGGAAGACTGAAATTACAATGTAATATGCTTCAAAATGGAAGTTTGTATCTTCAGACCTTCAGAAATTGAAAGTATCTTGAATTTAGTGAAACGGAAGACAAATGGTATACAGATTCAAGTTTAAAAGCATAAACATTGAATCTTGCAATTTTCAATCATTCATTTGATGTCCTAAACATAATAAAAAGACACCTCTATAAGACACTGACTCAGAGTATCAGATCTGGACCATTTAATGACCAGGTACTCAGTCCAAAGCATGCTGTCTGCCCTATTGTACTGTATCACACAGGTCAGGACTGCTCCACAGGCTACTACTGAATCATAGAGCTCATCTTCAAATAGAAAGCATTTCCTTCTTGTAAAGAGTAGTATAACTTTTAGCCTGTACATATGACTCATTTGGTATCTTGACCTGAAGATTAAAAATACAGATTTCTGTGTGGGTTTTGTACTTAGATATTCTGAAACACCCTCCGTTCCCTCTATTCCCTCCCTCCGTTCCCTCTATTCCCTCCCTCCGTTCCCTCTCCCCCTCCCTCCGTTCCCTCTCCCCCTCCCTCCGTTCCCTCTCCCCCTCCCTCCGTTCCCTCTCCCCCTTCTCTCTTTCTAACTTGTATTTGAAAAAAAGAGCATCAATAGTAGGCACAAGCATATATATCTGTATTATTCACTATGGTTTGAAAGTACCAAATGAAGAGATTTTTCCAATGAAGTGAAGGGAGCACATGCCAGGATGGAGACCTGTACGCTCATCAATCTACTCAGCCTAACTTTCATTATTTGATCAATCACTTCTTCAGGGGATGCTTTTTCTTTAAAGCTTATGACATGTTAATATTTCAGGTGACATGCTGACCTTTTACAACTTATTTTTGTCATCTAGGAAGAACAAGCATGGCTGTGAAATCTGTCGGTGTAAGAAATGTCCAGAACAGCCTTGTGGTAAAGTCTGTCCACTGGGCTTCCAGCAGAACAGTCACGGCTGTGTTATCTGCAAGTGCAGAGGTAGGTGCCAGTGCAATGCCAACTCTTAATTACATCTTGTTTGCAAAGCAGTTGGAAGCTGAAGTAAAACAAAAGGAATAATGTACAGAATACGTAAGAATTTAAATATGGTAACTGGTGGTGGAGTCAGTTCAAATTTGCTCAAAGTATCACAGTATCACACAGTATCACTTAGGTTGGAAAGGACCTCGAGGATCATCGAGTCCAACCTATCAACACAGACCCCATGACTAGACCATGGCACCAAGTAGTATATTCTTTTAGTAGATGTTTATTATTATGTATGTTCATTTAGCTTCAACAGAACACCTCAGCTACACTTTCATCTCCCATTACAAAGTCACAAAAATCCGTTTGTTATCATCAATAAAAATCAGATCAGGTTGTTAATAAGTAACTACTAGAAATGAGCTAGTTGAGGATTGTGGGCATTTGTTTTCAGTAGGAGCACTCATTTTAGCTTCTTCACGACCAGTATTTTCTTTACAAACTCAAGTTTTGGGTTTGTTAGATGCCCCATACACCACCTAAAATTACAGTGTGGGTTTTGGCCACTTTTCAGGTGGTCTCAAGAAACAATGAGTAGAAAGAGTGCTTGTCCAAGAAAAAGGACTGGGTATTCTTAAACTAAATATTTCACACATGCCACATCCCAAACTTGTGACCACCAAGCTCAAGGTGGAGATTGAGATAAGATGTTTGTAAGTTGTCTGGTTTAGTTTTGTGCTGCTTTTAACACATCTTAATGTGTTTTCTATTTGTATTTTATATTAGTCCAGATACCAGACTTCCATCATTGCTCATCTCTGTGTATTGCATTCAATAACTTTCTGTTTGTGTTCAGGCTCGCTCAGATCCTATCTACTCTTTCATGCTTATTTTCTTCCATTCTCATTTTTGTGCTTTGATTTATAACTATAGGGAAGAAAGTTTTAAGTATTTTCCCATTAGTTTGTGTAATTACTCCATTCTTAACTTTTTTAGCAGCTGTTTCCTTTGCATTTTTAAAAATTATAAAATGCAAGACAAACTATGAAAATGTGGGATTGGAAGAAAGTGATATGATTTCCTTCAGTCATTGTCCTATAGTTTAAGGCAAACATGCAATCACATAAGTTGTAAGAACACAGTATCATATTTTGTCCACATGATGTCATACACTGCAGAAAATTACAACAAAACTTTAAGACTTCTAGCAAAAATAAAATTGAGTGTTATAAATGTACTTCACAGATGTGAGAAGTGGAGAGAGATTTCATGGACATAATCTGCAATATATGACTTTCACTAGAAATAAAAAAATTAAATAAGAAAGGATAACAGCTGAATGGAGTTCCACTGAGATGATTCTTATCACCTTGTCATTTGTTTCCATGTTCACAATCAACAATTTTTTTCTGATTATGCTGTGGTGGAATGTACACAAGGTGTTCTCCTAGATGTGCCATAATTGCATCTTGGATTATAAACAGATGCAGCTCTCCTTATTGTTATCATGATCATAAAGATACTAAGCTATGAGTCCTTGCTAAAATTTTGACCCAGAATTCCCAAGTAAGAGGGAGGGATCAGTAAAGTCCATGCCTATTAGTTAGCTCCACTTTCTAAGTTGCTTCTGTTAGAAATAACTGACATTAGGATTAATAGAAGTAGAACCAGAGGAGTACAGGGCTGGAGTAGTCCTCTGTAGAACTGAGAATCCATTTCTCTGACCCTCACATAGACTAGAGTATATCTGGATAATCCTTGACAGATGTTTGTCTAAGATTTAATTTACTAAGGATCTCCACTCTCAAAACAAACAAAAAAAACAACCCAATCAACCAAACCAAAAACCAAGGAGCACAACTAACCAAACATAAAAACCTAACCCTCTCTTAAACAATGTTTTCCTGTGCTTATCAAAATGTAGTATTTAAAATAAATTTTCTAAAATGTCAGTCTCCCTTTCTATAAATTGAACCAGTTACTACTTGTCCTAAGATCTCCTAAGCTCAGCAGACACATGGAACAGCTAAGCACCATTCCCTTTAGAAGTCTTGCAATATTTAACAGGTTGCATTTCAGCCTCCTAAAGATGTTGTGTTTTTTTTTTTTTTTAATAAGTCAAATAAACCCAGATATTTTAGTTTCTCATATTGTAATTTAGCAGTAGCAAAACCCCCTAACCTAAAGAGGTAGTAGTACTGCTTTTAAATTTGGGTTCCTTTTTAAGTATTATCTCTTGTACTAATTGTAATTAAAAACAGAAAAGGAAAAACAGTCTCAGTTTGTGACATTAACTTAGAATAATTACCTATATGTTTGGTTTGTTTCTCAAAATTTTGGAGTATATAATATTTCAGGAATAGTATTTTATGACATCAGATACTTTGTTTATTAAGGAAGAGAAAGTGTATTACCATCTAAGGCTTCTGTTTGTCAATCACTTTAATACAGGACAATATTGCCATGACATTAATTCAAACATGAATTAATATCTATAATGTGATACTAAAGTATAGAAGCATAGTGACTAAATGTAAGATTTTTTTCATAGCTTATCTGTTTGTGCAATAGGACAAAATCTGTTTTAAGAAGTATTTTATCTTATGCCATGGATTTTTTTTGATTCACAAAATGGTATACTGACATAGTTTCTGTGTGTTGGGTTCTTACTCTGATAACATGCATCTAACTAACTTCATACCACCTGCTGACAGACCTGACACAGCTGAAGAAGTGATAACTTGAACATGTTAAGAAAAACAACCAAACAAACAAAACCCAAAAAAAGATTACTGAAATTGCACATAAACATTAGCACTTTTTATATGACATCCTTTTTTAAATAGAAAATTAAATAAGCAACTTAATACCAATAAACCTATCCATATGTATCAGCAGAACATGGTTGACACTGCTGAGAACAAACTGATCCTAAATCCTTCATCATCATGATGATGTGGGGTCAGATTCAATCTGCTGATTTACAAGGAATATATTGAGGATGAATCCTGCAGTACTAAATACCCCTTAAGATACAAATGAGGCTTTATCCACCCTAGACCAACTGCTTGTGTGTTCTGTACACAAGTAATGTAGCTGTCCAAGCTATTGTGTTGTCATGTTAGTTAAAGCTAGGAATGAGGAATAAAACTATCAGAGCAGTTACCTTCCAGGCATCTCATTTATCATTGTAATGTAAACAAATCATTTCTTGTGTTTATTAATTGTTTTATTAAATATTTCCAATATCTAGCACGATCCCATTAGAACTTACTTGTAGTTTTTCATCATTCATGATACAAAATCATCTTGTAAATGCTGTCATATTCTACTTGCCATCAGATACTCCTATTATCAAATACACTGATTGTTAAATATTTTATTTTAAATATGCTTCCTGTTATTTCTGTATGCTGAAAAACAGTATAGGTGCACCAGGAAGAAGTGATGACATTTTCCAAGGAGAATATTTTCTATTACCATGCCCTTATTATATCCTTTAATTATTTCACATGTACCATTACTTTTATTATTAAGTGTAAATGATAGAAGTATTCATCATTTTATGTGTGCTTTAAAAATGAAAGCAATCCAGGCATGAAGTTGGTGTGGGTTTTTTCCTAAGCAATGCACACTTACCAGGACACTCCATTTTCCTTTGATTTTTTTGCAGAGGCAACTGCTTCTCTTATGCCTCCTATTAAAACAGGCTCTTGCCTGTCAATGGATGGGCGCCGACATGAGAACGAGGAGAGCTGGCACGATGGCTGCAGGGAGTGTTACTGCCACAACGGTCGGGAAATGTGTGCCTTGATCACCTGCCCTGTTCCTAATTGTGGCAACCCTACTATATATCCAGAGCAGTGTTGCCCATCGTGTCCAGGTAGCATGCTTTCTTCTATATGTTTTTTGTTATCAGGTTTCATTTCACATGTTTTGTCTTTCCAAATATGTGAAAATAATCTCATGCATCATTTAGCAATAGCTATATATAAAATACAAGTTTATATATATAATACAGATCTATAAGATGACATGATTAGTGGTCTTAATTAAGATCTGGTGTGAAAAATAGGAACTTTAAATATTTAAAGATAGACATGTTTGGGGTCCAAACATGTTAATCTTTAAAACAGAGTATTTGTAGTCTGTATTAGTTATAATAACAAATTTGTACCCATGTACAGTGTTGTCACCTATAACAGCAATTACTGCAGTAAGCCACAACATTTTCTCTTTTTTAATTTGAAGTGGGGTTTTATTAAAATTAATCTCCTGACCTATGTTTCACATCTCCTCAAAGGACTGCACATTTATACAGACGTCTTAAGTAATTGAACATTATGATTCTCTGTTCCGAGTGGAGGCTCCTCTGCCTCCAGCAGTAGGTTATGCTAATGCTTTAGGTGGAAAGATCAAGTACAATTAATCTTGCATTCCAAAACAGTTTTAATAATAAGCATTAATCTGAAAAGTATCTGTGAAAGATGTTAGGGTGGGGGTAGATTAATGCCTTCTGTCTTCAGATTGATTTCTACAGTGTTTTATATGCTGAATAGTTTAATTTTTAATACAAGTATCACTTTATTGGAAATCATGTTACAGGTAGGAACATCAAGACTTGTGCTACTTGTACTACTATGAATATCAAAAACAGTAAGAGACCACTGGCAAGATACAAGAAATTAGGAATTGTTCAAAATTCTTTGTAAAGAACAGGAAATTCCAGGGGCAAAATAAGCAGCCAGATCCTCTTTCTGAAAGTGACAGTGTATACTGTGTAGAACCTAAGATAACTGATCTCCTTAGGCAAATGGTGATCTCCCATCCAGTTCACACCGTGTTGTAACTGGAAAAACATAGTCCCCTGGAAGATGTGGGACTCCAAAAGGTCTGTCTGCCTTTCAGCCTTTCCCAGTTTGCACCACCCTTCTCTCCTCAAGTACTGTGACAAATCACACAGTGTCTGTGGTTCCACAGCCAGCCATGGTGTTGGTGTTGACACTGACTTCCATGGAGTCAGAGCTGTTTCAGTACCAACTAATTGCTGACGCACAAACTCTCAGCACTTAGCATCTTAGTAATGACAGGCATTGATGACATTTTTATCTGAGGTTGAAGCACTAAGGGGTTATGCACATTATGGTAACCATCCTTGACTCTCTTGATTCTCTCCCATTATCAATTGTCTGGCTGGCCTAACAGGGAATTTAGACCCTGTAAGATTTTTAAAGTGAAATTTTGTTGTTTATCAGCTTGGAGTACGTTTGTTTTTGACACAGCCATCTGCTGTGTTGATCCATAGGTATCCCATCAGACACTATCATCTTTCCTTCTGTTCCCTACACATGCAAATCTATGTATCTTAAATAGTACAGCTCTCTCCCCTATGAAACCTCGCTGTGGGGGGAGGGGGAAGAGAGGGAGAAAGCTACTGCAAAGAAGATTGTTATGCATATTGTTCCAGGAAGAGCAGTGTCACATTTTAGTCCCAGCTGACAAATAAGCACTTTGCTGCCACTTGCTCACTCCTCCCTGATTCTGGTGGGATGAGGAGGGGAATCAGGGGGAAAAAACAAACAAAAAAATTAAAGTAAAACTTGTGATTGAGATAAGGAAAGTCTAATAAATTTAATAAAACATAATAAAATAATAAATATGTAAAAATATAGCAAAAAGAGATAAAAGTAAAATCCATGAAAAGAAGTGATGCACAATGAAATTGTTCAGTGCTTGCTGATCAGTGCAGACGGTGCCTGAGCAGTGATTGTACTTACCCCAACCAACTCTTCCAGTTTGTCTACTGAGCATGAAATCCTATGGTATGGAGTATATCTTTAGCTAGTTCAGGTCAGCTACCCTGGCTGTGATCCCTCATGGCTTCTTGTGCACCTACATACTGGTAGACCACAGGAAAATGGAAAACCCTCAATGTAGGGTGAGTACTACTTAGCAACAACAAAACCAGCAGTGTGTTATCAACATTGTTCTCACAGAGAGATCTGGACTTCCTAAATCCAGAGCAAGTATATTCATCCTTCATTTTAGTAATTGTACTGATGGTAATATTTAGCAGTTACACTGTCTGATGAATATATTATTTTCTTTTTAGAAAATGACAGTTGTTGCTTGGAATTTCTATGTCACAGATTGGCTTGAGTGCCAAGAATGTGTTAAATTATCTTTGATTTATATTAAGTAGCATTTATTCGGACTGATTCTCAAATTATTTCTTGTTTGTATTTTTCCCATTTTCCATAAGATGCAGGTGACATAAAGTTCACAGAATAACAGAAACATTCAGGTTGGAAAAGACCCTCAGGATCACCAAGTCCAACCCAGAGCCCTGCTCTGCAGAGTTCACCCCTAAACCATGGCCCCAAGCACCACATCCAAACCACCTTTTAAACACATCTAGGCTTGGGGACTCCAGCACCTCCCTTGGCAGCACATTGCAATCCCTGACCAGTCTTGCCATGAAAAACATGTTTCCTAATGTCTAGCCTAAACGTACCCAGTTGTAGCTTGAAGCCATTCCCTCTTGTTCTGTTGCTAGTTGAAACACCTTCAGTAAAAATACATTTATAGCTTGCTTTGTTATTCCTAATATTTTCAACAATAACAGAAGTTACTCATCTTGGGTACTTCTGTTAATCATTAACATCACAGTTGATTCTTGCCTGTCTTCCAATTCTGTTTTTCCCAGATGAAATAATTGTGCAGAAGCCAGAGCTCACCAGCCCATCTATCTGTCATGCTCCTGGTGGGGAGTACTTTGTAGAAGGAGAGACTTGGAACATTGATTCTTGCACACAATGCACATGCCACAGTGGACGTGTCCTGTGTGAGACTGAAGTCTGTCCACCTCTTCTTTGTCAAAACCCCACCCGCACACAAGATTCCTGTTGTCCACAGTGCCCAGGTATGTACTGACAACCAGCTTTCATCAGAGTTCTTTCTTCATCTGAGATTATATGATGTGAATATTGAATGTTTCAGTATGTGTACAGTTGTTTGCTGTGGTACATTTAGCAGCTCGGAGTGCAAGTCTGCACTTCGAGGCAAAGGCAAAACTTGACTGTGTGCAAGAAATATATTGTATGTGTAATGGGGAATTGTGGCCCTGAAGTTTAAATGTCTTTGAAGGTAATCAAATAATATAAGGGTAGCATGAAAACCAGATCCTTAGTTGGAAGGTTTGTGAAATATGTACTGGCTCATTTATGGAAACATGTACAGTTAGAGAAGCTTTGAAAATAGAGTACTAGGCAGGTATCAGCTTGTTTCTCTTCCTTTCTACATGCCTTGGTTTCTATTAACCTTTTTATTACTATGATGTCTGTTTGAGATTTATTCTCAAAAGTACTTCTCTTTGCTTTTACTTTCACCTGGTATGATTTGAGATTGACTTGAAGGCAACTGAGTAATATCAAAGCATTCCAGCCCAGTGAGTCTGCCAAATTCCTCTCACATTGCCTTACGGTGTCAAGAAGGTAACAGGATTTGCTTTCCCCTGAGGAAAGATACGCAATAGTAAATGAACGTGAAATCCTATTTTATATAGCAAAGGGAGAGTTTATTGTTGTGGAAACTCAGTCCAAAGCTGTGAATTGTGTCACAGAATCACAGAATGTTAGAGATTGGAAGGGACCCTAAAAAATGATCTCATCCAAACCCCCTACCAGAGCAGGACCACCTAGAGTAGATCACACAGAAACACATCCAGGCAGGTTTTGAATCTCTCCAGAAAGGGAGACTCCACAACCCCCCTGGAAAGCCTGTTCCAGTGTTCCGTCACCCTCACAATGAAAAAAATCTTTCCTCCTGTTTCCATGGAACTTCCCATGCCTTAGCTTCCACCTACTGCCCCTTGTCCTGTCACTGGGCATCGCTAAGCAGTGTCCTGACTCTATCTTCTTGGCACTCACCCTTTACATATTTATAAACATGAATGAGGTCCCCCCTCAGTCTCCTCCAAGCTAAAGAGCCTCAGCTCCCTCAGTCTCTCCTTGTAAGGAAGGTGTTCCACTCCATCATTTTTGTGGCTCTGTGCTGGACTCTTTTAAGCAGCTCCCTGTCCTTCTTGGGCTGAGTGGCCCAGAACTGGACATAATATTCCAGAAGTGGCCTCACCAGGGCAGAGTAGAGGGGGAGGAGATCCTCTCTTGACCTGCTAAACACAGCCCTTCTAATACACCCCAGAATGGCATTAGCCTTCTTGGCCACAAGAGCGCATTGCTGGCTCATTGTCAACCTCCCATCCACTAGGACCCCCAGGTCCTTTTCCCCTTCAGGTCAGTCCCCAACCTGTACTGATACATGGGGTTGTTCTTTCCCAAGTGCAAAACTATACACTTGCCCTTGTTGAATTTCATTCAATTTCTCCCTGCTTAACTCTCCAGCCTGTACAAGTCTTGCTGAATGCCAGCACAACCCTCCAGTGTGTCAGCCACTCCACCCAGTTTGGTATCATCAGCAAACTTGCTGACAGTGCACTCTGTACCCTCATCTAGGTTGTTGATGAATATATTGAATAATACTGGTCCCAGTACAGACCTGTGAGGGACTCCATTAGATACATGTCCCCAACTAGACTCTATCCTATTGATCACAACTCTGACTTCTTTCCTTCAACCCTTTCACATCCACCTCACTACCTGATCATCCAGACCACACTTCCTCAGTTTAGCTGCAAGGATGCTGTGGGGGACAATGTCAAATACTTTACTGAAATCAAGGTAAACCATATCCACTGCTCTACCATCATCTATCCACCTGATTATATCCTCATAAAAGGCTATCAGGTTGGTCAAACATGACTTTCCCCTGGTAAAACCATGTTAACTGCTCCTAATGACCCTCTTGTCCTTGATATGCCTAAGGACAGCACCAAGGATAAGTTGCTCCATTATGTTTCCGGGGATGGAGGTGAGGCTGACAGGTCTATAGTTACCTGGGTCCTCCTTCTTACACTTTTTGAAGATTGGAGTGACATTGGCCTTCCTCCAGTCCCCAGGCACCTCTCCTGTCCACCATGACTTACTGAAGACAGTGGAGACTCGTCTGGCAATGACCTCTGACAGCTCCCTCAGCACCCATGGGTGCGTCCCATCAGGACCTATGGATTTATGGATGTCCAGATGACTTAACTGTTCCTTAACCCAGTCCTTATCAACCAAGGAAGTCTCCTCCTTTGTCTTGTCTTCCTCTGGGACATTAGCGGTCTGGGGCTCCTGAGGACAGTCTCCAGCAGTATAGATGGAGACAAAGCAGGCATTCAGTAACTCCGCTTTCTTGGTGTCCTGTCACCAAGGCACCCACCTCATTCAGCAGTGGGCCTACATTGCCTCTAGTGTTAGTTTTTCCTCCAGTGTATTCAAAGAAGTCCTTTGACCATCCTTGCAAGGTTGAATTCCAAGGAGGCCTTAGCTGTGTGCATTGGTGTACAGACAGCATTGGGTGTGAGCTGAGTGCACCAATTCTACCCTGTTGGGGGGGAGGCCTTCTGGTCTTCATTAATACTGAAACACTGCCCCACTGGTGCAAGCCCAGCAACAACCCCATCCCTCTTCAATTCTAGTTTAAAGCTCTATGAATGAGCCCTGCTAGTTCTAGTCCTAGAATCCTTTTCCCCCTGTGAGTTAAGCCTTTCCCACATGCTACCATTGGTCCTGGTGTCCTATGAAACCAACCATAATCAAAGAGTCTTCTGAGAACAGTCATACTCCACCCAAGTGGCCAGCCCCTCCTTCCATGATCTGTAGACGGACGATACATCCTCCCTCACATAAAGAGCAACTCCATCGCCTCACTTTGTTGACCTGTCTTTCCTAAAAAGGACATAGCCATCCATGACCACGTTCCAGTCATGTGAGCTGTCCCACTATGTCTCTGTAATTGCCACCAGATCATAACCCCTTGACTACACATGGATTTCTAACACCTCCTGCTTATTACCCATTCAGCGTGCATTGGTGTACAGGCATTGCAGGGAGCAAGCTGAGCATGCCAATTCTGCCCTGGGGGTGTGGGAGGCCACCTGGTCTTCATTAATACAGGACCACTGCCCCACTGGTGCAAACCCAGCTACAACCACATCCCCCTTCAAGTCTAGTTTAAAGCTCTATGAATGAGCCCTGTGAACTCAGAAAACACTTGTCTTTACTAAAAATAAAATCTAGAAATCTTACTTCAGAGGGAAAAAAAGCTTTGCTGTTTTTTCTACAGTATATTTGTTGTGTTTTCAGTGGGGTTCTTTTTACAAAATATTTTCAGTTAAAAAAAGGTTGAGAGAGTTCTCTTTACTTCCATTTGTCTCATTATAAATAATAGTAAACATTTGCTTAGCTTCAAAATACCATTTGGAAGAGCAGATCTTTCCTCACTACCTACATAATGTACTTAGTCTCTTTAACTTACACAGCTAGATTGAGAACCTGTTCTGAGTGCCCTTATGAATACTTTTTCTACTTCTCCTTTTCTTATGTTCCCTGCACGTAACCATCATATTTCTTGACCCACAATGTCTGTGAAGATACAGCTTCAATGCAGAAATAGATCTCCCCCTTGTGCAGGCATGAGAAGTAAGACAGAACCACAGGCATCAAGCTGAAGCCTGAAGAAGTTCAATTTGTTTCTCAACAACTTTTAAGTAGCTTGTGGTGGTGAGAGAAGGCCTAGCTCTCCCTCCCCCACAAAGAAAGAAACCACAGCTAGCTCAGTCAGAGAAGCAAAGGGTAAAAGCTATATTTACAAGCAAGATGAAATGCAGGTTATATATATACACAATATACAATATTTACAATATATACAGAAATACACAGCAAAGAAAGTAATACAGAACAAAACTCCCTCCTCTGGACAGAGGAGGGTTCCACCCTGTACCCCCTCTCTCCTACCTCCCTTTTTTCCCAAAAAGGGCTAGAGAGAGAGAAAAGGTAATTAATAAGGATGAAATTTTGTTAGGCCTCAAAGCGCATGCAGGGATTAGTTTTCTTATCTCAAGGTTCACTCCGGCTAGTTGCTCAGAAGCAGACAGGCTGGAAAGGCAGAACAGACTGGAACAGAGACAGACTCAAACTGAACTAAAAGTTGCATTTCACCTATCTACCAATGAAATTTGTTTAGACCTAGCTTTGTTTTCAAAATATTCAGCCAGTGTTCCAGCACTGTCCCTTTCTTAAAGGCACAGCCTAAAACGGTCACATAGCTGATACAAGTCCACTAGTGAAGGCAATAGCAGCATAAAATGTTTTCACTTTGTATCATTCAAGGATTTGAACTGACATGGCAGAAGCTAGGATTCAAGTTTTAGATTTAACATTTATTCTCTTTAATTTAAGGTGAATTCCTATTTACCATTCAGTTCAGAGCTTTGTGATGGGCAGCTTCTGTTGGTGATTGCTTTTTCACTTTGCTTTCCTGTTTTCTTTTTCTTTTCTTTTTTGAAAACTCAATAAAGGCCTACATAAATTTTATTCTAGAGCACGTCGTAAGATCCTCAGTACATGAAAGGACCAAAAAGGCATAAGGTTCTGTCCTAATTCTTCTAAAGTAGTGAGCCAATGTGTTACAATTCCATTATGTTCTTCAACAGTGAACCCTTTGTGGAGGAAATATGAAAGTTCATTATTGTAAGTTAAGTAATTTAATCTGTTTATATTTACAGATGAGCCTCTTCATCCCTCTTCATCAAGCAATGAGACCATGCCCAGATATTGCAAAAATGATGAAGGAGATATTTTTCTGACAGCTGAGTCCTGGAAGCCCAACGTCTGCACTAGCTGTATTTGCATGGATGGTGTGATTAGATGCTACTCTGAGTCTTGCCCACCAGTATCCTGTGAAAGACCTGTTTTGAGAAAGGGACAATGTTGTCCTTACTGTATTGGTAAGCAAATAAAAATAGTGGATAAACTACTGTTCCCTTCTTGGGAATAAGAAAAGTTTTATATGCAAATTAAAAGGTTTTCCCTGTTTCAGGGAGATGCAACTTGTACCTTCAGTTGAACTGGAGAGTGAAATCTGCATAGGCAGGTTTTTGATGGTCTCTTCTCCCAGGCAACCAGCACCAGAACAAGAGGACACAGTCTCAAGCTGCACCAGGGGAGGTTTAGGCTGGATGTTAGGAAGAAATTCTAAACAGAGAGAGTGATTGACTGCCTGGGGAGGTGGTGGAGTCACCGTCATTGGAGGTGTTTAGGAGGAGACTTGATAGGGTGCTTGGTTGCATGGTTTAGTTGATTAGGTGGGTTGGATAATAGGTTGGACGCGATGATCTTGGTCTCTTCCAACCTGGTTTATTCTATTCTATTTGTGTTTTTGAGGTAAAAGTGCTCAATACTAAAATCTATAGAAATTTGAGGGCCATGCACTGGTTTTGAATTTGGAGTTCAAGTAAGTGATAGATGCTGTCAATTAAAAATGCCTAGAAATTTTCATGAAATTACAGATTTTAGTATTGCTGATCGCTTTCCCATTGTATATTGGAGTATGTTTTTTATAGATGACTTCTCTGTGAGTTCACAGTAAGGTTGTAGAATGGAAGCTGCTGATAGAGAATTGTCTAATGAACTTGTAGCATTCTTGGAAAGCATTCAGAGCCTACTAAATGAATTCAATATAAAGCAATATTCAAAAAAATTTACAGGCTTTAAGTAATGTTAATTCAATATGTGAATTGTGTTGCCCATCTTTCTTCATCAGAAAGATGTCAGAAAATTTATGAAGTCCTTTCAGATAAGTACCATTGATGTAGCTTTCAAAATCTTTAATCCATTGCAAATAAAATACCTTTAATAATAGATACTAGTTTTAAAGGATATGCAAGGAATTCCGTCAAAAAATGCTTGGGAAAAAACCCTACTTGGATTACTGATGAGGACACTGTTGTCCTGTATTACTACCATTTCTCACATGATTTGCATACAAAATGGGGAGATTTTAAACTTGCTTTGACAACTGCTCTTCTGCTCTTGAACGTGTCTAGAGAAGGGCAATGATCATGTGGCTCAGTTGGTAGCGCATAAGACCCTTAATGGGAAGGTCGTGAGTTCAAGCCTGCAGTGGGCAGTAGTGTCCTCCCTACTCTAGTCATGAGGTCTGTGCTGACAGGTTGGACTCCATGATCTTTGAGGTCTCTTCCAACCTTAGTGATACTGAAAGATACTGAAAATGAGGCTAGTGAGAAGCCTTGAGCACAAGCCCTAAGAGGAGAGGCTGAGGGAACTGGGATTGTTTAGCCTGGAGAAGAGGAGTTTCAGAGGAGACCTTATTGCTGTCTACAACTACCTGAAGGGTGGTTGTAGCCAGGAGGGGGTTGGTCTCTTCTCCCAGGCACAGGGAGGAGGACACAGTCTCAAGCTGCACCAGGGGAGGTTTAGGCTCAAGGTGAGGAGAAAGTTCGTCACAGAGAGTCGTTAGCCATTGGAATGGGCTGCCCAGGGAGGTGCTGGAGTCACCATCCCTGGAGGTGTTCAAAAAGGGATTGGACGTGGCACTTGGTGCCATGGTTTAGTAGTCATGAGGTGTTGGGTAACGGGTTGGACTTGATGATCTTTGAGGTCTTTTCCAACCTTATTGATTCTATGATTCTTCCAGTGATTGGTTTGTAGCCATAAAGATCATTTTAATCCAAAATATATTTAAATTTAAGAGAATACAGAGTCTATACAAGGTTGGGCAAACAAACCGGTAGTCAGAACATGAATCAGTACTGTTCTGAAGAATTGTTTAGGTAGAGGAAGGGATGCATCACAAGGACTAGCAACATGAGCTACAAAAATCTTTAGAACTTTGTGTCTACACCTTGTATGTCAGGTTTCCAGCTATATGCACACACAGCATGTAGGTACAACTTTAATTTACTTTGAATCCCATATAGTTGTGCAATATTACAAATACTTAAATGTGTGAGCTGTAAAAACTTAATTGGCTTTTTAGTAGCAACTGCTTGCTCAGAAGTAGAAAATACAGAAGCTAGTTTTTTAATTAGTGCTTATACATGAAGACTTTCTATGATTATATGTTTCATTAATCCAAGCTGTACTATGTTGTCAGTATGTTTTGTAGTCTAAATAACTGAAATTCATGGAAACTTACTTTTATTAATGGCGTCTATGAACTATATACTTGTAAGAGGAGTAAGGTCATGCACTTAGTTTTTGTCTTCCTGGTTCTTACTGTTTTCGTTTCTTGAGAACCATGAGACACATCTTCAGAAACACGTTCTTCCTTACTATTTTCATAGTTGATAAAGCGTTTAGTAGGCAAACTCTGGAAACAAGCCCTCCTCATTTATTGGAATTTCAAAAATTACATAATTTTAGCACTATATTTAATTATTCTTCTTTCTGGATCCAGATCTGGTTTATGGTTTAACAAATTCAACCTAGGTTCATACTCAAAATTTGACTGCCTTGGATGTTTGTTGTTTGTCTGAATTCTCAAATTCATTTTATGTATTTATTATTATTTTTTTGTGCAAAGTAAGATTAAATTTGAAAAATTCTTTTTTCTACTCTAGAACAGATAAAGGAATATATTTTTTAACAGAGAGAAGGTTAGTTTTCTGCAGAAGGCAGAGCAACAACTGATTGTTTACCAGATTAAATTGATTTACTGGTGCAGCTAGAGGAAATTTGTGAGAAGACAGGTAGAGATAGACACAGTATTCTGAATTGCTTTTTTGTAGTTTAGTTTCTTACTGCAAGTCTCTCATTTCCACTGTCCTTTAGCACTTGTTGCTGTTGCAGCCTTCATCTTCATCCTGTAGTTATACTTGCATAGAGATGGACACTAAAATGGGAGATACACAACCAGATAATACTTTTGTAGGAGTTAAAAGTTTTCCCTTGAGGTTCAAAATCACTGCTAATGTGATTTTACTCTTGTTCATTCTTCTAGAAAAAAAAAATTACTATATGAATTTGTGATGTCATCTTTATAAACTGCAACAGCCTGAGCACAGAGTACTCAACTTTAGATCTGCATAGGTAACGAGCACTAGAGGACGAGGACTGCTCAAGCTGTGTTCCTTGCCCTCTCCCAAGCTATACCTCCTTTCTGGCCAACACAGGGTTATCTGGCTCTATATGCCAACATGCACAGCATCTATGAAAGAAGTTAACACAATTTCTGCAGCTTGCAGCCACCTTTTCCTCCCACTCTTCCTTTACCATGCCCACATCATATTCACCTACAAAATCTTCTCCTTGGAGAGGCTGGTACCCACACTTACAACTCTGAGATGGTCATACCAGGGAATTCTGGAACATTTGCACTTCTCAGATATTTCCATTAGTATTTTCACAATAGGACTTATTGCTGGTCTCCAGCAGATCTGTCCAGATCTGTTAACACTGGTCTGCTGACTCCTAACCTTGTTGTTCTGGATGATGCCACTCTGTTATGTTGTCAACTAATTAAAATTTGTATTGATGGCCATATTATTCAATAAGGCTTTTTATTTATATTTGGGAAGTACTTCTGACATATTTTTATATATAATCTGTGTGAATCTTAAACTAATATTTCTCTGGCAGTTTAAGATGTTATTTAGTGACTTCATTTTTGTTAACTCGTGCATATGCTTACTCTGCAAACTCATGCCATCAGCAGGTTTTGTCATAATAACTTCTGTGGGAAAAAAGGTAGCAAGAAGCTAAGATGAAAATGAGGTGCACTTAGCTTTTGGAGGTTCTGCTGTGTAGTTTTACTTTGATTATCTATAAAGTGCTATAGCAGCAAAAAACATGCTAGGCTAAGCAATTCATGACTGTCTTCTCAGAGAAATAGAAGGTACACTGCAATCACCTAAAAGGCTTGCATAGGATACAGCATTAAAAGAAGATGTACTGAATGCTTAGGCAAAAAGTTTAACACTGATTCTCAGTGTTTTCCTAAGACCTACTTGTTTCATCAAGTCTGAGTCCTTGTTACATGATATGTCAAAATCTGTCTGAGAGCTTATTCAGTTTTACAGCTCTCAATCTTTAGGAAAGCGTTCTTGTTTCCGAGGGTTAAGATCACACCAACTTCCAATGTATATAATACTAACCATGAAAAAATGTACTGAATTTGGTTATTGCCCTTTTCCTGTGATTTTTCCGTTGATACAGGGAATGATCAGATCTCCTTTCAATCTGTTTTATCATAATACTCTAACCACCTTAGTTATGTCACCTAAGAGTTGCTTTATTCTTTTTGGCATTCTACCTAATCTTTTTTTTTCAGGTACTCCAAACTGAGTTCATCTTTCTTGATCATTGGAAATCAGAAATGTAATTTTTTCTTTGTTAAATAGCATTTACTGGGAAGTGAGGAGGAGGAGGAGGAATAGTTGGCAATCTCAAACAGTCAAGAATTTTAAAAAATTGAGGTTTTCTTAATTTTTACAGAACTTTTTGTATGATCATTTCATGTTCCAATTATCTGTGCTATGTCTTTTTCATGAAGAAAATAAGAAGCAGCCCATGCTAATTTTGTACTTCACAAAGAAGCAGATATGACACTTTATTAACAAAGATTTTTCTGGAAGATGTAGACAGGTTCTTCTAACTGTAGCTGTAATTTCTTTGTAGCTATTGTTTTCCTTCTGTTTGGGTAATTGACAATTACTGTGTTCATGCTATTTTGTTTTCCTTCAACAGAAGATACAGTTCCAAAGAAAGTGGTCTGCCACTTCAATGGAAAAACATACGCAGATGAGGAGCGCTGGGACATTGACAGCTGCACACACTGCTACTGCCTGCAAGGTCAGACTCTCTGCTCCACTGTCAGCTGCCCACCCCTCCCTTGTGCTGAACCCATCAACGTGGAGGGAAGCTGCTGTCCCATGTGTCCAGGTAATGTGATGTGACAACCTAGATGACTATAATGCTGCTTTTCCAGGACTGATAACAAGTAGAGGGTTTATATTTGAGTTTTGAATCTCAGTCCATGTTTGAAGAGTATCAAGAAGATAACAGATGTTTAGACTTCAGGAAAATGAGCACTTTTAACACATGAGCATATTCTGCAAATACATAGTTTGGACTTTACTTATTGTGAGAACTGTGAACTCAAAAGTCAGTTGCTTACCCTTGGTCTGTCCCTTCACAAGGTTATGGAAACACATTAACTTAAAAATAATATGACATTTTCCTAGCTATAGACATGAGACATAAGAATTGCAACCAGTTTTTAATGCTAGTCCTGCTATACTACTGCAGGAGTTTGCTCATCTTGTTCAGTCAGTTGGTGACTACTTCCAACAGGACAACCAGGGAAATGCAGCAGTAGCCCTGCTTGCAGTTCTGTGTTAAGGATTTAAAAAATAAAAAAAAGGCAAAGAAACCAGCAGTGACAGCTCACATATCATCTGGGAAGAAGTAGTCTTCCCTTGGTAATTTTTGTTGTTTAATATCACAAAGGAATGAGACTGTAGTAAA
The DNA here is from genome assembly GCF_026170545.1 of Melanerpes formicivorus. Lineage (NCBI taxonomy): Eukaryota > Metazoa > Chordata > Aves > Piciformes > Picidae > Melanerpes > Melanerpes formicivorus. Next base: position 36,058,282 of record NW_027142354.1, read on the forward strand.
TTCCGTATTCTGAAATGATATTTTCAAAAGCCAATTTGTCCGTATGGACACATGTCATCCCATTCACCTGAGAGTAATAATAATGGCAGCAGGCATCTACCCCATATGAACCAGGTTTTGAAACAAAATTTCAGGACAGTAATTGTGAAAATTCTAAATAAATGAAAGGATTCATATGAAAAAGCAGTGCAGATAACCAAGTATATTTCCTGAATTAGAGCAACTCTGGGAAGTTAAGCAGCCTGTACTTTGTGAAACACATTTATCTCATTTCACAGAGATGTATGTTCCTGAACCTACTAATATCCCCATTGAGAAGACAAATCATCGAGGAGACATTGAGCTAGAAGTACCAAACTGGCCAACACCCAGTGAAAATGACATTATCCATATTCACAGAGGTAAGATCTGATACAAAATGGGCTACCTTAGATATGTGTTCACTCCCCAGATTTTAATGTATGTACATGTCCTATTTGGGCACCATCTTCTGAGAATATTCTTCTGTGCAGAACTCTTGCGTGGATTTTGCTTTGAGTACAGATGAATCAGTCTATGAAATTATATTTATTCAATTTGGTCTTATTATCATTCATCTCAGCATGGAAGAAACATCTGTGTTAGTTTAGTATACAGTTCTGTAAAGTTAAGAACGTGATAAAATAATGAATGAGAAGTGATTCTGCAGCATCTTCTGACAGCAGACTAGAAAGTGGGCTGTTGTCAGGCCACTGGAATTGCTAGACCTTTATTTGATCCACTTGCATTCTTATATTGATAAACAAAACCAGGAAAATATGTATCACAACTTAAGATACAACATAGACAAATGTCAGAGTTAAACACATCTGGTGACACAAAGCTAATAAAGTCCTCTAAGGATATAAATCCCTCTTGTTTAAAACTCTGCTGAAGTCTTTATTCCAGGATAGGGGAAAAGCTCTATGTGGCACAGCAGTTGTTAATATCTTCTAAGTGAAAGACTACCTAAACTTGTGTTTTTATTATTTCAAAGTATAAGGACAATTTCATACAATACTGTTTGGAGGAAGATTACGTGAAATGTAACTGCTTTACAAAACACAAGCATACATTTTTATCACAGTATCACCAAGGTTGGAAGAGACCTCAAAGACCATCAAGTCCAACCTGTCACCGCAGACCTCATGACTAGACCATGGCACCAAGTGCCACGTCCAATCCCCTCTTGAACACCTCCAGGGATGGTGACTCCACCACCTCCATGAGCAGCCCATTCCAATGGCGAACGACTCCCTCAGTGAAGAACTTTCTCCTCACCTCGAGCCTAAACTTCCCCTGAATTAGAGCATTTTTATTTCTCACAGGCATTAGTAGCTGGCTGCAACTATCCTGTCTGTGGGTTATAAACACACTGCAAATTGTGTGGGAATGTTGTATATATCATTGAAAATCACCATTCTCTGCAATTGCATGCAAAACTTGCTGCTGTCTGGTACAGTGCGAGCAGTTTGTTTTCACAGACTGAGTGGTGCAAGAGTTGTAATATGTTCTCAACAAATGAGAGAGTGAACACATCATAATTATCTTCCTACTCGGGGAAAAAAAGGGTGGGGGGGGAAAGATTTTCATCCTAAGACTTCCAGATTTGCCTCAGCATACATACATTTCTTTACAAGTGGGAATTTGATTGTGGTCAGGTGAGATGATGTGAATGCAGCTGAGCTAAGAGGTTATCGTCAGACTTGCTTGTTATTGTGCTTTAGATTTCATCTGATTTCCTCTCTTTTTGATGGCCTTTTCACAACTAATATAGTCACTGTATTAGATACTAGCTAATTCTAATTTATATAAATAAGATGACATTTCAGGAGAGAAAGTCAAAATTCATACAAGTGACAAGATCCACAACTGAGACTTTCATAATTACATTTTTCTTTATGGTGAAGGCCCATGTATAATTACAAACAAATGCTCACATTTGCCTTGCAGACATGAATCATCTCCAGGGAGAATACAGAAGTGGCAGTGGACCACACCCCAGTGAAGATGCGTCAGTCAGCTCTGTTGCCTTGGTGACAATTCCAATCATGATAGCGCTGTTACTGATCATCATTCTTCTGCTCATCAATCAGAAAAAGCAGTGGATTCCAGTGTCCTGCTACAAAGCTCCAACAAAGGTGCCACGTTTATGTCTTATTTCTAGGCCTTAACTTTTTAGAAAATATATTAACTAGACTATTGTGTAGTATGCAACTGAGTTCACATCATATGAACTCCAATTACTTTCTCCCTGTATCTTAAACCATTTTCTGCCAGTCAGTCTGTTGGTATATATTTAGTTTCCTTAATGATTTTATATCAGATTAAAACATTTCTTGCTCCATATATTAATGAGTTGTCATTAGATACCAATCTCAGAAAAAAAATAAACCTAAAAGTCCAACTCTGTACATGTGTAGGCAAATACAGGCAGTTATCTGCAGTCAAACTTTTAAAAGAATATTTTTCTTAACTTTTATCCCCTTTAAAAGTCTTGTTGAACATCATGTACTGTATGTGCTAATAGCATTTATTGCATTTTCTGATAAGTGCATCATATGGTTCTGGGATTGCTATTTTAAAAGAGATCTCATGAAAAATCTACCAATTAAGCACTCTGAGACTACCCAAAAAATGGAAGAGGCAGATAACTTGGAAACAAACAGCGAAAAGGGCATTATTTTGTTAGGATTCGTAGTTCCATCGGCAGACTAAGCCTTTACTCCATATTCAAATGCCATTTATATCAGTTCCCCAATAGCCCCCCAAGCACTTCAAGTGGTGAAACATCATTTTTTTCAGTGTCATAAAAAAGCATCTGGTTTCTTCAACCAAATGTCACTTGTTAGTTTCTCCTGTTCTTTGCTGGGTGACAGGTAGCTCCTAGCAATACGTTTTGGCAGGCTATTCTTTCTGTTCACAATAGTCCAGCTATTTAATAAAGAACAAATCAACAACTGTAGTTTAATCATATCAATACCGAAGGAAAGATGACAGAAAAGATGTTTAAAATTACAGAAGGACTGCTCATGCTTAGCCCTGATTCCATGAATATCAGTGAACCCGAGATCTTCTTTGTGAATCCAGTCTAGAGACTCTGGAACAGCCAGATGTAAAACATTTTAAAATCATGGTTTGTAGTTAATAGCTGGGTGAAAAAATAACCAACACTTTGTGTGATGCATCTATGAATGTAGATTTTTTTGTAATAAAAACCTCTTCTGATTTTCTGATTTTTGTTGGAAAAAGAAGCTACATAAGTGGAAAGCAGAATTTTTAAGAGTTGTAGTCCACTTGTATGCTTATAGTTTGAGCATGCATGTACAGTATCACTAACTTTGTATGTATCCATAGGGTATGCTTACTGCCTGTCCTCCTTCATGCTTAGCCCATAAATATTTGAAGTAGTATGCACCCAATGTTGTTTCACCACCTTCTCAGCTGCAGAATTTTTAGGTTGAAGGATGCTCAGAGGAATAGCAGGACTGGAAAGAAGTTTACATAGCCTAGCGCTTTCTTTGAGCAGTGTTTTATGTGCATTCAAACATGTAGATCATTATATACTCAAAACATCACTCATTCACATTTGTGTAAAATGAAATTGCCTATTTCACACTTAAAAGCAGGGACAACTCTACCGAGTGCCACATCAACACTGGCACCTCCACAATAACAGCTTTGCAAGGATGTAGGGTCTTGCAAATAAAAAGTGGATGAATTCCTAATTGTGGAAGTAATACATAGTATCATAGAATCATTTAGGTTGGAAAAGACCTTTGAGATCATCAACTGTTAACCTAGTACTGTTGAGTCCACCACTAGACACCTCAGAAGGGAATACAGAAGGACACCATAGGACACCCCATGCCAGGATTAACTATAAAAGCAGAAATCTCTCCCATCCTCTTAGTGGATTTGCAATCAGGAACAAAACATTGTTGAAAATTATCAACAAGAAAAATAGGCTGTTGAAGTCCTGGAAACAAACTGCTGCACATCAGGGCAACAAAGTTAAGCCCTTGTGTAGTGCTAGACTACTGGAATATGAGAATACCAGAGCTTCATTCAGAAGATGTAAAATGGCGATTCATAAGAGAGTGTTTGTCTGGTTTTGGCCTGGCATAAGCCTTTACCAAACTGAAGAGAATTCCAGACTCCTTCATTGCTGATTTGATTTTGCATTGTGCTTAAGGATTTGAACCACAAAGACTTTTTTTTTTTTAAACTGATTCAATATTCCCTTTCTGTTTTAACAGCCTTCTTGCTTAAACAATCAGCTGGTGTATGTGGACTGCAAGAAAGGTACCATGGTCCAGGTGGACAGTTCTCAGAGGATGCTAAGAATTGCGGACCCAGATTCAAGATACAGTGGATTTTACAGCATGCAGAAACAGAACAACCTACAGGCAGATAATTTCTATCAAACAGTTTGAAGAATTGCACCCTTACCAAGGATTTAAGAGAGAGAGAGAGAGAGAGAGAGAGAGAGACTAAGTCTGCTATTAAAGTAAAACTAGAATTGTGCACTTGCTTAGTGGATTGTATTGGATTTGTGACTACATGTACAGCTCTAAGACCTTACTGGGATGAGCTCTGACTCCTGCAATGTGCCAGAAAAAGCATTCCCACTTTTCCTTGAGATAACTGACCAAGTGTTTTCTTAGAACCAAAGTTTTAAAACTTGTTAAGATGTATTTGCTTGTAACATAGCTATAGAGGTTTTTTGGGAGGGGGAATCAGGGGCTAGGGGTAGGCAATGAGGTAAAAGGAACCTTCCAATCAGAAAAGCTGGTCAGCCTTGGCTGGGGAAGAAATAAATAAAGAATAATGCCGAGCAGCAGGATACTGGGTTTTCTTGTTGCTCTGAAATTGCATCTGTGGCAGCAAAGTCTAACCCCAGGTGAAAAAAAAAAAAAAAAAAAAAAACTTAAAAAGTCTGATGTTTTTTTCAGCTGTTGCTACAGTAATATACTCCTAGAACAGAGTATGTCACATCACAGGTGTGGTGTAGCTGCAAGTATTTTTCTATATCATGAGAAGCTGCAGTAGTTAATGAAATAGCAAGAAAAAGGTTGTAGCAGAAAATAAAGGGTGGGTTTATTAAGGATGTGTAAAATTATACCTTGTGCTGCTTTTTGATTTTATTTTTGTTTTCTTCAAAGCTGATTGGCTAGATTAGCCAGACTTTGGCAGAGTTAGCAAAAGACTGAGGCCTAAGTAATTCCTGATATGAGCACTGGATCTTTTGACAGCAGTACTGAAGGAAGGAAAAGTCAAGAAAACACCATGCAGTTCCAGGGGCTTTTGTTTGTTCGTTTTGTCTGTTGTGGTTTTGTTTTGTTATTTTATATCAGTCTCTGGTTGTTCATACAGGAGAAGGAAAAACATTTTTGTTGGACAAAGCTCTTGCTTACAAGAGAGTAAAACAAATACTGTTTTAAGGTTGGTTTTATTTCTGTTGATGTTCTTATTTACTGGTATGCAGATTTAGAAATTACTTCCATGCTAGGAAGCTGCTTAATTTTAATTGTATATTACTCAAGCACCTTTTTTGAAGCTCAGAAAAAAAAATAAAAGGAGATCATGCTTCTTTAAACTTTAGCATTATAGGAATATTTATGTAAATATAATTATGCTAAAAACAACAAAAAGTATTTGTATGTTTGTGTACATATATGTATATACAAATGCATGTAGATACACTTATGTATATCTGCATGCAAGTGTATATACATTATACATATATACTGTATATATGAAATACTATGTATACAGTATATATTTTTTTCTATTTTTTTTTCTTGTTGAATGTATTTTTATCTGAGAGAGATTTTACCCAGAGCAGAAACAGATAAATAGGCATTCCATATCAATGCTTAATCATTTGTGAGTTTAGGAAAAAGAAAAGAGCATCTCATTCTACCTACAGTTTGATTTGATCTGATTCGATTTCATTTGATTTGAAAGTGTTTGTGTGTGTGTGTGTGTGTGTGTGTGCACTCTTGTGTTTGCGTGTGTACAGTATGTGCACGATTATAGCAGTAAGCGTTGCTCTTGCTACTTGCTACATTTCAGGGTGTTTCTTATTTTTCTTTTCCTGCTTAGCCTTAAAAAGGCTTTTTAATGAATGCATTGGCTAGAGACACTGATGACAATATACATGCAGCACTAATCAGCTCCACAGAATAACATCAGCTCCTGGATTTTCTTTTTTTGTCTTTTTTTTTGTCTTTTTTTTCTTCTTTTTTTTTTTCCTTTTTGGTTTTTTTTTTTTCTCCAAACAATTGTTTGAAACAACTACTGGAATATTGTCCACATTAAGCTGGAAGTTTGTTGTAGCTTGCCTCATTTATAACTCTGACTGTATAATACAATGTTAACTTTCCAAACAGGTCTTGGCACTTTTATACTAATTACCCATTTGTGCATTGCCTTTTTTCCTTTTACAAATGCTTGTCATAAGAGACACAGATACCCAGTATGCTTAATGTGAAAAGAAAATGTATTTTTTGTAAAGGAACTCTCAAGTATTGTTGTAAATACTTGGTCAGAGGTTGCTGAACTTTAAAACTGAAAAAAAAAAAAAACTAATTTATTATTATAATGACCTAATTTATTAATCTGAAGATTAACCATTTTTTTGTTGTTGTTTTAGAATATCAAAAAGGTGTTCTAGCTGTTTGCATCACAGAAAAAAAAAAAAAAAAAAGGTGTATCATTAAGGGTCAACATTTTTTCTGCTTATATAACTACAGTTTTCAACCACCAATAAGAAAAAATGTAGTCTCCCCTGTGTTTTATATTAAACCTGATATTGAAACAGAGATGTTTCTGTCCAGTTACTACAAAGATTTTGTCAAGACAAAACATCCGGTCGTTGCATAAGAGTAAGCGGTCTTTAACCAGAATTTGTAAATGCTTGCTTTTGTTTTACAATCAAGGCCATATTCTGAGAAATACTAGCAGGATATAGGACATGGTGTAAAATGTTTTTTATTATTATTATTTTATTATTATTATTATTATTTTAAAGATATGATTTATCCTATGTGCTGTATCCATTACACTCTTTTTACTTTGGTTCCTGTTGTGCTCTTGTAAGAGAAACGCAGATATAATTTTCTGAAAAATAGATGCATATGTGGCACTCGGAGTGCGCTGCGGTTCAGCAGATTGCTTGTTTACTTTTTTAACTGTAAGGCGGTTTCTTGTAATTTGGCTCTTGGCAGCACAATAAAACAAAAAAATTTAAACCTACTGATGCCTATCTTCTTAAATGGTCATGTTTACTGCTTCCATAGGCTGGTCCTTGGTACATTAGGTTATATATATATATATATATATATATATAAAATGAGGGGTTTTTTGCCCTGGGAGTAGGAATGTGGACTGTTTTTATATGAAAACCTTAGGTCAGAACGGTTCGGAACATACTGTGGGTAAGGAATAGTTTGCAGCTAAAGAAGGTTCTGGGTTTTACAGTGAAGAATTTTCACATTAGAGAAATCTGTGAAATTGCATGTAGTGTCAGCATTCAGTAAAGATCAATCTCTCAAACACAAGGTTGGGCCTTTGCCCTGTCATTGAGTCCAAGTAGTTTAGTCATACCTGTCAGAAAGCTATAATCAGTCACATGAGACTCTTAATATGAGGTCCTATAGAAAGTGTGGAATGAGAATTTGCATGTAGAATAGAATAAACCAGGTTGGAAGAGACCTTCAAGATCATCACGTCCAACCTATCACCCAACACCACCTGATCAACTAAACCATGCAACCAAGCACCCTATCCTCCTGAACACCTCCAATGATGGTAACTCCACCACCTCCCCGGGCAGCCCATTCCATGGGCAGTCCATTCACGGACTTCCTGAGCCACAGATCGTTGATTTTCTTATGTGCCTATAATTTATTCTTTTTCTACTATTGCTTTGTAAGTTAAGTGGCTTCATGTAAAGCTCTGGTATGTAACCTCTTGAGGCAAGGAGTTTTTCAGTTTAACTACTTACCTGTGGGAAAACTGCCTCGTTTTCTTCCTTTGAACCTATCCCTTGATGGTTTCATTTGCTATCCCCGACTTTCTGTACTCAAAGCAGCAGTGGATCAGTATCTATATGCCAGCCATTAATTTGCAGAAAAAAAATCTTGCTATGGACTTGGGGGTATCAGAAGTATACAATGGCTCAAGGAAAGTACCAGATCTTACATGCAATAGCTTATGATGGGCTTTTTACAAAGGGCACAATGTAATGCTAGCAGGGGATGGGCACGGGAGTGACTGTGCTACTTAAGAACCAAGTATCTTCAAAATTTAATTCTGTATGTTAGGTTGCTGAATGGAGGGGAAACTAACACCTGAAAGCCACTTGTCCCTACGTTACCAGCTTACAGTGAGATTACCTCTAACACTCCTTGCCCTTCCTCCTCCCTCACCACCACCGCTCACTGCCTCGGAAGCATCTGCCTCAGGACTGGCTGCTTACTTTCCCTCTACAGAAACACTGAGCGAAGCCAGCTTCTGAATCCACACTGACACAGCCCAGTCCGCCTCTCTTCTAGCCGTGCAAGCAGCGCCACAGCCAGTCCTAGGTCGGACCAGTCGCCGGCCTCGTTCTCCAGCTTGAGAGAGACAGGCTCGCCTACGGCTGTGCCGGGGAGCAGATAGCAAGCCCCAACCATAGCAGCTCAGAGCTGCTAATGGCTCCTGAAGCCAGCTAGTGAGGCCGTCCCGCTGACGTCGCTCCGCCTCATCCGCAAGCGGCTCCCCGCCCGCTGCGACCTTGGGGCAGCCCCGCGCCTCAACGCGCCCCGCCCCACCGGGCTGCGGGAGGCGCTAGGAGCGCGCACAGCCGGGAGCCGGGGGCGCGCAGCCTGGTGCTTCCAGCTGCGGGGGCAGCTATGGCGGCGGCGGCCTCGCAGCGGGATCCGGGAGATTGGCAAGACTTCTCGGGTTTCCAGCCCTCCTTGGGGAGTGGTCCTGAGGCTGCCCGCGATAAAGGCGGTTGGGACGGTGGGGATTTGGGGGCGAAGTTGTCTCTTTGCTTTGAGCCTCCACAGGCCCGAGCAGTCGGCGGCGAGAGCCGTGTTCCGTTACGGCCCCTCACGGAGCAGAGCGCCCTGCAGGACGACGAGTGAGTACAGGCCCGGAGGGGAGGCGGGGAAAGGGGGTGGCTGTGACTGAGTCGCCCGAGAAGGAGGCCTGGCTCGGCCTGAAGGAAGGGTCGGAGCTAGCTGGGGCGGGGACGCGGGGGAGGGCGCTGAGCCCGGGCACTGCGCGGGCTCCGTGGCTCGTTAGCCCGCTGCCCTTGGGCCTTCTGGCCTCGGCTGCCTGCACCCCACATCCCAATAAGGCTTGTGTGCTATGAGAGTTGAAGCCTTTTCCCACTCTCGGGACTGTAGCTGGGAGTCGCAGGGCCTGGACCCGGAGGCAGGCGGCATGCCCAGCCTGCGCGGCGAGGGTTTGACAATCAGCTTTCTGGTTCTGTTCCTCGGACTGTCAGGGAGCTGTGCCTTTTACCTCCAGGTTGAGAAGAAGTAGCTCTTCTGAAACATGAAGTGACTGAGGGTAGTATTTGTTTAGCTTCTTGTAAAATGCCCAGTGTTTCAGCGTTTGGAATTAAACGTGAAAGCATGGGAAACAGATGGAGAATAAAATCTTAGCTGCAACCGTGATGTTTTTTCCCCCTCAGTAATAGAGCTTTTCTGCTCCGTATATGCTGCTTTCCTCCTGACTTTAACATTACTTTTCAAGTACTCATACTTATTTTACAGTAAATTTGTCAGCTTTTCTTCATCAAAATACTGCAGGTTTTGTTTGAGGTAACTAAATTGTGGGGCTTGTTCTAAGAGAGGAAAACAATAGTTAGAAAAAGACTAGATATATGTGATATAAACAGGGAGGTGAGTTCAAAGAACCATGAATCAGAGATGTGTTGGGCAGTGATGAGGTGCTTTCTGCCCTTCACTGTCTGGTTGGGTCATTCCTCTAGCCTGCTCTCAGCCTAGCTAGGCAACCACTCTAAACAGATACCCCTAACGTAGCAGTTAGTTTGTTAGTTGACTTGAGGCAGCAACCTCTAACAGAAAGATAGACTGACTTGGCTCAGAACCTGTTATTCAGCCTCTGGTATGCTTGATTCTAATGCACAAAAGGCAAGGAAAACAGGAACACTAGGAATAGAATAGATTTTTAGTATGATTAATAATGAAGCTGTCTCTTCATCACGTTGTTTTATTGCATCTCTGTGCATACATTGTTGGTTTCAAAAAGGAAATAAATTACATTTATCAAGACCCATTTTCTCTTAGTTTGAAGGCATTCAGATGTCATTAAAGTCAATTGTCAGTGAGCTGAATACTTAAATATTTAGGGAGGAAACATAGTTGCTGATATAAATATATTATCATTAAAAATAAGTTTATGTTTTTATCAGTTGCTGCTTTTTTTAAGGTCTGCACTTTTGTTGTTTTTCCTCTCTCTAGAATTTGGAATGCTTTGACTGATAATTATGGTAACGTAATGCCAGTAGACTGGAAATCTTCCCACACCAGAGCTTTGCACTTGCCAACACTGAATCTTTCAGAAAAAGGGGTAAGTTCTGATCAGCAGAAATGCCCTCTCTGATCTCTTATACTCAGTAGGGAAATAAAGCAATTTGCATTTGTATAAAATAATGTTTTTATTAAATGGTCTAAAATACTTTTAATGCCAAGCATTATACATGAAAAGGTTTTTAAAAATGAGTTAAACCCTTAATGTATGTTTATGTCTCCTTGGGTTAAAATAATTTGTGGTTAGTTTTAGATGGGTGCTTACTAGAGCCGGAGCACAATAGAAAAACATACGAAATAAGAAGGTGAGTCATATAAAATCTTCCCACTGTCAGTTTCATATTGAGCACTATTCTGTGTGAGGGATGAGGAGACACAAAAGTAGCCTGATTTAGTAAATCCAGTGTGGACATTTAAATTTATCTCATTTTGCAGTCAGGTGGAGACTGTAAAGTGGCTTTATTATGGGAAAAGCTACTCGGGAGATGCTGAAGTGTAAGAATTTTTGTTTCTCTCATTTGACAAATGGAATAGTTGCCTGAGGAGGGAGCAAGGAATGAAGAGCTTCAGAGAGGTTTATAGATAGTGTTGTTCTCTGGTCTTTTTGAAAGTGGATTTAAATGCTTCAGGAAGAAAAGCTAGAAAAGATTCCATCTCCCCCATCTTCTGAGGAAAAGTGTCTTATCTTTTAAACATAGTGAAGTTGAGGTATGTTGTAAAAACATCTGTGTGGGTAACCTGAGAATAGGGTAATGCCATCCGTTATGTAATTCACTGCTAGGTTTTACTGTGACAGGAGCAAAGGTTGCTCTGATGAAGAGGATACTTTGGGGTTTAACAGGAAAAGATAACGATTTGGGGCACACTTTCATGATTTGAGTCTGATGACTATCCCTTGAATTTCACTTCTGTTTATTCTAGTTTTTGTTAAAATGTTTCTTCAGATTTTTATGAGTGTGTTTTAGAGTAATTAAACCCTTCTATTTAAAGTAAAAATACTTGCAACCCCCCCCATGCTGTGACCTTGTGTGACTGAAACATGGGCTGGAAGACTGATGGATTTCTTGACAGATAGTTAGGTATAATATAAAACATTGTTTTGTAAGTTCTTTGAAGTTATGGAGGAACGACATCAGAAAAAAATTGTAAAGTGGTGTTGCTGAATAAGGAAGAATCTTAGGTATGCTATCAAGTAGAGGGAAAAATCAGTTCATGGGTTAAACATATCTGAAATTTTTTCAACTTTCACTCCACCTGGCATGCCTTTGATGCGGTAAGCCCATCTGTTTGGAGCATTTCACATGAGTTTTTTCCTTCTCCTCTGTTTTCAGCAGTATTTCTAGATATGTGACAGCACATATGGACCAGCTAGTAGCTTAGTTTAACTTTCTTACCATGAATACTGACAGCTAAGCAACACTTCTGTGATGCATTTGAAACTAATAATATGCTGTTGGATTTGTGCTTAAGGTATTTCTCTTCCTATTTTAGTAGGAAAAAAATGTAAGGTGACTGAGGCTGATTCATCTGATCTGTTTCTTCACGTCACAGATCTGTGAAAACTTTCATATGGCTCTGATAGTGAAAAAAGTAGTTGGTTGGAAGCATTGTACAGTCATATAAGGAAGAGGGTTGTGCAATTACTTGTTCATTGTAGTGTTGTTAGGTTACTTTCAAACAGGTCATTCCCTGGTATGAGTTGTGAGGACAGAAATAGGCATGGAGTGTGGCTAAATGGAAGACTAGGTGGTCCTTTTGGCATAAGCTGCAGTTTGGGCTATTATAGGTGGTCTAGATTGAGGTTTAGTCTGCTGCTCTTCATCCCATCCTGCCTGAGGCAAGCTTCAAAATTAAAGTAATGGCTGGAGCAAAGTGTTACCAGGCTTGAAGTTTGGATCGTAACATGGGAGGTTTCCTGTTCTAGGTGCCCCTTTGGGATTTTGGGCTTTTGGGTGTTATCTCTCTTCTGCTGAGATAGGCAGCAGGGCAGGGAGGGATGGGGGGGTGTAGCTTCCTGGCTTGGGATTTCATCTCTCTCACTTGTGCTTGCTGCTTTCCAACATGCTTTTTCTACAAATAGGCTAAGGTAATTGTGCATTGTATTCACATTCATTCAGTAAACTCTTATCTTATCTTACTCTGTCACAATGTGGAGGAGTTTTTGTGTGCATTGCTTTTCCCTCACTTCTTTTTCAGGGAAGCAGACAGGTTAACCTGTTATTTTTACTTAGCCCATTACAAGCATAAATTATCAGAATCCGGTTTGATTGTCTCCCAGTGTGTCATTTTTGGAGATGTCAGGAGAGGAAGTTGTCCTTTTAGATAAACTATTATTCTTGCTTACTGTCCCATAGTTGTTGCCATAATCAGGCAAAAACATTTGAGAATTGAAGATGTTAATGTCAAAACTGGAATGTGTCTGCAGTAAGTGAAGGGACGTTCATAGTGGAGCCCTGTCACTGCGTGCTTATTAGAATTCAGATTCTGAAAGAAAGTGGTCATTGTACTTTATTCCAGTGACTGTAAAAATACAAATTTTATCTTTTGCCTTGTAGACCAGCTGTCTGGGAATAATGACAGCATCTTCCAAATCAATCTGAAATAAGAAACTGGAAAAATTGGAGGATTTACCACAAAAATTGAAAACTGATATAGTGAGACCAAGGACTTTATACAGCTAGTCATAATGCTTGTAAATTAGCCCAAAGATCTGTTAAAGCCATTGAGCTCAAAATTTCAAAGGCTAGGGGCTGCAGCTTTTGTGGAGGGCCTTTTCTAGGTTGGTTTGACTGGAATCAAGTAAAAGATAAAGTGAAGAAAACCCAAACAAACAAATTTGTAAATAAACTAGAATATGTGTGAGATTGAAATATACCTGACTGAATAAGGAGAGAAATTAAATCTTTTCTTACCTTTGGTATTGAAGGGTGAGTGTAATTTAATGCTATATGTGTGGGAACAGCATTACTTCTGTTTCTTTTGGAAAAGACACTCAGATATTTAACAATATGGTTTTTTTTAAAATAATCCAAGGATAACCATGCTCTGATTTTTAAAACCACTTTTTTTCATGTCTTTTATTATGTGCAAAACCAGAAGTATAAAATCACTTGAAACAGCAAATCTATGAAATGTCACGGGTTTTAGATCCATTTTCACCCTGCAATGACAAGTGTTGAGCTTCATCTAAGATTTAAATAATCTGCATTGGATTGATTGCCTTTCATGATGATGCTTGCATGTCATTATGTATGTGGTCTTTATATTTTGAGGGTGTCTAAAGATTTTAAAGAATGACAGTTATTTTAACTTTCTCCAACTGCAGTTTTGATTTCCATTGTTAAGGTACTTCAGTTTTCAGATATTTGACAGCAAGAATCATTGATTCCATTATTATGGGCAAGGAATCTGTTTATTCTTAAAATTCAGCTTTGGTTCCCCTTTTGGTTTTGTATATGTACATGTATTTTTTTATATATGTAAACACAAATGTGGATACATGAATACGTATTTTCATGCTTTCTAGGTAAATGATAATTTGAACCTTGACCTGTCAGATGATGAAGAGCTGAGAGAACAGCTGGATATGCATTCTATCATTGTTTCCTGCATCAGTGATGAACCACTCTTCACAGCAGAGCAGGTAAAGTGTTCAGCAAAGACAGTGTTGTTGGTGTAATAATTTTTCTTAGTCTGTATAATTTTTTGTTGTTCACCATAGCGAAGCTTATTGATTGCTCTTTATTTAGAGTTGTAGTGTGAGATATTAATAGGTCATTCAGATTTTTCAAGCATTCCAGTGTTTCAGCTAAGGTTCATAGTTTGGTATCTTTGAAATCTTTATAAATTTCTTGCCATGAATTAGTCAGAAATACTACTAAATTAAGCAAAAATATTTTTGGAATGTAGATGTCGCTGTACAGTTTGTAGTTTTCCAGCATGATTCTATTGACATTCATATCTTCAAGAGGCTTTGTGGTTAGCAAGCATTCTAATGTGGGAGCAGATCAACAGCTGTGCTACTAAGCTTTACAAATTACGTAAAGGCAAAAATCTACAGTTTTATTTAAAATATCTTAAATTCCTCTTCTAAGTAAGGTTAATGACTGTCCATTAAGATACTGCTTTGATATGCAAATGCAGGAGTGTATTGTATTGTAGTTGTAGTTGTAGACATGTGAAGTCTGATGAACTTAGTAGGAGAGGCAGGACTGATTGAACTGCCTCAGTGGATCTCAACGCTTGTCTACAGCCTTTAAACCTGTAAAATAGGATGTGTTATTTATTCAGCTGTCATTCCTACACTGAAAAGTAAGCTCTCTATGAAAAGGATTTTTGTTTTCATACTTTCTGGCTCTGGTCTTATGCCCAGGGATAGAAATTAAATTCATATTTTGGTGGATCAGTTCATAAAACTTCTCATAAGCACAGATTTTCAGGTAATACAGAGCATGCTTTGGTTTTGATTGCTTTTGTGGGTGGTGGTGGGTTTTTTTTCTTCTGTGATCTGTAATGAAGTGGAGGTTAGGGTGGTAATTGACTATTGTTGTTTGTTTTTCATGTCCCTTCAACTGAATATGAAAGATATTCCAGCTCACTGTTTAGTTCAGTTCTCTTAAGCAGATCTATGTGTACCTTCATATGGAAGTAACTGTAGTTTCTCCACACTGCTTGTTATGAGATCACTAACTGAACCTGAAAATGAGGCTTATTCTCAGAGTAAGGATGTGGAGGAAATGTCAGTATGATTTTTTTGATTCTGTTCCATCCAGTCTTGGTATTAGTTTCATCCAGCAGCATATTTGCTAATCAAGAGGGGGGAAAAAAAAGGGCAGGAAAAAAAAAAAGGCAAACAAACAAAAAAAACACACATCAAAACCCCCCATAATCTCTTAACAGTGTTGCTTCAGATGGCAGGCTGTTTCTCTTTGTGCAGGAGCCTTTTCATAAGGGTTTTAATTTTTTGAAGGTAATTGAAGAAATAGAGGAAATGATGCAGGAATCACCTGATCCAGATGATGATGAAACACCCACCCAATCAGATCGACTCTCCATACTCTCTCAGGAAATTCAGACACTCAAGAGGTCCAGTACGAACAACAGCTATGAAGAAAGTAAGTTGTATTTATTTTATATTGTGCTCTTGTGCTTGTAAAAAATAGTTTAAGGGGTAAGTTTGCCATGTGTTTGATTTATTACTAGATACCTGTATTAGAAATATTTTTTAAATGCCCTGAAAGAACAAACTAGATTTAGAACATGAGTAGAAAATTTGCCTTTGTCAGGTTTCCTAATTTAGAATACAACTGAAACTTCATAAAACTTCAAATTAAATATGATTCACGTGAGTGATTTTCCTTCATAGGAGAAGTGGTAAGTTGATCATTTCTATTAAACTTTCTTTGGTGTTCAAGAAGAGCTAAAGCTCTTGAAAGCTATGCAGTAAATAAAGAAAGTGGTGGGGTTTTGGTACTATTCCAGTCACAGCAACATTCCTTGGTAAACAGTTATAGAAAAGCAACTGTTTCTTTTTCTCTTTTTTCACATAAGTATTCAATGTGCATATGTTTATGTCCTCTACTTTCTTTTATTTCTCTTCAAAAAGCTTAAAAGCTAAAGAAAGAAAAAACCAAAACCCTTTGTATCTTACTCTACTAATGAAATCATCTGTTCTTCCCTATACAAAAGGAAAGGAGAAACCGCATATGGTGTTTAATTGTAGTAGGTCAAATTGTATGTAAAAGAAACCTGTGATTAATGAGTTTCTTCATGGAAATTGTTTTCATTTACACATTTGTCAAAATCAATTCTAGAAGGTGATAGGTATGCATACAAGAATTGCTAGATGGTCCTTCCTCTTTGGACTCTCATAAATAGTTTAGTTCTTTCTACCCTGTAGTCTTGATCAGCAATATAAATTTTGTAGAAGATTCAGGAAACTGGCTGACCTTTCGCAATGTGACTTACCGTTTCTGGTGCACATAAGATATGTGGACGAGATCCTGTTTTCATGGTTGGACTCTTAGCTGTCTAAACAAGTAAATTTCAGGAATGTGAAAGTGAAGTGTATCCTGCCCTGCAGAGCTTTCTGTTTTCTGACAATTCCATGTGTCTTTAGGTTTAGAGCTAATCAAGCTCTGTTTCATATCATGTTTATTTTGCTTTGCCTCAGGAGTTATCTTTTCTGCTGCATCTCTATGACCAAACAATGCCTTGAGTTACTTTGACAATAAGTTTCTCAGAATCTGCCCTCATGACTTTCAGATCACTATTTTATGAAAATCTGTAGCTACCTTTTTTTTGTGTGCAAAGCTAAGTCAGATTTAGACTTCATTTCTCTGAAACCATTGCAGAGATTTCCTAGATGTCTGGCTTTTATAAGACAAAACAAAGATGTTAATGTTTAGGACTGAGAGCAGGGAATCAAAGCTTGTGTTTACTTTTTTTCCTTGGATAGAAGACATGTATTAAGACAGTCCAAAACCACTTACAGCTTTAGTTACACAGGTGAGTCTGTTAGCCTGCATATCCAAGATTTAATCCAAGTAGTCTTTTGCATTCGAATTGCTCTGTATTCACTCACCTGCGTCAGCTGAGTAGTTCTTGTGTAGCCCTTTTGTAGACCTTTATAACAGCAACTGGTTTATCATGAACAAGTCAGGATCACAGTCGGATAATCTGCACCTACATTTTTATAACAATTGTTTCTCAGGCTGTGAAGCTAGTTCTTAAGGGTTGGGGCTCACTAGCGCTCTCTTTGTCTTTCACAAAAACGAAACCGTGGTGCAATGTATGGAAGTTACTCGTACTAGTTTTTACCATAGTATACTCAGTTTCACAAATGGTAAGGCATACTCTTGACTCGCGCTCACAGAGCACCAGATAATCTTGTTGCTGAATTTACCTTCCTTCCCCCTGCTTATGTTTGAGTTGATGTTGCTATTTGCTATTGCTGACAGCCAAAATTAACTTTGCAGAGTTACTGCAATGGTAAGACTTATTGTGGCATGTGCAGTGAGTGTGTGCGTAGTCAAGACCTCTATTACATTAGAGGCCATATCCTGCATTCTACGTGCTTAGAATAGTTTAAACAGCAATATAGGCAATGAATGGTTCAAACTACTTGAAAATCAGATTTTTAAGCACACAGTATGTTACACTGTACAAACAGACTTGAAGGTCTAAACTGTTCCTAAAACTGTCTCCTTGCTAGAGACTTGCCTTAACGTATTCCATCAGGTTTTCTTTATTAAGTGACAATGAGCCTTCTTCAATGAGTTTTCCCTGCTGTAATGTGATTTTTCTCTCTTTCATTTCATGTATTACCTTTGATGCTTTTAAGAGCTTACTTTTTGTTTGTTTGTGGACATACTTGTTTTTTTCAACACTTGTCTGTAGGTACTTCCCTTCTAAAAATATTTTTAGATACGACATTTACTTTTTCAGTGTAACCAAATGATTACAAAAATCTATGCTATGTCCTTAAACAGATTGTACTCTTTGCTGTAACCAGGACTAGCTGTTTCGCAAATGCAAACGAAAATTGTGTTCTTTTACATAGCAACTGCTGGGACTTACTCTTTCTAGGTGTATCAGACTTCAGTGGGAATAGAAAGTAGTCCTCAAAGAAATGTGGCCACTATTAAACCCAAGCAAGCCTCAGCACATTCTTTTTGGTTGTAATTTCATTCTCTGTAACACATGACCTGGAGGGATTTTTTTGTTTTCAAATTGGTATTTTACAGGCTTCTGATTTAGCCTTGACCAATTTAGTCTTGTGCTTTCTCAAAACTATTAATGCTTATTTTTGATTGAAATGAGCCTGTCAGCTAATCTTTATCTAGGTTCTTTGTTTCAGTCTTTTGACTACAGTCCTCAGACCAAGAAATTTGGGGGATTTTGTTGGTTTGCATCAAAAAATGCTCCCATAAAAGCATGGCACAATCTGTTACTACTACACATATATACATTAGCAATGTTCCCAAGAGGATTTCCTTACTCTAGACCGTATTTTCTATATTGTTGTAGGTGAATGAATTCCAGAAATACCTAAGTATGTATTATTGTGTCAGAAAATATGGAGACCTTTTACTTTGAAAAGTGAATGTAGATGGAAAGTAATAAACAGAGGTGTTCGTATTAGAAGTTTAGCATTTAGTTCGGTTTCCTCAAGTACAACGCGCTCTTCATCTTTTCAGATTATCTCAGATTTCTCAGAAATAAAGAGAAACTTTAATGATCTTCCTGTTAATAATCTAGTTGCCTCCATGACGTGTTTATTCCTTCAGGACTAATGTTTTGCTCTGTGTGGTTTTAGAATTTAATGTTGGGGTTTGAAAATTTTCTGGGTACTTTTTTCTTGTAATTCCAACAGGAATTTTCATGCTTAAAATCTTGATACATTACTTTTCATGTAAACTGTTTCTAGGAGTAAAAAGATTGTCTGTTGCCGAGCTAAATGAGCTGCTAGAAGAAATTGAGACTGCTATTAAGGATTATTCTGAGGAGTTAGTACAGCAGTTGGCTCTACGAGATGAGTTGGAGTTTGAGAAGGAAGTGAAAAACAGCTTCATTTCTGTCCTCATCGAAGTACAAAACAAACAGAGAGAACACAAAGAAACAGCAAAGAAGAAAAAGAAGGTGAAAAATGGTAGTCCACAGAATGGCAAGCAAGAAAGAAGTCATATGCCTGGAACAGTAAGAAAAATTTTGTAATTATTTATACATTCTGATTTATTTTTTTTTTTCCTGTGGGAAGTATTTGTCCTGTATGCTTTGAAAATACCTGGTCCACATGTTTCCATGTCTTCAGGCTCAGACAACTTCCTGTTGAAATTGTGTTTTCACAAGGTTGTATAACGTTTCATTCTGTTCATACTCAACATTTATTTTCTTTTTTTTATAATTTACAAATTAGCTTGGAATCAGCATACCTTTCTTTTGAAGATAGGACCTTGCATGAAGTACCATGTTTTATTGCCAGCACGCAAACTCATTTATCTGTTTGGTTTCACTGTGATAATTTCAGCATGTGTGTTCCACTGTTAGCTGTGCAGTATTATTGTTGGAGTAGTTGTACAGATTGTTATTATTTGTGTTGGTAAGAAAAAAATGTGAAAGTCTAACCCTGGATCTCTTGAAACCTCTGGCAGAGTTACTATGTCCAGTGAGAGACAGGGTTGAGGTGTAGTGCAGGTATAAAGGGAGGAGATAATCTAGTTTATTCTTTACAAAACACAACAACAAAAGGAAAAAATTTCTTTCAAACAGAGTTTGAATAATGAGAGATAGGGAATGAAAGGAATTAGGTTACTGGTGCAGTTACTTCTTTTCTTTTGTCTAATATAATTTTAAATTCCTTAAGAGATATGTTAATGTCAGAATTTATTAGTGTCTCCTTTGGCTATGGAAAATGTGGTCCCATAAAGAAGCATCAGAAGCTTTTAAGGGTTTTGTTTTGTTTTGTTTTTCAAACATGAGGAATAAATATTTGTAATACTGATTCTTCAGAATTTTTTCTAAACTTAGAAGAATAAGATACTTGTTATATAACCCAAATAGAGTTCTTGTCCATCTAATGAAAAGCCTTCATGTACACAGCTAAGTTTTAATAGAACTTCAAGAAAATGTATGTCTGAAAAACAATACAAAATTGCTACTGCTTTGCAAGAGCACAGTGAAAAGCTCAAATGATCTCTTCTTGTTTCTCAGTCATAGAAAAACAAGAAGTGGTATTCAAACTAGAAGAAAAATAATTACTAGGTTTTGAAACTTGAGTCAAGTGATTCATAAGCTGTTCTGGTTAGTTTCAAGTTTAGAGACTGATAATATTTTTCAGTATGGAATCACAGAATTGTTTCAGTTGGAAAAGGCCTTTAAGATCATTGAGTCCAACCATTATTGAACTCTACAACGTCTGATGCTAAACCACTATATAGCTGTAGGCAGGCCCAATATTAGACATGTTCAGGATACAGATGTGTCAGATTGCTTTCTGAGGGATTGAACAGACTAACTCTGAAGTAAGACTGTAGGCTGCGTATGTGCAGTTCTTCTAAAAATAGTTGTCACTATCACCAAGTATAGGTTTGAGAGCCTTCTCACTGAAAGAGGTGCAAGATTCCTTCCTTCAATGCTCCTTTTTGTCGTCATCTTTTTTAAGGAAGTGCTGAAAATGTGTGTACAGAGAGTATGTTCAAGTAACTTAGAAAAGTGAGTTTCTGTTAATAAATGCATAAAGAATTCATTATCATAAACTGTGATGAAGCCTCATTTAAACACAAAGCTTGGAAGTTGAGTTAAATTTTCATACTCTTAAGAAATCCATTTCTTCAGTGTATGCTATAATTGAATTTTCTTGTCCTCCATACAGTCTTTGGGAAAATCACTTCTAAAACTTTTACCATTCTCACAAGGGCAAACAGGGGAGTAACTAGACCTAGGCAGGGCTTGAAGATACTGATTTCTTGAAGCAGGATATCTTAGAAAAGTTAAGGTGGCTTTGGCAATATCTGTGTCCATTTACTGACCTCGTGTGCTTTAGCAAGTAAATGAATACTGTATTCCAGCACATTTTATTCCCCCTCCCATAAATATCTTTGGATAAGTGTGCTGATGTGCGCACATCTTACTGCCCTGTGTCAGCAGGTTCCGAGTTCCTTCTTTTAGATTTTTCATGGTTGCTGAGTTTTTATATCTCATGTTAAACGTCAATATTGTTTTGATTTTTTTTTTCCCATGTCTCCAGCAAGCAAAAAGGATTAGAAAGTTCAAGGAATAAAACCAACCTGTGATTGGATTATATATTACTTTTTTCTTTACTTGGATTCCATGATTCCATGTGATGGAGCTTGAAATGAATACAGACATGTTATTAACTAAGTGTATATATTTTATCATATTACCAAAAAATGGGAATACTAACACACTTTAGAGGTAGAGCTGAAAGTAAATACCTCTGAACAGTGTGACTAGTAGATGCTTAAAATTGGAGGAGTTGGTATCAGTATTGGCTCTGAAAGTGTATTGCTCAAACATGAATTTTAAGGGAGATTGTGGTGTGAGCTAAACTAAGTTATTGGGTCTGCAGTGTGAGGATTTTGTTTAATTGAATTTTGATGTAAACGTGCAACTTAACTGCCATTCTAAGGTTTGCTTTTTAATTACAAAAATTAAGCAGGTGAACGGAAAAACAGAAATGTGCTGAAATACATCTTAGAGCTTGTCTTTGTCATTTGTCTTTTATAGTCTTGTTAAATGCTGATTAATAGTCTTCTGAACTTTTTTCTGTCCCTTTTTTTCTTTCTGACGTTTTCACTACCTTTAGCGCTTCAGCATGGAAGGGATCTCAAATGTCATACAGAATGGCTTCCGCCACACGTTTGGAAACTCAGGTGGAGAGAAACAGGTGCTGGGCTATCTTCTCTCTTTTTCATTCATTGCTTGCACTTTCGGTAGGAGCTTGAAAATGTACAGTAGTTCACAATAAACATTGAGATGGAGAAAAAAACCAAAAATGTTGGAATCTGTACTCTTTCCCTGCCTTCAGGCTCTGATTGGCCTACAGTCTCTCTTTCTCTCCTCAACATCTCAACACAGTCAGGACTTGATATCCTGATTCACTGAAATATTAACCCTTATTTCTTACCCCAGATGAAAAGTCTGTTGTGGCATAATGCAAGCTTCAAACACATTGCATGTCTCTAAAATTATAATACCCCAGTTGAGGAATATGTACCAGGTTAGACTGGGTTCAGGCTTCAAGCATTAAGGACTTGTGTAATATCTCCAAATGAAAGAAGGCTTTATTTTCTTCATATGTTTAGAACTAATATATCTAAAACCAGATTAGCACCTGGAAAATGTGTGGACTCTAACGTATGTGGTTTTGCCTTTGAAAAACACGAGACATTAAAAGCAGCCAAATGTGTGCAATGCAGATTACTAAAACAAAATATGTAAGTTCTAGTGAACTTTGTGTCTTTTCATTGACTGCTTAAATGTTGAAATACACAGCACTGAGTCCCAGTTTCAGTAAGTATCATTGTAGGTTTCACATATACTGAAATGGCAAGATTTTTATTTTTTATTTCAAAGTAATACTTAGTTGTTTGTTTCAGATCTGTAGTGTGTGTGTTTTAATGCGCTCTGAATGTAGGTGAAATACTGGTATTTCACATTAAATAATGCTTACCCACCCATTACAGCTTGTGCAGTTGTATCAGAAGAGTGTATTAGGAGTATGTGGGAAGGTTTTGTTTGTTTTTTTCCCCTCTAGTGAGAAGTCCTCTTAGGAGTGCATGAACTGCCTGGTAGATTAGAAATCATGGCTGCTTAAGCTTTTGACTGTAAGCTCCTCTCAAGTCATTCCTGAATCGTGAAGTTAGAAGTGATGTACTTACAGCCTTTTCCAAGTAAGGTGTACATATGTGAGTTCATGAATACATAGATCCAGCTATTTGTCCCCAACTTTGGGGATCTTGAACATGTATATAGACCTTACCTAACGGAGTTTGTATCACTCTATATTTTCTCAGTACAGGTAAAGAAATAACCACGCTGTGTTGTTTTTCTTTGCTATCTTTTAGTAATAAATGATGGGTGTTAACCTGTTTCTTTAACTGTTTTTAATATTGTGTATTTTCATAAAGTGAACATGTAGCTATGCCATCTCTCTTACCTTTCTTTTAGTTGTGTGTTACTGTACAAATGCACCTTCTCTTCTTTGCCTCCTTACTTTCTAGAGATAGTGTAATCTTGTATTAACAAAAACACAGATAGGATAACTCCAGTTTACTTTTTTAGTTACTTCACTAATGTTATTACTCATGTTGATCGTACTTTTCCCCAATTTATCTTGCACTGTATCCTTGTTAGCAGGGTTATGGATTTGTTTGGGTTTTGTCTCTTCCTGTGTCCTAAAGCAAATCATAGGAATAACAAGAACTTAAAATGAAAAATAGGGAAGAAAGAGAAAGAAGATACCATCTGTTTTCTCATTTAGTCCTAGAAATCCACGACTTCTGTGTCATTTCTCTTTTATTTGGAGAGTTGGTTGGTTGGTTGTTTTGTCACATTGCTAAACCCCTACCCTGTTTTTAAAATGTTAGTGGTACCATCTCATGGCAGCAAGTTGCGAAGCAA
This sequence comes from Melanerpes formicivorus, assembly GCF_026170545.1. Taxonomy (NCBI): domain Eukaryota; kingdom Metazoa; phylum Chordata; class Aves; order Piciformes; family Picidae; genus Melanerpes; species Melanerpes formicivorus. The sequence continues at coordinate 36,081,996 of NW_027142354.1, forward strand.
AGAAAGTATCACATGCTCAGTTGCTTAGTGCTGCTTTCAGAATATTCAAGTGGTTTTAGAGGTCTGTTGTCATCATAAACAGGAGTTTTCTGCTACCAGGAAAGAGTTAGTGATATAGGTTTGTACTGAAAAAAATAAAAAAAAACAGAAGGACAGACAATTTATTTTTTTTTTTGTGTACCTGAGAAGTCAGAAGTTTATATACAAAGTCACAACATAAAGTTTATGACAAGTTTGTGCAGTTATTTCAGAACTCTCTTCAGTCTTTAATGGTATTTACTACTTTTACCATTTTCTCAGTAGCAGTAGTGGATACTTTCCTTTTTTAAATTGTAGTCCTTTTATTTGCATGTGTTTGAGACAAAATGAGAATTACTTAAAATTTTTGAACATTTAAAGAGAAACTTCCAGTGGGGACTCCCTGTTCCCATCTGACATTGCAGCTGGAAGAAAAGAAAGTCACCAATGGCATAAAAGCCATTGAAATGATATCACAGTATCACTAAGATTGGAAGAGACCTCAAGGATCATCGAGTCCAGCCTGTCACCATAGACCACATGACTAGACCATGGCACCAAGTGCACGTCCAGTCACCTCCTGAACACCTCCAGGGACGGCGACTCCACCACCTCCCTGGGCAGCCCATTCCAATGACAAATTACTCTCTCGGTGAAGAGCCTTCTCACCTCGAGCCTAAACTTCCCCTGGCGCAACTTGAGACTGTGTCCCCTTGTTCTGGTGCTGGTTGCCTGGGAGAAGAGACCAACCCCTTCCTGTCTACATGTGGTGGGTTTGGAAGGGTAAGGCCGAGAAGCCTCCTCCCTTCCCCCTTGTAAGGTAAAAGGGAAAAAAAATTGAAGGGAAAGGAAAAAAAAACTCACAAGCTGAATTAGCAAAGCAGTGGAGCTATATTTACAAAGCAATGTAAGGTATGCAGGGGAATATTTACAAATTTACAATATCTACAATATATACAAAGATATACAACAGAGTAACACAGAAATGAGAGTGATCCCCCCTCGGCAGAGAGGGGTTTCCCCACCTCCGCTCTCCCCTCTCTCCCCCCCTTTCCCCAGAATGGGATAGAAAGAGAAAGAAAAGAGAGGAAAAAAAGTTAGAAGCAGTTTGTGTTAATTGGAAAGGAGTTAATACAGGCCTGGTATCTGGACTTCAAGGCCGAGGCCTTGGCAGAAAGCCCAGCACAAGACAGAGCTGCTGCACGAAGAAGAGGCGGAAGCAAGACTGAAGATAAGGTGCTGGAAAAACCCAGTATAGTCCCAGCTCAGAAGGTGCTTCCTCCCACTTCACCAATGAAATTAGTTTAGACTATTCCTTCCCTTTACCAACTTCCGTCCACCATATTCCCTTTCTTAAGGGCACAGCCTCAAACGGTCACACTACAACCACCCTTCAGGTAGTTGTAGAGAGCAATGAGGTCTCCCCTGAGCCTCCTCTTTTCCAGGCTAAACAATCCCAGCTCCCTCAGCCTCTCCTCATAGGGCTTGCGCTCAAGACCTCTCATGAGCCTAGTTGCCCTTCTCTGGACGTGTTCAAGTGTCTCAATGTCCTTCTTAAACTGAGGGGCCCAGAACTGGACACAGTACTCAAGGTGCGGCCCAACCAATGCAGAGTACAGGGGCACAATGACTTCCCTGCTCCTGCTGGCCACACTATTCCTAATACAGGCCAGAGTTGGTAGCTCTTTCTGTGATCGTATTTCCAGAAGATGATTCAAGATAGTCATCTTCATTTTCATTTTTAGGCATATTGAACACTTTTTATAGGTGCAAGTTTCAGTGGTAATTGCTGCTTATTATATTGCTGAATTGGCTTTAAAAATTCAGAGATCACTATAGACTCAGCACTTGGTCATGTTGATTAGGCTACACTTTAGTAATGTTTTTCTGCAGATAGCAATTCAGAGAATGAGTTTTTATAGCGACATTACAGCAGCAAAGTATTGATGAGAAAAACATGGTGATTTTGTGATTCTGTGGTTTCAGGAAACTAAGAAAGAAATAAATTAATTTTGATGTTTGGTTGTTTATTTGTTGCTATTAGAGAGGAAAATTGGAAGAAGAAAAGAGGTAATGCTGGTATTTAGTCCAGTGAAATAAGGCTTAGCAATTATCTAGGTAAAGGGTAGAATGCCACATAGTTCAGAAGGCTGGAAATCACAGACAGATCTGACTTCTGAGTTAGTAGATCTACTTTCAGCTCTGACATTTGCAGATTTAACAGTCTTATGTCTAGCTATTGATTCTGGTAATTTTTAGTGAGACTGCAGTCCTGTAATGATAATCCTTGGTTGCATCTGCTAGAAAAGAAACTGAAAACTGACCGCTTCCAAAGAAGTGTTGCATACATTCCTCCACTCTGCTAAGTGGATGTGAGAAAATGCAAGAAGGAAAAGGGAGAGAGAAAAGTACCTGGTGCTTGTGTAAGGTCTTGGTGTCAGTACATCCTTACAATAGGTTCTTGTAAATGACACAGCTGAATCTCTGGATTTTAGGCAGTGGACATGGTTGAACATGAGGTGAATGATCCCACTCTAAACACGGCAATAGTTACAGCTAATTCTAGCAACACTAAATCTACCTCTGCAGGGTGAACCTCTTCACCAGTTAGAGTTACACTTGATTCTTGCTGAAGTTCTTCTACTAGGACAGGAGACCTTGTGCATAATGTTTTCTGATTGTTACATGGAGAGCCACATACCTCTCAAGCTGAATGAGAGATAGAGAGTTGCTTTCCCTGCTGCCTTGTAGCTGTTAACCCAGAAGAAAGTTCTTACTAAATTCTTCACAATTAAAGCTTTTTCATTCAGGAAAATTTCAGCCATTTCAGTGTTTATGAAGTGCTGACCTCTTTAAGAATATGCATTCATATAGACTACAAAGTAAGATACTGTCAAAATGGATTGAATAAAAGAGCAACAGGGTTGCTTCAATAATTTAAAAATAAATCTTTGTTGGACTGCAGTTATTAAAATCCTGAAAGATTTAAGAAAATTCCTCACCCCACCACCACCTTTTTTTTAAAGCTCAAAAAGAATTAAATATTTCAGTAAAGGTAAATAGAACAAAACCAGTATTGCTTTAAATCAGTATTAGCACACTGACTATTAAAACTGAGAATGTAAATAAAAATCAGAATGATGGGGTCCTGGGCTTAATTAGGGTTGCTTTGTTCATTTGATTGGAAGCGTCGAAAGGGTCAGTAAGTGAAAGTTGTCTATTTTCATTTTCACCTGTGGAGCGCCCTAATTTTCTTTGCACAGGGGACCACAGATCACATTTGGAGCTGAGACTGGGCAAATCTCTTTGTTCTGTCAAAATCCTTGGAATGTTTCACATCCTCAGTGAGAGGAATTCACTGAGAAAATCCTGCAGTTGTTCTAAGATTATTCAAACACAGCATATACCAAGTTAAACACCTCAAACCTCTAGCTCTTACTTAATGCACTTTCTACAACCTATATCAGTTGTGCTCTGGAATCCTTTAAAAAGCTCACTGTTACCAATTTTCCAGTGTTTACCTGGGTTTCCACACACACCTGTGCTTCCTGGAAAGAACTGCTTTCTCATCTTGACTTAGAACATTGTTTGAGGGGAGATGGTGGAAAAGTTGTTCTTCCAGCTTTTATGTGATAGTACATTAAGAACTTCTGCTTGACTTCTAGAGGGAGAAAAGGAAAGATTTTTGCTATTGGTATGCATAGGCTCCGAAGAAGAAAGCTAACAGATAAACTTTTTGCTGTAAATGGCTCCGATTATTAAGATACCTTTCTTTTAGTGTTTAGCAGCATGACTTCTAAAGGCTAAATAGTCAAATAGTTTGGAAAAAAAAAACATAGTTGGTTCCTGTAATAAAAGCTTTTGGACAGGAAAGGTAGTACTTTAATGTCTCTTCTGAAATGCAAACTTTTGAAAAGCTTTTATTTGTGGCTAGCAATTTCAGTTGCTATACTTTTTGCTGTTTGTAAGTAACTGTCAAGTAACTCTATTTTTCATTTTACAGTACCTAACAACTGTTATTCCTTATGAGCGGAAAAATGGACCCCCATCTGTTGAAGATCTTCAAACATTAACCAAAAGTGAGCATATGAAGTTCCCACACTAAATCCTTTCTCCTTTGTATTTCCAAGTGTGGTTACTCAATGCCGATGAATCCGTAGAGTTATCGCTTCCCCCTTACCCTATAGCCTATCTGTGAAATTGCATGATTTTTAACCATTCATTTTTGTTAGTATTGACCATAAAGGTTCAGAAGACAAGTATGTTTGTTTTCCAGCTGTTTTTTGAAATCCTAAAGGCTAGAAACTTGCATGTGTCAGAAAGCAAGTGTTGTACACACTATTTAAGCAAGTGGGCCTTATGGAAAATGCTGCATGTCAAGGAATTTTGCAATACTCTCCAAGTGTACCCAATATTCCCCTATGTTTAAGCTCACTGTGCTTTATCGAGATTACTGTAGTTAGTTTCAAAAATTGCAATGAATGTTGGGAAACTTAAGAGAGTTTGCACATGATTGGCTTTAAAATAGCCTGTTTCTCTTCAGATAGCTCATGTTTTATTACTAAATTTTAATAATTAGTATAAACCAAAGAGTTTTGACAGTGCTTTGAATTTCCCTTTATTCACATCTTTTTAGGCTAGATCCTTAAAATTACTTATACATCCTAAGTCCTCTGGGTTATTTTATTTATTTATTATTTATTCATTTTAGTTTGTAGGAAAAGGTTGTATTTTTGTAACAGTTAGGGTGGTTAAATACAGCAAAGCATTTCTGGGAATTGGGAGAATCTACATCCAGAGTTAGTAGGAACGATTTAAAAATAGAAAGTCAAGTGCGTCAATGTGTGTCATCAGATCTTTGGATCTAACTATGTCTTAAGGTGCTTTCCAGCAGCACAGGTCTGATTCCACAGGTGGCCGAGGGGTGGTAAAAAGCTCATTGCTTGTTAAATACTGCACAAATTCTGGAGTAAATGAAATGTTTAATCAGGAATTAAATTCCCTTTATTTTTTCTACAGTCACCCTTAGCTGGTAGTTCATACTTACTTTGTGACAAATGGATTTTTCATTTTATACTTACCTCTGCAGATGAATTTTATCCTCTTGCCATAATTAAATGTGCTCCAAAATTCAATATTAAGCAGGGAGAGGTGAAAGCCTCCTGAAAACATTTTGTGTTGCTTGCTGTGGGCTGGTTGAGACTTGATCCTGTGACTCAGTTGCAGATTTCTGACTTGCTCTCACTGCTGCTGTTAAGGCAGACAGTAAAGCAGGTGGTCAGGGTTGCTTAGTCATTTTTTTCTTTCAAAGCTGTTTTTTATTCTGTGGTTATGAGCACTAATTTCTTCAACACAAAAATTCAAATAAAACATTTGGCATATTTAAAGTTCAGAGTATCATATGAAGAATTTGAAGTTTATTAAATACTACTGTTTAGTATAAATTCTGTAATTTTTATTCTTTTAGTCATGTCCAGGGCACTTCATAAAGGATCACTGTTGGGTTTTTTTATGGAGTATCAGTTAAGCTTATTTGTGTCAAGCTGAGCTAGTCTAAATATTTCTCTTTCTCCAGAAATATGCAAGAATCAACAACTTTTATTTGGTTGCAAAGTGGCATTTTGGTATTATTCCAAGGTAATGCCAAATCACTTTTTTTTTTTTTTTTTTTTTTTTCCAAACTATGGCTACTAATTTTCACAATTTCAGAGGAAAAACAACCACCAAGGTTTTCATCAGGTCACTCACAGATGTGTTTCTCTGTTATTCCATGATTTAAGATTAAGATCCAGGAAATAAATTAAGTAGCGGAGTATGCTTTTTTTGCCTAAGATTCCCAACCCTCTAGTAGTTCTTAGGACATTTTAATTCTGCATGTGGTGACTTACTTTTAGAGATTTTCTTATTTTGATTTTTTTAAATAGGGAAGAGGTGCTTTTATTGTTCCTATGACAGGTGGTGTTTTACTGTAATAATTAACCACATAGAATGGGTCTCTTGCATCTACCATGGAGTTTAGCGAGAATAATGCAAGTGAAAGGTGAAGATAGGATGTGTCTCATTGTAATCTTCTCATATTCCATTTAAGAGTTTTCTTACTAATCAGATATTAATATCTGTATGAGTAGTTCAAGCAGTTTCTTGGTATTTCTTTTGAGAGTGTTGTCTTAAATTTATGTGATTTTTTTTTTCCTTTCTCTTTTTTTTCCATGCTTTAGTCCTCCATGCCATGAAAGAAGACAGTGAGAAAGTGCCAAGCTTGTTAACAGACTATATTTTAAAAGGTGAGTATGTTTCTTAGCAGGGTGGTTGGTTGGTTTGTGGTTGGTTGGTTTTCTAAATTAACTTCATTGACATACAAAATATATTTTTAAAGAGTGATCCTACAGCATTCATGAATTATACTGCCCTTCTATCAAACACAGTTCTTCTATTTCATCTGATGTTTCTGAGCATATAGAATCATAGAATCAATAAGGTTGGAAAAGACCTTAAAGATCATCAAGTCCAACCTGTCACCCAACACCTCATGACTGCTAAACCGTGGCTTCAAGTGCCACGTCCAATCCCTTTCTGAACACCTCCAGGGATGGTGACTCCACCATCTCCCTGGGCAGCCCATTCCAATGGCTAATATAGTTCATAAATAAAATGTGTTTATTTTGTGATAGTATAATATAGCAGAGTATCTGGTGTATATTCATATAGCTGAAGGATATCATCAGGAGCACAGAAGTCTAGCTTCCAAAGTTAAATGGGTGTAGTTAAAACTTATACAGGTTTTTCAGAAACTGAATTACAGCTGCTTGAGGTAGTAATGTGTTTGCTAGATGAACTTCTGATCAGTAGTAAGAATTAATTTATTTTATATTTACTTGTTACACCTTCCTTACCTTTTATTTCAAAGGTTTGTGTATGAGTCATTTATTTTCCAGTCTTGTACTTTGATTACATTAATAGAATATCAGGCATTGAAAGTCACTGATTGCTTTAGCTTTAAGAAGTCCCAGGTAGCTTCCTGGTTGCCAAATTACTTTGAAATGTTTTTCTTCTTACTTCTCCATTGTTTCCTTACACGTTCTGAAAATCCTTCTTAAATTAGACAGATATACTTGTTTATAAGCTGAGAGGCGTTTAGACTTAAGGTGTTCTTAATGATGCCACTAAACTTTAGTTTTGTGAATCTTTGACTCAAGGTTGAACTATTGTCAATAATGAAAGTTATTTTCTTTTCATCATAATACATCTAGAAGCAATTTGATTGCATAGTGCTCTCTACAGTGGCTGCTCTTGTTTTTAGGCATAGCTATCCAGAAAAGCTTTCAGGTTACTAGGATACTGAGAATAAACTGACTACCAATGGAAATGGAGAATTCTGCTGCAGAGAAGGCTTGTAAAAGTACATTAGCTGGTCGTGACAGGATGATCTAGGAAACTTGATGCGGAGGTTCCCTCCAACCTCAGCTTCTGCATAGTCCTGGCATCAGGGATGCTAGACTGGGTGCAACAAATATAAAAGCATCATACTTACCTTGAGGGTGCTGGATCAAACAGGTCATCATATACAAGCACTGTTACCTTTAAATTGTAAAACACAAATGATGGGAGTAGCTGCTCATATCACTCCTACTGAAAGGAAGAGGTTATTTCCACTCAGCTATCACTTCATTACTGAACAGAACTAAGCCTTTCTCAATCTGTGGGTCTGTTTTCACAATGGCAATCAGTCATGCAAGTTAGTGAGAGCAGAATTCTACTCTTCCTTTCAGTGTAGCTGTAATTAAGCTTCATATTGCGATGTTAAATGTATAGCTTGACCGACAGTGCAACATTCTAATGTAGATTTATCCTGTAGAGCAGACAGTCGTCCAATTGCTTCTGAAGTTGTAATCTGTTTCTCTTTCTGCCATTTTTAATGGTGTGAAGCCTCAGTAAGGTTTCATGTGTGGCACAAAATACTCCCAGCCACGTATCTGTTGTCTGTAAATTACATTCTAAACTTTGTAAAAGGGACCTAGGCAATTCTACACATGCACTTAAAGTACCTTTCAGCTCAGCTCTCGGACCTGAAATTCTAACTTACTCCTTGAATTTCAAAATAAAAGGAGTGACCTACTTTTTGAAGAGTCTGCTCTCTTCACTGAAAAGACTAAAAATGTCTTGACACAGTGAAAATTGTCATAAGGATTTAGGAATTTGAATTTCTATTCCAAAAGAAGCAGGAGCATAAAAAGTTCTGTACCAAGTGATAATCATCCTTATGGTATAGTGATAACTGTATTGGTTTTACATTTGCTTACACTATGATCCAGTCATTGTCTTAAACTGAACAAATGTTATTTATTTTTATTAAGCTTTGATCAAGAAATGAAGTTAGGAAATGTGCAGATTATATGAGCAAAGATATTTTGTTCTATTAAAATTTTTTACATTCTTAGTCCTTTGGCGATGATTTTTTCCTCAGCCTTACAATAAAAATACAGGCTAGAACGAATAGAATTAACCAGTTTGGAAGAGAGCTTTGAGATCATCAAGTCCAACCTATCATCCAACACTATCTAATCAACTAAACCATGGCACCAAGTGCCCCATCCAGTCTCTTCACAAGCAACTCCAGTGATGGTGACTCCACCACCTCCCAGGCAGCCCATTCCAATGGGCAATCACCCTTTCTATGAAGAACTTCTTCCTAACATCTAGCCTAAACCTCCCCTGGCACAGTGTGAGACTGTGTCCTCTTGTTCTGGTGCTGGTTGCCTGGGAGAACAGACCAGCCCCCGCCTGTCTACAACCTCCCTTCAGGTAGTTGTAGACAGTAATAAGGTCTTCCCTGAGCCTCCTCTTCTCCAGGCTAAGCCCCCGGAGCTCCCTCAGCCTCTCCTCATAGAGCTTGTGCTCCAAACCCCTCACCAGCTTTGTTGCCCTTCTCTGGACGTGTTAGAGCAAATCACCATCTTTTCTAAACTGAGGGGCCCAGAACTGGACATGATGCGATAAATTATACGTGATGATGGGATATGTGCAGCTCTATGGAAAACTCAGTGTGGCATTTGTCAGAACAAGTTAAGCCTTCTTTCTACTTTGCTATTCTATTTTACAGAACAAAGAAAAAAAATAATCTTACAATAAATCCTTAAGGAATTTTTTTATTTTTTAATCAGCACTGTTATTTTATTCCATGATAATTAAGAAAAAAATAGAACATGCACTCTTCTGTGGGTGTTAATGGATATCCGTGGATTTAGTAATAAAATTGCCCACATATCATTGGTTGCTGTTGAAAGAAGCAAGAGCTGAAGGAAGAAAAAAAAAAAGTAATGGAAAAAGTGATTCTACCCATTGTCATAGTGTTGTTGGCATAATGTCAAAGGGCAAATAAAAGAACCCTGTTCATCTGGTAAATTTAATGGATCCATACCATTGAGCAGTAAGTGTTGATTTTAGAAGAAATCTTGCCAAATTTGCTGATGCTCTGATAAAACCAAAGGGTCAAACTAATTTGAGGGTGTTTTTCTGGGAGTCTTTTTATTTTTTGTTCTTTTTTTCTGACTTTCATAGTGTTTTGCAGAAGCATTGCCATCTTGAACTGAATGCCAAAATGATTCTGAAATTTGTGGAAGACTAAATCTGGATCATGTCAGATGACACGCACACAGACTCTCTCCATCTGTGCTGTGTAACAGTTGATAACTTCACATAACAATTGAGTAAACCTTGTTTTGGCAAGACAGGTTAGGCAAGAGCTGGAGAACAGGACTGGAATTTGAAGGAGAGTTCTGCAACTGTATCTGCTATTGACCTTCTATGTTACTATGGATCATTCTTGTGCATTTTCATAACCGGCTAATACTTCTGAAACACTGGAGGTAGAAATCCTCAGAACATGGGATGTGGAAATCCAGTATGAAAAAGAAGTGAAAAAAGCTAATGCAACTTTGCCCACTTTGTGTTAGAAAAATAGTAAATCCTGCAAACACATTTCTGAATATGATTATTAGTTTTGAAATAATTTCTGGTGTTTGCTTTTTTACCATAATTTCGTCCTGATGCTTAATTCCCTCTTTGCAGTGAAGAGTTAGCTCTCCACTCTTTTCCATAGGGAGTAGTTCCTCAGAGGAAAGTATCCCAGAGACAGAATATTTACATATTCTATGTCGAGTCTTGTTCAGGGAAGCATTTTAACTTCTTGTTTGTGCTAATCTTGATACAACCTAAATTATTTTCAAGGGAGTTTTTCTCCTTTTGCGAGGTTTTGTTTCTTTTTACTTTTCAGTGAACGTTTTCATCCTGAAGTTAGTAATTACGGAAGCGACAAAGAGATTTGCTTTGGAAGTAAATTATAGTTCTTCTCCCACTGGCATATGATTCATAATATGTTTTACAGGTTTAGAATGAAAATAGGTGGTAACATGACGTCTGTAAGCTTTTGCAATCATGCTTAAATGTGTCTGACTGTATTTTTAATATCTTGATGTTACATTTTATCACTAGGGGTGATGAAGTAGAAGCTGAGATTTGGAAGAGGGTGGGAACAGGTTTACTGACAGGGAAAGAAACATCAAGCCAACACTGAGATTCTTGATCTTAGAAAGCATGATTTTGGACTGAAGCTGGGCTAAGATAATATATGTTACTATTGAGTCAAATGGGTAAAATACATCTAGTATTTCAGCTTTTTTCTAAATGTAGATGTCATGAAAGCAGAACAATTTTCCATCTTTCAGCTTGCTTTGCTATTTCATATCTGATCTTTCGAACTTCTAGCAAAGGCTTAAGATATTGGGGTTTGATTTTATTTATTTTAATAAAGCAAAAGCTTAAACTCTGTTCTATTTTTAAATTATGCAAATATTTCAAATAAGAAGAGCATTTATTTTCTTGCCTTTGGAACTTTTGTTTGTTACACCTGACTTCTTTATTTGCTTTTGTGTTGTGCTAGCATTGGTTTGAAAGCTGGATTGCTCCGAGGTTTGTGTCTTACATGTGAAACAGGAATGAGAAACATGTGAAGGACATGTCTTATCGTCTCACTAGCACATGCACTATAATTAGAAAGTAGAGTCTCAAATTGTCAGTGCATATATTCAAACTATTTTTAAACTGCATGCATCACCTTTTATTTAATATTCTGCTTTCTAATAACACCTCAAAAAGCACTGTTTAAGACATGACCTTAAGTTAACTCATTTCTGCATAACATTAGTTAAAGATAGTGGGTTGTGTCACTTAATTATCTTTTGAGAAGAGGATGATGTCTTAATTGCTGCTTTCAATTGATTTCTAGATTTTGCCGTGTTACTAATAGGATAGAATTCAACATTTAAGTATTTTAGTATATACAATAGATTTTTATGTAGACTGACTTCACTGGTTTTTATCAAGATGTATTTGTGGTTCTTTTGCAGTTCTCTGTCCTACATGAAGAATTAATCGTGCTCCTTCCCTTGACGAGAAGTTTTCCATGGATATGACTCGTAGTATTTTTCATTTGGCACTATACCTAAACCAGTATGCTTTTACCTCTTCTGTGTCTGTGTGGATTTTCTAATCCTACAATAAGTCTTCTGGGCATGACAACGCAAGCATTTTAACTTAATAGTGCAATGAACTGGAGCAGGGAACAAACATTGTACAGTTTTACTCACGTTGTTCTGGCTTTTTAAAGTCTATTTTTACATTGTATAGCATGTAGTAAATCCTCCTGCCTACTTTGTTGGAAGGAAAAGTAAACTTTGAATAGTGTAAATAAAATAAGTCTAGTTTTAAGGAATACATATTTAAAAGCATCCTTAGTTCCTATAGCAGAGATCCAAAAATGAGTTGTAGTCAGGCTTGGACTAAAGGATTCAAATGAGTTCTCCACGAATCAATCCAAATCTGTTGGTGGAAGTTAGCATTCCACGCTTCTTTGAAAAAAAGGCAATTTTGATTGAACTGTCCAACAGTATTGTTCATACAATGAACAAATCCAGATTCTTTGGTGTTTTGGCATAAGTAATTGGTGTGTGACCTATCCTCATTATTTAACAAACATTTTAATTATTAATGTTCACATGGCTTAGATATTCTTCCATATTGCTGCTATAATCTTCCTGTTTATAGTAAGTGATCTTATTAAAAATGCTTCAATATATAAACATTTTAAAAAGCTCTATCTTTTTTAACATATGTGTACAGTTTGAAAAACTTGCACCTGGGTTCTAAGTTAGTATTGCATTGAGACATTTGTGGTGTATCTCTGAATTTTGCTACAAATCTCTCTTGTAAATTCTATCTACTGTCTCCCCTGTAATGATGTATCTGCATTGAAACAGATGAGAACGTTTTACAAGCCCTGTAGAAGAAACATATACCATAATCTTAACATTAAATACTTGTCACAGTTCTGCCAGTCTTAAAGATCAGATTGAAATAGAAGGAGTACTAATAAAAGTTAAAAGATCCATTTTCCAGTTTGAATTCCTGTTGATTCTGCTCCTGGATTTTTATGCTGTATATATGAAGATAGTGAAAGATAAGGTTCTAAATAGATGTCTTCAAATAGGGTTTTCCATTTAAGGTCTTTGCTCATTTTGTTGAAGAGAAATTTGCTCCTGAACACCTTGTGTTACTTCTTTAATACTCAATTTTATTATTGTCATTTTCTCCCCCTTAAAGCCTCAATATTTTTGTGGTTTGTGCCTTTTTCTGTTGGTAAAGCTTTCAGCTTGAATTTCTTTCTGCTTCCCTCTCCCTTGTTTGACTACCACTGGATACTTGCCAGCCTGCTCAGGAATAAATAAATCCTCTGTATAAGTGTCATATGCAAAGAAGGCTTTTTTGGTAGCTTTTTTTCTATTTCATTTGTAGTTTCTTTAACAAGAAAGCTGCCATTTATTTCTTTAGCTTACGTGTTATAAACTCATATGGCATGGTGTTTCTATGGAAGTGCTTTGTGCTGACCTTTTGATACCTGGAAATGGGCAGAGAGGGATGACTCTGCTTTACTTAATTTTTCTGAGATAGATGCACATTATGTAGAACACACCATGTTGCCAAATGAGATGTATCCAGAGATGTTTCAGTCTACTTTTGAGGCTTGAGGTGACAAGATAGAATGAAAAACAAACCACACACAAAAAGCCCAAACCACAAACAAATCAAAATACAAAACAAAATACTAGTAGGTTTTCTTTCAGGTTTTATTACTAACACTAAAGACCAGAAACAGGTTTAGTGAGCTAAACCTCTGTTTGGGTGTGTCATGCCTCTCATGAGACTAAACAGGGTTTCATTATGAAAAGTACCTGTTCATCCTGTATGTAGGACCCTGGCGTTAATCAACAGCTGCCAAAGGTGGCAAGTGTTGTATATATATACCTATATATGTACATAAAAACCTTGTGTCTCAAAATGTTTGAATAAAAAGAACCATCTAAATCTGCCTTTCTGTGAGTTCTATGTACTTCTTATTTTCTATTATACATTGTTTTTCCAGGCAAATAACTGAACTTTGAATTTTCAGGGAGTTTGATTTTGTTAGGATTTTTCATTTTAGCATGAGGTAGCTGTAAACAGCCCCTCAGGAACAGTTGCTGACAAATGCCCTAGAATAGATTTGGGGAAAATGCATTTTTATCAAAATCCATTCCCTTAATTTTAATATGAACAGTCCTGGAAGCAAAATCGCCTTAATATCATAAAATTTGAAGTCAATGTGAGTACTGCATCCAGGCCTGGAGCCCTCAATGGAGGAAGGACATGGACCTGATGGAGCAGGTCCAGAGGGCCATGAAAATGATCAGGGGGTTGGAGCACCTCTGCTACAAAGACAGGCTGAGGGAGCTGGTATTTTTCAGCCTGGAGAAGAGAAGGCTTCAGGGAAACCCCACTACCTAAAAGAGGCCTACAAGAAGGAGGGAGAGAAACTGTTTGCAAAAGCCTGTAGTGACAGACTATGGCTTCTAACTAGAGAAGATTTAGATTGGATGTTAGGAACAAGTTCTCTGCCATGAGGGTAGTGGAACACTGAAACAGGTTGCCCAGAGAGGTGGTTGGGGCCCCACCTTTGGAGATACTCAAGGTGAGGCTTGACAGGGCTCTGGGCAACCTGATCTAGTTGAGGATGCCCCTGCTTACTGCAGAGGGCATTGGACTAGATGACCTTTGGCAGTCCTTTCCAACTCAGGCCATTCTATGATCTTTCTTTTGGGTGACAGGGCAGTATTGTAGCACTAGTAGAATCTGTGCTTGAAACTGTTTTCTGATTCAGATACCAATCTTAATTTTTAAAACTTCTCATGAGCCTCATAATTATTGTTGGATATAAAATCACTCCAGAAACTATTTTAAAATGTCATCCATTAAAAAAATTGAATCTCAGAACAAAAGGAATCTTGGATCACATTGGTGAATCTAGTGTTCTGCTTTTCTCAGGGGCACAGCAGTGTTCTTTTTAATCCTAAAAAGAAACTGCCATACAAGGTATCTACCTATTATAACACAAAGATAATACATTTTCTTTTCAAGATGTCTGTATCTTGCAGGCAGCAGTGCATGTTAGGAGGGTTTTAAACATCTCATCTAATGATGGAGAAGTACTAGAACCTTCCTTGCAAAGAGTTTCTTATCACTGAAGAATTAGAAGGAATGTTTACATTATTTAGTGCTTTGTCTTAGCTGGTGAAGTTAAGTTTCTTCCTCCCTTGCTCATACTCTTAATCAGGACCCAGCTCAGGTCCTCCTGTGTTTTTGTTTGAATGTACTGATGAACAATAGTTCTCTTGATTAGCTGAGCAGTGTCCAGTTATAAATGTTGAAGAAATTGTATTTCATTGTCCTTTAGACAAATTGGAAAAATATGCAGACTGCTCTCAGTTTCAGTTGTTGTTGATGAGGTCTGCTAACAACAGCATGAAAATACTTGAGTAAAGAATTGCTTCCTTCTATACATGCATCTGTTGTTGATGCATGGAGGAAACAGTCATATCAGCTTGATTTAAACCTCACTGTCACCAGAACCACTCAGCTTTTGCCTAAAATTGAATGGTTGCTTCTTCTAAATGCACATCTGAGATTGTAAAAGATCGAACCCTGGAAGGCTTCAATTTGCATTGGTGCAGTGAGCAGTCCCATGAACATTCCGGGTATTGAAGCTCAATGTGACAGGGCAGTTGCCTGTTACATTGACCAGCACAAGTATGAGCTGTGCTACATAAGCCTATGGTATGTAAGAAGGGTCTTGCAGACCCATTGCAGTGTTGACAGCTTCAGCTGGACAAGGCCATTCACATTCTTAAGATTTCTATTAGTTGTCTCGGCCATTGAAGGATGGACAGAGATGTGTTTTTTTCCAGGTTGTTTTGTGTTTTGTTTTTTTGTTTGTTTAGTTTGGCTTGTGGGAGGGGTTTTGTTGTTGTTGGGGGTTTTTTGTTTGTTTAGTTGGTTGGGTTTTTTACACTTGGCCTTACCAGTGCCCTGTAAGTTTTCATACTGCTCTGAACTGACCTCAGAAATTGAAGTATGACTTTACTAGCTTAGAACAGGTAAGTGTTGAAATTTGGAGTAAAACTTGAATAAAATCATGTAGTCTTTAGTGACATTTTAAGAGCCTTATATCTAATCATGTATGTTTGGGTTAGCAAACTTAATGACCATTCACTGTCTGGTACCCTTCAATATAAGCCAATAGTGACGTTTTCTTTTGGCGTGTTGAGCAACAGCTCTGTTGAATGCCCACAGACAATTCTGTGTTCTTATGAATGACTACCAGGACACAGTTTACTTATGTAACCAAAATTTTCTTCAAAGAAAATCTCAACATTTTGGAAAGGATATTTAAATATACGTGTCTGAAGAACATTGAAAGGATTTCAATGGACTTTCCATTGAGTCACCTTAAGCAATTCACAATCATGTTTCAGTCACTGGAGCAGTACCAGGAACATGAGATGAGAATATACCAATACAGGCCCTGCCTTTAGCATTCGCATGTAGAAACTTTATTCCCTGGAACTGAGAAACAATTCCTTTCTCACAGCTGAAAGCAATGGCAATCTAGACATGACAAGGCGTCAGAGATCAAGACATAGCTGTGTTCTTTGCTGCTATGGATTAGCACAGGAGCAGGTGAAGACCAGCTGTGAATGGGTGGACCTCAAAAGCTAAAGACCATATATACTCACTATTACTGACAGCATAGCTTACTAACTCAGAAGGGCAGCAGGGCCAAGTGGAAAGACTTCCTTCTGGCCTGTACCTCTTGTCAGCCTACTTTCTGGGCAGGGCTGAGTCCCACAGTGACCAGGTTTCCTCACCTCTGGCCATGTTCCTTTCCACATGGCCCTTCATGCCCTGTGCCTTTCACGGGCTCCATTCTAGGTCTGCTTCTGCCTGTATGCCTAAGGCAATCCCCATGATAACCCTTGCTCCCTGCCTCAGTAAGTGGAACATGACAGACACACTATCCTTCCTCTGCTACTCCTAAAAAATGTTTTTGTCTTTTCCCCCATTCTCAGCCTAGTGGCTTGTCATTTGTGTTGCCAGCTGTAAGCCTCTTCTCCCCCTTAAACAGCCCCTGGAATATGAGTGAATGAGAGTCCTATCTTTGAAGAGAGGAAACTCATGAGGGACCTAGGTGTTGGGGAAATTGTCTGAGTAAACATAGAAGCATCTCAGAAACTGAGCAAGTATGTGCTGAAGTGTAATGACAACACTGAGAGCAAACAAGGAGTTGCAGTGAGCTGCTAGCACAGAGAAGCACTTTCAGAGCCAGATGCAGCTGCTGACACAGTGGGTGTGCAGCTGATGGCCAGAAACAGTCTGGCTGCTGCAAGCCATTGAGTGTTGAGCCCAGAAGAAGGGAAGGGCCTGTTGAGAAGGAGTATGTGTGGGAGGCTGTTGGTGCGTGACTAAGAGCGTAAGATGGAGAGTGCTGGGAGACTGAAACTTTTCTGTCTTTTCTGTGTTGGTGTAAATTGATTTGTAGAAGCTGTTAGGGTCTAGTTCTCAGCCGGATATAAAGGGACTCTGAATTTTCTCTACATGTTCTGTTATAATGTGCTAAGGGGAAAACAAGACTGGGCTGCATGTGCCTCTGTGAGGCACTGCCTTACTGTGGTCTGTAATGACTTCTTATCACCATTAGACAGACTTCACAATTCAGGGACGATGCACATCACATCAATCTTCCTATCTCTCTCTTAGGTTTAACAGTCCAGCTGAATACCAGTTCTACTGAGGTCTTGGGCAACACATGTGAACTTAGCAGGAGGGAAGTGATTCTCACTGCTGTTAATTGGACCTGGACACCCACAGTGCCTGGTATCCACAGAATGGAAGAGGGTCTGCCTTCACTCTTTGAAACTGAACCATTCAGAGTCTGGCATCAAAAGCAGGACTGGTACAGTGCTTGTGAATTGTGCCTGGTGGTGTCTAAGGGCTTGTATTAGAAAAGATTGGGAGCATGTCTAGTTGCAAGACATGTGGGAGTCCTGCAAAATCTGCTGAAGTGTTATGTGAATTCTTCCATTTGTTGCTTCATGGCTTCTTCAACAAGTGGATGCAATTTGCACTGCGAGGGACACATGAGTGTGGAGAATGTCATGCTGGAGGAGGCTGTGAGTAACTAGGTGCAAAATCTCCTAGGGCACACTCTGTCCCAGGGCCAGTTCCAAGGATGCAGCAGCTTTGCATAGGATACTAACTAGTTTTCAATCCTGGTAGAAACTGTGGCTTTCTAACAAGAATACAGTTCTAGAACTCTGGGTCTCAGTTGTGGCCACATTTGTCAAGCCCTGCAGAATCTCAGGCCTCTTAAGACTTTTTCCTCTGCTCCAGTTAGGTTTGGTATCTCAGTCCCACATCATGTTTAGTCTTGGCCAAGTGTGAGAGTTAAGTGCTGCATATCAACATTTCTGGTCTTTCTGTACCTTCTCTAGGATTGCAGGATCGCTGTATGTTTTCAGGGGGTTCAAGTTTTGTTCAAAGTAAAATCTCTTAAGCTGTCAGTTTGTCTCTTTCTAAAGTCTTCAGCTCAACTGGAGTTAAAAAGAATGTTGCTGACACTATGCAGTCCTCACAGGTGATCCCAGGTGCCTAAGTCTTACAATCACATTATAGAAAATGGTATTTCTCCCCTAAAAGAGTAAAACTGGGGACAAGAAATACATTGTCAGAACTGTTGTGTTACATTTGGACACAGTCCTAGCAGCAGACTCGTGCTATTTCAGCCATCTGATAGATTTCCAGTTGAGGAGAGGAGAGGAGACTCGAGGAGAGGAGACTCGAGGAGAGGAGAGGAGACTCGAGGAGAGGAGACTCGAGGAGAGGAGACTCGAGGAGAGGAGACTCGAGGAGACTCGAGGAGAGGAGACTCGAGGAGAGGAGACTCGAGGAGACTCGAGGAGAGGAGACTCGAGGAGACTCGAGGAGAGGAGACTTGAGGAGAGGAGACTCGAGGAGAGGAGAGGAGACTCGAGGAGAGGAGACTCGAGGAGAGGAGAGGAGAGGAGAGGAGAGGAGAGGGGAGGGGAGGAGAGGGGAGGGGAGGGGAGAGAGGGACCTTTGAGATCATCGAGTCCAACCTATCATCCAACACTATCTAATCAACTAAACCATGGCACCAAGCACCCCATCAAGTCTCTTCCTAAACACCTCCAGTGATGGTGACTCCACCACCTCCCTCAGCAGCCCATTCCAATAGTCAATCACTCTTTCTATGGAGAACTTCTTCCTAACATCCAGCTTAAACCTCCACCGCCGCAGCTTGAGACTGTGTCCTCTTGTTCTGGTGCTGGTTGCCTGGGAGAAGAGACCAACCCCCACCTGGCTACAACCTCCCTTCAGGTAGTTGTAGACAGCAATAAGGTCTCACCTGAGTCTCCTCCAGGCTAAGCAACCCCAGCTCCCTCAGCCTCTCCTCATAGGGCCTGTGCTCCAAGTTGAGGACACCAACAGAGTTACCATCAAAAACAGGGAGAGCCTTGTATTTATGTGCATCCCAGAATCTGCAGACAGCCCAGTTAGGGCTAGAGCTGAATCAGTTCACATCCTTTCTAGAGCATATACTACTGAATACTGCACTGTCTCTCCATTTAAAAGGAGCTGCTTCTTGCCTGGTCCTAATTTTCTGCTTAGGACAATCTTTTCTGCTAGAATCGCTGTCCTGGCCCATGGCTTTCTAAGATCTGAAGACCGCCATTTACAGGCAACTAGCTATCCTTCTATATATCCTTCTCAAATATTTGAGAATAATACAGTAAGTGTTTTTTCTAAAATGACATCTTTAAAAGTGTTTCCTCTCTAAGCGTCAGTTTGAAATACACGTACCTGCCACAGGATGGCAGCAATCAGTCATCTTTGGCTCTCAGTTCGAAGCATTACATATAGTCGTAGAATCCGTTTCAAGATGAAGGCCAAAAGATTCACACTAGATCACTGTGTAGATTATATGACAAACACAGGAAAAGTTTTGAACATTCTTATTCATTTTTAATGACAATCGTGTTTTACAAGGTTTATTACAGTATGATAATTTTCTTAGCTACAAAAGCTGGCCCAGGGAATGAGCTCTGAATTGCCTTGTCATGTAGTAGTTTGTATTGAAGTCCATTCTTTGGGCTATTAAATACTAAGGCTGAGGTGTGTAACCTCTTTTGAATGCTCTCCCGTGAGTATGTATTTAATTCTACTGATATCCGACAGGCTTTCACCTCTAGACCTGGATTTTTAGTGAGTCACAGTAATCAAAATGGTCCTGCTGAAGAGGTTTTTCTGCTGCTCACAGAGCTAGCGTGCAAAACAGCCAGAGCTTCAGCTTCTTTTCCTGCCAGCCTGGATATCTGCACTGCGAGTTGACACAGTCTCTCCTCTCCTTTGGTCAAGGCCTGTGTTCATAATTCTCTCTCTTTCAATTGTTTTTTTTCTCTTTAACTTAGAAAACTTGGAAGGTGCCTCAGTTGCAGCCTCTCTACATGGAGTCAGAAAGGCAAGACACCTGGTGGTGGGGCAGAGTTCAGGAGCTGGGAACATATGTAGCACATGTGGTGGCATGCGCAAGGTGACACAACCGCAGCTGGGAAGCACAAAACAGCAGGAGATGATGCTCTTCAGGTAAGGAGGCTATCTGGTGCCTATGGAGCACCAGAAACCAGAACCTCTTCCAACAGAGCATAAAACCAGAGGTGAGACAGTTAGTGTGGTGGCTGATGTGAAAGGAGATATGAGGAAAACAAGTGACAGAGAAAGCCCTGGATTTCAGAAGAGCAGAGTTGGGCCCCTTCAGGCAGATTGTGAAAGAGTGCTCAGCTTCACAATGGCAGAAGGGAAATCTCAGCCTCACAACAGGCAATTGTATCCTGGGGTGCATCAAGAAAACTGTGTCCAGCAGGTCTAGGGAAGTTCTTCTCCCCCTCTACTCTGCCCTGTTGAGACCACACCTGGAATACTGTGTCCAGGTTTGGGCTCCCCAATTCAAGAGAGACAGAGACCTGCTGGAGAGAGTCCAACAGAGCCGCAAGGATGATTAAGGGACTTGAGCATCTCCCCCATGAAGAGAGACTGAGATCCCTGGGGCTGTTTAGTCTTAGAAGAGAAAACTGAGAGGGGGTCTCATCAATGTCTATACATCGATGGGGTGGGTGTCAAGTGGAGGGGGCCAATCTCTTTTCAGTGGTGCACACAAACAAGAAAAGAAACAATGGCTTCAAACTTGAACATAGAAGATTTCACTTCAACATGAGGAGAAACTTCTTTACAGTAAGGGTGATGGAGCACTGGAACAGGCTGCCCAGAGAGGTTGTGGAGTCTCCTTGAGACTTTCAAAACCCACCTGGATGCATTCCTGTGTGGACTACCTGAAGTGATCCTGCTTTGGCAGGGGGTTGGACTCAATGATCTCTGGAGGTTCCTTCCAACCTCTAATGTACTGTGATACCATGAAAAAGAAAAAGAAAGTGCTACACGTTTTAAGTGTCTTGTTAAAGTAATAAGCTCATATAACATAGTATGGAGGGCCTAGTACCAGATAAGACATGAGATTCTCAAGCTGTTAATAGCATCCTGGAGGGTAGACTTTCCTGTCTGCCTCTGCTAGCTTGCATGTATAAAATGCTGTTCCAGAGCAGTCCACCAATAATATGCTTGGGTTTGTCCATTGTGTTCCCTGTGCAGATGACAGAAATTTTCCTGAGTGCTTTTGGCTGGCTGTTTGACATCACATCCCTTTGGAGTCTGAGAAGTAATTTTCAGTATTTGAAGGAAAATATCCTGAGATGGTATAATGCTGGGATGACACATTTTGTATCAAAGAGATGGATAACTTGAGGCTGTGCCAGAAATAGTACTGAAGGAAGAAGCACTTCTGTTCCTCTCTACTGTAGAAACCCTTTTTTTCTCATGTCGTGGGAGACAAACTCCTTTCCAGCATCAGATGTGTGTGATGGGGCTGGAGTATATCCACATCTAAAGTGAGAGAAAGCATACTTCTTGGTGATTGGTGGGGAGGTGCTTAGCATCAGAAAAGCCCTGAAGTGGGTAGAAAAAGCACAGCCCAGAGCTAGCAACATTAAAGGTAGCAGACCAGAGGCAGGATCAAGGACCTACTTAACAAAGCATGCCTCCTGCATATCCCTGAGATTTTAGCAAGTATACATAAGGAAAGAGAGCAATTGAGCCATCATCAAGATCTATATGAAGTCATATGTGAGACAGGTTTAAGTTACAGATTTAGATATTTAGAAGGATAATTCTGAATTAGATGTGTTCAGAGCTCTCCACTTCTCATTTTTGCAGTGCCCATGCAGACTCCTGAACTATGTACTATGTCATGGGGATGGTGTCAAGAAAGCCTATGAAACATAATTTCCCTCTGCTGTTCACACAGGCCAGAAAATTTTTGTTCTTGGCTAACAGATGGTTACACTCTTCGTATTCATCCATTCTCAATCTCCTGCTGCTAGCAGCTTTTCTTCCCAGAAATCCCAAGCAGGGTGAAAAATCTAGTATTTCTGCAGACAGCTGCCTCAGCTGCTGTGCTGTGAATGTCTGTTTTGCTGCAGGGAGAGAAGGAACATCTTGGAGGATGGAGGCATGACTAATTGCTGTCATTTACACAAGTTTGTCTCTGCTACTTAGAATAACCTGAATGTCTTCCAGTGCAACTTTCTCTTGCCCCAAGTGAAAAAAAGTGACTCTTCAGTAGTAGTACTGGCACAGTATGAGTGGCTTTACCATCTCCTCTTTCCAGACAGGCTATTAAAACATCAGTTCTTGTAGCCTTTTAAAGAAAACTCTATAGCCTTGAGCTTTAGAATTCTCCTTCTCAATTGTGATTGAAAATGTAATGAGAAAGCAAATACATTTGATCTATGACCTAATGTCAGAAAAAACTCACCATAGATGCAAGCAAGGCTCAGATCACTCAGCCAATGTGTGACTAAGCCCTGAGCCTCGCAGGGATCTGTTGGGTTTGCCTGGGTAAATAAAATATCCTTTGTAGAAAGCTATGGCACCTTAATGATGTTCAAATTTTAGGTTTTCGTTTTCCAGTTTGCCTTGGTAAAGTGACCTGGAAACTGCCTGGCAGCATTTTGAAAGGCCACTTTTTGTGTGTCTATGAACAGTAATGTTTTCTCCTCAGCAGATGCGGCCCTGGCTGACCTGCTGGAAGGATTATGAGTGAAAGTGGGAAGCATGGTGCAGTGCCCAACTCCTCAGCCATGTTGTCAAACTGCACAGTTTTGATGCAATTCCTCACCTCTTCTGACCTTCCTTGGTGGCATGTGCTCTTGCTCAAATAAGCAGCCTGTTTACTTATACACCAAGCAAATAGCTCTGAAAAGCGAACATTGCTCCTTTTGAAGTGCTGAAGAACTTTGCCATTCATTTGCAAGATCAGAGAGGCTGTATTTTTCAGGCAAGCTACCCTTAAATCCCTACCAGAGTTGTTTGTTCCTGTTTCTTCTCTGAGGAGTCATCTGCTTCCATCCTTTCCCTAAAGTGCTGTCAGAGCATCGTCCCTGCAAACAGTCCTGGTGGTGTAAAACTTTCAAGGGAAACAAGAGACAATGTGTCATCTTCTGTAATCTTGTGTTGTGCTGAGTCCTTTTCTCTGTTAGGGAGGGGTTTGGAGCACAAGCCCGATGAGGAGAGACTGAGGGAGCTGGGGTTGCTTAGCCTGGAGAAGAGGAGGCTCAGGGAAGACCTTATTGCTGTCTACAACTACCTGAAGGGAGGTTGTAGCCAGGTGGGGGTTGGTCTCTTCTTCCAGGCAACCAGCACCAGAACAAGAGGACACAGTCTCAAGCTGCGCCAGAGGGAGGTTTAGGCTGGATGTTAGGAAGAAGTTCTTCACAGAAAGAGTGATTGGCCATTGGAATGGGCTGCCCAGGAAGGTGGTTGAGTCACCATCACTGGAGGTGTTTAGGAAGAGACTTGATGGGGTGCTTGGTGCCATGGTTTAGTTGATTAGGTAGTGTTGGGTGATAGGTTGCACTCGATGATCTCAAAGTTCTTTTCCAACCTGGTCTATTCTATTCTATTCTATTCTATTCTATTCTATTCTATCACATGAAAAATCTGTTTGTGTCTCCACATGATTCTACAGCAGAAGCTACAGATACCTGTTACCCATCACCTCTTGATCTGGAGTTGCAGTATCAATATAATTTTGTTAAGCAGATTAACTTAGAAATGTGAAATTCTTGGAAGTTTAAAAAATAATAATAATTTTTAAAAGAATTTTTTTCTTGTCAGATGTGTCATGCAACAATGTTTAACCGTGAGAAAGGATGGCATCTATAGGCCTTCTTTGTATCACCATGGCATCTTGAAGACTGCTGAGGTGATGATATCTCTGTCTTCTGTAAGTTAGTCATAGATTTGTGGTAAAGACACAACAGATACCAGTACTGCCCTTTCTTAACGCCTTTTGACAGAAGAGGTTAGGAAAGCATTTTCAGTAACTCTCACTTGGTGATGTTAAGGGCTGGGAAAGCTTTACCTGAAACCTTTTGTAATCCATATGCATGAAACTACCTCTCTGTTGCAGACAGTTGGGAGTGTCACATAGTTTCACATTTTCCAGGGAGTGGTATTTTGATAGATTGATGGCACACATACTTTCTCTCTAGGAAGTCATGCTGGAAGGCAGTCAGCTTAAAAAACAAAACAAACACAACAACAACAACAAAAGTCACAATTAAGAGGGAGACTTTACCTTCTGGGTTATGTATGGAATAGAAAACAAATGAGCATTTCAGCTCTGTGAAATACTTAGAAGAAACTATAAGAAGAATTAGCCTTTCCCTGCAAAGTTCAGGAAGAGACAGTGGAGCAAGCAGTGGTGAAAGGGAACATACAGGCTGAAAGTACTTCAACAGGCACGGATGTCTGCTCCTGTGCCCTCCTCGTCCCCGTGTCAGCCCCATTCTTTGGCAAATGTGTGTGGCTGCATGCACACTTTATCCATATTCAAGGTAAAATCTGGAGCTCTTGCCTTGTAAATTCAAGAGGCACAAATTGTTCATTGGAGGTTCTGGAGGTGCATGACTGGTGTTGGTGACAGGGCTCAGGTGTTAGAAAGTCAGTGGAGCAGCAGTGCTGCCTTTCCGCCTCTGACTCTGAGGTACGCTGTTTCCAATGACAGCAGGGACAGCTCACACTAGATCAGGTTGCCCAGAGCCACATCCAGTCTGGCCTTAAAAACTTCCAGGGATGGGGCTTCCACCACCTCCTGGGGCAACCTGTTTTAGTGTCTCACCACCCCCACAGTGAAGAACTTTTTCCTAATATCCAATCTGAATCTATCCACTTCTAGTTTTGCTCCATTCCCCCTAGTCTTATCACTACCCAACAACCTAAAAAGTCCTTCACCAGCTTTCTTGTAGACACCCTTCAGATACTGGAAAGCCACAATAAGGTCTCCACAGAGCCTTCTTTTCTCCAGGCTGAATAGCCCCAACTGTCTCAGTCTCTCCTCACAGGAGAGATGCTCCAGCCCTCTGATCATCCTTGTGGCCTTTCTCTGGACACATTCCAGCATGTCCATATCTTTCCTGTAATAGGGGCTCCAGAACTGGACACAGTACTCGAGGTGGGAGTCCCACCAGAGTGGAGTAGAGGGGGAGAATCACCTCTGTTGACTTGCTGGCTACATTTCTCTTGATGCAGCCCAGGATAGAGTTGGCTTTCTGGGCTGCAAGTGCACACTGGTGGCTCATGTTGAGTTCTCATCCACCAGCACCCCCAAGTCCTTTTCTTCAGGGCTACTCTCAAGCCAGCTGCTGCCCAGCCTATATCAGTGCTTGGGATTGTCCCAACCCAGGTGTAGGGCCTTGCACTTGGTCTTGTTGAACTTCATGAGACTGGCTTGGACCCACCTCGCCAGCCTGTCACAGTCCCTCTGGATGTCATCCCTTCCCTCCAGTGTGTCAGCTGCATCACACAGCTTGGTGGTGTTGGCAAATTTGCTGAGGATGCACTCAATGCCACTGCAGAAAGCTATCTGCTGTAAAATCCCAACTTAAATTCTGAGCCAGAATGGAATCCCTGCACAAAACACTTTGTATTCTGTGAGATAAGAATGCTTCTGTTAAAACCATTCATGTGAGCAAATAATGTCTGTGATAAAACTCATGCTCTTTACCATGTGACTCAAAAATGTGAGATTTGTGTAGATCACAGTCAGTATGTGGTGTTTTGTGCCACCCTTCTGTACCTTTCCAGTCCTCCTGCCTCTGACAAGTTCTTTCTGTAAAATAAGGGCTTATTTTTACTGAACTCATTATAGCCCTGTATTTTTTAGTCCATTGTATTTTTATAAAGGTATGTTTGTTTACAGCCTATCCTCCTTTTGGCTTTTAAAACAACACAGGAAAAAATGAAAAATTATATCAAGGGATATTGCATATTGAGAACTACTTTTCTTTTTCAGTGTCCTTTTTCAGTGTCATGATAACCTCAGATTGCTTGGATTCCTCCATGCTTTCCTCCTTTTGGCAATTGGGGAGTGCCTTTTGGATGTGGCCTTAGTCCTATGCCTTTCTTGTTATCTCATGTCTCTTGCCTTGAAGTGTCCATATTTTACTGCATTTAAAAGTTACTCTTTTCACTCTGTTAGCCATCAAACAAAATAGATGCAACTGAACCAGGTAGTCCTGGAAATGAGGCATTTTAATTTAAGACCTACACTTCAGAAGGATTACTTCTTTTATTCTCTCTCCAAGCACAGATATCAGCATAGCTGATTGGCAGGGAGGTCCGGCCAGATCCTCCTCTCACGAGCCTGCTCGGGATCAGGAGCGTGACGTCAGCCGCAGGAGGTTTAAATCCTGCCCGGGCTGTGCTTGCTATGCCATTTTGGCTTCAGAGCCTTCCTGCTGCTCACATTTAAGAAAAAAAAAAAAAATATATATATACAAATTTGTTTTCACTCAAACGTTGAACCATGGTTATCACTTGGATGAAGGCTAGAAAAACAGCATCTACCCAGACAGAGTTGCTGCATCAGCATGCAGGAGCCCAGGCTGCCAGCTGCAGAGAGTGCTTCAGCCTGGCACTTGGAGTAGAGGGGGAAGGAGAGAACATCTGTGTCAGGTGTGACCAGGTGAACTTTCTCCTCAGTCTGGTGGCAGAGCTGAAGGAGGAGGTATCTAGGCTCAGGTCAATAAGGGAAAGCAAAAGGGAGTTAGATTTGTGGGAGAAGGCTCTGCAGATCTCCCCTGCTGAGGGAATGGTCCCTGGGAACAGGGAGGGATGGATACAGACCCCTGCCAGGGGTGGCAAGAGAAATACATCCCGGCCCTTTCCTCCTCCTCCGCTGCCCTTGCATAATAAGTATGAGGCCCTGCAGGCTGAGGGCAGTGGGGATGAGAGGGCTGAGGAGCAGCCATCCGGGGAGGAGCCTAAGCCCAAGCGGTCCCCACCAGCTATAACGACCAGCTCCACAAAGAAAAGGAGAAGGGTTATAGTTGTTGGGGACTCTCTCCTGGGGGGTACTGAGGGACCCATATGTCGTCCCGACCCATCCCACAGGGAGGTCTGCTCCCTACCCGGGGCGTGGGTTAGGGACATCGCAAGGAGACTCCCAAATCTGATCCAGCTCTCTGACTATTACCCTCTGCTGGTAATAGAAGCTGGGAGTGATGAGATTGACAAGAAGGGCACCAGGGTGATTTAAAAGGAATTCAAGGCCCTTGGACAATTGATTGATGGGGCAGGAGCTCAAGTGGTGTTCTGCTCAGTTCCCTCAGTGGCAGGGGAGTACACTGAGAGGAACAGGAGAACCCACACCATCAACAATTGGCTCAGGGGATGGTGCCAGCAGCAGAATTTTGGTTTCTTTGATCATGGGACAACTTTCACCGCACCTGACCTGCTGGGTCCTGATGGGGTGCATTTATCTAGAAGGGGTAAGAGAGTCCTAGCACTAGCGTTGGCAGGGCTCATTAGGAGGGCTTTAAACTAGGTCTGAATGGGGTGGGTGAGAAAATCAGTCCCTCTGAAGAGGAAAGAGTGGGACACAAATTAGGGTTAATTGGGAAGTCGAGAGCCCAGCTGAAGTGCATGTACACCAATGCACGCAGCATGGGCAATAAGCAAGATGAGCTGGAAGTCCTGGTCCACCAGGGTGACTGTGATATAGTCACCATCTCAGAAACATGGTGGGATAACAGGCACGATTGGAGTGCTACACTGGGGGGTTACAGGCTCTTTAGAAGAGAGGCGAGGGAGAAGAGGAGGAGGGGTGGCTCTGTATATTAGGGAGTCACTCTCTGCCACAGAACTTGAGGTGGAAGATGAAAGGATTGAGAGTCTGTGGGTTAAAATCAGAGGGCAGCCTAACAAATCTGACATCCTGGTTGGAGTCTGTTATAGACCACCCAACCAGGATGGGGAGGCTGATGAATTATTCTATAAGCAATTGGGCCCTGCATTTGGGGAGAGGAAACTTTCTAGACTCCTAGAATGAGGAAGCTTCTTGGGTTCCCCTGGAGCTGCTTCTTTTCCTCTGTAGTGTTGGGCACAGCCCCTTGTCAGCACTCCCTTGGGCCCTTTTGGCTTGGTTCTTTGCTGCTGCTACTGCTGCTCATGCACGATGGAGAGGCCTCTCGTGCCCTGTATCCGGGGGGAGGAAGCTTTCTATGCTCCTAGGACGGGCAAGCTTCTTGGGTTCCCCTGGAGCTGCTTCCTATTCTCTGTAGCATTGAGCACAGGTCTTTGTCAAGGCTTCTCTGGGCCCTTTTGGCTCAGTTCTTGTACCTCCAAGGAACCACTGAAGCCCAGGCATTAAATCTGAAACAGGTTAAAGAAAACAAAAATAAAATCCCCTTTCCACTTGTAACCTTTGTGTTGTGTGTCCTTGAAAGAGTTTTTGGAGCTGAACACCTCCTGCCATTTCAGGTGAATGCCTGACTCATGGTGAGTGGGGGGAGCAGAATGGTGTGACAAACTCTGAATCAGGTCCAAGGGCTCCATGCAGAAGAGAAACTCTCTGTAGTTAGGAACAGTTCTGAGAGACTCCCCCAGTCTGGTGTGGTCGTCAGGCTGTTAGCCATTGCTGGAACCAGCAGGTCCCTGGACACCCATCCCCATGAGCTAGGAGTCAGGGAGGGGAATCGGAATGAGGTCGTCACAATAAATGAGGAAGTGACCTGCTACACCACTTAGATGCACACAAGACCATGGGGCCAGATGGGCTGCACCCAAGGGTACACTCAAGGGAGCTGAAGGAGTTGGCAGATGTGCTTACCAAGACACTTTCTATTCTTTACCTGAAGTCCTGGCTAAGTGGGAAGGTGCCAATGAACTGGAGGGTAGCAACTGTAATGCCTATCTACAAGAAAAGAAAGGAGGATCTGGGAAAGTATAGACCTTTCAGTCTGACTGTGTCAGTCTTTCCAGCAGTGACCTGCTGGAGAGCAGTGAAGGGGAAAAGGACCTGGGAGTCCTAGTGAATGGGAGGTTGACCATGAGCCAGCAATGTGCTCTTGTGTCCATGGTGGCCAATGGTATCCTGGGTTGTATTAGAAGGGGTGTGGTTAGTAGGTCAAGAGAGGCTCTACTCCCTCTCTATTCTGCCCTGGTGAGGTCACTTCTGGAATATTGAGTCCAGTTCTGGGCCCTTCACTCAAGAAAGACAGGGAACTGCTTGAAGAGTCCAGCTCAGAACCACAAAAATAGAGAGTTCTTCTGGCTGTCACACAAAAGTAGGTACCTCATGGTCATACAAACCTCAGTTTGCTTTTCCAGAAATTTAATTCCTTATTTCGTTCCAAAACTTGGAAGACTAACTGAAGTGGGTTGTGGTCCCACTTTCTAGAACCTGGACATTAATCTTGTATTCATATATCCTGTTGAACAAGGGACCTTTACCGTTGTGTAAGGAAATGCACAACATTTGGGTCCTTTATAATATGTTCTTTATGAGTGGAAAAGTACTATGCTGTAGTAAAGTAATGTAATGAGCAGAAGATTTCTGTTTTCCTCTTTTTTGGGAGCTTGTAAGTGCAGACCTTTTAATTTTGCGTCTTGCACAGAACAGTGTGAGGAGCAACCATAATTCCTCAGCAATCTTTGCTCTGGACACATGTAACAGCAAAGAGTAGGTAAGATGAGCTGGAAAATGTTTTGGTTTATGGCTTTTTGTTTTCTTCTGCCTCTCCAAAAGTTCAGAAATGTTCATTCTCTGCGCACTTGTTACCTGTTGGTGCTATATTATTGAGTATTTAGCCAGTTCAGTGGGCTAGTAATGCTTGTCTGTCTTTATCAGCATTTGAGCACCACAAAGTGTAGGTTGGACTTGATGATCCCTGAGGTCTTTTCCAACCTGGTTGATTCTGTGATTTTGTGATTCTGTAATGTATGAATCAAAACCTAGCATAGGAGAAACATAGAAGGGTAATATTTGATGGTAAGTAACAAGGTGTAGGAAGGAAAATGTCTGATTTGCCATTAAAACTTTATCCTCTTGACTTGATTATGTGTTGTTATATAGCTTGTAAGTAATTCGCTGACCACTTGTAACTGTTTTCAAGTGAAACGGCGATATGCTAGATACTTTCCAAGCTCTACTGTTATTTGAGGGAGTGATATTCTTGGTACTATGGAAGTGTCCAAGCTGTTAGCCCATGAGATATGTAGGCACATGAAGTAGACATCAGAAGAAAGAGCGTTTTTTCTTTTCCGCATCCTGAGAGGATGCATCCTTTCAGGTATCCAACAGAAAAATAGTATGTGTGATACAGAAAGTCCAGAAAGGGTCAGAGCAGAAGAAACCACCATGTCTAGGATACCTCTGCTATAGCAGTCTCCTAGACTGGTCATTGTTAGGAGAGGCTTCTATTACCTGATCCCATATCTGCTGGAATGCTAGTTTGAAAGATTTCCTTGGAGTCCGTGGTATATAATTTATAATAGCAACTGGCACCTGGCACCTAATAAGTGGATTCAGCATGATGCCAGGTAAAGATTGTTTATGTTTTCAGTGCTTGCCTTCTCCTGCGTTGTATTCTCTTAATCCAGGATTAATTTCTAATTGTGGATAACTCCTTGGAAACCTCATCAATTTGAGTTTTAGGAAGCCAGCATATCTAAGATTTGAACGGGAGTTTGTGGGGTGGGAATCTCACTACCTTGTAGTTTCTGGTTCTTTTGTGTAAAGCAAGCATAAATTAAATAAAAGGAATGAAGAGACAATCCTTGCAGGCTCTGTTCTCAGATATGATGGCAAAGGCAATGGAATGAAAGCACAGTGCCTGGGGTTTTGCTTTCATTTACACCACCAGAACACAATCTCATCTGAACACATAAAGATAAAATTTTGAGTTGTTTTGCTAGTTTGAGTGTGGGAGCTGAGCCTGTGAAGCAAAAGCATCATCAAAAAAGGAAACACACTTTTTTCTTTTTTCTTTTTCTTTTTTTTTTTTTCCCCAAAGTGGCCAGAATCAATCAATATGTAATTTGACACAGGACAAGAGTAAATGGAGTTAAGGAGGAGATTTGCTTTCTTCTGTAATTTTTATACAAATTAACAAAAATTCACTGAAGCCAATGCATCTCTAGCCACATACTGCCTGATCTGTGTAACCTGTAGCCCTATCAATACATTTATTCCTATTGCTGGTTATAGGCTATGTATTAACACTTCAATGTTAAGGCATGGTGGGCTTGCGGCACTGATTGGGACACATGGATTTCAGGGCAGTAAGAGTGTGTTGCTCACCAGAAAAATTTTGCTGCCTCAGATGAATTAATCAACCTCTTAAATCATGACTA
This sequence comes from Melanerpes formicivorus, assembly GCF_026170545.1. Classification (NCBI taxonomy): domain Eukaryota; kingdom Metazoa; phylum Chordata; class Aves; order Piciformes; family Picidae; genus Melanerpes; species Melanerpes formicivorus. The sequence goes on from NW_027142354.1 coordinate 36,113,268, forward strand.
CAACCTGATTGGCAAGGGTGGCCAAATCTGAAGGGTAATCATTGATACCTCAGTGAAGTCTGAAAGTACTCCAGACTGACCCACTTAAATCACATGTAACATGTTTCTTCAACAAGACAAGATCTCATTTCTCAACATTATGGGAAATTCCAACCACACTTGGAGTATGCTAGGTTGGAGAGTGCTTAGCAGTCTAAAAATATAATTCAAAGGACTTACAAAACATATTTTTTAACTTCTACTGGAAATTGTCTTTCCATCTTTTTAAATTAGCAGCTGTCCTGCTGTTAAAGTAACTTCATAACCGATTTCTTATTCTATATTGATGTCACATTCTCAGGCAATGACACCTCCCCAATGTTTTCTACCATGCTTTTTTCCCTTGCCTTTTTTTTTTTTTTTTAATCTGTGGGGTTTGTCTCAATTTCATTTGACCTAAAACTCTACCATCTTCATTGAAGACAAACAGACAGAAATACTACTATTTTAGCAACATATCGATCTGCACTGAGTTTGCTAGTGTGCCTGTGGGCCTGTAGGTTATGTGGTGCCACCATATTTTAAAGGATGCCTTTTTGTCACATACATGCTCTTCCTTAAAGGTTTCTGCACATAGCAGTAATAAGGATATAAGGAAATCTGCTGTCTTGGGCTGGCCACAGATTCACAGGCTTTATTAGTAGATAGGATTAGTGAAGAAGAACAGGCTGCCAAGCTCCTGTCCTCTGAGATTTCCTTCTTTAGATTATTAGTGTCATTGAAGAGCTCTCTTGAATACAGGGAGCAGAAACTGAGGAAAGGGCTGGAACCATTTTATTTGTCTGGGACATACTGAGGAAAAGGCAGTTACTGGGTCATAAGCTCTGCTGAAAATGTCTGTCCAGTTTTCTTCACAGGCACCCTGGAGGAACAACAACATCAGTTTTCTAAGCAGAGAGGCAGCTGTAACAGAGCAAGGAGAGACTATTATAGGTTTCTACCTACTGGCTTTAGGTATGTACTTGGCTTGGATGTGAAAGGAAACTCCTAAGTAGTGTTTGGTGTGAAGTTCAAAGTGATTCATTTGGGTTTCACTCCTGTTAAAAGATCAAAGAGGTACAGTTTTCTTTTCTTAAAAAGAGATTAATGCAGAAATCTTGAGGGAAAAAAAATAGTCGAGCCTGTAAACTTCTAACTAATATTCATTGAACTTAATATGTGGGGAGATTAAAAAAAAAAGTACAAAGTACCTCATCAGAAGTATGTGATAATTCTGTGTCTTCTTATTTCTCGGTAGCACTGAACTAATGTTCTGTGATTTCCAGAGTTTTGACTGCTGACAGTCAGTTACTACAATTAACTCCTGCAGAGGCAGAAAATATGGTTCTCTAGTTTTAAACTCTCTTTGTTTTAAACTTATTGCACTGCCCTTACTTTTAATGCTTGATGCAAATAGAAATAAACTTCTTCAAACAGGATCTATGGATGCAATGATCTCGAAGGTCTCTTCCAACCTGGTCTGGTCTATTCTATTCTATTCTATTCTATTCTATTCTATTCTATTCTATTCTATTCTATGGAAGGTCTAAGTACTGGAACATTATCCTGTGTTAGCAGTCACAATACTGTGTGGTTATATTGGTTCGTCTGAGAGACAGCTGTTTTTAAGTATATAACACAGATTTGAGAAATGGCACCCAGTATCAACTCTGTTTGATCCCAGTGCAATTTTGATTTGTTTAAATAGTGTCTGAGTCAGACTCATTGCAGGATACAAGAAAACTCTATGAATTTGCAAAGAATGCTAAGTTTGCTAGGTAAGCACAATTTCCAACCACAAAACCTCACAGGGAAATCCAAGGAAACTTAACATTTTTTAAATCTGTTTTACTAACCAGCATATATTAAAAAAAAAAGTTTCTGTCTTTAAAGGATTGATCTAAACAGATTTTTTTTTCTTTTTCTAAGCTTATGACATATTGCAAGTAGCTTACTAGCCTCCAGGTTATGCTTGAGAAAGCTCTATGGACGTTACAATGCAAAATGCTAAGTATTTTAATATGTTTACATAAAACTTTATTTTTACTTAGAGGAACTAGGGAGGCAAAAGTTATGTTTAGAACAAAAAGAGAAATCCTAGCAGAAAAATTTATGGCTTCTATCTTGGAAGACTTAATTAGAAGAGTGACCATAAGACAAGTCAGAGCTGTTCTAATTTATGCCAAGTCTGTTCACATCTGCATATCCCTTCATGAATGGCTGGGAAATGTCTGCACCATCAGCTAATGAATTAATCAGTTGCACTTAAGACTAGAAAGAATATCTTAGGTCAGCAAGGCCAGTCCCCTGCTGTGACAATATATAATCTCATTTGCGAGGTTATCATGCTCCCTAATGTAACTGGCTAGAGGATTTTTAGTGTTGCTACTACTCTTCCAGTTGACAAACTGATTTTCCTGTTGGATAGGAGCCTTTCCCTAAATACTTAGCTAAAGTGAAAAGACCAGCTTTATACCTTTTTTATCACTCCTTTTAACATGAATTTTTTTGGCTGCTATTAACGTCCTACAGCCAGTTGATGTTCCTGAAGGAACAATCATAACTTATGGTAAACCTTTTCATTCCTATGAGAAGAAACTGAAGGAGTGGGGTGGGGGTTTTGTGTTTGGGTTTTTTTCCAGTTGTTTTGGGGGTGGGAGTGGGTGTGCATTATACTTTTATAATCTGTTATAATGTGCTTCCCCCTGTCATCCCAGCATGTCATCCTAGTGACCTTTCATGCTGTCTTTTCCAACCTGTACTGTTTGTTTGTTTGTTTGTTTTAACCTTAAAGCCTCGACTGAATACAGCATATGCAAAAAAGGTCTTGCCTTCACCACTCATTAATATTTATGCTTCCCAAGCTTTGCTGATTCCTCCTAGTGTTGCCTCTTCACACTGGTAGTTCTAACTTCTTTCATCAATTGACCAACAAAGGTGTTTACCTTTGTTGTTTCCTAATAGTGATCATACATCTTCTAAATGCTTTTTGAAGTACCTAGGTACATTTTAAGTTGTATGTATATTAGTTTTTGATTGTTCCACATCCTTTCACCAAGCTTGCAAGTACCTGACATGTCATAGGTGCTATTCTTGAAACTTACCTCCAGATGCAACACACAAGTTGCATTTCTTGCAGAGTGTATAGTCAGTAATAGCACTACACCAAGTTGTGTTAGTGCAAATCTGGTTAAAATGTGATGGAGGCTGGTGTACCTTTTTGCAATAAGAACTTTTTTGGGGAAAAAATCGATTGGTAATACACAGAACAGTAAAGTCTTCACATCTTTTTCTCGTCAGAGGTCTGCTGCCACCCTTCTGCAAGCACCAGTCATAACAATTTACAGCTATTAGCTCTATGCACACCTGTAACTCAGTCTATCTGAGGAGCAGTGGTGTGTCAGAACAACGTACCCTATTACACAGACACACTTTTACCCTTCCAGCAGCAGAGGACAAATGGCAGTCTCAAGCTGTGCCAGGGGAAGTTTAGGCTTGAGGTGGGGAGAAAGTTCTTCACTGAGACAGTCGTTAGCCATTGGAATGGGCTGCCTAGGGAGGTGGTGGAGTCCCCATCCCTGGAGGTGTTCAAGAGGGGATTGGATGTGGCACTTGGTGCCATGGTCTAGTCATGAGGTCTGTGGTGATGGGTTGGACTTGATGATCTTTGAGGTCTCTTCCAACCTTGGTGATTCTGTGATTACCTGCCTGTACCTGTTTTTCATTAGGAGTCTGAAAAGGCAGTCTGCATTTGAGAGAGTCTATGGGTGCTTCCTTACACAACATCCTAAAGATGTTACTATTTCATACTTCAGTGTGTTTTGATAGGCTCGAAAACAGCTTCAGTGACTACACTTCTGTAACTTGCATGTTTTCCCCTCTTTTGAATCTAAATACTGCTTTTTGCAGATTCCAATCTACATTTTCCACACAAAAGGGATGTCTTGGATTGGTGTTAGCACTTAGCTGGAATATGCAATTCCTATGAATCTCTTCACACTTGTAAGCTAAAGTAAAAAAAAAAAAATCTATCTTTGACCAAGTGTCTCCACAGACACACATCTCGACAGATAGCATGAGTATCCACAAACCATGATCTAAACCCTTTTGTTGAGATAAGGCCTTTCGTGTCCTCTTCTGGAAATTCTCACCTGTGGTGCCCAATTCACATGTCCCAGACAGGACACTGATATATCTGCTGTACTTCATACACCAGCCAGACTGTGTCAGATCCAGACAGAGACCTGATGTACACAAACTGCACAGCTACCATGTCTGCATTGCAGACTACCCTAATGCATTCCCAAAGCTGTCTTCTTACAGTGCTGTGCTGGGCCTCTGTAAAATTCTCAATCTCAGAAAAAAGTCAGAAACAATTCCTGACTCAAAGTGCATGCAGACACTGAAATGAGATTTGATTAAGAAACATTGTCACCTAGTGGCCAAAATGAGATGTATTTATTATTTTTCATCTTATAATGAGACATTTTTTATACATATATATTTATATGTATATATATATGTGTATGTGTATATATATACACATATATGTATGTATATATATATATATAAAATCATTGCACCATTGACTATTTCTGGCTAATACCATATGCCAACATGTCATCTTTCTCCTGTTCTAAAGCTTTTTAGTAAATCAGATGCATTTGATAAGCAAGATAGAGCAGCAGCAGTTTGGCATTTCTGAAAAGAGGAGTTATTAAAAGTAAATTTCTCAGCAGAAAAAGCAGTTCATAGTACCATACAGAGACTCTCCCACCAACCACCTCCCCTGTCACTCCAGACTATGCAGAACACTTCACAGGGCAATATGTAAGTTCCTTACATATGGGGTTGTTGGTGCTTCCTGAAGGAAGGCACCTGCCCTGTTGCCACAACATTAAACCTATCATCCTTTCTTCACTTCATGAACTCCTTTGAATATCCAGAGATGCTGTGCAGCACCACTGTGTCACATCCTTCTTCAGTGCATACATTCCCCTTTCTGTATCAATGTACAGCACCCTTACTCTAGGATATCTACTGCTTGTGCATGGATGGAAGGCTGTGAGCCAACTCTTTTCTTCCTCACCTTCTACCCTGGGATCAATTGTGAGGAGCTAAACCACTGGCTGATGGGTTCCCAAACCTCTCCTAGGCTGCAGGTACTCAAAAGAGGTGCTGTTTTCTTCACGTTAGAAGGTGAAGTGAGGCCTCCTCTGTCAGCAATGGCAGAGCTGGTTTGGAGAGCCAAGGGGAACCCAGGTGCTGCCCAACCTGCTGCTCAGTCCCACTCCAGCAGCCACCCTGGAGCCAGCCTCTTCACTGAATAATTTCCATTTTCAACACTGAGCCTGACACTTCTGAATATACATTTTTCTAAAAGTAATTTGTTTTCCTATGTCTACCTCATTTCAAAAAGAGGGATGCAAACTACCAAGTTCTTGCAGTGATGTGTGGAGCAACAGCCATCTATATCTAGAAATTCTGTCTCTCCACCTAAGAGACTTTCACCTCATTTACAGTTATCTCCCTTGCATTTTCCTCATGTAATTAGACATGTACAAGGCAGTAATCAGATGTATTACTGTTAAATATAGACCCTAGACTATTCTAAGAGAAGAAACTTAATTGTATTAGCTGCACAAGAGAGGAGCAGGAAAGCAGCACTCTGGCAACATGCACAAACTTCAGGTATTTGTTACTGTATACAGTGCACTTCACCAACTGCTCCATTCTACCAATTCAACCATTCTTCCTCCTTCCTTTTTTACCCAGGTGTCATGTTTCATGAATTTCATCTGTCCATCAGGAAAAAAGTTTCTCTAGGCCCTTGCATAGTAAATCTTCGACAGATGAAGCAACACCTCTTCATGTTTGTTCTGTTTTATTGCCAGTGTTTTTCTCATGTTCCTATTTCTGAAGTCTATCCAGCGACTTTAAAAGGCTTCATGCATAGGTTTTCCAATGGATAATCTGGTTTAATTTGTTATAATGATACAAAAAGGTAATTTTAGAAGACATCATACACCTGCATGCTGACTTGTTCTTGCTTTAATTACTCTTTGATTTCATGGATTATTTTTTTTTTCCTTAGGTTGGCTGTCTTGGTTTGGAAACAGCATTGTGATTTTTGTCCTGTATAAACAAAGACACCTGCTGCAGCCCACTGACTACCTCACATTTAACTTGGCAGTATCAGATGCTAGTATCTCTGTGTTTGGTTATTCACGGGGAATTATTGAAATCTTCAATATTTTCAGAGATGATGGATTCATTATCACGTCCATATGGACTTGCCAGGTAAGACTTAGATCACACTTAAGTAGACAGAATAAGTGCAGCTATTTCCACGCATATGCTATGGATAAATAATCAGACAGGCCCAAAGGAGAAAAGAAGATATCCTGACTAACCTTCCAAAAGCACAGTGCTCTTTTTTGTTATGTGCATGAATCTATGCATTTCATCAGTGTTTGACCAATTCTCATTATTTTTTTTCTATCTATTTGGATATTTCCTACTACTTTGGGTATTTTACTTCATGTCATATCTCCAGCTCCTGTTGGAAAGCAAAGATGTAGGCTGTTATTATCTTCATCTCCCCTGAAGTCAACCTGATTGTTGGTACTTTAACATTCAAGTTAAAGAAATGTAGACTCCTACTTGACAAGGCATGTGGAGCAAAGCCCCCACACAGAACTTGGATATAGTAATTTATTTTAGCATACTTCTTGTACTAAATCTGCCACACCTCTTCAGTCTTACCTCTAAATTCTTTGTTGGTTCAACACAAAACATTAAATAACACTTCTACCTTTCCAAGCTATTCCAGAGCTCTATCTATGCTGTGGCTCCTTTTTTGGGGATGTAAAAAATAACATAGGGAGGAACTGACACACAGCACACTTTGTTTGTACTTCTAGATCTGCATTGGAGTCTTCCATCATCAGTCTTACAGCTCTCTTCCATGATGTCTCTGCCTGGGAGTCCCTTTTTGGATTAATTTGAGCTATATAGACTCTCATTATGGTGATCTGGCTTTTTATTTTAGACGTAAAAGGACTGGGATAGAGGTGTGCTTAATCCTGCTGTAGCCTGAACTACCTTTACAAGGAGACAAGCAATCTATAACATTTTTGGAATATCTAAATTGTTTGTTGGTCAGGGTGTGTTATCCTATTTGAATCTCTGGGTTTAAAGCAGAGTTCATTTGTAAAATACAGATATCTAACTAAGTTTTTGGATATTTGGATCTGAGGATTTTGTCCAGGACATCAGTTATGCATTGGCTTTTCTAAACACTCTGATCTGCAAAATATTAAAGTCTCTGCTTCATTAATCTTCTGTAGGCTCTAAAAGTTAGTATTTGTCAAATCAATAGCAACTGATACTATATTATTTAGTTAGTAACTAGAAATTCATGGAAACCTGGAAAAGTCAGTTTGTACTCTGAATGAGTAGTTTGAATTGGTTGTGACTTGTTGATTGGTTAAGTTGGTTGTGGCTTGTTGAGAGAATATGATGTGGGATTCCTGTTTCCATCAAGATTTTGTTCTGTGTTGGGGGAGGTCTCTGAAACATGTTTAAACTTTGATATTCATCTACTTGATTATCAATCTCGATAAAACAGAAGCAGGTGATGAAAAAAAAAAAAGGAACTTATGGAAGCAGAGTGGTTATTTTTAGGAAGAAAATCATGCAGGAAAAGAAGGAAGCTTCTGGGCACAAAACAAAAATGTGAGCGTTTCCATGCATGTGTTTGGACAGCCAGCACACAAGGCATTCTAAAAATGGACAACTCTGAACAACACTAGGGGTTTTGATTGCTTAATTTCTGGTGTTTATAAAACATAATGCATTCATAGTACAACCAGAATGGGTTTCACATCTGCAACATGAGGAGTGAAGAGATTGTTTCCAGGAAGGTAAACCCCATACTTTCTTTCATGAGTCTCTGAAGCTGGAGTCTCTGAAGCTGATGTCTCTTGTCATCATGTTCAAGCTCCTCTGCAAGTACATGGGAACATAACTCTTCTCTTAGCATGGCTCATTTGTTTTCCATGACTTTGTTTGGTGAGTCCAGAGAACAGCCTTACTTGGCTCTCTGTCATTGTCCATTTCACTACATATTTGCTACTATTTGATCAGTCAGCTTCTGCTGTCAGATATGCTTAGGGAAACTATTTTCCCAAGCTAGCCTGTCATTTCTGTTTATGAAGAAATTCCATGAGCTCACCTCACTTAATCCACCTGAATATTTTCCTTTCCTCTGACTTTCCTTCTGTGCCCTTAGGCAATACTTTTCAAAATTAAGGTTCACCATTCTTGGCTGCCCCAGTTAGAGTGAATGGGGAGAGTACAGACAGGTACTACTTCTCCTTCAAAACAGCTAGTCTCTGAAAACTCTCTGTAACAAAAGTTGCATCTCCAGGTAAAAGGAGAATCTCATAGCATATCTGCTAAATGGAATACATATGCCTCTTTTTTTTCCTACTCTATATGGAAGAAATACCACCATTTTTCCCCATGCCAAATAATACTTTTGGGTTTGGAGGTGCACAAGAGCTCTCCTTTCAAGAGTGAGGTTTCATGGTAGATCTGTACCCCAATGCTGACCCTATGGAATACTGTGTATGGATATGGCTTTCCAAGGGTGAATTTTGGTCCCTGCTTTCACTTCTTGTTTATCCCTTTCCTATTCTGCCACTATGTCCTAGTCTCTGTCTGGACAGAGAAAGGACAGTCAGTCTCTAGCATATTAATTTTTTAGCCTCTGGTGATATTATCAATAACTAGTTTATGTAGTAAAGTTCAGGTCAGGGAACGTGAGCCGTGAGCCATGAACCATCTCTTCCTCCACTGACCATATATCTAGTGGTAATTAACACTTCAAGAAAAGGATCTTACATGTAGGAAGTAGAGAAACGTTAATTCTCTGCAATTAAACATCACAGTTCATTTCTAAACCTCATTAATTGACCAACAGGATGGTTTTCTTGTATCTGTTAATCATGCAGTGAATGCAACAGAAGTAGGCTTCAGGACGGCTCTAAATATAGTGGAAGGATTAGAACCTGTCTGATCCACAGAGGTGCACTGCAGTCGTGTCAGGTGGGCTGTGGGGTACCATAGAATTTGAAATCCTTCAAAATCCTGGGAGTTCAGTTTAAACTTGTTTCCACTAACTCACTCTTCTAAATTATGTTGTTGTTGCTGTTGTTGCGGATTTTTGGTTTCAGGGTTGGGTTGTTGGTTTGGGTGGGTTGGTTTTTGTTGGTTTTTTTTTTTTGGGGGGTGGGCTTTTTTGGGTTTTGGTGTGGAGTTTATTATTATTTGAGGACTGTTTTTTTTTCTTTTGTTTGAGTTGTTGTTTGGTTGTTGTTTTTGTTGGAGTTTTTTGAGAATAGTTTGCTTATTTTGACATAATTTTTATGGATTTATGGCATCCTGGCCTGTATCAGGAACAGTGTGGCCAGCAGGAGCAGGGAGGTCATTGTGCCCCTGTACGCCACACTGGCTAGGCCACACCTTGAGTACTGTGTCCAGTTCTGGGCCCCTCAGTTTAGGAAAGATGTTGAGTTGCTGGAATGTGTCCAGAGAAGGGCAACAAAGCTGGTGAGGGTTTGGAGCACAGGCCCTATGAGGAGAGGATGAGGGAGCTGGGGTTGATTAGCCTGGAGAAGAGGAGGCTCAGGGAAGATCTTGTTGCTCTCTACAACTACCTGAAGGGAGGTTGTAGACAAGAGAGGGCTGGTCTCTTCTCCCAGGCGGCCAGCACCAGAAAAAGAGGACACAGTCTCAAACTGCACCAGGGGAGGTTTAGACTGGATGTTAGGAAGAAATTCTTCATAGAGAGAGTGATTGCCCATTGGAATGTGCTGCCCAGGGAGCTGGTAGAGTCACCATCACTAGAGGTGTTTAGGAGGAGACTTGATGGGGCGCTTGGTGCCATAGCTTAGTTGATTAGATGGTGTTGGATGATAGGTCGGATGTGATGATCTTGAAGGTCTCTTCCAACGTGGTCTATTCTATTCTATTCTATTCTATTCTATTCTATTCTATTCTATTCTATTCTATTCTATTCTATTCTATTCTTTCTATTCATACTTCAGAACTTTACTATGAGGGTTACAGAAATTGACTGTTCTTGTTATATACTCATTGTTGGTATAGGCTTGTTTAAAAATATGTTACTTACTTCTGACTATTTCTTATATGTAAGATGTGTCTTGACTATGTGCAACAGAGCACAGTGTAGTTATCCCCAGATCATGGGACCATCACAGACATAAGCACTGCCACCAACATACGGACTGATGTTATTACTACAAATGCAATCACCTCTCTATCAGTCTAGGTATCTCTGGTCCATCTGGCTAGCCAGATGGTGCCCAAGCATCCCCAGGAGATCTGGCTCTGCATAGAAACAGTCGCAGGAGCAACAAACAAGGAGGTGCTAGGGAACACCATAGGAGCCTGCCATAGGATTCAGCCCACATTGCCTCTGGTCCTGCAGCCTGTCCACACTGCCCTACCAAGGCATGTCTTCATAGAAGGACATGTCTTCATCATCTTTTGCTGAAGCTACTTTGTGTTGTTCAGAATAACAAAGCCACTGAGAGGAGCAGTAGAGAGAGAGGGAGAAATGACTGTCTCATCCTTTAGGTTATACTACACAGTAGTGAGGAAACCTTGGTTTGAATCCTGTTTTGACACATGAAGTACTTCCGTATTTCTGTCTGACATATCCCAGACATAAACAACTGTTAGTGAGCCCCACATAACATGTATTGGTTTACTCTGTTATCCTTATTTCTTTTGTGCAGCTCGTCTGACAGCACCCAACCTGGGCTCTTCTCTCAGTCAACTTGTGGCAAGATGAGAGGGCATGGCCAGAAGCTGCTCCAGGGGAGGTTTAGGTTGGATGTTAGGAAGCACTTCCTCACAGAAAGGGTAATTACACTCTGGAACCGACTTGCTCAGGGAGGTGGTGGAGTCACTGTCCCTAGAGGTGTTTAAGGAGAGATTGGATGCAGCACTTAGTGACATGATCTAGTCAATATGGTGGTGTTAGGTCATAGGCTGCACTTGATGATCTCAGAGGTCTATTCCAAACTCAATAATTGATTCTGTGTGATATGTGCCTCCTGAAAGGGCACGGTGTGGCCAGGAAGTCCAAAATTTTCCGGAAATGCCAGACTTGGTGTCTGTGCATTGAGGAGTATGTGACCCATACAAATGCCTGGGATTTCTTGCACTTAACAGACTTTTCCAAATTGTGGTGGTGCACCTGATAAAGTTGCAAGATGAAATCCCAGATAGATGGGAATCTCTGAGAAAAGCTAGACTAGATGTGCAATAGCCGTGCTTTAAAAATACTGCTGTTGGACAAGGAAGGTTCCTCTCCCCTTCCAGTGAGTGTCTGACCACACAGAGTATCCAGGACAGTGGATCATCTCCATAAGATAGTCTTTGACTCTTATGTTCCTAGGCAGGGGATATGTATCTGAGCACTTTTGGATGGCGAAAAGTGAATCCACCTCTCCCATACCCTTCATGGAGGAAAAGGGAGAACGGATCAGCAGTCCCTCTGTTTTTCACAGTAACACTGTCAGGTGAGATATTCACCTCACCTTGTACTGTTGACTAGTTTAAGAGCTTATTTAGCCCACCAGATTTTGCCACATCTAACCTATGAATCATGACTCTTCTTGCACCAGGCAAGTGACCTGAGCCTGCAAAGCTCAGCAGGGTGACCCTTACTCTCTTTTATAGGTTCAGCTTTCAGTCACTGCCTCTTGTTAGCACTTTAGAAATCCATCATTTTTTATGTCACTAAATGTTTAGAAGTCTAGTACAATGTTTCTGAGAGGAAATAATGTCCATGTTTTATAAAGATTGAAAGTGGGCATTTCAAACACCAGAAGAAAAATTACAACAACAGGAAATTCTGAGATCAGTAAAATGAAAATGGAAGTTTTGAGGGAATGACTTATAATGTTGAATAAATTCTTTTATATTTCATTATTGGCATTTGCTTTCTCAGAACATGCATTTATTTCTCTTCCTACACACAGATTTTTAAATATTGTTAAGTCTTGTCTGAGGAGGAAACGGAAGATTAATGCTTTCTTCTTTTAATAAAATGTTCTGTAAATCAGGCATTTATGTTCTTTTATAACTAGAGTAGGCTTGAAGGACATCAATTTCTGTGGCTTTAATGTAACTGGCTAAAGAGACCAATTGCTAACTTAGCTAGGCTATTGACTCTGTTGACTCAGTTTGTTATTCTACGTACTTGTAAACATCAAGACAGTGTTTACATATCACTGCATATGGTATGGCTTTCCCTTGCATTCTGGATGAGATGTCTGACCAGTAGTACATCAGCAGTCAGTATGGCCAGGTAATAAATGGCAGGTAAAGAAGACCAAAATGAAACCTCACAGGCTTCCTTTCTCCTTCCTCTTCAATACTTGCAAGATTATTGGGATATCTGTATGCATTCTTCATCAAACTTCTTACAGCACAAACATGTTGCTCCATTACCCATTCATTTCTTCCTTCACAAAATCACTGCTTTTTCAACTTACTCCATATGCAACAAGTACCCCTTGCATGTATGTCTCAGCCTCATCTCTGCCTCTCATTTTCCCCAGAAGTTGTCCACGTGAGTACCCTGCTCCCCATAGAGCTCTCACTCGTGAAACCCAGACAAATCCACAAGCTGTTCATCTTCAACCCTAGCAACATCTGTCAGGGTGAATAAAGATTTGCTTCCACTCACCCTCCTTCCCAGCTAGCCATGGGGAGACAGTGATGGTGGTTGTTCCTGTCCTTTCTCCTCTGTCTCCCTGTAGGGAAGTGTTTGTACACACACGCTTGAATTCACTAGTGTTTGCATGCAGTGCATCCAGAATATATGGTGCAAGAGTATCTTCATGCTCAGTATGGCTTTCCCATGAAAAGATTGAGCTATCTCAGCCTTGCTTGCAGTATCACTGTAGATCTCAGTGTCCAAGCATGTAGCTCTAAGACTGGGGCTGAGACAGAAGAAAACAGGTGGGTTTTTTTCAAATAGTAATACCATAGGAATGTGGTCCAGTGTCTGCATAGCTGAAAAAAATGTTCAGCTATCTACCTGTAAGATTTTTAAAGAAATTAAACCAAACATAAATTAATTTAAAAGAAATTCAACTAAAGTGAAAAATAGTTACTGACTGTCCCAGCACAGGATATTGCTGGGATTTTACCCATATGTAACTTATCATTCCTGACATTTCAGTGAGATGAAAATAACCCAAAGTCAAATAATGGAACTGGCACTAAGAGCATTAGCAGATAAAACAGGTGTTAAAGGTGCTGAGGAAAAGCTGTGTAACATTAGCTTTGTGTTCAGCTCATTTGGCACACTGATTCACTGTGCAAGATAGGATGTGGAGACTGATCTAGAAAGCAAATTTAAAATATGTATATATCATAGCCTTTACTTTGCCTGTGCTGTGCTACACAAATCTTCTCTCAGAGATGGATTTCTGGGGGGGGGCGGGGGGGGAATCCTATTTCAGGTGTGAACACTGCAATGCATCCTCATTCTTGTTTCCTTGAATAACTGAGATCTGGATACCGAAAATAAGGTTGCAGAGATATTAATCTTCCCTATTTCTTTATTTCCAGCCCTCTTTGATATAATCTGGAGTGTGTACATTGGCATCAGAGAAGTAAAAGCAATTCATGTAGACATCTGTGAGCTATATTTTAATGAGAAAAATAGTAGGGGGCAGGGGGAGGAACTGTGCCTTTGCACAGACAGAATCATTAGCAAAATAGAAGATCATTTCAGTGTAACTAATGTGACTGCAGGGAAGTTATGCCAGTTTTCATTAACCATTAATTCTCATTTTCCTGTAAATTATTATTTCTGCAGCAAATTGCAACAAATTAGGGAAGTAATATATTTGGTACTTGAAAAATGACAAATGCTTAAGCTGTTTCCTTGTTTAAAAAGTGTGGCATCACGCCTCCCATGCAGCCCAAACACTATGGCAAACAAGATACCACTGCCTGGAAAAGGATTCATTGCCTGATAGTGGTTCTACAGAAACAAGAATTTCCAAAGGCTAAGTTTTGATTCCTGCACTAGCTCTTCTTCCTATAAGGCTTTGAAACACGCTTTTTTGTTTCCTTATGTAGAAAATAGTGGCCTTCCTCATTCTTCTGTGCCAATGTGTGTTTCTAAGAGATTGAATGTCTTCTCTCAAAAAATGCTGTGCATCACTTACCTTCATCATAAAAGATTTCTCACCAGTGGGCTGAGCAATCTGTGGTGTTCTGGCTTTCTCCCTGTGTGCCACATCCTCTCACTAGCAAAGTGTACATGAAAATTATTATATGCAAAATTATATATAAAAGTCCCTCTGATAATATCTGTAAGTATATTAAATAGTCCCACCTCACATTCACTCATCTTCTAATTGACACATCTATATTCCATTGACTAAGTATGCTGCAGGCATACTGACCCTGATTCTGTGCTGATTGAATCGATGACAAGAAGAATGTTGCTCACAATGGGCTGTATCTGACAACCTCCAAAAGGAATGACATTGCACTTGGTGGCTTTACAGATAGCTCATTGAGGTCAGGAATAACCTGTATCTTTTCACTTCCTTCTAGGCTCTCCCTGGGATACTCGGCCACCTTGGCAATTGTGTGATTGTCCTGTTAGGAGCTGTCAGGTCCAGCTTATCACACACAGCTGTGATATGAAAACCCTTATAGCCCATACCTATTTTAGGCTATAAGCATTTTTATGGGATAAATCAATTATCTTCTGCTTCTCTGGTTGTTTTGGTACAGTATCCAGAGGAGCTAAGAGTATCAACATAAGAGGTGATCTCCTAGTAATCCCGCAGCTTTTCCAAGCTTTCAAGGATGTAGCATGTTCTTATCTTGGCCACTTAATGGCTGAGCTGGTACCATCACTGCCCTGCCCTCCTTGTGTCTAGGAGCTTTATGAGCAGAAGGGTAAGTTCACTGGTAGGCATTCAGCCAGCAATCAGACATGACCTTGTATTAACCTGATGGTGGCTATGTAAGCAGATTTGTTCTTGCTGGGAAACAGCACAGGCAACTGAACTTCAGAGAGCGTGGATGGTCACTTGTAATCTCTGGGCTGTCCTGGCAGAGCCCGTGGAACCTTTGCTTCCCTTGAGACATGGGTAAACCTTCAGAAACATTTATGATGATATTCTGAAAAGGCAAATATAAATATAATTCCCCTTTATCTTCAAAATAAAAGGGTAACTTTCATGTGATGAGAATGGATCTCAGTTATTGGTGAAGGATCATCACATGCCATGAAGCCAAGCCTTGCTTTCTGTGGAAATAAGACAGGGTACTCATGATGATGTTTTCTTCTTTTATCTGTGTATTTGTTTGTTTATATAAATGGTGCTGATTGCAACAGACAGGCTCTAAATTTACATCACTTAAGTGGGGAAGAGTTTTGTCTCAGGCCTACTGAAGAGAGTTTTACACAGTATAGCTCAGATGTTCCCAAAGGGAAATCCTCTGGCATTTCCAGTGCTTCTCAATTTGCATGTACACTAACTCACAGAAAGACAATGGGAATACAGCATTTAACATGCGGGTGGGAATCTTTCCATTGCATCTGGACTATCAGGTAGTATGAACTACATGCTTGGTTGCTTTTTCCCCATTCATTCTTTATGAGCAGACCGGAGAGATGTGAAACCTGCCATTTTCATGTGGCAAAACACCAGATCTAGAAAGCAGGTACCTCTAAGCATGTGGAGTTTAGGTACTCGAAGTAAGATTGCAATTTGATGAGGCTGTGCCGGGGAATTCTCAAAGAAATTTCTGTCTCTGTTAAATGATGTGCACTTAGTGGGGTTGTTACATTCATAATCATACTTGTTGATAGAGGCATGTACTACTGTGAGTATAAACTGTCAGCTGAGAAAGCTACAACTCTAACAGCTAAAAGTTACCCCAAAGAAAGTGTATGTTGAATTGCATTTGATTAGCCCAATATATAAAACTAAAATAACTACAAGTGGACAAGTAGATTTATTCTGTGCTTCCTAACATTATTAAATCCAAAACTCTTACTTTTAACTATGTAGTTAGTATAAATACATACCTGTACACATAACTGTATAGGCTAAATTTGCATTGGTATTTTTCCTGGCATCAAAATACGTGTCCTCAACAGAAAGCTTTTATCACTTGGACAATGCAAAATACTTCATGGGTTAAGCTATCTACTCCTGTAACACACTAGTTCTCATTGTTTATTAGTAAATGAAGTGCCATTTGTGTCAAAGGCCTATAATTGCTTGGGTTAATGCAACCACCTCTATGAAGAGCCACCCCTGAAACCTCTTAAAAGGCCATAAAGCATAGCAGAGCAATGTTGCACAAGAGACATTATGGAAACTGAGGTAAATAAGTCTCTTCCATTTTCTGTATTTCAATAAGTGTTAAAGAAACATTTTCAGTGCTTTAGGAACTCTGTGCACTGGGAATTTAAATAGTCTTCTGTAAATACTGATTTTGATTATGAGCCTTCCACTTGACTGATGAGTTACTACTATCTGGTTGACATATTATTGACATATTGGAGGGATGGGAAAACTGTTGTCATCAGACTCTAAGTGGAATATTTTCTGACTGCCAACGTTAAGAACCTGTTAAATTCTAAAACATACTCAATTCAAAGACACTTGCAAGTGTTTTTCCAAAATAATTTTTAGAGATTGATGAAGGTGCTTTTTTTTTTTTTGTCTCTTGAAGAGGATTTATTGCTGTTACCTATTTGCATTACAATTTTGGAATAATCTGATCAGTATTCAAAAAGTATTCTGAGAGAGCTTATTGTGCTGACTTTAAATACGGTGGAAAAAATAATCCCAGTTTAAATTATATCCTTTTCTTTACATATTCATTATCTTATATTTAATAGAAGAGAGAAATAAAGCATTGTGTTTCTGAAGGGAGACAAATGATCTTCAGGAAATCACAACAGATTCACCAGCTGACCGGAGGAGGGAGCGATGCAGCGTTTCTGGCTGCTGAGATGGGTGTTTCAGCCCAAAGTGAAACGTTAGAGCTATTTTGGCAGTCTGCTTTTGTGCCATTAAACCTTGATTACTCCAACAATAAGAACACTGGGCTATGTTTTACACTGCTTGAAATGAAGATAACTCTTATGAATGCAATAGGGATGCATAAGTAGTAAAGGTAGTAAAAATGAGGCACATCCAAGCTCATAGATAACAATTTGATAGTGCACTGGGGATTCCCTATTTTCCCCATGTGGAAGCAAAGCTTAATAAATGAATTGTCCATGCAGTAGGAGCTCTATGCATTGTGGGATGTAAATAGTACCCCAAGAACATTAGTAAGACTTATAATCAGACACAAATACAAAACAGAAAATACACAGCCCATTCTTCACTAGTTTCTTAGCTTCCAGGCAGCATAAAGATAATGAGCAAGTTCTGCAAGTATCTATATAGCCAAGGGAGTAATACTGGTATAGCACTGGGAGAAAAGCTTCTAAAACTGCTAATCTAATCACATTTCTTAACATAAATAGGTAAGCTAGTGGATCAAAGTTACCATGCAATCAACTTCATATTTATGTCAAAATTCAATATTACCTGTTAAAGCTGCTGCTATTTGATTGTAATTAACAACAGGAAGGACAAAATTCCATTACACAGTAATGGAGAAAATACTGTAAATGTGGAAGGAAAGGACTTGGCTAAGGGATAGCATACAGGAAAAGGAAAAGAAGAATTGGGAAATGGGAAAAGCATCAATCTTCCAAAGTAATTACATGTTACTTCCTATTCTAACATTTCCATAGCTGTCATTCCATATATCTTTAAATACACAGAAAATTGAGAATATCATGTATTTTTGTTACCTATACATGGTAATGTCTCTATATATAGAAGTTGGGGCTATACTAAAGCAGTTTTTCTGATGCTGACTTCTTTAATTTCCAAACAATCACTTTGGTTGCTACTAACAGTTGGTGCTGTCTGTTCAGGAGTAGAAAAAGTACCAGAGCTCTTTCTTCCATACTGGTTTGAGGATCTTACACTCAAAGCAGTCCTAACTATTGGCGGCTCTCTCATGTTTTAATGTTCCAGGTACTGTGACCTCTGTATGGGCTGTTCATCACCTTAAGAGCCACTTCATTTTCCTATTCATTTCATTGCAAAGCTCTTTCTCTATCTTGGCATTTCACCCTGTCACTTCTATCTAAGCCTCTGTGCCTGGGACTGGCACAGTGACAGCACAGCCACCCATGGAAGAATGCTGCCACTTGGTCCAGGTGGCTGAGAAGGCCAATGACATCCTGACCTGCATCAGGAATAGTGTGGCCAGCAGGACTAGAGAGGTGATTGTCCCCTGTACTCAGCACTAGTGAGACCACACCTTAAGTACTGTGTTCAGTTTTGGTGCCCCAGTATAAGAGAGCTATTGAGGCTCTGGAGTGGCTCCAGAGGACAGCAAAGCTGGTGAAGGGTCTTGAGAAAAGTCTTGTGAGGAGGCTGAACAAACTGGGGTTATTTAGTCTGGAGAAAAGTAAGCTGATGGAAGACCTTATCACTCTCTACAACTGCCTGAAAGGAGGCTATTGAGAGGTGAGTGTCGGTCTCTTCTCACAACAAAACTGATAGGACAAGAGGAAATGGCATCAAGTCATGCCAGGGGAGGTTCAGGTTAGACATTAGGAAAAGATTCAATACCAAAGGGTTATAAAACACTGGAACAGGCTGCCCAGGGAAGTGGTTAAATCATCATCCTTGGATGTTTTTAAAAGCAGTCTAGATACAGTGTTCAAGGATATGGTGTAGTAATGGCTCTGGTAGAGTTAGGTAACAGTTGGACTTGATGATCTTGAAAGTCTTTTCCAACCATAGTGATTCCGTGTAATTTTGTGATTTAGCCATTTACTAAATGTATGGGTCTGGTCAAATCTCTGATGATAGTCCCACACTAGCAGAAGCACCACTTTTTTATCTGCTGAAATGCTTCTATCAGATAGTATGAAAATGAGACATGGCACTGAAAATGACTCAGTCCTATGAACTATGCTGATATAGGTAAGACTGCATTTTTTTAGCAAGGTGCCACTTCACAGTTTGTTCACTGGTTTTTTCTTATTGTAACAATTTAACCTTAAATTATAAAGGGCAAGAGTGCATTTTAGACCCACCTTCCTTCCTTGTCAGTGTGCTCAATGACTGTTTGAGCTGATTACTTCATACATAAATGTCTCTCTAGTCTGATGTCAGGGAGAGGTTATGGGAGGATAATGGTGACAGCTGCACATGATAAAACAGTGTATTTCAGAAAAACTCAACCAGTTTCAGCATAGGAGGGCTATCATACATTCTAAGAAGCTTGTCCTACTACTTTATTATTTTATCTCCGTTCTTTAGACTTAATTTCAAAGTGTTTATTTGCATTGGTGCTGAAATACCACTTCTTTTCTAATGTAATAACTAACACAATTGCTTAAGCTTATGCAGCCTGGTTTCTCATTAGTCTTCAGCCAGGTTGTTTTCTGCATCTGTGAAGCATTGTTAGAGCAAATGGAGACATGGCAACTGTTTGCATCAATAAGGGTAATGACATGCAAAGTAAGTTTGAGTATCAAATATTTTACTGCTCTCCACAGCATATAGTGGGCCAAATTCAGCCAAGTGCAGCTTGTAGCCAGTAGCTGAGACATCCAAGGAAGGCTGTTTTCTGGTGCGGCTATGATTGCATTTACACACCAAGCATGAGCTGATTTTAAGTGGAGTACAGGTGGATGCAGGTTGTTGTAACAGTAAGTGTTACATGCATTTAAAAGGCTGGGGGTCTGTAAAAGTACAGGGAGTCAATATAAGGGCATTGGTAGTAAAAAGCACTAGTGAAAGAAATGATGAAGCAGCCCTTTCCTAATCCTTCAGCCAATTTAATTTAGACAATCTGCCATGGTCTCAGCTTTAAGCCTGAATTAAAGCCCCAGATTCAGTGTTGGGATAAACTGAATTCCATGGGACTTGTGCCCATTCACACAAAGAGATTGTTCCTGTAGAATAATGATAGCCTTTCTGCTGATAACTTTGCCACTTGAATGCCAAGTTACAGTCCAGAGGCACTTGCTTAATATTCTGGCTCTAGCTGGTGTAAAACAGGCGCCTCCAAGAGCTCCTCTGCTCTGGCCAGTCTGGTACATTGTTGCAAGCTTTCAAAAAAAGGACTGCCTTCAGCTTTTTATCTGGATCATTTCCCAGTCATGTAGTACTCCCTAGCAGATGGCTACATCCATCTCCACTATAGTCAGCAGCAACTTCCTTCCTATATCATTAAGCAAAGCTAGCAGAGCTGTAACCATCCTGTGCGTATACAGCTGAAACACTGACGTCAGTGGAAGCCTACAGAGCCATGCAGCTCTGCCTGCATCACTAGGAGGTGGTGAGGATCAGGACTTAACAGCCAGCAATCAGCAGCACTGGCTGACTAATCTATTGGAACAATTTAGCTGTGGATGGGTTTGTATAATTTATTTAAAAAGCTTTTCTCACTCAGCCAAGACCATAAACTTCTACATTCTCCCCTCTTTGGCCTAAATTTCCTGGGTTCAGTTTTTATGTTTGATCTGCCTAAGCAGGGCAACTACATCCAATGCATTTTTGCCTATTCAGGGCTTTTATTCTTTTCAGTTCACCCTTTTTCTGCTTCATTTGATGAGTCATTTGGGGAAAGCATAGACATAAGATTGTGTTTGCTTGCTTATTTTATGTACATGTCCTAGCACTTACATAATTTTTGAACATGTACTTGCTGACTGATCAATCCTATAGAAGATAAATGCACCTGACATTTTAAACTTCCATGCTAGGGGGGCTTCTGGAAACACTTTAAAGGACATCAACATGAAAACAAGGGGAGCAGTCCCTGAGGTTCTTTTCCCCTATAGCTCTCTGCAGTAAAAGAACAACCTGCACTGCTTTGTGTTTCAGGTTGATGGCTTCCTGACACTTCTCTTTGGCCTGGCTAGTATTAATACCCTTACAGTAATCAGTGTGACTCGCTACATCAAGGGCTGCCATCCTGAGAGAGGTAAGGAGTGAAGGCAGGTCCAGTTCTGCCTGCGTCAAACCTGATGCATTTCTTTCAGTCACAGGCTATAATAAGCATAAATTAGATGCACTGGAAATCAGAACATAACTCAGTCATATATATAACAAACATGTTTGCACAGAATCCTTCAGGGTTAACCCCAACAGGAACCAAATTACTGCTTGTACACTTTGATCATCATGGGTTAGTTAAATTCACTCCTGTGCCAAAGACACCAGAAGTCCTGCTGATCCTCTGTAGTCTTCAAAATGCAACTTAAATGACTCCTAACTGATTAACACATTGTTATATGGGTCTCATTATAAGCAAGACATTTCATCTTCTATGAGATGATGGTCGGGAAGTTTCCAGTCATTGATAAGATCCTTGGATTGGAAGGCTGGCCTACTGTGGTGGGTTGAAAATTCCCCCAACATTAAATCTTGCCAGACCAGCTCAGTTGGAAGCAAATGAAGCTGTATTTACAAGCAAAACTACAATCTACAATGGAATGCAATGAGCATTTACTAAATATACAATATCTACATATATGTCCAGGTATTTACAAAATGTAAACAGCACAAGACCCTCCCTGGCCAAAGACATGGGGAGCTAATGGCTTCTCACTCCCTGCCCCCTACTTGCCCCCCTGTACACAAAAGGGACAAGAGAAAGGAGCAGAGAAATTGTTAATACCAGTCACAACAAAGCAGTGCAGTCAAGGTCAAGAAAGCCAGTTAGTCTCTCCCAGAGCAAAGCAGCGAGGAGAAAGAGTGCTTTGCACAACTAGTTTAAGTCCATTATCTCACCAATGGAACTGCTTAGAATTATCATTATTTCCCTTTTTACACCCAATAGTGATTTATTTACATTGTACCCCTTTCTGTTCAAGATCTGTGGAAAATTTTAAAGACACAGCCTAAAACTACCACACCTACATAATATTTTAACTCATTGAGGTCATCAATAAAGATGTTAAACAGAAATGGTCCCACCACTGAGTCCTGAGGATAGAGAACTCAACCTTTACTTCCTCCACAAGCTCTTGCCTGTTCACAAGAAGCAGGTTCAGGAGAGCACCTTCCCTGGTTGGCTCCCTCACCAGCTGTGTAAGGAAATTATCCTCCACACACTCTAGGAACCTCCAAGCCTATTCTCTCCCCAATGTACTGTATTCCCAGCAGACATCCAGGAAGTTGAAGTCTCCCATGAGAATAAGGGGTAGCGATTGTGAGACCTCTCTCAACTGCTTATAAAAATTCTCATCTACCTCTTTATCCTGGTTGGGTGGTCTATAACAGATTCCCACCATGATATCATTATTTCTGGCCTTACTCCTGATTCTTACCCATAACTACTCAACCCTATCATCACCCTCATTAATTTACATGGTTTCATATGTTTCCCTAACATAGAAAGCCACTCCACCACCTCTTCTTCCTTGCCTATCCCTTCTCAAAAGTTGGTACCCATTGATTGCAGCACTACAATTGTGGGAGCCATCCCACCAGGTTTCTGCTATATCATAGTTTCCCTGTAGCACAACAGCCTCCAGGTCCTCCTGTTTATTGCCCATGCTGCATGCACTGGTGTATAAACACTTGAGGAAGGGAGTTAAGTACATAGGTTTCAACCTTGAGGGGGGTAGAGCTTATGGTAATCGAAGATGCCAACATACTGCTCCGCAAGCATTGGGCTACTACACCCAGAGTTCTCAGTGTCAAGGCCACCTATGTCCCCATCCCCCTTTAAAACTAGTCTAAAGCCTTGTCAATGAGCCCAACCAACTCATGTGCAAATATTCTCGTCCCCTTATGGGACAGATGAACTCCATCTGTCGCCTGTAGGCTGTGAAAAGAACTTATGCAGAGAGGTCCTTTTTTCCACAGGAACTTCTTCTGTAGTTTGTTGTAATGATAGACTCGTCAATTTGCAACACAAACTGTTGTTGGAGCTGCTAGAATTTGGCCGTGATGTAGTCTACATCTTATGTTCATTGAATATTATGGAGTCATATTTAAAACCCAAGTTTCTGTTTTGCAAGACTGCATCATGTGTTCAGCTGTAAGCCTGCATAGTTTATATTTGCCTCTTCAGGAAATCTTAGCAAGTAGCCAGTATAACCTTACAGAACAAACATTGGTGGATACATAAGTATTTCCTATATAAAAGGAAAAATAACCACAATGCATGGCAGCAGCAGGACAGATTAAATAATTGGCATTGAATGCCTAATGTAGTTTCAGTATCTAATGTATTTCCTCTTTTTTAACATGGTAAACCTGGAAATAAATAAGAAAATCCTCTGAATTTAGGCTTACTTTGTTTGTTTCTGTGTAAAACTTAACACATAACTGTTTCCTGCCTTTTACAAAACTGCAAAACTTAGGTCCAGTGTAGAATTAGTAAATTATACAGTGCTCAATGAACACAGTGTCTCCTGTTAAAAAGCCAATCATTTTCACTGTTCACAAATGTTCTTGAACATAAGCCTGACAGATGCTTCCAAATGTATTAATTTCTTATGAACATGCATTCTTTTGTTTTAATAATATAAATAGATGTATTTTCCTTATTAGCTGTTGGTAAAGGAGTGCATTTAAATTTCAGAGATATGTTTGTCCTCCCAGATATTATTTTCTGACTAAGCCATGCCATTGCAGGTCACTGCATCAGCAACAGCAGTATGACTGTGGCTCTGGTTCTCATTTGGATAGCAGCTTTCTTCTGGTCAGCAGCTCCATTACTTGGCTGGGGCAGTTACACAGGTAACAGGTAGCTTTCAGTTGTATTTATTTGCCACTGTTCCACTTAACAAAGATAGTTACCTTTCTTTCTTGCTGTTTACAATAAACCAAATCAATTGTCAGTAGAACTGAGGAAATAATTCATCATGCATAACATAAATGCAGAGTGTTGCCTACTTTGGTATCAGCTACAAAGAGATTTTTTTTTAAAGGTGTCACAGGAAAGTCTTGGACCAAGTGCATATTGCCTATGAAAAAAAGAGAGGCCAGAAATACTTGTCATGCTTAAGCAATGAGATAAAAAAAACTATCAAAAGACATCCTTCAAAAACTGTCAAGATTAGGAAGCTAGAACAGAACACAAGTTCCAGCAAGTTAAACTTGAAACTATAATAAGATGAACCAGAAGGAAACAGTTCATTGAAAATATGAAAGCTAACTCATCAGTGGAAGAAAAATATGTCAGAAAGTTTGTCACTTCAATAAGTTATTAGAGTGCAAGATAAGGAAGGGTCAGTGGGGGAAAGAAAAAACCCTCAATAGTGAATACTGAAGTGATGCAAAGGCTAAGGGACATTCCCACACCAGAAAATTTCTTCATGGGGAAAAGTTGTAGAAACTGTCTCAAAGTCTCTAAAATTCAACAGAGCAAATCTCTATGAACCAATGGTAATGATACAGGAGTACTAACAACTGAAATCATGTGACTGAAATTGTCTAGTAGTTGTCTGCCTGGATCCTGTGGGCATCTGCGTCCTTTAAGTCGTTAAATTTATGCTGAACTATTAAAGCAGCTATGTGAATATGTCCTCTTTCTTATCAAATGCAAAAACTTTGAGGTGTCTCTGGACCCTTGAAGTAGAGGCATGAGAAAAATACCCATTTCTACAATTGATTAAATCTATCCTTCTGGAACCAAAATATTGCCAGGATATTAGGCTCAATGGATTTTTTTGTTCAAGACAAAACCAAGCTGTTATTTGGCTGTTCTGATTTTATGTCATGTTTCTTTGCACTCTGGACATGTCACAAACTTGGTTTTGTTGAAGTGGTCATTTTCTGTGTACTTTCTGGCAATCTGCATTTTCTTATTACATTAATCATATTAGCTCTTCATTTGTAGCATAAGGAAGTGGGTGCAGGCAGACTACAGTGCATTATACCTGGCTGCATTGGACCTCTTGCTTGCACACAGAAGATATGGGGGTCCCCAGGACCCCACTGCCTTTGAAATGTTGTTTTCCCACATCACCGCAGAAGGAGGAAATACAGCTCTGAATTCTTACATAAAATCTGCAGGATTTTCTTTTCATGTCATCTGGAGGCTGCTTTCATTTTTCAGTCAAAAGTTTTCATGAATGAGAGACTTGGAATTAAGCCAAGTTTACGGTTATCTTTTTGAATCTTGACGTCTACTGACGAAAAAAGCAAGGAAGACATCCAAACAACACCTAGAGCTTTAGGTGATAAAAATACTAAGCTCTTTTTGATGGGAATCGTAAAAGAGATTTTAATCTTTTGCACCTTTAATTCATCCTGTCTAAACTCATCACCTGTGAGGAACTAAGTGATTTATTTTTTTTTCTTCAGGATGATTATTCGATGTCAGGGAGAGACCCATTGCTAAATCTTGCAGGCTTTACCTGCATTGTATCTCCAGAACTTGTTCATACTTGACTTACATAATTTTGGGGCATGCTTCACTTATTTGTAATTCAATATGCTGCCACAGCTGTCAGGAAAGACAGCTTTTTCCACTTACAAAGGAAAATCAACAATTCACAATCTATAGAAAATGTCTAATGCTATTGAACTCAAGTTTTCTACCAGGACACATTTGCAAACACATCAGAGGGTCTAAAGTAGGCAGCTGTTAATTCTTTTGTATACATCTCCTTGGTATCTGCAGAACTTAGCAAAAGGTCTCAACTCTTTCTAAGTAATGTATTTCATTTTCCCATAATCTTTGATCAATATGCTTTCATAGCTCTCGCTACAGCAAAAATACCATGGTCTCTTTGTTTCCAACAAAACCCCTCAATATTTTTATTTTCTGCTTTGCTGTGTAAGAAGTTTTTATATGTGACATATTGTCTCTTTGCAATTGCTTGTTAGGTTGTTATAGTGCTCATGTTAGGAAGATATAATGTAGATTATGTCAAATAAGAGTAGATAACACTCAAGAATATAAAACCTAATGAATTACTACCTTTTTTCTTTTTCTCTCTCTCTCTCTCTCTCTCCTTTTTTTTCCTAATAAAGTATCACACCCAACAGTTTGTGCATTATGGATTTAGACTATGTAATGGTTTGGGCAGAATGATAATATGCTGAAACTTGTTATGGTCTACTTGATCTTGAAAAATTCTCTATGTAGGAAATTATGTCACTTCTTATTAAATCAGAAAGTTCAATCCATCCTTCATTGCTTAAAAGAAGACAAATACAGCACTTGAACTGATTAATCAATCACTCCAGAGCAGATAAAATGTTCTAAAAATGCTTACCAATGTATTTTTTCTTTCCAGATCGCATGTATGGCACATGTGAGATAGACTGGGCGAAAGCCAACTTCTCTACAATTTACAAGTCCTACATTGTCTCCATTTTCATCTGCTGTTTTTTCCTACCTGTCACAGTCATGGTCTTCTCGTATGTGTCAATTATCAATACTGTCAAGCTAAGCCATGCGCTAACAGGACTGAGTGATCCCACAGACAGACAGAGGAGAATAGAGCGTGATGTCACCAGGGTGAGTTTGTATTTTGTGTTGTTTGGGATTTGTCTTGTGAAAACTGTCTTCCCAAAAATTTACCTCAGCCAGAACAGTACAAAATGCAACAGTCACATTTCATTTCTCTATAATCTCTAGTGACAAAGTCTGAACTCAGTGAAGAATGTGAGATTTGTTTAAAATGCTTGCCTTGTCAGTTGGATAATATTGGTGCTATGTCACATGTGAAAAATAATCTAAATGGAATTGTACAGCTCGAAATTTTGCTTTGGCATATGCTCTTTTCTTTCAGAACTTGGGTTACTTCAGAGCATACACAGAAGTTACAATGGAGCTTTCAATTAATTTACCACTGACTTAAGTCTGCCCAAGCCCTCCTAAATTTCTACAAACACACAGAGGACTGTAGCTATTTTAATTCTGTTAGCTGAGGCACTGCTCAAGCACAGCACCATGACAAAATTCCATATATAGCTCTAAGTCTGCCTGGCCACATCAAAGCAAACTTTTTGCTTGCATGTATTCTCCTGTGAACCATACCCTCAAGACAGTTTGAATGCTTCCCTTCCAGCCAAGTGTGCAAGATGCTATTTCTAATTTATTGCTTCCCTGATTTAGTCTTCTAGAATAGATCTAAGATTATTCTTCTTCTGTCTTTTAGGTTTCTATTGTCATTTGCACAGCCTTCATTATTGCATGGTCACCATATGCTGTCATCTCTATATGGTCTGCCTATGGGCACCCTGTGCCAAACCTTACCAGCATCCTTGCCAGTTTGTTTGCTAAGTCTGCCAGCTTCTACAATCCCATTATCTACTTCGGAATGAGCTCTAAATTTCGGAGGGACATTTTCATTTTGTTCCACTGTGCCAAGGAAGTCAAGGACCCTGTGAAGCTAAAACGGTTCAAAAACCTCAAGCAAAAACAACAAGAGCCCTCTCAGAAAGGAGAGAAATATGTAGGAGAAATGCACCCTGCACCAAGCCCTGATTCTGGAGTGGGAAGTCCAACCAACACCCCACCTCCAGCAAACAGGGAAGTGTATTTTGGTATTCATGATACCCCATCTAATAACCCTGATATTGAATGTGATAGATTGTAAGTCTTGAGGCCACTTTGTGTTCAGGAGGACCTTCTTCAGATCAGCCCTTGAGCGATTTCCTAATTCCTGGTTCATCTGTTCCTTACTATAGCATTGATGACTACACAGCTCAAGCAAATCATGCGGTAAAGTGATATTTTCCTTCTGTGTAGCTACAAAATATTATGAAGCACATTACAATGTGGGCAGCATATAGCCAGTGCCAGAAACACTTGATTTTTGCTTGCATGCAGGAAAGGGAAGACTGATGTTTGAAGAGCAGGCATTGGCTAGCAAAAATAACTGTACAAATCTTATGAGTTAGGAGATTACATTTCCAAATATCTTATTTTGCTCTTCAGCAGTTCCAGCTGTAGAGGATTGTTTTAGCTCTGTGGTGCTGCACGTATTTGAAGAGAAGATGGGACCTGTTGAGGTTGCTGTGGGGCTGCTGCAGTTCCAACAAGCTTTGAGTTGGTCGGCAAATCTGGGTGCTCCCTGTGGGGCACTTAGGCATTCCCATCATGGGTCTCTCAGGTCCTGTGCATGAAGGGGTGTGTGTCTGGTCACCTGTGCCTGACTCTGTCTTGTGTCTATACAAGTGGTAGAAGCTCTAATCTAGATTTTCTAGTCAGTGTAGTCTAAACAGTGGCTTCATACTTCTCCTTGTGGAACTGCAGAATTATTTCCACCTTCCCTGACCTCTGTAGTAAGCAGGGCCTGAATGTAGCATTCAGATTCAGGAAAGCTGGCCTTTCATTTTATTGATCAGTCTCCAAACTGGTTGTTTTTCTACCTGACTATTAAGATGGAGTGAGATACAGATAAGGAAACTAAAAATTGCACTAAGGTTTTAAGAGTACTAAAGAGGTATGGCATCAGAGCTATTTATAAAATACAATTCAACACTTCAATGCTGCTTCTATGGAAAGTCTTTTACCTCCCTATGGGTAAAAAATTACTTTTAGGTAATTAAGAATAGCAATTAAGAATAATTATTTAAATAGCTAAGCTGCACGCTTAAATTAGTATCAAGACTATCAGATGTTTCAAGATCAAATTAACACACCAAGTTTGTTTTACAGCATCAAAGTGAAAAGAGGTATATCTTCTTAATTCCCCATAGTGGAAATGAACTGGAATACTTGGATGCTTCTTTTAAAATGTCTATTAGCTGTGGAAACTTTTAGTGCTGTTAGCTAGTTAAACAAGAGGGGGGAAAAGAAGAAAAAATTCCAACAACATTGGTTGCTAACCTCACTGTCATTTATGACTTTTTGGAATCTTACTGTCCACATGTGCTGAAATGTGGTTGCTTTGCAAAAGTATGCTTTTCCAGATGTATTTCTTGGGAAAGTTACAAAGACAGAATCCCTTCGTTTCCCCTATTACTCTATTTGTTTTGAGAAAATCACCTGTGTTTTGAAGTTGAAAACAAATAAACATTATAAGCAACAGTGGGAAACTGTTTTCTTTCATGGCCACAGATCTAAACTATGAGAGTTCATTTCATGGAAAATTTTGAGGTATGGGTGCTATTTCACTACCATAAATAATTGAAAGCAAATAAGTAAATGTTCCAGATAAAAGTGCATAGCTGCAGAAATAGATGAAATCATTTAGAGCAAAATCTTCTCACAGCCAGATGAAGCTAGGCTAAAGCTACTGTCCAGTTTTGAAACTTCTAGATATAGAAGTTCCACCTTGGAAACCCTGCTGGTCTGAGCCTTCTACTGATTAAAATTCTTGGGCTTTTCTACAAAGAAAGAGAAGCGCTACACAGCCCTGTCAGGTGCAGTTCTCAGAGGTGCCTACAGCTGAAAATGTGCCAGACACTGGTGCTTACAGCATCCATGGCCATAGATGCCAGGTTAGATTTTAATTTGTGTTTCTGCTGATTTATGTATTTCTAGGAAAAATTCTTGCCCCTGCTGCAGTGTATCAATGGTGTATGTCTGTAGGATTCACACTCTGACATAGAAAGAAGTGAAAAGGGCAAGAGGGAAGGCTGAGCAGCAAGGCCATTGCCAAGACTGCCACCAAACTTCAACTGAAATCTCTACTAGTTCATACGCCATTGTGTATGTACAGTAAAGTTATTAGAATAAAAAAACCTTTATTAGAATAAACCAAACCAGGTTGGAAGAGACCTTCAAGATCATCGTGTCCAACCCATCAACCAATCCAACCCACCCAAACAGCTAACCCATGGCACCAAGCACCCCGTCAAGTCTCCTTCTGAACACCTTCAATGACGGCGACTCCACCACCTCCCCAGGCAGCCCATTCCATAGCGCAATCACTCTTTCTGTATAGAACTTCTTCCTAACATCCAACCTGAACCTCCCCTGGCGCAGCTTGAGACTGTGTCCTCTTGTTCTGGTACTGGGTGCCTGGGAGAAGAGACCATCATCAGCCTGTCTACAACCTCCCTTCAGGTAGTTGTAGAGAGTGATAAGGTCACCCCTAAGTCTCCTCTTCTCCAGGCTAAGCAACCCCAGCTCCCTCAGCCTCTCCTCATAGGGCTTGTGTTCCAAACCCCTCACCAACTTTGTTGCTCTTCTCTGGACTCGTTCCAGCATGACTTCCAGGACTCCTTCCTAAACTGAGGGGCCCAGAACTGGACACAGTACTCGAGGTGTGGCCTAACCAGTGCAGTGTACAGGGGCAGAATGACCTCCCTGCTCCTGCTGGCCACACTGTTCCTGATGCAGGCCAGGATGCCATTGGCCCTCTTGGCTGCCTGGGCACACTGCAGGCTCATGTTAAGCCTACCATCAACCAGCACCCCCAGATCCCTCTCTGCCTGGCTGCTCTCTAGCCACTCTGACCCCAGCCTGTAGCACTGCATGGGGTTGTTGTGGCCAATGTGCAGAACCCGGCATTTGGATGTGTTAAATCTCATGCCGTTGGATTCTGCCCATCTGTCCAGCCTGTCCAGGTCTCTCTGCAGAGCCTCTCTACCCTCCAGCAGATCAACTCTTGCCCCCAGCTTGGTGTCGTCAGCAAATTTACTGATGATGGACTCAAGGCCCTCATCCAGATCATCAATAAAGATGTTAAAGAGCACAGGGCCCAGCACTGATCCTTGGGGCACACCACTAGTGACTGGTTGCCAGCTGGATGTGGCACCATTCACCACCACTCTCTGGGCTCGGCCCTCCAGCCAGTTCCTAACCCATCGCAGTGTGCTCCCATCCAAGCCATGGGCTGACAGCTTGGCCAGCAGTTTGCTATGGGGGACGGTGTCAAAGGCCTTGCTGAGGTCCAGGTAGACTACATCAACAGGCCTCCCCACATCCACCAGGCGGGTCACCTGATCATAGAAGGAGATCAGGTTGGTCAGGCAGGACCTGCCCTTCCTAAATCCATGCTGGACTGATAGAAGAGAAGGGAGCAGTAAAAATGAGCCAGAATAGGAGCAGAGCAGAGGAATATTTTAAAATGGGGAGAAACAGATAAGCAGGGGAGCAAGGGGCCAGGAGCCAAAGGATGCATACATACTGAAACACAACTAGAAAGTTCCAACATAAAGTCTTGTCTAGACCATGGCAGACCTCCATCCTGCAAGGTCTACAGGTACAGTCCTTTGTGGATATAAGATACTACCACAGAACTGCAGAACTGTAGAGTAGAATATCTGATTTGCAGATTACACAGAGGAAAAGTGAATGGATGCCCATGTGGGCAACAGCTAATGCTCCAGGTAACAGTAACAGCAGGAGCACATTTGTCACTGAAGTGACTCATATTAAAAAGCTTCCAGCCCTAAAGTGCCACTGCCTTATAAGGGCACCTATGACACCAGCAAGTGGCAGAAGGAAATAAGAAGTTCAGAATCCATTACTGCTAATGTGCAGGTAAGGGAATGTACTTCAGTATTTCAAGTGTGTGAAATCAACACAAATCAATTTGTAAAACGCTTTGCCTGTGTCTTGCATTTCCTCCCGTTGTCGTTGCTCATACACATGCCTGGACAGGGCTGGCCCTTAATATTGTCTCCACAGATGGGTTCCTCTGCCTGGCAAGCCTGCTCTGCTATCAGGAAGGATCAGAGAGCTTGGATGCTTGAGACAGTCAGCAAGGATAGACACAGTCTAGATATGCTGAAGGGGAAAGATGTAGTGCTTTTTTTACTTAGTAAGAATGAAGTACAGTGCAAACAGTATAGAGAGTCTTGCTTTCTCTTTAGAAACACTACATTTTTACATTTTTCTGATGCAAAAAGCTGATGGGTGTGCCAAATGTCATATCTGCAAAAGATAGAATATTGAATCCTGGTGCAACCACTTCACCTTATGTGAAAGCACACAGCAGACAGAGAATGTGGACTTGTTAAGAGGACCTCTTTTTCCACTAACTCTACTAGAGGTCTTTTTCAGCGTGTTTTGTATTGAATGGATTAGTGCCACACTGTAGAAATGAGATCTCATGGCTACTGTTAGTATGCAAATGATGTCTTGCCATGAAGTAGGAGAACAACACTCAGATCTTCCTCCTTTTGGCACAGAAATTCTGGCATGTAGGTTCTTTCTGTCTCTCTTGCTCAGTCATAGGTATTATTGTAATTGAGGTTGGTTTCATGTACGACACACTAAAACTAAGTATCATTATCTTCTGGTAGACAATCCTAACATTGCCAAAGGAAGCTCTTGACATTTGCTGGCGTGTTCCAGCAGGATCTGAGACAGAGGTTAGCTCTCTTTTACCCTAGGCCAAAAACACCTTACTAGCTGTTCATTACCCATTTCTGTGCTCACAGCACTTTTGACATCATTAAAGCACTCCATCAAAAATGACATGCCTGAGCATAATAAATTCACTCTGCAAAATGCTTGAAGCACTTAAGGTTCTCTAAAATATGCCTTCAGCTACTCTACGTATTCATTTCCAAACATGTCCCAGTTGTTTTGATTAGCTATTGATTAGTAAACTCAGCAGGTGAGCTCTTAAGGGCTACATTCTTTTTTCTTTTTTTTTTTTTTTTTGTCATGTATATCAAAATCTCATCAGCTTTTACTTGATTATTCCTTATTGTCAATATTATTCATAATCATCAACATACCAGAATTATACTGTAATCACTGCAGCTATTAATCATGAAGCTCAGTTATTAGTACCCACATGTGCAACTCGGCCTTGCAGGTGGGTTACCAACATCCCTGTCACTGCCACAACCCTTTCACTTGGGCTACACAGTTCAAACAATCAGCTTAACTCAGGATTACATCTGTTAAATTAAAAAAAATAATTAAAACATTTTTTAAAAGTTATAGCACTCATTTGTTTATTTATGCCAAAACAAATGCTTGGGCCCACATTTTCCCTGATGGCATTTTTGCTGAGCTTAAAATCCTTTAGGGTATCAGCACATTGAAGTGCATAGCAACATTTCTTAATAGCTTTGACATTTCTGATGCTAACATGAATAACTTGAGTGTGTAGTTAGAGGGAGTGGGATAGCTTAGTGCAGTCCAGTCCCTGTTCTCAGAGCTATTATGCCTTTTTATCTAATGACTCATGTAAAAATATTTCTTGTAGCAGAGACAAAACAACAGGAAATTCCCCTCCACCACCCCCTAAGACAGTGACTTTAATACAGCGTGAGTTATTCAGGCTTGCACCCCTTCGCAGACCCTCTCTCCACTGCCATAATCTTTCATTCTTTGCTGCACAGACTGACAAGAGATACAGAGTGCACCCATCCAAGCAGGGCCTGTAGTTTGGCACTGTCCTCAGGACAGAGAGTGATGGAGATGAAATACCTTCCCAAGGTTGGGGTTGGAGAAGAAGATTGTTCTCCTGCTACCCTGGCGAATGCTCTCATCCTGGGCAATAATAGAAAAGGTGGATAAAAGTACTATGTCTGTATTTTCAACTATCCTGGAGCTAAGGCAGCCTGGAAACCCAGGTTCTCCTGCAATGTCCCTCTGCCTACCCCTCAAATTCCTAAAGGTTTGGGATTTGGACCTTCTCAGTACATCAACAAACACAAAGGATTTTTTCAAGCACTTCGAGAGCTCTGCAGGCTAAAGTGAAAGTGCCTGCAGTGTCTAATGGTTCTGTGTCTAGTAAGTGGTCTGAAGTGCCTAATTCCTGTCTGCAGAAAAGATGCCACAGTATCTGACCCCTAATTTCTTCCTGCATTGATAATCTAAAATGATGGAAAGCTACAATACTGTGCAACTGGAACACAAAACAACACAAAACCTCCAGGGTCTTCATGGTCAGCATAAGAATACAGAATGATAAGAAAATTACTTAACAGAAAGTATAATCCCATTGCTAATACAAAAATCAGGGCCACACTGAATAATAAAATTCAAAACAAAATAAAACAAACCCTACTAACTGTCTGTGCCAATAACCATCATCTTTAATGCTCATTGAATGAGACAAAAGCCCTTTGGGGATAACAAACACACAGCATTTAATTATGTAATAGGATGTAACCTACTAAAATGGGAGTGGAAGAACTTAATACTGCAATACGGCTCCTCTCTTGCTGATATTCAATAGCCTTTGGTAGTTGTTGACACTGTTCACCAGCCAGCCTGGCTGCTGGAATGAAACACCACTAGAGCAAAGCTGGGATGGCCCCAGAGGGGGTGTGTGTGGCTGGAGCTACCTCTGCTGGGTCAAACACATGGTCATGGAGTCATTTAGATTGGAAAAGACTTTCAATATCATCAAGTCCAACCATTAACCTAGCACAGCTAGCCAATCCCTGGGATAACATGTTGCTTATACCTGGATTTAAAGGGAATGGCAAATGGGCTTTAGCTCATCCTTGATCAATACAGTGTTACCCAACAATCAAACTCCTAGCTTCTTTTGCTGAAAGGCAGACAAGTACAGCAGCATTATAATGCATCACATCAAAAAAACCCAAACCAAACCAACAAACAAAACCAACCCAGGCAAATGATCAATTCAAGAATTTGAAAGTTTAAGTCCTAGTTTGAAAGATGACACCCATATCTCCCCAGAATTTGGAGGAGCTGTTACCAGATCATTCACCATCCTTGGAGTCCTGGAAAGTAAAACATTCACTTTGGGAAAGCTGCCACAGCCTGTTATTTGAAAGGTGCCATACATTCTTGGAAACAGACATTCTTGAAAGATAATACATCTTAACAAGCAGGGATTTCAAAGGAAGGAGGATAGAGCATCATGAAACTTACTAATCACTCTGACTATCAAAGCCCAACAATACCTTGGCAAGTCAAGGAAGACTCAGATCAGATAAAAAGACAAAGAAAATGGGCTACCAGGATAGTAAAATTGGTATGCTTACCTTATGTTTCACTTTTTCCAGGGATGACAGTCCAGTTAATGCATGCAAACACCTGTAAGGACTGAAGGTGTAGTACAGTTTATTTGCCTTGCAAATTGCCTTCATGGATTGGCAGAATGATAGCATAGGTTAGGTCCATGTCTGGAGAGCTGTTGCCTATTTGGTAAGCTACACTATTTCTTCAGCTGGCTATGTTTCCTTTGGGTGACAAATGTCACTGCTGGACCTTGGCTAAATTCACAAGTTCTTAAACATTTCAGCTCCAGGCTCAGAAAGAGCACTATGTCAGCTTGCCAGCCACTCTGACCCCAGCTCTGCATGGGGTTGTGGCCAAAGAGAAAGGGACCTGGGGGTGCTGATTGACAGCCGCCTAAGCATGAGCCAGCAGTGTGCCCAGGTGGCCAAGAAGGCCAATGGCATCCTGGCCTGTATCAAGAATAGTGTGGCCAGCAGGAGCAGGGAAGTCATTGTGCCCCTGTACTCTGCACTGGTTAGGCCATACCTTGAGTACTGTGTCCAGTTCTGGGCCCTTCAGTTTAAGAAGGACATCGAGACACATGAACGTGTCCAGAGAAGGGCAACAAGGCTGGTGAGAGGCCTTGAGCACAAGCCCTATGAGGAGAGGCTGAGGGAGCTGGGATTGTTTAGCCTGGAGAATAGGAGGCTCAGGGGAGATCTTATTGCTGTCTACAACTACCTGAAGGGTGGTTGTACACAGGAGGGAGTCTTCTCTCTTCTCTCAAGCAATCAGCACCAGAACAAGAAGGCACAGTCTCAAACTGCACCAGGGGAAGTTTAGGCTGGAGGTGAGGAGAAAGTTCTTCACTGGGAGAGTCATTCACCACTGGAATGGGCTGCCCAGGGAGGTGGTGGAGTCCCCATCCCTGGAGGTGTTCAAGAGGGGATTGGACCTGGCACTTGGTGCCATGGTTTAGTCATGAGGTCTGTGGTGACAGGTTGGACTTGATGATCTTTGAGGTGGTCTCTTCCTGCCTTGGTGATTCTGTGAAAAGTGACTATCTTTTAAAGGGCTGTGAGGAACAACCAGGCTAGCACCAGGATTACTATCCACATATACCTGCAGATAAAGGAACCAAAAACCTTTACATCACAACTTACAACTGAGAAGAGCAAGATTCTGTCAACTTCTAGGCTGCAGTACTGTTTAACAGACTTGATTCTACCTCAAGTTAGTTTAGACTTCCTGTTTGCTTATGCCCCACTCACTGAATCTGTGTAATAGTTGATGGCGTCCACCCACATTTCTGCTGACTCCTGGTGAATCTGAGGAGAAGCAGCATCCCATTTTCACATTTCCAGTATAACAGAAATCCTATGTTTCAAGCTTTGTGTTTGTAGCTTATAATCATATCCCATACTATACCTGATACACACTATTGGTAGGTGCCTTGGCAACAGATAAGGAAAAGCGCAGAAATGGATGGAAAGTTAGCATGGGTTAGCACCACCAAAACACTTCCCAATATGAATTCTTATTGAAAAGCAGGCACACTTCTTCCCAATTGCTTTTCCTCACCCAACCTACTATGAAATTGGAGCATCACCATGGAATAGTGAAACATAAGGAATTCCCACAGGGTTAGCTCTAGCAGCCAAGGGCAGGCCTAGCATATACATCAACAAACCACTACAGAGAGGAAGAGTCCTGCAGTCTTCCAGCAAAGACATTAATTTTGGGCCATTCTGCCTTTACAACTGTACATGACAGAAACAAAGTTAACATTGTTTGTCCTATCACCACACTTTATACCTGGGACAATACTTCCAGCCTCATAAAATTATACTCTCCAGATAAGACCCACTCACTGAATCTGCTCAATAACCTAAGGACTTTCCCCTAAAGACTCCATCTGCAAAATCCAGCAAAGGTCAGTTGCAGTTCAGTAGGCACAGTCAGGTCTAGAGATGCTCAATATATGGTCTCTCAGGTATAGATCCCAAAGGTTTGCAATGGAGACAACATGCCTCAGCTGCCTCTAATCCTGATGAACATGGTTGTTTTCTGAATAGCACAATACACCCAAAGCACTTCTATCATGGGAAACTGAGGTCTATCTTGTTTTCTAATGTAGGATCTTGCTGACCTTGCTCAGTAAGCAAAGTAAAACTAGCTGCAGTCTGGGTAGTCGTTGTCATTATCAGCATTGAAATTCTTTTCTCTGATTAATCACAAAAGGAAATTTACCTCATCTGGATGTGGAGCATTTCACTGACCTACCTGATCTTCAAAAAGCAGAAGTGTCCTGTTTTCCTAACTTAAAACTGACCATGGGAAACCCCCATTTGGAACCAACCATTTTCATTCCTTAGGATAAGGACAACACAGCAAAGCAAGGTTTTCCAAGCTCTCCACAAGAAAACCGCCTCATCCCCATTGGTCTGTAAGTCCTTGTATTTACCCATGCTACCAAGGACAAAAGACCAGATCATCAAGCAGCAAGGGGGTACTCCTGCAGCCTCTGGCTGCCATTCAGGCCCTTCCTCGATGCCTGGATAAACCCAGCAAGGATTAAATACGCTCAGCAGGATTGGGAAATTAGCCTGGTCTGTGTGGTGGGCCTCCGCCTTCAGCACTGCTTTAACTTAAGTCACAATTATTTCAGGCTTTGTTAATCAGGCATGGGTCAATTTGACTTACTCAGCAACAAGCTTAAAAAACAAATAATCCAATTAATGAAAGAAGTAGCGTGTAAAAGTGTTTGGAAAGGATTGGGAAAGCCAGGAGGAGCAGCTGGCATGGCATGTCCCTAGTGGAATGACCCCTCAAACAAGGGCAATACAGAGGCCCCTTGTTAGTTCTGCTGGGACAGCAGCATGGTTGTTCTTTGAACCCCACAGTCCTTGGGACCATGACATTTCACTGGGACTCAGAAAACCAAGGTCAGGGGGACAAAGCCCCATAGACTATGCAGACATTCAGGCTTTCAGTTAAATAAACTCCAGAGATAAATCCTAACATTTGCCACTTCTGCCTGCTTCCCATCATATGACATCTTACCAAGGACTTATATAAATTTCCCTCTAGCTCATCAATTCAGCCCTTGCAAGGCAACAATAAAGAAATGTCTGAAGTGAATTAAGAGTATATGTTTAGCCCTGAACTGAGTGTTTGTGCACAGACTGAGGAAGGAGAGGAGTGGGAAGAGGAAGATTGAGGAGCATTCACAATTATTCACATTGTAGTCACAAAACACATGTGTAGGGCTATTCATTCAAAATGTTGTTGTTGATAATGGCATTCAGCTGCAGAAATCACAAAATATTATTGAGAGAGAGAGAGAGAATTCCTCTGCCCACTTGAAGTAATAAAAATTCAAGGCTTAGGCTCACATTCATTGTAGCACCACTTTAATCCTGATCCTCATGGTATAAAACCTGGTGATTAAAAAATCACAACTGCAACAAACCCACCATCAATATTTTCCCTCAGAAAGGGTCATCACAAATATTACCCCTTGCAAATCCAGGGTAAATCCCCACTGCTCTGAGTAATGTCTCAACTGTTGTGTTTATGGCCATGGCAGTTCCAACACAATGATGCTCTAAGATCTGCTCTGAGGAAAACCCAAGATCTTCCCCAACAGCTGCATTTGTTCCTGCCAGACCAATCAGCCAGGATCATGCCAACATCCTACCTACAGCTTCTCCCCACAGTGCTGAGGGAAGGGGAAACATGGGACTTCAGAGGAGAAACATCCCTTCTCCATCAAGCCCTTGTTTATGTGTTTATGTCTATCCCTTGGAATAGGGTCAGAAAAGGTCATCCCTTTTTGTCCTAGAGTTACGGGATATAAGTCCTACTTTATTGCAAGAAACAGCAAACTAATTAATTACAACTTGCAAAGATTTCATTCACAGTGTCTCAAGATGAGACCAAGTCACAGAACTAGTTAAATGTTTAGAGACAGGAGAACAGCAAGGCCAAGTGCTTGGGTGCTGCAGGATAAAGTTAGTCCTTCTTATCAAAATTCTTGTACATAAAGTTGTTAATTTCCAGGGTTCATGTATGGCATTTACCCCAGAAGACCCTGTTGGAATGTACACCCACCACCAAATACCTGGACTATTCCTGTGAAATTACTGCTGGACCCAAGGAGTGGTGGTATCTTTCTTTTTCTCTGACTTGTTAACTCTCTCTCTCTTTTTCTTTCTTTTTCCCCCTCGCCTTTTTCTTCCCATTTTCCTTCTGCTCCAGTCCATTAGCAAGAGCTTTCATTGGTTCTAATAAATTTACCTAACTCATGAGCTGCTTGGTGTCTGTTCACTTTAATTTACACCAAGGGAATTTTTGAATCTTAGCACAACCTCTCCTGCTGCCCAGGGATGGCCTGGGACACAGAGTTGTGACGTAGTAGACCTCTGGATGACCTCTATGATTCTACAAAGTAATGTTGCAAATCTCTTCTGAAATACCAGTCCAAGCACTGATGTCTAGTTGTTAAGAACCATCTTTTTCATAGCAACTGACTCCATGGAGATATGTGTGCTCTGCCACAATTTTCTACAGATTAAATACCAAGGACATCATAGAATGTCTTCAAAAACTCTTAAAAAAAGGGAGAGAGAAAGGTAAATGATATCTGGCATTTATACCTGTTTCCTCAGTTAAATTAAAGGTGCTGCAAAGTCCTTGATCACCCATTCTCTGAACACTGATGTTTGTATGTCATCATGTGCACAGGTTGCTCTTGTAGAAGAGAGGACAAGATGATAGAAAAAGCTGTTGTGCAGACAGCTGTACTCCATTTTCTTTTGAAGTCCATTTATCTGTTGTCTTTCATTACTTGGATCTCTTAGTGGGCATCAGTCTGATTTTATGCCACAGACTCAGCAACCTACAGAAAGTCCAGCCTTTAAAACAAGAATTTAGTCAAAACTTCCTGTAACTCTGCAGAGTTGTTTGCATCCCCTCATAGTAACACCAGTTCCTCCCTCTCCCTCACCTTTTCCCCTCAGCATGTGAAAAGAAACAAACAGCACAATAAAAACCACGAAGTAACCAAATTTGTTACAAGCAAATCAGTACGTTTTCAATTTTCTTACTTATTCTTGTAAATCAGTTTTTTTCCTAGATGATGAAAAGTATTCACTTATTCAAAGAAAAGAAGGAAAAGGACCAAAGAAATTCAGAAGCTTTAAAATGTCATTTCCAAAAAAAAAAAAAAAATCACTCTTTGCCTAGCTGGACAAAAAACAGCTGAATAGAAACAATTATAGTTTGACACTTGAAGGTTTCTTTACAGACTTTCCCATGCAGTACCACAAAGGAGTCAGAGTGAACTCTTGATGGCATCCTGTCAGACATCTGAGCTCCTTTAAGTATTGATGCAGAGTAAATACATAAGCTAGCCCAAGCCATGGCAAGGATGGCTCTAGGGCAGAAAGCCTGTGAGGAGGACAGGATGAGAGGGCAGCTCAGCAAACACAGCAGAGGCTGATTGCAGAACTACTGTCTGATGCACCAGGGGTCTGAACAGCCACTGTTTACAAGTCATTTAGTCTGGCAGCAGCCGCTCCACCACTCCACCACAGCAGAGCGAACAGACAAAGCAACCAGTGAGCTCCAGCACAAAGTAACAGGTTAACACTGCGGCTGACACAGCTGGGTTCCACAATTTTATTAGCTCTCTCAGGAGGGAAATGCTACATTTTACATGGCTCTACAGGCCTGACACCTCCTTCTCATCCACTGGCATGAATCAGGATTGTCTCTTCTGTTTCCCCTGCAGACACAACATGCTGGGTGTTTCTTATTGATCACATATATCTTTCACTTTACAGTAAGGGACTCATAGAAACCACCAGCAGCACTGAACAGTCTAAGATAAATTCACCACGGAGAGTTTCAAGCTGGCTTGGTGAGCTGT
This sequence comes from Melanerpes formicivorus, assembly GCF_026170545.1. Taxonomy (NCBI): domain Eukaryota; kingdom Metazoa; phylum Chordata; class Aves; order Piciformes; family Picidae; genus Melanerpes; species Melanerpes formicivorus. Next base: position 36,154,189 of record NW_027142354.1, read on the forward strand.
CAATGGAGATGCAGAAACTAAACCAAGATCTGGACGCATCAAAATATGGCTGTAGCTAAAACTCACTAAAATTAATACAGCAGATAGAATCATAGAATGGTCCAGGCCAAAAGGGACCTCCAAAGGTCATCTAGTCTGACCTCCCCACAGTCCGCAGGGACATCCTCAACTAGACCAAGTTGCCCATATGCCTCCCTCTGCCTTCATCTGACCTTGGTTATTCCCTGGCCTTCTTCCTGGAGCCCCCAAATCCATACATGGATGCAGTGGAAACCATTAGGATTTTGCAAAGGACATGTCATGATGCTGCATGGCTGTGGGTGCAGCAGCAGGAAACATTTCCCTTTTGCCTGGAACAGAGCAACTCCTTCCACAACACATGTAGCTTCACAGCAGATATTTGTAGAGCCCTGGTTATCTCTGGGAGGTACAAGGACCTTGGGCATCCCCCACAAGGTTAGGAAGATGCAACATCTTATTCTTTTTGTTGCTGGATGAAAACAAAACAAAATACAAAACAAGCAAGCAAACAAACAAACAACCCCCCACATTTTCCACTTATGCTCCTGCTTCTTCTGATAGAAGCCACCAGTTTTCAAAGCTACTTGTTGAGCTATTTGCACAAGGGCTTCCCTACTACCATCAGATCAAATGATTCAGGCCAGGTTAAAGAACAGGGCTCTTCTATAGCAGCTTCCTTTATTCAGATTCAGGAAGGCAAGGGCTGGCTGAGATGGCTGTAGGGTAGTGATTGGCAGCCAGAAATGGCTGCAAGCAGCTGCAGGTGATAACCACCTCTTAGATGCCTTTTGTGGGGCAAACCCTGGGAAACAGGCTCCTGATCTTTTTACAGATACGGATCCCACTCTGTATCATCATTAGCCCAAGCAGCTTTTCCAACTCAGTTCTGCCAGCTCTGTGCTTCTCAGCTTTCTTTTCTGCCAAAGCTGCTTGCCCTTCTTTTCTTCTGATACCTTATAGACATGAATGTCATTTAATTTCTCTTTCCTATACTATTTTCTTACTTTTCTTTAATTGTTTGTCCTGCTTTGAGGACCTAAGGTGGAAAAAATGTCAATTTTTGAAGTAGTTTCAAAGCATTTACTTTATTTTCTATAGTATAAAGCACTCTGAGGAATTAGTAAGCATAAAATGTCATGGCTTTCCTCTTACAATTCTTATAGAGATTTAATGCTGGCAATTATAAGAATGCAAATGGTATTTCCAGCTTAGCTGTGCTTGTGACTAAGCAATTTATTAGAAGTAATTTACTTAATTTAGGGATAAAAATGCAAAACTCACCTTATAATATATGATTGTGGCACTGGAGGCCACAATCTTATTCAGAGAGATTTATTTTTCTAATAAGATCTGAAGAGGGCTTTTTCTCCTTTTAAATGTAACAAAGAAGCAGCATTTCTTCTCAAGGCTTGATTTCAGTGAAGGATTTAAAATTGCATTAGATCTTTCTATGGCCCTTAAGGCATCATAGAAGAAAGATGGCTCTCCTTTGCTGTTCTATTTCTATATTACTGAGTTTATATTTAATTGAATTGCTGCAGTGTGGAGTGATATTCATGCATACTAATTGCTTTCTGCTTTTTCAAAGTGGAAATGAATTGTGAGAAATTACTGGTTTGCAAAAAGTATAGGTACTTTTTGAAACATGGGATGGTGTTTCTCCACAACACACACCATCCTCTAGGGAAGGTGTTGCTAGCACCTCAGTCCACACAGAGAGGAGTTTAGGCACCACATAGGAGTTGGAGGAACCATGTGTATTCTCACTCCTTGCGGAGATCCTTCATTTCTACACAGACACATGGACATGCAACCCTGTTCCCCACTCCACTAGCTGGATACCTTCTGGAAAGAGTAATTGCCCATTGGAATGGGCTGCCCATGGAGGTGGTGGGGTCGATGTCGCTGGAGGTGTTTAAGAAAAGCCTGGATGAGGCACTTAGTGCCACGGTCTAGTTGATTAGTCAGAGTTAGGTGATCAGTTGGACTTGATGATCTTGGAGGTCACTTTCAACCTGGCTGATTCTGTGATTCTGTCTGAAATGCAGACTTCCTGGAAGCAAATATTTCTCTAGAAGAACATCTGGCAAGGAGACCCTAGAGGGAAATCCAAGCCATTCAGCTTGGGGAAAGTAATGTAAGCCCTTGCCCAGTGAACCTGTGCACAGGGGCACATGCAGAAAGGCTTTTCATGAGCTCCGGAAAACACCTATTTTCAATGACACACACCAGTAAAAAAAATAGATTAATCCACCCATTAAACACACTGGCAGTTCTGGCCTTGCTGCATGTTTGGACACTTAGGCTTGCCAGAGCAGCACTCTGATTTCTGCATGTTGCCTCCAGGATCAACCTGCATTTTGAATAGCTTTCAATGCCAAGAGCCAAAGCTGGAGAAGACAAGGATAAGGGCACCACAGAGTGGATGCATTCAGTTGCTGGGATGCAGCCACAAGCTCTCTACTGTGAAGTGGCTTTTGCTGGCATCACCTACTTGCTCTAACACCTGATGACCTACAGAGCGTAAACAGAAAACACATCAGGAAAATAGTCAGAAAGGACAGACAGACATTGTTACTGGTTTACATTTTCCAGGCCTGATTTGCAGTGAATGGTTGAGCTTTACTGCCAAGGTAAGGGGCACTAGGATTCAAAGTGAGACCTGGTATTCTTGGAAAACCGAATTAACAGTGGCAGTGGTGGCACATGGCTCACAGTCGAAGTACACAAATAGGAAAAGTAATGCTGCAAAAGCCACTTGTGTTTTCTGAGAGCTGCAGATTTCAGCACTGCTGAAAGTTTTGATTAACAAAGAGCACTCTCCTAAACAGATGGCTTTATTCCTCATACAGGGAGCTTTATGCTGATGAATCAGGTTTTTTATGAAGTAGTAGAGCAATGAAATATATCCTACTTATCCTGGGAAGACTCAAGCCTCACCTACACTGGATTAGAGATGAAAAAAGTCCATATGCTACACCTCCAAGAGACTCAGTACTGCTCAGTCACCCTACACTTTTGTTGGCAATAACTGCAATTTCTTAAAATTGATTTGCATTGCAGCAGCCTCTTGGTTTCTGATAGTGGACTGGTGAGCTACAAACATCACAGTTCATTTTGATAACTTCACAGCTTTTAAAACCGCTTGCACTCATTCAGATCCAAAGATATGGGGCCACAATCAGGGCAAACTCCCTCTGAGCAGCCAGCCTTGGCATTTGCTGATCTCAAATTTGATAGGTCTGTTCCAGCCCTTGCATTTCCTCTTCACTTTATGTTTCAACAGAGCATTTGTGGCAGCCTCTATTCTATATCTGGCATTGCTAATATGGGGCACAAGAGGAATGGGTTGATTCAGCTGCATGGCTGAGATATTGAAGATTTCTTGATATCCATTATAGCTCCCTGACATATTTTGAGTGCAAGTGGATCCCCCATATGTTTTCTTTTTTCCTATAGAGATATATCTTGAAATAATTAAAGGAAAGTAGTATCTAAGAATTGCTTCTTTATAGAATCACAGAATTGTTCCAGTTGGAAAAGTCCTCTAAGATCAGCAAGTCCAACCATCAACCTTACACCACTAAGTGCCACATCCACACGTTTCTTGAACACCTCCAAGGACAGTGACTCAGTCACCTCCCTCAGCAACCTGTTCCAATGCCTGACCACTCTTTGATAAAGAATTTTTTCCTATTATCCAATATAAACCTCCCCTACCCCAGTTTCAGGCCATTTCCTCTTATCCTATCATCTGATGCTAGGGAGGAGAGATTGACCCCCACCTCAGTACAATCTCAAGACCTACAAGCAAACCCAGCTGACTTGTTGGTCCTAACTAGTATTGCCGGCATGCCCACAGCTAATGCACTACACATTAAATCACTCTCGGATTACACAAACTGTCTTTACAGATAGTAATATCTACTGAGTTAGTTCAAATGCATTATATGATTCTCTTTACAAAGTCAAGTTCACATTCCTTTATGTTTTTCAATTATTATGGAAAGAGATGACAGCATAAGTTTACAAAACTGATTGCCTAGAACTTAAAAAACCCAACAACTGAAATCCTTGGCAGTTAAAATGGTCACTGCTCAATTGGAAAGCTCAAGATCTCCATGTATCAGTCACAGGAAAAGATCCCTTACAAGTTTCCCACTATGAATCCTCATTTTCTAAGACTTCCCAATCGGGGCAGCAGGCTCCCAGACAACACCCATTCCTGTGCTACATGCTGCAGGATATCCAGGGCAAGGAACTTATCAGCCTTCATTTGAACATTGCCTTCTGGCAAACCCGAAAAGAAAAGATTTGTCCTCTTTTGACCATCCTTTGCCTGTGAGACAAAAAATGAACCAGGGATTTGAGGCTTGCTGACAGAGGTCAATGTCTCCACAGTCTCAAGAAACACACAATGACCATCTTCACTGAGAAATATCCAGTGGGACAAATTTACACAGTATAAGTTTGGTATCCATCCATTTAAGCCAAGCATGCTAACATTATACATTCATTTGGTCTGTGATGTCTCCTCACTCATAAAAAGAAAAAAACAGGTGCCTGTCTACCCAATTGCTCTAATTATTTAAATAAATTTCTGATGCTGGCTATGGGTACAGCATACATAAGCCCCCACATCTTTCTCAAACACAAGACAAAATCACTGTATTTTATATATGCCATTCAGGACATGGGCTATTTTATTTACTTGAGGTCAGTTTAGATGTAGTGCATTAAGCAGCTAAGGCCAAATAATGTTAACCCTCTACTTGCCCTGACATCCCAATTATACTTCTATATGTGTTCTCCTCATGCCTTTTTTTTTTTTTTCTTTATGTGTAAATGGTCATCAAGCACAGATTACCTTAAACTTAATAATACATAAGTTATTATATGTCACAGAGTTTGAGAAATTTAGAAGAGCTGCAGAACTCTTACTCCACTGCCACTTGTTAGGAGTTAATAGTAACATGTGCAACCACCCTGCCTTTGAATAGAATCAGCACTGCCAGGCTGTGCCTGACATCGTGGGGTGTTATAACTTGGAGAAGATTTTGCTGATTCCTGTGGAAATAAAAGCTTGAGGGTATTGAGAGCAGAAAACTTGTTCCTTTCTGTATAAGCATTTGGATTGGATTAGATGTGACATAGCTACATGTGGTCTTGCAGAAATAATTTAATTTGTCTGTTCTTTCTGTCCTTATATGCAGAGTCAAGATATTTTTACTACTGTCTTACTAAGCCTGCAGTAGTCAGCTGAGAAATAACATTCAATGATTTCTGTGTAAAAATCACAGGCCTGTTAGCTCAGCCCTGGGTCACTTTGATTCTGCATATATTTTCTAATCGCAACCTGGAAAGCAAATTATTTCATGGCTTTAAATTTATGGACCACAGTCCTGTAGGAGAAGAGCAGTGTGCAGCTTGGGTCCCACAAGTGCAACAAAGACCAGGTATGTGGGAGATAGTGCACAGTTCCCATAAAATTTTCCCAGCCAAATTTGGATTTCTCTACAAATTTTGCACTCATGTTTTGTTCTTTAATATAGATGATGATTATTGTCTTTGCCTGTGCCTACACTGGTGGATTCAGGAGTCCCTCCTGAGTGTTGGGGAAATGAGCAGGATGGGCTGTGTTGCAGCACACACCTGCTCCATGTTATGTGTATACCTGCCTTCATCTTGCACAGACTTCTTGGAAGCAATTTATGGCCTATGAGGCTGCCATTCTCTGTTCTCACTTAGATGTTGACCTACTGTGTGAATTTACTACATGCTAAAACCTTTCTCTCCTCCTCTTTCTACAAAAGCTTCATTGTTCACATATATCACTACAGAAAGGCCAGATATGATCAAAAAGATATAGGCCTACCCAGTAATGAATTTGGACTAACTTTGGACACCTGAGTGTGAAGCTACACCTGTCCCCGGTGGTGCCTTAACATTTGTATATAGTTAGGTCTTTGCCTGCTCTCAGCTCAGGGGCCCTACACATTGGTGAGCATCAAAATCAAAATGAGTGCATTTATTTGTCTTTATTTGTTTATTGTCATCAAGAGATAGGACAAGAAGAAATGGCCTTAAGTTGCACCTGATGAGGTTTAGATTAGATATTAGGAAAGCTTTCTTTATTGAAAGAGTGGTCAGGCACTAGAATAGGCTGCCCAGGGAGGTAGTGAAGTCACTGTCCCTAGAGGTATTCAAAAGAACTTCAGGACACGGTTTAATGGCCACGGTAGCATCAGGTTAATGGTTGGACTTGATGACCTTAGAGGTCTTTCCCAACCAAAACAAGCCTATGATTCTGTGATTTTTGTTGTTGTTGATAGAAGAATAGAATAGACTAGACTAGACTAGACTAGACTAGACTAGACTAGACTAGAATAGAACCGAACAGAACCAGACCAGACCAGGTTGGAAGAGATCTCCAAGATCATTGAGTCCAGCCTATCATGCAACACTATCTAATCAACTACACCATGGCACCAAGCACCCCATCAAGTCTCTAGACTTGTTGGCTGAAACATGTAAGCCTACTAGTTATATTATGAACAAAAGCTTTGTTGAAAAATGTTCATCAGATTTGTAATCAGTATCAGATTGTGTAGTGAGTGAGCTTCCCTTCAGTGAAGTAATTTCTAGCACAGCCTTTACCCAGCTGTTATCCAAAGCAATGATTTTTAGACAAGAACTGCATATCTTGAAAATTCTGCATAACAAATGATCTCAAAGTGAAGATTTCGTTATGTTTTTGTGGCTAAGGTCCATCAGAAAGTGTCTGCTGCTAACTGTGTTTGAAAACACCAAACCTCCTGAATCTTCATCATATTATCTCCTCTATCCATGTTGACACTGCTTACACATACCTTAGTGTATTTCTCTCTCTGCTGTTTTATCTTCCAGAGTGAAGGTAATATCTGAGCATATCATAATCCAATGCACTCACTGAATTTTCTCCAGAAATTAAGAACCTTCTAAAATCTTCCTTGAAACCAAAGTATTTCAGCTCTCTGGTCTTCTTCATTAGCTGCTTTATTAAGACTTTCAGGGAAGAGGTCTGTGTTCCTTTGCTTTCAGGCTTACTAGTACAGTGGAAACAAAATTGTAAGTTATTATTATTATTAGCCTGCTAGTGCTATCCCCTTGGAAATGAACAGAGAAGCAATTTTGTTAACATATATTAGAATAACCTTTATTAGAATAAACCAAACCAGGTTGGAAGAAACCTTCAAGATCATCGTGTCCAGCCCATCAACCAATCCAACCCACCCAAACAGCTAACCCAGGGCACCAAGCACCCCATCAAGTCTCCTCCTGAACACGTTCAACGACGGCGACTCCACCACCTCCCCAGGCAGCCCATTCCATAGCGCAATCACTCTTTCTGTATAGAACTTCTTCCTAACATCCAACCTGAACCTCCCCTGGCGCTAACAGGAGTTACTGATCTGTTCCTGCTGTAGTGGAGAGAGGCTGTAATTATACAGCAGCCTTACTTAATACGTATGTATGCCTAGGTGTGTATCTGTGTCACCCAGTAATCAAGACTGTATCCCTGAAATTTGTCACCTGCCCTAAGTATGCATTCATGCATTTAATAATGTTTTCAATAGTCGTCCTAATTCCTGCTTTAATTAACAAGCAAATGAAAATACAGCAGAGTAAAATTTAAAAACTGCCACCACAAACAGTGCCACTGATTAGCAGAAAACTCACATGAAGGCATCTGATTAGAAACAATGGTGGGAAACATGAGCACATACAGATATGGAACATTTGCCCATTTCCTAAACAATCATGCTCAACATTTATTGTCTTCAAACTAGTGACATCCTGAGTGGTCACTTCTTTTTGCACACTTCTTGTGGCAAATCCCAGCACCAAACTGGAGCCACATGCCATGGTTCATGTCTTGCTCCTGCACTCTCTCTGCTGAGTGCTTTACTCTTGGGTGGCTGGAAATTGTTTCCGTCAGGAAAGAGCACAGGCAGCAGCACTCGGAAATGTTGTGATAAAAAGAGACAGTCAGTGTCCTCCTCAGTGTTTTGTTTTGATACTCTTCAGCTCTCCATTACACATGATAATGAGAGGTGAATACCCTGGATAAAGACAAACCTAGACAGTTTTTCTTTTTCTGCCCACTCAGTGTTTCTGCTCTGCAGTTCCTGGGATGCTCATTTCCGGGGTGCTGGGTTAGCTCATAGTCAGTGATGCAGAAATGTGCCAGCCCACTGGCAGCATCCTTGACCCCAAGCCCCACACAGAGCTGGTCAGGCTGAGAGAGTTCAGGTGGAGCAAAGCTGACTGGGCTCCACCACTGTTGGGTTTCTAGAAACAACAGAGATGTGTTCACACACCACTGCATCTGAACTAAGTCCTGCCCGGTTTGCATTGGCTTTTTGCCCTTGATAAAACTTACCCACAAATAATCAGTCCATGGAAAACAAGGAATGAACCTACCAGATATTTCTTTTGTAAAACTACCATCTTGCAGCAGCAACTATGAAACAAGGCCTTGGTGAAAGTGGTGCTGCTGTTGCTTTGACACCTTGCCAACCACCTTCTGCATGCAAACAGCTACACCCCTCAATACATTGGTGCAGGTACCAGAAGCTGAACCTTAGGAGAGCTTTTTGCCTGTGACAGTTATCTGCTGTATCTGATATCTCAGCTCCATTGTTTACTGCTAGCTCAGCTATTTCTCTGCAGTCCTGCCATATGCTCTGCAGGTAACAGCCCAAGCCTTTGTGGTCTGACCATATCTTGGTTTGCCAGAAGCTCACTCTTCAGTATTCTCACTCGTATTGGTTTGAGATAAAGAGGTTTCTTTGATAATTCACTGGCCCGAGATTTTAAAGCCATGCAGGCCACGCAACATGTATATAGATGCCCATGGATTTCTGAAAATAATCTACTTGAATGGCAAATAAGTACTAAACACCAGTCAATTACTGTGTCCAAAAGCTTCCGAGTATTTTTATCAGCATCTACAGGCAAGGCATTGTTGTAGGGACTTCAGCCCTCCACCAGCACTGGGAAATGACAGACAGCCACTTACCTGTAAACCCCTAATAGTTAGATGTCAGTCCTCTAGCACCTATGTACCTCTACATTTTCAGTTCTAAGATCTCAGTTCTTTTGCCCATAATTATCGGGATAAAGATACCTCACAAAGGGTGATGATATCCTGCCTCACAAGGGATTACCATGGCAAGCCTGAATTTACATATTAAGAGAATAAAATGAATTATAGAGCATTGTATCTTAGTACCACACTTGGGACTTCTTGCTAAACTATTGATTTTCCAAGCAGTTATACAATTTCCTTAAGAACTGGATTAGAGATTCACATATAACAGGTAATCACTTTCACTTAACCCTGGTAATCACTTTCCCCTAAAACAACCACATTTACAGAATTGCTAGATCAGAAGTAGCCAGGAGGTACATGACTTTGCAATGTATCTTTTGAATTCAATCTTCTATATTTATACTATTTTTTTTTTTCACCAGTAATGATCTTAGATAAAACAGTATATGCTTGCTCACATATGTTACCTACACACTTCTGCATACCCAAATATGATACCATCATTTTCTGTGACAGTCTTGTAAATACTGTGATCCTGACTGTGTCAATTAAATTTTCTTCTTCAGTCTACCCAAGAATTTTTTGACATCTGTGTATAGGCCAATTTGCACCTAATGAACATCTGTTTAGAAGTCTTTGAGAGCATTTTATTAAATTCCCTGTACTCAGCTTCCTCAGAAAGAAGTCCACGCTAACCCTCAGGTCATACTTCTACCTCTCTGTGCCCAGACTCACAGACTGCTCTGTCACTAGTCCTGTGAGTTGAGGAAAACTGTTGAGGGAATAGAATGTTATTCACATGAGTAAAGGCACTACAGCCTGTCTCTTCAAAGACTACTCTTTCTCTTTAAGTCTGACTTGCACCTAACTAATGTGGTATTTATAATCATTAGAGCTTTGTAGTTTACTCCTGAGTCTTTTTACTACAATACTGAAGGGCACAGGGAGACTGAAAAAAAATCCAGCTAAAACATCAGTCAAATAAAGCTTTGCTTCTAAAAGACAAAAACTTGACAAATCTGACAGGCTAGTGCAAAAGGAGCATAGAAATCCCTACCAAAAATATGTGGGAGGGAACACATATTTAAAATAGGACCGCCTAATTCGGCTGCTAAATCAGTGTAAGGAGCTCTGTATTTCTGTGTGTGCGGGAGGGAGAGGGAGAGACAGAGGGAGGGAGAGAAAGAGAATGAGAGGGGAGCAGAGGGAGGGAGGGAGAGCAATGTGCCTTTCACAGAGCTGGGAGCTTGATGGGAATGTTTGATTAGCTCCTCTCTGAAAGAGAAAAGGTGTCCCAGCCTCCCTCTGCTGCCTGCCTCTCCTTCTGTAGAATAATGTTTGTTGGAGTTTGGGGTACAGAAAAGCTTGGAAAAAATAACACTTTCATACTGTTTGGAGAAAAGGAATAAAAAGTTTCACACCTCAAGCAAGGTAATTCTGATGTCATTTCTCTGCTATATTTATTTATGGGGGAGAGGAGGGGAGTTGCTTTTTTGCCTGTTGATAACAGTTAAATATTTTCACTGCTAATAAACTGTAGGGATGTAATTTTTTTTTGTTTAACATTCCAGCTGTGTGCATAGGATCAAGGACCTTAGAAGATTAAGACATAGATGTAGAATCAAACTGTACTTTAAGTTATATATACTTCATTATATATTTATAAAAGCGTTAAACCCGTATTGTTAAAGTGGACACAAATACTCAGTGCCTGAACAGCAAGGATTTAACTATTTGATAAAGAATGGTGTATATTAGTCACACCAACAGACATAACTATTCATGCTGTTCATATAGTGTGCAGTAGGTAATGCAACTTGTTCCATAGCTTTAAAACAGTTTTGGTTTCAAGACTTGTGTCTCTGTAATCATCAGGGAGAAGGTGTGTACTGTATGATTAGTTAGCACTACCTGACACCGTGGAACACTAATCCCCGAGATACAGAATGGAAAATGGTATTAATCCAGGGATATTTATTTATATGGTGTGAACTCCCTTGATAGACACAGATGTATTAAGAGTAGAGCAGCAAGGACGCTACGTATCCTTTTGTGCTGAATGCTTGTTTTGCTGGTGAGGCTCCAAAAAGGAATAGCATTGTCAAGCCTGCCACAGCCATTCAGCTCTCTGCAGAGAGATTAGAGTCTTGATAAGTCTCCTCAAATTGTGATTTCTCTGAGACTAGTACAAACATGAATCAAATGCCCCAAGCAAACTTTCAACCCTAGTTAGTATTTTGTTCCTAGAATTTATGTGAACTACATCACATCCAGAGCAAAAAAAAAGAACTGCAGATTACAGATGCAGATCCTCCTTGGAGCACACTCCTTTTCCTCTAACTGCTCCAAAATTTAACCGAAACACCAAACCAAGCAGTCACATACAGTGGAGAGGAAAACAAAAAAGGCATTTAGATGAATGACAGTCATGCTTGTAAAACTAATCATTTTCAAAGATGCAAAGAGAGCTTGAGTAAGAGTAACTGTGATATACATGCATATGACTTTTGGAATACTATATTTATATTAGTATCTTATTTTAAACACACTTATTTTGCTTGCATACTTGATCTAATCCTTTGTGTTGCTGGGGTATTCTCACTGGGATGACAGAATTCTATTCTATAAGACTTCCTTTTACTCAAGACATAAGAAATATAACAAAACCTTGCCAATATAACTTAATACTGCTTTGTGCTTACACCTGTAGTAGGAATGCTAAATTCTCAACTTACGCACTATATCTAAAACCCTTCTTCTCCTAGCAGTATCCTTACATAGTGATGGCTGGATTAACTGAGCAGTTTTACTAGCTAAACCAGATTTTCTCACACTTGGGATGCAAGAAAGATAACCCACGTGATTCTTTTTGTCTAATAAGAACAAGATCCCACCAAAGTCTTTCCTTTAGTGGAGACATTTACAAGGTGTTCCCTCTCCACCCAGCTGCATACTTACCCTCACAGAAGTAGTAGGAAACTAATTTTTTTACACTCCCTTTTGTCAGACTTGATTAATTGAAACATTTGTAAAGAGGAACTGACTGAGAAACAGTGTGAACACAGAGGCTGGGAGAATAGGTTAATGACTTCATATGAAACAACAGAATTATTTATTATTTCTGACCATTGCTTTTTAGAAAACAGTGCTAAAGATAAACCTGAAGTTTACATGACTGTAGCATCAAAGACTTAACTAGAGAATCTTTAACTTTTTCCCTTTTGCCTCTGAGCCACAAGAAAAAAGCTACAGATGAAAATACTGCCTAGTACCTTTACATGTACATGCTAACCCAAGGATCAGGACACGCGTGCTCAAGATTCCATTTTACCAAAAATCTCCTAAGTGGTGGTGGGTAACTCATTTAGTGCACCTGGCTGAAATGAGAAATAGAAGTGATAGCTCAGTTCACTATCTGCAGCTATGAGTGAATTCCTCTTCCAACATCTTGAGGCTAAACACCAAAAAATAAATGCTGTGGCACTCATGGACATAAACTCCCTGTACAGAGGGACTGCCCTGTGCAGGTGCTAGAGCAGCAAGGCATGTGTTGGTCCATTGCAATGTGGTGGGAATGCCCTGCCTTGTCTGAATGAATGGTGGAAAGCAGTAGCACAGGATTTCCTAACAGCACTGGGGCATATTCTGCCTCCCTGAAACTCTGAGCCCACCAGCACTACTCCAGTGTGCTGTAGCATCAGCTGAGGTTTAGACCTGCCATTCAGGGCTCAGAAAGTGGACACTGAGCAAAAAAAGGTGTCCTTCCTTCTGAACGCTCATTCATCCTATGGGTCTCATTAGACTGTATTAGAATGTAGAAACACAGAACAAAACAAAGATTAATTAAAACTTAACGTTCTGGGGGTTTGGTTGGTTGGATGTTTTATTTATTTTTTTTTAAGGAGAGAAAAATAAAAGTTATAGCATGTGTTGTATATAATGCCAGGAACGATGCAGCTACAGCAGCCAAAGGTCTGCCCTCCACAATTTTCTCCTGTAGAGAAGTTTTTAAGGCCAGAGTTAACGAGGGAAATAGGTGCTTAACACCTACTTAGAGCACTTCAATTCGTCCTTTGAACTTGCCGGGGCACAAGGAGCCCCCTTGTCCTTGAGCTGGCCTGGGGTGCCGGTGCTAGAGCTCAGCTGGGACCTGGGACAATGCGGCCCCTGTTCGGCCCGGCTGTGGCACAGAGACTATAATTATCTCCCTTCTAATGATCAGCCAGGCAAGATAACAGTTTTTGTGCTATGTTTAGAAAACAATGTCTTACTACAAATTGACGGTTCATTCGCCTGTAAAAGAGCCTCTCTAACAGCCCTGGAGCAGCTGCCATTCTGTTGCACCCCGATTCCTTTCTTTGCTGCACATTTCACACTTGGAAAACTTGGGTGAATGCTGCACAGGCCACACAGCCTCCTGCTGACGCGCAGGAGGCCCCGGGAGATGCAGAGTTTAGATTGTATCTCTATTAGTAGATTAAACTCTGACTGTCTGGCTCGCACCAGCATCACTCTTGTGAGCATTTTTAGCCCCTGAACTGAGGGAGCAGTGAGACTGCTGCCTTCTATTGACTCCTGATAAATACCCTGTGAAAATCAAGCTGCAAAATTTGGGATGTGAGGGAACTTGCTGCAGATAAAACAGGAGCATGTATTACTGATGAATTTTTATTCCAGTGCTGTGGCCCACAGACTAGTCAGAGATCTACTGAAAAGGATGCAGGCTCCTAAGGTACCTGTGGAGTAGCTATATGGGCCAGCCAGGATTGCAGTCCATGTGGATATATTTGACCCTTGCAAACACTGAGAGGTATCAGATGTGGGCAGTCCTATCAGCATTCACAAGCTAGCTACTTGAGTGTTTGCTCTGGGTTCTGTAAACATTTTGCACCAAACTCTGTGCTAGGGCAGGTAGTGGTGCCTGAGGTCTGCCCCCACACCTTCTGCCAGTGCCCTGCTAGCAAGAGAAGCAGAGCCAGCTCCCTCTTGCTGCAACCAGCTCACCTTCACCTGTCTTGCCATGTTCTCTGAACTGCCATCTCTACTTGCCTCTGCAGCAGGACCTGGCTGAGTTGCCTTGGGCTGCCTTTCCTATTCAGGCTCATTTTTCAGTACGAGTTCTGGAGAAAAACAGGAAGCATTGATTAGAAAAAAAATGTAAAACTTTCCAAGTGACTTGGAACCAAAAATATTTCTCATTTAAGTGTATTTTAATTAGGAAAAAAAAAAAAAAACTAAAACAAAAAACACACCATCTGCAGCTTATGCTTTCCCTTTTGAAGCAGAGCACCCAAATCTATAGCTCATAGAATGATAGAATTGCTTTTGGAAGAGACCTTTAAAATTATCAAGTCCAATTGTTAATCTTGCACTGCCAAGTCACCACTAAACCAGCACTGCACCCTCAGCATTGCACCTATACACCTTCTAAATACCTCCAGAGATAGTGACTCTACCATATCATAGGGCAGCCTGTTCCAGTGCTGTACAGCCCTTTCAGTGACAAAAAAATTCTAATACCCAACCTAAACCTTTTCTGATGCAACTTGAGGACATTTCCTCTTGTCCTATCACTTGTTACCTAGAAGAGACTGATACCCACCATGTTGTAATCTCTTCTCAGGTTGTTGTAGAGAGTGAGGTCTCTCCTGAACCTCCTTTTCTTCAGGCTAAACAACCCCAGTTATCTCTGCTGATGCTTGTAAGACGTGGTTTACACCCTTCAGCAGCTTTGTTGCTCTTCTTTGGACATGCATGTGTCAGTTATCATTAATGTGTCTCATTCTATACGACATTCCATAGACACAGATATAAAGAATACTTTCAAGATCAACTTGCATTTGCAAACTGTTTTCCAGACTGTCACCTTATAAAATAGCTTTGCAAATGTAACACATGTAACACAGCAGCCAGCAGATTCCCAGCTGGCTGCTAGTTTCATATGAAAAAGCCCACATAATTGCCAACTAACAGTTATACACATGCCAAAATTTTGGGAATCTTCTGAATTATTTTGTGTAGCTTCATGCCATCCTTCAGTGTCCCCACCAGGATGAGTTGGGGATTTCCATCACCTCAAGGCTTGTACATAAAACTGTGGAAATTTTTACCTCTCCAACTTGTTTACCAAGAAGTTTAGATGTGGTTGCCTCTGTGTCTCTCAGTCTTCCTGCCAGATTCCTTTAGGGATTCAAAAGTCTCCACTCTTCTTATTTTCCCCACATAGGCAGTTTACCCTTGAGTCCATAGAACGAGAGGGAGACATAGAGGAAAGCTGGCAGCAGCGCTGTGTATCCTGGCCCTGGTCATCTTCAGTTAGTCAGTTGTGAAAAGGTAACAGCACCATGACTCCAGGGGCTATTTTCATAGCTGCCAGCCAGCTGAGGACAGTGAGAGCCAATCCTGCTCACTTAAATAGAAGCCCACCTTTCTCACCTCTTTTGTCATGCATCTGCAGCACTCCAGCACTTTGTTCTCCAGGGCTTGGTGAAAGTTTTTGGACTTGAAGTATATGAGAAAACAAACAAACAAACAACCCCACCCTGCTTAGAAATAAAGCTAAATGGGCAGGACAGTAGTGTCCAGAGGAGGGAGGAAACAGGTTAGAGAAGTTTAGAGTACTTGCAATGGAACAGCTTGATACAAATAGGATTGTTTGGGTCAAATAAGAAGTAAGACAAGTTTTGTATTGGGGGTGATCTTTCTACCAAACCGCATCTCAAAATATGTGGTAGACTGCAACGTAAAGCCTCAGGCTTCCAGAGCCTACACCTTCTATTCTCAATGGTGAGATCTGCATATTGAAAGAAATACATAATTTAGTCAGTTAAATTTAAGTAGAAGCTCACATGGTAATCTCCTAAAGCCGAAGATCAGAACAAACTCTCTTACGTGACTTATGCAATATTGAGATCTGCTGGCTTTGTTTTGTTTCAAAACCAAAAGACCACAAATGACAAGTTCCTGCTCCCAGTCCTTGTGACAGTTTTCATTTCTGATCTTGGACTCTCTGGGAAAAAAAAAAAAAAGAAAAAAAAAAGAAAAAAGAAAAAAAGCCTGTGATTCATCTCTATGCCAAAACAGCAGGCTTTAAATGCTTCTAATATGCAAAATTAGCAAATCAGTGTTTGTCTGGTCCTGAGACACATTTCTGAACAATTTCTGGCTACACCTACACTGTCACAGCATCCAGGACTGGGCTCTGGTGCCACTTTCTCTGTCACTATGTTTTCTACCCCTTCACATCCTCTCCCAGACACTCAGATATTGAGTGATGCAGTGATGGAAGCATAGTCATCGCTCTTGTCAGCATGACCCATACACCGGACAGCCCACTCCTGCCACTTGCCAACGGCTGCCAACACACATGGCATAAGGCTGCACAGCTTGACCCATGCTATGTTAGGTCTCTCACCAGCACCTCCTCCAACAGCTTGTCTTCAGAAACCCAGCTCTGTCTGTAACAGACTCATTTATAATGCTGGCACCCATGCAAACCTATAGGTCACTTGCATTTCAAAAGGAGCATGGAGTTCTGAGATGTATTCTGCAATCATTTAAAAGAAGGAAATTGTGTTCACAGCTCTGCAGTTTTTAAATGGTTCCCCACAAAAGCCACTTCTGGTGAGAGACCTCAGGTTGAAGGGGTATGTTGGATTACAGGTGGGCTGCAGACCAGCAGCGAGCTGGGATACAAATTGAGCCAGCCTGTAGTTTGAAGTAGTAACCTGGGAGGCCAGCCTGCTTCAGTAACAATGCATCCTTACTTCAACCTTTCACCATGAGACCTTGAGGAGCAGGACTCACCTGCAACTCAGAAGGAGGAGACAAGATAGATTTCCAAATCCAAAGATCTCTCTGGAGACAACACCAGAGAAGCTCTGCCTAAAGTCTAGACTAGTGTAGACTAGTCTAGCCTAAAGACTAACCTTTGATGTTTTCTTTGAGGCATATGAGAAAGCACACGTCTAGTGAGTGGCTTTAGGAGCCAGCATGATATGAGTGCCATATCTATAGGAAATCTGGATGTTCATTTGCAGCTGGCTACTACAACAGCTCATGCATTTCTTCTGAGCATCCAGGTGGCACCTATATATCCCATTGCCTGGTCTCCATCTGCAGAACATGGATAGAGTGGCCATGCACAATGTCCTGGGATGTGGGGTTGGGCATTCTGCCTGTTAGCAGCTGACCCTGCAAGGAAACAAAAGATTTGGAGGTCCCAGCAAGGCAGCAGTAGGTTAGATGAAAAAGGGCCATAAGGCATTTTGGAGTTGTTTTCTGATTTACTTTTGGCAGCAACTTCCTTTATGGTACAAGTTGGCCTTTCCTAAAGTAAAAGTATCAGAGAGACATGTGAGAGAGCTGGAAGGAAAAGTTCTCAAGCAGGAATAATGCAGTTAGTCAGGAAGAACTAAAAAGTATGGATGAAAAGAATGAATTATATAAAGGGAACACATTAATCACTGTGAGGAGCATGAGGCTGTCAATTTTACAGAGAATTATAATCCCACATAGAAACTACTTTCTTAACTTTTTCACTGGTTTCTACCACAGAAACAAATTTCAGCTTAACTTTTCAAAATGCTTTCCACAACCTCCCCAGTGCTTCATCATTTGCTGAAGATATTTTGTGTAAGATGCTTCCTTGATCAAGTTATTACTAGATGTCGAAGGATTTCACCATTTACTGCCTTATTTCAAACTAGTGCCATATGCCAGGGTAGTTCCAAATGTTAAATTTAATTTGCATACTTTTGCATATTTTTCTGAATCCTTATCCAACCAGTTCATGGCTTTGGCATGAGGCATCAGCAGCCATACTGACTGCAGGAGTTGCTGCATTGATAAATCTTTTCTGTGTGATATTGTACAAATTGACTAGATGCTTAAGAATCAGTTTTACTTTTGACCTAGATATATAATTCACTTTCATAGTAAAGGGATTCATGTTGCTTTGACAGGCAGAGCATAAACATACTAAAGTTTCTCTAATTTTCTGCTTCTGAGTTTCTGTCAAACCCACCCCCTCCCCCACTGAAAAACAGTGTCAAGTTTTGTTTGAACATGCTACAGAAATTCCAAAACCCATCCCTAGGGAGATGTGAAGTTTTTTTCAATGCCTTTAACACAAATTCTTTACTTTTAGACCAAACGTCCCTTCAGGGGAATTCTGACACACTACAATAATTCTTAGTCTGCAGGCAGCACAAGAGCATGGTTAGCCAGTGCTCTTTTTATTGTGTATCCAACCTTAGAAGCCATGTATTGCACTTTTTAAAGTCACTTTGACTTGTGAAACCTGTATATTGGAAATAGAAAATGGTGAATTTTCTAAAAAGTGAAAAAATTGTGGCCACGAATCTCATATCACAAACCTAGCACAGCCTTCAGGCACTGCTGAATTGCAGGTACTTCGTTTTGCCCCTGATTTCCCAGGCAAAATGGCAGTGCTAGAGACTGATAGTACCTGGCTGGGGCTTGGCTGGTGTTAAGCAGGAGTAGTTCTCTGTAACAGTGAGCAAGCTGCAGTGCACAAGGGAGCATGGGCTCAAGCCTGGGAGTGACAGGGGCAGATACATGAGCAGACAAAAGCCTCGGTGGGGAGGGAGCTGTCTGGACAGGGATTCACAAGTTTGAGCTAACAGCGGTTCCCAATGAGCTATAGAAGCTACTCATCAAAAGTAAAAGAAAATAAAATGAAAAACAAAACCCACAACCACCATAATATATTAACAGAAACCAGGAAAGCACTGTGTAATGAACCTCACAGGTAGTCCACATTACATTTTCTTTGTGAGCGTGTGACATATTCTAAATGCATCCCTTCCTTTGCTGGAAGGGGTAGATCAGACCAGCATAATTGATAGTTATCTTGCTGAAACAGATGAAAACTATAATCATTGCAGTTTTATTTAGGCTCTGAGAAAGGTCTGGCAAGTTAAATCACACTGCAGTCTTATATAAATTACCTCCTGAAAGAGCTCTGTGGAAAGTAGAGAAATCATTCATCACTGTTACTTCAACCATATGTTGGTTTAATTTCAGGGCATTGCATGAACACAAAATAAGTAGCACAGGGCCGCTTGGGTGTTTATATTTGTCTCTAAACTGCTGGGTATAGCATGTCTTCATTATACCTACCCAAACTGAGCTATTTTGGACTAAATTCTTCTTGCAAATATACATATAAAAAAATTCTTAAATCAGTTCTGGAAAAAAGGTCTCCTTTGCCCAGAGTGCAATTTAGGTAAAATTTAGACCTCTGAATCCACCCATACCTCCCTTCAGTGACTTGAGGGGGACTTAAAATCACAGAATCATAGAATTGTCAGGGCTGGGAGGGACATCAAGGATCATCAAGTTCCAACCCCCGCTGCCATGGGCAGGGACACCTCACACTAGAGCAGGTTGCTCAGAGCCACGTTCAGTCTTGCCTTAAAAACCTCCAGGGATGGGGCTTCTACCACCTCCCTGGGCAACCTGTTCCAGTGTCTCCCCACCCTCATCGTGAAGAACTTCTTCCTAACACCCAATCTGAATCTACCCATTTCTATTTTTGTTCCACCCCCCTAGTCCTATCATTACCTGACACCCTAAAAAGTCCCTCACTCAGCTTTCTTGAAGGCCCCCTTAAGATACTGGAAGGCCACAATAAGCTCTCCTTGACACCGTCTCTCCTCCACACTGAATAGCCCCAACTCTCTCAGTCTGTCCGCATAGGAGAGGTGCTCCAGCCCTCTAATCATCCTCATGGCTCTTCCCTGGACACATTCCAGCACATCCATATCTTTCCTGTAATAGGGGCTCCAGAACTGGACACAGTATTCCAGATGGGGTCTCACCAGGATGGAGCAGAGGGGAAGAATCACCTCTCTTGACCTGCTGGCCACATTTCTCTTGATGCACTCCAAGATGTGATTTGTTTTCTGGGCTGCAAGTGCACACTGGTGGCTCATGTTGAGCTTCTCATCCACCAGCACCCCAAAGCCCTTTTCTTCACGGCTGCTCTCAAGCCATTTGCCAGCCAGCCTGTATTGGTGCTTGGAATTGCCCTGACCCAAATGTAGGACCTTGACAGACACCACACAAGATGCACTGGCTGCCAGCAATACCCCAAACCCTTTTCTGAGACCTGACAAGGCAGAGCAGGAACCATCTAAAACATGAAACGGCAGCCACGACAAATAAAGCTTTAACAATAAGAAACAAGTGGTGATAACCCTTAACTCAGGGATACATGTATCAGATATATCCATGGCTTCAGACAGTCTGAATTCATGTTTTCATCACCAAAGAAGTCCTCCATCATCAGATTCCAGGGCACAAAAGATTGGGATACCCTCCATTCTTTGTGATGAAGCAGGATCCCTGTGCAACTAAGAATGCCAAACAGGGAGTCAGAAAGAAAGCAAGTGAGAAGAAGCCTGACTTGTTCCTTGCCTAGGAGAAGAGCAGAGCCAGAATCTCTGGCTGAGCTGCTGAAAGGAGCATGCAATTCACAATAGCTCAGTGCTGCATAAAATGTAGAGTGAGTCTGGGTAAAAAGAAGATCCCAGGACCCTACATGCTCCTCAACATCTCCATGTCCAAACCATAAGCTGCAGCAAGGCTCTGAGGGTGTCTTCACAATTCTTAGGATCACAAACATGGTGGTCTAGTTTCAGTAGAGAGGGGAAAACGTACCCTGGCAACCTCAATACCCTTGGGAATAGGACCCATGCTCTCAGTCACTTTGTCTGCAAGAGGTGATTTATCTGCTCTCTCTAGGATCCTTTTGAACTCTTGGGGCTTCCCCAAGAAGAGGTTATATTCTCTGACAACCTCTGAGTGAACAACACTTTGTGTTGGTAGAGAGGGTCTTTCAGGCCACATGGAGAAACTTTCCATGGCTTGTGTCATAGGTTGAGTTGAATCTGCTGATGTGTATTCAATACCATGCTGCCATCATGCCAGCTTCAAAATGAAAGTGCTGGCTGGAGCAAAGTGTTAGGGGGCTTGAAGATCAGATTGTAACATGAGAGGCTTCCTGTTACTGTTGCTGCTTCCAGTTTCTGGTTTTTTCCAGTTTGTTTTTTTTTTTTCTTTTGGTCTTTTTGTCTGGGCTGGCTGCAGGGCAGGGGTGAGTGAGTCACTGGCTTCTGCACTTTCCTGCAAAGAGGCTAAGGTAATTGTGCATCTTATCATCTCATTAAATTCTTTAATTCAACCCAGAGGTATTTTCTGTGTTATTTTCCCTCTCGCCTTGGGGGGTGGTGGAGAGTGGAGCCTTGTGAGAGTGGGCTGTTAGCCCTGAACAGTTTGAAGCTCACAGAGATGCTCTTAAGGCAGAAGTTGTCCCCAGGCTCAGAAACTTGTTTAGCAGTGGTTTGGTTGTTCTTTCTGTTAAACACAACTGCCTATTTTGTGATGTCTGATACTTACTACAGCTGCTCCACCACAAAGGAAAGACCTGCAATCATAAATGTCTGACTTTCCTTGTCAGCTCATTTTGAGGTCCTGGATAATCATGCAGAGTGCATCGTGGTGCTTTGAAGCTCAGCACCATCTCCAGGAAGAATTTTTGGGTTCCACCTGCCTCTGGCTGTTGTGGTCAAGTTGTGGGGATTGCAACCACAGCAGAGGCTCCTCTGAAAGGTGAAGGTTGAAGAAAGCACCTGGTGCAGGAAACCTTACGTTTCTTATTAATACTTCCTACAACCAATGTGAACAATTAATTTAACTTCTTCTCTTTGATATGACAAAATATTTCATGTTCTATCTTTGCAGATGGTAATAGTACAGATATAGCTTTCTCTTTCTTCAGTTATAGCCAGCCTCTTGCAATTTCCTTCACATATGAAAGAAAACAGGTGAGCATTCTCTTTACTTTTTCACATGCATGTATTCTATTGCAAACCACCCAATTAATGATGTCCAGCATCCTGTGCAAACAAGCTCATCTTTGTGGAACAGCACCTTGGATCTTACCTTTGGTGTCCTGGCCTGGGATACCCTACAGGGCAATCTAAGGCTCAGAAATAAAATGTAGTTATCAGCTCTGCTTCTCTGGCTCAGCAGAACTCATCACCTGCCTTCTTAAGATAAAGAGCCATTTGGGTTTTCTTTCTTTTTCATGTACAGACTTTCAGAGCAACACAGTACACTGACAATATGTCATTCCTTCCCTCTGACAAGAAAAGGGGTGAAGCTTAATTGTGTGTGACACGTGTTAATCATGTGTACCATTATTGTGCACCAGAAGGAACTGTTACATGGGGGCAGAGTATGAGCATCAAGCAAAGAAAGGGTTAAACACTCTTTTAAAAAGAGGCAGACAAAAACAAACAAACAAATCCAAAATGTGCTGTGGAAGAAGATTATCAGCTCTTGCTTGTCCAAACCAGTTTACTCACACCTACACCAAACCCACCTGATTTTCCCATAAAGGACACATGTGCCTAGAGATCATATTAACGGCACTCTATTTGCTCAGATAGGTTTCAAATAAAGTCCACTTATTTTTTATTATGTCAGTGCTGCTGCAATATTACAATCCCTTGAGAAGGGAAACAACAGCACACACTGCTGTGGTACAAAGAGAGTACACAAATTAATTTTTGCAGCACAATAGATTACAGGAAATAAACTGCTTACTCCTTCAGAGGCAAAGCATGTGGCTCCAGCAAAGAATTTCAGCTTACATGTGGAACAGACAGCAGTGCCTGACACCAAAAAAAATCAAAGACTTAAAACCTACACTTCCATCAGAAAATATTGTAGTTTACAGTGACAATTTGTATGGATTTAAACCATCTGTTTGTTTGTAGCATGTAGCAGCTTTCTCAGATCTTTGTAAAAGTCAAGCTGCACATAAAAGGTCAGCACAAAAAAATCTTACTTTATATGCAGAAAAAATAGTTTGCTACTACTATCACTTCTTAACAGTCAAGCTTTTTCAAGTGTTTGTGATAGAGGGAAAAGTAAACAAAACTGTTTTAAAACATAGGTTTGATTTTAAAAGGTAAAATAGGATCTGTGCCAGGAAACATTGAAAGAGATTCTTCTCACTGCATTTGTACTGACTTTACTGGGGTTTAAGCACATGTTAATGCAATGCATGTGCTTTATTCCTTTGCTGGCATAAGGGTAGCTTCTGCTATGGCAGTCTAAAGGATACGGATTTAAAAATATACTTGATAAACCCACCATACAGTTTAAGAGATTTGATATTGAATGGTCACTAGTTACCAGTACTGACTGAGACTGCATAATACTTCATGGAACCTGGTGAGGATAAATCTCAGCAAAATTTATGATCCAAACCAACCCAAAGCACAAACTTCTGGGTTTGTTTAAATAGAATCTATTCATTGGACAGAAGTAATGTTTAATAGCAAATTTCATCCTTGATCTACAGATTAGAGCCCTACTTTCTTTTTCCTTCACAGAGGAATAAAAGACTTCCAGTCTTTTATTCCAGGCAGTTGCTCCCTTTACCAGTTTGAAGTAGCTGATGCCATGCTAGTGCACAGCACAGGAGATCTCATACATCTTAAATCAGGTGACTCCCTAGGCCCCAGATACAATGACTGCGCACAGACTTCCCACAATAGAAAGCCTGGAGCCTCTAATCTAGACACTTAATGATTGAAAGAGGGAAAACCCAGGCTCACTGAAGGCAAGCCTGTGACATTTGTGAGGCAGTGTACCAGCTTCACTGTTATCCCATAGGCTGTAGGGGATGTGGATTATGTGATACCCACAATCGTAGCAGATGCTCCTCTACTAAGTCTCTGAAGTGTCTGTATACCAACACAAGAAGCATGGGAAATAAGCAGGATGAACTAGAAATCTGGGTGCAGTCACAGGGCTATGATCTCATTGCAATTACAGAGACATGGTGGGACAGCTTGCACAGCTGGAATGTGGTTATGGACAACTAAGTACTTTTCAGGAAGGACAGATTGACAAGGCAAGGTGGTGGAGTTCCTCCCTATATGAGTAAGCAACTAGAGTGCATTAAACTTAACCCAGAGGGAGATGATAAAACCATTGAAAGCTTTTGGGTAAGAGTGAAGGGCAAAACAAACATGGGTGATATGGTTGTGGGTGTTTACTACAGACCACCAATCCAGAAAGAAGCTGTTGGTGAGGCCTTCTACAGGCAGCTGGAAGTGGCCTCAAGATCAAGTACCCTGCTCATGGGTGACTTCAATCACTCTGATATTAGTTGAAAAGATCACACAGCCAAGCACAAACAGTACAAAAGGTTCCTGCAGTGTATTCATGACAACTTTCTCCTGCAAGTAGTTGAAGACTAATGAGGAGAAGTGCAATACTGGACCTGGTATTAACAAGCAAAGAAGGACTGGTTGTAGATAGTAAGTTGCAGGTGATCTTGTCTGTAGTGATCACAACATGCTAGAGTTTAATATCACTAGGCAAAGAAGCAGGGTGATAAGTAACATTTCAACCCTGGACTTTAAGAGGGCTAACTTTGCCCTCTTCAAAACTCTACTTTGAAGTAGCCAGTGGGCTAGGGTCTAGAAGGAAGGGGGCCCCAAGAGAGCTGGTTAATATTCAAACATTACCTCCTTCAAGCTCAAGAAAAATGTATTCCCTTGGGAAGAAAAAAAAAAAATCAAGTAAGGGAGGCAGGAGACCTGCATGGATAAACAGGGAGCACTTGGAGGTTTACAAAATGTGTAAAAAAGGTCTGGGCAATTGGAAGGAATATAGAAACACTGCCAGAGAATGTAGAGATGTGACAAGAAAGGTCAAGGCCCTCTTGGAACTAAGACTTGCCAGGGAGGTGAAAGAAAACAAGAAAAGCTTTTTCAAATACATCAGTGACAAAAGGAAGGGAAAAGGAGGGTTCACTAGTGAATTATATGAGAGATATGGTAACAGAAGATGCAGAGATGGCAGCGTTGCTGAATGCCTTCTTTGCCTCAGTCTTTACTCCTAAGACTGGCCCTCAAGAACCTCAGTCTCTGGAAACAAGGGAGCAGAACTGAAGGGAGGAGGACACTCCACTGGTCAGTCAGGACTGGGTTAGAGATCACTTGTACCAACTGAAAACACACAAATCCGTGGGCCCTGATGGCATGCATCCATGAGTGCTAAGAGAGCTGGCTGATGCTACTGCTGAGCCTCTCTCCATCACTGTTGAAAAGTCATGGAGAACAGGAGAGGTGCCTGATGACTGGAAGGAAGCAAATGTCACTCCAGTACTCACAAAGGGCAAGAAAGAAGACCCAGGCCACTACAGACCAGTCAACCTCACCTCCATCCCTGGAGAGATGATGGAGCAGCTCATTCTGAAGATTGTCTCTAACCACATGGAAGGAAAGAGAGTTATCAGGAGTAGCCAACATGGATTTACCAAGGGGAGGTCTTGCTTGGCTAATCTGATAGCCTTCTATGAAATTATGACCAAAGGCGTAGATGAGGGAGGAGCAGTGGATGTCACATACCTTGACATCAGTAAGGCTTTTGATACTGTCTCCCATAACACCCTCATAGAAAAGCTCAGGAAATGGGACATAGACGGTCAGTCTGTGAGGTGGATTGAAAACTGGCTCAAAACCACAGTTCAGAGGGTTGTGATCAGTGGCACAGAATCAACTTGTAGGCCTGTAGCCAGTGGTGTTCCCCAGGGATCAGTACTGCCTCCACTTTTGCTCAGTATCTTTATCAACCACC
Source organism: Melanerpes formicivorus (assembly GCF_026170545.1). NCBI lineage: Eukaryota > Metazoa > Chordata > Aves > Piciformes > Picidae > Melanerpes > Melanerpes formicivorus. The sequence goes on from NW_027142354.1 coordinate 36,179,990, forward strand.
TGGATGAAGGGATTGAGAGTACCCTCAGCAAGTTTGCTGATGATACAAAACAGAGGGGATGACCGACACCCTGTCAGGCTGTGCTACCATCCAACATGATCTGGACAGGCTGGAGAGCTGGGTGAAACCAAACCTCTTGAAGTTCACTAAGGACAAGTGCAGGGTCCTGCATCTGGGGAGGAATAACAGCAGGCACCAGGACAGGTTAGGTGTTGCCTTGCTGGAAAGACCTTGGAGTCCTAGTGGACAGCAAGTTCTCCATGACAGCAATATGCCCTTGTAGCCAAGAGACCCAATGGTATCCTGAGGTGCTTGAGGAAAAGTGTGTCCCCACAGCTCTAGGCAGGCTCTTCTCCCCCTCTACTCTGCCCTGGTGAGACCATTCCTGGAATACTGTGTCCAGTTTTGGGCTCCCCAGATCAAGAGAGAAAGGGATCTGCTGGAGAGAGTCTGGCAGAGAGCCATGAGGATGATCAGGGGACTTGAGCATCTCCCCTATGAAGAGAGACTGAGACACCTGGGGCTGTTTAGTCTTGAGAAGACAGAGGGGATCTGATTAATGTCTATAAATATCTGAGGGTGGGTGTCAAGTGGAGGGGGGCAAGCTCTTTTCAGTGGTATGCAGTAATAAAACACAAAACAATGGATATAAACTTGAACATAGAAGGTTTCATCTCAACATGAGGAACAGGCTGTCCAGAGAGGTTGTGAAGCCTCCTTCTATGGAGACTTTCAAAACCTGTCTGGGTGTGTTCCTGTGTGGACTACCCTAGGTGATACTGATTTTGGCAGGGGAATTGGACTCAGCAAACTCTGGAGGTCCCTTCCAACCTCTAACATTCTGGGACATTGTGATTCTGTAAATATTCTTGCACTTACCTGCATGTGACATCCCAAGGTCTGAAGGCCAGGAATACCCTTGAGAGTGTTGCCACCAGAGCTGTGTCACAGGATGTCCTGTAATTTTCCTGCCATGCCATGTCCAAGTAGCCAGAGACCTGGTTAGAAAAGCTAAAGTTCAGTTACAATTTTGAGAATGCTCATATTAAGATGCCTTTTCCAAAGCCTAAGTCAGTGCCTGCGCAGTATTTAATGGTGTGTGATGGGTCTACAAATGACTTGCAACTCTTATTCTGCCTCTTCTTTTTCTGGGATTGGCCTGAAGTGAGACCTCATTGCAGGGGGGGCTATTTTTTATACTTCTTGTGTGGTGATGGGTTAAGACATTGTAATGGGTTGGGGCAAACCCCCTCCCCACCACGGGCAGAAACAATGACTCAGACAAAGGGATTGCAAAAGTGATGGAAAGTTTAAATAGCAAAACAATTCAAAAACAAACACCAATGAAAGCTTTACAGAGAACCACAAGCACCGTGACAAAGAGAGAGATCCCAGAACATACCCAAGAACATCCCACCCCCACCTGGGGGTACACCCAACCCCTCCCCAGGGCTCTTTCCTCCCTCCCAACCCAGCCTTGGGCCTGGGCAGGCCCAAGGGAGGTGGCTCACGCCATTTTACCTAGGCTGCAGCTGGGGATGAAAGAGGAAGTGGAGACCCCGCATGGGCATTTTATAGGGGATCAGGGCATTGTGGGATTGAATACCTGCCTGTGACCACCCCCTGGGCTGGGCCCACCCGTAGGGACCTCCCAGGTGTGTTCTGTGCAGTGGCATCCGGGCCAGCACCCAGCCTAAACCACCACAGACATATAAATGAAAAGCATGTAAGCTAAGTTCCTCTGAACTCTCATCTACAGCTTGTTATTATCTCCCTCAGCAATTTCATAGTGGAAATACACTGCAGTAAATGCTTAAAATGGAGTTTTCCTCCAGGAGATGGACAGGGTTTTTTTTTAGTGAAAACTAACAGTGACAATAGAGTATTACCACATGACTGGTCTTGCTGCTATGGTTTCTACAGTCTGGGATCACCCTAACTGCACTGCTCATTTGCAGGAACACACAGTCACTGTGTTGTGCCACTTTCTACACTCCCAAGATTCAGTTTGATTGCTTTCAGCTTTAGTAGTTTAGCAGGAGGACTGTTTTAGAGACATCCTTGAGGAAAGACACTACTATTAGGAAGTGATGCTGCTAGTATGTCCTGGCATTTGAAGTTCTCTAACCATAGCACAGAAGCAAAAATCAGAGGTGCAGATAGTCCATGATTACACAGGCCTAGAACTGGCTGAACTCAGTTTAGTCTAGCATAGCATTTTAGTTATCCTCACAGCAAAAGCATGTGGCTTGCTTGGGGAGGGGAAAGCAAAATAAATAAAAAAAATGTGGAAATATTGCACATGAAGACAGATTGCAGATTTTGTTTCTCTATCTCCTCTAGCTGCCTTGTCAGTCTGAATTTCCTTCTGGGGCAGCCAAAGGCCTGGTTCTCAGTATGCTAATTACTGTGTGAAGTCTGCCAGTCCCACTTTTCTAGGAGGCAGATATCATGCTTTTCCTGATCACTTGCAAATTTAACATTCCACATATGTTCTTCCTTGATAGCAGTCTAGTTTTAATTTTACTGTACACTTTTCCATTTGTGGGCATGTAATTACTTTCTTTGAAAACTTGAGCTTTTCCTGTACAACAAAAATATTTTTGCTGTGGTATTTTTCAGGCATCTTGCAGTATTTTAATAACTGAGATTAATTATGAGTGCCCAAGCAAGGTTTCCCTCAACAATTACAAACAACTGCAAAAGCAGCATGGGAGGTGAGGTTCAGGAGGAGCTGAGACAGGTTATCTCTGATGAGTTTGTGTTCTTGTAGCCTGGCCAAGAGCTTCAGCAATAGCAGGGATCAGGAGCCAGAGAAAAACACCTTGTGCAGATGTTCTGACAGAGACCTCTTAATCTCAGGTTCTTGTGTACATGCATACGCACATATCCTTGGTAAAGAAGGATATGGCACATTGGCCACAGCAACCCCATGCAGTGCTACAGGCTGGGGTCAGAGTGACTGGAGAGCAGCCAGGCAGAGAGGGACTTGGGGGTATTGGTGAATGGTAGGCTGAACATGAGCCTGCAGTGTGCTCAGGCAGCCAAGAGGGCCAACAGCATCCTGGCCTGCATCAGGAACAGTGTGGCCAGCAGGAGCAGTGAGGTCATTCTGCCCCTGTACACTGCACTGGCTAGGCCACACCTTGAGTCCTGTGTCCAGTTCTGGGCCCCTCAGTTTACGAAGGATGTTGACTTGCTGGAACGTGCTCAGAGAAGGGCAACAAAGTTGGTGTGGGGTTTGGAGCACAAGCCCTATGAGGAGAGGCTGAGGGACCTGGGTTGCTTGGCCTGGAGAAGAGGAGACTCAGGGAAGACCTTATTGCTCTCTACAACTACCTGAAGGGAGGTTGTAGACAGGTGGGGGTTGGTCTCTTCTCCCAGGCAACCAGCACCAGAACAAGAGGACACAGTCTCAAGCTGCGCCAGGGGAGGTTTAGGCTGGAGGTTAGGAAGAAGTTCTACACAGAGAGAGTGATTACCCATTGGAACAGGCTGCCAAGGGAGGTGGTGGAGTCACCATCACTGGAGGTGCTCAGAAGGATACTCGATAGGGTGCTTGGCTGCATGGTTTAGTTGATTAGGTGGGTTGGATAATAGGTTGGACGTGATGATCTTGAAGGTGTCTTCCAACCTGGTTTATTCTATTCTAAATCAGTAATTTGGCTCAAAAGCAATGGCATGATTGCAGGATACATTACACAACATCTTTCAGGATTGAACAGACTTCTATTCACTCCTTTATGATATTACACCTTTGACATGCAGACATTACAGTTCTGTAATTTCATCTTTAAAAAGTAGTGAATGAATTTTAATATCTGTCATAGCTGTCAGAGTATGTCCACACTCATCATGCCCTTTCCTGCCACTGGCTTCAGAAATAAGTATGTATAATGAAGTCTTGGCTTTACCTGAAGCAAAAGGCAGAAGTAAAAAATTGATCCATGGGTGTGCCACAGCCCAAATGCTATCTCCTCTGGGAACATTTGTTGCTCTGCAAAAGAGGAGAAGATGCAGCATGTGAGGACTGTGAAAGGTTGAAGAGTGCACATTCCCTCTCCCACTGCTTTCCAGTGTCACCTGTGATACATCTGAATGCAGCCTGATGTGCTCTCCTTTTCATTTTCAGCACTCCTTTAGTGACACATCCAGATTTTGCTTTACTCACTATGAAGGCCACAGTCATTGCAACCTTCTTTGGTAAGTACAGTAGCTGTGCTGCAACTAGTTGTTCGTGTGTTTGCACTCTCCTGTCCTGGCTGACCAGTGGCTGCTGCCTTCTTCTCTTCCCTTTGGACTTCATGGCTGATGAAGCTCTCAGTGGGAGGTAAAGTAAGCCTTGGCACAGCTTTTCAGAAATGGGCTTCCAAAACTTTTTGGCTTTGGCGTTGAACCAGTATAAATTAATTGCCAAGATCTCTACGTATATGAATGACTGCATGCAGTCCAAATCAGATGGCACAATGGGGCCTGGAAAATGTCTGTAATGTAAAGATTCCCTTGAAAGAAAAATCACCTGTTTCTTATGTGGGAGCATCCCTTCCCATTTGTAATGTGTGTCCTTGCTTTTCTACATGAACAAGGAGGTTCTAAAGGAAAATGGCTATAAATGTGAGTCTGGCAGCCAGACAGGATCTTGCCTTTTTGGAACATTATAGAGGGTTCATCTAACATTAACACTCTGCTTGATCAAGGATGATTTCTTAGTGTACTTTACTGATATGTCTCCCTTTGAGGGGGATCCAGCTGCCACAAAGTCTAATGGCGCTCTAGGTCTTTAATTGTGATATTCCCAAGCTATGTTCCCCCGAGCTGAGTTCCTCAGATCTGGCAGAATAACCCTTCCTAATTCAAATTCATCGCTATCTATACAGTTCTTTTGTCTTTACTAAAGACCAAAGTACTTTCTCCACATTAAATTATGCCCTGACATTCCATGTAGTTGGGACTTTGTATTTTGCTGTCCACTGTTTTGCTGCTTTTAATTCTAACTACAGTTTAGCCTTACTTACACAACTTTGGCACTGACAAAAGACCATGGGACTGCATCTATACACTGTCACTGCTTTTGAGTAAGTTCTAGGAGTGATTAATTCTGCAGACTCTCTGTAGTCAGTCTGGAGGGAGAAGAGCATAAAAGAAGTAAGACTGTTGATGCATATTCTATTAAGATTAATTCAACAAACAGTGTGAGGATAAGCCAACACATCACTGAGAGTTTCACTTCCTTCTGAAAATGCAGAGATAGAAAAACAAATAGGAAAGTCAAGATATTTGTAATGAATTTCTATATTATAATACTTATAAGCACAGAGAAAGAAATGTTTTTGTATGTCATGCACTTAGCAAGTAAACCAAACACGGTAAGCTGCATATATATATTATGATGTTTGTTTTAATACAACAGTGTATGTTTCTTTTACTATTACACTTTTCAAATCATAATTCTGCCTATTGAAGAAAATCAGTGCCCTTGCTGGGACAGGATACTGGGACATGCTGTATTAGAACCTCATATTGTCCATAATTCTGCCCAGCATCCCACACCTGCTACCACAAGCGAGTGAAATGCTACAACACATGATGACAGAATAACCTCCCCAATGGCTTATTAAGAGGGATCTTTCTCTCCCTACCTTCCCAGTTAGTTTATGTACAGAGCAAGTTTTTTTCACTGACATCTCTATCACACCAATTACAAAGAGTTTTCATGGTTTGTAGAAATACTGAGGCTTTTTGTGGCTTTCTGGACCTCATGGATTCCATAGAAGCTTTTGACAGTGAGTTCCACAGATGAATGTGTGAGCTGAACTGATTTTTAATCCCCTTCAAAAAACCTGCCACACAGTAGACATATCTTGACTGCAAAATTAACCTACAAGTAGAAACCTATCTGTGACTGAGAATACTCCCAGTTTGTTTTATTTCAAGCCATTGATTCAGATTTGGGAAATCTCATGCAGAGGATTTTGCAATAACTGATGTTGACAGTGCCCCTTTTTCCTGATGCTATGTTTTCTTTGCTTTAGGTCTGTTTCTTATATGTACTTATGCAGCTAAAGAAGTCACGAAGAAGACAAAAAAGGCTAAGCTATGTAAGTGATCCCCGTAGTATTCTTAGCTGTTTTACAGCAAGTATATCTGATGTGTTAAAAAAATAAAAATGTGCAAAATGAGTTTATATTCTGGTAACTCCTCACAATTGTCTGCAGAGTCAATGGCAGCACATGTTAACTAACACGCTCTTTTCTTGAAATCAAACCACCAAGTAAAGGGTGTGCTACTGAACATGTGTAAAGGGGAAACTGGGTGCTTCACCACTAAGTATGTCTTCATAGGTCATTAGGCAGCACATAAGGTTGTAAGCAAGCACTATGGTTTTCACAGAGACTAGACTAGAATAATATAATTAACCAGGTCAGAAAAGACCTTTGAGATGATCATGTCCAACCTATCATCCAACACTATCTCATCAACTAAACCATGGCACCAAGCACCCCATCCAGTCTCTTCCTAAACACCTCCAGTGATGGTGACTCCACCATCTCCCTGGGCAGCACATTCCAATGACAAATCACTCTTTCTGTGAAGAATTTTTTCCTAACCTCCAGCCTAAACCTCCCCTGGTGCAGCTTGAGACTGTGTCCTCTTGTTCTGGTGCTGGTTGCCTGGGAGAAGAGATCAGCTCCCACCTGGCTACAACCTCCTTTCAGGCAGTTGTAGAGAGCAATAAGGTCTCCCCTGAGCCTCCTCTTCTCTAGGCTAAATATGTGAGATGAACCTATTGCAACCCAAAGCACATGCAGCTGATTAGTTGGAGACAAGTGGTGCACTCCTTCTGCACTAGCTTGTGTGTGTAACTTTCAGCTATAACTTTGCTGCTGTAAGAGCATTTTTGTGCACAGATTATTTTGCTCATTTAGTTGACAAACAAGCCTACTGCAAGGTTGTGAATCCACATTTAAACTTTTGTTCAAAGGAAATTGTACCAAGCAAATAGTTTTTAAAATTAAGACATGATAATCGGTTGTGGCTCCAGGCTGGTGTTACAGACAGCATGGAGCTACATGAGCACAGCAGGAGGCTTGGGAAGCATCCTGCCTCATCTGTGCACAGCCCTTCCCAGTTGTGACTGACAGCCACCTCTTCCCCTCCTGACATGTTAACCACAGCCTGGGTGGCTATGTTTCTTTCTATCTCCAGGAAAGTGTCATTGCCTCCACAGAAGCAAACACTGAAGGTCAGATACATAATCAGACTTCTTTATGCCATCCCTGGTTACAGTCACATCCCTTAGTATAGGGATTATTATGTGTTATATTGTAGAAACAAAATGTACAGACATGTCTTGTATCACAAACCCATTGATACAAAAGCATAAGAGAAGGGCATCCCTGTCACTCAGTTACTCATCATTTCATGACAAAATCACTCAGCTAGGAAAATATTCAGTCTGATCTTACCAAGATCTTGCACTCACAGATGTACCCCAGATCGATTGTGACGTCAAGGCGGGGAAGATAATCAATCCAGAATTCATTGCAAAATGCCCTCCTGGATGTCAAGATGTAAAATACCGTGTTTATGGCACAGACATTTATGCTTCATTTTCTAGTGTATGCAATGCTGCAATTCACAGGTGAGTGAGTTTAAATAAGCAAGGTACTCAGACTAAACTATCACTTCTATGTAGAGAGCTCCTGCCTTTTCAAACCCTTTAAAGTTCTTACTGCCTTGTAGACTTGATTGCAGGCTGCTGTTCTAGTGGGAAACCAGCAATAAAGACCATATTTGATGCAATAAAGACAATGCAATTTAAATCAGGTGTGTTTGAAGACATTTCTCAACCTTTGGAGAAGTGCCTTGAGATTTGCAGATCTCTCGTACATGCATAGCAAATTACTATTTGTACTGTTATTATTCAAACAGAAGATAAGGGTCAAGCTGCTGCTACTAATAAGCATCAGAAAGAAACCAGTCATATCACCAGTGATTAATACAAATAATTCCAGTACTTCTGGGATTGTTTTTGGTTCACCATATTTGAATTGAATCACACCATAATTGCAGGAAGGATGCAGAAGCAAGATGCATTCGTGTGAAAACACAGTAAAAACTTGTAACCCTGATGGACAAAGTGACTTCATTTGGTATTATTCAATCTATTGCAGTGCTTCCAGTTGCGTGAAATTGCTGAGCTCTTGAACAAAGCTGAATAGTTAAGGCTTCAGGACTTTTTACCTTTATAAGCTACACTGCGCAGCGCAGAGGCCAAGGTGCCTGCGTGTGTAGGGCTGCCACCTCCTGGCTGCAGCTTTGTCTGTTAAGTCCCTTGCTGGGAAGATGACTGCTAGCATGGCTTTCAAACGAGAAATACTTCCTTCAGATTCTAGTGCATGCACAGTGGAATACTCTGCACAATGGCAGAGCTTGTTGCAAAGGGAAGCTACAAAATACTGGCAGCGTCTGCAATTTCCCTTGTAGTTCCAATGCTGGTTGCCTGTGTTGTTGCAGTGAAGGTTTCCCTTTTTCTCACTTGCCAGCTGGGGTTGACTTTGTTAGCTTCTATGTTTCCTTTCCTCACAGTTACGTTACCAGCAGATTCTTGCAGTCATCAGAGGAAACTGGAGCTCTGACACATTCTTCTACATTGTTTCCTGCCCTTTACTTATTTTCCTGCAGTGTGATTACTGCCAGTCCTACCATGACACTCGAGTGGCAGTTGCTTCCTGGCTTGCCTGCCTTCTTAATGATGCCACAGCAGGTTACACGTACAGAAGGTTTTCTGTTTGTTTTTAGATAAATGTTATGTCATGTGTCATGTGTCAAACAACATTTAATGTGCAACACACATGGATCTCACCAGATTTTCTAACAGCTTTCATCAGTATTGCGTTCAGTTTGCTCCAGGCTTAGCCTTTTTGGCAGATGATATATAATGGAACTGGGGTGGAAAAAACAAACCAAAACCCAACAACTTACATACATTAATTTTTTACAAAAGAAAAAAATCTAGCAAGTGGGTAGTTTGCCTCACAGTTGTATTTCTGTCACATAGCTGGCCTGAAAATTCCTCTGAGTACCTCTCCCTGTATCTTCAGTCATTCAGTCAAGCTTGCAGGAATTTTAATAAAGGCAGTAGCTTGATCTTGTGTGTAACTAGGTCAACCTTAAACACAGGACCAGTAGATCAGTGGGAAGAGCAAACAGATCCCAACAGCAATTTGTAACAAGCTGTTCTTTTCTATGTGGAAGAAGCACAAATATTTCTTAGCATCGGTAATGTCACAGCTCCACTCTAGTCCCTGCTTTAAAGGTAAAAGTTAACACTTTCTATCTCCTGCACTGTTGAACAATGTCTAAGTCATTTGGGGAAATTCCTGCCTTCAGACACCGTGTTTTCCCCTTTCAGTGGTGTAATTGACAACGCAGGAGGTAAGATTCTCGTTCAAAAAGTCGCCGGCCACTCCGGTTACCGCGGGAGCTTCTCCAACGGGGTCCGGTCCCTGTCACTGCCGCGCTGGAGGGAGTCCTTCCTTGTGTCAGGTACTATGGTGGCATGCTGGATCCACCTGCCCTTTTCTGCTGCTCCCCATCAGGCAGAGGGGGAAACAGCCTTCTCATTTTCAAGACCAGTTTAATCATTGCAGGCCCACCCTACCTAGTTTTAGCATGAATAAGCACTCAAAACAGGTTTTATTCTGGGCCATCAGAATCACTTTTACATCATCTTCAGATTACCTTAAACCCACTTGAACTCATTCTACCTATGTGAAAGGAGGGTCTAATTTCCACCACCTTACATACAATTTCTAAATATAACTTCATGCTGCATCCAGACAGTAGGTCAGTTTTTGCTGGTCAGCACTTCTGGAGGTGTAGGATAGGTACGATCAACTGGTACTAACTAACTACATCATTCCTGGAAAAATCAACAAGCAACTGAACAAAAGACACTAAAAATAAAGGCATGCTCTTTTCATGCAAAAAATTGTGGACAGCAAAGGAGGTCTCACAAACTGACCAAAATGAACTGTCACCTGGAGTTTGCATTAATATATTTGGATGCACTTTTTTACAGCATTCTGCCATGGGTGTGCCACATTATGAGAAGGATTTATTTTCAATGAGTAGGAATTTCCTGGAATAGCTGAATTGCTACTTGTACTTGTTGCAGTTTTCCCCCAACAAACAGCACATTGTAATTCAGGTACATAAGTGGAAAAATAAGATTTTTAAAAAACTTATTCCCCCCCCCCCCCCCCCCCAGTTGCCCAGTTGTTATCCAGTAAAACTGCAAGAATTTTTGGATCACAGTAACAAATCCTTATTCTCAATTAATGAGATGCTATGAAAGAAGACATGGGAGAAAGTTACAAGCACACATAAGAGAATGAGAAATCTGGGTATACACAAGCATAATGAAATTTGTCCCTCATGCACTTAATTTTACGCATGCTGAGTGCACTCACTGATGTCAGTGGCACTACTTAGTTTAGAAGCGAGCTCAGGCATAACATAACAGATCATTTACCATGTGAAATAGGAAGAAAACTCTCACTATACCTACTGAAAATTTGGGAATTTTTGAAAGTAATTGAGAAGAGTAAAACCCCAGGAAGGCTGTGGTATTCATCTCAGCAGCCTGAGGCAGAATGCAGACAGATCTCACTCTCAGAAAGAGATGAGCTGCGTTTTATTTTTATGATTATGAGTCATAAAAAAAGGCAGAGCTGCATAAAGCATTCCCCAGTAAAACTACAAAGTCACCTAAGGCATTAATTTCAGGACAGCTTTGGAACTGGAACTGAGTCCCCTATTCTCCATCTGAGCTCTCTTCAGCAGACCAGACCCATATGTGATACTGTACTCTGGACATGTGCCAACGTTTTAATCCTAGTTAGGATATTGTCACTAAGACTTTATGGTGTTTAAATTGTGAATGAGTACCCACACAAAAGAGCACAGAAAAAGAATTCTAGAGGAACCCAGGCAATGAAGTGGCATGATTTAGGGGCAGTGGGGGAGGAGGTCTGTCCTCTGGAATTAAAGCAGTAAGCACACCAGGAGGTACACAAATGCACTGGTATTCACTTTCAAGCACTGAAATGCTTTGGCCCTGATTTGAATGACTCCATTCAGTTTACTGGGAGATTTGCAGTTAATGGGTTAAGAAAACAGAGTCCTAAAGCTCTGAGTCTGCTAGTCACAGATAAGTGTGAGAGGGTGAGCAGCCACTACTTGAGCAGCTTAAACTTCATTGGCCAGAACATGATGTTTTCAGCCCATATGTAAACACATTTTGGGGTATGTTAAGCAAACTCCAACCTAGATATAACTTTCTCCAGACACTAAAAAGGACATTACCATTGCTCCAGAGTGCAGGGCCACATTTAGGTCAGGCTTCAGACCTCTTGGTTATATATAAGATGGAAGAAAATCCCAGACTCCAGGAACAGCCAGCATCCCCATGCTAGCAAGTTAATAAACTTGCACAGTAGTGGGCTTCAGGTTTGCATTAGAAAGAGGCTTAGCACATAAATATTTTAAATTAGAATCATATTACTAATATATTGCTGCATCCATATACCAACTACTCATACTTGATAATTCTGTCTCTGCTGGGGATAAAGAAATGTATTTAGAAATCATCTGCAACCCTGTAACTTTTCCATCTTTCCACCAAATTGGCAGAAGAGCTCACTAGTCCTGTTCAGCTCTGGATCCCAGTTTTGTCTGGAGGGGAGTAGATGTGAAGACCTTTTCTGCTGCACTTAGGCCAGCTTCTGCGAGAGACCAAAGGGCAAGAAGGAAGCTCTTCACAGCTTGTCCTTGAGTGCCAACTTGTCACCTCTGGTCTTTGCTGGATCTGTGTTGACCTCAGTGGAGCTGCTCTCAGTTCATACCATTGTAAATGAGAAATGGAATAGCTCCTTACATCATTGCTTCATTAGTAACTCAAACTGACTTACTCATCTAAGGTTTTTTTAATAACATGACATTTCAGAGAGGCATAAAACAAAGGAGATGGGACATGGAAAAAAGGACAAATAACAGTTCCTCATCAGCTCCATGGCCACCCCTGCACATAGAGAACCAGTTCTTCTGGCATATACCCTTCATTTCATGTCATGACAGGGGAAACAGCACCCAATTCCCATGAGTGGCTCAGTCTGCAGCAGCTAATTTTGTTTAGGGCTGTTGATCCCTGGATTAATCAGCCAGGATAACAACTGACATGCTCACAGTGCCCTACACACACCTTCTTACAAGAATCTGCCATGGAAATAAAGGAAAGCAAACCTAGTAGCACCATTATGACTCAGGTTTTGCAGGAGCTGGAGGTAGATGTCACTTCAGGTGGTCCAGATATATGACATAGCACAACATCTTGTAGAGAGTCACCAGGGTCTGGAGGTCCTACATCCACCAACAACTAAAGGCCAGAACAGTCTTCCCTACTCTGGGCTTCTCTGCAACACTTTTCATTCAATGATATATGGGAATACAAAAACTGCCCCAAGAGATGGAATTGAATGGCCACATGTACCAATAGAGACTGCATCTGCTGTGACACTAAAAAGATTTGTGGTTTAAAGCTTAACTGGGAAACATAGCTCATTGTTTTAAGACAGGACTCTCATTTTAGATCTAAATACAGGTACCATATGTTCCCACACAGAAGCACAGCCTTCTTTCACTGCTATTACTGCAAAACACTGCTGCCAGAAATGGCATCTTGCAAAAGTGAGGTAAGAGAAGAATGCTGTGTGCGTGACAAAGTGAATCCCACATCAAATATGCTTTCTAAGTCAACTGCATAATCAGGCACTGGAAAAATGCTGCCCAGGGAAGCTGTGGGTTTAGATACAGGCTATACAAATTGGCCTCCATAAGCTTAACAGCATTTGAGAGAAATGGAATGAACTAAATGACTTCTTCAGCCTTCCAGGACTGTGTTTTCATGCTTTCTAATTTTTTTTTTTTATTATTATTATTTTTTTTGTGATGCTGGATTTAGGCAATTTTAGGTATTTTTAGTGGCATGGTTTTGAGATTCTACCATCAGAGAAATCTTCAAGAAAATAAACTGGACAGCCAAGAAGTGGGGTCTGATTCTGAACAAACATGTTAAATGAGAATTTTATTGTGTGTCAAGTAAGACTATTTTGAGATGCTTTCTAATGCTTTTTCTGTTGTAGAGGGCAAGCCAAGAAAAGGTGTGACGTATCCATCAACTCTTGAATATTCTTCTTCAAAAAGCACAGTTGTTAAATCAGGCAAGTAATTGTGAGTGACTTTCCCTTGCAACCATTCACAACTAGCTGTTGGAGCTTCTCAGTTGTGTAATTCAAAACATAATTACTCACAGTCAAAAGTTCATGCATCCTTTATTAGCTCATCCAAATCCCTCATGCCTTTTTTTTGTTGGTTTTTTTTTTGGTATGTTAAGCATATGGAAATAATCCTAGACAATTTCTATTTTTCAGTCATGTTTCAGACTTCTGTCTCCAAGTAGTTTCTCCCTTGTTTTAGATCTGTTAGTGTCTAAGATGCTGTACTGATTATAGGAAAGCATTTGAGGTTATACATGTTGACGTTCTGCCAATGCTAGTCATGTTATCCTATGGGATATTCAGTGTTGAGAGTACAATAATCAACAGTAACATAATACTAATGACATAGATGACAATGTGCAGTAGCTTTATCTAAGGATGTCAGGATAAGGAATTAATCTGTTTAAATCATAGAATCATAGAATCAGTCAGGGCTGGAAGGGACTACAAGGATCATCTAGTTCCAACCCCCCTGCCATGGGCAGGGACACCTCACACTAGATCAGTCTGGCCAGAGCCTCATCCAGCCTGGCCTTAAACACCTCCAGGGATGGGGCCTCAACCACCTCCCTGGACAACCCATTCCAGGGCTTCACCACTCTCATGGTGAAATAATTTAGCTCTCTTCAGAGGTCTTTGATTAAGTCTTGCACTAGGTAATAGTCAGTATTCAAATACACATGAAGTGCCTCTGTCACTGAAGTAACACTTATTTGTGCCCACTGTAACAAGTGTGTGATGTTCAGACCCTTCCTTGACAGCGTGAATGAAAACAAAATTAATGTCTCATAATAGTACACACTTCCCTAACACAGTTCCTTCAGTGATTGCTCAGCATGAGCCTTCCTAAGCTTACTCACTGTGACCATATCTTAATAATGTCCATTTTTTTCTAAGAGTTACTAAAACCACATCTCAACATTCCCAAAGTATCAGCCCAAGCATCTCACACCAGACCAGAGATAAATACAGTCAAAACAGAGCTCAGCAGGCTGCAGGCAACAATTACTTCCACCAATGCTAAAACCTAGATGATGTCAGAATCAATGTAGAAATGGGGAGCATCATCAAACTACATCTCAGTCATGCAAACAAAATATCAGGATCCTGTTCCTGCAGCAAACCAAAGACACAAAGTGCTTCCCTCACTTTGTTCTTAAATCAAGTAGTGTGAATGAAAAAGGATTTCAGCAACAAAGACTGCACACTCACACAGTGAACACCCAGGATGAGCAAATTAGCAAATAACTGTTACAAACCCAGTGACTGAGGATGCCATTGCCTTGCTTTGCACAGCCCTGTGCCATGGGTCACAATCCATCTTTCCTGAGCCTCAATTGGGCCCATCAGACTTCCTTAGCCCTGCCGCTTTGGCTCAGGACTATGGTGCCAGGATCATCTTGGGATAGAGGATTTCCTACTTATTTTTTTATTCTCTAAAAGCTACCTTCTTCTGATTTAAATTATAGAGACAATGTTGTTTACTTGGACACTTAAACCCATTATCTGTAGGAGGTAAAGGCAGTTCTTTGAGGATTACACTTACCTGCTATCAGATTAGTAAAAATTCCTGCTTCACACCTGATCAGCTGCCAGAGATGCAATTTTGGTTCTCATCCCAAGGACGCTGGAGAGCCATAGTGCTTGGCATTTCTTAAAAAGCTGCTGCTCATTATAGGGCTTCCCAAATGCTGGGCACAGCAAGAAAAATCTTCCCAAAACTGTAACTTTCCACAGCTGCTAAAAACAATGAAAAAATGTTGGTTTAACAAATAATATATTTTTTTAGGAAACCATTAAACCTGGAGGAGTTTCTCAAATAGGTTAATGCTGCCAAAAGAGCTAGAGAAAGTTGAAAACTGGAAGATCAAAATCCTCCAGTAGTCAGTCAGACATAAAAGCAGAGGCAGATTCTTTTGAAGGGCAGCAGTAAATGAACTCCAATAGAGTACTTTCCATGTACTTTGCTAACTTTGGGTGGAAATAAAAACAAATGAAGAAAATCTCTCTTTTCCTTTGGAGCCAGCCCACGGCATTCAGGATTTAGGCAAGCAAAAACTAAATCTGAGTACAAATCAGTGGCTGATATATTGCATGATAGGTGGTGTTCCCCAAGCATCCTACACACAGTGACCCCATTTCTCAGGACACATTGCTACTCAGAGGAAAAATCAACAACATGACGCGTTAATGTTATGAGTATTGCTTGCTTCAGAAATTCTATTGTCATTGGCAAGAGCTTTCAGGCAGTGAAAATGCTTAAATTTGGCACACACCCGCACACCCACACAAAAATGGGGTGACTATCTAGAGATACCCAGCCATCACTTCTCTCTGAGAAAGCTCTGGATAGTCTGACCTGCCTCTGAGGACTAGTAATCTCAAAATAACAGATTTTAACCTTTTTTCCCTCTGCTGCCTTCACTAATGTGCTCAATTTTGTTTCAGAGCCTAAAAAGCCAGAACAAGACCTAAAAGCTACAAAGACTGCAGATGCATCAGAAAAGGCATCAGAACAAGGTATGGATTGGGGATCCTGGCACTTTTTTACACTATCTGTCCCAGTCTAAACTACCTGCCAATGCTTATAGGAAGCAGCCCGACACTGGTAACACATATAGCTTTACCTCTCCCATCCAAGCTCCTGTCTACAGTCTTTTCCACTAAATTAAGTCCACTATGTGAGCGCCTGCAATGGTGCTTGAAGGACATCTGCCATTTCAGAGAGGAGAGGACACCCTCACAGTTTATTTCTATCTCTACTTTGGATGAGTTTAGATGATATGAATTTCAGAAGGCTACATTATGGCTCTCAGCAATTTCCTACGCAGGGCATGTGCTCTGCAAACCCTTTGAAGGTACTGTGAGGGAGATGGTCAGCCTGCCTGCAGGAGTACTGGCAATAGCAAGACCTTGAGAGCTCTCCTCTTATGTTAAAAGCTCTACTACAAATCCAGCCAACATGCACCAAGGCGACATCTTTTCTCTGCTCGTATTATGCTGCTTCCTTGGATTTTCTGCTAATGCTACTCCTTGCAGTCTTGGGTATGAAGCTGGCTGATGTGCCTGCTCTCTGCTCCAGCACCACCCGATCTCAGGGAAAGACTGTGCCCTCGGTCTGTTTTCTTTCAGTGCGGCAGCACAGAGCAGGGCACCATTCAGCCTAAAGAGAGCCATTCATGGTGATTTTTTTCAGCTGAGTTGTTTTGTTTTTCTTCTGAGCTCTCTTTCAGCATTATCCCATTAAAGCTGTCTGAGATCTGAGTTTTTCACTGGCTAGCATTAGGTGGCAATTAATCCACCAGACAGTTTCATGATGATGTGTTCTAAAATGAGAACATCCAGAAATAAAATACAAACCTGTGCTGTGAAGCAGTGAACAGGCTGCACTCCATTCCCTTTCAGTGCACACAGCATGTCATGCCATCCCCAGGGCTATACGCAAGGAGAAGAGGAACAAGACTGAGATGAGCATGGAATATGGTTTAGGGCAGTTTTGGGGTTTTGTGCATGTGTTTTGTTGTTGTTGTTGTTTTGGGGGGGGGGGGGTTTGTTGTTGTTGTTTGGTTTTTTGTAGACAGATGGAGAAGAAAATGGTGAAGGATACATTTTTTTTTTTTTTTCAAGACAATGAATTGATCGAACTGCAATTGTGTTAACAATCTTGTACAAAGATACTTAGGATGCAAATCTTGCAACTAGAAATGTCTCTGTTTTCACAACAGATGAGACATTTTAAAAGGAGTAGCGACTGTGAGATGAGTCAAAGTTAGACGAAAGCGACACCTCCCAGGTGGTGCTACCACTCCTCTCATCCAAAGCCCTAACACTCACTGCTCAGGCTCCGACCTGCTCCCCAATCCCCTTTACTTAAAAGCTGTCTTTCTGCCAAAGCATTTCAGTGCTGCGGTGGGCAATGCATATTTTATTCTGGTCTATGACTCACAATGGCCATCTTTTATTACCAGATGTCAGTTGGTTTCCATTTATACAGACTTGCTAAATTGCTTAATTACACTGAGAAAAGATAATGGCAAAACAGAAACTGTAACTGGCTAGTTGAACCATTTCCCAAGCCTGAGACATCTGTCAGGGTTGATAGATGCTCATGGCCAAAGCAGAAAAGTGGAGGGGAAACAGGGAAGACTGCAGCAGGTTATTGTCAGCACCCTCCAGAGAGGCACCTGTGCTACAGATCCACACAACAATGAAGGCACTAATGGCCTCACATATAAAGATGCTTGTAGACCTCCTAAGGAGAACGTCAGTGTCTGGTTGCCTTAAACAGTGAGCATTATTAATGAAGCTTCCATGCATGCCACACATCCTGCTGCCAATGTTCCTACAGGGGACGCAGTCCACACAGAGCATGAGTCATCTCCGGTGGTGAAACCAGCTACACAAATGGCCATTACCACCCCAACACCAATGACCACAACGATGGACCCTTACACTACAGCACCAACCACAATACCTGCAACAACCAAAACCACAACTGCAGCTAAGCCAAGACCCGGACTGCACAGGGTCAGAGATATAGGTCAGAACTATGAATGTTTGTGTTCCTTTCCTCCTGCCTTGAAGCTTTCTTAAAACTTAATGAATAAGACATACAGCTGAATATACCACGATTTAGTGGATCACAAATTCAGTAATTCAATGAAGAAATATTATGAGTGGATAAAACCATTGATTCCAGCAGATGGGCTGGTTATAGTTGTGCCTTTGAGATACACACCAAACTTGTGTGTCTTACATAAATACAAGCGTGTAGATTCTCTGAGGGTTCATCTGCAGTGAAATTATAGCCAGCCATTATCTTTATATATACTATACTGGTATATAAACTTACTCATGTGGGAACAAGCTCTCCATCCCCAAATGCTGTCATGCTTTTAAGGTGTAGGAATCAACGAATAGTTCTTTGATCTATCTGTCTGGACTGAAACCTCGTTTTCCTTAATCTTTCCTTCTCCATTTATTCTCATTCAAGAACATTGGGGATGGGGGGAGGGGAGGTGGGGGGGGCATGCTAGTTCAATAGCTGAAAATTAAAATCTCTTTTTCAGGTTCTAGCAGTGTCCATCCAGCATACTCATCTGTAGTAGCTGCAGCATCAAGTAAGTATGGTGAAACATGCCACAAGGCTTGCAGTACAGTGTATTTTAAGGCAGCAATGACTCCATAACTTTTCTAACCTCAGAAAACTCAATGACTGAATCCAAATCTGAATTTAAAAAAAAACCAAAACCCAGACATTTGGCCTGAATGTCAGAAACAGTGATGATCCACAGCTCTGGGGAAGACATTCTAGTGAATGTATGTGCTGGGTTTCACATCACCTAACACAAAGCTTCTGCTTGAATCATGTTTTCTTACTGCTTCTGTTAGTCTTACTTTCTGAAAGGAAGATCTGATAACAGTTGTAAGATACATGATGCAGAGGGCTGCACAGACTTCTAAACTTAGGGCTGAGGGCTCTGAAATGCTGACTTAGGCTAAATCAATGTTCTTTCAACAACCCAACCAGATAATGTTTGGACTTGATGTTACAGGTCTTTTCCAAACTACTCTATGATTCTCTGGCTTTGCTCCATCACAGTACTCCTGCTTTAAAGACTTTATATGGCAAAAGCGATAAATGAAAAAGTGCTGATGCAACTAGCATGACATTTGACAGCTTATTCCTTTCTGCCCTGCTAGCAAGTGAAGCACTTCACCCATGCAGTATGAGGCCAAGGATGATCCTGAGGGGGAAGCAGCAACAGAAGCAGGCTTTGAAAGTGTGCAAAGTCACTCCTACTCTCTGAACAACTCTTAAGTTCAGCCATGCCCTGGTACAATGACAACTTCAGTCTCTTTGCAGCAGCAGTTAACCAAGCACACAAACTCACTTGCCCTCTCCCATCCCAGCTCTCCAAGCAGTCCTTTCTTTCACAGCTGTTTGGGCCCCAGATAAGGATTGGGAATAAGTCCAGTGCTTCTATGAACACTGCAACCATAAACAATGTCACAATACTCAGTGCCACTCTGAGGCACCAAACATCAGACAGCAAGAGCCTCAAGCATCCTCAAGCAAGACACTGCTCTGTACCCTTTGCCCAGCCCAATTCAATGGCAGTTTCTCTTTTCAAACATGAGCTCTAACTGCACTACTTTCATCCTCAGCTGCAACTTCCCACAGTAATAAAAAGAAAAGTGGGGGCAGGGGGAAGGAAAAAAGAAACCAACCAATCAAACAAACAAACCAAAAGCCTAAGGAGGCAATAGTGGTGTAAGTGGTAGAGAAAGCATTGAATGCTCTTCTCCAGCAGCTCATGACCACAAGGGTTCAGCAAGCACTGGGTGAGGGCTCCATCCTGGCACTTGGAAGAACAGCTGGCATTTTTTGGAACCTGCCTTTCCTCTCAAGTTAACCCTGACTATCTAGCTTATCAAAGGGGCTGACTGAGTTACAGAAGGTCAGGCACGTTTTGTGCATGGAGTAGCTGCTCTGCAAATCTGTTCCCATAATTTGCAAGGTCCACTCCAATTTGCATTTCTCTCTGTTGTCCCCATCCTTTACTGCATCCACAGCTTCCTGCTCATTACAGAACTTGCCTCAACAAAGACTTCTCTACTCCACTGCTATAATTTCTGATCTAGTCCTTGGGATTCACCTGGTGACTATCCATTCCCAGTTTGTTACAGACTTCTAGTCCTGCTTCAACCTCCAGCTAACACAGAGCTTTGCTTTAATGAACACATACTGCAGGCTCACCAGCATCTCAGATTTTAAGAACAAGCCTTGCAGACCATGGAAGTGCAATTCCAACCTTTTTTCCCACTACCTCCACTGCATTTGCCCCAGCCAGCAATAGCATGGCAGAAACCAGGTTACTGAAAGGATGGTGGTAGCACATCTTCGGGAGGTACAGCAAGAGAGAACAGTCCCAAGGCACCATCAAAAGAAGCATAAGGAGAAATCCATGTTGCTAACATGGGTGTGGAGGGTAGGGTCAATTCATTTAAAAAGTGGTATAAAATACTTCTGATAGTGAGCTAATCTCTCACCATCTTGTCTTCTGTTTTGGCTGACCTCGCAAAGGGTATTACACACATACTTGGGCTCAGCTGTGGTAAAGCTAAGACAAGGTGAGCTGTCAGGCTCAGAGTTAATTTTCTTCCACATCTTTGGCATGTATAGATCTCCTGCATGGAAAGCATGCACAATCCCATACAACTGGGAGACTTTTCCCTCCACAACCTGAAAACTCTTTTTGGACTAGCTGTGGTCCATCTGGACCCATAGCTACAAGCTTATAGAATTAAAAGCCATATCAATTTTGGTAGATGACCCAAAAACTGGATCTCTTTGGCATCTGGAGTTTACAAAGTCTCTCAGGACAGCTCCTAGAAATCCCATCAAAGGGCCTCCAGTGATCTGTGAAAGTTCAAGGCTGGGTCAAACACAAGGTATCTGCTGTCACCTGATTTTGCAAGATCAAGTTCTCAAGGAGCAGCAATTCCTGTTTTTTGAGACAACCATTTGAAACAGTGTCATTCATATTTCATTGATTAAAAAACATTTCACATGCCCCTGCCCAGTGTTCACAGGAGTCAGCTAGAACATTCCCACCAATTTCACCAGGCTTTGGAATTAATCCTTCTGGGAAAGCTGATGAATAGAGGCTTGTTGAAAGATAAGTTTGTTAAGAAGCTTCTCAAGAATAATTAATGAAAAGAAAAGCATGATTCAAGAAGTGGTTTTCAACTGCAATTTTTTTGAGCCTTTAGTACTGAACAATGGGAATTTAATTTTTAAGTGGGCCATTAACTCTGACAGCTATAAAATGGGACTCAGTGGAAAAGCCAGGTAGCAGCAGTTCTGAGCCAAACATGGTATAAATAACACTTTTCTGTTTTAATGTCTACTTAGGACAGGTTCAGACTGTCCAAGGAAGAGAACAGAATACAGGTATGTCTTAAATGAATAATAACTAGTAGATGTGAATTGATAGAATACTACAAAACCTTGTGTTTAAGTTCCATATACTAACCAATATAGTATTTTCAAAGCATTCAGGGGCACTTCCACCTTTGCAAGTAACAGGAACATTTTACGACCAAATACAGGTAAGAGCATTATAGCACTTTCTCTAATTTCTCCCCATTGCTCGTCCTACCACTCACATCTACTGAGCCATGCAGTAATGCACACTTTTTCACTCCTAACCACGTTTGTAGCAGGATGCAGTGAAAGCAGATACCACTCTGGTTATTGCTCAACAATCGTGTAACTTTTAGGGGGAAACAATGAAACAGGAATAGTTGAACTTAGAATTGTTCTCGAAATAGTATTCTAAAACCACTTATAAAGGTCATCTACGACACTTGCTGTTGCAAAATAAGAAGGGAACTTTGTGTCTGTGTAAGTATGGAGGGGGAAGGCCCAACCCTGAAAGGAGACACATTTTCAGTTTCAGGGCCCTAAGCATGATCAGCATCTCAGGAGCCACTACCAGTTGTTTCAGTGCACCAGTGAATAGCTGCACTGTGCAGCACCTACTAACACCTAAGCTCTTCTGCTTTTGCCAACTTCTTTTGGCTTTTAAATTGTTACTTTTAATTCATAGTTTCCATATTCCTTTTTCAATTAGTTTGAAAACATGTACAGAGAAACAAATCAGGGCCACCACAAGCTTTATGATTGTATTTCTCTCTCCTTGCCTACTGGTGGTCTAACCTCTCACCTCTGTCAGATCATGCAGGTATTCAGCGCCAAGAGCCTGTTGCCACCTTCCAGAGGGCTGCCGGCTCTCCAGCCCACCTGGGTGAGCAAGACTGATAGCAGCAGATTATTCTGCTCTCTTTCATAGTTTTAGCAACAACAAATTAGCCCTCAGGCAGTACTGCATAATGTTTTCACGTGTCCTGGAGGAGGACCAGGGTAAGCTTTATGCACTGAATGCCAACTAGCAGCTTCTTAAATTGAAAAGTGAGCTGTTGTTTCAGGACATGGGAATCAGCATCTGCCGCAGTGCTTGTGATTTTCCTTATTTGTTCGTTAAAATGAAAAACAGAAAACTAGCTCTGTGCAGCCTATCAGGTCTATGATTAAACTAAATTTTCTGTTCCTGTTGTTCCCAGGAGCCTCCAGGCAGATTGCAGCCATAGAGGCTGCCTTTAATAATGATGGTAGAAACACCACCTATATTTTCCTGGCAATACAATTCACCACCCCTCACAAGAAAGCAGTCCTGTCACAGCAGGCACTCTGCAAGGCCACTGACAACTTCCCTGAACTCCAGAGTACTCACTGCACATACAACTCTCCCTTGATGGGACAGACAAATTTCTTAGGGTGGAATTTGTCCAGAAGCAGCCAGAACAGGGTGAGGGATGGGAACTGGGATGGCAGATAGGCAGGCAGGTCTGCCTCTTACTAACAAGGGTCACAGACCCACAAAGTTCCAACAACAAAAGCAGAGTAGGTCCACTGGTGATACCCCAGACCAACAACCTAGGCTGCCAGGCAAGTCCTCTATGATAAGTCAGATCGGACCACAACTGGGGCAGGATACCATACCAGCAAGGCAAGGTCAGAAATAGGACAGCAAGGTACAAAACTGGGCACACATACAGAGAGCAAAGGCAGAGGTGTGTACTTACATGCTATCCCTGAGCAGCATGAGTGCACACTTACCACAGCCCTTTCTCACACAGAGTCCTTGCTCCAGCTTCACTGTTTCTCCCAAGCCTGCAACAAGACAACAGAGCTTTGCTGTGGCACAGCTAACCTCTAGCATGGGCAACAAAACCTCCTGGGAAGGTAGAGGCTGCAGCACATAAGAGTACTTTCGTGAGAGCTGGGAAGCACAGGAGGAGTATTTCAACAGAAGAGAGAAAAGTGATCATTGACATTTTCATATTATGCTCCCTGGGTAATACCCATCAAGTTTACCCAGCAATCTCCCCATAAAAATCACAATTTGTAGTTGACCTAGTTACAGCATATTTAAAGTGATTATCTCTCTCCAGCTCCTAAAATTTACTCTCTTCTCTCACTTTTGTACTCTTCTTCTTGTTTCAGTTAGCTTCTCATCATTCTGATTTCTAATTGTGTTTGCCTTTCTTACATTTTTTGGCCATAGCAATCTCACAGCCATTTTTTTTTTCTCATTTCACATTTTCTGTGCTTACCCAATTTCTCTTGTCCTTGTCAAAATCCAATGCCCACCTTTACAGCAGAGAGAGGGGGGCAATTTTTTAATTTATTTTTTTTTGCTGGACTGAACACCAGAGCAAGTATGTTGCCTATACTTCCGTGTGTATCGCTACAGAATTCTCTGTGCTTTGCTTTCCTTAGGCATTGCTCAGCATAAGGAGGGAAAGGGATCTGGATAAATCACTTTAGCCTATGAAACATGACATGGTTCCTCCTGCACCTCAGGGAAATCACACATCTTATTCAGCCATCTGTCTCATGCAACAACTGTCCCTCCCTAAGAGAAGCTGATAGCTGCTCACTGGGATGGCAATCTAAGGACAAGGTCAGTGCTCTCACTAGGCTGGAGAACGCTGGCAAGCCCATGACTTTTTCCAGACCTACATAGTGGTTCACCCACTGGCTCTACACAAGAGCACACCAGCGGCCAGTTTGAGTAGGAAACTCGGGCACAGGATGCAGTACAGATTTGATGGGCCTGAGTTAGATGTCTTTGTAAACCACCCTGAACAAACCTGGAGATGGACTGTGAGCAATCCAGGGATTCCTGGCTCTGTTCTTGTCCTACTCAGCTACAAGGACTGTCACCCAGCTATAATCTGGAGCAAAACATCACGTTTTGGGAAAGCTCTCCAGCAGGCTCCAAAAACAAAGATACTTTGAGGTTTATTTATGAAAGCAGCACTTTTGATGAAGTTTTCCATGCATGATAGGCTTCAAGAAAAAAATTAGACAACTTCTTTGTGTTTGGATGGGCTGAAGGAATAGAGCAATCTGTAGGTGAGAGGTATTTGCAGATTTTCAGTAGAAAACAGTCTAAGCCAAGCAAAAATATACTGAAGTCAGTCTGCTTGCCTCAGTATCAATGCAATTTAGAGGAATAAAACCAAAAGAGATTTAAAGAAGCATATTTAAAGTAACAAAAAAAGTTTAGTGCCCTGAAGGCAGTGACACAAGACTCCTAAACTTAGCTTGAAATGTGCACATAAAAGATTCCAGGATTACTGATTTCCTTAGCTGTTAATGACAACTCACTGTATGAGCTGACCTTTCTAAACTGACTCAGAATTTTGTAATCTCTAGTAATTCCACTATTTTCAGTAATATTTTTTTTTCTCTCTTTCATATGTGAAAGCAATGGAAACAGACTTATGGAAACCTGGATTGAGCTTTTTTGACACAGGTAAATAAAGCATCCAATAACTGGTCTGGGAATAATTGTTTTTCATCACATGGGAACAGCTAAATCTAATAGTTAAGCTCATGACACTGCTGATCATCTCATTTTAAGGAAAAATGACTGTATTTCAAATTTTAAATGCCATATGTCTTTACATCTTAGTAGTTAAAGTTATTTTGTGCTTGCATCAGTCTCGAGTTCCTGCTTAAAGCAGGAGCAGAACAGATGAGCTCTAGAAAAAGTTGGCAGATACACTAAAGGAAAAGGGGGTTTAGCTTCTGAAGTCCATTTGTAAATAAGGTATTTTGGGAATGCCACAGTCGGAATTGCAGTTTAGAGCAGCAATCAGTGAAGACAATGGCAGAGTATTTTGATGTCAATCTACTTAGGAAAGACATTCAGATATGAAAAGGAGGGTTTAAGCTGAACATAAAGAATAATGACCACCATGTAAATTTTCTGACGTTTTAGCCTTAAAAACTGACAATATGGAGATGACAACATTTTTATGGTGATTGGGGGGGGGGGGGGGGGGCGGGGAAGCCACCTATATACCTAGCAGGCTCAAGTAACAAGACAACCAAGATTTGCACAACATTTAATCAGGAGCAGATTCTGTGTGTTTAGTATTCAAGGGATCCCTTATCTGAGGAACATTTAAAGCAGACTACAAAAACTAAAGGCCAGTTCATGGTATTCTGTTACAAGGAGCTGGACCATCCAGCAGAAGATGTCTCTCCCATCACTGGTTTCCTTGTTGGAGAGGGCTGTGCTGGTGGCCTTTATGAAGACTATTCCCTTGAACACTGCTTACACTTCAAAGCTGAGGCATGACTAGCCTTTGCACTAGCTGTGATGAGCAACATAGCCCATATGCAGTAGCTTGCAAATTCAGTGTCAGCAGTGATGGCTGTTGAATCAAAATTTGCATCACCCCAAACATGAACAGATTTCCCTCTTCCAGCACTGGCCATCTGAGCCAGACAGAGGAAACAATTCTAGCCTCAGTGTGCTTATCCAGAAAAATATAAAACTGCTAGGAGTGTAGTGGGGGTCTTCTGAGACAGACAATGACAGATTGCATTAAATGCAATAAGCAGGCAGGCATGGGGGAAGGGATGTTATATTAATAGTTTCTCAGCAACTGAAGTGCCTGCATAGGCTGGTGTGGTAAAGTTTGATGAATTCAGATTGTCACTTCAAAGGAACAGTTTCTGGCATAGATGTAGTCACTGCTGTCTTACTTAAATGAATGAGATGTTTAATCAGCATGGACAGCTGTGACAATCAGTGAAGGGAACTTTAATTAGCATGGAGTAGACTGCCCATGCAGCAAGTTGAAATTCCCATGGCAAAAACAATATTAAATTGGACTGGCAGAACAGGGAGGCCCATAGAGACTGACCACCTCCCTAATTAGTTGGGAAAGATTGTTTGGTGGGTGTCCTTATTGTTATATTAAGCACAACTCTGCTAACTGACCAACAACCTTTAAGAACTAGTAATTGCACTTGTAAATAGAAAAGTGCTGCATTGCCTACACTTGGGTTTTTCACACCAACAAAGCTAATATCAACCATATGCCTAGGCAAGGAGTACAGATTTTATTGGATGGAGATAAATGCACGAGGCAGATAGCTGTGAATTAATTTCCCTATACAATTTAATTGCTAAAATGAAAGGCACATGTTAATATCTGATTTCACTAGTGTTAAAACCACCTACTTTCTGTCCTACGAATAAGGCAAGTGGGGGAACTGCACATATGGGATACCAAGCTGGCACATGTGAAGTACATAGTACACAGGCTGCAGGATGAAGTGTGCCTTTGTTTTATTACTGAGGAACTTTTATGTACCCTTATAATTAAAGCCTGTACTGGAATATATACCGTCATGAGAGCAAGCTGCTACCTATTTCAGGTTTTAAAGGGCAAAAAATCACAATCATTATTATCCATGTGGTTAACAAAGAGAGGCTACGTATGTCACTGCTCCCAAAAAGAAAGCATATGAGATATGACAGAAAAATTCTCTTATCACCCATTACTTCTGCATCAGATAAACCTACCATAAGCCAACAAAACCAGACATCTTGCCTCCCAGCCACCTTTTGTCCAGGTACCTACATGGCCAGAGGGACCTTTGTCAGGGAGCTGGTCCAGCCTGTCATTAGCCTTTATCTTTATTCCTAGTTTAACTATGCTGTTTTGTCCTTCTCTTTGCATCCCACTGTCACCAGGCAGGCACAGAGGCCAGTGGAGGAGCAGGCAGGAGGGTACTCAGTGAGAGGAGGGCTTTGCCTTTGGGTGGTGGGGCTGGTTTGCACCACCTGAAAGCATCCATGGAACTGTGCTTACAAGTATTCACACACAGGCAAAGCAAGGGCAAAGAGGGGACATTGCCAAATCGCACTGATGAGCTTTTCCTCTCTGGGGTTTGGGAGGCTCTAGATGCTTGTGGAGTGGCAGGCTCACCAGACATAAGTGGACAGCCCAGATTCAACCTGCAAGGAACAGAGGCCCTTGTCCACTGCCTTCACAGTGTGCTCCTGCAGCTCCTGCTTCTTTTCTTTGCTTGCCCTGGCTGTTGAACCACCCTCCTTTGTGGAGCAGCCACCAACACACACCAGCCTAGGCTCCAAATTCACTCTTCTCCTCTAACCCTGTCCTGTTTCTGCCCTCTGCACTGGTGCTGCCTGCATCTTGTTACACTTATACCACCCCAGATCACACTTGTGTCTCCCCATGCCTCCAGCTGGTGAGCTTGACCCCATCAAGTATTTTCACTGAAATCCTCCTCAGTCACCTGCACTGCTCAGTGCCTCACATGCAGAGGCTTCTCTCTCAAGAGCAGCAGCTGCACCTGTACAGGATTTGCCTCATGTCCTGGCTCAGACCAAAGGCAGATATGGCCCTGGCAGCACGACTTTCAGGCCTGAGAAAAGTCAGAAATGTTTGCCACAGCAGAGATCAGTGGACAGAGCTGTTTTGAGTCACCTCTGTCACAAAAACATCACTTTCTCTCAGTGAGGAGCTAGTGCCGCACCTCAGGCAGAGCTACCCCAGCACTGCCACACTATTTCCCGATGATGATGCTTCCTCTACCCAAATGGGCCTATTGTTGGCAACCACACAACAGGAACCCTTTTTTCTTTTGCCCTGTGTGGGACTTCATCCCAGGTGTGAAGAGGAGGGGCAAGACAAGAGGTGCAGGCCTGCAACACGCTGGACAACAACTCTAAACAAGAGGGATGAAGCCACCTGGAGTCTGGCTCACCAGCCCACCCTTGAACGGCTCCAGTAACTGTGAGGTTGAGGCATTTATAACACAAAAACCAGTGTCAGGATGGGTGGATAGCCCTTATGCCTCACCCAGAAAACATCTGCTCCAAAGCTCGGGTAGGAGACAGGAAGGCTGCATACAGGGGCTGCAGGCACCATGTGTGCAGTGCCAAAAAGTGACACCTGTCCTGGGGCTGTCGTGACCTAGTCAAGGAAATCCTTAAACAAAATAAATCACTTGCCCTTCTTGTAAGCAAAGCAGAGCCAATCTTTGTGCCCATTACCAGTTTCATTCACATGACCACATGAGGCCAAGCCCAGCACTCCAGCTAGTTTAGTGTCCTGTCTCTAGCAACAGGCAATAGTGGATGCCTGAGGATGAATGAAGCAGGTAAATCACTCATTGCTGGTGGTAAAAAATTTGTTTGGTCTCTGCAACAGAAACTTTCTTCACTGGTAGCTAAATTTAAAAAGCAGAAGCCAAAGCAACTTTCCTGTGCTGTCAGGACGCTGCAGTGTGGTATAGCCTCCCAGCAGATCAGGCACCAGGTCAGCTTTACACTGGGCGTGGCATAGTCAGACTTAATACAGACTTGGCTCCTCACCCAAGACTGTGACAAGCTTTCAGCATGCAGGTGGAAGAACTCAAAGTCTTTGCATTTGTCCCTTATGAAAGGTGGATCACTAGCTGTAAGTGGAACTAAAATAGGAGCTGTGATAGAGGGAGCAGGAGCCAGTATTTCCCACCATTGTCTTGGATATTCCCTGCATTATCTTCACCAACCAAATTAGGTAGTACATGCACTCATTTGTTAACACCTCTCATTATATTTATGTGGTAGCCTTCACTGATGTCTCTTAGCTGCCTGCTCTTTACATATACTGATGCTCTCATGACTACTTGCTGGTAGCTAGTTGCTGTGCAAAGACAAACTGTCTTGCACCTAATAATTTTTCATCTTTTTCCTATATTAAGCTCACATTTTCTAAAGTTACCTTTTTACTGTCTCTCTGAAATCTGTAGTCATTCTTTGACTTATTTGGTGATGAAGATTTAAGGAAGTTCCTCCTTTTAAAATAGAAATTAATATAGAGACTACAAAAATAACAGGCCATTCTGCTGTTCTTTTGACCAGATGCTTCCTTGGTGAGCATTTGGTTTGAGGTTGTCTGATCCTTACTGTTTTCTCTGAAGATTATAGCAGCTAAATCCCCTTAACCTTGTCATGCCACAGTGAAAAGAAATAGCTTTTTGCCCTTGCTGGGCAAAGAGATGTTGTACTGTAGGAGACTCTCACGAGACATTCAAGTCATGAGTG
The DNA here is from genome assembly GCF_026170545.1 of Melanerpes formicivorus. NCBI lineage: Eukaryota > Metazoa > Chordata > Aves > Piciformes > Picidae > Melanerpes > Melanerpes formicivorus. The sequence continues at coordinate 36,209,319 of NW_027142354.1, forward strand.
AAGTTCAGTGTTTTCAAACCTTCTAATGCCAGCTTAATGATGCCCTGTGAGTCAGTGCATGTCACAAGGACATAAACTCATGCTACTAAGGCTGCTGCAGACTCAGCTAAAATTCATTAGTGACCTGTAACATTGTTTCCCATGACTTGACTGTAGTTCTCTGCCACCCACCCTGTTTCTTTTGTGCTTGCAAAAATAACCCAGTCCCCTGGGAACATCTGAGGAGCTGTAGATTACATTGCTTCCCCAGCTGCAATACTGTGGCATGAGTCATTGCCTGGGTTGTGCAGCTAATTGTAAAGCACAGGTGAGACTCTGCAAGCTAGAGGCTTGTCAGTGATAGTTGTCTCAGGAGCAAAACACTGAGAGGTCACCATCCTGCACCATGGCCACCAGTCTCTGCACCTGAGGAATACTCAGCAATGCACACTGATCCCAAACCCTTGCAGTGAGGGGACTGACTCACAAGTCAGTCAAAGTTGGTGCTTGGAGAGATTTTGGTGCCACTTCTAGAAATGCCTTCACTATTTTTTTACAGCAGAAGCAGCACGTGTGGAAAAAGGTAAGCTCCAAGGATGTGCTCCCCATCCTCGTTTCCTACCCATGTCAGTCCTCAGGCCAGGGGGGCACTCTGCAGACACCCCACTGACTGCTTCTTTCCAGAGCAAGCGAAACCACAAAGCACATACTGATGGAGCCTTTCCTTCCTCTCTCCTAGGCTTCAGTTCAAAGGAAGAGTTGAATCTGAAGCCACTGGAGTCCATCTCCCAGGGGAACCCAAGTATGTACTTCAGAATTAATTTCATAATTAAGTGATACAATTTTATTAATTACAAGTTGCTGGAATGCATTCAAATTAAATAGCACAAGGTAAGTGTTCAAATAGGTCTGAGAAACTCAAACACATTTTTTCCTTGTAGAGAAGCAGCAAGCGCTCTTCACCAATCCCTCTCATATATGCCATTGGTTTTTGCTTCTACAGAAAAGGAAATAACAGCCAAGATTTAGCTTACCTGGGCAGGGAGATGGTAGATGCTCACCACTAACTCTTCCTGATCAGCATCAGCTCCACATTCCTGAAGTGAAGAGCTTCACTCAGGGACTTTGATGGTGGGGACAGCAAATCGATGTATTGCGGCCAGGGTTAGGAAACTGAGCCCTACTGACCAGCACAGGCTCCTGTGGATATGCTGAATGCAGGCACCCTTCCTACAGCAGCGGGTGGGAGGAAATGAAAACACCTGAGAAAGGGACCCAGCATCTGCTGCAGCAAGGGGAGAAGGGATGCAGAACAAGCATCAGGGATCCTTCTGTCCAGGGACGGAAATGTAGGGTCCTCTGCTCTGAAAAGCAAAACTTCTACAACCCTTTATAATTAAAGGCAGATTGGCTCATTAACTCATCTGTAGATGGGGGCCAGAGCAGAAGGAGAAAGAGAAAGCAAGCTCTGAATGGAGAGATGGGGTCATCTGCTGCCTCCTTAGGGAGAGCTGCCCTGAAAAGTGGGCTTCACCCTCCCACTGGCTCCTGGGTCTTCTCTTGCCCATCCTCCAGCAGCTGAATGTAGTCTCTAGTGGAACTGGGATTTCAAGGACTCTGTACATTAACTACTGAGCCACATGTCTATATATTCCCAGGCACTTCTCCTAATACTTAAAAGTATTTTTTTCACCCTATCAAAATGTCAAATACACCTAAAAATGATACAGATATTACAGAAAAAATCAGAAAAGGCTAAGATTTATGCTACAGACTGAACTGCACTGCAGGAGAGCAGAGCACGGTATTGCAGAGATGCAGGCAAGCAGAGATCCAGCAGCTGACCTGAGATAAGGCACACCAGAATCAAAACTCTCATCCCACTAATACCTCTAAGACCATAAAAGCTGTAATTCAGATTTTGCCTCCCTGCAAATCAGAAAGCACTCAGCTCCCTACAGAGCCTGTGGTCTTCCAGAGTCCCACTAATGCCCCAGCACCAAAATGTTCTTGCTGTCTGAATCCTCCCCAGAAATGAAGTCCATATTTAAGTGTATGCAAATCTTTGCATGCCTGGACCCTGCTGGCTAACAAACTCCCACTTTCCACATATAGACTGCATGGTGTAGCTCCCTTTGAAGGACAGCAAATTGAGGAAAACTTGACCGTTAATTGAGGTATTATTTGTTGTGGGTTTGTGGCCTTGCCTCATGATGTGCTGTGAACGAACATGGTTCTCAGTCACGCTTCTATAATCCAGCATTATTAAAATGAGAAAAAACAGACAGCTACAGGAGAAAAAAATTGAAGGTAATGAGATGGCAGGCAGTTGCATAAGCCTGTAAAAAACAATTGGTGCTTTGTAGCCTTCAGGCTACCTAATGATTAAAACACTATTTTAGAAAGTCTTATGGGTAGGAGGCATCATCAGAGAGAAATCAAGAGATGGGGATGCCCTGGATGCCAGAGGAGTAAAATGTTAATTAGCGCTCTAGTTAAGATGAATTTTGATCCCACCCCTGTTGCAGTCCAGCTGCTAAGTGTTTTACCACTAACTTACAAAGATATAAAATCAGACTGGCAGTGATGAGGATGGCATTTGCAAAATCACAGAAATGCAGCTTGTCTGTGTAACTAGGTGGAAGAGTCTGGGTGCAGGTGTAGCTTTTCTAGAATAATTGCTTTCAGCCCAGAGAGGCAACAAACAACAGCCCACAGTTGCTACTGCACACAGATACAAGCCTGTCCCACAGCTACACATGAAAAGAGCCCTCCCTCAGTCTGAACATACCAAGTGAAATCATTATCCCCAATGTTAGCTCCAGCCCAGAATGAAGTTGCCTAACAACTATCATTTAAAAGTAAAGAGTTGCCAGGACTGTCATCAACAGATCCTTGAAGAAACCCCACAAAGTCCTTTGACCCAGGCACACCCTGGGCATCATGTGTTTAGTGAATTGATTGGGTGCTCTCTCCCCTCTGACCAGTATTAACACTACATGTGAAGAGCTGTTCCTATTACATCTACTATACCAATTAAGCCCACAAAAGTGTAACCAAGGAAACTTTGAAGTCTGCATTCTGCAGGTGGCCAGACCACAAAATCCAAGGGGCACATCTGGTTTTACAAACTCTTACCACCTCTGGGCTGTGAATAAAGTGGGCCAAGACCATGTTGTGGCTTTGAGGCCATGGAACATGAGCCAGCTTGCTCCTGTGTGGTTGACATCTTCTCCCTTGCCCTCAAACTCAATACTTGCAGACTGACCTGGAGACAGTTTCTTGCCTATTTGTTCCCAGCCAGGCTTGGATATTGTATGGGAGAAAATCATGCCATGGAACATATTTACCAAAGAGCAGGACATAACTGAGTCCCCAACTTGTCCTTGTTAAAGGCTTTTTGGTAGAGCTTGTGCAGCAGGACAAGTCACTGGATATAGTGACTTCACAAGAAGCACAGCTGTCAGAAAAGACTAAAAATATTTTCTGTGTTTGTGTGTCTCTTCTCAGATTGCAAGATTGATTTGTCCTTTTTGATTGATGGCAGCTGGAGCATTGGTAAACGCCGCTTTCAGCTCCAGAAGCAGTTCCTCAGCAACATAGTACAAGCCCTCGGCATTGGCAGCATTGGTCCTCTGATGGGCGTTGTTCAGTATGGGTAAGAGCTTCATAGTATCATAGTATCTTCTCGTGCAGCTTGCTCCCATTGCCTAGGGGCACGACTGCACACTCTGGCAGCTGTAGCTCTGCAGCTGACATGTGCTAAAAGTCTCCAGATAGCAGTCAGGAGCCAGGCTGCACAGACCAGTCATACAGCTTTCGTATTGTTGCATACGAAACAAGCTAACAATTGCTCTCATTTCTTCTTTTTAGCAATGACCCTTCCACAGAATTTAACTTACAAACTTACACCAACTCCAAGGACCTAAGAGATGCCATTGAGAAAATCCCACAAAAAGGTGGACTTTCCAATGTTGGTAGGTAATGGGGCTGCTTGCATGTCCTCAGCTAAGAGAGGGCTCCAGAACCTAGATTGTACCAAGACCGTACCAAGGCCACACCTCCTCACCAGGTACAGAGGCTGTGACTGAATGCTGCTCCAGCGTTAAGGCAGGGCCAGAGAGAGTACTGCTCCTGCTGTGGCCTGCCTGTGTTGGTCCACTGTGCTGTAGCTCTGTCACAAGTGGACAGGATCTACCATTCTCCTTGTGGGCATCTCCTACTGCTATTGATGGGGATTCTTGCTAACCCAGCTTGTCACCCATAGCTGCCATGGGGCCGAAGGAGGGACTGGACATAGTTCAGCACAGGAGGGCTCAAGCAGGCACTTGGCACTAAAAGTAGCAACTTCCTCTACTGCACACACTCCAAACACCTGAATCAACCCACTGTCTGCCATTCCATGAGATTATCATGCAAAGTGCTTCCAGACCTGTAACTCATTCTCATCTTCTGATTCCAGGGAAGGCACTTTCATTTGTTAACAAAAACTTCTTTTTGGATGCTAATGGAAATAGACGTGGAGCACCCAACGTCGTCGTAGTGATGGTGGATGGTTGGCCAACTGACAGAGTGGAGGAGGCCTCCAGGCTGGCCAGAGAATCAGGCATCAACATTTTTTTTGTCACTATTGAAGCAGCTGCTGAAAGTGAGAAGCAGAATGTTATTGAACCAAAGTTTGTGGACAAGGTACTTACCAGCCCAGACTCTGACTAAACTTCCCAAGCTATTTCATTCAGAGCATTTCTCTTTCCTTCTTACCACTTACAGTTATTTATTGCCCTGCTTATACTGTCTTGAGGTCTCCCATACAAAGAGCCAGGCAGCAATACTGAAGTCAGAAATGGGATGAAGTCAGCAAAGTTATGATTTATGGAGCAAGTGGCTTTTTTACTGCTTAAACACTGGCACAAACTTGCAGTCACACTGACACGAGGGTTTTTCCAAATATACAGTAATGTGACAAAGCACAGCAGCAGCCTGAACTTTCCACAAGCCTCCTGCTATGCATCTCCTGCCCAGAAAATGCTGAGGATCCCTGACGGCTTAATGCCAGTGTTGCATTCAAAAAATGTCCCATACATGCAAATGTTGGGACCCTCCCTACCCAGGCATATCCTAGCTGTACACCCATACTGGATAACTCAAACATTTTGCTTCCACTGTTGATCTGATGTGGGTCATTTTTCTGTAGCTTGTTTCTGCTGCTATGGACTTCACTGCAGCTCTTGGAAAAATAGTAAATCCCTGCCAGGTGTTGCAAGAAAAGAAAACACAAGCCTTGAACAGTTTATGTTTGGCACTAACAGTAGATGCCTGCTCAGGAGTGTTTCAGAGCAAGCAGGCACCCATTTATGGCAGGCAGTATCTACCAGGCTGCCAGACCAGGCTGGGCTCAGGAGGCAGGGTCGAGTTATCTGGTATTTTCAGAAAACAGATTCTCATCTGAGCCATGCCACTGCCATGAAATAATCTCCCACGAATCTCAGAGCTACTCCAGAGAGCTGCACTGTCTCTTGACAATATTTAATTGAGTCTCATTTGCATTTAATGTTTGTAGAAGGGCAAGACTACAGAGTCCCTGCAAACCTGCCAGGGATGGGGCAGAAGTAGGGGTAGAGTAGGCTCAGAATAGGAAGGTGAAGAGAGAATAATAAGTTCATACTGCTGCATCATAACACTAAAAGAGAAGCATGACGGTAAGAACAAATCAGAGTAGGCCATGGTGGGAAGCCCAGACTGGAGGGAATTTTAAGTCCCTTGGAGCTGCTGGGCTTTCTGCAAGTCAGGACTAAGCACCAAGAAACAGTCACTTGGTCTTTTAAAACACTCACACACAAAATTGATGGATAGAGCCTGGCTTAACAAAATATTCTTACCCAGAGACACTAGACATTAGCATTTAAGAGACACTAAATCTAAGGACCATTTGATCCAGCTTGTCCCAAACACTCCTCCCCACAGACCTGACTTCTCCCACTGCGTCTTTTGTGCTACCCCAACTTCCTACCCATGTTCACCTCACTTCCACCAACCCTACAGAAACCTCCCACAGATCTGCTACCATGCAAGTATTCAGTTATATAAAATAACAATTAAAATTAAGACTATTTGGCAGAGCCACCACAACAGGGAATCATTACAGGCTTGTTGCATTTTCATCAAAATTGCATGTATTTTTTTCTGCTTGGAAGGCTATGATCCAAGGATAAGCCAGCTTCCCTCCCAGGCTTTAATTCAAGGTAATAGGGTTTGTCAACAAGCAAAAGTTTCCTTGATGCTCAGTGATGGGAACTGAAGCTGTGACCTGGCAAACACACAGGCTCACATAATGCCCACTGGAGCCACATTAACAGCAGCTTTGTCGTTTGGATGCTTTTTCTGCATACAGTCACATCCTGGGCTGCATCAAAAGAAGTACAACCAGCAGATCCAGAGAGGTGATTCTGCCACTCTGTTCTGGTAATACTGCACCTGGAGTACCACATCCAGCTCTGAAGCCCTTGATACAGGAAGGACATGGACCTGATGGAGTGGGTCCAGAAGAGGGCCAGGGATCAGGGAGTTGGAGCACCTCTGCTACAAGGACAGGCTGAGGGAGCTGGGGTAGTTCAGCCTGGAGAGAAGGTGGTTCTGGGGAGACCTAATTGCCACCTTCCAGGACCTGAAGGGGGCCTGCAAGAAGGCTGGAGAGGGACCGGTTCACAAATGCCTGCAGTGATAGGATGGGGGGTGATGGTTTTAAATTAGAGAAGAGCAGATTTAGACTGGATGTTAGGAGAAAGTTCTTTATAATGAGGGTGGTTGAGCACTGGAACAGGCTGCCCAGAGAGACAGTTGGGGCCCCATCCCTGGAGATATTCAAGGTGAGGCTCAGGGGGGTCTGGGCAACCTGATCTAGCTGAGGATGTCCCTGCTCACTGCAGAGGGGTTGGACTAGATTACCTTTAGAATTCCCTTCCTACCCGGGTGATTCTATGATTCATCTACACAAGCCTGGCAGGTGGCAAACTTGCTTCTTACATTTTTTTGACTACTATAACATCAGCTCAATACCACAGCTTTTTCAAAAAAAGGCAAGGAAAAATGGTCTTGTTACACAAGCAAAGCATCTGTGATGCCACATTGACATCATTTCCCCAGGAAAGCAGATGGTGACTGTGGAGAGGCCACTTCAGACTCCAGCACTGCTCTTTCCAGGAGCCTGTGTTTACAGTTCAGCTACATATCCCAGCTGAAACAGGCAGACTGAACTCCCATTTCATTCATCCCTGTGTTGTCTTGCAGGCAGTGTGCAGGACAAATGGTTTCTACGCCATCAACGTGCCCAGCTGGTTCAGCCTACACAAGGTGGTGCAGCCCCTGGTGAAGCGGGTGTGTGACACCGAGCGGCTGGTGTGCAGCAAGACGTGCCTCAACTCCGCCGACATCGGCTTCGTCATCGACGGCTCCAGCAGCGTTGGCACCGGCAACTTCCGCACTGTCCTCCAGTTTGTAGCCAACATCAGCAAGGAGTTTGAGATTTCGGACACTGACACCCGCATCGGAGCTGTTCAGTACACCTATGAGCAAAGGCTCGAGTTCAGCTTTGACAAGTACAGCACAAAGCAGGATGTGCTGAGCGCCATTAAAAGGATCAGTTACTGGAGCGGTGGGACCAGCACCGGAGCAGCAATCAGCTACGCCTCAGAGCAGCTGTTTAGCAAATCCAAACCCAACAAAAGAAAGATCATGATTCTCATTACAGATGGCAGGTCTTACGATGATGTCAGAGTGCCGGCCATGGCAGCTCACCAAAACGGTAAGCTCTTCTATTGCTGTCTGCTTCCCTACATGCCTCAGCATTTACCCAGCTCAGAGAAATGCAGTTTGCCACAATTTAAAGGCACTGGATAAAACATTATGAAGGAAGAGTAGCACCTCATGCTGGGGGTCTCACTGAGCTCTAACATGACAAGCACCTGTTAAACAGCTGAATAAGTACCTTAACATTTTAATAACTTTTTTTTAAAGATCACATAAATCCAGCAAAGTGCAGCTATGTCTAGGAGATCTCAGGGGATTTCTACTGTCTTAGTAACATATGAAGCCTCCTTTGGCTTTTCAGTCAAGATAGTCATACATCTTCCAAAATAATTACAGAATCATAAAATTGTTAGGGTTGGAAGGGACCTCAAGGATCATCTAGTTCCAACTCCCCTGACATGGGCAGGGATACCTCACACTAGATTGGGTTGCTCAGAGCCACATCCAGCCTGGCCTTAAAAGCCTCCAGGGATGGGGCTTCTACTACCTCCCTGGGCAACCTGTTCCAGTGTCTCCCCAGCCTCATGTTGAAGAACTTCTTACTAACATCCAATCTGCATCTACCCGTAGATGGGAAGATACTTGTATTGAAACAAGAACTTGTTGTTCAGACCTAGAGCAGAAGCTTTACTGTTGTTTAAACCTTTTTGCTCTTGGCAAAAGGTACTTCCAAAGCACAAACTAGACCTTCCTTTCAACTTCAGAATACCATTGTTATACAGAGAGAGCACACTGCAACTCACTGCTCCTATTTTTGTGGCCTGGCAACTACATTTGCAGTACTGACCTCAAATCAAATTTAATGCAATGACAACCTTTATGCTCCTTCTAAACTCTAAGTTTCTTTCCAGGAGTTATAACTTACTCTGTTGGCGTTGCTTGGGCAGCCCAAGATGAACTGGAAGCCATAGCGACAGACCCGGATAAGGAGCATTCCTTTTTCGTGGATGACTTTGACAACCTCTACCGCTTTGTTAATCAGCTCATCCAAAACATTTGCATAGAATTTAATTCCCAGCCTCGAAACTGATCGACTTGAGCAAGGTGGGAGCCTCAGGTGCCATGCTGATGGCATGCCAAGTGCCACAGGAGTAATACCAGCCCTCAGTTCAAGAAATACTGGAGATGTTTTTTCTTTTCCAGTCAGGAAGAGTGATAGCAGCTCTGTCCCTATGCAGATAACACTTGTAGACTGTTGATTTTCTTATTTTTTTCCATTCCTTTTTGTTTCTTTTTCTTTCTTCCCTCTTTAGAACCTCTGAGTTGGATGGATAGTGAAGAGGGCACTAAACAGGGAGGAAATAAATAACTCAAGCTGTTATAAAAGCCGCTTCCGGTATAGAGTCCCAGCTTGCCTGATTCCCACCTTTTGGTACAAAAGCTCCTTAAAATGCATCATCTGCTTCCTTAAGTGGCCAAATCCTTTCAGGGAGTAACCACGCTGCTCAGCTGCCGTGGCAGAAGCATTTCCAAGTGGCACTACCCACCAGACAACATTCAGCTCAGGGCTGAAATACCAGGCATTTTTGATGGGTCACAACTGAAAGTTGAGTACCTTCTTAAAAGGAGGCACTCTCAGCATATAGCTGTCTTGCCAGCAAGTTAAACTTCAGTTAGTGTAAACTCAAGCACTGAGATTGATTCAAACCTAGAAGATGGAAAATAAGTCAGAGGAAAGCAATCTTTCAACCCCAACAAAGCCCAAATTCCACAAAGCAGCCAACACACAGGAACTGGAATCTAGACTTGTAGAGCACTGCATTAATAATTGATTTTGACAAGCATCTTTTCCCCTTAGCTTTCTTGCTCAAGTCTTGTGCAGCTCAAGGCCTGCATAGGTGCTTGGACAGGGGAGACTCTGAGGAAAAAGATGGATTTTCAAAAATTGTGAAAAGCATTTGGAACCCTGTGCCCAAACATTAAACCACAGCTCGTAACAGTTTATAGCAGTCTAAGGTGAAGAGAGCTATTCAAGAGTCATTAATGTGATTTAAGAAGGAATTATCTGACATCCTCTATTATACACTGGGAAAAGTAGCATTTCGAGCATTTACAGATATCCTCTCCCAAATCTAGGATTTAATTCTGGCTTATGGATTGATTTTGAAATGAACCTACTACATCCCTGGATTATTCAAAACACAGAGTTATTACTTAAGTGAAGAACTAGCCATACCATTATTCAGTAGGGGAGGAGTGACACAGTAAGAAGGCCAAAAGAATTGTGATTTACTTAGGAAGCAGCAGTTACTGGTTACATTTCCATCCAGTATAGTTTAAGAAAACATTTTGATTAAACAAAGTAATGAAAGGAAGGGGAATGCAGTTTCAGAGCAAATATAAAAAAGCTCCTTTTCAGACATCTTATAGCAAAGCCATGCTGTGTCAGACTTGTAGAACTAACAGGAAATGGGAAGAAATTAAAACTCAGATTCCACATCATACTCACAAACTAGGCTTTTAAAACACTTACAGTTCTAATAAACATGACCAGGATGTTTATTAGACACATACAAATGTTCATTGAAGTAAATTACTATGAGGAAAAGTCCTTTCTACCAGCAAAACTATCACCATATTTTAAACCATTATGTTTGGAATTACCACGTAAGTAAGTATAATGTGAACTAATAAGAATCACAGAATCAGTTAGGGTTGGAAAGGACCACAGGGATCATCTAGCTCCAACCCCCCTGCAATGGGCAGGGACACCTTACACTAGATCAGGCTGGCCAGAGCCTCATTCAGCCTGATCTTAAACACCTCCAGGGATGGGGCCTCAACCACCTCCCTGGACAACCCATTCCAGGGTTTCACCACTCTCATGGGGAAGAACTTCCTCCTCACGTGCAGTCTGAATCTCCCCACCTCCAGCTCCATTCCATTCCCCCTAGTCTTATCACTACCTGATATCCTGAGAAGTCCCTCCCCAGCCTTCTTGTAGGCCCCCTTCAGAGACTGGAAGGCCACAATAAGGACAACTTGGAGTCTTCTTTTCTCCAGACTGAACAGCCCCAACTCTTTCAGTTTGTCCTCATAGGAGAGGTTCTCCGTCCCTCTGATCATCTTCGTGGCCCATCTCTGGACACCTTCCAGCATGTCCATATCCCTCTTGTAATAGGGGCTCCAGAACTGGATGCAGTACTCCAGGTGGGGTCTCACCAGAGCTGAGTAGAGGGGGAGAATCACCTTCCTTGACCTGCTGGCCACAGTTCTCTTGCTGCAGCCCAGGATTTGATTGGCTTTCTGGGCTGCAAGTGCACATTGACAGCTCACACAGAGCTTCTCGTCCACCAATGGCAGATTCCTCCTGATCTCCATGGTGTGGTAACATCACCCAAGCTGTGGTTCCCTCAAGAGATTAATGAAACCAATCCTAGATGAAACAGCATTTCGCTGGTTTTACGTAGACAAGGTTCAGATCTTCCCCTTAGAATACACATTCAGTTCCAGCTTTAGCTGAACAGCAGCAATACAATATTCCAACTCAGACAGAAGAGGAAATAGACTAGACTAGATTAGACCAGACCAGGTTGGAAGAGACCTTCAAGATCATTGCATCCAACCTATCATCCAACACCACCATATCAACTAAACCATGGCACCAAGCACCCTATCAAGTCTCCTCCTAAACACCTCCAATAATGGTGACTCCACCACCTCCCTGGGCAGCCCATTCCAATGGGCAATTACTCTCTCTGTGCAGAATTTCTTCCTAACCTCCAACCTAAACCTCCCCTGGCACAGCTTGAGACTGTGTCCTCTTGCTCTGGTGCTGCTTGCCTGGGAGAAGAGAGCAGCCCCCACCTAGCTACAACCTCCCTCCAGGTAGTTGTGGAGAGCAATAAGGTCACCCCTGAGCCTCCTTCTCTCCAGGCTAAGCAAGACCAGCTCCCTCAGTCTCTCCTCATAGGGCTTGTGTTCCAAACCGCTAACCAACTTTGTTGCCCTTCTCTGGAGCAGAACAAAGATACAAAATATATTTTTATGCAGTTTTAATACTAATCTCTGCTGCTGCACTTCCACAGCAATACCCTCTTGGCTTGAAAAAAGATAAAGATTAACAATATGAGTCAGGTAGAAGCAAAACAACCTCATCTCTTGACCCAGCTCCCTAACCACTATGCTGCTGACAGCATCTGTCAGTAAGGGACTTCATATGGGCTGCGTAAAATTCAAAACACAAACTGAATTTACTGGGAACTTCAGACATCAGAATTAGTGTTTGAAAATCTGTTTGCTTGGCAATTAATTTGGAGCTGAGAAAAAGGTCTAAGTCTTACCTTTTATCTGCTCCTAATATTGAAGTTTAATTTTTAATTCAATAGCTTACCACAACATATTGATTTCCATTGCAGTTGTACCCTCCCAGCAGACTGGTATTCCACAAGAACTCCCTAGTGTGTTTGTGCTCTGCCAAAAGGACAGCATGGCTGAGTCAGACATTAGGAATAGTTAAAGCCACACATGCTCTTTAGGATACATGTTTTAATTTCTTCTGAAAGCTTAAAACTTCAAGCAATGACAATGGGCTTTCAAATGCTCGTTCACAGGGAAGCTGCACTTCTGTGTCAAGCATATATTTAAGGGTACTCCAGGGTTTGTTGTTGTTTAAATGGCTTATCTATGGCCCTTGGCTGTCAATGTGCAATTTTACTAACTTCTTGGGATGACCTTGAAATTGGTGGATCTCAAAAATGTGGAAGTGGTTTAATGTTTAATCTGCCTCTCATCTAAACTTTGATGTCTTGTTTGTAAACAGTGTAAACTCGAGTATAAGCCTCAAAATCTGTAATATACCCTGTTAACTTTTACCTTTCCTAGCAATCAAAATATCTACCATCTACTAAAGTCTCTAAATATCGTTTTATTAAAAACCCAGGTAACTTATGTATAAACCTTCATAAATGCTCGAGGGTGTATATTTGTTTGAAGAAAGCAGAACTCTTTCTGTAACACATACAAGCTATTTTGAGCTTATCAATACAATGCAATAAAATGGCATATACAGTATGTGTCATCTCATATGTGGTGAAAATATAAGCACCAAATATGCTCCACACCATTTTATTTTCTGAAGCACAGCTGAGGTTCTTACTAGATTATAGAAGACTTAGCAAAGTTGGTAGTCACCCTCGATCATTCTTCTTTTTCTCTATCAGCAATGTTATGAAAACAACTTGATCATTTTTCCATTCTCATCTCAGTTGGTTAAGTCTTAGTATCAGGCCACTTGCATTTGCTAAATCACCTACATACTGAAATCACTGCAAGTGTACATTTATGTAGCAGAGTGCTTCAAGTCCCTCAGTCTTTTTTAACCCATACTAAAAACTTAAACTGGGCAGTATCACAGGTTTTAGTATGACACCAGAAACATCACTCACAGGAAGAGACACAAGTGCTGTATTTCTTAGTATCAGCTAAAGTCCTTCTCTGATTGCTAATAAAAGCTTGGGAGTTCTTAAACTGCATTATCAAATACTCACAGAAATTGTTCTTTTTAAGCACAATCAGAAGTGGTAATTAAAAATGCCACAATACAACTGAGTACACTTTTCACCCTTTCACTTGCTTTTCTCACCCAATCACTATGGGGATGTCTTGTTCATAGGCAAACTCACAAGGGTGTTGGTCTCCCATATGGGTGGGTAACTTCTATGTTGTCAGTGACCTCTTTCTTCCTATCACAGGAATCTCCTACTGACCCTCTCTGTAGGCAGAATATGGATGAATGCCATCACAGTCTCATTTCATCAATTCCCTTTTTCCTATGAGAAGGGAAGATGAGTAGGACTAAATTAGAAGGGTTATTTTACCTACCATGAACAGGAGACAAGAACTTTGCTTATCCCACGTATCAGCTTAGAAAAAACAGGATGGACTAACCAACAAGGTGTTCTGCTCTGTTCTGTTTAGCTTCCCATACCACCCCCTCAACAGTGCCATTCTGAGCATTTTCCTGTAGAAACACAACTACCATCTGTGATGTGTGGTTTTCTCTCCCTCATTCTATCTCCAAGCACAGAACCGTACACTTATTTTTATGAATGTCCTCAGTGCACCATATCTTGCTGCAATCAATGTGCCACTGTCAGACCAGCTGCTGCACAATGGTACTGTTCACGCTCTGTGTGTCTGTTCAACCCATGAGGGTGCGGGGGACTGTGTGTCTGAGTGCATGGAGAGATGTGGGGAGTCTACAGTGCCAGGATGGCAGAGCAGTACAAAAGCAAGACATACCGAGGACAGAAAAACCTGAGACACTGATGAGACTACTGTCTGGTAATACATTGCACAGCTGAAAAGGAAGTTCACACATGGTTACCTTGTACCTTTCCAAAGAGGTCTACTTGTCTTAGTCTGAGTGCACTTCCACCTCCTAGTGCACATTCTAATCCCATACACACCTAGTGATAAAGGATTATGAAGACAGAACAAAATGTTGAAAAATAGTATTTATTAGCACCCAATTTACATAATTATATGGTACAAATGACACTTACTGCTGCTGGAACATTAAATAAAGCTGCTTTTGAAAACCAATGCTTATTTCTGGATGTCCATGTGATTTTGCTCAGCAAAGAACGCAGGTACCACACTTCACTACTGTCATACCAATACAAGTATCTGCATGGTTATGTCAACATGGTCTCATTTTAAATAACACACTAACAGAAGCAGATTTATCTAATTTTAATGACAAAATATTTACTTGTTCAAGCAAGTGAATGTAGCTTTAAGTACAACCTATTCAGGAAGTTTCACAAAATATGAATTACAGTGAAAAAGAAAATTCAGGGCTGCAACCAGGAAGCTCAAAAATATACTGGCATATTCCAAATTAGTATCCCTCTGAATTTTCTCTCTCTGCCATTTTAGGTATTTATCCAGGATTTTAAACTACTGAGTGTTAGTGTGAAGTTTAAAGAGTTTGAAGAGGCATTTTCATTTAAAGCAAAAATTGCATCCTTTTAATAATACTTATCAAATCTTTGGAGAACTATTCACTTTTTTTACTTTTCTCATGCTTTGTGATTAAGAAGACTTTCTAAAATCATTAAATTTAAGGATACTAACTCAAAACTATTTCCTTCACAAATTAGAGAACAGAGTTTCTCACTTAAAATAACATCCACTTTGTACGACAGTAGCATTGAATCAAGGTAATTTGGTGGCACTGAAATTATGACAAAGCCTTGTACTGAGACAAAAACTGACAAGCAGACTATTACTCAAGTGAGTAGATATTTCTCATTTGGATCCACCACTTCACAAAACACCTGAAGCCTAACATTGTTTCAAAGTAGTGATTCATAACTGGCATGCAAAACCATAACCTCATCATAATTCTGAAGGGGAGTCTTAGTTTCCTTTAGCTGTTTGTCAGTCACAGTAGCCTTTTCATATCAATTACCTGTCATGGAAGTGACCCAAAAGAGAAGAAGATAGAATTAACTGTAGTTATTAACATTTAAGTGGTCATCACCAGTGGTATCCTCTCCAAAAGAGAACTGTCAAGTAACTCTAAGTTCAATAACTAGTCTTGCAGAGAGGAAAAAAAAAGTGTATTAATGTAACAACAACAATAAAGTAACAACAACAACAAAACTCCAACAAAATCCAAACTACAGTCCATAAGGCAAAGAAATTTGTCCTTTTTTAACCTGTTACCTTCTTTTGAAAGAAAGCAGTAGAAGGTACTTCTACAAAGCACACTGCAGGTAGTCAATACGCTGACAAATGTCAACCAACAAACAAACAAAAACATCATACAGCAACAAGTCTTCTCAGCATGGATTTACTTCCACAAGATTTTTCAGAAGTATGATTCAAGGAAAACATAGCACATGAGTGCTTCTCAGTTTACCTGGGCTATAAAGATACAAGAAACTGTTAGCTAACATGCTCAGTTTGCATTTCCAGACTAAAGGGCTAACATGTATGAGACAGTTTGCAAAAGATATTCATGTCTGTAAATGCCTGACTGCCAGAAAATAAGTCTAGGAGCCATACATCTGAAAAGAAGCTACATTCAAAAAGCACACATCCTGATGACAGGAAGAATAAAAATATAAATTTTTAATGGAAAAATATTAGCTTGAAGTCCATTGTTTATCCCTTATACAATGTTTTTGGCTGCTTTTAATAAGTATTCCAAAAATAATGAGAATATTTGGCTTGGCGGCAAGTTATCCCTTCCCTTTCTAAACAGTACAAATCCAGCTGCATAAATCTTTCTCAGCATCCCAGTCTAATGCTCTGGTGTGAGGATGAAGGGTTTCTTGAAATAAGCAAGGAAGCAAGTTGGGAGCCTGCAATTCAAACTGAGGGAATGCCAGTAAACTGGGCTTGAGGACCACATCAAGACAAGGCTTTCAGCAGCTGAGAAACACACATGCAGGCATGGTTTAAACATGAGTGTGATCTTCCAGAATCACAGCATGAGTAGGCAACACAAGCAGGGTGAAACTAGTTTAAATGCACAATACCACAACCCAGACTTAATCAGGAAGATGGAGTAATAAGCACACATATTATTAGTATGTGCCTTTTCAGCTCAGACATAGTTTCCATTTTGTCATTTAGCAACAAATCTCTCCTGACAATGAACCAGTTGAGACTTATACATTGTACTATTCAACTTGGTTTACACCTTCTGTAGTGGAATTTTGATTTTCAAAAACATCTTAAATGGTACAGCATTTTGTAAGTTTTCACAACAGACTACGGAGCAGCAAAATTAAGTCAGCAGGTGGAGCATAAGAGGTAACTCAGCAGAATTAAGCAAACTCGGAATACGGAGGTACAAGTCAGCTTTTTGGTGGTTGAAGGAGCAGAACTGAGGCTGAAACCCCATCACCCTTCATAAAACACTCTAAGACAAAAATCAATAGTTCTTTATGAAGTTTACCCTACAATGAGACTGCACTGCTTATGAGAAATTAAGAGTCTGAGAAAATATAGTCTGAAGGAGGATTTAAATGGGATGACAGAAAACAAGTAAGAAAATGATAGATAACCTGCACAATAGGTACGCTCATTAACACAGGCAGAGACATAATTTTAAAGGTCTTATTTCACAGCCTCCTCCCTCCTGGGATTATCCCTATCAGCTGAGCGAAAAAGCACTTGCTTGAGGACTATCCACACAAAGGTCATGCTAGATGGCCCCTACACCCCAGGTGTTTGTTCATTTGCTCTGTTGCATGTAATAGTGTCTTTTTACAATATGGGTTATTTCTTGCAAAACACCCCCTGTATAACTGGATGGATTAACACAGTTTTCCATCAGTTTCTCTGCTGCTCAGTAGAAAAATTGCAGAGGTTTTGACTAGCTGTTTACAGACCACTTGTTTCCATAATGCTATTCACCTTTAAGCCTAAAGATACTGAAGAAAGAATCAAGACAGTTCACCTGTTCTAACACACGTGAGATGAACACATTATCTGATTTAGATCAAATATTCTCAGCATCTTCTTGCCCTTGCAGAAAGAGGGAACTTCCTGAGGCACCTGAACAGTTCTTCGGGGAAATCTTTGCGTCCTCTCTGTCACTCAATACTAAGAATCCCTACAATGCTCACCAACAGCAGAAGCCCAAGAAAATTCAAATTGCCATGTCAAAGATTGCAAAATCTTACACAAGCCAATTTACCATATGCAAGTGGTTTACTATCCTATTCTGATTTCTGCATTCTTAACAGCACAGTCTGAAACTATTTCTGCTAAACAGTCACAAATTTCAGAATGTTTTAAAATGCTATATTATAATCATGTTCACAGTCATTTCCATGAATTTTACCATCTCACTCATGAGAAAAATGAAAGGTATACATGCTAAATACTGAAGAAGTATTTTTTTTCACAGAATGGGCTATTCAGTGTGAAGCAAGTCATACAGCACTGTATGTAATACACATGAACTATGTAGACTATGACTGGATGCCAGGGGTGTGTGGAAAAGGTGAAACAATCCTAAAATTTTACTCTTTTCTCCAAATGTTGTGGCTTTGGTTCACAACAGTAATGGATATCATGAGACAAAGCGCTGGTCCTGCAATTTTGTATTTACATGTTTATCTGGAAACAAAAGAGTAGTCCTGCTACAGTGTCTGAGGACCACAGCCTACAGGTCTGCAAAGTCAAAAATACAAATTATCTCATTTGCAGATACTCCCACACTGCAGAAATTACTTGTGGAAACTTGATGCTTCAGCAAAGAGGCCTCCAAGGAGAACATTATTGTAGTCTCTTGTACAGGCACAGGGACAACCACAATGACTTCCTTAACCTCAACCCACATAACTAGGTAGGTATTTCACACAGGTGTCAAGCAGGCTCCCTAGGACCAGCTGCAAAGACACTGCCAAACCACAGCTTGCAAATGCTTTCCAATACATACCCTGAGAGGCAGCCGGTAATGCCTGCTTTCTAACTTTTTGTTTCCTTTGGGATGGCTAACACTTCTGCCCATTGAACACAGCTGAAATGAAATTGCTGCTCCCAAAAATTACATTGTCAAAACATGAGGAAGGAGGTGGGAAAGTAGAGGTACCTATGATCAAAATGGTGTACTGAAAAGGGTGATGTAATTAAGTCCCTTATCTCTCATACATTAATCCAAAAGAGTAAGTTTCCAGTTAAATTCATAGCTGTGAAATAGCATTGTAGAGCCTAATCACAAACCTGTATGGTGAACACCACACATTTCCTCAAACACATCACATATGGGTCAGCATTAATGAAACATTGTTTGAAAACATATAGCCTAAGAAATAACCTATGGTATGTGACACACGGTTCTATAAGCTTCTTGCTAAAGAACATATTTTAGGAGGGAAAAAAAGATGCATGAGATTCAAACAGTATTATTTAGGAGATTTTCTTACAAGTAATAAAACCCTGCATGCTGTATGTCAAGAGTGTTCTCTTTGAGGCACAAAAATAAATGCAGACACTTGGATTTTTTTAAGAGTGAAGAAAGTATTTTCTGCAATATAATTATATCTCTGTACTGTATCTAAAGCTCCAAATCATTTTGTGTAAGCATTTTGGTAACTGAATCAAATATGTGAAAGTAAACAGCGCAGTGAAGTAAACTAAAAATGAAATTTAGAGTATTTAGACCTAGTGGAACAATTTTCAAGAGATGAAAGGACTTAAAAGTCTTCCATTATTAAACCCAAAAATCAATAGGACAGGCTAAAGTTATGCACGCACACAAAAATTTGAGTTAAGCATTAAAAAAACCCTAACAATGTACCATGCTAATTAGGGGGGGGAAAGTAATGGTAAAATGTTATATACTGATGTTGCACAAAAATGCTTTTTTGCAAGAGTAAGTCTTAGGTCCAGTTTGGTTTTCATCTTCAACAGATTTATGTATCATATTGATTAAAGTTACCAGTGACACTGAACCAGGAAGAACTGCCCATAAAAGGGAAAAATTAAAAACAAGGTGGTGCCCTTAGAGATCAGAAGTTCAAAGCTTATAAACCCCAGGATAATCATAAAACAGGAATTAAGTATCTAGCTGCAAAAGAATCACAACAACACATGGAAAATGAGGAGAAACTTAAGGGGCAGGAGTACTCAAAATTATCTAAAGCAACTGTCAGATAGAAAGAAACATGAATTTGGTTTGTGAGACACCAGCCAGAAGGCCAAAACTTTGGCTTTCCTACACAAAAGCATTATGTTGCACAGGAAACAAACAAACAAACAAACAACAAAACCCACACTTAGTCAATGACCTTTAGTCTGAGTCCAGCAAATCATGCATGTGGAATGGTGTTGTGGGCACTAAGTTATGAAGAACTGAGCTAAAAAGCTGAAAATAAGAAAAAGATGTGTAAAAAAGCACACTAAAAATTATCTTGATGTGGAAAGGAATGGAAATACACAGCTAGAATCACTGTGTGCATGCAGATCTCAAAGTACAAAGACAATGAGGAATATGCAAAATGGCACAAAACATGGCTTGGAATACTGGCATGAAGTTACAAACAACAACTACTGAACATCATATAAATCCTCCTGCCAGTGAGATGTAATAGTTGAAATAATCTTTGAAAGGAAGCCGCATTAAACCACACTGTCCCAAGACATTATTAAAATGTGCAAATCCACAACCCTGCTTTAGCAAGCAGATGGACTAGATAAGCAAAATAATTTTTTTCATCCCTAACTCCGGCGATGATGTTCAGAAGATCTGACAGGCTCATGCACAATACCCTGCAGTCCAAGGATGTGAGCAAATACAGTAGAAAGACATTGACATCAATTATGAAGACTAGCACAAAAATATATATACTCCACAACCTCTTTGTAAGGCTACATTTGATTTGTTTTTTTAAAGGCACCTCATCCTCTAGCTATTGCCAGCTTTAAAAAAAAATAATAATTAATCACTTTTCAGTTTGAGCAAGAGCTCAATAGTGAGAAGGAAACCTCTTTCAATTCACATTTGAACAACCACTTCTTACATTCCAATTGTAATCAGAATGACAGTCTTTAAAAACAAGCATGCCAGCCTATTAGTTCTATGTACAGCAATTTCAGCAACTGTAACTACATAATATACTGTGTAAGCAAAAGCACAACATTCATTTCATACTCACACCATTATCCTTTGTATACACAAACTCAAGAGAACTCTTAATACTAAAACATTAAAATGCACCCATGGAGTCTTCCCTTACTAGACACATTTAATACATGTTTACAATATATATATATACATATATACTATACATAACTTTTAGATTTTTCCAAACAAATCTTTGTAATCTCCTCTTCAAAACGAAATAAAATGACACTGAAAGAATAAGAGTCAAGTACACAACTCTCACAAAGCTGAATGCTCAGTTTTGCGGACAAGTTTCACCCTTTCCATCACAGCCTAAACACTTTATAAAAACTAAATAATCTGAATTACTATTGTAGTCATCTCTTTCATGTAAAGTTCTAATCTTATCTATGGAAGTATTTTGCATATCAATATTATGAAGTGACACATTTGAATACTCTGAGCAATAAAAGATATTCCAGGATATTTTAGCAGTAAATACGTGTTGCAGGCTCAAACAGCATAGGTGAACCTTTTTATTCTAAATAATATAGGTGATTTCAGCTCTGAGATCAGCTTCAAATATGGTCCCATCCCCAAATGCCACACTAAACCCATGGTCAAACCCTCTATGTTGATAACTTTCAAAGAGTCCTTCTTAAAAAGTGTTAGTTGAAAGGTAAAGATTTATTCATTTCCAGTCTTAACCTCAGACTGGTATGTGGAAGAGTTGCACTGGATTCTTTCCTATTCATATCAGCACTAGAAATCATCTCCAGCAGAAATTCTGCCTTCCCTTCCCATTAGAAGAAAACATTAACTTCAATCTTATGAGAAGTAATAACTCTGATGATGACACTTAATAGAAAAGAATCCACTCATCTTGCTTTAAGAAGGGGGAAAAAAAAACCTAAAAGAACAAATTAAAAATTATTACTCATTCAAATCAACAGAGAGGCTCTGAATACTTAACACAGGTCTGTTGAGAAATTACAAGCACTGCTCATTCTTCACATAACCTAACCCATGGCATGATACGTCAGTGAAGAAGACAAGTTGAAGTCCCGCAAATGGTGAAGATGTGAAATATCTCTAGAAGTAGCAGAATCTCCCAAATCAACAGAACTTTGTATACTTCCCAACTACTGCACTAGTAGGACTCATACAAAGCATCAGGTAAAGATTTAATCCTCAAAAGAAGTATTTCACTGTCATCCTTAATGCCCAGAATGATACCCTTTTTTGCAGTGACAGAAAGAAGAGATGAATGTTTGATAATTAAATTGTAGGACCGTTTCTTTGGAAAACGTTGTGGTAATTTCTTGTGCCAGACCTCGAAGAATAAACAGCATTATAAATCTGAATAAGTTAAGTCTGCTACTATAGTACATACAGACTGTTTCAGTCTACTGTTAATTGGGACTAGACTAAAGACTAAGCTTCTAGCCAGATGCTAATACAGTCTTTAAAAAAAGCATATAAATTTTTTGCAAATTAAATATTTACTGTGTAACACAGAAGATGCAAGAAAAACTTTACTGCATTTTAATTTGTTACTAACTCACCTTCTTTGAATTGCATTTATCTTAGGCTAGCAGCCAGATGGCCAAGATTAAATATCCACTACTGCTCTCTGAACAGTATCTACTTTATTAAGACCAAACAGATGACAAAGTGCCTCTCACATGACAAAGTAATGAGCATGTGAACTGACAATTTCCACGTGATTTAAGTACATTAAGATTGCTCAATGAGAAGCATCCTAGGAAGCTCCCTCTTTTCCTACTCCCTGATGCAACTAGACCCCTTTCTCTCCAGTACTCAGTTTTATTAATAAAGAATACATCAACCTAGTTTCACCCAAGGCCTGCCTGGACGAAAATTCACACCCTCTGAAATAAAAGCACTTCTTTTGTTTTTGAACTATTTGAAACTGAGAGATTCCAAGCTCTCAGCACCAGCTGAGCTCACAGAAATCAGAACAAATGTCAATTTAGAAAACAGCACCCCGCAAAACTAAACGCTTACAAACATTCTCTGACTTATACGGCAGGATAAGAAGACCCACGCACTCCTCTTCTCTTTTGTGCAGCTGGTTAAATATATACAAAGCTAGAGTTGAAAGGAAAGCATTCTGTCATACAAACACTTTAGCCAGGGCATCTGCTCCTGCACTGGCGATATAACATTTGGAGGGGTGGAATGCCACATCGTGAATGGACTCATCAAATTTTTTGCGATGAGCTGTAAATTCTTGGATGCAGGTCTTGCTTTCAAGATTCCACAAGCGAATCGAACAGTCATGACCTAAAGAAAGGGGAAACAGATTTCTCTGTAATTCTCATGTCTGCCATTATGAGAAAGAAAGTAAAATCTGAATATACTTACTGCCAGACATCAAGTACAAGCCATTAGGATCAACAGCTAAACTTGTAACTGCATCTAAGTGAGCTACCATGGAGTGGATCAGTTTTCCTTTGAAAGAAAAGGAATTATTTAGGTTATTTTCTGCAATTCACTTTATCATCTGTTTGCACTGCTTAAACTCTACCACTACTCATAAATACAAGATCTTGTCCCACGACTGAATCATCAGAATTATGTAAATCCTTCTTTTAATTTTTACAGTCTCAAGAAAGCCATAGTAGCAGTATCATCAACTTCATTAGACCTTTGGTTTATGTCTGCAAAACCACCATGTGTATTTTATCACTGTGCATTTCAAGTACCTGTACAAATGAGTACAGGAACAAGGTCTTAACTGGGAAGGGGAATGAAGTCTGAGAATAACTAAGAAGCAATGAATATAAACTACACAGGAACACAGAACAATTTTAGTCAAGCCAAAGAAAATTAATATTCTATCACAGCTTAAAATAATTACAATATGATTTCATGTTAAAATAAGAAATCAAAGGGTTGAATGTGGGGGGGGTTGCAAAAGATAAAACAGAAAAAGAGCAGCATGAGCAGCAGTTTATTTTGCTATATATTAGAGAACTGTATCATCAAGCATATAAGCTACTTTCATTTTTTTGTCTCAGCTTCCACAGGGTCTTTTCACCTCTTATTTAACATATCTCCAGGGAGCCGCAAACTTAAAAATCAACAAGAATATTGAATGATCTCAACATAACTCATAACACAGTGGTACATGGAAGCAGAGAAGTCACAGACAAATTTATTGAGATTCACAGTCAGAATATCAGATTAATTCTACTACTCCTATCAAAAAGTCCTTTAAAACTTCTGTGAAATGCATAATTACTCATCCCAGTGCATCTCACACTATAAATTAGAGAAAATATTATAAGCTGTCCAGCAGCTTCTGCAGAAGTGAGAAAGGAAAACTATGATGTAGTTGCCATTACAGAAACACGGCGGGACGATTCACACAACTGGAGTACTGCACTAGGTGGTTACGTGCTCTTTAGCAGAGACAGGCGAGAGAGAAGAGGAGGAGGGGTGGCCCCAGATATTAGGGAATCTCTTGATGCCTCAGAACTTGAGGTTGCAGATGAAAGGATTGAGTGCCTGTGGGTTAAAATCAGAGGGAGTGCTAACAAAACTGACATCCTGGTTGGAGTCTGTTATAGACCAACCAACCAGGATGAAGAGGTTGATGAAATATTCTATAAGCAAATGGAGGATGTCTCAAGATCATCAGACTTTGTCCTTGTGGGCAACTTTAACCTGCCAGACATCTGCTGGGAACTTAGCAGAGAGGAGGCAGTCCTAAAGGTTCTTAGAGGGTATGGAGGACAGCTTCTTGGTGCAGCTGTTATGTGAGCCTACCAGGGGTCAGGCCCTGCTTGACCTGCTCTTCTCAAATAGAGAAGGGCTGGTGGGAGATACGATGGTAGAAGAATGTCTAGGGTGCAGCAACCATGAGATAGTGAAGTTCTCAATATGCAGGGAAACAAGGAGGAGCAATAACAGAACCCTCACTTTGGACTTCCAGAGGGCAAACGTCACTTTATTTAAGCAACTAATTGGGAGAGTAGCCTGGGTAGCAGCCCTTAAGAACAAAGGGGTCCAGGATGGCTGGACCTACTTCAAACCGGAGCTCTTGAAGGCACCGGAACAGGCTGTGCCCATGTGCTGAAAGATGAGCTGCCGGGGAAGGCAGCCTGCCTGGATGGGCAAGAAGCTCTTGAAGGAATTAAGGGGAAAAAAGAGGGTGTATTGCCTTTGGAAAGCGGGGGAGGCTACTCATGACATGTTTAAGGATGTTGTTAGATCATGTAGGAGAAAAATTAGAGAGGCAAAAGCCCAGTTAGAATTTAACCTGGCCACTTCTGTGAAGAACAATAAAAAGCATTTTTGTAAATATATTAATGCTAAAAAGAGGGGCAAGAACAACCTCCACTCTTTATTGGACCTGGAGGAGAATATTGTAACTAAAGATGAGGAAAAGGCTGAGGTACTAAATACCTTCTTTGCCTCCATTTTCAACAGTAAGGCAGTAGGACTTCAGGATAACTGGCCTCCTGAACTGGTAGGTGGGGTCAGGGGGCAGTATAATCCCCCTGAAATCCAGGAGGAAGCAGTTAGAGACTTCCTGAGCCACTTGGACACTCACAAGGCCATGGGACAAGGTGGGATCCATCCTAGGGTACTGAGAGAGCTGGCAGATGAGCTTGCCAAACTGCTCTCGATCACTTACCATCAGTCCTGGCCCACTGGAGAGGTGCCAGATGACTGGAAGCTGGCCAATGTGATGCCCATCCACATGAAGGGCTGGAAGGAGGATTCTGGAAACTACAGGCCTGTCAGCCTGACCTCAGTGCCAGGAAAGATTATGGAGCAGATCATCTTGGGGGCAATCACAACACACCTGCAGGATGGCCAAGGGATCAGGCCCAGCCAGCATGGATTTAGGAAGGGGCAGGTCCTGCCTGACCAACCTGATCTCCTTCTATAACCAGGTGACCCTTCTGGTGGATGTGGGGAAGGCTGTGGATGTAGTCTACCCGGACTTCAGCAAGGCCTTTGACACTGTCCCTGACAGCAAACTCCTGGCCAAGCTGTCAGCTCATGGCTTGGAAAGAAGCATTCTAACGCTGAGTTAGGAACTTGCTGGAGGGCCGAGCCCAGACAGTGGTGGCGAATGGTGCCACATCCAGCTGGCATCATCTTTACTGATGATCTAAATGAGGGGATTGAGTCCACCATTAGTATGTATGTAGATGACACCAAGTTGGGGGCAGGTGTTGATCTGTTAGAGGGTAGAAGGGCTCTCCAGAGGGACCTTGACAGGCTGGACTGATGGGCAGAGTCCAACATGATGTCATTTAACAAGTCCAAGTGCTGGGTCCTGTACTTTGGTCACAACAACCCCATGCAGTGCTACAGGCTGGGGTCAGAGTGGCTGGAGAGCAGCCAGGCAGAAAGGGACCTGGGGGTACTGATTGACAGCCAGCTGAATATGAGCCAGCATTGTCCCCAGGTGGCCAAGAAGGCCAATAGCATCCTGGCCTGCATCAGAAATAGTGTGGCCAGCAGGAGCAGGGAAGTCATTGTGCCCCTGTACTTAGCACTGGTTAGGCCACATCTTGAGAATTGTGTCCAGTTCTAGGCCCCTCAATTTAAGAAGGATATTGAGATACTTGAACGTGTTGAAAGAAGGGCAACGAGGATGGTGAGAGGCCTGGAGCACAGGCCCTATGCGGAGAGGCTGAGGGAGCTGGGGTTGCTTATCACAGTATCACTTAGGTTGGAAAGGACCTCGAGGATCATTGAGTCCAACCTATCAACACAGACCCCATGACTAGACCATGGCACCAAGTGCCACGTCCAATCTCCTCTTGAACGCCTCCAGGGTTGATGACTCAACCACCTCCCTGGGCAACCCGTTCCAATGACGAATTACTCGCTCGGTGAAGAACTTCCTCCTCACCTCAAGTCTAAACCTCCCCTGGCGCAGCTTGAGACTGTGTCCCCTTGTTCTGGTGCTGGTTGCCTGGGAGAAGAGGCCAACCCCTTCCTGGCTACAACCACCTTTCAGGTAGTTGTAGAGGGCAATGAGGTCACCCCTGAGCCTCCTCTTCTCCAGGCTAAACAATCCCAGCTCCCTCAGCCTCTCCTCATAGGGCTTGTGTTCAATGCCTCTCACCAGCCTTGTTGCCCTTCTCTGGACATGTTCAAGTATTTCGATGTCCTTCTTAAACTGAGGGGCCTAGAACTGGACACAGTACTCCAGGTGCGGCCTAACCAATGCAGAGTACAGGGGCACTATGACCTCCCTGCTCCTGCTGGCCACACTATTCCTAATGCAGGCCAGGATGCTATTGGCCCTCCTGGCCACCTGGGCACACTGTTGGCTCATATTCAGGTGGCTGTCGATCAGCACACCCAGGTCCCTCTCTGTTTGGGAGCTCTCCAGCCACTCCGACCCCAGCATGTAGCTCTGCATGGGATTGCCGTAGCTTAGCCTGGAGAAGGCTCAGAGGAGACCTTATTGCTCTCTACAACTTCCTGAAAGGATGTTGTAGCCAGATAGGGGTTGGTCTCTTCTCCCAGGCAACCAGCATCAGAAGAAAAGTCTCAAGCTGCACAAGGGGAAGTTAAGGCTTGAGGTGAAAAGAAAGTTCTTCACAGAGAGAGTTGTTAGCCCTTGGAATGTGCTGCCCAGGGAGGTGGTGGAGTCACCATCCATGGAGGTGTTCAAAAAAGGATTGGATGTGGCACTTGGAGCCATGGTTTAGTTCATCATGAGGTGTTGGGTGATAGGTTGGACTTGGTGACCTCTGAGGTCTTTTCTAACCTTATTGATTCTATGATTTGGAGAAATACATCACCAATCCATCAGGCAGAAGCCTTGGAAGCATTAAAGATGCGCTAGAGCTTCCTGCCCTTAGATCATAATAACAGCCAACAGAACAGAAGAAAAATGAACAGAAACATATGAAGACTTTTAAAAAGCTTCCTTTTATGTTAAATATTGATAACCCCTACAAATAAGCAATAAAAAAAAAACAGTCAGACACTGATGTAGGTTCATTATCACTGTGTCAAAAAGCTTGTAAGTGGATTGGCAATCTTTGGGCTCTACTGGTAATGAGAGAGTTCTATTTTAGAGGATATTTAATTCATTTTTTTTTCTGCAGTCCCCAGCATTCATGTGAAGAATATTAATCACAATGAATTTCTGTTTACATCATATGATATACAACTGCCATTGACTATCATCTGCTGAAGAGATGCATACCTGTGTTGTTGTCATAGAATTTGATGTGCCTGTCTTCATGAGCAGTGATACTAATTGGAAGAGTTGGATGGCTGATGACTCTGTTTATCTGACAGGAGGAACTGATTGCTAAGAAAAAAGAAATAGAAAAAGCATGTAAATACATGTAAATTGATAAATTCTTTAGAAGATTGCTACTACAAAATACATAGTCAATCTTAGTTGCATATAATTCTTACCTTTATACAATGGAAATTCTCAGCTAGCACATTATGTAATGTGATTTTACATGCAATTTACTTTCCAAACTACACACACATAGATGCATACATAAACCATATGTATGAGTGTAAATACAAAGAAGCAAGGTCCAACTTTTGGGTGCAGTTTTAGGTGGAGACATGTAAGAATGTAAAGCCAAATACCAAAATACCTTTTTTGCATTCACCCACTTCCACATCCCCTCTATTGTCAAGCCAAGCTTTCTTGACAACATACAGACAGTACGGGAAAATTAACACTGTGACCAGTATGTTTCCATGTAAGCAGCATCTCATGCCCTCACCCTCACAGAGTAAAACTCACCTACTATTATTTGATATACATGGATTAAAATTCTTATTGATGAAAATTATGCTAGACTATTCCTGGGAGATCAATTTTGCTAACCTTCAAGAATCTTGAAGTATCACACATATATGTATGCTCATATACACACACGCATACGTGCCGAAAAGCATGTGGGCTTTTTGTGTTAGAAATCTAGGCAGTGGTAGAGACTTCAATTTATATCTCTCTATAAAAATCTGAATTGTTAAGCAGCATCAGCATGTACAGAACATTTAAAAATTATGGAAGTGTAAATTACAGAAAAAGCCCATTCATATCAATGACTGCCTCTAAAGTTAGTACTACTAAAAGCACATGAGCCTCAATCACATCCAGATATCTTCACAGTTTTAAAACACCAAGCAGCACGAGGCTTATACTGAGCAGGGGAGTCCCTAATTGGTGGTGGTAGGACATTTCACATGACTTGTTTTTCTCTTGACTAGTTCTTGTAGAATTTTTTTTTTTTTTGCAAATACTGTTATGTAACTGAAGATACTAAAAAGGGATGGCTGGCTGCCATACTGTGACCTTGTTTTCTTTAAGAAATATTACTGAATTATAGTAAGGAGATGGGGAAGGGGGAAAGAGAAAAAAAAAAAAGGAAGAAAGTTAATGTCCACTAGATAGCAACTACTGGTTTAGAATTTTTTTGTTTCAGACAGGAACAAAGATGTGGGCTAAAAAGAGAAATCCTGCACAGTAAGGAATAACGTAAAGGGGATGACACATTTTCCTCTTATGACAGTCATTTTAAAATGGACAAGCAAAGTCAAGAAGGGTTTACTCCCTTTAAAAATATAGTGGGAGGATTCAGTAACTAACATTATAGGTGGGGGAAAAAGTTGAAGGGAATGGGAATGGACCAGGTTGGAAAAGACCTCTGAGATCATTGAGCCCAACCAATGACCCAACACCATCTAATCAACTAAACCACGGCACCAAGTGACTCATCCAGTCTCTTCTTAAACACCTCCAGTGATGGTGACTCGACCACCACCCTGGGCAGCCCATTCCAATGGCCAATCACTTTTCTGTGAAGAACTTCTTCCTAACAAAACTGAAAGAAAACCCAACCCCAAGCCAAGTGCAAGAAGCCTGCTGCCCCTGCCCTGGGCTGTGTGGAGCAGGACGTTGGTGGCTGAGCTTGGCAGGAGGCTAGGATGTTCTGGCTGCTGGCAGCACCATGGCCAGCAGCAGCCAGCAGGGTTATCAATAGTGGATGAAGCTCCAACTTGCTTATCTCCACCAAGGGCATTTTAGAAAAGACTGAACATTTATATTGCTGTTACCAGGCTACTAATATGCAACCTTTAGCTCATTCTAGTCTCCTTCCTAAGACCCAGGTAAAATAATTTACAGTTTTCTCTAACAAGTCTGATATTGGCCATTGTCATGAGCCATGGCATCATATGGGATCTTCTGAATACTCTTTCCACTGAAGCTTTGTTTTTCTTCTACAGTGAAAACTTTAACTAAAGCCCAACTGCAAAGGAGCTGAGAATGTGTATAAACAGTATATATAAAATCTACACACACTCTCAAATTTTTAATAAATTCAGATTTAGATTTTCCTGATATTACATCTATCTTGCAATTTTAGACCAAAGCAAGAATAGAAATCTTGAACCTGCAAAGACCACTAGGCTGTGTTAAAGAAATCTGTGCTTTTTCTTGTGATACTGTTCCTTGAAGAGGAATTTAGATAGTGTGGGCTTGTTTCTTCCACCTTCTCACAAAAGTATGTGCCCTATTCTGCTACTGAAATATCCACAAGATCTGCTGCAACAGTAATAATTTACTGTTACCTCTCAAAACACAGCTTGTAACATAATTCTTGTTATAATTTATCATGACACTGCATAGTTGTTTGGAAACAGCAAAAAGCCTATCAACAGTATTGCTCTTAAGCATTTCTTGGTTTTTAGTTTGGGGTTTCTTTGGGGTTTTTTGATACTTACTAGCATCCACACTGGACTCCAGGGTAAGAATTCGCTGTTGTGTTTCCATGTTAAAAATGCTAGTGTATCCACTGTTAAATGATGCTACCATGAGGCTTGGGTCACTGCTCACAAGATCTACCGACAAAGGAATTCCCATTTCTAGAAAACCATGTAGAGAACATTTTCTTAAATTAATTTGGTGTAAAGAAAACAAACCAAAACTCCAAACAAACAAAAACCCCCAACCAGTTAAGCCCTTTCATATCAAAAGGCCATGATTGTGAAAGGAATTTTAAAAATTTACATTCTGCAAATCTAAATAAATTGCCCTGTATGATCACTATCTTCATCCTGTTTTTCTGATAGGCATATCAACAACAATGTTTACCAAGACACTGTATTTGCAACTGAAGCTGGACAGAAATACAGCTACAAATTGCCCCCTTTTCCTTCCACTGCATCAAGTAAAAGGCTATGTAACTGAAGGGGTAAACTCATTTACAGAACAGGTGATTAATGTTATTATCAATGTAGGCAAATTCAGACCTTAAAAAACCCAGCAAAGCTTTCCAGGTGCAAATTTTGTACACTGACATGGTTAGCATGAAATGTTGCATAACTTCATTACAAGTATGCATCTGATCTCCTGACACTGTAGCTGTCCGAGCACTACAGGACAGAAAGCCAAATCAGAAAAACTTGGGTACAGGAAATATCCCTTAGAATTTTTCTCCTCAAATATCTTGTTCACTACCCACTATGTGAAAGAACACCATCAGCTGCACAGATGCCAGGAGGAGGAAGAGGCACAGAGTGAGACACAATGTTAAGCAGCCTAATGTCCATAAATCCAGATAACGCAGGAATATCATCACCTCCCTCTGAATCCAAGAGTAATGGGAGTAACATCTTTACTGGACACATGACCTCAAGAATGTTAATGTGGCTCAGGAATGGTGAGTCTTATCTACAGGCACTACAATACAGCCAAAAATGAGTGGTGCTAGCAGAAAATGTATCTATTTCTGAAGTGACCTTAACTACCACTGCAATGCCTGTTTACCTGCAGCTTCCTGGTAAGTCTACAATGATGACTGCTAGGCATTTTAGCAGTTTGTTCACACTTCTCAATAAGCCATAGGGAAACTCAGTTTCCAGAGATGATCTTTGAATTTTACATTTCATTCCAGCTTGAAAAGTAAAACCCCCAAAGATTACCTCTGTGAGGCAAGACTACTTCACCTTCCCTCTCACTTTAATAACTAAAGCCCAAACCAATCAATCAACCAAGCAAAATCACTACCAGGAAGTTTTAAAAGCAGACAAGTAGGCAATTTGGCAGTAAACTAGTTATGTTTTTCTCAGAATCTTGCAGACCTTTGGAAACATAGTTCTGCAAGAACTAAAATAAATTAAACATTTGTTTTGGTCAGTGTAGTTTAACTAACAAGTAATAGCAGACCTGATCAGCTTTACATCATAATTTGGTAGGTCTGTTCAGTTATGCCAAATACTATTTTGTCTTAAAGTTGTTCTGAAGAGCTAAGGAACTGTCTTGGTTTATTGGTGATTATGATGAGCTCTATGAGTGTGGCCATGCCAATGGACTTATTCTAGTGCACTTAAGACAGTAACTTCAATAAATTACACTCTAAGCAATAGGATTTTGATTTGCACATGACACTGCAGTAACTAGATCTAAAGGAGGAATTTTTTTTCAACTAGCAGTGCTTAAGATTACTGTTACTGCTATTTAGTTAATATGCAAACATGGAAATACAACTGGAAGGTACAATGGCACTAGCCTGAGATGAAGCACTGGCTACTGCAAACCGCTGCTGGGGGAAGGGTTTTTTACTCTGGACAAACCAAAAGGAAGGCCCTAACGAAATCTCATCTATAAAGTCCACACATTACACTCCATGATTCTAGTATCACCAGCAGACCATCTGTTGCACCTGGCTTTTAGATGCATGCAACTTGTCCCCTTGTGTTAAGGTATGTATTCACCTGGTGTCAAAAGAGAACAAACCCAAAATTTAATCTTCCCCATAACATTCCTAAAGATTTGTAGCCAAAAGTATGGCAGCCTGAATGATGAAGACAGGACAATTTTCTGTACCTTGATTATCATTAAATATATTGAGAGCTGGAGCAATTTCTGTAGCTTTCCACAGACGTATAGTGCCGTCTGCTGAACAGGACAGCAAACGCTGGTGTGCTCCACTGTAAACCAGACTCCACACTGCATCTGTATGGCCTACAAAGGCACCTCTCAGAACAGAAGGATCTGTGAACAGAACAAACCACATTTCAAAACAAAATCTGAGTTAAGTCAACAGTTGTATCCTGGTCTGTGTTTATAGATCAACCTTAAAAAGCTAGTCCATGAAAAAAAACAAGACTAATCAGATCATATCAATACAGAATCAATTATTCTTGTAGAAGATTCTTGAATTTTATCAGCATTCAGTTATCCAGGTTAGGTCTGATAGAACAAAACAATGTTGTAGCAGAAGGGACAGTACCAAAGCTGACAAAAACACTTTGACTTCAAAATTTACTTTCAACCATTAATGGCACATTGATCCCTTTTTTCCATAAGCCAGCTTTGAGGCCAACCACATCTTAAGCTATAAGCGAAAAATGGATTGGACATGGCACTTGGTGCCATGGTTTAGTAGTCATGAGGTCTCAGGTGACAGGTTGGACTTGATGATCTTTTGAGGTCTCTTCCAACCTTATTGATTCTATGATTCTATATTTTAAAACACAGACACAAGGCTGACATTCATTCAGAGCTCACAAACCCTACCAAACTGGGATTTTTTAGCTGTTTGCAGACATTAATAGATTTGGTCTCAGACTATACAACCTCTTTTTATCTCAGCTGCAGAGCAATTTGTTGAATAAAAAAAGCCATTAACATACATATTTGCTGTCCTTGCAAAGTATCAGGTTTAGTCTTTTACTTTTTCAACCTAGCTGTTTCACAAATCTGTGATGAGATCAAGTCCTTTTTCAAGGAAATGATGAATTTTATCTTCTCATCAACCAACATCAGTATTAAAAGAGAAATTTACTTAAAGTAATTGAAGACAACATTGAATCTTCTCTTTTAAATTCTCTAAGAAGCGTCACCCACCTATTATAAGACACATAACATTAATGTCAATAAATGCATCATTTCACTGGTGTGTGTGGCAGAAACATACCATAAGAGTCATAGGGGTCAATGTTTGGATTGGTTGTGTTCCAGCCATGGATGAGGCCATCTGTTCCCCCACTGTAACACTGTTCACCATTACTGCTCATCACCACACAGAGCACTGGTCCACTGAAAGAACACCCACCAAAGAAAGGTTGATTATCAACATTATGGTTATGATCATGTGAAAAACAGTGTCAACGGAATCATCAAGATTCCCTGTTAGACACAAGTCACTTACTGCATGGAATGCAACAAATTTCCCACAAAAATACCATCACAATATTTGTCTATGTAACTACAATCAGGACAATGTAACTACTATGCACGTGAAATATGAAAGAAGTGTCACAATTCTAAACCATAGGCTTTCTTATTTTGCATAAACAGCAAGGCTCTTTCATTAAATCAATCCAGTAGATTTAAATTCAGTGCAAACAGATGCACGTATCTGGCAAGTAGGGAAGAGGTGAAACAATGAACAGCACATGTAACCAAATTTGAACTGCATCAAATTTGTAGGCTTCTTTTTTTAAAACTACAGTGTACCTAGCTCCAAACATAATTATGCAGAAAGGAGATTAACCTATGCAGTTCTGTCAAATAACAAGGGAACTAAAGGAACTACATAAAATCACTAGTTGTCAGGGTTGAAATTACTTTTAAAAAGCTATTTTGTTTAAAAATCTGAAAATATGACAGAGTTTCTCAGGAAATACTCACGTATGTGCTCTGAAGGTATATATTGGCTCTACATCAAGAGAAGCACTCCTAAATGAAGTACAAGAAAAAGTTAACATGCAAAGCACCGTGTAATGTCACATACAAAAACATGACAGAACTGCTAAATTCTCCAAACCACTGCCACATCTTTTAAAGCATTTCTCTCACAACTTCCTCTCCCATCTGCCTAGAAATTCTTTCCATTCTTTTAAAATATGATGGATTTGTTACTTTGTTTTGTGTTTAAAGATGTTCAGAGTCCACAAATTCTCACTGACCAAAGCAGTACGTAGGTACCTTAATGGTAGGAAAGGACTGGAGGGCCATCAGTATGATATGGAATATATTATTAAGTGCTCCAAATCCCTATCAAAGCAAAGAAGCTTATGATACCTTGTTTTCATGTTAATTCTGTAGCACATTTTCAAACCACTTCAAAAACTCCTGCCTCAACTTTACCAGTCTGGTGCTTGTTACAGGCTGTGGGAAGACCACATGCTTTCCCCAGTCCTCCTAAAAGGTAAGATGGACTTCCCCTTTACTTTATTAGCCCTGCTCTCATTTTTGGAAATTGTCAACAATATGCAAGCAACAGTGCACTAAGGAACCTGGCAACATCTCAAAGTTTAAACTATACACATATATATGCATATATGTGTATACATATATATAAATGCATTTTGGTACATTTATATACACATGCAAGCACATTAACAGGCCATATCCAAATATTTTCACTAGTAAATTAATTTGGCATATTATGTACAAGGAAAATTTAAAAAGCAAATGGTTTTCATTTTCACAAACAAAACCTTCAAAAATATGCATGAATTTCTTCTACAAGAGCTTGTTTTCCTACTCTTACATTCAAGGAACAACTTCCATTAACTGCAAGGGCCATCCAGTGAAGCAATATCTAAAACTGATTTTTTTTTTCCCTCTTCATAAATGAATTATTTTTTTTTTTCAATTAAGCAAAAATCCAAAAACTTCTTACTTTTTTGCTGGGGCTGTTTTTTGTAAATTCCACATTTTTAATGTATGGTCCTCTGAAGCTGTTATTAAGACTGGTTCAACTGGATGAAAAGCGAGACCTCTTA
Source organism: Melanerpes formicivorus (assembly GCF_026170545.1). NCBI lineage: Eukaryota > Metazoa > Chordata > Aves > Piciformes > Picidae > Melanerpes > Melanerpes formicivorus. The sequence continues at coordinate 36,244,447 of NW_027142354.1, forward strand.
TTCCATCAAAGTGACTTCTTAATGTGAATTTCGGGTTCCAAGTCTTTCTCAATGCATCTTTATTGTTTGCTATCTAATCAAAAAACAAAATAAAATAAAAAAGCCCAACTTGAAATTTATGTGGGAGGCACAAGAAAAGGAAGAAATCAGATGTTTAGTTTGGCATTTTCAGAAGATGTGAAATTACCTCATCCGCTTTTCATTAACAACCTGCTCTTGAGCAACTGTCCATTTAACAGTGGTCAGGCAATTTAAAATGAGAAGGTAGATGCATTCAACAAAGACAGCATGTAGTGTTGTGTCCACAGCAATACATTCTGTGTAAATCTGAAATATTCTGTGCCTGTTAAGTTGCACAATTTAAAACATGAAAAGTGCCTTTCTGACTGATACTGCTGTAAATTCTGTTTGGTATTTGAAATTTAACCTACTCCTGCTGGCTCATTCACTAACACTAGGCCTGATTCAACCAAGCTGCAGTCCCTGGATATCCAAAGTACCACTGACATGGCATCTCTGAAGTAAAGGTCTAAAAGAAACAAGAGAAGTGTCTAACATGTCTAACAGAACAGAAAAGAACATAACCTAACTCACTCACCAAAGGCAATATAAGCTCTGTAATAATGCAAGACAATCTTGCCAGAGCAAAAAAAACAGGGGTGGGGATGGGCAAGGAAATGGCTTGGCTACAAACTGGCAAGCACTATGCTACCACAGATATAGACAAAATTATGTGTCCACAAATGCATTTTAGCAGATCCAAAAAGAAAGCCCTTAAGAAAAACCCAAAGAGTTACTTGAACAAATGTTGATGTAAAATGCTGAACAGACTTTTATTGATCTGTCAATCAACACTGTCATAGTAAATTTTACCTTCCTATAGCCACTGCTGATGCTGGTTGTGGAAAACCAGAAAACCAAGCAATTATGATTTACATATCAATGATTTCATTTTACTTATGTTGAAAGCTACGCATAAATCCAAATAATTTAGTATTGTTAGCAACAAAGAAGCAAGAACTATTTTGAGTCACTCTGTGAACATACATTTTATGCTGGAATGGCAGGTGGTGGGGAGAGGTCTAAAAGTAAAAGTACTTTTTCTTAATTTTTGTACATCTGGATTTAATAATATAAATATGATTCAAATTGAGAGGTTCTATAGATGTTAAACAAGGAGACAGGATTAACAGCAGGCTTAGTCTCACCTGTCTTAGTTCAGGGAGACAAGTGAGTTTCTTTGCCAGTTTACTGCACTGAGTTGGCTCAACAGGAGAACAGACAAATGCTTGAGCTACTGAAAGGATGGGGCAGGACTGCAAAGTTGCCACCTATGGTGGATTTTTTGGAGACTGGCTGAGAAGGTCTCGGCAAAAATGGTAAATTATGTACAGAGCATTCAGATATGTGGAGAGGAATTTAGTTGCCACAACACAGCCATCTAATCACAATTAGGAGATAGAGGGAACCTCACAGGTCCTCCAGTGCCATAACAGCAGCACAGGTTCTGTGTAACATCTCTGAAAGTCACAGACACCTCAGATAGACTAACAGGGCATGCCAGTTCTGGTGGGATAATAGTCTCCATCTGCATCTCATTCAAAGATGCTCTCCCAAAGGTATCCAAGATGATTACTTTACAAACTGGTAAGTAAATGGAGGGCGGTTCCAGGTAGCAGACCAGTAGCAGAAGTGAAAACAGATCATAGCCCTCAGGCACCGGCTGCCTGACAGCACCACTACCACTACTCTTCATCCAGCAGTCTCTCACAAGCTACGAAAGGCTGGGTTACCAACATAGCAGACAGCCTCCTCTTCTCTCTCCCCACTGAAATACCACAATAAGGTAATTTGAGACTTGAAAAGCAAGTTGGCAGTCAGGAGGGAGGATGCTCAACCCCAAAATTAGCACCTGATCCAGGTTTGCCACTAATATTATTATTCATGTCTATATAAACAATCTGGAAACTCCACAAACAGCAATGGTACACAAGATTATGGACACTGCTCTTGTTCAAAGTCGCAGGAAACCTACCGCAAAGTACAAAACCTCCAAGTCAGTGCAACATATTAAAAGTAACTTTTTTTAGTTCAGATTTTCTTATGCACAATACTCAGGCTACTGTGATATTAGGAAACTTATCCATCTACCCAGAAAAGTAGGGGGAAAAAAAACCTGAGAAACAGTGAGCATTTTTTAAGATAAGAATATGTAAAGAAAGCAAAAAGAAGTACTTGAGAGTATTGGCTAGCAATCTGGCAAATTTCATCCTGTTACAAATTCTAAAAAGCTTACCCAACACACAAAATGAAAATTTTTAAGTAATAAATTCACAATCACATAGTAAGTGAAAACCCTTCTTTAATTTCGACACAGCCAAAGCAACACCAAAACTTAAACTATGAAATGATGTAGGCTAATTCTGCCATGTTTTAGAAGAAAAGAATCCAGTAAAAATGTCCGTGACAAAAGGGACTGAAAATAGGAAAGTGTCTGCAACAGTTGAGAACAAATACCTTTACAGATAGATTCACATGATTTTTTCAACTTCATTCTCCATACAATTCAAAATTGACACCAAAAAAAAAAAATCATACTGAATTTACACTAATCCTACCCCGTTCACATCTGACAGTTGGAAGAAAGTATGAAGTAGTCCAAAATAAAAACACTGCATTGTTTGTAAGCTAAACTTCTAGTGAAATTTGAAATGGAAAAAACTATCCCTTCATTTTGCTTCAATAAAGAGCACAGGGACAAGAGCAAGGAGCTTTGTAAACAATTTCATTTAGCCGGCACTAGAAGAAGTTAATAGTTGAGGTAAGTATGACTATGAAATCCTGATCACAGGACTTCATAGAGTCATTTAACAAACACAAGTTACCATTCTCAACCACACAGAATAGGATAAAGGTGGATAAAGAAATGCTGAATTCCATAAATGAAAGCTGTTAGTTCAGCATACAGACATGGACAAACACACCTGAACAACAAAGCCAGGCACTGAAAGCATTAAGGTCTTGTAGAGATGGTTTAGGTTTGCCATGTCATCTGAATTTAAAAATTCAGCATCTAGGCTTTAGGAACCCCATCTTACTCCTTTTTGTAGGCCCAAAAAATAAATACTGAATTTTAGCAAAGGTGTTCCATATTATTACAATCCTCAAAATTCACAACATATCACATGCTCCTAAACTTACTCTAGTAGTAGAGCACATCCCTGCAATGTCATTCTCAAAATGTGTGTAAACTTTTATTTTTATTTCTTTAAAAGTACAGACAAGGGTAGAACTGTAGGTTGTTTCTGAAGTCTCAGACATAACTTACGATAGTAAAATCCCAGATGGTGATTGCTCTAAGTCAGATTTACTGAAGGACAGGATTCCTCCCCAACATGCAGTACTAAAAAAACACCAAAACATCTCTAAAATACCTCAACCTTGACAGAGCTGGATAATGCAACGGCAAGATTAATCTGAAGTTGACAGATTGTAAAGGAGTAGATGATTAAATACCTGAAGCACCTTTTTGTAATAAATCAGAAATATAGATAAAAGTTTCATAAGACTGCAAAGAAGTAATTTTAGGAAAGACTTTTCATAAAAAGCGAAGGAAAAAGAAGCCATAAGCTACTCACATACTGACAGAAGTGTTGACCACAAGTCTCCTAAAAAGTCTCTAGTCCAGCCTTCCCATTTGAAATGAGACTGTTTCTTACATCAGGTAATGTAAACAAGAGCTCTCCTCCAGTCAAGCCTTGAATATCTCCCAGGAGAGAGATTCCACAGTTTCTCTCAGCAACTTGCTTTAGTACCACCACCTTACACATGACACTTTTTCCACCAATGCTCAACCTGAACTTCCTCAGCCTAATTTGCCACTGTTTCCTCTTGTTTTAACATCTGGCACTAAGGAGAAGCTTGGCTCTGTCATCCTTATGCACCTTTACAGTATCTGCCACCTGCTATTCAAGCACCTCACAGCCTCCTAACAACTGAAAAGACTAGCTCCCTAGTCCCTAGCTGTTGAACTCTCCAATTCCTCTAGAACCCTCTTGAAGCGGAGGGGGCCAAAGCTGCATGCAGGTATGGCCTCACCAGTCCCATGTAGAGGGAACATTAACCTGCCATGCTACTTGCAGTTTTGCTCAGTGTCACTGGGGTTATAAGTGTCCAGTTGAATTACTCTCGCTAATTACATTTACTTTCAACAATTTGAATGACATGGCAGGCAAATGAGAAGGAGAGGGCCTTGCAGAGAGCTTGAAGGCTGCTGTGTATGTGAAGAGTAGATATGTCAAATATAAATTTGTGACATCCTCTGGCAGCATAATTTTAACAGGAAAATGTTTTCTGCTGGAGTCTACACACGTGTAACTTGCACCTGCCTTTAGCAAGTAGAGAGCAGGATCTTGAGTTATCATTGGACACTTACATCATACGTCAGTGAATCCGCCTCATTGGCTACTGTAAGGCCTGCCAGCTCCCCAAGACCCAACTCATTCTCAAGGGCTTCGTCTGTTCCCATAATAAAAGATTTCCCTGAAGAAGGAGGGAACGTTAAAGCTTCCACTGCAAGAAAACAAAACAAAATATCCTGAAACATACATTTATACAACATTGATTAACAAAAGCATATTTTTTTCAGTTCCACAATATGAAATACCTCTCAAGTAACAGAGCAGGAATATTTAAAAATGCATAAAAAAACTATTCTAAAGACGTTCTTACCAATAAACTGTATTCTCTGAATATACTACTTACACACCAAGTGTCATTAGCCACAGAAAGGAAGAGTACACTACTATTCACCCATATATAACACAAAAGCAACACAGAAAAGCTAAGGTATTCTCCAACACCACTATAAAATATGCAAATAGACTCTGGAGAAGTAGCAAACAATTTAGACAAGAATAGCTGGTGGAAGCAGTTGGACTCTTCCTTCCTAACACATTTCACAAGTATGTCTATAATGAAGCTGCACACATGCCTGCAATCTAGCAACACGACTGAAGCTGCATTCCATTAATTGCTACTTGTGAAATCAGTTTAACTACCAAACAAGTTAGCACAGAATTCCAAGGTTTTACTACCAGTATCCAAATGCACTAGTCCACAGCTGTTATAGACTACAGGAGCTCCATTCACTGTAACAAACACATTCACAGGCAGATTCACTAGGAATGGGAGGATCAGAGGCTAAGAGTACAGTTCATACACACCACATAAGGCTCTGCATCAAAAGGTACAACTCAAAAGAGTCTGTGCCTTTACCAGTGTCCCTGTACAACAGCTCTCTAAATCTGTACATCACAAAAAGGGGACTGTATAGATGAAAGTGTATTATCTTCTAGACACAAGACACTTCACTCAATTTTATACACCCTTAGTCTCAAACTACAAGATACTTTCAGTAAATTACAATTTGTTTGCCTTAGCAAACACTGTTGCTATCAGGTAGAGAAACAAATGAAACACCATCTCATTCTCAGTGTCTTACTTATTTTACCTGCACCAACACTAACTCAAAACCAAACAAGCTATGGTTTATAATGAATAGTCTCATCTGCTCAGGCTGCTTCCCTCTTGTCCCAAAGGCATCAGATTCAGATGCTATTCAATTCCCTTATGGTCTGCTCAGCACAATGTATGCGCATATTTCCATTCCACGCTCATATATTTATTGAGTGTCCTGTGTGCTTTCTGTTACTTTTTACAATCGAATAAAAGCCCTTCAAGACCTGCCATTTGATTAGGTCTCTTAGTTATTACCTTTTAATCACAAACACTTCTCACGTTCTTCACTCTAAAAATCTAAACTATCATTACCTTTTTCTCTCTATTTAACTTAGAGTGTTAATATTCCACTCAATATGTAACACATACAGGACACTTAATGTGAAAAGTTACTAGAATAAAAAAAACTGTACACCCAAAACATCACAGTCTCACAGATTTATAAAGGAATACACAGCTAATGTTTTTCAATATTGAGCTTAGACTGATAACAATCAGCTACCCTATTCTGTTTTTGTGAGAGCCCACCTGAGTCTCTGAATTAAAAACCACATTCCTGAAAGGACATGAAAATAGAGGTTTGCTTATATGGCTCTCAGTACACGTGAGAAAAGTTGGAAAGAAAACATTCAACAAAAAATTCCTCCACTCCTCCAAGTGTTGCTAAGTTACTCCCTTCTTTCATAAAGAAGCGTGTAGGAAATAGAACTGCTGAGATCTCTGGTAGCTGTGCCACATGCTGGGGCTTTTTATGCATCTTAATTATAACTTGGCCATCTTACTTTCTCACACTCACTGAAAGGCTGCTAAGTGAAACCCACGTTTTGCTCATTTTTCAAAAGACATATTTACCATTTAAATAAAGAGTACTTACTGATTTTATTGTGCTGCATATTATAGCAATTCAGGTGTTGAAACAAATAGATAATTCAGCAACTTTCAGACATAATACTAAGAAAGGTGACCACATACCTTATCACAAAGGTGCATGGCTTTCCATCAGTGAACTACTCGCTACGAGAATTTTCTTTACATTTTGGAACACATAGTGGAAATCAATCCAGTGTTCCTGTATGATTCACTACAATCACCATGTGTATTTAAAACTATATCTAGCCACTTGTGTTTACCTGCAGAGCCTCTACCTTTGCACTTAAAAAAATAACATATGCATATATATGTGTGTGTGTCTACACATATATATAGAAATACATTTAAAATTATGTTCATGGGGAGAAAAATAGATGTTTTTATGTCCTGAGAGTTTATGTTTGACACTTGACTGCCAGGCCTGAGGACAAAGGCAAGTGACTTTTCCCAGGCAACCAGCACCAGAACAAGAGGACACAGTCTCAAGCTGCAGCAGGGGAAGTTTAGGCTTCAGGTGAGGAGAAAGTTCTTCACAGAAAGAGTTGTTGGGCATTGGAATGTGCTGCCCAGGGAGGTGGTGGAGTCACTGTCCCTGGAGGTGTCTAAAAAGGGATTGGATGTGGCAATTGAAGCCATGGTTGAGTAATCATAAGGTACTGGGTGACAGGTTGGACTTGATTCTATGATTCGGTGACTTAAAATCCTCATATTACAAAGCCACCAAGAGCCAAATGATTTTTTTTTCCATCACATTCAAATGTATTCAGTGGAGACTTTACCTGGGTAGGTGCCATGACTTTACTAACAATGACTGGAGAAATGGGAATGTGACTCATTGTACTTAAGAGTTCATAATGCTGAAACAGTATTTGTAAAGTGCTTCAAAAGTCTTAGAACACAATCTCTAAGCAGAAGTAACTACATACATCTATGCTTTACAAAGGTGTATGCACATTTTTAATACTTGCCTTCATCCGTCCTGGTTATCTCATGTTCAATGAGTCTTGAGCTACTGGGCCTAGAAGAAGGTGCAACAGATGGCTGTAATGAAGGCAGATCATCAACATCTCTCAAGTTTGCAAGCATATCTTGCAGCTTTGACCTGTTGGGCCCTAACCAGAAGAAAAAAAAAAAATTCAATGGTTTATGCATAGTTCATCATGGCACTACTTACATCAGATATGCTACAGTACCACATGCAACAATGGATCCTACCTTGCATAAAAACATTATCACAGAAAAACTAATGAGCACCTATTTTTAGCAGTAACTAATCATCCAGCATGAAATGAATTTCTTGAAAAGAAAGTGATAGAAGCAACTGAGAGCCGTGAATGCACAATTTCCCCACATTTATAAACTCATACTGCTTCTTGCATAGCATACTGAAGAATACCTCCAACTGAGTCACAATGATCATTAGAATATTTGTTTTTCCAAAATAATAGCTGACACTTGTAAGTATTTTAAAACTTGTGCATCAGGTACTTACATATGTGCAGCATATTCTTATGACTATTTTAAGTTTATTTGTGCAGTAGTGTAGTATTGCGAACAACAGCATACAAACACTTATACTAAAATATAAATCCAACTGGATTCACTGTCCTACTTCCTGAAGCTACATATGGTGAAGACCCATGCCCTTCTTGACACTTACCTGTACTTTGCTCCATCATTTTCCCACATCCCTGTTTTGACTGTTTTATATAGGATTGAGGCTGAAACATATCTTCGGTAGTTTTTCCTGTTGTAAGTTTAATTAAGAATGGGAAAATGTCTTACCCATAGTCCATTACGTTTTCCCTAGACCAGTAAATAATACAGCTATTTTTAAGCAGCTTTAACACAGAAGTGTACTCTAATATATGTATTCTCTCATAAAACCATTCTATGATTCTCTTATTACTTCATAAGAGTGCTTACTACAGCCTTGCAAAATCTTAAGTTTACTAATGCAGTTGCAAACTCTACTTTGCACGCCCTAACCATAATGACTGAAAATAAACTAAATTGTATTTAACTTGTCTGCCACAAAAATATTACTTGATTCAGGAAAACAGTAGGTAGGATTTTGCAAGATTGTTTTACCATAATATCTGATTTATAAAAACAGTATTTTACTTTGTAGCAATTCAGTGTCTGTGCACCATTTATGACAAGATTGAAGTCATAGAAACAAACTTGGTACAATTTAATGTCAAGATATTTAGTCCTTTCTTTTTTCCTGGACTTCCCTCCTCAAATTCTTCTTCACTACAAGCAACATCATGAATAGCTGACAACGGCCTGCAACTCTTCCTAATTTTTCTGCATTGATGCCCTTCCAATGATGGTTTGTCCATGGAAAGATGCTTAATCTATGTAGTGCAGTAAAACATTTTGTCTCCCAAGATCAAACCAACCAACCAAATCCAAAAGATATTGTAAATGTACTAAGCAGTAGTCATCTTCAAGAAGGAGCACAGGGCGTCACAGTGCTGCCTTGCATCAGAAATGTTTCTCAAACATATAAAACATGTTCCAATAACATCTGAGCACATATTAACAACTAAGCTTAAGCTTTATTGTAAAAAAAATAAAAAAGCACTCAACAGCTGTTCAAGAATATAATTTCGAGAGTTTAAGTAATTTCTGCTGAGGTAACGCTACAATTATTTACTGTGAATACACAGCACGTCTGTGTATTTTAAAAACAAGTTACCAAAAAATCCAGTTTCACTCATCATATATTGGCATGCCCTTTCTGTCTTAACTACAAAGAAATTTAGAATCAGTTTTGTGAAATATGAACTTCCTTAGCTGGCCAGCTCAGCTTTTTGTCAGACTTTAAGTTACTAAAGTTAATTGCAATGATTCCAAAACTGACGAGAAATTTGAAGTATGGTAGTGATTTTTCCATTACTATTATTTTCAGAAACAAACAAACCCCACACACAGAGTTTGTGTAGATGATAGTGCAATTTCAGCAGCATAACCAACTGCTGAGCAGCAACTTATCAGAGTATCAATAAAAAAAAAGTAACAAAACAAATCAGCCTCAATGACACAAAGATCTGACAACTTCTGCATTGCTATGCATATCTCTTTGGAAGTGAGAATTTCCTTGATATTCATAAGCATCTTCCCACAAAGGGAGAAACATCCCTCAAATTTCTTCATGGGCTACATGCATTGTTATTAAATTACATAATTCAAACAGGAATTCTCAATGCAGCTTGATGTTTGAAATACAGCCATGAATGCTGCAAACACTTCCAGTTTAAAAATTGTTAAGCCTTACTTACGAGAAAGCATTGACTTTACAAAACAGATTTGTATTTCAAGAAATGTAAGAAAATATAATACAGGGCTAGAAACTGTATTTCAGATACTAATCACAGTTTTGTTTGGATAACAATACCCAACATTTTCCAAGCTAGTCCCACAGGTATGAAAGTCAACAAATCCTGTGATTCACAAATAAACTGATGGTCAGAGTTGCTTCCTATTTCGAGCCCTGCATCACAAATTATGATGACAGCATGACTTTCATGTTGTGAATGTTAAGTTTAAACAGGGGTAGAAATTAACCTCTTTTCTCCCTCTGTCATCTGATTGGATACTTGAAACAGTTTCTGGTTTCTTTTGTTGTCATGGGATTTTGGTTATTTTTTGTTCAGGTTTTTTGCTATTGCTTATTTATTTCTTTCTTTGCACACCAGACAAACTACTCCTGTGAAACTGGCATGTTTCCAGCTAAGAAAGGGTTCTGAAGTCTTCTATATTAAAGTGTGAACTATTTAACCAATGTCTTTTACAATTTAAGTTTCTGAATAATGAACGTATAATCCATGCTTAAAGCAAGAATTTTTAATTCCAACACCTGGTTGGAAATAGTTGTATCTAATCCAACTATTTATCAGGTAACCTGAGTGACTGTCATTAATTTCAACCCCTGAGAACTGGTGAACAGGAAAGCAGTCAGGAGCAGCAAAGTAAAAGAGTAAGTAATTTTAGGAAAACATTGAAAGAGAGATAGAATTAAAGGTGTGAAAGATGTGAGATTTATGATTTTAAGGTGCAATGTTTTCCACTTACTCTTCACCCCCTTTTTCCCCTTGCGCTCCTTTTTGTATTGTTCCTTGAGTTTGGTTATTACTCCCTGGTCGACATTCCAAGCTTCAGGCATGAGACACTGGTCTTCCTTTTCTAAACAAAGTGAAACAAATGAAACATCCTTTTTCAATAATGTCACCAAGGGACCTCCACTAAAGGAGGTAACAGCTACTATCAGTGGAATTGTCTTTTATGTTAAGCAGACAGAAATAGCATTAAGCTTGTGGAAGCTGTCAAACTGCTATTCACATTCCACCTCTATTTGCTCAGAATTTTCTTAATGAAAAGTTGAGGTAAATTTTAACATCCCTAATTTCTATAACCAAACACATAGCTGCTCATAAATTAAAACATTTACTTTAAAACAAATCAGGACATATTTTTCAGCTTTTTCTTTACTCCAGGAGAGAGAATTATTACACCTAGAAGCAGCAGCTATGTCCACTGGTCAACAACTCCAACATTGCATCACTGCATTTCAAATTCATATTTCATTGTCTTTGTGCTATGTTGTCTTTTACACACAGCAGCAGCAGCAGATTTAAATCATTTTTGAACATTGCATACAGGTCACCAAGTTTTGAACAGAACCTTAAAGCACTAAAGCCACAAAATTGCACTTAGGAGTCTCAGGGGGGAAAAAACATAACAAAACAAACCCACCTAAACACAAAGCATCTCAATATCCCTACTTTTTTTTTCTTTGGACAAAAGATACAGAAGCAGACATCTGTTATTACAGGAACTGACTTGTTAGAAGTTAACTATGCTGACAAAGACCTCCATCAACATCAAACAGAACAGGAGTCATACAGCATACTCTTGTGGCAAAGGCCATCAACTATATCTTGGGCTGTAGTACAACTAGAATGTAGGCAGTACGGTGAGGGAAGCAATTATTCCCCTCTGTTTGGTAGTTATGAGACTGTATCTTGAGCACTGCATCCAGTATAATATTTCTTTTACTGGAAATCCTCTAAGTGTAATGACATAGAGTAGCAAGTCCAGGAGTGCCACTAAGATGAGCAAGGCAGTTGGAGCAAATGAGCTACAGGGTGGGGCTGAGACTACTGTGAGTGCTCAGCCGTGGCAAGCCAGAGAGGCATCTTAGTGCTGCCTGCAACTAACTAATGAGCAGGTGTAGAGAAGACAGAGACATACTTTGCTCAGACTTTTATCACAGAAAGAGAATATACTTTTTACAATTAGGACAGAACACTGCCTATGACAATTTGAAAACTCTTTTGCTGGAAGACACTCAAAAATTAATCAGAAGGCAGCTAGAGTAACCTGCTGCAAATGGACTCAAGCAGGAGGTTAAACTAGATGATCTCTCACTCCTTTGAGTCCACCAGTCATGACCCTACCTTTACTCCTGAGTGACAGATTAATTCAAGACCCAAAGTCTTGAGTCATTAGTCGTTTTGCAGCAGCTATGAAAATACAGATACTAATAAGCTGAACAGAGACTCCAGAAAACATGGTCTGTGAACTGTCATGTCCTTTTAATACAGATGTCCAACTAAGAACCATTAATGATAAAGAATTGTGCAAAGAACTCAAAAAAGGCATGAGAAAATCATGCTTAAGGGAACTAAGGATGTATTCTTTCTGGGACCAGGTTATAAGTTTTAATCATGCTTTCCACTCTGGCTACACAAAACTTTTTACTCTCCTTCAAGAAAAACTTCAAATGATTTTATATTAGCTGCATAATTTACATTAGCTTGCAGGAAAATACTTAATACATTTATCTTATAGAGACTGTCCACAGGATGCTTCCTGCATGTCCCACAGTTTCTGTTCAGCATCTCAAATGGATCCTGAACCACTACTACTATGCAAATATTTTCCAGTTTAAAAATGATCTGGCCACTTCTGAGGACTTTTCAAGACAAATGGATTCAATAGATCACTGTAAAATATCAGTAATGCTTGTGATCCAAAATGAATCAAGAACTTCCTCTGTTTACTTCTATCCTTGCTACACAACATCATTCTTCTATGCTACATCCAACCTGAATCAAATTAAGGTAAGTGATCCATGATGGCAGTTGCTTGAGGAAGCTTATTCTTACATACAGTTCACAGACTGTGAAACAAGTAACTGAAAAATATGAAATGTCTATCACTCAAAAATCCTCTTAATATTTCTAGACATGAAACTACTACCTTCCATAACAATTTATTTTTCATGTTAGACTTTTGCTCATTTGTACACAGCTGTCATCAGTGAAAGTAAAAATAAAAGCAGGAGTGTGAATTTGAGAACAAAAATGCTCCTGTTGGCATACTAACCTTTTGGTGACACAAGCAATAGCTAGACTTAACCAACCATGAGTGAATAAAAATTTTAATACTACAAGAGAAGTATCAGAAAAAACTAAACAACATACTTTTTGCTTAAAAAAAAAAAAGAGAGTAACATTTCTAAATTGTTTGGTGAGCAGAACACTGACTGCTGTAATTAATTCTGTACATCAGAGAGAACACTACATTTAACAGTAATTTGGAGTTGAACTGGAAGTTGCACATGGCTTCAATGAATTACAGCATCTTGGGAACTGTTAGATCATGAGGCCACAGCTACCATAGCATGCCTATCAAACAAGTTCCATTACAAATCACAGAATCATAGAATGGTAGGGGTTGGAAGGGACCTCTGGAGATCATTTGTCCAATCCACCTGCTAACACAGGCACGCCTGTATTAGGTTGCACAGGAACATGTTCAGGCAGGTTTTGAAAGTCTCCAGAGAAGGAGACTCCATTATCTCCCTGAGCTGTCAGTTCCAGTGCTCTGACCCCTCAGGCAAAGTTTTACCTTAAGTTCCTGCGTCCTAGACTTGTACCCATTGCCCCCTGTCCTTTCACAAAGAGCCCAGCCCCATCCTCATTTAGATATTTTATATGCATTTAGAAGACTCTCTTCTCTTTTCCAGACTAAACAGTTCCATGCCTATAAGCCTCTCCTTGTAAGAATAGAATAGAATAAACCAGGTTGGAAGAGACCTTCAAGATCATCGCGTCCAACCTATCATCCAACACCACCTAATCAACTAACCCATGTAACCAAGCACCCTGTCAAGTCTCCTCCTGAACACCTCCAGTGACGGCGACTCCACCACCTCCCCAGGCAGTCCATTCCAATGGGCAATCACTCTCTCTGTGTAAAATTTCCTCCTGACCTCCAGCCTGAACTTCCCCTGGTGCAGCCTGAGACTGTGTCCTCTTGTTCTGGTGCTGGCTGCCTGGGAGAAGAGACCAACCTCTGCCTGTTTACAACCCCCCTCTGCTCCAGCCCCCTAATCATCTTTGTGACCCTCTGTTGGATTCTACCCAGTAGTTGCCTGTCCCTCTTGAACTAAGGATCCCAGACCTGGACACAATTCTCGCGGGGCAGCCTCACCAGGGCAGAACGGGAAGGAGTACCTCCCTTGACCTGCTGGCCACGCTCTTCTTAATGCACCCCAGAATACTTGGCCTCCTTGGCCATAAGGGCACATTGCTGACTTATTGTGGACTTGCTGTCCACCCATAGTACCAGGTCTTTCTCCCCAGAGCTGGTTTCCAGCAGGTCAGCCCCTAACCTGTTCTGCTGCAAGGGATTATTCCTCTTCCCAGGTGCAGGACTCCACACTTGTCCTTGTTGAACTTCATGAGGTTCACCTCTGCCCAACTCTCCAGCCTGTCTAGGTCTCACTGAATGGCAGTACAGCCTTCTGGTGTGTCAGCAATCCAACAGTTTTGTATCACCAGCAAACTTGCTGAGGCTACACTCTGCCCCTTCATCCAGGTTGCTTACGGATATGTTGAACAGTACTTATCCCAGTACTGACCCCTGGGGAACCCCAGTAGCCACAGGCCTCCAACTAGACCCTGCACCACTGTTCACAACCCTCTGTGCTCTGTCTTTTAGCCAATTCTCAATCCACCTCACTGTCCACTCACCTAACCCACACTTCCTAGGCTTACCAAGAAGGATGTTATGGGAAACAGTGTCAAAAACCTTGCTGAAGACAAGGTAGACAATATCCACTGCTCTCTCCTCCTCTACCCAGTTGGTCACACCATCATAGAAGGCTATCAGATTGGTTGATCATGAATCAGGTTGGACTCGATGATCCTTGAGGTCTCTTCCAACCTTAGCAATACTGTGATAATACTGTGATACTGTGATACTGTAATCCATGCAGACCATTCCTGGTAATCTTCTTTTCCTCCATATGCTTAGAGATGATGTCCAGAATGACCTGTTACATCACCATTCTAGGGACAGAGGTGAAGCTGACTGGCCTGTAGTTTTCTGGGTCCTCCTTCTTGCCCTTTTTGAAGGCTGGAGTGACACTGGCTTTCCTTCAATCCTCCTGTTCTCCATGACCTTTCAAAAATGATGGAGAATGGCTTAGCAATAACCTTAGCCAGCTCTATTATTTTCTATAACTCCTTCTGTGTCCACTTACACTTCAGACTTTCCAGAGTAGCTTAAGGAAGAAACAACTACCCATCAAGATATTTAACCACACCTCTTCCTTCTTCCTTTCCCTGGGGGTTTATGAAGAATAATTATGTTAAGGGAAAGTGGATGCTGGCATTCTGGGCTGCACAACTTGAACCTCAAAGGACAGAGGTGAAAGGTCTGTGAAATGTCTTCCTGTGACTAGGAGGTTTAAAGATACATTCTTCTGATAAACTACTTTAAAAAAAAAAACAAGAGCAACTGAACAGTTCATGTTGTCCAAATTGCTAACACCCAGCAAGAGTACAACTAATGCAGTCTTTATGACTCACATTGATACAGAGTGTAAAGTGGGGGAAAGTAAAGACAAAATAACTTTCATGTCTCAATTGTAAAATATGGCTTTATCAGAGCCCTTCATTAGCATGAGTCACTGAAAAAAATACGTTGCAATTCCACTCACAATACTCAAATTCTATTTTCCTTATTATTAAAGAAAAGGCAAAAACCAACCAGATGCATAAACATTGAAGAAACTTTGCATTAAAGCAATATACAGAATAAGGAGAATAGTATGTCAAGAGAATTTCAGTCTGCCAACTATTTACTGCAGGAATACTCAAAAGGCGTGGTGATCATAACAGAGATGTCAATCAAGCAAATCAGCATTTCATAATATATTCTTAGCATATTCCTTTTCTCCTGGTACAATTAGTTTTCCTTACCCCAGTCTGTTCCGTCTCCCGAACTTCGTGATTCCCCATCACCTTCATCTGAGGTAACCAAAAAGTCAAACTCTTTCAAAGCTTCTTCTGTATCTCTGTCCTCACTGCTATCAGATAGCACCCTTTTCCTTACAATCTGAAAAGCCAAGGAGAGAGAAAAGCCTGAATTGAGTTACATGCGCATGTTTATACTGAACAGTAGTCTTGTCTTCTATGCAATATCCTAACAGGAAAATGAAGCAGAAAAGTTCACATCAATGAGCAAATCTGGGATAAGCATATAAACTATTCAACTTTCTAGTCTGTAGATCTTTTTTCCAGTAAGCACCAATAATGAGCCACTTGATAATGAATCTATACTTGTATGGATCAGTGCTGGGTTTTTTAATCCTAGAAAGTACTTCAGCAAAACCAAACTCAATTCTGTTTCTCTGAAAAAAGTCTTTTTCACTCTCACCTTTGAAATCACTCTACATGTGGACCAATTCAAAACCAACCAAACAATTTTTAAAAACCCACGACTGACAAGAGCCAATTAGCTTAGATTTGGCAGAAATAATTCCATCCTGAATACCTCCTCAGATACTATTTAAACACAGCACTCCATGTTTAAACTGCATTTTACTTTCAAGTTTAAAAGGAAATTTTATTTTCTTTAAAACCCCACAAATTTTGGTTACAAAAATAAATATATTTTTTAATGAAAGACTTCATTGTCTGCTTTCTGGAAATTTACTTATCACTCAGTTATCAAAATGGTCTGGATGCTTTATAGCTATTTGACTAACAGGTGAGCAGACGCCACGACACATGAAAACACGTAGCATAATTTTTGCTTATACAGAAAAGGCAAAATCACATGTATGGCAATGTTTTGTCTTTGAGCTTGGCTAAGAGTCAGTCTGAAAAGACTTCACTACACAGGCCAACATCCCATGAGGAAGAATGACTGTTTCTTCTAAATACAATGAACCAATTTAAACATCTGGAGCAACTCCAAGCTTCGAGCTTTGTTCCTTTGGTAGGCTTATTGAACAAACTGTATTACAGATGATTTTACAGACATTAGTTCACAGCCCATGAATGACAGGAACAGGTTTGCAAAGATCCTCTTTAAAACAGACTGTTTAAGCGTTCATTCTTTAAACTGATCATACAAATAATCACATTCACCGTAACTCTTAACTTCAATTGTTAGGAAACATAACTCACTGAATAAATGCCGGTTTTCAAAAGATGAGGATAAAATTAAGTACTGATTACACATATCTATTCTATGTGACCATACAACAAAATCATATAGCAAAGTATAGACCATGAGGGAGTATCAGGCATCTGACTGAATAAACAAACATGTTTATTGAGCACATGTTTGAGTCTTTCCAGTTATACTTTTTCTTCTTTTCACAAGCTATTTAAAGAGAAATGTGGTACTTCAGTCTTGTACCCTACAAGGATAAATTTCTACAAATCACTTTAGATATCCATACATTTATATAAAGATTCAAGAAACAATGCATTATCTTTTTTTTACATCCTACATGACAAACTATCTTGAAACTAAGCTGAAAATTGTAAAAGAAAAAGTCATCTGCTACCTTAAAATTGTATAAAATATACAGCAAAACTACTATGCAGTATGGAATAGTAGAAAGACTATTTAAAAGATTTTAATCTCACTGCAAACTTAAAGCAATAAACATGGCAAAGTTTAACTTGTATGCAGAACTCAGAAATGCATATTTAATTCCTCTTATGCACACATGCTTGAGCAGACCATCATAAAGATGCATTATGATTTGCATGTGTACATACATAGTCATATACTTTGCATACAGGCATCTCATTAATCTCACTTTGTCTGTTCTTCGTAACTTTTTCAATTATTTTTTCCACTCACTGTTGCGCTATCAATGATTGTTTTCTCTCTTCCTTCCATATCTTCTTCATCTTCTTCATCACTAAAGTCTGCAGCTGCATTTTCAAGAAACTTGAAGGTCTCTAGCAGAGAGGCAGAGTCAGTCAATTCAGGTTTCCTAAACAACAACAACAACCACTATGGTGAGACAAAAGAAATCATAACAAAAATCACTTTTTCAATTACCAGTCTGTTGTGTGTTATGATGTCCAACAACATGAGACTAAAATAAACCTACAGCCAAAAATGGACTATTATAGACAAAAATGTTTACGGATTAAAAATGTAAGCATTACCCATAAACTCTTTGGTTAGAATTAACAACTATTCTTCATCCAACTGCAATTACCAGGACAGACACTTCAATTTTTTATTTGAAAGGCAACATTCATCTAATGTGTACCTAAAAGCAACATCAATACTGACAAACCATCACTTGAAAGCCTCAGTAACAAGCAGATAAGTTACAGCTATTAAGTTGGCCTCCCACCTGTATATCAGGGTACAGCAAAACTTTGCTGCTGCTATCTGATGTTTCTCACCTTGCTGAGAAACATTAAAGTCTAGATCTATAATTCATTAACTGTTGAGACATGATAAATTTGCCACTATAATATAATAGCAAATACAATCAATGAGTAAAGAATGTTTGTGTAGCTGCTCACATTAAATAAATAAGGAAATGGATGAGGACTGCACTGGTATAAATTCTAGCAGTGCCTCAGAACATGATGCATAAAGGTTTTCATATTAACGACTGAAGAGGAAGAATCCAAGAAGCAGGCAATAACCATTATTAAATCTATGGTGAAAGCACAATTAAAGTAACTCTAGCATTAACAACAGGTACTATGCTTTCTATGCAGAAGATGCACTTCTCCATCAATCTCTCAAAGACAAGGTGGTTAAAAAAAAAGTATTTCTTCAGTTTGAGCTGTAGTGATTGCTTTCAGAATAACTTTTACATTCTTTACATGACTTTACAGCGCTAGGGACAAACTCGATTATGTTCTTACCTTTAATCAGCAGTCTGTTTTTGACAGTTCATCACTAAATGCAAGTCATCTTGATTTTCACAACCACTGCAACAATAGAAGTCTCCCTCTCTTTCCAGAACTGCAGCTCTAGGTTGTCTTGTAAGGGTGGCCACCCTTACCACCACCTTGTGCCTTGCTAATGCACCACCCTTGCACCTGCTATGACCCATTTCAAAAGGTTCAATCAACTAGCAAGCCTGTATAGTAAGACCTGATTATCCATCCCCCACTTATTCCAGTGTTTCTTCATAAGACTTTTCAAAGTTTTAATATAGCACATCCAAGGGCAAAATTTGATGTGTAATAGGGTGTGATAAATAGCACACTTCCTTTTTTACAGTCTCTGCCCAAGCATTAGCAGGAGTGACTTCTTCATAGCCCAAATATGTCCACATCTCAGAAAGACAATTGGCTAGTCTACCCTTTTTTTAATTCACTCAAATATATGGCCCAAAAATACCAATGAAGGTTTTGTTTGCCATTAAAAATGCCACATACACAGCTCCATAATATACCATAATGTAGGGTGTGTTTTCATGCCCACTGGTTTTCCCAAGAATATTCCTTTCACTTTCCCATATCTAGGAACAAATCTCAAACAGGCTTCCATCTTGCCTTGCTTCCCACACTATTTAAATCCTCTTGTTTCTAAGACAAATCTGAAAGCACTCTGCAGTACTCTTTTTCCTTAAGTAATCACTATTTTGACAGACAATACCTCATGTGTCTGTAGGAATAACATACATTTTCATAGAAATCCTATGTTACTATTATTTTATTGTTTCCAACACACAAATATCTATCAAACAAAATTTCTAATGTGCTCCAATTAACTAACTTCTTGATTTTCAGCAGATTTGGTCAAATTTTAGTAGACTAGAACCTATAACTGTATCTCTGGTTTTGTTTGTTTCCCCCCACACACTTTTTGCCATGTAAAAATCTGCTATGTAAAAAACATCATGGCTGCTGATCTGTATGAGCAACTAACAGACATGCTACAGTATACACATATGGAACAAATACAGACTTTTAATCATCACAACTTGTTACCAAGTTCTGTGCTCATTTGATCTTAAATTGAGCTCTCCCACACTGGAGTTTTAAGTGACCACCAAAAGAGGAAGTCCTACATTTACTTAAGTAATTGGTGTGAATTCAACTATTGTATTAATTATGACACACTTAGCAGGCAGGATATATACCAATTAGAATTGTCTATGAAACTGTTTTGCTTGGGTAAGACCTTTAAGATCATCATCAGCTCCATCCATTAATGGTTTAGTCAACATTTACACTGGAGAGTGAAAGGTATTTCATACACTGAAAAACAAAGTAGTTTATCATGTGTTTCAAAACTCCTGCACAGTAAAAAAATTTACAAAGCATAGGCCTCTGCTGTGAAGGACAAGAAAAAGTCCTTCTATAAATACATTAATAGCAAGAGGAAGGGCAAGGACAACCTCCACTCCTTGGTTGACATGGAGGAAAACATTGTATCAAAGGATGAGGAAAAGGCAGAGGTACTTAACACCTTCTTTGCCTCAATTTTTACTAGCAGGACAGAACGTCTTCCAGACAGCTGGCCTGCAGAGCTGGCAGAAGGAGCCAGGGAGCTGCATAGTTTCCCTATGTTCATGGGACCAGATGGGATACATCCTAGGGTACTGAGAGAGCTGGCAGATGAGCTGGCCAAGCCACTCTCCATCATTTTTCATCAGTCCTGGCTCACTGGAGAGGTCCCAGAAGACTGGAAGCTGGCCAATGTTGTGCCCATCCACAAGAAGGGCCGGTTGGATGAGCCAGGGAATTATAGGCCTGTCAGCCTGACCTCAGTGCCATGCAAGATTATGGAACAGGTCATCCTGAGTGCAATAACACAGCACTTACAGGATGGCCAAGGGATCAGGCCCAGCCAGCATGGATTTAGAAAGGGCAGGTCCTGCCTGACCAACCTGATCGCCTTCTATGATCAGGTGACCCGCCTGGTGGATGTGGGGAGGCCTGTGGATGTAGTCTACCTGGTTTAGTTGTTTCGGTGGGTTGGACTGGTTGATGGGTTGGATGCGATGATCTTGAAGGTCTCTTCCAACCTGGTTTATTCTATGTATTCTATGTATCACAGAATTATTTGTGTTAAGGCTTGACTTCCAAAAAAACAATTAATAAGAACCAAAACCGAACAAAGAAGTAACAGACTATTTAAACTACTTAAAGGTTCTACAAGGAAAAGAAGCTTCAAGCTGACAGGTTGACTTGCTACATTATACTGCAATATACTTTAGCAGTCAAATCAAAAGTAGCTCAGTAATTTAGCTACTTTTCATCCTTTAGCAACACAGAAACATAATGCATTTTAGAAATAACTGTCAGCATGAACACTTAGAAATTCTGTAAAATATATTTAAGAAAATGTCTAGCCTTAGATAATCTATGTTCATACTTTGGCAATTTGAAGCTTGTTTGTTTTATTTTTTTCCATCTATTTACTTTGCTTCTCTTCATTGACAAAGTAACGTAAAAAAGCAGAAGTGGCAAAAATATATCCAGAGATGACAGCAGTATAATAAATTGCTTTAAATTCCATTTTAGTAAAAGAATCATAACTCAACATTTCCAGGGATTCTGCAGTCTCAAATATTCTAGAAAATAATAATGGAAGAAAGCTATAGAATGGAGCTCCAAAGGTAGGGACTGATACATGAGTATGAGTGAGATAAGACTATGGCAAGGCACAAGACCTGCTGCAAATAAAGTGAGACCAAAAAAAAAAAAAAAGCCCCAAAAAGGACAATTATCCTTTAGTGGACTGTCCTGGATCAAATTTTCATAGTGCAAGAACTCAGGTGTTGCTTTTTCCTTCATAGGAAAAAGCTTAAAGAAACACTCACAAGGAGGAATAAGCCAGAAGCCCCTCAATAGGCAAGAACAGCTACAGAATCTGCCAAGGTAGGAGCAGAGGGCAATTGGATTTTGTCAGGACTTCCTTGACCCTGTGCCCCTCAGCCACTTGTTCGGAATCTCTTTCCCACTGCTCCTTCCTCAACTGTACTCTACAACAGCACCCTTGCATGGTTTTCTCCCCAGTACTTTATCTTGCCTTCTTTCCTTAAGGGTTTCATCCCTGTTGACTTAACAATTCCTAAACAAACTTAAAAAAAACACCAAACAAATCAGATCATTTAACAAATACAACATCTTCTATCAGTTACTGTTAACTTGCATATTACATCCTCCTCTCCATTAGCCTTATTCAATCAGACAGGAAAGACTTTGGGGCAAAGAGTCTACCTGCTAGTCGTGTCTGTAAGTGATAAAGCACAATGAGACTGTTTGTCACAAACATAACAAATACAGCAAGTAGTGCCAGAAAGTAAAGTATAGCTACACTAATGCTGCTGATCTTTCCACATCACTACTAATGGATGGGTAGCACACAGATTTTGTGAATGTTACGCTTGACACAGGAAATATCTAATCTCCAAAGACAAGCCATTTTTTTCTATTTAAAACACCGAATTATTGTTACAAATGGGGTAGTAACTGAAGTGACATGGCTCAAGACAAGTACTTTGTGTAAAAATGGCCCTCAAGTAAAAATACTAACAGCTTTTCAGAATGTGTAACATTTACTATTCAGGATCTTAAAAAATTTGTTTCTTACTGAGGTCAAAGTAGAAACCATGATCTATAGGAAAGGTAACATTATCGTGTGGAAACTAAAACAGCAGCACACTGATGATACCTTTCCTTCTCCCCTGCAACATTTCATGTTTAACTTAGACTAAAGCCATGCTACAGACACATACTTTCTTTGTAACTGACATATTGAACATTTCCATCATCTCCTTCATTTATAGGAGGTGGTCACATTCAGGGAGACTCCCATAAACTTCTCCCATGAACTGCCCAACCACAAGGCCATTAACTGCCTTGGCCCTACTCACTCCCCCAAAGGAAAAAGCAGAGGGGGTTTTTTGTCATATCCAATACATACACAAGTTATCTTAAACAAAACCAGAATTTATTGATAAATTCAGAGCAGGACGAAATACCACAGTAAAGTTAAACACAAGTTCATTTTAGGCTGAGAAATGTTTCTGGGGACCTGTAGAGGAAAAAACTGTGGTAACCCAGCATTTAGAGAGCTATTTCAGCATACTGTTTCTTGAACTCAGTTTCATCCCACTGTCAAAACATGCTACTGTAAGGACATAAATTTTACTCATTTCCCATAAATTTTGGTTATTTCATGTTTTCCAATGTGGCTAATTGAGTTCTTTCAAACTGGATGCAGTAAATAAATGCATGCACATTCAAATACATTCCTTTCTGTGACAACTGTCTTTAAGGACAGTTTGTTAGATCTTCAGTACTGCACAAAATCTTTCATAATGCAGCAAAGAAACATATCAAACTTGCAATTTTTATAACTATGGACAACTTCAAAATCAGAATTTATGCACAGGGAACATGGGACAGACTAGACACTGTCACAAACCTTTGAAATCGCCTGTGAATTCACACCACACAATGCAAGAACCAGTGCAATACATACTACAACTGGTAAGCAACACTTACAAAATGGTTTGGATGCAAATTAGAATCATGAAGGAATGTCATTTTTAAAGGAAAGGCTGTTTCTGTTGCCAAATCTAGTCAGATAATGAAAATGTATCAAATCAGCTTTTTAAAGAACAGAAGTAAGAAAAGAAAAATCAGTGTTTGAAGAACTAATGTTTATAAGCTATTTATCCATTGGCCTCCCCTCCGCTTCTCTTTCTCTCACTACAAAACTTCTCTGTCTCTTCCTCCCCTTTCCTTCTATACCATGAGTCTTACACCAAATTTTCAAGAAGCATCTTTCAAACCCTTAAGTCATGGATTTATGCCAATGAAATTAAGAGTGGTCCATTGATACTACTTTCTTCACCCAAACACACTTTTTTTTTTGCTTTAATGCAAATCTGGTATCAAAAGAACATTCAAAATGCCTCTTAGGTCACTAAAATGGAGGTAGGGACCAACAAGATAAAGATGGAAAAGAACACCAGTAGAGGGAAAAAGGCAAACAGATTTGTGATTATTTTTCTTTCTTTTTTGGTAATTCAGTATTTTATTCTTGCGTATTACTTTAGAAATTAGTTTTTTTCTATGGCAGATACTACCTCAGGTTGCTATATTCAGAGAATATTTTCCCAAATAAACCATTTTATAAGTTAGTCAGCACACAACATTCATCAGCCAATATGCAGCATTTGCATTACATGGGTCAGTGTTAATCGAATTTAGAGATGCAAAAGAGTTATTCAATGCCTTCTGGTGCAGAAAGATATTCATTCACTGGAGTGTCAGTTGGAATGATTTGCTGTACATCAGAAAGATAAGGTGCTCAACATGTTATTTTAGTATTTGAAAATAACTTGGGTTTGCTCTCAAATGTTGAGGTTCAAAGCCCTTTTTGTAAAGAATGGGTAGTAGAAGCTATATGTGGTTCAATAGAAAAAAAAAAAGGCAGTAAATCAGCTTCAGAGGGAGACTGATACATCATTCAGAATAATTCTTCTTTCAAAAGCCTCTATTGCTTATTTAAACATAGTTCTAATAATCAAATCTTCAGGAAGAACTTGGGTAATTTATCCAGATTGTTTGTGTATATACACATGCCCGTATGTACAAGTGTATATACATACATATGCTTGGTATACCCTTGCTCCTTTCCAGTTCTATTCCCTTATTACATTTGATACAACTTGTATCAAATAGTAGTCAAATACACACCTTCAAACAAGCAAATTGACTGTCAGTCAGCTAATAGCTGACTTTACTAGCTAATAGCTAATAAAGCGATTGAAAAATGAGGTAATAAGTGAAGGAAGATACTCAGATGCTCTCTCTCATGTTTTCAAGGCTACAGGTGACAGTAGCAGGCAGCTTTTGTTTGTGTTTCAATTTGTTGTTGGAGAAGTATCTGTTTCACTGTAGGTGTTAAAAATTTCAATCATTATTATAAAGTTATTAATTTTAGTATCTGTTTTTGAGTCCAACCATGCCAAGTGGTACTTATCTTTTGTAATGCAAGTGAACTGATTGAAGAAAATGAAAAGAGATTCTCTTTTAAATTCCATTAAATAAGTGGAAACAGGACTATATCTATGTCAGGTTATCATAACAACATTTCAGTTATGGAATCAAAATCTTGCAGAGTGAATTCAAAATCCACATGATGTCTTGAGTGCTAAAGTTTTCAAGACGATCTGTACATTAGCAAATAAATAGGCAATGTAAGAATACAAGTTTGGCCACAGATGTAGCAGCTAGTAACATATAAAGACTAACACTACTTCACCTAATACTGAGAAACTGATTTGGCTTCAAGAGACTTTCAGACTACAATAGTTTATTCATCACTGTACCAAAAGAAGAAAATAAAACAGAGGGGGAGGAAGTTCTCTGATATAACTGATACACTAAATTAAGCTGAGGGGTGTGAGGGACCAAGTGGCAATTCTCTGAAATAATTGCACTCTAGCAGAATTAAAGATATAGCAGGTATAAAAGACAAGTTCTGGTATAACAGATAACTAACTCATTAAATATTCTAAAAGATGTAGTGAGCTGAGCAGAGGAAGAATATCCTCTCTGCCCACCACAAAGTATACAGTACACATCCCCGTGGTCAGATGAAAAATGCCTGGGCGCAACCTTTCAACAATCAAATGTGGGGTTTGTTGTTGTTGCTGTTGTTTGGGTTTTTTTAAAGTCAGAGGTAGATGAGAACTATTGCTGAAGGAGGTTGAGCAGCAACAACAAGCACTATACACAGATCAACAGGCTTACACAAAACCCACGCTAAAATAAGACTATGTTGAGCATGTCCGCTCTTCCATTCTTCTACTGGAATTTCTCTCAGTATCAATTTGTTTTGTTCTTCAACACTTTCATTTCATTGGGAAGTACTGGTTGATTACCAATAATTACTCCTCCTCCCCTCTCAACAATACAACCATATAGCAGCATAAAAGTATCAAATATTTTTACTTTGATCACAAGTGGTCAGTTGAAGAGAACACAGTTTAGTCAATTAGCTCTTTCTGTAATTCATGTTGCTACATGGAGCAATCTTTGAGGAAATGTAAAGTTAACATGCCTTCCATTTTTGTGTTCTTGAAACACATCATTTCTATTCATTTTCATTCTATTTTTCACCATGCTGTTTTCTCTTCTATTGTACACAACCTTCATCACATTCACCCACATTTTTTTCAAACTCTTGTTGATTTGTCTTCACTGTTTCTTACTCACAAGCTTTCCCTTTACTCAATCCTTGTACTCCACTTCACATACCCTCCCTTCCATGTAAGCATTAGACTTGAAATCCACAATCTCATCTGGGTCCACAATATTATGCAGTTCTTCCAAGATCAAACAAATCCAACATTCTATGAGCTGCATTTTCTCACTTTAACTGAGGTATTCCTTGTTAGACTAGATTAACTTCTATGCATTACATTTGTGCCCAGTACTCTGCTCTTCAAATGTAACCAAAGTACCACTAGCCTCAGACTTGCTAGTAAATGTTAGACATACATCAAATGTTTTGAACCACAAAACTCGCTAAAATGCAGTTCACAGGCTTCTGTAGTGATAACAAAGCTTTCATGTACACTTTCTCTGTATCCTTACAACAACATAGCATGTTCCTTCTGCATTCAGTTTACAACTGTCCCAGTGTTTGGTCATCCTGGTTACCAGCACACACGCGTCCTTATCCTTCCTGAATGGCACTAAGGTTTACATGGATTCTTGTTCTTACAATCTCCTACTATAATTTTCCTCCTCTAGCACTACCAAACTGTAGGCACTCGTTCATTACACTCCTTCCAACCACACCAGCTTGTTGTGGCCCCAACGTTCTTGACATTTGACATGCATGCTAGGTATACCATCAAGTTTGTGAAAGAGCTGCCAACTTTTTTGTTCTCCCAGTGAGACAACTGACTGGTGAGATAGTGTCAGAGTGCCTCTCTCTTGACTGTTGGATAGAATTTAGCCCAGTCATCTAAGTTTGTCCCAGTTCTGTCAACTGGGTAGAAGAGCGTTGAACTAAGCTTTCAAACTCTAAGAATTCCAAATGTGATCAGGAAGAAGGATCCACATGCCTTAAGTCTTCACTCATTATTCAATGCTAAAACAGCATAAACCAGCTTCTTTTTGAATAGTATTAACATTTAGTAAGTAATGCTCACAACAGATGAGTCAGGTAAGTATAAGCTAATCAAAAACATCTAAGCAGCCCTTAAGAACTAAAGGGTCCAGGACGGTTGGGCTTACTTCAAACAGGAACTTGAAGGCACAGGAACAGGCTGTCCCAATGCCCCGAAAGATGAGCTGCTGGGGAAGGCAACTAGCCTGGATGGGCAAGCAGCTCTTGAAGGAATTAAGGGAAAAAAAGAGGGCATATTGCCTTTGGAAAGGGGGGGAGGCTACTCATGATATGTTTAAGGATGTTGTTAGATCATGTAGGAGAAAAATTAGATAGGCAAAAGTCCAGTTAGAACTTAAGCTGGTCACTTCTGTGAAAGACAAAAAAAAGCATTTCTATAAATATACTAACACTAAAGAGGGACAACAAGAACCTCCACTCTTTATTGGACTTGTAGGGGAATATTGTAACTAAAGATGAGGAAAAGGTTAAGGTACAAAATACCTTCTTTGCTTCCATTTTTAACAGTAAGACAGAAGGGCTTCAGGATAACTGGCCTCCTGAACTGGTAGGTGGGGTCAGGGGGCAGTATAATCCCCCTGAAATCCAGGAGGAAGCAGTTAGAGACTTCCTGAGCCACTTAGACACTCACAAGGCCATGGGACAAGGTGGGATCCATCCTAGGGTACTGAGAGAGCTGGCAGATGAGCTGGCCAAACTGCTCTCCATCGTTTACCACCAGTCCTGGCTCACTGGAATGGTCCTGGATGACTGGAAGCTGGCCAATGTGATGCCCATCCACAAGAAGAGCTGGATGGATAAACCTGGAAACTACAGGCCTGTCAGCCTGACCTCAGTGCCAGGAAAGATTATGGAGCAGATCATCCTGGGGGCAATCACAGTGCACCTGCAGGCTGGCCAAGGGATCAGGCCCAGCCAGCATGGATTTAGAAAGGGCAGGTCCTGACAGACCAACCTGATCTCCTTTTATGATCAGGTACCTGCCTGGTGGATGTGGGACAGGCTGTGGATGTAGTCTACCTGGACCTCAGCAAGGCCTTTGACACCGTCCCCGACCGCAAACTCCTGGCCAAGCTGTCAGCTTGTGGCTTGGACAGCAGCACTCTGCACTGGGTTAGGAACTGGCTGGAGGGCCAAGCCCAGAGTGTGGTAGTGAATGGTGCCACATCCAGCTGGCAGCCACTAGTGGTGTCCCCCAGGGATCAGTGCAGGGCCCCATCCTATTCAATATGTTTACTGATGATCTGGATGAAGGGATTGAGTCCACCACTAAGGAGTTTGCAGATCACACCAAGTTGGGGGGCAGGTGTTGATCTGTTGGAAGGTAGGAGGGCTCTCCAGAGAGACCTTGACAGGCTGGACAGATGGGCAGAGTCCAATAGGATTACATTTAGCAAGTCCAAGCACCAGGTTATGCACTTTAGCCACAACAACCCCATGCAGTGCTACAGGCTGTGCACAAAGTGGCTGGAGAGCAGCCAGGCATAAAGGGACCTGAGGGTACTGATTGACAGCCGGCTGAATATGAGCCAGCATTGTCCCCAGGTGGCCAAGAAGGCCAATGGCATCCTGGGCTGTATCAGAAATAGTGTGGCCAGCAGGAGCAGGGAAGTCATTCTGCCCCTGTACTTAGCACTGGTTAGGCCATACCTTCAGTACTGTGTCCAGTTCTGGGCACCTCAATTTAAGAAGGACACTGAGACTCTTGAACAAGTCCAGAGAAGGGCAACAAGGCTGGTGAGAAGTCTCAAGCACAAGCCCTATGAGGAGAAGGGTTGTTTAGCCTGGAGAAGCGGAGGCTTAGGGGAGACCTTATTGCTCTCTACAACTCCCTGAAAGGATGTCGTAGCCAGATAGGGGTTGGTCTCTTCTCCCAGGCAATCAGCACCAGAACAAGAGGACAGAGTTTCAAGCTGCACCAGGGGAAGCTTAGGCTCGAGGTGAGGAGAAAGTTCTTCACAGAAAGAGTAATTTGCCATTGGAATGTGCTGCCCAGGGAGGTGGTGGAGTCGTCATCCCTGGAGGTGTTCAAAAAAGGATTGGATGTGGCACTTGGAGCCATGGTTTAGTTGTCATAAGGTGTTAGGTATTAGGTAATAGGTTGGACTTGATCTCTCAGGTCTTTTCCAATCTGGTTAATTCTGTAATTTCTTATTTCCCATGTGCCTCAGAACTGCAGTTTGAAATCCAAGGCAAGCAATGAGGCAGTTGAGAGGGGGTGTCCAGTGCCACAGGAACAGTGAAGTGTCTAACTTTACAGTATCTAGTAGCACAAGCTGAAAAAGCTACTGAACAACTGGAAGTGCAAGCCAGAAAGAAATCCACTGAATGCTTCCTGCATGGAAAACTGAAAGAAATAGTCTGAAAACATACTTGAAAGACCTAGAAGAATCAAAGCATTAAAGGCTAGTCCTGTACTCAGACTGACCACAGAATTTCAGTAAAATCCCAACTTTTTCCTCTTTGTGAGGAAGGTCTCAGCAGACATCCATACTCTCAATACTACCTGTTAAGACTGATGTAACAATGTAAAACTAAATCCCTGGAAAATTATCCCACCGTAAAAACCTCAGAATCACTTCTCATACATCACGTACCAAAATGCTCCACACAGTCTGCCATCTTCTGCATCACAAGTGACATGAAAAGAGTTTCTCAAAGTGTGCAGCCTGATCAGCCTTGCAGCTGTCAACTTGCTGAGCCACAATCAAAGGGCTCTCATTCTTCATCAGTGAGTGTCTTCAGCCACAGGGTATATCCCAAAGTGTTAAACCTAATATCAGATCTACCCAGAAATGTAAATGTCTCCAAAAAATGCTATATCAAATCCACTGTCCAACCATTTCAGCCATCAGGTAACTACCTTATATTTATAATATAAATACACATAACACTATCTACAGTTAAATTAATTTTGAAGTGTAAGAAGAGGAGTTTTATTCACCCACTTCCCCTAAGAAGTGACCCAGTTCACTAGAAATCAGATTAAAATTGTTATTGTAATCTATCAAGCATTCCTTGTTCATCAAAAACACAAAGCTGCTGCACATGAAGGACATGGCTTGTCAACTACATAACAGCACAATATATTTTCGTAGCTTGTGGGTTTTCTCATACATTCAAATTTTCCACCTCACAGCATTAAGTTTAATTGCATAACAAGGAACTTCAGCCCTTATGTAACCTGTGGGCTTGAAGTTGCTGCAGCTATCTGCTGGGTATAGTGAAATTTTACAAATGCTTTTTAAAAGACAGAATATGTCATACAACAGTATTAGCCCTTAGAAACAAAGGTGGTCTTGACTTTTGCCACATCAGTATAGGAAAGGAAAAAATAGATGGAGAATCTTCGAGGAAAGTTGTGCATGCTCATGCAGCACAAACTCCTGGGGAGCAGCTACCTCAAGGATTGTTCAGACATACAATTCTGCATCATTTTCCAAATTTTTCAGCTAAAACACCTTAAACGAGAACAAACAGATCATTTTTGTGAAGCCTCCACAGTTAGGTTTCAGATATAATTTATGGTTTTGGTTGGTTGGTTGCTAGTTGCTTATTTTTAAAAAACACATACCACCACTATAAAGATAAAAAGCACAAAATGGAAAAAACCCTCTTAAGTTTTCAACATTACTTAAAAGCTTAAGTAAGCACAACAAGCTTTCCATCTCCACTGACTTTTCAGGGTATTAGAAATATTAAAAGACAGAAATTACTATTTTACATTTCAGTCACATTTACACATGTATATCTACTGGTGGAAAAACAAACCCAAACTACTTTAAGGATTCAGAATGTAACAAGTGCCTTTCTTTTCAGATCCGGTTAAAAAAATCCTGTTGTCTCATACACACTATCGCGTAACAGCGCAGATCAGAAGAGAAAAGTCTGTAATTGATACAGTAACAGTTCTGGCAATACAAATAAACTGTTAAGTTGAAGCAACGCTGCCATCTAACCACCTACCAATCCTATCTCAGAGAGGCTTGATTTGACTTTTTGCTGCCATCCAACTGAAAAATAAAAAAATGTGCTTTTAAGCTGTGAGTCTTAAGAGTTACCTGCACACATTTTTGCTTAATGTAAAATGATGTGTTAGAATTGCTTTGATCTCCAACTAGGGAAAAAATCCCTCAATCTAACAAAAACTTGTTCTACACCATTAAGCACACTTATGTCGAAAGACAACAATGATGTCCTGATGCTTACCCGATCATTGCGTTTTCTTTAATCTGGCCTTCTGTGCCATTTACCATTGGCTCTTGATTTCTGTTTTCCTTCTCTGAAGCATCGCTTGACAGGCCCAGTAAAGCTCGCACTCGTTTTGACTTCACATCCAATATCGTGTCAGTGTACCCCACCTCTTGCAGATACCTGCAGGAACAGAATTCATGCTAATCTTCCATGCACAGCTCACTTATTCCAAATACTAAACAGAAACTTCTCCTTAAACTCATCTTCAACCCTTTAGCTCGGCAAAGTATGATGCTAATGAAACATGCTTATAAGTCATCCTGTACCAGCTGCAGAGGGATTGTCTCTTGCAGTACCAGCCTCTACAGGCACTGAGGGGAAAAAAAAAAACCAACAAAAAAACTAAAAGCCTAGCAGTCAGAGGTTATACAATACGTTATTCATTCATTTACTGAAATGGATGGAATAGCACTTTCAATTAAAACTACTTACAACCAGCATACAAAAAAAAAATCACCACAGTTGCATGTACAACATGGTCATTTTATTTTTCAATACATGGAAACTACACATAAAGCCCCACAATAAGTATCAGATATTATCCTTATGTAAGCATCATTAGAAGCCTAGAAAACAGAGGGCATAAAAACAGACTCTGTAGCTGTAGTTACAGGTAAGAGTTATAATTTCCAACACACTAGGTCTGATAAAATCTTTGTCTTGTGTTTTCCTTATTCTCCAACAGATATGCAAAACATTAATTTGCCTTGTATATAAGGGCTAGGCAGCAAGAATTCTGCACTAGCCTGTATGAAAAGCCTCAGCATCTAAAGTCAACTATTTCACCAACATGCCGTATAGTCTTTGGAGGCGGGGGGAGAGAAGGCAGGGAAAAATTAAAATTGGTCTCTGCCATTTTCTCCAGATTATGGAGTTAGAACTACTGTCTTCTCAGGAGTGATGGACTGATTAGACGGTCACTGTTCTAGAGAACTCTAAATAGAGAAAATCCCATTTCACAATAACAGCCGTTATAAACCAAAGACACACACCTCTCATACAAGAACATTCTCCTTCAGTTATTCAACAATATCCTCCACAAAGCCACATTAGGAGAGAAATGGTGATTGTTTGCTTTTTATATAGCAAACAAAACACCTATGCAAAACAGAACATCAATAATATGCTCTCTGTATGCAGTACTATGTCACTTAATTATGAATTGCACTGAGAAATAATGATGTGTCTTCAAAACTCACTGATCCAAATCTGTAGTGCTTTATTTACACTTACTCAACGTACATGCAAAGATTTGAACTCTTGCAAAAGGAAAGCATGTATAAGCTATCCAACAGACAAATTAAACTTTTGTAAAATTTCTTGGAAAAAGGTCCTTTAACATAAGCTCCAGACTGTCCTCTTACTGACTCACTCTCTCTCATTTAATCCTCTGTAATACCGCAAAATAACCCAAAAAGAGAACAGAAAGCAAAAGTTCTCCTAGCTGATTAGAAAACCTTAGAATCTATCTGCATATGGAAAGAATCAAATGCATGACAAAATATAGAGACACTTGGATGAGGTCTTTTACAGACCCCTTTGATTTAAAACAATGGTTGCAACTAAGGCAAAAAACCCCACCACACAAAAATGTGATCAAATACATTGGAAATTTATTAGCTCATTATGACCACAATTTTAAAACTAAATTTAGATTAACAACATTTTCTTCACTGAGACGAAATGAGAATCAGAAAACTTCTAGTGTGACTGTGTGGGTATTAGTCTTTTCTGCACCTTGATCAGGCTCAAATACAAGTTACCCTTTCCCAACACCAGTTATTTTTATTTTACATAGCTCTTCACAGAATTGTGTGTGTTGGTTTTTAATTGCAAAAAGAATTACGAAGTGTCATGACCCACTGTTCTCCCCAGCAGATTGTTTTATTATATGCAGTGAAAGAAAAGCAAAGATTAGGTGTTTGTGATTTGGCAAGGCTTCTCATCTGAAGTTCTGAAATATTAAAATTTTTCAAAAACCTAGGAAAAGTACAACAGAAGCCGAATGAACTTCATAGAATCACAGAATTACTGCAAAAGATCTTTAAGATTATCAAGTCCCACCATTAACCCAGCATCTCCAAGTCAAAACTAAACCAAGCCTGCTAGCTCTTAATGAAAGAAAAAGTAACAGAAAAAAATAAATTAAAAATCTAATAAGCTCTATCATGACATTTCATTACCAGATTCTTTCCCCTGAATTCATTATTCAAGTTCTTTTTTCAATACTTACTGTCTTAGCAGCTGTCGTCCTTGTTTCCATATTAGCTGACTGTTCTGTTGTGGTTGAATTTCTGTCTCATTCCCTTCATCTGGAAAAGATTGTTTAATTATGAACATTTTTTGCCCTGTCCTACTCTTTAAAAAGATGCCCATCAGCTTCAAGAGACAAGAATGATTTGTGTTTAAATGGTTTGTTAACAAAACAAAAAGAATTGCAAAGTGCCAGTTAAGAGAGGAAAACAGTACACAGCAGGTAATTATAGTATACATACACATAAAGACTGTCAGGTACATCATACTGTATGACAGCAAGTTCCATTAGTCATCAGTGCATTCCCTTCTGTCTCACATCCAAAAGCCCCATCTTACTCCTTTTCCTTTAAGGGCATATAATCAAATAGACAATCTGGAGTTACAGTTTAGCATTAACGTTCCAATATATTATATTGCTGCTTATAATTTAAGACTGAAAACGCAAACATCTCCAACTGCTATCAGTATCAAATGCAACTGCAGCATGACACCTATTTACAGCTCCCTGTGCAAACAATTTTCTTAATATTTGACCTTTCAACATAAAACCAATGGACCTACTCAAGTCAACTTTAAACTCATTCATATTTGTATGGCTTTTGTGGAAGGAAAAAAAAATAGGGATTGTTTTGGGTTTATTTTTAACCTGAAAAGCTGTTGAAAAATGTTTACCACATTTTCCACAACCAAAAATTTGTATCCAAACAGTACTATTCCAGGAAAATCCACCACCAAAAAAAAAAAAAAAAAAAAGAAAAAGTGGCTATTGTGCTGAGAAATTGAACTGAATGCCAGCAAACAACAGCTACACATGTATTTTCTCTATAGCTTCGTACTATATAATGGTGGGGTTTTTCCCCCTCCTCCAGGAAATGTATAAACATAGGCTTCCCAAGGTAAAAGATCTTGGTTTATTATCACTGAAAGCCTCTGCAAAACTTGAAACTCTTGTGGTCCAAACACTGAAGGATGAACAATCTTCTTATGTAAATGAAAATTAAAAACCAGAAAAACCTGTGGTATAATCCTATGAGTAATGACAAGCTATGTGAGGAAAGCTATTTCCCTCACTGGGAAGTCATTTACCTTCAAGCAACTGAATTAACACCACACACAAAACACCACACCACCCACCCAATGAAGCTATCAAAGACAAACCAGAATTCACATGCAAGGAAAGCCATATGAATTTTATTCACCTGAAATTCGCAGATCCATTTAATAACAACCATGGGAAATAATCAATTGCACAATGATTTTCTAACACAGCAGAGGTCAACTACCAAACCTCAGTCTGTACTAATCAAAATATGACTCAGGTACATTTGCCTGAAAAACACTTTTGACAGCAAGACCCCTCCTTCCACAGGCACTATGAAGTTTATCTATAGGCAAGAACCCACTTTTGCTTAAGTCTCCTCAAAACAGATGACCACTAGTATTAACAGCAGTTTACAGATGAGAATGAAGGAACCTCCACTATGAGCAAAGAGCAGAAAGAACTACTAGGAATACTTTCAATTTTTTTCCTGATTGGGCAAAAAAAAACAGAGGCAGGGGAAGGAAAGACATGGACTTACAATTACTTATCAAAGGCAACTACAAAGGAGCATGATCAAATTTCTATTTTAACTGTTTCTTTAATCACCCCAGATTTGATATAGAACAAAAACATACATTTCTGACAGCTACATATATAGAATGCAATAGGATAAATCAGGATAATGACATTTTAACAAAGCTAATTCCACTAACATTTAGTGGAAGTAATGCAATTACTATGGCTCTGCTGGGCAAGCCCGGCCTCGCACTACATTCCTCAGATGGAAACTAGAGCAATATGCTATAGCTGCATCTTGACAAATTACAAAAACCAAGGCTGTCCAGGGTCTTGGGATGATCAGGATAAAGTTTTCTAATGGTCCAGATACAGACTGTGGTCTTCCACTTATTAACACCAAACAAAAGTATTTCTTC
The DNA here is from genome assembly GCF_026170545.1 of Melanerpes formicivorus. Classification (NCBI taxonomy): domain Eukaryota; kingdom Metazoa; phylum Chordata; class Aves; order Piciformes; family Picidae; genus Melanerpes; species Melanerpes formicivorus. The sequence goes on from NW_027142354.1 coordinate 36,279,787, forward strand.
AGTTAAAGAAATAACTTTGATAATAATGTGAAATAAAATCTCTCAAAAATTACATCACATCCTGGACAAAAAAAAAAAAAAAAGCGAGCAAAGTGCTGGGGCTGGAGTTTTTGTTTGAGGTTTTCTAAAATGACCCTTTGAACCCAATAAAGTAAGAATTAACCATGGCAGTAAACCAGATCATCCCTTCCGCAAACCAAGTGACAGATCTGTGATCTGCATACTTTCTGTAGTCTTCCTTTATGACAGGTGGTTCTACTTCTGTAACTGTGGTATGATCTTCAGGGAACTGAGACACAAAACCCATCACCTATTACTTCTCCTTTCATGGGTATGACCTATAAACAGAGTTCTGTATCCCTTTTCTTTATTTTTGTGAGGAAAGAATGGAAAGATAGAGAGAGGGATGAAAGGAAGTAATTTAAATTCTTAATTCCTCAAGTTCAGTACCTAAAACTATTTATGTGAAGTAGGAAGTGCAATTTCTAGAAAAAAAGTCAGCTTTCAAAGACCAAGGTTAAAAACTGTCCCCTCACAGCACAGCGATGAAGTTAGCTGTGTACTTTCCCAATGATCACTGGAATTTTGTAAATGAATTTCCCACTCTCAAACTCTCACTTATGGTTAATAAGCACTTTTACTATTTTTCTCCTGAAATACCACTGAGGTAATTGAACAAAAAAATTATGTACTACACATTTAATGCCCTTTGCCACTTACATTTTATTCAGAAAAATAATTCAAAGGTAAAATCACTCTCTAGCTATACGTCCAGTAGCTCCCTGTTCCAAAACATCCATACACATTACTGAGAAAAATTCTCTCCAGTTCATGTTTGGGGCTTTCTAAATCTAAACTCATACAACTTACTAATAGAATGTTTCAGGGCATTAGGAGATATTTTTAATAAGAGTAAAATAGAGTCTTTACATATTATATTTATTCCTATTGTTTACATTAGGTGACTTATTTTATCAACACTATCATTTCAGCATTTATGCAAACCACAGTTAAGCTTTTATGCCAGTAATTAACATATTTTTAATAAATCCTTACCAGAATCATAGTTTGGTGGCTTCATATCTCCCTGATTCAACTCTGTGCCATATTTTAATTTGTGATATTTAGCCCTGAAAAAAACAATTAACAAAATTAGCACATTTAAACAGTATCTCAGAACAGATAAATGTCACTTGTGTTCACTTGCAAAAGGCTCTTCTTACTTATAGGCTAAGAACAAAACAAATAATTGCAGCAGGACTTCAGACATGTAATTTTTCTTAATTATTTTTCTCAAGGCTGACACACAATTGCAAAGTGATTACTGATGAAACATTAGAAGAATGCAGATTTTACAAAATGTTCTTGCCACAAAAAAAGATTCCTCCCTTGTAGATATGGGCTACTCTCTGCTTCCCTGCCCGCACCCACTTCTTTCTTTTCCTTTTTTTTTTTTTTAAAGCCATCATTATGAAACAAACTTAACAAACTTCAATTTTATTCTTCAAAATGCTGTGCTTTCTAACAGCAACAGACCCTTGGTTAGAGCTATTCTAAGATTTAGCACTGCAGCAGCTCCGTCTACTCCAGCTTCTCTTTAAGCTGCTAGATATGCCACCCAACAAAGTTCAAAAACTGAGACTATTTTAGCCTACAGAAGGCCTATTCTAATAAGCCCCATAAAGCATGCTATACAATGTCAATACAAGTAGAAGAAAAAATAAAAATGCTTTTTCATTTGAAAAGTTTCATCCTACAGTGTCTATAGACTTTTAAACACAAAATAATGCCACAATAGTACAGCATTAAAAATGCACATCTAAGTTATCAAAGATTCATTAGAGGCGTCTTGTAACAGTAACAGAGGAACTGAGGCAATGAGCCTTAGCCAGTTTAGCAATGTGTTCCCCTATTCTCTCACATTCACTTTTGTGAATATTAAGAGACTTTTGCCTCCGTGACTGTTTTCTGCCAAACATGAAAATTTACAAGATTCAAAACCACCTGATTCTCTTAAATTTTTACAGACGTTCATAACTAGGTAGATAAGTGCCACTCATACTAGTTCCTACCCTGAACAACAAAGAAAGGCAGCAAAGAATTCAGGCAAAGTTGGGCATGCAGCCCGGCAGGAGTGGTACAGCCTGGCAGTAGTGGTATGACCAACTAGCACACACAAATATATACAGCTCCAGTGAAAATGTACAGTAGCTAGGTTTAAGGCAAAGTAAAGAAACATAGGGAATAAAGAAGAGAAATGGAGCAGAGGGAACCAAGCAACCACCACATAGGTTGGATTTGATGATCCTCGAGGTCTCTTCCAACCTTAGTTATACTGTGATACCAACATCAAGATGGGCTTCATTAGCTCTACTATTCTTCTGCTTAAAATTTCTTTTTAAATAATTAATGGGTGTGACACTTCGTAATTTATGAGGCAATTCTCACTAAGCTTGAATGACAGTATGAAGAAAGACAAGATAATGCCTTAAAACTACCAAACTACACTTGGATCTCTTAACTGCATCTCACACATCTTCACTGCATTACTATTTTGGGGTTTTTTTGCCTTTTCCTAATTCATCAAGAAAGCTCATTACTTCTAACAAAATGGTGCTGACAGAAGCAATGATTGGTAGTTCTTATGCTTCAGTATAAACAGAACAAGTTTCTCACTAATCCAGCTGCATTTTAGCTATAATAAACATCTAGTTCTGAATGAGGGGAAAAAGTACAGAGCGAAGAAATGTCTCATAGGCATAGTAAAAAAGATCAACAAAGTGAATTCCTCCTCAAGAGCTACAGCACTGAGCTCTAACTCAGATGATCAGCAACCGAACCAGGAAAGAAAAAAGGATGCACTTGAAATGTACTGACAGCAATAAGCGAAGAGTACACATTTTGGTCAGTACAGAAAAGAATAACCAAGAATAGAGAAAAATTAAAGCTCAGTGCTTAATTAAAATGTTTATCTTTCCTTTTCCAACTATCCGTTTTCTCCATCTCACTGGAAGAAAGATGCTACTCTGGTAAAACAACTGCATTTCATAATCATGAAACACTGATTCTGTTTACCTTGTCCTCCATCATCACTAACAAGAAGTAGCAAGTAATCAAGAACTGAGAAATCCTCTACTCCACCACTAACCTATCTCACCAACTTTAAACATTACACTTCAAGGTTTTATGCAGTCATCAAGTGACCCTAATGTTTAATCTACTTTGATTTGATTTAGAGATCAGACCTATACTGTGCTCAATTCCTGAAAATACTTTCAGAACATTTAGTTTTGTGGTATTTACTTTTGGATCATGGATCTCATATAATGTTCCATTATCCCCTAGGCATTCACCAATTTTCTTATCTAAGTCTTGTTAATTAATTTCATCTTAAGGACCAAAGCAAACTGTTTGTTAGATTAACTGAAAGATCATTCCTCACACCTTCCCCATTTGTTGGATCTCTCACCTTTCTCCAAAATCAGTTCTTTTTCTAACTTCTCAGTATATTTATTTCAATCTGCGCTTGCTCGTTTTAAAATTTCTTAAATCCCTCTTAAGTATTTCCCCCTATTATAAAAAACAGTTCAGCAAAGTGAGGTTATTAATTCACAGTATCACAGTATAACTAAGGTTGGAAAGGACCTCAAGGATCATCGAGTCCAACCTGTCACCACAGACCCCATGACTAAACCATGGCACCAAGTGCCACGTCCAATCTCCTCTTGAACGCCTCCAGGGTCGATGACTCAACCACCTCCCTGGGCAACCCGTTCCAATGACAAATGACTCGCTCGGTGAAGAACTTCCTCCTCACCTCGAGCCTAAACCTCTCCTGGCGCAGCTTGAGACTGTGTCCCCTTGTTCTGGTGCTGGTTGCCTGGGAGAAGAGGCCAACCCCTTCCTGGCTACAACCACCTTTCAGGTAGTTGTAGAGGGCAATGAAGTCACCCCTTTGCCTCCTCCTCTCCAGGCTAAACAATCCCAGCTCCCTCAGCCTCTCCTCACAGGTCTTGTTGCCCTTCTCTGGACACGTTCAAGTGTTTCAATGTCCTTCTTAAACTGAGGGGCCCAGAACAAACAAGTTCTATAGACATTACAAGCTATCTATAGCAGGCTTTTTTAACTGGTTCCTTCTCATCATGCAAAAGGTTTTTAGGCCTTTGCTATCCTTCTGTGTTTCAAGAGGACAACCTTGTGATCTTGTACACCGTTGATTCTTCAATTTTAAGGCTAAGCTGGACTAAGATTTCATCTTTCAGAAGATTTAAATTTGTACACTACAGGCAGAGGGCAGAAGAACTACACATGCAGCCAAAATACCATGTCCTAGCGAAGAGAGGCAACTGAAGAGCTGAAAACTCCCAAAAGTAACTATTATTTTAAATATTGCTGAGAAAGTAAAAACAACAACAAAAACAACACAGACTTTTGCCGGCACAAAATCACAAAAACCCAACACCAAAGTCAAACTTGAATTAATTAGAATCAGCCAGCATAAACTCAGGTATCTGAGCAAGACATCAGTTAGAAGATGTGAAACAGAAACAATGAATACCATGTCAGAGTACTTGACCTGATGAACTTGCCTTCAGCTCTACAGTTCAAAGGAATATTTTTTTAAAACAATATAGATAGCTGACAATCCATCAGGCAAGCACTTTTTATACTTCTTTAAGCAGCAAGTATGAGATTTTTTTTCAAAACTGCCTTATGGTACAACTGAAAATGTCACAGATGTGAAAGCAAATCATCTTTATAAAGCACACTAAGGAAGGAGTTGAACATAATGATTCAGACTCCAAAAGCAGAAAGAAATCTTGGCCATTCAGTTACACATATTGCCAAAGGCTATGAAAGTTCTTGCAATAGAAAACTAAATTATTTTCCATAGAAATTCTGAATACAATTTATTCACTTGGCATGTTTATATTTAATCCATTTCCACAATAATTATCTCCTGTCTACCTGCCATGCTTATTTTCAACGGTTTTGCAAAAAACACAGTCCACTTAAAAGCCTTAAACTGGCCCTCTGCAGTTCACATTGAACTTGACATTTCACAGCACTGAGATACTACTTACTACTATCACAAGAAAAAGCACATGTATTTTTTTGTGAGTAAGTGTAAATAAAAATCAAAGTTTCTCCAACCTTTGTATCACCTGGTAAAAAACATCTGGCTTTGGGGCAGGGGAAGAAGGTAGGTAACAAATCACAAACAAGCCTGTAGTGTCTGAAACATGTTCCACTTGGATGATTTACCTTCAGAAATTACATCTGAATTATTAACAGTATGCAGAGACTGAAAAATGAAAAAACTAGCTGAAGGAAGCAACATTATAAAAGGTATTTTCCATCTGAAAACTAGCCTTTGAGTTGTTTGGAAGAAAACTGTTCTGAAGCTCTGAAACTACCTTACCAAGCAGATATTCTTATTCAGGTAAGTATGAATGTTACTACTGCTCTGGCTTTGGCACTTCACTAGAGTTCTCTTTTTTTGATTAGCATTATGTTCTCTAAACTACACACTTGGAGACATTCAACACAGCTGCCTCAACATTTCGGGAGTTGCTGAGGGAAATGCTAAAACTTTCATGATTCTAAATTTTCTAAGACTGAGAGCAGTAAAACTATTCTGAATACTTCACACAGAAACGAGCGTGATCCCAATCGAAGAAGGCCACTATTTCTCGGAAATATTTGTCGCCAGACCTGAAGCATCTGATCCAGCTGTGCTGAGGGAGCATGCCAAAACATCCGTAGAAGATCTGGGAGCTGCCGCCAAACCAACAGACATAAACAAAAATGACTGCCAGGAACAGCACGGCAAGATATTCTACCCAGGGGAGAAGGCGCCAGCCTTATGCTGATCAGACACACAAGTGCAGAAAACAACATAAAATTAAATCAAGCATTTCTGGAGACGTGGCTCAGAAGTCCAGTTCTTTGGTTAAAGTATGTTGACAGGAAATGAGCTAGACTAGATGAAACAGGACATGTACTTGAGAGAAACTACTACTTTTCAGCTAGCTCCTGAAAATCAGAGGAAACAATGCAACTTACTGGTGGTGGAGCAAGTATTGATAGTAATAAAAAGTAATCCTCAACAGTGAACAGCCTGACACTGCAGTCTACTGGATGTTGGCAAAAATACACCAAAAGTGCTGTTGAATAGATGGTTGTGCTTAACTACTATCCACTTCCTTCTGAACTCTTTGCTATTCAGTGTTTTTAGACTCCTCAGCAGAAATAACTGAGCTTCCTATACACGCAGCAACAAGGTAATGTCACAATTACTAACAAACACCTAACATTAAATTTGTGGGGAAAAAAACATGACAATGCGTAAGTAAAACTTATTTTCTACCTCACCCACTACAATATTATGCAAGTGCAATGAAATAGAGAACACTGACAACCGTTTCAAAACATTTGTTTGATGATAAACAAACCAACCAACCAACCCCCACCACACAGAACACCTTCTATACAGAACAGCAGCTCTTAAAGCTTATATCTGAGAAAACAAATGTTGTTCATTTATTGCTCGTGGTTTCCTGAGGGCATTGCAAACACAGACTACCTTGGGCCACAGTTTCATACTCTGTCTTGTTAACTCATAACTTATTTCATCTAACTAAGACAGGTTTGGTACACTGAAAGGCCAGGGCAGAAATAAAGACAAAAATGCTTACTTGGCTCCTTCACACCATACCAATCTTACCCTAACCTGACCAAAAAGGTTTTCCTTCTACCTTGTAAGATCTTATTTTCAAGCACAGAGACCCCAGTAGAAAAAACCTGCCAACTGACTACTGCCTGACCTGGCCAATGGCTGATTTAAGAAAACTGCTGGGAAAGACAGCAGTGCTTCCAAGCTCAGTAGGGGCTGTTCTTTTAAGTATCAAGCAAGAATACTTGCCGAGAGACATTTCCAGCAGAAATACAAGACTCTTTCTTCAGAAACTGGCACATAACACTGCTGTTTAAAACCACAAACTCTTATAAATAGCCATGTCCAGTACACACCATTCACAAGCATCACATTTACTTAAAAAAACCCAGTTCAAACCCACACTGAAGCTGTCAAACTGGATCTGATCAGCTGATTGTAGCCTAGTGACCTGACTAACCAACTAATAACATACGTTGCAGGAAAAAAGACAACCTTTGAAAGATTGAAAGATACCTACATAAAAACTGATATTAAGAAATTACCAGATGGTTTTCCTTAATGACAGTGACTGCTACCTTAGGATTTAAATGCCTTAACTTAGGTGTATTTTACTGAATGCAACTGGAAGGCATTGTCACTGTCCCTGTGGACATTTGATTTATGTTTTTTTCTTTTACAAAGGCTCTCTGATAGCACATGCAAATAGATTTACTTACTCTGATAATTTCAGATAAGTTTCTAATTTATTTGGATTATGAAGATGAAGTATTAGAGATATCCCTAAGCAATCAGAAAAGGCTCCCTCAGTTTTCAAATAGGAATCTTACTCAATTTTTATACCTTAGGGTATACCTTCAACTGCACAAGAATATACACTCCATTGCTTCTTTTTTAAATGACTCTAAGATCCATAATCACACCTCAAACACAATGCTTTCCACAGCTGTAAAGAGCAATCTCCATTATGTATACAATATATTTGATAATTTTCTGTACTATTTGATATAAACTAATTACTGTAAGAATGCCTGGGCAAAAGGGCATCTACCTTAAGGATTCCTCTGAGAAATCCCTAAAGTTTTGGAAGGAAGGAAAACTGCAGCCCCCAGTCTACTGCTGGCCAGGAAATCAGCCACAGCTCCATGCTACCAGAAAGAGACAAGTTGGACAGTGCAAGCATGGTTCAAATACAAAGCAGCCCACATAATATGAGCAAATCTAAATGCAATACACTGAAGTACAACTACTAGTGTCTTTTAAAAATTATTTAGAGGCAATATCCTATTCCTCACTTGCATGTGTATATTTCTAATCTTATTTCTACTAATACAAACTATTTAAAATATGTTTATTTTATTCATATTTTCTTGAAGTAGGAATCATCTGATAGGAAAACAGTATGTAAGCAAGAACTGCTTTGCAGTAGTGCCATAAATACACTTTTTAGTCATGAATTTTTAAAGACATTTTACTAATTAAAAAATATTTAAAACTGAACATGTCCTAAAATAAATCAGTCAGAAAGACTTCTAAAAACTTGATTTTTGAAAGCGTAATGTGTTTGCCTCATGTATTAGCACAATAGGGAAGTATATGTAAGAATATAATGCTAAAGCAGACTGGGAACTACTAATGCAATCCCTGTGAAAAAAGAAACAGATATTTAACTAGTAAACAAGTGGTTTTTTTGACTCCTCACACAACTAGTCTCGAGAAGATATTCCTGTGGAGTCTGTCACACTGAAAAGACTAAAAACTTAGCAAGATTAAAAAGTAGTAATTACTAGACTGAAGATTTATTCAAGATTTCAGTTGTCAGAGAGTACTAAACAAAGCTAGTACTTCAAACAAAAAATGAGAATACACTGTAATTCTGAAGTATTATCGATAGAGCTGGTTGGAATTTTACCAAGTACTCAAGATTAATCAGCCACTGTTTTTATTTGCACGTCTTTGGAGCCACACTATCTTGGTTATTGTTTGTAACACAATACAGACATTTAGACTACCAGATATTTAGTACTTTAATATTTGTCAACTTGAGAACTGAATATATACAGAAAAAAATCTTTCTTAGTTTTGTCAAATACAAAGGCAAAAGAAAGTATCTGTCTTCAGAATTTCTTCATCATGTACTCATCACTAATGCAGTGTACCTTTCCTGTTTAAGTGCATATTCCAGCATTTTGATTCTTCGCACTAGATCCTTCTTCAGATTTTCTTGTCCTTTCCTTTCACCTTGAAGAAAGGCAATCTGGGCCTGCAAAAGGAAGTGTTCAATTTAGAATACGCTTCCTCAAAACCATTCAGAGCTCTTAAGTGTATCTTCCCCAACTTATTTTAAAATTTATTTGTATAGTTCAAAAGAAATTGGCTCACTGTGTTTCATAAATACTAAATGCTTAGACAAAACAGTGCATAGATAAGCCTTCCAAACTTCATGCTCATTACAGATAAAAAGAAAAATAAAGCAATTTTAGTTTATTTGACATAGTTTATTTCCTTTCTTGGCTAAACATTCAATAGAGGAGAAAGAATAGATACAAATAAGCATACAAAAATCCTTTTGCAGATAAAAGCATTTACCAACAATAAGCAGCAGAAGAGGTAAACGTTTCTGCTCACTAACTGAAGTAGTTACATAACTGGTGTGTTGTTCTTTAAATACATGTTAAATACATTATACTGGTCAAAGAACTAAGTACAGCATGAAGTACAGCTAAAAGAAAAATAAATGCCTGTTTGTAATACACTGTAAAGTATTAATTATAATACTTATTAAAACAGGTTAACGAAAGCTCTCCAGAAATAGTGTAATTAAGAGAATGGAAAAAAATGGAAAACACGCAAAGGTATTTTGGTGAGGAAGATGAGGCGAGAAATGGTATAGAAGCAAACAGAAGTCAAGTAGAAAACAAATACCTAACCTTCATTAAATTCCAGCAGAGAATACCTAGCTGCCTGTGAAACATCTTTAAATAGAACACGATAGTAAAGACATAATATTAATTCCTAATCAGGAAGGCAGAACTACTGGATTTTGTACCTCATGTTCAAATTAAGTCCATTATAAGGGGCAGGTTCTTGTGCTCTCAGAACTCATGAATACACTCTTAGACCAAAATACCTATGGGCAGTCACTTCATGCCTCAGCCTGCATTACAAGCCCCTAGCTATTTTCAGGATCAGCTTTCTGCCATCTTTGAAGCTAAATGTCAAAGCATCTCATTTGTCTCCTGAGAAGTCCAAACAAGTGAGAGGCAACCAGTCCACACCATCGCTGTTGACCATGAAGACCAGTAGGCCTTCCATTTCTATAAATAACCTACTGCAGTTCTATAAGCAGTTTTCTTCAGCCTGCACCAATCTCTAGGGAAAGCTAGGGAGAAACAAGAAGGTGTATCCTCTACTCATATGCCACAGTCTTGCAAGTAGTTTCTAGATAGTTTAGCTAATGGATATCGACGCTTATTTGACTTCAGATTTTTAGACCAAGGTGTCTCTAAATGCTATTTTCTCCTCACCAACTGTGAAGGAAATTCACACAACTAACTCAGTTGAATCTTGGGGCACAGGCAAAAGACCATTTGCTTGTGGCCACCTATAGCAGTAGCTCTAAAACATAACACCAGCTGACAGAATTTCACTGTTCAAATACAGCCAGTAAACAGCTTGACAGACACCTGAAGAATCCTTAAACACCCAGTCATCAACTAGAGCAGCCAGTTTATCACAAGTGAAAAAACACTGGCTGCTCTCCAATGAAGTTAGTATTCACCTTCAATGGGGGAAATGCATTTGACTGCCAAAAAACCTCAGGTGAATCAAAAGGAAGGCCTCTGTCATGCTGTCATCAAGCTTGTCCTCACGTAATATTCAAACTGGGATGAACAGAAAACTACAATTGAACTCTAACGTCTGCTTATACTCAGGCTTAAGGAAAGACACAGAAGAAAGAAATGCTGGAGCCTGCATTTCCTAAAATGAAAAATTTAACTGTGCAAGAAGCCTGTTAGGTCACCTAGGTCACCATCCCTCTCAGCTACAGCTCAAGCAACTTAGTTTGCAGTAACAGTCCAGACATATAGATTATAATGCACATACTAGCTAGTACACTGTGACAGTGATTTCCTCTCTTCTTGTCTCTACATAGACCCAGCAGAAATAAACAAGTGCCCTTCTAGCCAAAAAGTGAGAGAAAAATCAAAGCACAATACTAAGAATAGTAGAACATGATATAAAGATTCATTTCACTGGAACAAGAAAGATCATCCAAGGCCATCAGCACAGAGACTGAAGTGACCTATGATGTGATCTGCTGCCTGCGAGCAATTTCTACCTAAGAGCAAACTGACCAAACCAGCTGTAATGAAGCATTTTTACCCAGCACACTGGCAAATGGCCTGGCTCATACACTGCTGTACTGCAAAGGTTGAACCAGCATTACCATGCTAACAACTGAGGTAAAAATAATCTTCCACTGGTAGCAGCCGAAACAAAAAAAAAAACAAACCCACAACATTTCAGTAGAATTGGAAGGTTACTTTTGTATGAGAGAGATACATAAATGGATTAGATTAAGAAACATTATGACTCCTTCATGTGAAAATAGGCAGAGTCAAGGTTCAGGTAGAGGGCTTGTCTAACTAACCATGTGAGAAACAAAATTCAAAATTGTTACCAGAATCTCCCCGAGCACATAAACTAGTGAAAATAATGCTGCTAACTCTACCCCTGGAGCTGAAGCACCTACATCTTACAATTCAACATGAAGACAAAGAATTGTGCTCTTCCTCCTCACAGCCCCTGGCAGGCTGCATGTATCAGAATACAGAATTAACCAAGTAGGAAAAGACCTCTGAGATCATCCAGTACAACCTATCATCCAACACCCTCTAATCAACTAAACCATGGCACTAAGTGCCTCATCCAGTTTCTTTCTAAACACCTCCAGTGATGGTGACTCCACCACCTCCCTGGGCAGCACATTCCAATGGCCAATCACTCTTTCTGTGAAGAACTTCTTCCTAACCTCCAGCCTAAACCTCCCCTGGCACAGCCTGAAACTGTGTCCTCTTGTTCTCCTGCTGGTTGACTGGGAGAAGAGACCAACCTCCGCCTGTCTACAACCTCCCTTAAGGTAGTTGTAGAGAGCAATAAGGTCTCCCCTTGAGCCTCCTCTTCTCCAGGCTAAACAACCCCAGCTCCTTCAGACTCTAATCATAGGGCTTGTGCTCCAAACCCCTCACCAGCTTTGTTGCCCTTCTCTGGACACCTTCCAGCAAGTCAACATCTTTCCTAAACTGATGGGTCCAGAACTGGACACAGGACTCATGGTACGGCCTAACCAGTTCTGCATACAGGGGCAGAATGACTTCCCTGCTCCTGCTGGCCAGACTGCTCCTGATACAGGTCAGGATTCCACTGGCCTTCTTGGCCACCTGGGAACACTGCTGGCTCATATTCAGCCGTCAACCAGTACCCCCAGGTCCCTTTCTGCCTGGCTGCTCTCCAGCCGTTCTGTCTACAGCCTGTAGCACTCCATGGGGTTGTTGTGGCCAATGTGTAGAACCCGGCATTTGGATGTGTGGAATCACACACATAGCACAGAATAAAGAGCACTGGACGAAATACTAATTGATTCTTTGGACATATTTTATTGTCAGTGGTATGCCAATGCTCTTACTGATGTCCTATAACTTTTCCCTTCTTTCTGGACTTCTACAAAATCTTTGTGTTTCTTACACAGAAAGCATGCCGCAACAACAAAATGGAATTCACAACCCAAGAGCAGTCACCCCTCCAGCACTACACAAGCTTAATATAGTCAGGTACACTACAGATCAGTAGTCTTACTGGCAAATCAAGAAACAGAGAAGTGCACCAGTGGGCTTAAGAATGATTCTGCTCTCCCCTCAAAGGCTGAGCAGTTTCTAGTATAGTTTGTTCATGTTCTTCTTCTGAATAGCATCCTTACATGGAATACTCATTATTTTTGAGACATTCTGGCTCTGAAAATGAGAATGCTTACATTTGGTCATTTTCATAATATACAAAAAGTAAGAGGATTATTCCCACTCTTTCTCACAGGATATTAGCAACCCTTAACCCTCATTTATGTAAGTAATGGAAAACTGCAATAAAGTCAGCCTTAATAGACAATAATACATCACTTATATATGTAAGCTCAATTTTATTTAAGAAATTCTTAGGGATAATATTCAAGTTTATTTCCAATGCACGTAAGACAGTGTAACTGAAGTTTTATGCTAACAATAATACTGTAACAATCCAACTGTCACAAGCAGAATTAATTCTTTACAACGGCTGGCAATTAATTGAAAACATGCAAACAAACCTAAATGTTCATACCATAAATGAAACAATTCGTAATACATATGAAAACTGAAAACATTTAATTTAAACACCCAAAATGAGAAATTATGAGATCTAGCAGTATTTTCTCAGTCTCTAGAACAATACAGCGATAACTTCAGGATCATCATTCCCAGTTACAGTATTGAGCCCACACCTGTCTAAATGTCTGTGCACACATTTATAGTGCATCTGCTTTTAAACACAATGGAAAGTAAAGGCAAACTGTATAGCTACAGTTTTCTATAATGGGGAATGTAATAATCAATAAATTAATGATCTGCAACACTGTTCTACACTTGCACTTTGGCCACCCTGGGAAGGTCAGCCAAAAATGCCAAGAATTCACAAATACATGCAAAAAAACAGGTTCTGTGACAACTGACCTTCTAAGCTAATAAGGTTAAAATGCATCAGGTTGTGAACTAGTCATTGCAAATCTCCAAACCGCCTACAGGAATCACACAAAACCTCATATTGTTCTTTGCCTTATGGGTGGGGTGCATCATGTTCATAAAGCACCCAGCCCTGCCAGCTCCACAGAGAGGAATAAAGGCAGCAAATGCCTCAAGTTTATTCCAGGCTAAATACTACAGGTTACTGTACTACAGATCAGCTGTGAATTAAAATAAAGGGAGTAAGAAGGAAAATAAACGCATGTAACACACACACCCTCCCCCAAAAGAAAACAAAACAAATACCCCACAACCCCACAAACAAAGAAAACAAAGAAAAACAAAAACAAGCTAGAGAGTATTAAGAAAAGAGATAACTGGAACTGTATATTTCAGCTAGTCTAGTTTTTGCAGGTTTTTCCACTGCTATTTTGCAACATAACTTATCATCTTCATGTGCATCTGGTCTAAGTTCATGGCACTGCAGCTATCTTAACTATTCCATGTCTTTACCAAGAGATTTTTCAAATAACTTTCATTATGTTATAAAAAAAAGTTCTCATGAGCAACACCACTTGTTTTTTTCAAAGAAATTTCCCAAAAGACTCTACGATCTTATTACTGTGAAGCGGACAAAGGGGTGAGGCAATGTTTTAGATAGCACTGAGTTAGAAACAACCTTTTATAAAATGCTGCTGACTTCCTAATACAGGCTTAGCAGCTGTAACAATGTAGTCAAATAATGAAACGGCATCTTAATCAATCCAAATTTTATCAATATTTTTAAAAGTAATTTAATTGCTTAATGTTTAAAAATGTTTTAAAACTATAATTTGCACTTCTTGGAATCAGCAGCCACCATGACAAGGATGTAAAAACGTATATTACAACTGCCCATCTTTTTAGGCTGACACTTTGACATTACAAAACTGCAAGAAATTAATATTTACCTTTAATGGAAAAAGTGTAAAAAGAAACAACACTATGGCTGCTAAAAAAATTATGCATTTTCAGTATTTCAAGTTAAAAGGTGATTTATTTATTTTTTATGCTTAAGATTCGAGAACTATAAAAAAAACTTTCCATTATTTTCCTTACAATATTTATCTTGTATATCTAAAATAAATCTCACTCCAAATTTATGGGCACTTCAAGGCCAACAGGCATCATTTGGCAAAGAGCTACCAAGACACACTATTCTGTATATACTGCTTCCATAATACAACAACAACATCTTCACAGGTTAAGAAAAAGATAATGAATGAGGGAAAATACTGACTGCAAGAAAAGTGTTGCAAAAACCCATGTAGATAGATAAAATAACTAAATACATATACAGATGAATCAGCTTTGAACAGCTGTTCTCAGTGGTCTATCAAGATCTGCCAGGATTCTGCAGGCTGCTGGGGTGCTCAGTATTTTAGATTAGAGTTGGTTCACTGAAGCATTACATGTTTGACTGTAATTGTAAATATGTGTAGGTATGCCTAGGAGGTAAGAGGAGAAGAGATAAAAAGCAAGTATAGTAAAGGGGGGAAAGGAAAATATCAATGATTAGTACAACTGGCAAACAAATTTTCAGGCACCATTAACATTTCAACACAAATCTACTGGCATTCTGTGCCAGAGAGGCTTGGAAGCTTTTCTAAGTGCCTGTAGCCATTTAAGATAACACAAAGCTGAAGTGGAGCCACAGGCTGAAAACCAGTGGCAGGCACTGTGGCTTATATAGCTTCACGCTGCACAGAATATCATCATCCCATTTATCACCTGCATGCTCATTCTGAATGACAGTGCCTCATGGAACTAAGCAGCAGCACAATTTACTACTGGCAAATTATTTTTGCTGTACTTCTGAGAGATGTTCTGAAACTAGCATCAGAGATGAGCCCTGAAAAAAAAAACACACCCCAAACATCCTAAATACATCACAGATTTAACTTGGGGTTAACAAAACCCCAACAAGTTAAAAAAGCCATTTACTTACATTCTTAATTTAATTGAAAAACAATCTCTTATCACTGAATTCAAAACTCCTAACAGATGATCCCGAGTCAACAATTATTTAGCTATTTGTTCTTAGCAATACTCTGAATACTAATTTAAGCATCTCAACCAACAGGAAGACTTTTCTTGCTGCAGTTTGAAGTGTTTTACTAGGCAGATGTCTCTTCAGATAGCCAGTCTTTTATCCACTCTTCAGTGCTGCCTTTCACTGTTCTAACAACTGCAAACATCAAAATACTTGCCAAGTTAGCCAAACAATCTATATTCAGATAATTTAACCGTTTTCAGCATTCTTCATTCCTACAGTCACTCTTACAGTATACTTAAGTGGTCAGTATGAAATTTTGGGGTTTTTTTAGTTGCAGGAGCATGCTCCATGCAGAGCAACATAACAACAAAAAGAAAGCAAGTTTTAAACATATATATAAGCAACACTACGATAATGTCACAAAATAATAAGATATTATGAGCTGGGGTCCAAATTGCAATGCTCAAATATAATTCCTTTCCATTTGCTGTACAAGAAAGGCAGAAATGCATCAACAGCAGTCAGCACCAGGACTGATAAATAGACTCACAGCCCACATTTCAGCTGAGACAATGAAGTTTACAGCCTGAATGACTCACTTGGGGTATAGCAAGACAAGGGAGAACAAATCTGGGGGTGGTCTTTAGATTTGGCTTTGGTAACAAAAAGAGCAAGGAACCAGACCTAACCACACAAGCACTTCCAAATGCAATCAGCACACTCCTGTTTCTCCCTCCTACAGGCAGGAGCAGCTACTCCTTACATTCAAGCATGCAGCACCACCCTGAACTGACTAGGACATCAACTGAAACAGATACAGAAATAACCGATTTTGTTCTCACCTCCTGTTTCCACGTTTGGATATGAATATTGTGCATGCCATTTTTGTTCCAATGTTTTTGCAATCTTGTCCTATGTGACTGCCCTGAAGGGAAATATTCCTGGCTAAGAGCAGGAAAAAACACAGTCTTTCCACACCGCAATCTTAAATTGAACTTCTTTGTTACTGGGTTGTTTTCAACATATTCAATATTAGTTAGCATACAGTAGGCTCTTTTCAAATAGGAAAAGAACATCTTCCAGATAAATCCATATAGAGATGCATACAGAACAGGTCACTGTAACAAACTGAACCTTTGATTTCACATCTTAAAGAGTATTTTCACTGTCGCTGTCTGCAAAGCATGAATCCTGAGCGCTCCAAAGTTATTCAGATGACCCGTTTCAAGTATCAGAGAATTTCTCACCATTTAAAAATCAAACACATAACAACCCTTCATGTATAACTAAGTCATTTCTTGTCACTTTTTAGCTAAGGACCTTAGAAAGGAGGACTTGACAAGGCCTGGCAGCCTTGTAAAGCCACATATGAGAGTATGTTGCTGACCTATACCTATTCTCTCTAAAAAATGGCTATCAGTTTTAGTTGAGGCCTGGCATTTGTACAGCCTTACTTCTTTTAGCATTAAATTAAGATGAACAAAAATTCTCTGGAGACACATGTGATCTTCCTTGGGCAATTTTACACAGCCTGTTTTAGAATTGGTAAATGAAGTTTCAGTGTACACTGAAACATCAAAAAAGGCTGAGTTACATTTCCAACTTGCTCAAATTGTGCAAAGTTACATAACCCTGATGCAATAAAACTGACAGACTCCAAGACTTTTAACAAGAAACGGAGGGCTACAATATCAGTTGGACAGATAGTGATCCAAATTATAAATGCACACTAGCAAAGACAGGATATTTCATCATATGGTAACTTGAAATCAAAATCCAAAGTTTTCCTCCTAGCATATGACGACTTACTCCATTTTTGCTTAAGTCAACAATTCCATAGTAAATCATGAAAATTAGAAAATATTCTTTTTTTCAAGAACAGCTTTCTGTGAAAAGTGTTTGTAAGCTTTGAAGACTACTAGGAGACAATGTAACATTGCAAAACTGTCTGTTCATGCCATGTCAAATATTTACAGCAACACTGCTGAAAGAGTTAGGCCCATTTAAGAAATACGTTTTCATTAGAGTTAAAACTAAATTACAGACGTAACAGATTTGAGAAGAACGGGAACATCTGATGCTGAGAAATGCTCAGATCATTTACACAACTAATAAAAAAAAAATATTTAAAAAAATCAAATTACTACCAAAAAAAACCAACAACCCACCACAGGTACAGACCTGCAAAGAACAAGTCTCATCAGTTTGTATTAACATTCTGCTTCTCTAAAACAAGTTACAAACTTCTATAACGCAGTTCCTTCTTCACTGAACATTTACTCCCATTCTTCCACCTGTCTTAAATAAATCAAGCTATGATATCTTATCAATGAGTGTACTGGGATTAGCTGTCAAACCTGCATACAAGCAAACAGTTAGCAGGAGTATTGAAGCTCCTCTTTGCTTCAAATCAATTTGGCAACTAGGAAGTTTGCTAAAGAAAACTTAGCAAAAGAAAGGATATCTGGTAGTCGCCAGAATCTTTTGGCATCATCATCTCCAAATAAACACACCTCAGTATTGTAACCAAGGCATATTTTTTTCTGCCTTTATTTTGATTTATCTGATGCATTTAAAGAATAAAGCTGAAAATATTGTCCTTCTAGGGTGGAGAGTGATTTAACATTCATTAATGTTTTCTTTCCAATATTTGCCTTATGAGAAAAAAATATTTTATTGAGGAGTTCCACAGCTACAGCACTTCAGCCAATTCATCCTTCACGGAGAACCTCAGAGATTTGACTCACATCATCATAATTGAAAATCTTATACAAAACTTCTTAAAATTGTAATCCTTAGCAGTTTTCCATTAACAACTGATTTCATAAACTCACTATCCATTACTTTTTCTCAGAACAATGTTTTCAGATTATTCAGTTATCAGAATGGATTTTAACTAGAAACTTAATCCAATAAGAGAATCGTTATCTAAAAGCCAAACTGTAAATATCAACTATTTCTGAATCAAGTAACAAATGTCCTAAACCACACTATAAATAGCCACAGCCATCTGTCTGATTTGCCCCTTCTCCTCCTTACTTTAACTTGCCTATCTCCAAGGACACAATCTTACCACATAGCGTGCCTGGTTTCACTGCCCGCCTCCTGCCTCAGAAAAGCAGCAGTGAGAGGGAAGGTCACCATTCCTGACCCCTGCCCAGAAAGCCAACATTATTAAATCTGACTTCCATAACCAACCTCAAGTGCTTATCTGTTACTTCCATCACATTCCTTCTATTACAGTTGTTTGCCAGCATTTAACCACATTTTATCTCATTTCATTAACTCTTCCCATCATTTGAGTGGGTGGGTTTTTTTTTTTTTTAGCACTATCTTAAAGAATATTTTTAACAAAGTTGTGGAAAGACAAGCATATTCTATCTACCCATTCACCACAATTTCCTTGTAAATCTTTTCAAAGGAAAGATTACCCAAGAAATAGAAGTTTTATGTAACCCTATCGGTTCCCACTACTCCAAAGCAGTCTATTATGCAGAAACAGTTATCAGCATAAACGAAAATTTCAGTAGTGCAAAGGACAAGAGCTAGAAAATTCCTCGGCTGGAATTTAGAGCGTTTGTAAAATGTGGAGAAATGTCAGAGCCTGCAAATCCGAACTTTTGCCAGAAAAACATTTGTCAGAAGTTTCAATCGCAGCATATGCATTGATTGCAAAGACAACGTTTTTAGTCAAAACAAGGGACATTTATACACACACACAAGCGTTCCAAGCTCATCCAGCCCAGAAGCAGCAGAGCTCAACAGCTTTGTTGCTTGCTGGGACAAGGACATGCATCGGCAGCACTCGGCTCTGCGGGGGTCCCAGCCGCGGGGTTAGAGTCCCCATCGCTCCCTCCCCAGGGGTGGCAGACGGTTAATTAAAAGGGAAATAACATCGGCAACAGAGAATCACCCCCAACCAGACAGAAGAGGCAAGTCAAAGCACCAATATGGGAGACGGTTTAAACTCCGGCTGCCTCCAGCAAAGACACAGATTTCATTGTCCTGCACATGCATTTGATCAAACTCTTCACTATTTTTAGATGATCTTGTCCAAAACATAATAACAACTCTGAAATGCCTTGGAAGCACAGTCAAAAAAAAAAAAAAAAAAAAAAAAAAAAAAAAATGAAAAAGAAAGCTTTTGCAGAATAGGAAAGCCTTTCATGTCAACTCTCCAAAGCAGCTATTAGAAGAACTTAAGAAACAAAGTTACTCATTTCTCAAAAGGCAGAAAATGAAAATATATGATCATTCTATAAAACATGGTTTGTGATAATAAAGCTACTGATGTTAGTATTTATTCCAGTGAATTCACAGGGCATTATTTCAAATTGCAGATGTCAAAGCACCATAATCAGAAAGCATGCATTAAGAAGTGAAATGTGTAATCTGCAGACAAATATCTAGGGGAACCCCCTATGAATCTGTTTTCATTCTTATTTGAAATACATAGCTTACAGTGATACTTGCATACATACTAAATATCGAAGATTATATAATAAAGGCAACAATATCTTCAAGAGAAGTAATTTGATAATCAGAGAAAGCACGAGTATTTGCCATGAAAAGAAAAATAGACACCTGGTAAGAACAAATACACTGGAAGGTGGTCCTAGACCAGTAACTAAGAACAGAGACCTGGCCTGCCAATTCGTGTATGTGGTATAAACTTGAAGGTGTGTCACCCAAACAAGCATCACATGTTGCAACAGAAAGGTACTCTACCTAAATATCACATTCAATTCCATGCAATTAAGTACAAGGAAAAGAAAAAGAAAATACAAAGAAGGCCAGAGGGGACGAAAAGGAAGATAGGAAATCACAGTGGGACTGACATTCAAGGTGATTTTTGGAGAGAGGGGATAACTTAACTAGCCAACAACTACCAAGCAGAGGCCAAGCATGGTAATATTATAGTATAGAGTATCTGATGTATTTAAATATCATGGCAGGTAAGAAATTAAAGATTTTTTTTTTTAAAGTCTACCCTAAAGAAATAAGATGAATTGCAGCAAAAAAATCATGGATACTAAGTCCCCCATACAAAATAGGTCCTCTGCCACACAGGCTCCCAGGAGAGTGGATAATCTAACAGTGAAATTTACATTCTATTGAAGACTAGCAAAGTACAGTCAGGAGCTCTGCATTTTTATCCCAAGAGAGTGAAACTGCCCAACCTCATACTTCCATTACTCGGTTAAATGTTTCCAGATATAGGCCAACAAAAGGCTTCAGAAGGAGCACAGAACCAGTTTTTAATTAACGCTGCTCATCCTTCAGACATACATGTACAATTTCTAAAAGCCATGCTGTAGTTGTTGCACCCCTAACACAAACCTTTCACATGGATCAAAGAACATTCAACTGCAAATGGTCACAGCAGACATAATGTCTGATGCTTATAGAGACAGCCAAGAATTTTGCACCTTTCTGAACATGACTCCACGGCAGATAAATGCTGTTGCAGCTCATGGCAATGCAAGCCACAGCTAATTATAACTTTATTGAGACGTTTTAGCAAGAGCCAAAGGCATTCAAGCAAACAACATGTAGAGAGGTTATATTCTCAGTTCTGCCACTGACAATGCAAGACTTCTGCAAATAGTTTAAATGCTTTGCTTCTTTCTGGTCTGATCTATAACACCGAGCTTTTGAGGGATATTAGGGGCAGGTAGGGAAGGAAGAGTGGCATACTAGCCTCTGTTGAAGGGCACAATAAATATTCAAAGTGTTATTACTATCAAACAACACACTATCAAAATTTCTTAGGTCCATAAACCAGATTTTTTTCTCAAAAGCAATTTTTGAGATCTGTAACAGCTATGAAAAAAAGGTCAAGATATTTAAGAGACTCCAACAGATATTCTTCTTATGCATAACTAAGACAGGTATTTTCCACATAGTATTTACTGGATGTAGTGACAGAAATACAATTCAGTTATTAACAGATTTATCAGGGAATCGTTGAGGCTGAAAAATTACTCTCCTGTCCTCAGGACCACTTAAATTCCTGCAAAGAGAACCCTCATCAAAGAATTATCACAGCAGCTGTTCTTCTCAGAGTGGCTGGTTGATGTTACCACAGAAAGTACCATTAAAAAGATGCCATCTCTACTAATTGGGGGGTGGCAGGGAACAAACCACAACGACATAAAAAAAAGTCCACCACAAACAGAAGCAGTTTGCATTGCTAGACAGGCTCAAGACTCTTGATAAAAATGGTACTTCCAAGAAAAGACAAAAAAGGGACAGGAAACGAGACAAAGAAGGAAGAGTTTAAAAGAAAGAGTTTAAGTAGAGACTTTACAGTCTCAAACACGGTCAAACGAGAACCAGTGGGCTAGTAGTAATGTGGACAGTGTTAAGGTATAAACCAGAGATTTTCTTGTAAATGAAGCCAAAGAGGAAAAATTACTAAGACTGCATTAAGGAGTTAATGTAATGTGCCCATCACTGAAGTACCTGACAGAAATGGCTTTAGGTCAGCAGTTCACACGTTCTTCAACCACACGATCCCTATCGGTCCTTTAATGCATTAATGAGAGTATCATCCCCATCGCTTTTCAACTGAAAACACTACATAACGTGTCCCTGTAATACCGAAGAGTTGCAGCCGGTCCCAGGCCTGGCCGGGGGGCGGCCGAGGTACAGCGAGGCTATGTGCCAGCGGCACAAGCTGAGTATGCAGCTCACCAGAACCAATTTTTAACAGTGGGTTATGAAACCGGTGGCAAGTTTAGGCGGCTGGCCCTAGAGGGGGCACCCGGAAAACTCCGGAGATGGGGTGAAAGCCGCTCAGCGGGCAGATACCGCTCTCCTCCGGGCCGGCCGCCATATCACGCCCCTCCGCCGGGCAGCGTCTGGGGGTACGGCCGCACTCTGAGAGGGAGGGAAAACGGCCCGCGGCGGAGCCGGGCGTCCGCTCCCTCACGAGGGCACGGACAAGACCAAAACCGACGCAGAGGCTTGGGCAGCCGTTCCCCGACCCTGCGTAGCCGGAGAGGCGCGGCCGCCAAAACAGCGGGGGAGTTGTGGGGGGGGTGGGTAAAGAGATTGCCGGCGTTACCTGCAGCTCCGCCCGCTCCGCCTCCCACTCGGCGCGCTCCGCCTCGAAGCGGCCCCACTCGTGCTGCAGGAAATGCAGGATGCCTGGCACGCTGTATTGAGCCCGAGACGCCGACACTGGAGGGGGGGCTCCAGAGGCTGAGACCCCCCCGCCGCCTCCTCCTCCTGCTGCCGCTGCGGCGGCCGCTGCTGCTGCCGCTTCGCCCGGCTCCAGCCCCGGCCCGCCTGCCGGCGGCGGCAGAAGCAGGGCGTTATTATTGTTGTTGTTACTGAAGAAAACGCCGGGCCCTGCTTGTTCGTCCATGGCCGGGCTGCGTCTACTGCGTTCCCCGCCGCCGTCCCCTGCTCCGCGAGCCGCCGCCCGCACCCAGCCGCGTCCCGGCAGCAGCAGCAGCAACAACCTGGGCGCGTCCCGCCCGCCGTCACCGCCTGACAGCCGCCCCCGCCGGCTGTTACGGCAGCCCAGTAGGGACAACTCTAGGGAGGGATTCACCCCAGCCCTTCTCGCGGCATTCTGGGAAATGTAGTCCCGCTGGGTAGCAGGACGCCCCGCCGCGGGACGCGCGGAATTTACCCAACTGCCTTTTTGTGCAGCGCGCTGCCCCTATTTCGAGGATGGACATTACAGCCAGTTGAGCCTCAGCGCTTTGACCAGCTATCCTGGGGCAGAGAACGGCAACGCACCCATGGGCCCAGTAGGCAAGGTGGGCGTGAGAGAGACCGAGGGGAGCAAAGCTACGGCTGAGAGGGCAGGGCAGCCCCGAGAGCACTGATTAACCGTAATCTCCACCTCAGAGGAGGGATTTAAACAGCCTTGGCACATTCACAGCCCAGCATGGGGAGAGAAAAAGGGCAAGTGTCTTTCTGCAGTTCCACAAACTTTGGCCAAGCCCTGCCCTTTCACCCCCAACTTTTCTGTTTTGGTCCTGTTCTGAGCAACTAAAACAAAAAAAAAATCCGTTATGGGGGTTTCTTTAAAATCTTCAGAAATGTCGAGAAGGAGAGCAGAAGAACTTTTTCAGGATTTGCTATTCCCTCCTCTGCAAGGAGGAGGCCACAAGGATGATCAGAGGGCTGGAGCACCTCTCCTGTGAGGACAGACTGAAGGAGTTGGGGCTGTTCAGTCTGGAGAAGAGAAGGCTCCGAGGTGACCTAATTGTGGCCTTCCAGTATCTGAAGGGGGCCTACAGGAAGGCTGGGGAAGGACTTCTCAGGATCTCAGGTAGTGATAGGACTAGGGGGAATGGAATGGAGCTGGAGGTGGGGAGATTCAGGCTGAATGTGAGGAGGCAGTTCTTCACCATGAGAGTGGTGAAGCCCTGGAATGGGTTGTCCAGGGAGGTGGTTGAGACCCTGTCCCTGGAGGTGTTTAAGCCCAGGCTGGATGAAGCTCTGGCCAGCCTGATCTAGTGTGGGGTGTCCCTGCCCATGGCAGGGGGGGTTGGAACTAGATGATCCTTGTGGTCCCTTCCAACCCTGACTGATACTATGATACTAAAACATACTTTGAGACTGACACCAAAGCCTCATGCTGAAGCACAAGCTGCCAGCAGCACTGCTCCCTCCTACCTCTGCTGAAGATAGAGGATAGTTAGGCATGCATTCCATACTGACGTATGTATTGCTGAAGACAAACACATCCCTACCAACAGGCTTTACAGCAGGGTTAAGTGTGAGCAGGGCGAATGATGGTGCGTTGCTACAGATACTGCTGCATGCGCGGAGCACAGGCCCTGCCACCCCCTCACCACGCCCAGGCACACCAGCAGCAGCGCCCTGCTTACTCAAGCAGCACTTCCTGTTTCCTTCTGTGCGAATCTGTTCTCACCCACTTTGTAACTCTACCCTTGGAGACTGGAGCTGGGGCGGGTGGACAACATCTTTGTGCTTTTGAAGAGGGAAAGACAATTAAGGAAGCTTACAGAGATCATCAGAGGAAGGGGCCACAGAAGTGAAAGCACAGAAGAGGGAGCATGCTCTGCGGACCTCAGCTGGACACCAGGGTAGAACAAAAAGGCTCACCCAAAAAGGAAGGAAATAGCAAAGAGAGGAATGACATGAGAGGGAAATGAAGCAAAAGTTGGTTTAATGAAAAAGCACATTAAAAAGGCCACTGACAAAGATTAAAAATATAATAATCACTACAGCCATTCCAAGTTGCTATTTTTTTAAGTCAAACTAAATTTGACCCTAAAATACTACATAAAACCACATCATAGCTTAGTATCAGGAGCAAGCAAGCAATAAACTGGGGAAGGACATACAAATGAAAGTTGTGCATGTTGTCACAGAGTATACAAAGAAAAACGCCTTCCTTCTCTATCCCTCTACGTCTGTCTAGTACTGTTTTCCATTCTGCTTTTTTCAGTTTGTACTGGCTTCTTACACAGATGGTACATTCCCCTCCCCACCTCACCTTGTCTGAATTTCCAGACATCCTGAAAACTACACTCTAACCAAAACATAAAAGTGTTGAGGAAAAATTAAGGTAAATAAAACCTGATCATAGAAAAAAAAAAAGTTTCCAACAAACATCAGTTAGGTCACTAGATCACCTGGGGAAGGAGGGAATATAAAATGGGGTATTAAGTTATTTTTCTTAGTTATACTTGCAGTTTTTCAGTGTGTAATTTTGTACTGAAAGTTTCCTTAATACATTCTCTCAGCTGTTAAACAGGTTGAGAACTTCCAAGCAACAGAGCTTTGTACTGCTGGAAACACGTATTAGAAAGTGATACATTTTAATGAATTTAATTCCCACTGCAAATAAAAAGACGAAAAAATTTGTGAAATCACTTTCCTCCTTGTGTATGGCATATTGTTTTTACTTCTGCATGTATCTTTAACCCTTTAGGACAATGGAACAAGAATTGTAAGTTACCACCTTTATGAAAAAACACCAACATTTGAAAGGTTGGTTTGCACCACTTGTGTCCTCACTTCAGTACTTTATTATTCACTGTGAAATAAAAACTTTGGTGATTTTATGTTAAATATTTTTAACACGCCAAATACAATAGGGCAAAAGAGCACTGTCTTGTGCATAGGTAATAAGGTCTTGTGGGAAGAGACTAGGAGGCAAATGACTACGCAAAAATAATGACATACATCTACTAACTGTTACTCATATTCAGTTCTATTTACTACCTCTTTGTTATATTTAGGTTGAAGTATGAAATATGCAGCTTTTACAGAGTATCCAAAAAACATCAGAGATGAAACTCAACAAACCTAGCCATGGCTTCATTATTTGGTTTCTCTCTATAAAGCAAAATGTATAGAAAGATCCCTATAGAAGCCCATAAATTCAACAGCAGCATCTAAAACTTCATGTTAAGTCAGTCTTGTATACACAAGAAAATACATGGTTCTGCACTTCTACCAATAGGAAGGGTGAGGTGTTGGCAGTGGATAGACATTGGAAGTCACTGGCTCTCTGCTCTAAAGGTAGACCAGCAATTGACCTGCACACTCCCAAAATCTGCAGGGCAGTCAGTGAGATGTGAGGGGAGCCATAGGCTTTTCAAAAAAGAAAAGCTTCGTAAGGGAAGGGAAAACAAGAAGCTTAGCTCTCGCTTGTGTTCTGCTCCCTTAGTCAGTACAGGTGCAAAGTGCTCAAGTCACTTGGCTCTGCAAACTTACCAGGAGCTACAGACAAGATCTCCACTGAGACTAAACTCTTGCAGGAAAGTTAAATACCCAGAAGTCTGAACAAAGAGTGGAATCATCATATTCAAACAGTGTCTGGCAGAATAGGAATACTGCTGACAAACAGCACCTCATGAGGGCTAAAATCTACACCTACAAAAATGCAGATAGCAAGCAGTTCTCTTTATAAACTCAATTTCCAATGCATTCTTTAACATTTATCTTCGAACAGATTAGGGATGAGATTCTTTGCATCCTTTATTAACTTTCAAGCATGGAAATGGATTTGAAAGAAATATACACCACATAAATAAAGACAACTCATTAAGAAAGCATGCTTGATCATTCACCTTGAGAAAGGCTGAAGTTTTTCAATTATTTGGATTTCTTTTTCATGCAAGCCAAAATGATCTACAAAGTCCGACAACCCCCTTCCCTACTTGTAGTTCAAAAGGAAAAAGTACACATTTCAAGTTACCCATGGTACATGGTATGTACTTCATAAGTTTCCCTCCTTCCCTCTGTCCCCACTGTGTTTGAGTGTTGGTACAAGGGTAGGGTAACAATCACCAGATTTTAAAAACCACTCAAAGGTTTAGGGTAGCTTTTAAAAATAAATAAAACAGGAACAGAGAACAGGAGGGTTTTAGGGGATAATTTATAACACAAATTCATAAATATGATCACATTACATTTCCCAAAAATCTATATAAATACCACTGACACCACTTCCCTTGTAATGCATGGATTTCAAGTAATTACACAAAGCTCTATTTGACAGCATTGCACATACAAATTACACAGTATTACAGACATACATGGAGTAACACATTGGGGTTAATGTAATGCTTCTGAATACTTAAGGTCCAAAAATACTAAAAAGTAATTCAAAAAAAGCTAGTTTTCAGTTTAATTGTTGGGGTGGAATGTACTGTGGGTGGTGGTTGCCTAGCAGCTGCTTTTGCTTTGCTGGCCTGACTTGCTCGGACTGCAGTTTCTAGACGTGTTTTTAATTCAGGAGCAGCTCCCATTACTGTCTTGAAAGCATGTGGGTAAAGTGGACCAATGTGCATTAGATTCTGAAGTGCAAATTCATGAAGATCCTTAGAGGCTGTTGATGCAGAGGCAAAGGCATTTTCATTCAGTAAATAGGAGATCAGAGTGGGAACGAGAAGGGCAAGCAACTGGACCCCTAAACATGAAAGAAAGAAAAAAAAACCGTTATTACCATTTCACAGAAGGAAGAAATCTTCCTTTTTTTCAGTTACTAGACTGATAAGGGTAATGTTTTCAGAATTTACAATAAGCACTGTTATTAAAAAAAATACCAAATAAAAAACTGAAATGTAGATGGCTTCCTGTCTGTTGGTCACTCAAGTCTTTCTTACATGGAGTATGTTTCAGGCTTCTATTATTGTTCATCACAGTTATTTTGTTCCTGACAATTCTTGAAGATTCCTTTGCATCAGCTGATAGAAGATTATTGATAGGAGATTCCAAGATGTAGAGTGCCTATCATACTAATGGATTTCAAAACACTTCTCAGGCAGACAAACATTATGCAGTTGAATCTGTGTGTCAGCCTTCCTGGTGAGTGTAACAGAGCTGCTGTTAAGATGCAAGTGTTCAGAGGAAAGTCAGACACAGCTACCTGCTATATTACTCCATTCTAGAAGATTCCAATCCAAAAACTAGCACCACAACTTTACACAGGCTAGCACAGCCTAATGAGGCCACAGCCTAAATTGGCATAGGCATCAAAAGGGCTTATCTCTAGAACAAACCAAAAAAACCCGACTGAACTTAAGTATCAGGTCTATTTCTTTATATCCAGCAAGGATATTGCACTCTACAACTACCTGAAAGGAGGGTTGGGGGGGGGGAGGCAGTCTTCTCTCCCAAGTAACTGGCACCAGGATAAGAGGAAATGGCTTCAATTTGTGCCAGGGGAGACAATATCTCTGTATTAGGAAACATTTCTTTACTGAAAGAGTGGTCAAGCTTTGGAACAGGTTGCCCAGGGAAGTGGCAGACTCACTATACCTGGAGGTGTTCAAAAAACATGAAGACATGGTACTTTGTGATGTGGACATGTCATGTTGAATTTACAGTTGGACTTGATCATCCTAGAGGTCTTTTCCAACCCTAATGATCCTATGATATCAATATGCCTTTGAAATGTTACCACAAATGTGTAACATGTTAATTCTAAATTTTAAGCTCAAATAACTTAATTAATGGTAGCTCATTGATATAAAGATTTCTAGGTTTAATAGAATATTAATGATTCTCCCCTAAAGCTTTTGACTAAATTCATACTCATGGAGTGATTGTCTTTAGCCAACATTAGCAAAAATCAGGTTTTTTGTTTCCTCATTTGCTTCAGTTACTCTCTCATTTTACATGTGTCAAACAACTGTTCTGGAGGCAGAATGGGGATCAAGAAAACATACATTTAGTGTTACATTATTAGCAATGAAGAGAAATAGCAACAAAAACCCAAATGACCAAACTCACAGCAAATCAGCAAGGAACTTTATCAGCATTTAAATCCAAATGTCTGCAAAGCAAGCCTTTAGAAAACACATTGTTTCAGCTAAAGAAAAACTGAACTTAAACTATAAGTATGAGAATAAATCTACTGAAGGAATCAGGAGGTTCCATCTATATTCAAGATCTTCTGACCACTACAATTCAATTTCTAGGGCTTTTTGGATAGCTTTGTCAATTTGGTAGAAGCAAGCTGATAAAAGTGATGAGTCTGCTAAGATAAATGGAAGGTAACAATGGGAAAAAGAAAATTTAAACTGTGCAAACAATTAATTTCCAAAAAGAAGAAAACATCACTCACTACTGCAGTTCATGTTTAGATCCTTTTTTTCTTTTTCCCTTCTGTAATTACCAGAAATGCACAGGCTACAGTACATCAATACTGTATGTGCTGTGTTTTGAGTCCATGTACACGGAAGCTCCAGTACTGGAATTACAGAAGCACGTTCCATAGCCATGTCCTATTTGTGACTGCCACCGCATTCTTAACAGCAAGATATCTAATGTTCAGTTTTTATTTCTCTAGAAAGGAAAAAACACTTACTATTCTGCTCCTCACCAAGGGCAACCAGTGTTTCAAGGACTTTAATTCCTTCCTGGACTGCTAACAGCTCCATGTTGTTGTTTGGGCGGCTCCTTTCCACAGCTTTCAACTTCTCAACAACGATAGGGGCCAGTGAATGAATATATGGTGTTGACAGGGCACGATTAGTGTGTTGGAACACAGAAAGCAGAAGCTGGTAACACTTGGCTTGAACCTAATCAAATCAAGATAAATACATTGTCCTGAAAGTTATTTGTTAACTCAGGAAGTGCTAATAAACTCTGCTATCTGTATATCTGAGATACATGTAATGCCAAAAAACCAAAACAACAACAACAACCCCCAAAACAACAACAAAAAATAACACTAAATGGGAAGGAAACATACAAAGAGGAAAGCAGCAACACAGCTCAGCTGCTAAAACAGTATTAGCCCAGTTTTCAATTACAGAATAGAATAGAATAAACCAGGTTAGAAGAGACCTTCAAGATCATCACATCCAACCCATCATCCAACACTATCTAATCAACTAAACCATGGCACCAAGCACCCCATCAAGTCTCCTCCTAAATACCTCCAGTGATGGCAAATCCACCACCTCCCCCGGTAGCCTATTCCAATGGGCAATCACTCTCTCTATGAAGAATTTCTTCCTAATATCCAGTCTACAATTGTATCCAGAGACTGTGTTCTCTAGGCAGTTAGAAACACTGTGAAGGTACTAAATAGCAGTAACAGTATGAACTCAGACAAAATAAAAGAATAGCTACTCTGATAAAGTCAGTCACTGTCTTGGTTTTGAGCAGACAGAAAGCTGTTTTACCCCCACCCCCAAGGAGTAAAACAACAATGCTCCACAGAAATGGAAATTTAAATGGAAATACTGTTAACAAATATATACAACAATACAAAATACACAAGTTCATATTCAGTCTCAACCCAGTTGTCCAACCTGTGCTTTTCCCCAAAACCTCACTAGGTCAAAAACCTTTCAAATCCTTCCCGCCCAACCAGGCTAAACACTGTACCTCCCTACTTCCCCCCCAACCTAGGCCTGAATTGCATAGGTAAAAATTAGCTTTGCCAAGGCCACAAACCTTCCCCACAAGAGATAATGGTCTGGGCTGGGAGCAAGGAGAGCAAGAAAAGGGTAGAATAGACTGTGATACCCCTTTATACAAGGGGGATGCAGGAATGATGGGATGAAATAACAAAGATTACACTTTCCTGTGTCCACCTCCCTGTAGTTCTCTGGCAGTCCTGGAGAACTTTTCTCTATGGTTAAGACATCCAGTCTTAAACCCATGACAGTCACACAGGTCAAGAAAGAGCTACATCTTAAGTCTCAGACCTATCACACTACTACTAGAATATCTGCTAAATCATGAAATGCTGTTCCAGTGTCATAAAAATTACTCTTGTCAAAGTGATTTATTGGTCTAAAATGTGCCAAGGCTGTAGCCAAAAGTGGCAAGCCTGTCCCATCTATCCTTCTCATTCTCCATCTTGTGCTGGCAGTAGCATAGGACTAGATGTGCAGCCATACAGTGAGCTGGATCACAGAACCTTCTCCTTGTCTTCCCTCTATTTTCTTTTCCCCTTCTCCCTCTTTTCTCTGGAAAGCAGGGATAATTAAAGTCAGTGCATGGGAAAATGACTCACTGATGATCTTGTTGAGATGAACTGATGAATGAATTATTTGGGTGTACAAAGATCTTCCTCCAAAATTCCATGGAAGTAACACAGAACTTACAAAAATTTAAAGCCCCACAACAAGTATGAGGATAAGACATTACACATGCTTTCAAAGTGCACTCAGGCCCAGACAAGAAGAGTTACTGAGTAGACACCAAACAGAAACATTCTAGAGGAGACAGTACTGAACTCAAGGATCTGTGAAGAGATCCAGGGATGAGTGGAAAGACACGTATAAATAAAAATATTGAATTAAACGTAGAGATAATAAAAGCTAATAGGAAGAATATGCAAGTTATGCAGCTCAGGTCACTGTAATTCATAATTCAGTAGTACATAGCTGCAACTTTTCTACATAATTCAATTTTTAAGGTCTGAAGTAACAAAACGTCTTCTAACACCGTTTGTATGCTTCCTAATGAAGGTCAACAGAAAAACATTTTCTCCTAACACCTTACTCAGCATCACTTTTGACCTATTTCAACAAATTGCTCCCTCTCTCTCTCCATATGACTCCAAATAATTCTCTTTCTTTTCTGTCTACGTTCTTTAAACTTTAATACTTAGGAGCTGTTAACAGTATTAGCTGTCAAAATATGGAGTGAAACTCTCCTTTTAACATGCATGCATAATTCAAGTAAGTTTTACGACTGCATCTGACAGCAGAATTTTATCCAATCTTACTTCATTTCCTCTATTTAATAAAGAAAACCTTTTGACTTTTCTGCATTCACAGAATTCTACAAAAACTCCTGTGAGGTAAAATCAGTGCTCTGTCAAAGGATGGAAGGCACACTCATGGAAAATTTAACCATTAGGTCCAAGTTCCCTCAGGGAAAAATGAAACTGAGCTCAGCAGTCTTCAAGTTATTATTATACATGGTATCTAATCTTTCAGACTTTTGCAGGTGGCAGTAGTTTCAAAAATATTTCTGTACTTCTTACGAGGCAGCACTACTTCTCTAGAAGAGGGTTTTTCTTCCCCCCACAATCTTTTCAATGCTTTTAGTACAATCAGAGTAATGCTTCCATTACAAACAGGTGTCTAGTTACTGACCCAAACAGTAAGTGGCGCATATCTAAAAAAACTAGAACAAACACAAAATAAGTATTAGAGAGTATATATTATGCGCCTCAGCAAGAGGCACGGACACAATCTGTCTGCTGTCAAAGCATTCTCTGAATTACAAAAATAGTAAGTTCTAGCTTGCTAACAGCTTTCCAGCAGGGTGGTGAGCCAAGATGTACTTCTCTCACTCTTCATGTGTTTATACAGAGCTGAGACAGCGTATGACATAAGTTTCTGCTTAATACAACTGCCATTTTCATTCACACACTAAACTTTAAAGTTGCTTTCCATTAAAGTGAGAGTTGAGAGCCAACTGCATTTTGTGTCCATGCTGCAAAACACCAGGCTTGCTGCAGAGAAGAATTATCAATCTAAATGAGATTTTAAATGCCTCACTGTAACCCTAAACACATTAGCGGTTCTTACATGCTTTTCTTCAAGAGTCTTTGCAACACTCACTTGTGGAAATACTACTTTTGTGTTAGCTCTCACCTGCAGACTTTCCTTCATACCCTCTCAAACAAACCAGTGTATATGTGGATGGAACAATTAAGCTTAACTACACAATGTGTTAGCCTGCCTGAACAAAGTCTAAAACATTTTAATTCCCTCTGAAAGAAAACATTTAAGAGATAATTTATAAGGACAAAGCGAAGGCCAAAAGTGCAATCTGGAGACAGATGACTCGCAATCTGTAGATGTTCTGATCATGACCACAAAATTACTTTCTTTTTTTTCCCCTCAAACTGAGTTTAGTATGAACATTTAAAATAAGCAGAACTTTTGCACAAACAAATGCAAAATTAATCAGAAATGTGTCCAGTAATTTTATCTACAAAGTGTTTCAGTTTGTACTGTAAAAGATCATCATTAATATAGAAACGTCACCATGCTCAGGTAATCAATCTTTTAGTTTTCTAAAATTTCACACATCAAATATTTTTTTCCCTCTTAAAAAAATGCAAGTCAAGAACCTGGCACAAGGCCACAAATACACATTATCTAAAAGCACTTAGTTCAGGTTATTTTTTTCAATTAATGTTTTGTATAATGCACTGTTGAAAATTCTAATTATTTTGACAGGCAGTACCTGTCCCTGAAGTAAATGCATCAGAAAAGCTCTGAAAATATGGTAAATATATCACAATTAGCTTTTCTCAGCTATATGTCATTCACAATCCTACACCATGATCTTACCCAAGGATCACAGGAATTTAATGCACTTTTAAATCTGTTCATACATCCATTTTGTAAAGACTGCACTCCAATTATTTCAGTGCTTGCTGACCAAAGGAAGAGAGCAATAGCTGTGAGTATGCTTACTTCATCAAGAACAGGCTTAGAGGTTTCTGAAAAAAAAATAACAAAACATGCTATTAGCTTACTCCAAAAAGCAGTTAGAATTTATTTAGTAAATGCCAGTGAACACCAAGGAAATCAAATGTACCTGAAATTATTTGCAGCCGCATACAAACATACATCTACTTGTTACAGAATCACTTTATCATTATTGACTGTGACTGACAAAATGTTGAGCATCTCTATTCTAATAGGAAAGTCAAACTTTCTGAAACTTAACTATCAAGGGACAAACACCCACACTTACTTGTATTTTTGTTTTCAATACATAAACGGAAAGAAACAGAACTAAAAGCCTTTCCCCGTTAAAAATATACTTCACTGGGTTTTTTTGTTATTCTCTTCACCTGATACAGCTAAGAAGCTGATATCCAGCAAGGCAACACCTTTTATTTAACATAAGGCTCTGCATGACAGACTATCTGATCTGACAGCTCTCTTTAACAAGTAAGAACAGTCCTACTTTTAACTTTTCCAGCTTTTCAAATAACCTGTATTTGCCATTGTCATCCTTTATCTTGCAGAAGCTTTCTTCGCACATCTCATTCACAAAGTTACATCAACAGGAAAAAAAAATCATTAAATAAAATTATTATAGCATACATGGTACTATTCTGCTGGTTTTACTGGGCAGATTGGTTCTCCTCTCCTATGACAGGCACAGGGAAACAGCAGATAAATAGTTAGCAAAAGGAAAACCAGCATGATTGCCCTTCACACATGTCACTCAATTGGCTTAGCTATGAGGTGCAGCTTTACTTCAAAAAAAAAAGCCACCTAATCCAAGCATTTTAAGTGACTGGTTTTTTCACACTTTGAAATTGTTCACATTTTATTGAATTCTGGGACTTAAAACAGTATGCAGTAGACATTACATAGGTTCTTGTGTGCATGATACAAGCCACTCTGCAGAAAACTGGAAAAGGAAAACATATACCCTTTGCAAGAAACAGAGAAAGATTTCTGAAGTTTGAAAAAACAAAACAAAACAAACAAAAAAAAAAACTAGAGCCAGTAATATTTCTGCAAAGAGGGACTGGGAAATCTTTACAGTAACAAAAAGCTGAAAGAAAAAAGCTGGTGTCACAAATTAGAAGTTTGACTCTGTTAACACAAATCTATGGATCCCCCTTCAGACATTTTCAGGATCACTTGCAATTGCCTACTTGCTTCCTATCTCTCACATGAGTAACTCCATTCAAGCCTCTCTTCAGTCTTTATAAATGGCTCTTTGGGGATGTAATGGGATGTTTTTGGCTGAACTACCATTATGCAAATGAAAAATTTTTGTCTCTCTCTTTTACTAACTAAGCAGCTGAGACTGTACATATTTTTTTTTTTTTGCTTTTCAAAGGACAACACAAAGTATGAGTGTGAGGCAAGAGAAGTACTCTACAACTCTCTAAAGAGACACAGTAGATGTCCTGCTTCTGAGTAACATTACTTTTTTCACAAGAGTAGGATTTTTTTTCTCACCACTGAGAGCTTGTAAAAACATTGTAAATATCCTACATTTCAGTAAGACCCTTGCCATAATTACCCCCTGCTGCCTTCACACTCATTCACTTTAGCATTCATTGTCATTAAGACTATGAATTGTGTGAACAAATACTTAAAAGATAGACTGAATGTCATTTTTATTGACATTTAATTCAAGGTGTCGAGTCCATGTACAATACCAAACAATTACAGTTTCAGAAAGAGATCGGTTCCCCTACAAAATGGGTTTGGCAACTGAAGTTTCATTTCCTTTAAGCTGGCAGGTATTCTGTGGAAAGAGGAAAGGAGGGGTGGAAATGACAGTTTGCTCAGGCCTTGCCAACATGCCTGGAGTTGATAGTCATCACAGAAATCAAGGTACAGTCCAGGAAGTGAAATTAATTCAGCTGGGAACTTCTTTACATTTTACTTGTGAGACATTCAGCAGATGACAGAAAGACCAATCAGTATCAGAAGGTAGACCTCCCAGTTCCAGAAAAAAGTCACAAGCTGAAACTATGAAGACTGGTAAGGTCAGCCTGAGGAAAATCTAAAGCATGAAGTTAGTTGCATCATAAGGGGATTCAAAATGGAAGAGGAAAGTCTGAACTAGTACAGAAAAATACCCTACCTCAGGACCTGAGAGAGCAAGGTAAGTTCCAAAAGGCAAAATTTCAAACAGGAAGCTATGATCAACATTGTTAAAGAAAAGAGGCAAACAAGGATGTCTGAAATGGGAACTCCTGAGAGTTCCCAAATACCTCCTGTATTTTCTTAATGCCAATGCTGTGCTTGCCTTCAACACAACCTATTAAGTAACAGATAAGTTATGCTCTGTGCACTGAGGTCTTCCTCTCATTTTACTTTTACAAGCAATTCATCACTACTTTTAATCCCCAGCCCTCAGACAAGAAGCCTATTAAATTATAGGTAGATACAATACTTGCCTTTCCATTATAGCAAAACTCAGCTCTCTTTAACAATCCTGCACTGGGAAACCACTTACCAGGTTGCGAGTATTCCAAGATAGATGCCAAAGTACTGCGGATAAGACCAGTCCATTGTTTCTGAGTTTCATCAGTCTTGACTGTTGGAAGAGTAACAATAGTTTTTATCCCTTGAAGTGCTGCACTGACTGGAGGAGGGACCTGATTATCTGCAGATTTTACTGCTGTTTCTTTCAATACTCTTGTAATCAGAAATAGGATAGTGGGTAAGATTGTCATACAGCCTTAAAAGAAAAGAAAAAAATAATTGGAAGTTAATTCCAACCAGTCAGGTAGGTAACATTTCTACCTTTCCCAGTATAGACACATGTGACTAGGACACAAAGGGGACACCAAGGTAAACTGCAATTCAGGTAACAAGTAATGTGTACTGTTCAATACTTTATCACCAAATTAATTTTTCAATACTACTGAAGTGCATTGTAACACAGGTTATGAAAGCCAACACTTAAAATGTTGATGTCAACTCAGGAATGATGACTTAGCTATTAAAGTTCTGCCCTGCATAGCATGTGACACACGATATGTATCACATTGAACACGTACAGGCACAAGACCTCCCTCTCCTAAAACAGTATCTGCACATCACTAGGGTCCTTAAAGTAAACAACAACAGGTCTGGAAACAGGTCTACAAACAAAGTTATGGCACTTTCCAAGGAAGTCAGTGTGTGATAAAAGCCCCAGAAGCAGAGGAAGTTGTCTGGGTGTCTCACATCCTGGGCAAAAGCTGTAGCTCTGGCTATTCTACAAAAGAGACAAAATGATCCTCCTACTACTGCAATCCTATTCTGAAGAAATTGTCTATCTATATAGACCAGAGAGGTGGTTGAGTCTCCACCTCTGGAGACTTTCAAGCCCCACCTGGACGTGTTCCTATGTGATCCGATTTAGGTGATACTGGTCTGGCAGGGGGGTTGGACTCGATCATCTTCAGGGGTCCCTACCGCTCTGTGATTTAGTTTGCACACTTAACATGCATATGTTTTTTGCAGCCAGTCCTGTAGATGCAAGTTAGACATGATGAATTTTGGTCAGATAACACCTAACCTGACTTCTGATGCAGGGGAACTTAATTAGAAGGAATTTCTGTAATATATGTAGACAATTTGAACCTGTAGGACTAAAAGAAGGGTGCTGTTGGGTTTAGGTGGGTAGTATCAACCTACAGCTCATTTCAGCTAGTCAAGTCTCTTTCTGTATCTTTTCTCTGCCTCAGGTTCCCACATCTGTGGAAACACAAATACTGCCATTTTT
The DNA here is from genome assembly GCF_026170545.1 of Melanerpes formicivorus. Classification (NCBI taxonomy): domain Eukaryota; kingdom Metazoa; phylum Chordata; class Aves; order Piciformes; family Picidae; genus Melanerpes; species Melanerpes formicivorus. The sequence continues at coordinate 36,316,946 of NW_027142354.1, forward strand.
CTATTTCTGGGAATGCTGTGATGATAAATACACTAAGTAGAATAATTATGACTGGAGCTCATCTAGTCCAACTCTTCTCAAAGCAGCGGCTCCTCTAGATCACATTGCCCAGAATCTTGTCAAATGGAGACTGCAAAATGCTCATTTTAAAGAAAGAGGAAGAAATATAAAAAAACCCCACTCAGAAAAAATGGAAAATTCTCTTTGTTGACAGTTTCTCTTAGATCCAAATGCTCAATCAACACAAGTCTCTGCAGACTCACAACAGCTTATGAGCTACTTTCACTGGCCACTCGCCAAATGCTGGGAGCAGTTAACACAGAAGTGGCACTCTTTCTGCCCACCCCCAAAAGGAAAAATACCCAGGACTCAATTAATAACAGTGCAGGACTCCAGTTCAAAATCTAGTATTTTTTTCAAAACCTGTAAAATGCAAATTATCTGTTTGAAGACAGCCCATGTTATGTTCCGAGTGTGACTGTCCAAGTATTATTTACCGTGCGTCTCATTAAGGGACCAGTCTCTAAAATGTCTTATCTATATCAATGTGTGAAACTTCCCAGATATCCATGAGTCAACTCTTAAACGATTTGCTCTCTGAACAGCACAACTCAAAGAGCGCTGCTTCTCATGCAATTGTGTCCTTTAGCCCTGAACTCCACTCCATCCAATTACCCTAGCTTACACATATTCTTTGTGACAGTCTCCCAGGACAGAAGAAAGCTCCATTTAGTTTAGAGTGACATTTGGGATGACTGACATCCAATGGCTGTCCAAGTATACCACAGCTGAATTGTACTGGTTTTAAATCAGTAGGATTCTCTTCTCATCCAGCTGCTGCATTTCATGAACTTCTCAGGAATTTAATCATCTCTGAGAATCTACGGTCATTTACAAGATGATTAAAATCAGCCAAAATGTTTTGAAATCATGATAAAAATAAGGGAAAAAAAATAATGAAATCATAGTGACACAGAGCTCATTCCTTCAGCACACCTGCAGCACCAAAAGCAAATTTAAAATGAATTTCCTTTATGTTGCTCATTGGAAAAGCCTAATTTCTTAATTTATTTTAGAACCTAAACATACTTTTCAATAGATGGTCCTTAAAGTATCTCATAAGAACACACTTACAGTTTGCTTTTAGCATCATATGGTCACTATGTTTCATCTACAGTAAATACCCATATGTATTTTGTTACAATGCCTTACCTGCTGCAGAACACAGAGAAGGTAGGTCAGACAGGATAGTAACAGTGGCAGCCACAAGAGGAGCACTTTCCTCAGGGAGGTGGGATTTGGCAGCAACATGACTTGGAGAATCTGACACTTTGGAACTCAGATGGGGCATGTGCCGTACTAGGATAAACATGAGCAACTCCATAGCTGCAAAGACCAGAGATTTTCCAGGCACAAGACCACCACTCTCACCTCCCTCTCCTAAAGCAAGAGGGTTTTCCTTTTCCTCACTATCATCTTCATCTGAAAAAAGAAAAGAAATGTCTCAGGAGACATTTAAGAAAGGTCCTGAAGATTACATGAAACACTCTAAAAAAAACAAACCAACCTTAAGAATCAAGAAGAAACTGTTTCACAGTAAGATATGACAAACACGGCTGATGTCAAACTAAACACTTTAGTCAGAATTAAAGTGGTTTAAAATCTTTTACAAATATTGTGATTTCAACAATGCTTATTAAAAATCCATCCAGAGCTAGAAATTAAAGTAATAATGCTTACACACAATAAAAATGCAGCAAAAAAACATTTGTAGAATTAATAGCAATGCCAAATAAATAGGCATAGCACTTTAAAAAAAAAAAAATTATTTAATGGCTATTAATTAAATGTTCCACCCTGACAAAATTTTATTTCAGCCAAAATTCATGATGAAATAATAGAACAGAAAAGCATTGTAGGATTCTATGTCCAAGTTCATGATTTCAGTGCATTCAGTTCAAAACATCTCTCTTTTGAATGGCAGCTTGGCCAGCTGCAGTCTTTCCTTCTCCCATTAAACAGCAACAGATTCAGTAAGTCAGAGCTGGCCTGAACTACCCCTATGGAGCTCCTATGAATTTAAATGATTGCTAGTGTTATCACACTCACTGATTTGACAAATGCAACTTACTGAGCCTACAGCAAACAATTCCATTAATTCATAGGAAGGAACAGAGCTTGCATTTTCAGCTGTGCTGGTTCTTCATGTTCCAGCAAAATCCTCTCTCTATTTTTATGTGGAAAACAGGCAAAAGCTAACAGTTGAGTTTTTCTCTCAACAGTATATTATGCCAGACTAAGATGGTAATTTTGCTCAGTAAGAGAAAATTCTTTGGGTTTCACATTACTTCTTTCAGGCAAAAGAAAACATAGCACACCTAACCTAACCAAGCATCGATGAACTGTTTGCCAGGTTGCCACATGGAAACTAATTTATTCAGCACAGATGCAAACTGTATATCCAATGGGAGATTTTAAAAGAAAAAACAGTAAAGGGATGATTGAACAGAGAGATGCTCTGTTAAAAGAACGGGGTTACTAAAAGCACCTCAGAAAGTAGTTTCAGATTGATGCTAATAACCTTATCAAGATATTCTTACATAAAGTAGAACTAAACTGATGGAATGCATCACAGTATCACCAAGGTTGGAAGAGACCTCAAAAATCATCGAGTCCAACCTGTCACCACAGACCCCATGACTAAACCATGGCACCAAGTGCCACGTCCAATCCCCTCTTGAACACCTCCAGGAACAGTGACTCCACCACCTCCCTGGGCAGCCCATTCCAATGATGAATGACTCTCTCAGTGAAGAACTTACTCCTTACCTCCAGCCTAAACTTCAGCTTGAGACTGTGTCTCCTTGTTCTGTGCTGGTTGCCTGGGAGAAGAGACCAACCCCTTCCTGGCTACAACCACCTTTCAGGTAGTTGTAGAGAGCAATGAGGTCACCCCTGAGCCTCCTCTTCTCTGGGCTAAACAATCTCAGCTCCCTCAGCCTCTCCTCATAGGGCTTGTGCTCAAGGCCTCTCACCAGCCTTGTTGCCCTTCTCTAGACACATTCAAGTGTCTCAATGTCCTTCCTAAACTGAGGGGCCCAGTACTCAAGGTGTGAGTGTGCTACTGAAAAGCCTAAAGTAAAACAACAGAAACTAGAATATCGTACTAGAAAAAGCAGAGATAAAAGAAGAAAGAATTAATTTTAATAAAGCTCAGTAAAGTTCAATAGAGGATCAGGATTTAGGGGTGGAACTAGATGATCCTTGAGGTCCATTCTCACCCTAACAATTCTATGATTCTGTATCAACTCAAGAGCAGCTCAGAAAAAGTTAGGTTGTAATAGACCTCCATAAGTCACAGAAGTTCAATCTCCTGTTCAAAACAGAGCCAGCTTGAAAGCTGGAGCATGTTGCTGAGAGCTGCTTCAGTTTTGAATATCTGCAAGCACATAGAAACCACAACATCCCTGGCTACTTGTTTTACTGCTTCACCACTCCCACGGTGAGGATTTTTATTCCTGTGCATCCCATTCAGATCTCCATTGCTGCAACTTGTCTCCACTGCCTCTTGTGCTTCCATCATATGCCTTTCAAAGAGAAAACCAATCCAGGCTCCTCTCAATCCCTGCTAAGAAGAGGGACTGTGTTCTATCCCATATGAACCATCTCTTCTGCAGACTAAACAAGTTCAGCTATCTCAGTCTCTCCTTGTGTTACGTACTTCACCTCCCTAAGAACATTAGTGGCCCTCCAATGGACATCAGTTTGTCAACATCTCTCTTATAAAGGATGAGGAGGAATGGTGAAGAAAACTAGACACTGTTCCAGATGCAACTTTGCAAGCTCAAGCTGAAAGGACAATCATATCCCTTAATCTACTGGTCATGGTTTTCTAACGCAGCCTAGTAACAGTCTTCAGCATTGCACAGGTGAACCACCAATTCACATTAAACTCATAATCTGGCAGATCTGCTGTCCAGTCTGGCAGTGCCCCAACCTGTACCAATGTGGACAGTTATTCCACCCCAAATGCAGAAGTTAGCATTTGTCTTTGCTGAACATCAGGAGGTTCTCGGTCCTGCAGCCCAAGACTCCCCTGAAAGCCAACACTGCCCTCCTGTGCGCAATTTGGTATCACCTACAAATTTGCTGAGGGTGCATCCTGTAGTCTCATCCAGGTTGTTAATGACAATGTTTAACAGTAGCAGACTCAATACCAAAGGCTAAGGAACATCAGTTGCAAACAGCTGCCAATAAGATTTGAATTGTCAAACTCCATTCAAGCACAGCAGTCCAGACAGTTTTCTCTTACTTTCCAGTCCACATCTTTCCAATTTGACAATGATACTATAGGGTAATCAGTCAGAAGCCTTGCAAAAGTCAAAATAAACAGTAACCACCACTCCCCTACATCCAAAGCCAGTTATTTCATCATAGAAGATGATTAGGCATTATTTGTTTTCAGTAAGTCTGTGCTCTCTATTTCAAATCATGTTCTTCTACTTCATGTACTCACAAGTGGTTTCCAAGGGAATGACTCCAAAATCTTTCAACACACACTAGGCTTACTGGCACACAGTATCTCCAAACCTACTTCAGTGTCTCTACTGATTTGAAGTTAGACCTAATATCTATGTTGTGCCATTCATTGGAAAGCTTCTTTGAGCATCACAGCTTTTCAGAGCTGACTGCCGCATCCTTAGCATGTCATCAGCCAGCTCCCTCAGATGCATTCACCTGGTTCCAGGGTATGTCCAGCTTTTACCTAAGCATCTGGCTAGGGACTGCTTGTCTACTGTAGGTAGGAATTCTCTCCCCTAAACTTGCTCACTACACAGGGAGATACAGGAGAACAAAGAAAAGAGGATAATAGTGCCTCAGTTTTCCCCCCACATGTTTCGTTTGGACCAGCAGCCAGTCCAAATTTCCTTGGTCTTCTTTTTTTGTTGGCAACAGAGCTTTCCTCATTCCACTCCTCCATACCTGAGCAGATCTCTTCAGTAGTCTTCTTGGGCAGTTTGTCCCAACTTCCATAATCCATACACTTCCTTGTCATTTTTAACAGAATCACAGAAACATTCAGGTTGCAAAAGACTCTCAGGATCAAGTCCAACTGATAACCCTACTCTACAAAGTTCACCCCCAAACCATATCCCCAAGCACCACATCTAAATGACCTTTAAACACATCCAAGGTTGGTTGCTCAACCATCTCCCTGGGCAACCCACTCCAATACATGACCATTCTTTCTGTGAAAAAATTCTTCCTAATATCCAGTCTAAACCTATCCTGTTGCAGCTTGAGGCCATTCCCTCTTTTTCTCTCACTAATTACCTGTGAGAGGAGACCAGTAACATCTCCACAATATCCGTTCAGATAGCTGTAGAGAGCACTCAGGTCTCCCCTCAGCCTCCTCTTTTTCAAACTAAACAGCCCCAGCACCTTCAGTTGCTCTTCATAAGACTTATCCTCCAGGCCCTTCACCAGCTCTGTTGCCCTCCTCTGTGCTTCAGCACCTTGATATCTCTCTTGTACTGAGATGCCCAAAACTCAATAATCAAGGTGTGACCTCACCATTGCTGGGTACAAGGGGACTATCACCTCCCTACACCTGCTGGACACAGCATTTCTAATACAAGCCAGGATGCCATTTGATTTTTTGGCCACCTGGGCACACTGCTTGCTCGTATTCAGCTGCTTCTCAATTAGAACCCCCAGGTCCCTTGACCTTGAACTCAGTCAGAAGTTCCCATTCAGCCTAGTCAGCCTTCTACACACATTTGTCATCCTGCACTTTTGGATGAGCTATTTTTTGTCACTGAAGATGAAGCATCTCTCTTTCCTTTGCCCTTCTGGGAACCTTACCCCACAATCTCATCTGCAAGCCCCCTGCACAAGCCAAAGTCTGCTAAATCATGCCAAAACTTTTGATTTACTATATGCTTTCTGCATTTGCTTCAACATCATGAACTCCACTATCTTATGCTTGCTAGAGTCACAGCTATCATTAACCTTTCTAACCATTTCTTCTGTATTATGTAGTGAAGAGCAGAGCCACTGACCATCTCTTTTATTTGGACTGTCCAGCATCCAGACTGAAAAATCCCATGCCTCTCTTCTAAAAGCTTTATTGTTAGCATCCTGCAGTGTTGCCCTTCCAGCACACACCCAGGTAATCAAAGTCTTATAAGACTCCCATAGCTTGTGATTGAAAGGCTTCTTCCAGTTGATTTAATGTGGCTTTACCCACCTCCTCTTCTTTATTTGGCAGTCTGTGGCAAACAAGAATAGCGTTCCTGACTGGTACCACCCTTCACTTCCTCTTAGTGCTGTCAGTTCTGACCTGTCAAAGAGATGGCTGCCCCATATACCTGCTACTCTGTCAGCTTGTTCCTCTTCTCTTGCTAGATCTCTTATTGTTTTCTCCAATAGGATTATGGAGATAAAGTCTTTTGTTGCTTGAAGTCACAACCTTGCAGCCACCACCTCTGTGCAAGTCTCCTCCTCCAGGAATGTATTCCAGCACAGCCTATGGTTCTCACTCCTTCTGTCACACACATTGCTTGCTCCTGCACTTACAGAACCTCTATGAATAACATATAATTCTTCCCTTTTCCTGACATTCACAGTCTGCTCACCTTCACATGATTTCCTTCACATCTCACAGATGAGATCAATGCCACCTTCAGCCCTGGCAGCATAGACAGGCACCTGGAGGACAGTCACATCAGGACTTTCATCTGAATTTTGAGCACTTTTCTGTACCAGAGGTGATTATTCCTCAGTCAGCAGACTGTGTCTTGATGCATGTCTCTGACATCATTATGCTGACTCCGCAGTCTTCAGCGGCACTTCTGGGCTGCACGAGCATGTCTTTCCATGCCAACTGCCTCGCTGCTGTTTGCACACCCTGTTCCCAGAGCTCCCAGTTGCTGACACACCCTGAATGCCAGTGAAGTAAGAACCCAGATGCAAGCACGATCCACTTTCTGACAAAATCTCCTGGGCAGGCAACTTTTCACTCTGTTTGCAGTGGCAGGTCACTCACCTCATGAACGCCAGTTGTGCCAGGACACGCTACAGGGCCCTACATTACATGCTGACCCATTAGACTTCAGAAAAAAGGTAAATGAAGTGCTAAGGAGGCAGTCAACAGAGAAACATTAATGAAACTGAGCAAGGTATTAATAATACCTTAAGTGATGTGCTGGGCATAATTTTCATCACTCATATTCAAGAAAATTATCAAAGAAAGAAAAATTACATCTTGCAAGAGTTAAAAAAATCAGCAAGTAAGATTATGAATACATCAAAAGTATCTACGGAATGCAAAGCATTTTCCTCCTCAGTGTAATCATGCTCTCATGTATTTCAGTTCCCTTCCCAGTATCAAAACCTGTTGCTTATTTACTCTGCAAAGCAAGTCATGTTTTCAAAATCTTACTTAGGGCATTCCTTTTTTCCTGCAAATAATCTTGAGCTGCTCTTACTATCTGCTGGACAACTCCTGTAACCAGTAGCTGGACTGATGGAGGATCCCAGGTCAGGAGGAGTCGGTGAAGCACACTTAAGAGCTCAACACCAAGGAGCTGCAGTAAAACAAAACACATATAAAAATAATTAGCTAAGACTTAACAGTTCTTAATTGTTATGTCACTTGCTTATGCTGGGCAAATATTTTCTCACACAAAAATAATTGCAGCACCTTTTGTAACCACCATAGATGAAAGACCAAGACCTAGAAAAAGCCAGTTGTTTCAACATGCTCCTAAAGTACCTGATCCTCCGCAATATGGATCCTGGCACAAGGAGAATCCAATAAAGTATGAAGTGCTTGTAAACAAGATGTAACATGCTCAACAGGCTCTTCAGGTCGTGGGGAACACAGAAACTGTATACTAACACCTGAAAAGAGTAAAAATTAGAAAGAATGTTTGCATCACAAAATCTAGTTTTCTTTTTAAAATGTCTTTATAAATATAGCAGGTTCTGAACAACTTAATAAACATATTATTCTTCTTTCTTTAAAGGAAAAGAGAGTTCATGCATTCAGAACAGCAGAACAGTATTTGCTTTGTCTTTTGAATCATGTCTTCCCCACAGTTTGGCAGGAAAACTAACAGACTGACAGCAGCAACTTATATTACTCAATGGAAATACACACTCCACTCTGAAGATTTCTAAGTCAGACTTTTCAATCCTTCAGTTGTAACCAAAGTTTTATTTTATGGAACTCTTTTAAATGTAAAGACTGCTGAGATGAAATTAAGCCTCAACAGTTATGTCCTATTCACATAATACAAACAGCACTTAATTCTGGTTTTAAGTGTCTGTATATTTCAGCAAACTGTGGGCATTCCTCAAAATAAATGATCGCATCCACCTCTTAAAGCTGTTAGGTAGCCACAAAGGGAAACAGTGAGTGCTACTCACAGATGAAAAACTGATGCAAGAGTTAGTCCATGTGACTTGTCAAATATCTGTCTCTACTCAGATGTGTTTTTATGAGGGGATGCATTTTCATTAACCTTACAGTTTTTGCGTCTCTGCAGCACAACGTTTTCTATCATCTGAATTATGTTACAGTTTAGAACAGTTTCTACTCATTCAATTACATAAATATATTAGATATACAACCTATGAAAATCACAGTACAATCACACTGACAAAGTTTCTATCAAAATTATAAAAGAATACAGTAAGCAGGGATCTACTGAGATGAGAAAGCAGTATTCCAAAACACTACTACCCAGACATTTTATACTTCCTAGATTTCAAGCAAAGAATCTTATCTTATTCCTACACCATTTTGTACCATGATGTGCTGCTACTGAACTCTAAACCTGTGACTCTTACCCAAAATTAGGTGCATTCGATCTCTGTTGATCTCTGGCAAAGATTTAGTGGTAGGTGGAGTTTCAGGTGTCTGGTTTAACATAATGGCTGTAGCACGTTTCTGTGAACTGGGCATTGCTGCAGCACTCTCTTCTGTTGACTCTGAAGTATTAAATCCTGTACTGTTTAGCCAAAGTGCCACTGCATGGAGTATGGGAGCCCAGGAGTTTCGGTAATGCAGTCTAGCTGTATCAATTGTTTCTGGAGTGTAAAATGCTCCCCCTGCCAAATTAGAAAACCAAAAGTTCTGATGTTCTTTGAAAATAATAGACAAAAAAGCACATACTCTAAATGTATTTGTTTATTGTTGAACACACTCTGGGTATGTTTGATCACGATGGGGGTTGGTCTCTTCTCCCAGGCAACCAGCACCAGAACAAGAGGACACAGTCTCAAGCTGCACCAGGGGAGGTTTAGGCTGGATGTTAGGAAGAAGCTCTTCACAGAAAGAGTGATTGGCCACTGGAATGTGCTGCCCAGGAAGGCGGTTGAGTCACCATCACTGGAGGTGTTCAGGAGGAGACTGGATGGGGGACTTGGTGCCATGGTTTAGTTGATTAGATAGTGTTGGATGACAGGTTGGACTCAATGATCTCAAAGGTCTTTTCCAACCTGGTTAATTCTATTCTATTCAATTCTACATATTCAGATGTAGTCCTTGTTAGTGACAGTGCATTCCCATTCTCCTTGAGAAGGAGCAACATTAGCACCTCACATAAGAAAGTGCAATGGCCATGATGGAACAATAAGCAGAGAGCGAGGAAAGCATGCAGAGTTAGGTCTTGCAGCATTTTTCATACAGAACATTCGTCCTTGAGTCAGTAAAATATAAAACAGCACCAGCTCTATTCTCAAGGGCTGTAAACATCTTCTTGCATATCAAAGTATTAGAGGTGTAAAAGTATTATTAATTCTATAAAGTCATGGGTTTAATGATGTTTACGATTCAGATCAAGAATATCTTCATTGCAGACTGATGGGAAAAAAGCACACACCAACTCTAAACATGCATTGCTATTACACATAGGTAAAAACTGATAACTTGCATTAAAAAAACAAACATGCCTGCCAAAGAATTTATAGAATAAACAGAAGAATTTATAGAATATAGAAGTCTCAACTGAAAGTTTTTTTTCTGTTTTTCACAGCAACACAAACAGAAACTCCAGTGCTTACCATCTGGTGGAAGCTGGGTAGCAAATTCAGCTGGTAAAGTTAAAAGAGCATAATCTTTCAGTGCGGCTAACCAGAGACGGCTAAGTGCAGGCAGTTCGGGCTGTACAAGTGTTATCAAACTGTCTGGTGGCAACTCATCTACCGTACCAAAATCATCCTCATCCTCCTCCTCTGTGCTCCTTAAAACACGCTTTGGTTTGGTCTCTGCTTCTTTCTTAATTTTCATAGCAACAACATACACCTAGAAGACAAAGAGATATGAAAGGACTTGCTGAGAGATCCTAAAAATAAAAACAGCAGCAGCCTTTCCCATGTGAAAGTGACAGATTACATACACAGATGACTCACCGGAAAATGACTAGAAAATAGAGATTTGCAAAAACTATATTTTATTTAAATATTATTTCTTAATTTCCTACCAGCATACAACACTCAGAGGCAAAAATGGCATTTCTTTTCCTTAATAAGTATCAGTTACTGCTGCTGTAGACATACTTAACTTATTTCACTGTATCGATATATCCTTATTGAAAAATTTTCTTTGACCTAAAAGAAGAGGTACTACACAGATTGACTGTCACTTTCTGGGAGAAGATTAGGTATCAAAGACATGAAAATGGCTTTAAATCTGTAACAAATAAAATAATATTTATGTTTGTCTTTGATAGAAGCTATGAGAAGATAAAAGTAGTTTCAAAACTTCAATAAATATGAGGATAAGCAGAACCATCACACAAATACAATAAGAGATAAGCATTTTTAGAAAAGAGAATAGAAATAAATTATTTCACACAAAAGATGTGAAATCAAACCCAAAAATTACAATGTGGGGTGATGAACCTTATGCAGCAGAAATGTTAATATTTTCCTTTAAATTTTCAGAAGTTAACTTCCATGACAAGTATTTGTCTGGGATTCTGTTTTGTTTGTTTTTCATTATATTAAGTACTGCACTAAGAGAAACCAAAATACAGTTTCTGTAATTATACATAGAGCTCTATAGCATGCAAGTACTATCTCAGGAAGTAAGGCAAAGTAAGTAGTGCCAACTCTGTGTTTTATGAATAGTTGAGGATTTTTGGTATTCTAGGCGCTCCCCAACAGTATCTACATTAAACCTCTAATTTATTATTAGCACTCTGAAAAATTCCTAGGCAATTAACTACAATATTTTGCCAGAATATACTTTAAGGTTGTGGGGGTTTTGGGCTTGCATGTTTGCATTTGTTTTGAGGTGTTTTTTTTTTAAGTTTAAGCACAGAAAGATGGGAAGAAACCCAAAATTTCACATAGTATGAGTGAGAGTAGAACAGAGTAGAGCAAAAATAGAATAGAAATAGAATAGACCAGGATCTATACTTTAACACAAGAAAGTGCAGTAAAACAAAAAATAATTAAACCTCACTGTAAATGTGGATCAACAGAATAGCAGAAAGATACAGAGATGAAAACATCCCCAGAGTGGAACTGCAATAGGTATGAAGGAGGGCAGGTGCAAGGCTCTGTGGGAACAACCAGTAAGATGCAAGCCTGCTATTACACTGCAAAAATCTTTTCAAACCTTTAAGAATGGCATGGTTAATGCTTACCTCAGCCCATGCCTTCAGAACTGCAAGTTTTTCCATAGTAGTTGCACTTTCTCGATAAAGCTGGCTAGAAGATCCCTTTCCTGCTTGCACTTTATCCAGGGAAGAGACAAGAAGGTTGTGAACTCGGCGGAGATCGTTCAGGTCACTTACAACTCCACTTCCTATCCAAGCACTACACACCTAGACAACAAAGTTTAAAGTGTTTCAAAACTAGCAAAAAAAACCCCAGTAGTACAAAAAATAATCTCACAAGAAAAAAAAAATAAAGAGAAAATAATCTATAAGAAAACAAAATGCTAAAGAACCATCACAAAAAACTCTGCATCTCCCTTCCTGCTTAACATAAAAAAATTGAGGTTTTTCCATTTCTTCCCAACCATAACAACAGAATTGCACTGGTGCTTGCAAAGGCTGCATTTGCAATGCATATTACAATGGAACTTCATAAATATATGGAAAATATTTTTTTAATCCTCCATCAATATGTAGCAATTTTTTTTAGTCTATTCCCAAGCATATGGTCAAATCGTTCAGGTGACTGCATTCAGTTGAAGAAAATATTGGACAGCAATCAATAAAAGTCTATCTTTAAAAACCCACACCTCTCAAATTGTTTCTTAAGGTTCCATACTAATGAGACTCTTTCAAGATCATTAATGTCAAGAAAACACCTAGAAATGAGTGAAATAAAAATCTTTCAATAACTAGGCTCTGATCTGGAACCAACTGTTCTAGGTCTAGAACAACCAGTATGAGACACGGTGGCCAGGCAAGTTGTGTGACTGCCCACTTCACACTGGAATTAAATGGACCCAAACAGGTACTCAAAATATAACCAGGCTGCTCTGGTCTAATGCTGTACATTGGCACTGAAACACATTCACACCCAGACATAAGATGGGCAATAGAAGAATTCTGGTGCAGGTACTTTTCTACAAAAAGGGACAAATTATTTTAGAAAAGAAGTTTTGATAAAATAAAATAAATAAAAATCCCACAGACCTCAGACAGCTCAGGTTTTACAGACTCCTTTCTCATAGCATTTTTAACCTGTCGCCAATTTGTTTATTTCTCTTTCAGTGAACCAGTTCCATGAAAGCCTTTGGGAATGTGTCCCTCATGATCTCGCTGTTACTATGACTGTAATGATGAAAATTACCATAATATTCTAAAACCTAAACTAAAATTGAACTAAAACAGAATCTGAAAGGAAATTAAGTGTTTAAAAGGTAAATTAGGTCTCATTAATCAAGGAGTTTGCTCTCTTTTTTTTTAAATCACCTTTTTTTCTCCCTTTCAGCCACAAATGCAGAATTGACATGAAGACAATTAATTTCAGAAAGGCTAAACATTTTGTGATTTAGCTTCCTAAAAAACTTCTGAGGAACAAAATATATTACTAGAAGACTCAAAAGATGTTGCAAAAACATCACATTTACCAATTTTCCAGCCACCTGCTACTACTTTTGCATCCTTCTTCCAAAGAGAAGGAAAATCAGTTTGGTTTATACTATCTGAACAGTTCCCTCTGTACCTGGCAGGCCTTTGCAGTTATATCAGATGGTGTATCTTGGGAAAAAGCTGGCCTCAGAGCAGCCCCAACCTGTTGACAGGAAGAAACATTTAAAAAACAAGCTAAAACAGTAGTGATGTAACATTCCTCATCTCACCTGGTTTAAGGCTCAAGCACATATACAGAACAAGCAAAAGACTGCCAATTTTGGCATTCTAGTTACACCCCAAACTACCTTCGTCAAATATGTGGCATTATTTTTTTTTTCTGTTAATGAGTATCTTGAGTATCCTTTTAATCATTAAAGTATGACAAGTGCAACTTAAGCTAAGGCTCAAGAAGCCAGTGGCTTTTTGATGTCCAAAGGTATAATGATGTGAAATCAAGTATTTATAGATGGATTTGCATTAAGCTCCTCAAATGACAAATGCTGACAGAAAAGCCTTTTAGGTAATTGTTGTAAGGCAGCATTTTTCTGAAACAAAAGCAACTGAGTCAAAGAGACAGAAGTAGTGGTTATAGCACTACAGAAGAATAAAAAGACAGGAAGTGAAAAGGATGAAAGCCTGCCTTCGACAATTATTTGCAGAGATCCTGAAGACACAGTGAAGTCAAAAAGATGTGAAGGCTTTTAACTATGCAACAAAATACAGCAATAATACTCCAAAATAAGTCTTCAATTGCCCACCGCCTATTCCTATACTTTTGTTGTTTTAACTTAGAGTTGTATATTCACTAATTCTCAAGAAAACAGATTTTTAGGTTCAATGTGGAGCTGAATAAGCATTACTTTTCAACTCCCAATTCTACAAATAAATTGCTGCTCTTGATAAAAATTAAAAGTGGCTGAGTCTTTACTAAATAACCATAAATAGGAAGAGATACAAAAATAATTTTTGAAGAGGTAAATAAAAGTGTCTCATCAGTACATTTTCCCATGCAAAAATCTCTTCATGGATCATTTAAAGCTACAAAATGTTCTCAAAGCTAATACTGGCACATTGGCATAAACATACAATTTCCAAAGCTTATAAAGGAGGTCTCACATTAGCCTGATACTGCTCCAGTATCACATGGCCTGGAAACTCTGGCTCAGGAACCAATGCAAATTTCCTGATAATATCTTCAAGGGCTTGAAGACCAGCCATTCGTAACTGGTTGCTGTGGTCAGTCGCAGCCATGAATGCCATTCGAATAAGGTCAGAGAGATGGAGTACTAAGAAGTCATCTTAGAATAAAACAGAAAGAACTATTTAATACCCTAAAAGACAGTTAACGTGACATATACTTGTCGTGTTTTCCCCAAAAACATGTACAAATGCCATCTATTATTTTTCAAAAGTCCACATTTAGAGTATGGAAGAAGGCAGGAAAGAATGTAATGTGCTCTTCTTCCCCCACCCTCTACCCCTTAAAACGACACCGAGGACTTTTATTCCTAAGACAACCTTAAAAATTAAGGAAAAATTTGAAGAAAATTAAATATATGATGTACAAAGTTGCATTCAATAGAGTATATACAGAAAATGTTCAAAGCAATTCCTGTTCGAGTACTACGCTTACAATGACCCCTGCTGGTAAAGGAAAACCTCGTCAAAGGCTACATCTAATGCTGTAAGTAAGCAGCAGACAACGTGGAGAAAAAAATTTAAATACATAACTCAGTAACGTTTCTGAAAATGTTATTATTCTCTATTTATTAATTTTCTTTCTTAGTTTCAATTTGAAATCACTAGACTAAGACAAAAATACATTATTTTAAAATGTAATATCCAGGGTGAGTAACAAAATCCACAAATCTTGAAAGCCCTACATATTTTTAAGTCTCAAGACAAAAGAAATATTTTGTAGGTGAAACCTTTCAGAGGCATAGCAGTCAAGAAAGACTGGAAATTGCTTTAAAACTACAAAGCAGTAAACTCTGCAGTTACTCTTTCGGACTGGCACAGATCTTAGTAGAATTTAAGCATTCTGACAGTTTTGCAGTTTTCTTTTTTACAATGATATCAAACACATCAAGTTCACCTTAAATAATTTCAGAGATGTAAATTCTCAGGACTATGACACACAACCCTCTGCAGGATCCTATAAGCAGCAGTTATGTAATTATTTTCTCTATAATAAAAAGCTGTCTCAAAATAAAAGTACTCCAAGCTCTTTACTCTTGGTCTTCAAAGAAAAACCTTCCATTATCTGCTAGTAAAATGTTTCTTTACAAACTACTGTGTCACCTCTGACCTCTACATTTTGATCCTCTAACTCATATAAATATCTTCCCAACTAATATTCACCACTCATGGATACCAAAAGAATGAAGCGGCTGAATTAATTTCTTACTCTAAGTCTCTCACACATCCCTCTCTCCACAACCAATCCCACAATAATTAATACTTGGCTGAATCTCTCTTTTCTTGCCTAGCATCTCTTCAGTCTGTATAATAAAATCTCTGAAGCTTAATTTATTACTGTCATTATACTGAACTCAGAAAGTGTTGCTAGCTCATCCTTACCTAGACATTTACTGCTTCTACTTCAGACTGCATAAAAGGTCTGCAAATACAGGGAGGGCTCTGTCAATTTATATTCTCCAACAAACCTCATTCTTCACGTTCACGGTATGATAACTACAGTGGTTATACAACTACAGTTTTATTGACTTTTGCTGGCCACTTCTTTTGGTTTTAACTATTTGAATAAAAGGATAATGGCTTGCTTTTTTTTTTTCCTTGGTTGTCTAATCTTAAGATGTCTTAAGGTGTCTAATTTTTTTTTTTAATTAGAAATAAATTAAATAAAAGTTAAAACCAAAACATGCACATTCTGTAATTACTTTTGGGGTTTTTAAGTCTGGCTGAACGAGCCAGTGCCAGATCAAAGTGTGCCTTGTTGGCATTCTCACACAGCATGATAACTCGGCACAGGCAGTCTGCTGCAAACACACGAGTTGCCCAACGAGGTGCTACAGAAGGCTTGGATTTATCCTCTTCACCCAAGGTGGTAAACATCGTATCGTCATCCATCTCATCCTTCTTCTCTAATTCCTCATCTTTACCTCCTCCCAAGGGAGCAGCAGTGCTCATGTCTACAACAGAGAACAATTAAAAAATCCCAGCATTAATGATTCTCAGAAGAGAGCTAAGGACATATTCAGGCCTTTTCTTACACTTGGATTCAAAGCAGACAGTTGAAATAACTTTTGAAAAATGTTAAAAGGCAGAGGAATATAAGTAAAAGAAATGTTTTCCACCTCTAATCTGGGCTATATTACCCTTTATTTGCCTTCAATTATATCAAATAAATGCCTGCAATGTTAATTATCCACAGACACCAACTACAGCTGAATTCGCTATCTAAAACTTCACAGCTTTGAAAACTGACCTATTAAATTGCCAGTAAACAGGGCAAGGTGATTACCAGACTCAGAATCAATCAATCAGCTTGACTTTGAACTCTTCAGTCCCTTTCAAGTAAAAGATATACTGCATGTTAAACTGAAACAAAAGTACAAAGTTCCATGCCACGGGACAGATATGCAGCCAAGTAAGCAATTTATAGCCCCCACAAACGCGCTTAACACTCAAAACATTATTTTCTCTAAGCGTGGCTGAGAGACTTCAGTTCAGAAAATACAATTACTTCAGGGATCACATTGGAAAAAAACACTCAAAACACACCAAACAACAAAAACCAAAATCCAAACAGGAACCAAAACCAACTCAACAAAACATGCATATACATTTCTATGAGTCAGAAATGAGAACAAAAAATGGCAATAACAAGGTGTAAATTATCAAAATGCCAAAATACTGACAGAAATTACTCTGGCAATAATTCAAGGAGAACAAGAAGAAATTATTGCAAGGGTAACTCACCTCAAGTAAGGCATGCTTCTTTGGCTAAATATAAGCAGCTGAAGAGCCAACATTCAATGGGGGGGGGTTGGTGGGGCTATGGCAAATCACGGATTATATCAATTCACAAGAGTGTTGTGAGAAGGCATTCAACACCTTAGGTGGCTAAGGTCTCTGTTTAAAAAGCAAACCAGATTTTGCCCATATGCCAGAGCTGGCTGGATCAAAGGAGGTCAAAATGAAGTTGAGTGGCATTAGATAAAGCTCTCTCAACTGTACTTAAAGAGTATTTCTCTCAGAGATTGTTTCATCTCCTGATTAAGCAAGAGATTGGACAACCTTGTTAAAAACTTGAAAAACCCATCTCATGACACCAAGCTGTGTGGTCTGACACCCTGGAGGGAAAGGATGCCATCCAGAGGGACTTGGGACAGGCTTCAGAATTGGGCCCAAGTCATAGTTTCATAGTTTCATAGTTTCATTCAGGGTTGGAAGGGACCACAAGGATCATCTAGTTCCAACCCCCCTGCCATGGGCAGGGACACCCCACACTAGATCAGGCTGGACAGAGCCTCATCCAGCCTGCTCTTAAACACCCCCAGGGACGGGGCCTCGACCACCTCCCTGGACAACCCATTCCAGGGTTTCACCACTCTCATCGTGAAGAACCTCCTCCTCACATCCAGCCTGAATCTCCCCACCTCCAGCTTCATTCCATTCCCCCTAGTCCTATCACTACCTGAGATCCTGAGAAGTCCTTCCCCTGCCTTCCTGTAGGCCCCCTTCAGATACTGGAAGGCGACAATTAGGTCACCTCGGAGCCTTCTCTTCTGCAGACTGTACAGCCCCAACTCCTTCAGTCTGTCCTCATAGGAGAGGTGCTCCAGCCCTCTGATCATCCTCGTGGCCCTTCTCTGGACACGTTCCAGCACCTCCACATCCCTCTTGTAATAGGGGCTCCAGAACTGGACACAGTACTCTAGGTGGGGTCTCACCAGGGCTGAGTAGAGGGGGAGGATCACCTCCCTCGACCTGCTAGCCACACTTCTCCTGATGCAGCCCAGGATCTGATTGGCTTTGCGGGCTGCAAGTGCACACTGAGAGCTCATGTTGAGCTTTTTGTCCACCAGCACCCCCAAGTCTCTCTCCTCAGGGCTATCCTCCAGCCAGTCACTGCCTAGCCTGTATTTGTGCCTGGGATTGCCTCGACCCAGATGCAGGACCCTGCACTTGCTCTTATTGAACTTCATGAGGTTGGCCTGCGCCCACCTCTCCAGCCTGTCAAGGTCCCTCTGGATGGCCTCCCTTCCCTCCAGCGTGTCTGCTGCACCACACAGCTTGGTGTCATCAGCAAACTTGCTGAGGGTACACTCAATGCCACTGTCCATGTCCCCCACAAAGATGTTGAATAAGATAGGTCCCAGGACTGATCCCTGAGGGACTCCACTTGTCACTGGCCTCCACTGGGACATGGAGCCATTGACAGCCACTCTTTGGGTGCGGCCATCAAGCCAGTTCCTTATCCATCTAGTGGTCCACCCATCAAACCCACGTGTCACCAGTTTGGAGACCAGGATGTGGTGCGGGACAGTGTCAAAGGCTTTGCTCAGGTCCAGGTAAACGACATCAGTTGCTCGCCCCTCATCTATTAATTTTGTCACCTGCTCATAGAAGGCCACCAGGTTGGTCAGGCAGGATTTGCCCTTGGCAAAGCCATGCTGACTGCTCCCAATCACCTCTTCACTATTCTTTTGAGCGAGTAGTGACTCCAGGAGGATCTGTTCCATGATCTTTCCAGGCACAGAGGTGAGACTGACTGGCCTGTAGTTCCCTGGTTCCTCCTTCTTGCCCTTTTTGAAGATGGGGGCAATGTTTCCCCTTTTCCAGTCTGTGGGGACTTCACCAGACTGCCAGGACTTTTGAAATATAATAGAGAGGGGTTTAGCAACCTCATCTGCCAGTTCTCTCAGCACCCGTGGGTGTAACCCGTCGGGTCCCATGGACTTGAACACTTTCAGGTTCTTCAGATGATCACGAACCTGATCTGCACTTACAATGGGCAGTTCTTCCTCCCTGTCCCTGGCTTTGACTTCCATAACATCAGGAGCGTGGCTAGAGGCCCTTGCAGTGAAGACTGAGGTAAAGAAGTTATTAAGTACCTCAGCCTTTTCCTCATCACAGGTGACCATGTCACCATTTTCTTTTCTGAGGGGGCCCACACCTTCCCTAGTCTTCTTCTTCCCATTAATATACCTGTAAAAGTTCTTAGTATTCCCTTTAATCTCCCTGGCTAGATTCAACTCAAACTCTGCTTTGGCTTTCCTGACCAGGACTCTTGCTGCTCGGGCAGCTTCCTTGTATTCCCCCTGTTCTACCTGTCCTTCCCTCCACTTCCTGTAGAGTTTCCTTTTAAGTAATAGTGTGTCCAGTAGCTCCTTGCCCATCCAGGCAGGCCTCCTAGCATTCTTACCTGCTTTTCTCTTTGTTGGTACACAGAGCTCCTGGACACAGAGGAGGTGGTCCTTGAATACTGACCAACCTCATGAAGGTCAACAAGACAAAGTTCAAGATCCTACACCTGGGTTGGGGCAATCCCAAGCACAAATATAGGCTGGGCAAGGAGTGGCTCAAAAGCAGTCTCGAGGAGAAGAACTTGAGGATGTCAGCTAATGAAAAACTCAACATAAGCCAGCAATGTGTGCTTGCAGAGGCCAACCATATCCTGGGCTGCATTAAAAAGAAGTGTGACCAGCAAGACAAGGGAGGTGATTCTGCCCCTCTGCTCTCTTGAGACCCCACCTGCAGTACTGCATCCAGTTCTGGTGCCCCCAGCATAACAAGGGCATCAAACTGCTGGAGCCAGACCAGAAGAGGGCCACAAGTAGATCAGAGGGCTGGAGCACCTCCCCTGTAGACAAAGGCTATGAGAACTGGGGCTGAGAACTGGAGAAGAGAAGGCACTAGGGAGACTTTATAGCAGCCTTTCAGTACTTGAAGGGGGTATGCAAAGATGACACAAAGGGACTTGTTTTAAAAGGGCTTGTTGTGATAGGACAAGATGGAATGGCTTTAAACTCGAGGGGACTTAGACTATATATTAGAAAGAAATTCTTCATAGTAAGGGTGGTGAGACACCGGAATGGGTTGCCCAGGGAAGTCATGGAGGTATTCCAGGCCAGGTTGGAAGAGACCTTGAGCAACCTGGTCCAGTGCCCCTACCCATGGCAGGGAAGTTGGAACTAGATGATCTTTGAAGTCCCTTCCAAACCAAGCCATTCCATGATTCCATGATATGGAATAAGAAAAGAACATGCCAACTTCAAACTCAGGAAATGAGGTCTTCCTCACTGGGTAAATATATGGTAACAACACTGCATAAAGAAATCTTTGGTAGGATTATTCATCAGTAAACTTAAAGCTGGCAGCATTAAGAAAGAGTTTCATGATGAACTCATAGTATGCCAATAAACAAGTATAAATGAAACCACTGTACAAACTGTAAAATGGGACTAAGGTCTCAGAGGACAAGATCTGTGCAAACAAGTCTGCAAAGCTGAAAAACAAGCAAAGGTTTCATCACCATGGTAACCCATCATTACATCAGTAACTCACAAAACCTCAAAAAAGCAAGCTGAGAACATGTACAGCATGCTCCTTTCTCTACAGTCTTTTACACACTGAGCTTAACTCAGGCTAAAAGAACATGCCTGCTTTCACTAAGATACTGCAGTGTCATAGTACAATCTCACTCCTTCTCCGCTAAAAATTCTACTTTACAGCAGGCAACTCTCTAAAACTTAACAACATTGATCTTTTCTTCTTCCTAATGAAGTTCTAATGCACAATAATCAAAACTCTATATACAATATAAGCTATGCCTCAACTAGGATAAAGGACAAGCTCCCAACAAATACCACAAGAAGGTGCCAACACTAGGAACACTTACCACTGGAAGCTGCAAGGACATCCTTACAAAGCATTAGCCAGTGGGAAAGGTTTTCTACGGCCAACGATGACAACATATGTCCTAGAGTATCATGGATATCTGAGCACAGCTTCCGATCAGTCTCCCGATCCAGCATTCCAAAAAGGACACCTTCGAGGCCTGTCTCTGTTATATTAACCCCCTGATGCCGAGAATGACCATCTCGCCGAGAACCAGCTCCTGGTGCAAAAGGATTCATATCTGCAAAGTAATTAACACAAAATAATTTTTAACATCAGTAACTTGGGCTTTAAATTTGGAGTGACAGACCAGAATTTAGCCTGCATCAGAAAGAGTGTGACCAGCAGGAGCAGGGAAGTCACTCTGCCCCTGTACTCAGCACTGGTTAGGCCACGCCTTGAGTACTGTGTCCAGTTCTGGGGCCCCCAGTTTAAGAAAGATGTTGAGTTGCTGGAACGTGTCCAGAGAAGAGCAACAGGGCTGGGGAAAGGCCTTGAGCACAAGCCCTATGAGGAGACGCTAAGGGACCTGGAATTGTTTAGCCTGGAGAAGAGGAGGCTCTGGAGAGACTTTATTGCTGTCTACAACTACCTGAAAGGAGGTTGTAGCCAGGTGGGGGTTGGTGTCTTCTCCAGGCAACCAGCACCAGAACAAGAGGACACAGTCTCAAACTGCACCAGGGGAAGTTTAGGCTGGAGGTGAGAAGAAAGTTCTTCACAGAAAGAGTTGTTGGCCATTAGAATGGGCTGCCCAGGGAGGTGGTAGAGTCACTGTTCCTGGAGGTGTTCAGAAAGGGATTGGACATGGCACTTGAAGCCATGGTTTAGTGGTCTTGAGGTCTCGGGTGACAGGTTGGACTTGATGATCTTTTAGGTCTTTTCCAACCTTATTGATTCTATGTTTCTATGATCATCTATTTGTGTGCATAGTTCAGGTAATGATAAACCAAGATGTTACTGACTTTCGTCTGAATTAGAACTAGAAAGACTTTAATACAGCAATTCATTTAATTTATTTTCTGGAGGCAAATAACAACTCCTAGTATTAAAAAAAGACACAAAAAAAGAACAACAACAACAAAAAACCCCACCTCTCTCTCTTCAAAGTACATACCCCATAAATTTGTAAAAAAAAAACCAAAAACCAAAACCCTAATAGTACTGGACTCTAAAGAATCTTTTCAGAGATGAGACAACTGGTGTGATTTAATACACAACTCTATGTTTGTATGAAGAATGCGTTGATCGATACTGTTGAGCCTATTATCAGAATAAAGAGATACATCTGAGAACAGAACTAGTCAGCAAAATGCACAGGCTTTGCAGACATCCTGCTAACAGCATGTAACACAACCAGATATCTCAATCAAATAGCATACCACTAAGTCAATACCAGGAAAATTGTAGACTATTTTTCTCTGTATATGCACCGCATTCCTTATTTGACTGTCAGTCTTAATGGGGCAGAGAAGCTCAAGTCTGAACTTTACAAAACATTAAGTTATAAGTGAAATTCAAGAGGTAAGCAGGGTGTGGCCAGAAGTTACTGGAGCTGGCAGGGACAGTTTCAGGCTTTTTTCTCTTGTTGAGAGGAGTTCTTGGGGTGAGTTTTTCCCCACGCTCTGAAGGCAAACCATACATATGCACACATACATGCATTCAACAGTTACAAAAAGGCCCCATGAATGAAATACTTACTGATGCCACCGTTTTCTTTGTCTCCGGCATTTTTTGCTAAGCTCATGGCATATTCACATACTTCTGCTGCTTCCCTCTGAGCAAGCTGTCGTAAACATGCAACTGCAGCCCGGCGAAGTAGCAAGTGGGAGCTGCACAAATGAACCTAAAAATCAGAATCATTACAGGTGAGCAAACTGCGGCACTACTGCATCAACAAATCAGCTCTGCTAAGGACTAACGGCATTCTGCTTTTCAGTTTTATGTCGTGTGTGAGCTGCTAGGTACTCAGCTCTTCACAAGATCTTGAAACTTAAGAAGTAAGCACTTTTTATAATGTGCAAATAAAAAGAAATATAGCTGACATACACAGAGCCAACAGCTGTTATCTGATTAAAGAGATAGGAGTTTAACTCTTAGAACGACTGTGCCAGTGTGATTTAGACTAATTATATTTTCCAATCCATTACACCCTGCAGTACTCCTAAACCTCATATTCTGTTATAGGTGTAAATCACATTCTTTTAAAAAACAAAAAGCCATCATCAGCTGCACCACACAAGACAGCTATCATAATTTTTTTTATTTCAAAATTGCAATAGAATTTACGGCAGAGTTTTTTCTAAGTGCCTCTCAGTAAGGCAGCTTCAGATTTCTTTGCTAACCAATGATAGCTTTTAACACCTTCTGAATCATCTTAGGGACAAACAAGTATTTTTCCTCACAGAAGAATTGTGCATGGACTATTTTCCTCAGAGCATATAGTTGCACCAAGAGCTGTCTGTTTTTCCACAGTGGAAGAATTTTAAGAGCGCTATTTAAGAAAGTCCAATTCTTTATTTAACCTGGGGAACTTGTTTTTAATAAGCCAAACTTATTTCCTTTCTTGGTATTAGGTTATTATGTGGATGGCAACTGCTTTCCTAAACGAAGGGATTGTATAATTTCTACAGCATTTTAACAGTAGATCTTTATTCTGTATATGAATATACAAGGCTTTAGTCCTGAAAATAGGTAAACTTTAAAGAACCTCTAAATATCACACTTATGTTGTTTTAATGGAACCAAAACACAGGACATTTAGGGGACTTAATTAAATGGAAAGAGTATTCCCTGTTATAATTTACAAAACAAAGTAGTGTTTGTGAAGCCAATGCATGATGAAATTAAACTCAGTTGCAGAACTGTGTGGTTTGATTTGATACGTGGCATCGTTTCCATTCAAAAGTGCGTCAGAAAGAAATTAAGAGTCTGCTAATGGGGCAGGTTAAGGAAGACCTTGCCCATATTGTCTATGTATTTGCAGTATAAAGAAATTCAAACAACAATTCAGAGGAAAACTTATCAAACTAAGAATGATTTGGAAGTAAGGAATATGAGAAAAGAGAAGGAAAATAAATTTTGTTTAGCAGAAGACCATAAAGGCAAGAGAAATCCCTGAGAAAAGTTTATGAAAACAGCATTAGTCATTCTTATATGAACTTCATTGTCTGTTACTTACAGAGTACTTACAGAGCTACAGAGATTGTTCACAATGTTGTACATAGTACTCATACAAAAGAGCCTATCTACTTTGGGATACATTACACCCCTTTCATGCCAAATTTTGTTAAAGTCCAAGTGACGGATTCTGGAAGCACAATGAACTCCCAGGAGTGCCCCAGACTGGTGACAGGAGGAAGTAAGGCTCACTGCATGTAGGGAAGTGTGGAACAATGAGAGGATACCCTAGGGAATGTCTGGGTGGCAGACTAAGAAAAAGGTCCAGTGTTGATGTAAGTAGGAATACCCTCCTTCACATAACATAGAATCACCAGTTCAACAAAGAATGACACAAAGAACTTTACAAATCATGCAACAGACATTAGAGTGAAGCTTTAGAAATTTCTCAGTATTGGAATACTGAATGTTCTAGAAAGCCATTTAAAAAGTGGTAATAAAAAAAGTGCCATGTCAAAACAAACACACACAGAGAACGCCTTTCCTCTTACAGTATGTTTTGGGTCCCAGCCTCTGCCTCACTTCCTGGCTTAAAGCAAGACTTGCTGACAAAACATCAATGGAAAGAGAAAGCAATGCTAGCAGCAGCAGAAGAATTTGAATGTCAGCATCTCCTACACTGACAGTGTTAAAATAAATCAAAAACTCTCTCTCTATTTCCTTCTGTGTGTGCAATCAGTTGAAGAAGCACAGCATTTCAGTACCTTTTTACTCATACATATTATATATAAATGCTCGCTATCTTAGGCTGTCTAGGGTGAGAGAGAATCAGATCCGATTATTTCAATTTTGGCAGCATTCTGAAAAGATCCAAAATGGCTTGGGGACAAACATTCTGTTACCAAACCCGAGTATTTTTGCAAACTGGACTTATTACATATGGGTATCCTTGACACCTTGGTAAGTACTTATGTTCTCTACTAAGCACCTACATAAAACTTAAGAGGAGCAAAAAGGATTCATCTGTACTCACACAAAGGCTGGGAACCAGACTGGACAGGTTGACATGTCTTGGTGCAAACATATGAAGCTGCTGAAGGCAGGATATGGCAGCTGCCTGAACAAGCGAATCCGAATGGTCCTGTGTGATGGCACATCCCACCAAACATGAAGAGCGGATTGTTGAAATTGTAGCTCCATTACCTAATGATGCAATACAACATTCTTAACACAATTTTTGTATGACAAATGTAGACTTCAACCCTTTTAGAAGCAAGAATTTTTAATGCTTCACAGATTAACATGCAACTTTTCTGAATTACTTCTGCAAATTAATACTTGCACAACTGCAAAGACGCACTACAGAGCGCTTCAATTTCTCTTTTTTAGGTCAGTTAAACAACGTCTTGTCCAAATAAAATTTCACATCAGTGATTTTCAGTCATGAATATTTTGAGACTATCTTCCCAGGACACGAAGCCAGTAAAATTAGCTAAACTTATATTTTGAAAATCTCTTTGATTTTATACATATGGGCAACATTTGATGCACCAAACCTCTTCCTAAAATATCAGTTAACGCTTAAGCTAGCATATGGACATGTCTTTAGCTGGCTCCATTAGATGAGTTTCAGGAGTCTATAATATGACAAGCATTTCAAACAACAGTATTTAATTTGAAAAATAATCCCATTCTATACTTTAAGAACCAACCTACATCAGGTTTATAAAACAATCTCAAAATACAGAAGAATGTAACTGGCAGAAAATATCCTACCTAAGTTGTTATTTTTAAAGGTTAGTAACATTCCAGATCAAAAGGTTAACACACAGCAAGCAGATACACAAGTTCAGTTAAACCATCTAGCCATTTTTCAAAACTAGAGATTTATGTCCAGTTATTTTGAGTTAAAATTTCACTAGTGGCTGGCTCTCTGGCACTGCATCAAAGACCATCCTATAAATTTTTCAACAAGACCCAGTTAGACAAAGTCACAAATCTGTAGCTTTGCCATGCAAGACACAATTTCAGCTATAGCATTTGGCATGACAAGACCTCCTTCTCTACACGAAGGTATAGTGATCTACCAACATCAGGAATAACTGGGAATGAGTTACAGTTCACAGCAGTAGCAATTATTTTGAACTTAAGCTCTTGCCATCAGCTAAAAATAAAATCGCGTGTTGAAAAAGCAGAGGAAATCATCTCTTGCCCCACCTAAATACAAAAATATACATGGCAAAGTATGCAGCAAGGGTGTTTCTCATCCTTTACCTACTGTATCACTGCAACTTGTATATACAAATCTCAAACTGTAGTCCAAAAAGCCTCAATTAGTAATAAGTAGGATCAGAAGTGAGGCTGCTTGCAGGACTGTAACTGAATTTGTCAGCGTCCCATCCCCTCCCCCGAACTGCAACAAACGAAAAAAAATTATTTTCTTCCATTTAAGATTGTAAATTATTCACCTTATACAAGCTAGACTGATTGTTTTCAAATTCTCACTAACCTTGCAGCTCAGGTCCAACAGTAGTTATTATAGCTCCAAGACATCGGCCTAAGCACTGATGTACTTCCGTATGTGACGGTGGAACAGTTAATAGTAAAGTAAGAACTAGAGAAAGAGTTGGCTCCACATATCCACGGTACATTGGTCCACTAGAATCTACTATCAAGGCAAGGGAATGGAGAGACCAGGTCTATCAAAAAAAACAAAAAAAGGAATTTTTTTCAGTTATACATTTAGGAAAGTCAAGCAGTTCTGCATGCAGACTGAGTCTAGCTCAGTACATCCTTGCTTTAAAATGTTTAGTTAGCTACTGAGCTGAAGTGTTTCAAAGGTGTCAATCCCAACCAATCACCTGGGAATTTATAAATACCTCTAGCATGCTTTTTGGCTATCAGCCACTGGGAAGATAATGCAGATGATAAAGAATTTAAGCAAAAAAAATGGTTAAGTACTTTGAGTAACAGAAACAAAACCCACACACTGCCTTTAAAATAAAAATATAAGAAAGTGATTCTTATGACAGGAGGAAGAAACATTCTGCTGTAAAACTGGATGTAGAGTCTGAAATTGGCAGCTGACAAAGTCCTCAGCAAAGAATGCCTTTGACATTCAATGGAAACCAATTTCATGATGAGTTGCAAGGTTCAAATGCACTTTCTACTTCAGAATTTTCTTCTATTAAATACATGATGCAGTTGCACTGAGAGGATTAAGTTAAAAGAATATTAGTTAACAAACTAGATTTTTAGGATTATGCTGGAGACCTGCCTCTAAAACTGCTCCATCATCCTCTGATGCAAGCCAAAAACCATTAGCACTAGCAACCACATAACCACTTCTTACAGTCGTAACGATGTAACAGCACGTTGCACATTTCATCCTTTCATTCTTGAAAATCTCTATTGCTCATATTCCCATACATTGTCTGTGTATCCTCTTTGATTTAGTGAGGGATGAGGTTTAAATGCTTAGCTTTTCACAATGGCCTGGCGTTATGCATTCAACAGAAAATAAGGCAGGTGTGCAGGTTCCACCTGAGCTTCCCCTTTATACTCCAAATTTTTTTTCATAAAGTGGAAACCCTTTCCATTCTGTTTTTTAAATAATTAGTAGACAATTATAGTCCTCAAAATTTCTTACTCATACACAAAGGAGGTTACATATGTAAACTGAATTCTGTCTCACCTTAAATAAATTAAAGAAGTTTAAAAGAGACTTTCAATTGTATTTATATATAGATTACTACATTTTAAAGCATTCTCTCCAAACAAAACTGGGCTTATATTCCTAAAAGGTAAGATTCACTATTTTGATTTTTATGATTGCCCTAAGTAACAAGAACATTCTCCAGTACATGTTCTGTTAAGTTAACAACGTAAATCAAGGTGGAAGTATGATTCTGTACAGTCACTGAGGGCTTTATCTTCTCAGTCTGTGGGTATTAAGTGCCCCTGCATATGTCTAGCACACAGCTTGCTGCTGCTGAAGCATAATATTCAGTCACTATTCCAGATAATCACTTCCTTGCAATAATTTGTGAAAACAATGACAAAAAGTTACTTGTTATATCATGCAATGATGCCAGAAACTTTGAAGAACAATAATTGCAGACAAGACATTTGATTTTGCTCAAAGAAGGTGGATGGGGCTTGTTTTTTAGTTTTGAAGGGTCTTTGCCATCTGAATGAATTCTTTTATTCTAGTACTTCAATGCATTTCATTAATGGGAAAAAAAACAAACCACCCAACAACAACAACAAAAAAAACCCAACCAAAAAACATACTTCTCCCTCTGATACTCAAGTTCATACTGTAAAAGACTAATGTACTCATTCACCTAACCTCTTCTTTTATAGCAGCACCTACCGATGCTTAATGGAGAGCACAGACAGATCAACACACTATTCCCCCAAATATCTCCCAGGAGGCTAAAGACAAAGTATTCTCCCAATTTTCAAGTATTTTCAGCTTAGGAAACTTTCTGAACTGTGCAGTGTTTATACATATTCTGCAACTCCGATATATTAAGTCACCTTTCTACTCTACCAGCAGTCAAGCTGTCATCTTGTGAGAGTCTGCATGTCTATAGTCCATACTGGATAGAAACCCCTCCCCACCTTTGCCTTGTCTTGGCTCTTACTAGGTCCCCTTCTATCCCCCAGTTGCATTTTAGTTTGCAACAGACTTTTGTTGTCAAAATATAACCACCAAAAGACAATGTACTGCTATACCATGTTCACAGGATGATGTATACAGAAACTGCCTTTGGAGGAAACTACTGCTAATCACCAAAGACTCCAGTAACTGATCAACACTAGCCAGTTAACAAAACTTTGAGTTTAGACTGCTAAGGTACAACTAACAAATTTTTATTTACAATTACAGTCAGCTGGGAATACACCCACAGGTAATTAGTCTGGCTCATCTGAAAATCAGATAATCATCAGTCTGGATTAACATGACCACGTGCAACTGCTTCCCAAATAGTTAGGTTGTATTTTAACTGCCATCATATTTCAGATTCTGTACTGTAAGAGTTTACTCATGTACCTTCTTCACACTTCCTGGCATATGCTACATGATTTGTCTTACATGTGACAATCTCTATTAAAGAACATCTGAACAGGTAATTTAATGTTTTTGTGGTGACTGTGGTTTTTACCTGGACTTCAGGAGAGGTTCCATCTTGTGCCAAAGCCAAGAGAATACTGACGCTAGTTTTCAGATGCTGCCCAGAACCTATTCCCCCAACATACCGATGGAGACAACCCAGAGCCAAAGAATGGCCTGTTCTTGATACAACATCTCGAGCAGACTTCAACCTATCAATGTTTAAATAAAAGGAAATCATGTAATTCACTACGTTTGTTACAAAGAACCCTTCAAGTACCAGTAGCAGTGCAAATGACTAGCAGAATTTTGCAGACCACCTTACAAGATCTTCAGAAGCCCTAAGAACACAACCAATGTACTTACCTGCATTGCCATTAAACCACATTATGTATAAGGTTACTCTCTTTCTGCCTGGTCAGAACTTGACGCTTGAGATGAATAATAATTTTGGAAGTGACAGAACGTAGGAGAAGCACTTAGTGTGTACCAGTGTTTAAAGCAGACTAATAATCAGAAAAGTCACTGCTAGACCACTGAAGTGAAAAGGAACCAAGTATGGAAAAATGAAAAATGACAACATATATTGAGAAATAACAAAGAAACCTGCAGCTACATCTTCCCCTGCAAAGTCAACTGAATATCTTCTTAATATAGCTGTTTTCATCCATAGATGAATTCTATGACTTTTCCAATAAGGCTCCCTTTCTTCTTTTAAATAAAAGAATAATTAATAGCATTCTCAATGAGCTTGTTGTGTAAAGCAATGACTTTTAAGTATCTTCCACAATATTTCTGCTTCTGAATGCATGTCACATAATTTTAATTAGAACCTTTTCACACAGTGAGGAAAAGATACCTTAACTAGAACAAATAAAGAGTATTTTTTCCTAATTTTCCATATGAGAGGAAAGTATGTTCTTAGCCAGCAGCAAAGTAAATGCCATCTCAGATATTAAAAATAATTTACTTGACAGTGTCAACAGACTGGCAACCATTAACAATTTGAATCCCAGATAAGAAACCCAGGAAATAGTCCCTGTAACAGAAATTTAAGGAAAGACAGTAAATATTGTACTTCATTACAAGATAAAATAATGGGGAAAACTTAATTCCCCAAGGTAGAAGAGCTGAAATGAAGCTATGTGTATGTAGTTTGGTTAGCTCTGACTAGCTATAAACATAGGGTACAGCCCCAAGCAGGTGCATTCTGATTTGCAGATAGACTGATGACTTAAATTTAAGCCAAAAATTGGGAAACATGTTTTCTTCTTGTATCTACTAGACATCTTTCTAAAGACCTGAGATTAACAACAGAACATGGAAAAATGTTATGGGCCAGCAGGTAAATTAAATTACAAAATCACAGAGTGATAGGGGTTGGAAGAGACCTCTGGAGATCATCTAGTCCAAGCCCCCTGCCAGAGCAGGTTCACCTATATCAGGTTGCACAGAATGGCATCCAGGCAGATTTTGAATGACTCCAGGGATGGAGATTCCACCAGCTCTCTAGGCAGTCTGTTCCAGCATAATACCACCCTCAAAGAAAAGAAGTTCCTCCTCACATTTAGACAGAGTTTCCGATGTTCAAGTTTGTGCCCTTGTCCTTTCACCGGGCACCACTGGAATAAAGAGTGACCCCACCCTCCTAACACCCACTATTGAAGTGTTTAGTAAGCATTGAGGAGATTCTCCCCTCAGGCTTCTCTCCTCTAGGCTAAAAAGCCCCAAGACCCTCAGCCTTCCAAATTAATACATAAAGAGGCTGTTTGGATGAAACAGAAATGCTCTCACACAATTCACATTACAGACATAACAGTGTAAGCTGCACTTAACTCTCTGAAGCGGTTTAGTCACCTTAAGTAACTTGTCAAAAGTTATTCACTGGTATCATTTCACATTCCAAGTAGTTTCAACAACTCAGCTTTCATTTATGAAAGAATCACATGAAATAGATACAGAAGAAGACTTCATTTGAAGGTTTGTTAGATCTACACAATCATAGCAATCACGCATGATGACATGAGAATAAGCAATACAGTATTTAGAAGAAGAATCTTCCAAACTACATTAATTACATTTTAATTTCCTACTATGAATCAAAACCAACTTACTTATCAAAACTGTACTGAGCCATTCTAGCAATGAAAGAGGCTTCTCCAACCACTTGAGCCATTCTGCCAAGAGCTTCACCTGCTGCGCATCTCAAAATAGGGTTAGGATTGTCGAGGGCACCCATCACCAGCGTCAGAGCAGATTTGCGGACTTCTTCTGGTCCTAGCGTGCTTTTATTCTCAGCTAAACCCTACATGACAAAAAAAAAAAAAGAAAATCACATTCCAAAGCAAGGCAGAAGGGAACAATATAAGAACAACTTCACCGTATTTGAGACCTTCAGTTAAAAATTGTGCACTTTTGTTTACATTTGTGGTCGCTTATCTTAAAATATACTGGTTGAAAACGTTGAAAACTCAAACCCAACAGTACACACCATATTAGGTTTGCTAACACTCTGTTTCACATACAGACTTGCTGCACTGTTCTTTTTCATCCAATGTATGCACCCCAGCACTACTGAATCTGCGCTGGCTTTACATAGTATATTCCAGAAAGAGAGAGAGAAGCTTTAAGAATCTAACAGCAATAGCTCTTTCTGCCAAACAGGAAAACCACAACTCAGTTACATTTCTGCAAGAATCACTTAAATCAAAAGCATTTTAAGTATATGAAAATATTTTTTTCCTAATAACCACATCTTTGCAAATGCTTAAACAGCCTGCTACATGAACATTCTATAGAAGAATAACATGGAATACTGCTTCCGCAGCTTCTTTGGTTCCCATACTTCATTAATAGCAAATAGCCTTTCATTACAGCTTTCAAGAAGCCTTGTACTTTGGGGGGAAAAAATTAAACACATGTAAAGTACAAACACTGCATGTACTATAGAGGAAGAAGCGTATGGTTCAGATTGTTATTTTCTGATCCAACATCCTCATTTTAGCTCAAATTTGACATGCATTTGGCCTCTCGGCATTGCATAGGAAATTGCAGGCACATGTCTCACAATCTGCTTTTTGGCTTTAAGCAACATGGTTTGCATTTTCCTCTGCTCTGGTGAGGTCAATCTGGAATATTGTGTCCAGTTCTGGGCCCCTTAGTTCAAGAAAGACAGGGAGCTGCTTGCGAGAGTCCAGTGCAGAGCCACAAAAATTATTATGAGGAGAGACTGAGGGAGCTGAAGCTCTTCAATTTGGAGAAAAGGAGACTAATGGGTAACCTCATTAATGTTTATAAACATGTAAAGGGTGAGTGCCAAAAGGATGGAGTCAAGCTCTTCTCAGTGATGCCCAATGACAGGGCAAGGGGCAATGGGTGGAAATTAAGGCATAGGAAGCTCCATGGAAACAGGAGGAAAATTTTTTTCCCCACTGTGAGAGTGACAGAACACTGGAACAGGCTGCCCAGGGGTGGTGGAATTCCCTCTAGATATATTCAAGACCCACCTGGAGGCATCCCTGTGGGACCTGGTACAGGTGCGGTTTTGCTCATCACCCAAGGACACGGAGCCCCAGTAACAGTTAGCTTAACCTAGGCAGCCATTTTTTTTTTATTTTCCATGGCAAAAGTCAGACAAGATACTAACCCAATTTTTAATTACAAGCTGGCACTCCTATGAGAGTAGCTTTCTCTGTTAATTGTTAATTGCTAAGAGTTAATTGCTCTGAAGACGAACAAAGATGACAATGACAGATATTGTCTGACAGACTCATGAATTGGGAACTATACAAAACAGCATCAGGAAAAAAATAGAAATGCCTTAAGAAATTTGACTAGTAGAATGAAAATCCTGCACTCTAATACACCATGTTCCAGAAAGCCTTGAAGCAACGCAAGTTAGTGAAACCAAGAATTTCTCAGGAATATTATTTGTCACTTGCTGTCTAGCTTCCAGACTTGATAGCATGAGGTTGGATTTCCAGGTGTAGAAATGGAACAGAGCTGTAACTAAAGACAGTGGGACTGGACATGTTGAAAATCACAAAAAGCTTTAGGTTAGAAGGGATCTTTAAAGGTCTTCTTGTCCAACCTCCCCACAGTGAGCAGGAACATTGTTAACTAGATTAGGCTGCTTGGAGCCCCATCCAACCTGACCTTCAATATTTCTGGGGATGAAGCTTCTACCACCTCTCTGGACAATCTGGACCAGTGTTTCACCAGCCTAACTGCAAAAAAAAAAATTCTTCCATATATCTAGTCCAAATGTATCTTCAGTTTAAAACCATAACTCCTTGTCCTGTTGCAATAGGCCCTGCTAAAAAGATTGTCCCCGTCTATCTTATAGGCTCGCTTATTGTGGCCTTTGGGTACCTAAAAGTCCCCCTGTAGCCTTCTCTTCTCCAGACTGACCAAGCCTGTCCTCAAAGGAGAAGTGTTCCACCTGTCAAATAATTTTTGTGGCCACCTTCTGGACTCACACTAACAGGTTAATGTTTTTCCTGTGCTATGGGCTCCAGAGTCCTAAGCATCTGAAATTCTGTGTAATACTAGGGAGTCTTAAGAAGGAAAAAAACCCAAACCAACCAACAAAAAAAAAAAATCAAGGTATTTTCATGAGCCTCATCTGCAGATTAGAATAGAATAGACCAGAATAGAATAGACCAGGTTGAAAGAGACCTTTGAGATAAGTCCAACCTATCATCCAACACCATGTAATCAACTAAACCATGGCACCAAGCACCCCATCCAGTCTCTTCCTAAACACCTCCAGTGATGGTCACTTCCCCAGGCAGCCCATTCCAATGGTCAATCACTTTTTCTATGAAGAACTTCTTCCTAACATCCAGCCTAACTTCATCCTAACATCCAGCCTAAATGTCTACAACATAAGGGGTTTTTTTGAGCATATATGACAAAGTACTTAAATCCAAGAGTTCAGAGTAAATAAAAATACAGGAATGAATTAGGAAAAAAAAAAAAAGATTATTTGTATACTACAGAATGCTGACAATACAGCCTCATCTGTTCTCTGTACTGATACATTCTGACAGGCTCTCATGTTACTATCTGGGAAAAAAAAATCAGTTTTGGTGTTTTTAAACGTTTGACTGCTGAAGTCATAACTTTAGTAACACTTTTCTAACAGCCTCTTCTATCAAATACAAATCTATAAACTTTGACATCGATTACAAGTTTTACCTTCAATGCACTAAGAACAGCTGTAAAGATATTAAGCTGCACAGCTTGCTGACGAACACCTTTAGCCTGCTTGACACATTCAGCAAAGTGATCCAACATCTGTAATCTGCAACAAAGTAAAGAGCATAATGATTGTTTCAAAATACAAACCAGAACACAACTGGGGGAGGGGGGGGGAGGAACTACCAGGCACACAAAAGGGTCTTTTTAAGCTCAGTCACAAAATTTATGCTTCAAGGAATTGAACAAGTTATTCATTTTAGGTAGAAAAGGTTTGAGTTACTCTAAATTTCCCTTGGGTGGTTCTTGACAAATGTTTACTATTCCTTTTGAAGAAAACACCATCAAAAGGACACGAATCTTCAGATACAACTGTTTCTATAACCAGAAAGCTATGAGGACAAAAGTGGAACAGTGCCTCTCCACTACTGTTTAAAACAGTGTTACCCTCCACATTCCTATTATTTTTCCAACAGTACTCCCCATTTAACCTTCATTTTCCCCCCATTTAACAATGTCAGAAAGTATTACAGGTGACAGGAGTACTTCTTAGAAGATACCACAAAGAGGGGTGAAATGATCTACATTCTTAACTACTCACCAGTTTCCCAGCTAAATCTTTCCATAGCTAAAAACAGATATAAATCCAAGTTGAATTAAAGCAAGCTGGCCTCAAGTCTATCCTGTGCTTACTGAAAAACAAAACTGACTGCTGAGGGAAAACTGTTTCCTCAAGGACTGCACTGAAAGAATTTTACTTGAAATGTGTCTAAGTTACTTTCACTCTGTGTGCAGTAACAAATGAGCTACACCAAGTGATAAAAGTAGTCCTGACAACTCCTAACTCCACAAAGGTAATGTGGAACACAAAGTAAACTGAGCAGAATTCAGTTCCCTCTTTTTCACCATGCAAAAAAATCACTTGCCAACTATAAGCCAAATGGTTTTAGTCATGGAAGCCAAATGAAGTTAAATGGATGCCACTGCTATGCTGTCAAAGCTCACTCGAAATTAATTGCGACGATAATTTTTGCAGGAAATTCTGGTTGCAGGCATATCAGCACTGTTAAATGTGGCAAGAGAAAAGAAGAATCTGGTCTCCACCTCTAAACTTTAATCTTCAATTCATCTTATTTCTAAGCTGAGTAGACATATTCTGGAATTCTGAAACACTATTAACATCAAATACCAAAGTCTGAATTTAAAGACACTTGATATCAAAGTAAGCTTTTATTTCAAGAAAAAAAAAAACACACAACATGAATCACAACAAAATACTATCCAGAGAAGAAGGCATTAGATTCTGAAATTGAATACTGATGTAAACTGACCTATGTTTGTAAGACACATGAGGAAAAACCACACCAAAGAGAGCCACTGATGCATCGATGACAGATACTCCCAAAGGAAGGGGACCGGGCACAGCTTCGCCAGCAGGGATGCGCAAATAAATAGAAGATGGATCATGTTCCAAAGCACCACTCCCAGAGGCACTGTTTGGCTGAAGCTGAAAAATGTCACATAATATGAACACTTCTGAATGTATCTTTGTACATAAAATTTGGAGCCAGGAAATAACCAAAACATGTACACAGTAGCTTAGGACAAAATCGGTTATAAAAACCTGAATGCAACTGCAGTGCCCCAGTGCATACACACACTGGCATTACCGAGCCAGCTAAATCTCAGAGGATCAAAGCAGTGAATAGCTGGATAAATGCACAAACTACCCACTCCTATCAGTAAGTGAGGGAAATTAGAGAAAAACAAATTAATTCTGGCACTAATAGTACCTTTTGCATCACCTTTTGTTACAAAACATGCCAAGTAGAACTTCCATTTCTTCTGGTTCAAAAAATTGTATCGGAGAACAAGGCGGGGAACTTTGTTTTCTGTTAAATGAATTATGTTAGTTAACTAACCACAAGTAGTGCTACAAAATTTGCATTCTCAGCTGTAGGCAGTATAAATCAAAATGGTACACTATAGATGGAAGGGCTTCATCTACCAAACCTCTGAAATAAGACTAAAAACAAGGCATGAAGCTTCAGTTTCAGAAGGCTTCCCCCACACACATCACACAAATAGTGCAGATAATTCATTATTCTTCCAGGGTTTCTACTACCTGATCTTCAATTGACTTGTGATCCGTTTCCTGCAGCCATGAGCCAAGAAGAACACTGTCATCATAATGACAAAGAGACCTTAGGAGTGATGTGGTTGTATTAGCAGTGTTGTCTGTCAAAGTAAATTCTGCTACCAACACTCGAAGAAGTGCATTAAATGATCCTAGAGGGACAGATGTTAAAAAGAATCATTGCTGCTTCTTACCCAAAACACTTCAGTTGATCACAAGTTACAAATTAAAGCATGCACCATTACCTCAATTTTACAAGTTGCAAACAAAGAGAAAAGTAAACCTGACATGATTAGAGTTGACAGCAAGGCTTCAAAGAGAACCCTGGGCTCCCAATTTCCAAATCAGTTGGGGGGTTGGACAAGATGCCCTTTGAGGGTCCCTTGCAACCCAATGTGTGAATGTTACAAACAAGAGATCAGGCCATTCCTTGAAGGATGACAATCCAGATTTTGCAAAAATTTGCTCATCCACATGATTACATGAATGAATTAGAATTGGTATGCTATGAATTAACAAAAACAACAATAAAAGACCATTTATCTGTCACACCATGTCAGATCACGTGACAGTGCCTGGCAATTTATAGCATCAATCTCTGTAGCAGATCTAATCATGTTTAAAAAACCCCAACAATTCAAACCCCCAGAAGCCAAAACTAAATCTTCATTCTCCCTTCTGCTCTTTAAATATACTAAGAAATAATGTTCTCCATTTTTAGGTAACAATGACATAAAATACCTAAATTGGTTTTCAGAACATGATCTCCATACCTCTCAATCCTATAAATGGGACTGTAACTTTTATATTTCAAGTGTTACTCTGATAATTTGCAATATTCATACTCTGTAGTTACCCTGTCAAGATGACATAGAGAAGATGAGGAATACCGTACGAGACTCTTGGGAGATTCCTAGTATTCTATTTTGAACCTTCTCTGTGCTTCAAAGGCAAGTATCAAAAATACATCAAAAGCAGTAAGGAGAATTTTCACTTTAATGAAAATTGTTTAAAAATTTATGTACCTTCATATGTCTTTGGAGGCAATAAAGCCAATATATCATAAAGTCTTAAACGGACCATAGCTGCACTTGCTTTGAGATGAGTTCCATGGGTTTTGGTTACTGATGGAATGCTGTAGAATCAAACAAGAAAGAGAGACAACCAGAAATACCGCAGTTACTGAGAATAGAATTTTCAGATTTCTTTTCATAAGGTAAGTCTCTAGCCAAAAAAAGCAACTAGAAGGTGAGGTGAAAAACCAGCCCACAAAACCCAACCCCAAACTTGTTTCTTTTATTTCTGTAGAACATTTTAAATCTTTTCATTAGTGTATTGCAAAAGGATGTGCAATTCACATCTAGTATACCAGTATCTTGTTATATCAAAAGCTCAATGAACTGGAAATCTAACACACAGTTAACAGAAGTTACCATGGTAGGCTCTTTATTAGAATAGAATAGGTTGTAAAAAAAAAAAAACTTTGAGATCATCGAGTCCAACCTATCATCCAACACTATCTAATCAACTAAACCATGGCACTAAGCGCCACATCCAGTCTCTTCCTAAACACCTGCAGTGATGGTGACTCCACCACCTCCCTGGGCAGCCCATTCCAATGACCAACCACTCTTTCCATGAAGAACTTCTTCCTAACATCCAGCCTAACATCTTCAGCATATGCTACGCAATAACATTTTTAAACCTAATGACCATAAATACAACGCTCCTAAAAATTTTTGTCAAGATGGACAAGCAGCAACAGTGCAGTGCTAGGTCACAATATAAACTAAAATACTAGAACTCATTGGTTTTAGGTATGGGAAACAACAAAAGTAAATAAAGAGCAAAAACTGCCTACTTACTGGGACATCATTGTCATGGCACATTCTATAGGTGTCATCAATTTCCTAATCACATCCTCAGTAAGGAGCTCAGGACAGTGAGCAACAAAACTTCTCATAGCTAAGAAAAAAATAGTTTAAAATTTTACCAAAAAAAACCCAAAACAACAACAAATATAAAGCATGAACAGGATACAGATACTAAGAGAAATATCAAAAAAAGCAGCAGTTAAGAGCATTTATTTTCAGACTGTGTTGACGTGTTCATAAAACTAAATGCCAAAACCAGGTCACACTGATGAGAATCTATCCCATCTTACTTTCAACTAAACCAGGGAATTTACATGATTTCCTTCCATAACACCTAGGACAACATTTCCATTCACTGCACACTTCTCTTTGAGGTTTGAAATTCTTACCACACAGAGCTCCAGCACGGCCTTCCAGTGTTACTTGCCAGGTAAAAGAATCTCCTCTTGCCTTCTCTGCCTCCAGCTCCTTCAGAGAACGTGGAAACACATTGCGCCACAGCAGCAACATCTTTGGCAGATGGTATCGAACAACAGAAGGACCTATGCAAAAAAACAAAAGTGACAGGACAACAAAAAATTCTATTTAATTCAGTGTGGAAAGCCTGCCAAAGACTTTTGTCCTTTAAGCTACTATTCGCTTCCTTTTCTCTCCACTTGAACAATGAAAAACAGAAGAAATTATTTGTCATTTCTAGGTTAAAAGCATGGCTAATAAATGGCAATAAATCTGCTGTTACTGATTATATAATTCTTTTAGTTGCCAAGCTCAAAGAAAGCTTCTGAAAAATCTCCAGAAGATCCAGTGCAAGTGAAGTGAAAATAAATTGGAGGACAACCGAAATAGAGCTGCACTGTTAGAAAAACATGACAAAAACCCCTAGCCAATTTAGAGAAGCAAGATGAAACACAAAATGGACTTTGCTGAGAAATCAAAATATTACAGAATGCATCAGAACATTCTATTTTCTAGTATTAAAAAAACAAAAAGAGAAAACCCCACACAAATAAACAGAAACACCAAACAACAACCCAACTTCAAGACTAATAAGCTCTCAGAAGATAATTTCTTATATTTCTGTGATGGCAGACATAAATTTAAGACTAGCTTTTTTTCCAAGGCAACTGAAATGCTTTCAAACTGGTAACACTTGTAATCACCACTGTTGTCTATCCAGAGGTGCACAAGTAACTTGTTGGAATGATCACTGTGTTTTATTTACAGCCCATTTCTTCTGTACCACAGTATTAAGGAAAGTAAACTATGGGAAGTTTTGACCATTCTATAAAATTACCCAAGTCTGGGTTTCTAAAAAGAGAGCCATAATTTTTTTTAGGTAGGACATTTTCTACTATCCTTCAGTTTACATAAACATTAATATTTCAGTTCTCCCCAGCACAAACAACAATGCTGAAATAAATGTATGAACACTGTTTCTCTTGGTATAAACTCTTGTGATAGGTTCTGGGCTGGTTATATGTAGAGACCATGTGCCACAGTGGATAATCAGGAATATTGGACAAGCATAAAAAAAAACAAAACAAAACAATTTTTGCAAACCTAAAGTCATAAGTGCTCCAAGTAAAAGCCATCCAGCCTGAGTCCGCTGTAAGGAGAGTCTGCTGTTCTGTGCAGCAGTTCGTAACAGATCCTCAGCAATACTAACCACCATCTGCATCAGTAACAAAAAACAATGGACTTCAAAAACAGAAATTACACTGCAAGCTCCTGCTAC
The DNA here is from genome assembly GCF_026170545.1 of Melanerpes formicivorus. NCBI lineage: Eukaryota > Metazoa > Chordata > Aves > Piciformes > Picidae > Melanerpes > Melanerpes formicivorus. The sequence continues at coordinate 36,357,096 of NW_027142354.1, forward strand.
ACATCCATCCTTACAAGACTATATGTAAAGGTGATCTCAAATCATTTATAACAAATGAGTGAAGATTATGTTTCACATAGATTATCATTATTTTATGTATGACAACACAGGCAGTAATAGTCTCTTCAGTAATTATTAATTAACATGTCAAACAAGAATGCAAATTTTAAAGAGAGGGGAAAAGATGCTGGTAAGTATTGTAACTGTAATACTACAAACACATGCTCTGGCCATTGCTTTCTTGCTAGGCACAAGTCCAGTCTTAGTTATGCTTTAATTATTTACCATGTTACACATTTTGCAAAGCTATTATTTCTAAATTAAAAAAGGTACCTTCTAGCCTTTTAGTACTCTGAGAGAATAAATGCTCATTATCTCACCTTTCCTTTGGCATGAGGAATACCTAAGGGACACTGATGCACACCACCTAACAAAGCAGCCATTGCAAAACTGTAGCCACTAACGGCTTCAGGGGAGGTCTTCAGATTGTTGAGTCTTTCTGCACATCTGTCTAAAAATGGAGTCAACTGAAAAGGCAATGCCACAGCTACACATCGCAAGCACCACGCAGCAGCAAGGCGAGCAGCCATGCTGGGATGAAGAAGAACTGAAGTTACTGTCTCCAATAGACCTACAGAGAAGAGAGTTTACAGTCTTACAAGTCTTACACATAGACAAGTAAGCTGAATCAACACTAGCCACGAAACATAGAAATTAAGAAAATCAGAATTGAAGTACTTGAATTCTGTAACTTTGCCTTTTTCTTTAAGGAAGGACGAAGTGTTACTATCACTACATTGCTCCACATCAGCGTTTACCAGCAAACCTGGAGCTGCCAGGGCCTGAATTCTACAACTTGAACAAGTGAAGAGAGAGAAGTGAACAGGAACTGGGAGCTGTTCACAACAAGAGTAGTGAAATACTATCACAAGTTGTCGAGAGATGTGGTGCAGGCCTTATTCCTGGAGACATTCAAGATCAAACTTATTGGGGCCCTGAGCAACCTGATCTAGTTCAAGATGTCCCTGATCACTGCAGGGGGTTAGACAAGATGACTTTTGAGGGTCCCTTCCAACCTGATGCACTCTATGATTCTATTCTGAGATTCCTACAACCTGCCCATCTTTTACAGAGACTGCCAGTAACAGAACAACAGTAAGACTGATCTTTGGGTTTGCTTCACTTTGCATACAAGCACATGCTATAATGTCACTGACTGACTGCTGTTCTATGCTTTTGACACACAGCTGTCCCCCCTGCACCAAGTTACCGTCCTCTACACTTTCCAAACCTCCACGCCTAGCTAATGCTGCTTTGTAACTGTGAGCTCTTCAGTCCAATCTGTCTTCACAGCAACACCTGCATTATTCCAAATCTGTAACTTCACAAACTTCAAAGCCCCAACCTCTGCTTTATCTCTTGCACCCTCTGTAGCTAGTGAACAACTACCTTCATACTTTGTAGGAGCTGGCAGAAGCAGCACTGATACAGTCCCCTCTGGTCCTACCACACACAGAAGGAAGGAATAAACGAACACAGTCTTCCCCACCCCACAGCTGGGGCAAAATCAGTATGAGAAGAATGTCACATCTAAAAAGACAAGAGTCTACATTATTAAATATCTAAAGGAGTTTGCACACTCATTGGAAAACATATAGGCATCCATAAATATGGATCCACATGTTAAACGTGTAGTATAAACATGGATCCACATGTTAAAACAAACAAGGAAATCCCACACAAAACCCGTGTCAACTTAAGCCAGATAACTAGCTTTTTAAATTGGGAATACAATAGAATAGAATTAACCAGGTTGAAAGAGACCTTTGAGATCATTGAGTCCAACCTATCATCCAACACTATCTAATCAACTAAACCATGGCAACAAGCACCCCATCCAGTCTCTTCCTAAGCAACGAGGTCTGTGGTGACAGGTTGAACTCAATGATCATTGGGGTCTCTTCCAACCTCAGTGATACTGAATACTGAACTCCACCACCTCCCTGGGCAGCCTACTCCAACAGACAATCACTCTTTCTATAAAGAACTTCTTCCTAACATCCAACCTAAACCTCCCCTGACACAGCTTTAGAGTGTGTCCTCTTGTTCTCCTGCTGGTTGCGTGGGAGAAGAGACCATCCCCCACCTGGCTACAACCTCCCTTCAGGTAGTTGTAGACAGCAATAAGGTCTGCCCTGAGCCTCCTCTTCTCTAGGCTAAGCAACCCCAGCTCTCTCAGCCTCTCCTCATAGGGCTTGTGCTCCAAACCCCTCCCCAGCTTTGTTGCCCTTCTCTGGACACATCCAGCAACTCAACATCTTTCCTAGACTAAGGGGACTACCCGCAACTTCACCTCAATAAAACACTCAAGCTCCCTACAGAAATCTGCTATCTGAATGAAATACAGCTTTTCACAAGCAAATATTTCAGACCTTATATAGCAAGACAATGTACTTTCCATTACTGGAAACAACTCCGTGTTAAAAATCACAAGTTTACTGCTTTATTCACTCTAAAGATCATACTTTGATAGTTGCTTAATACTTTGCCAGATGGATTAAAGTAGCAAACTACACACAATGAGCTGGATAGATGTAGCTGCCTGGAGTAGCTCCATTTATTTACTTTTTACATATAATTTAACTAGATTTAATGACATTACATATTCATTGCTCAAATGTGTTTATTTGCATACCAATAGAGGGCTCTTGAATAAGAGGAGATGCAGTGGCATTCAGACTCTGAACCAGACTTCCCAGTTCCTGGAGGGCACACACCATTACATGCTGGCTTGCAGCTACATCAGCAGCTCCAGATTTATTTTCACTGTTAGCATCATTCACCACTGCTTCTGCAGATAAGAAGAGAAAAGTATCTTGCTTAACTACCAGTTGAATCACACCTGAACATACACAGGATAGAAAGGTACAGTTCAGTTTTGACATCAACCCTATATTAAAAAACACAACTTTGGTCATACCATGAACTTGCAAAACAAACAAACACTTTGAAGATAAACAGTTTTACAGTTATAAGCCAAACACAATCATCCAAAGGCCATGAAAAACTGCTGCTCAGCAGGTACTATGAGTAGCAATGCATTAAGAGGTCAGATTAATAGGGGAACACAGCAAATGCACAGCATGTGCATACTGTACCTATATGCAGCAACTGAAAGCAGAATCTTGACATATCTATGTTCTACATATAAATTTGCAAACACCAAAAAAAGCCAAAAATATCCCAAGACCTTTAGTAAATAATCATTAATTCTATATTCTGTACATTCTGTATACCCTCTAATCACCTTAAAAGTTATCTAATTAAGTTCCTAGATCCCACTACGGGTTCTTTCTCCCACACTATCCCAGAAGCAGCAACTAAAAAATCCTTCCAATTTACCAAATTCATCAGACATGATCAAAAAATGTAACAATTCTTTTGATCATTCAAATACATCAAGGAATATTCTGCAACTTTGACAAGGAAACAGGAGGAAGAATTTCTGCAGCTGTTTTATTTCAGAAGTAGCATTTCCAATAGATATTTTCCTGGAAGTAATACTTATTGTAATCACAACCTTTTTAAGGTTCAAAAAATAGTTCTGAAAAGAACATGCAAAAGTTTCCAAATCTATTCAATTTCCATATATTAAATAATTCCTTTACACTCAAATAAGATGGCAACAAAAGGAGAAGAAATGTATGTTTGCTAAATGCACAATTCCAGTTGACTTTCTCAATCTCCAACACAAATTAGCTTATTTCATAGGAAACAAATGCCAACACAGTTTTGTCAGTCCTGCAAATCATTACATACTCTGCAAAGTTATGGAAAGGGGCCACATTTATCTTGTCTAATTCCAGTGTTCAGATGACATCTTTATTTGTCACCTGCAAAATCCAGTTATTAGTATGGATATCGGTGCAGGATACATAAGGACCTGCAAGAACCTGACACATGGGATCTTCAACACTGGTAGCAAAGAACTCTGCACAACTTTTGATACAGCCTGTCCCAAGATAGACTGCAAATGCACACTTTTTTCCCCCCATACTTCCATTCTAAGTGAATGCAGTGCCAAAAGCCATCACAAGATAACAAGGCAGTTTTACACAATCCCTTGTGAAGTGGAACTCACATTTTGGGTATGATAGCTCAAACAGAAAGCAACCAAAGTATCTTTCACCACAAAAACAGAATTTCACCTTGCAGTAGAAGCAAGCTGAAACATGACTGATCCAGTGTCTTAACAGCGACTTTCAGTTGGTCTCAAGTAAAAGAAAAGTGGTTCTCACCTACTGCCTTCATTTGTTTACCAATGGCTTGACATATATCTTTCGCAGCTGCGATCTGCGCTTTCTCCCCAAGTAAGCTGCCCACAGTTGCTCTCAAAATGAAGGACACGCATCTTCGAGAGTAAACTGCCTCCACGTGGGTCTGTGTTGCACGAGGATGGGAGACCAGATCAAGTACGTGTGACAAAAACGTAGCAAAGTTGCGCTCTAACCACTGACCTCCTAGTGTTGTAACAAAGACAACGTAGGCCTGCAAATGCAGAAGTTACACAACAGATGCAATTAAAAGAGAAACATAAGACTACATTAAGTTACCACAGAATAAAGACTGCAGTTACGTACAATTCATTACAGTAGCAAAACCAGTTAGTAATAATCCTAATGAAGTTAATCAGGGTAAATCAATCCATTAGCCAGGTCTTTGATATTGAAGCTAAACTGTTTCCAGTGCTACAAATAGCATGCAAAATACTGTTGGGATGAGACCAAGAAAACCCAGTCCATTGCTATTAACATGCCTCTCTCTAAAAGTTTTAAGAGCATAATATCACTAGCAGCAGCAGCACGAAGGTGTTCTAATTTACAACAAAGACAGGAGATTTACACCAAGTTCATCTGAAAAACTCTGAGAAAAATAAAAGGGTTTCACAAAACACACTACAATCAAAAAAATATGGATTCCACCAAGTTACTGCAGCATATTGAAATCTATGCCAGAGCAAGAATGCCTTAGTTGGGAAGAGATGCTGCTGCCACCTTTCTGTATCAGACAAGTGAAGCTTCTACACTGAGATATCATCTATTTAAGGCTGACACATGGAGAGATTAAACGTAGTTTAACAAAATCAGGGTTGCAAACATTGCCCAGCAGCTAAAAAGAGAGACAGCACACAAAAAAGGACTTTTCTCTGAAAAGAAATAAAGTTTAAACATAGAGCTAAGGTTTACGTTACTGCATTTTAATAATAAAAGAAAGTAACTTAGGTGAATGACATCACATATATACCTCTCAAAGTAGGTAACATCAAACTAGACTTCCAAGGTGACTTAGAAGCAAACAAATAACACAAGTGTGTCTTTTTCCTACTAGCAATGTTACCATTATGTATAAATGTTAATTCATTTTAAAAAATATGTTAGAGCTTGCAACAAACCTGGGTAACACCAACTCGCACTTCCCTATTGACAGATCCTCCTACTTTCAACATCTCTCCACCACTCTTCAGGAAACCAGATCCTCCTCGCAGAAATCCTGTGGCCATGAGCTCCAAGACCTCCTCAAGCGTGGCTCTCTTCACATTCTGTCGCATCACTTTCACAAAGAGAAAAGCAATCATTTAACCCAAAAGTTTCAGTCAATACAAGCAATGACCTTACAAACAGACTTACTAATTAAAAAATCATCTTGCAAATATAAATCTAGCCAATAATTCAGGTAACAGTTCGTTTTATATATAAATAAGCTATTTTTCCCATGTGATTTGTGACTTTCCATGTATGACTACAGAAGGGATTCAGCATTCTTTACCGTTTTTATCTTAGAATTTAGAAAACCAAACCATCCACCCACAAGCTTCTATATACCAGAAAAACAGTGTATCTACACAACACTGTCACATAACATTGTACTGAAGGGACAGTTTGTCCTCTTGAAAGGACTTGTAGACTTGTACCTGTTGCTTGTTTTGGTATCAGTGCTGTAGCCATGACAGTCCCCAAAAGCTTTGACACTGCAACTCGCACACCATAGTTTGAGTTTTCCAGAGCTTTAAAGCACAGCGTTGCAACATTCTCTAGTTCAGCTGTCCACATAAATACTGCTTCATTCTGTAATTCCAGCAGACACTATAGGAAAAAAAGACTTGCTGAGCACCAATGGAGACTATTCTCACCTTTTATCTAAGTATCAGCATAACTGTCAGGTTTGAACGGCAAATACTTTAATATAAATACTTGACAAGGTAATTTACAGACACACTCTTGCTTTTACCCAGTAACTTAGCAAAGTAAACTGTCAGAATACTCAGGGAATTGGTTAATACATAAATGAAAATTAATAGGAAAGCACCACTAAAGAACTGTTACCACATCGCTCTCACATTGAAGCTCACAGGTATTATAGTTTCTCTCATATTTGTTTATGAGGTTAGGAAGACAGTATTACAGTACCACCATTTACATTAAGTCAGTCAAATGTCTGAAACTTCAGCGTAAACTGTAAGGACTTACCTTGCCCAAGCAATTATCAAATTTCATATCATAAACAACAGGTCACAGCGCAACTGTGAGTCCAGTTCTGGACCCTTCAATTTAGGAAAGATGTTGACTTGCTGGAACATGTCCAAAGAAGGGGAACAAAGTTGGTGAGGGGTTTGGAGCACAAGCCCTATGAGGAGAGGCTGAGGGAGCTGGGGTTGCTTAGCCTGGAGAAGAGGAGGCTCAGGGGAGACCTTATTGCTCTCTACAACTACCTGAAGGGAGGTTGGTCTCTTCTCCTGGGCAGCCAGCACCAGAACCTCAAGCTGCACCGGGGAGGTTTAGACTGGATGTTAGGAAGAAGTTCTTCATAGAAAGAGTGATTGGCCATTGGAATGTGCTGCCCAGGGAGGTGTTTAGGAAGAGACTGGATGGGGCACTTGTTGCCATGGTTTAGTTGATTAGATAGTGTTGGATGATAGGTTGGACTTGAGGATCTCGAAGGTCTCTTTCAACCTGGTTAATTCTATTCTATTCTATACTTCACAGTCACAACACCAGAATTTCTAGGACTGATGAAAAACACCCACCTTAGCCACTGCACATCGTACAGCCATAGATCTGTCTGTCAGCAGAGAGCGAGCGTTCTTATAAATATCACGGTGACAAGAAGCCGCTGCTCCTCCAAGCCCATTTAGGACCTTCTGCAAACTCATCAGAATTTCACTGCGGCCCTGAGACTGCACACACACAAAAAAATAAGTTTATGTAAAAATGTGGACACGTTACTTATAGCAAGAACCAGGTGCCTAATTCTGCACTGATAATATAGTTCATTGAAGACATATACAGCCAATAGCTAGCTAGTTTTAGATAGCAGCAAGAACAATACATTTCACTAAAACTGTTTCAATTGTCACATAAATTTGCCCTAAACAAGATGCTTCTGTCCTTTACCTGTCATGGCCTCATGAAAACATATTTTATATGACAAAACAGTCAACAGCTTCCTACTATACCTGCACACAAGCAGGTATTTACAGTTGGAGGGTACCAAAGCAAAGTCTCAGTTACAACATGGACAAAGGAAACAGCTGTCAGGACAAGATACATACAATCAGTACTCCTTCCAACTTGTCATGAATTTAAAAAAACCAAAACAACAAAGTAAACAAAATCCTAACAGAGATACCCATGTCAAATCAGACCCACTAGCATGCAGGATGCATTCTGTCAATATCATGACACACACTGTCTTCTCAAGGAACAATGTATCCTGCAGAGTAATGTCTTTGTCTCTAAACTTAGTTGTTTACTACTCAGTTTTAAAAACTTAAGGTTTACTCAAGGTACAAGAGCAGAAATCTTAATGCAGCAGTTAGAAATGCTATTTTAATTACTGAGGCCATTCTGAAGCAACTACTATAGAATTCGGATGAAAGAAGTCTAAACTCTGCAATAAAACTACATGCACATGCTTCACTTGATACTATGGAAGTGATTTGCGTTTTTGTATGTAGAAGACAAACGATAGAGGCATTTCGGCAAAGAGCTTGGGAGGAAGCAGGTCTCAGTTTAAATGAAATCAAGTCTATGTGTATATAAAATAATCCCAAACTTACCTCTGCACTTTTCAGAGACTTTAATAGATTATTCACTGTTTCTGGAAAAGAACTTCCCAGCATTCTGCCCATTTTTTCATAAAATGCTCCAACACATGCCACAGCAGCCCTTAAACAGAAACATACGTTTTCATCATCAACTAGGAATGAAAATCCATTTACTACCGATTAGTTTTGTTGGCTGTTTAACACTGCATATTTAACGCAAATTTTGTTTACAAAAACAGTAACAAAAAAATTACTAGCTTTTAAGAACACAACTGTATTTGCATGGATATTATGACAAGAGCTACATATGCAGTGAAAAAATTGAAGATGACCAGAACAAGAGGATATAGTCTCAAGCTGTGCCAGGGGAAATTTAGGCTTGAGGTGAAAAGAAAGGTCATTGGAATGTGCTGCCCAGGGAGGTGGTGGAGTCACCGTCCCTAGTGGTGTTCAAAAAAAGATTGCATGTGGCACTTGGAGCCATGGTTTAATTGTCAGGAGGTGTTAGGTATTAGGTAATAGGTTGGACTTGATGATCTCTGAGGTCTTTTCCAACCTGGTTGATTCTGTGATTCTGAAATTACATGCTGAAACCTCAGCTGAATTAAGGGTTTATGTTTCAATAAACAGCCTCTTTTCCAAGGACCTGTAAGGTAAGCCCCTACCCTTTACTATAGCCTGACATTTTTCATACATACCAAATAATGGGTTTTTTCCAAGCTTAAAAACTTAACTGTATAGGCACTATAAAAATCACTGGATCCACAAACAGTTATACACATGCTTTCCCTGCCCTTCCATTTGAGATTAGGAATATTAAGTAATACTCCGCTGCAATTATATACACAAACTGCTCCAGGATAGTCATAAAAACAGCTCCTAAAAACTTGCACTTTTTCATCACAAAGGAACAAGGGTTGTTTTTTTCCAAAACCTGCAACTCTTGGGCAGATTACTTTTTAGAAAAGCTTTTTTATAACAAGGGTAGGCTGTGATGAGTTTAATGGGCATGTTTCCTATATAGTTCTTCTACACAAATACCTAAAAATGAAATTTGAAGTCACATAGTAAAAAACATTCATGACTACCACTTGAGTGGCTGCAATAACTTTCAGGGCACATTATAGTACAAAACCCTTCCCACATATACAAATTCCCTACAGAGCTGCAATACCTTCAAATAAACAGAGGACAGTATCTTACCAAAAGGTGGCCATTTCAGATTGCATTGTTGAAACCTATCTGTATGATAATGTCTGAAGGCGAGCCCAAATTAGGGCTCACTAGACATTGTGAATATATGAAGGAGTATGCCTGAGAAAGCAGTAAAACCAATTTCAGTGGAGGCTGTTGTTGGCATTAATCAAATTCCTACTAGTGAGACTGCTCCCATAAGTAAGTATGACCTGGATCACACACGTGTGAGTCTTTAAGAGGCTTGTGCAGTGTATCTCACTAGAGGAACAGATAATATGCAGAGATAATGCTTGCTTGAACCTGCAGGTTCCATCTTAAACAGTGTATTTGACTACAATCAGCCATAATCCCACTGGTGGAATTTCTTCATTATATTATTTGATCATCAACTGTTATCCTCTCCACAATGTAAGCATGGGAAGAAACAAAAGACAGTCTCTTGCCTACAGGAAAGCATCTGACTTTCAGATAGCCATGTAGGTGTCACCATTGAGACCTGCCCTCCACAGCCCCAATCCTGCTCTATTCTCTGCTATATCAAGCATATGTGAATTCCAAATATATATAAGCAAGCATAACATGCACATATACAGGCAGATTCCTCTCTAATATCCAAGATGACTTTGCTTAAAAATCGTTTGTTTTTTCCTAGCAATAGGAAACATACAGTTTGGTGGGTAGGTAGGCCACAGTATCATCCTTGCTCTTGATGATGTCGTTACACTTGTCAAGCGTCTGAAAAACAGTAAACGTGTCTCCGATGCTGTAGAGAGCAGCAAGGTTTTTTGCTAGTAGTTTTCGTGTAGGTGGCCCAGGGGAACTGCTGATGAGCCCTGTTAGCTGTTCCACAAGTTTCTTCTGTTTCTCCTTGACATCTGTCTGTTAATGAACCAAAAATAAGTAATATTAGAAAAGTTATTTGATTCTGTGTCTTGCCTCCAAAACCCAGAAAAACCTACAAGGGATTGAAGTAAACCTTATACCACTCCCACGTATATGCAGTTCAGCAAATTGCTCCTCTGAAGGACATTTAAGATACATTCAGTAACGGCAGCGACAGATGCTCAGAATTAGCTGTTAATCTTTAAAATTTGCTTTTTTTAAAATGCCTACACAAAATACAGTAATATCTGCCCTTTACCATCAAGAATCCCCGCTCTGGGTGGGAAAGTTTGCCTTCCAAATATTACAACTATGAAGAACTCAAACCAAGCTATATGTTACATACAATAGAAAGACATACTGACAACCTGCAATTAATTACAAGCCACAAAGTAATGAGTCTCTGAAGTGTATGATTTTAGATTTAGACTGATCAGGCCATTACTCATGAATTTTCTCTGGATGAAATTCATACAAGTATTTTAGAAAGGGGCAGGGGGCAAGGGGAAACATTAAATTACCTTATTAGCAGCTACCAGCACTTTGTCCAAAAATCTCAACCACTCAAAGATAAAGACTGGTCTCTTCGCCTCTGTAATTTGAGCTAACGCTTCCTCATTCAGTAACAAACTATGAGCCAGCTCCATAATTGGTTAATCTCTGGTTTTACTGTAAATTTGTGTAACAACTCTGAAATAAAAATGCAAGTATTAGTATAAAGTGTAATACGATGGTACAAAGTTTTGAAAAGCAAATGAAAATAGGAAAATTAAATCTACAAATTACAGTATCATGGCTCCAAACTACTTAAAACTTCTCTAAGCTAAGTAGTCCCTCATAAAATCTACTTATATTTACAGATGAGTAAATCCATTAGCATTTCAAGGGACAGTTGTTAATTCTATAAAGAGCACCTATGGACAACTTCAGGGTGCTAACTCTCAGCCAAGAAGCATATAATGAAATCCCTGTTTAAAATAAAAATAAAAACCCCACAACCCCCACACAAGGTAAATGAGTCATCTCACTGTCTTCTCTTACATAAAACAGAACAAGGATTGTCTCTAACCAAGACTCTTGACCACACTGTACAAAGCTTGGGCATGATCCTGGCCACTTTCCCAGTACCTCCAATAGACAAGGTGAGGAGATGAACCTATCACAAGGAGAAATTCCTACCCATCACACATTTGAGAGGCAGAATCAGTGACAGCATTTAGCATCACTGACCTGAGACTTCCCAGATTCCACTAGCCTTCCTTTAAGTGCTGGACAAACAAGCCCTCTGAAACCCAGCAAGCCTTATGTGTAACAGCCTGGAATACAAACAGCAGCCAAATGACTGCAGGTCTCCCCAACAAGCAAAATAATACAGATCAAACACTAGAGACCCTGCCCAAACATTGAATGGGAAGAAGCTGTTTAACACAGGATAGATAAGAAAAAAACTTAATTGAAAATCACAAAGTAAAGCATCTTCAGCAAAAAGGAAAAAAAAGGAAACAAATGCACACACACACAAAGCCCCAACACCCAACCCCCAAACCAAAATTCAGTAATGCTGAAAATAAGATCTTGGGCAAAATAAAAAGCAAAGCAACTAAGGAATGTTATGCAAGGCATATCTTTTGACAGCTGCACCATTCCACTAGTGCTCTCCCATGCTCACAGCTGCTTCCTCATTCATGGGTGAACTCAACACATTCTTATACAAAGTGATTTAAATTAAATGGGTTTAATTATTTTTTTAAAAAAAATCCCAGATTAGTCAATAATAAGAGGTAACATTAATACTACAACTGTATTGTGAGTCTAAATTTACCTTAATCATTTGGTGCGGATGAAATGAAAGCATCACAGTGACTATAATATTAAGCTTGTTCTCTGCTCTTTGGTACCTTGCCTTATAGTATTTTTCACTGCATGCGTCTCCAGAAATAGATCAGCAAAGGTATAAAAGACAAATATGGAAGCACATACAGCCCTCTCACACCACCTCCAAAGATTTATTTTTTTTTTCCTTGGAGTCATAAGGAATTGAGGAAGTACTGCCTGTCAGTAAGGTAGAGATTCATTGTCTCAAAACACCTTTACATGAGAGTAGAGAGAAATGAACTGAACTGATGGCACTGTGATTCATTTGGTATCATCCGATATCTACATTGTTCAGCACACCCACACAGCGCAGTACTACGCAACAGCACATTACTCCTTTTCCTCCCCAAAGTTTTCATTTTCCCCTGGCCTTCAGAGACATGAATCTCTCATGTACCTTCTACACACCCCCTTAGCTCTTCGTATAAATTTAGGAAACACAAGCTCTGAAACACCAAATCTGCACATGCACTCAACTTGCCACACTGAAGCACGATGGATCAAATTCAGGAACAACTATACGAACACTCAGCTCACCGAAGACTCAAAACATACAGCTGTGTAGGTAGACAACCCAAACTCACCGACACTGGCCAAGGTTTAACTCCAAAATTCAGCGAGAAATGCCTACTATTAAGTTCTACCGATTCTGGTGAGGGCTGGGTCTTCCTGTGTATGCCAGAAGTAATAAATATACTGCTACCTTTTACGGGATGCAGAGCAAAAGCATTCAGTAAGTTGTGCTGAAGCATTATACAGTGATTATAAGACGTTCAGATTTGGTAGAGTTCCTCGCTATTATCCAGCCATTTTTCTGCAGCTTAAGCCAGATATTTAGATCATCACCATGCACACACTTCAGCAGAATAACTCAGAAAAGTGAAAATCGGGCAAGTTTAGCAGTGACAGCCTCCTGAAGAACTCAATCAGGTGAAAAGGCTTTTGTGCATGGGTCCTACCATCTGTACCCGTTATTTCAATAAGCTACAGCATCTCTCCTAGTGCGTGTTTTCTGGTTCAAAATCCTTCAAACGGTGACGCATCAGCACCGCTTTACCGCGCCAGCTATACAGCAGTCCCTCAGTATAAGAAAACGCTAAGTAACAACCAGATGCGCGCTGCCTTCAACACACACCCCCCCCGCCATCCGTGCACACCTACGCCACACACGCACACAAACGCCGTCGCCTCTCCTCCCAGGGCAGCCGGAGCAGACCCACTGCCCGACTCCGCCGGAGCCCCCCGGGTAAAGCCGGGCCGGCACTACCGCCTGCCCCCTTTTCGTTCACGACACGCGCGTGACTCTCCTACCAGGCGGCGGCGACCTGCCGGTTCCGGGCTGCGCGATGCGCCGTGGCCCCTGGTGGGGAGGACGCGGTCACAGACACGCGTGGGGCCAGACGCGCCCACTCACTCGCCTCACAAGGACAGAGCCATTACCGGTGGCATAGGCTGCTTCAACCCCCACTATACCCTGATCCGGCTGGCAGGGAAGGAACCGGCAGAGCGAGGAACACACACAAGGATGGGGCTTTACCCCAGCCCCAACGCAACTCTGTAACGCGGGGGCACCGCGGCCGCGCAGCAGGAAGCAGTAAGAGCGCAGGCGCCGGCCGAGGAGGGCGGCCGTACGCAGGCGCGCGGAGTTCTTCCGCTGCCGCCTCGGCTCTGCTGCGGCTGCTTGGGGGGTGCGCGAAAGCTTCCGGGGCTAGAGGTGCTCCGCAGTCGCTGGTGGTCCGCGTTAGTGGGCATCTCGCGGTGTCGGGTTCACGTCCATCAGCCTCCGGCCGCAGAACCCAGTAGCAGGTGTTTCTTCTTTTGACAAGAGGTTGTGCGCTTCGGGTAGCCCGCAGATACATAAGGTGCGTGAGAACACCAGTTGACGGAGATTCTAGGAAAGAAGTCGGAGCAGGGGGTGTGTGCCGAACATGGAGGAAGATGAAGAGGAAGACTACATGTCTGATTTATTTGTTAAGTAGGTGGCTCTTTTTTCCCTTCTAAGTGATTGCAAACATGTAACAATACTACTTAAAAACAGTGCTAATATTTGCTGGAATTATTATTAGACAGGATGTCAGGCCAGGCTTGCCCATGGTGAGGCGGATGAAGGAAGCTATTCAGAAAGAGGAAAAACAAAAAGAAGCCAATGAGAAGAACAGGCAAAAAAGTATAAAAGAAGAAGAAAAAGAGAGACGTGACTTGGTGTTGAAAAGTGCATTGGGCAATGAGAACAAAGGCTTTGCTTTGCTGCAGAAGATGGGTTACAAGAGTGGCCAGGCCCTTGGAAAAAGTGGTAAGCATCTCACAGTCTCGAAGTATGTACTTGTGTTCAGCTGTACCTTTATATTTTACAGACTGTAGCTGCTACTGCATTTGTAGACAAGGTCAAAAATGTCTCTTTGAGAGACCTAGCGTTACCAAACTGTGAGTGCATTGTGGCAGAAAAAAAAGATGAGAGCAAATGTCTGAAATAGAAATGGTACAGTGTCAAGAGATCCTGCAAGGAAAGCAGCAGAATCATAGAATTGTTTCAGTGGGAAAAGATTTCTAACATCATTGAGTCTAGCTATCAACCTAAGATCATTATGACCATGACACTGTGTCCTGAAGTGCCATGTCTACACAATTCTTGAACACCTCAACCACGGCCCTGGACTGCCTGTTCCAATGCCTGACCACTCTTTCCTAAAAGAAATTTTTCCTAATATCCAATCTAAACCTCCCTGGCACAATTTCAGGCCATTTCCTCTCATTTTATCAAGTTAACATGATTTTATTTCAGTTAAGTAGTGAAAAAAACACAGCAGACAGGCCATAAAAGAGGAGTTCCAGTTCAGTTGGGTCATTTGCAAAGCACCAGTGGTACACTGGCTAGGGATTTTTCAACTTCCAAGCATAAAACCACAAGAAGAAATATGTATTTAACAGAAAACACAGCTTGCCTCCTTAAATACACTGTGCAAATCATAGTTTGAGAAATACCTAATTTCTTAAATTGACCTTTTCTTTTCCTCACAGGAGAAGGCATTGTTGAACCCATTCCCCTGAACATAAAAACAGGTTCGTGATACTTCTTAATTTACTTAGTTGAGTGTCAGAGCTTCTCAAATGCTCACGTTCACCTTTTGAACCTACGCAGGCAGAAGTGGGCTTGGTCACGAGGAGTTGAAAAAGAGAAAAGCTGAAGAAAAACTGGAAAACTATAGAAAAAAACTCCATATGAGAAAACAAGCAAATGAGCAAGCTACAGATCAGTTCAGGTACAAAAATGTAGCTAATCTTCCACTCGGCCTCTAAACAGCAATTCTACTTATGCTTTGTGTTTGGGTATTCTTTTAATGTGGTACAGTTCATGAATGTTTCGAATGAGAGGTAAGAGTTGAAATAGTCATCATTTCTCTGCTCTAAAGCAAAAGCAGGTGAACACTAATAGCAAAAGCATGTGCTGCATCATTTTGGTTGTGTTAATAACACAAACAATATACAAGTCATTTGCAATTCTTTAAAGCAGATAACCTTGACATCTGTTTTAATATGAAATCCACAAATAATCCTGAGCAAGGTTACTACAGAGGTTTTAAAAATCAGGGTAAATTGTTTAGGTTGTATTAGTTTTATTTTCTCCTGATCTGTTTGTTACATGTGGAGAAGGAAAGCCTAGGAAAGGCTGTATCTTGTACAGATGCTTAGTGAACCACATTTTTCATGTCTTAGTAAAATGTGATGAAGAAACAATGTTCAGTGTAGTGTGATCATGAAAAACATAGTTTTGAAGGTATAATTCTCAAGAAATAGATGTGTGCTTTCATAGAATCCATGTCAGAAGGACTTCCTAAGTTCAACATTGTCCAGCTCAGAGAGAATTAGCAGGACTAGAAGCTTAAACTTTTCCATTTTCAAAGAGCTATTTAATGCAATGCATCTCACTGTTTGCTTACTTATTTTAGCTATTTATTTTTCCTTAACAGATTAAGATTCAAAAACAAACAAGAAGAACGTAAAATGGAAGGGGACCTCCGAAAAAGCCAAAGGGCCTGCCAGCAATTAGATATGCAAAAAGTGAGACCTATGTTTTGGTTTTTTTTAACTGGAAGGAAGGTTTACAGCTCAGAGATACAGGCTGCAAGCAGAGTAGTGATCCAGTTCTTGGAGGTTCACTAAAAGTGTGGAGTAACTAATCTGAAGTCTTGATACTTGGCAACACTTCAGTCCTCTTAAAATATTTGAAAGTACATGTTTGCACTAGCATAATAGTTTAAAGTGCACACCAACCCCATGGTAACTTACTTGAGGACCCCTGTTAATTTGCATTATCAGAGCTCAGCTGTTACTGCTGCTGCATTTTTGTAGTTCTGAGCTCTCTGCATGTCTTCCAGTAGCCGATGCCAGACTCTCCTGAATGATGGTACTGTTCTCCTCAAGTGAAGGAACTTGCATCTAAACCTCCTGCTAAAGCAGGGTCACCCACAGCAGGCTTGTTCTGACAGGCCTTGATGGGGGCTCCCCTAGGATGGGGATCATCACTGAGGGCATCAGCTTTGCCAAGGAACCTAAACCAAAGTACCTTTCACCTGAGGGGAGAGCATGGTTAGTAGCAGTGAACTATTATAAGTTTCTGCCACTTGAAAACTGCAAGTTTGGGTTTTTTTCTTATTAGCCTGTTAGAGATTAATACCACCTCGCAAGTACTGCTGAGATGGTTTGATACCACTTAGGCTGCTTCACATTAAATCAGCTGATTTAGCTGAAATAATTTTTGTTGGCTCTTCTTTCTTTAACTTTACCTGAGGGAGATTAGGAAGCACTGTATGATCTCTTGGTAAAATAATTTGGGGCAGGATGTTTTCCAACTGATGACAAAGGGGAAAAAAAAAACCCAAACCAGAAAGAGTACCTGTTCAGAACCTTGTTGTGAGGTTATGTTGCTGAGTAGTGTTAGACCTTCTGAAGACAGATGGAACAGAACTTAATGTTAGCATGCATTTACTTTTGTTTTTGAAAAATGAATCCTTGTAGACCACTGCACATTCCCATTGCAGCTTTGGCAATTCTTTGTTATACTCTACAGGAATGTTTTAAAACCTAACATCTTGCCTACCTCTCCTGTGAGGACAGACTGAAAGAGTTGGGGCTGTTCAGTCTGGAGAAGAGAAGGCTCTGAGGTGACCTAATTGTGGCCTTCCAGTATCTGAAGGGGGCCTACAGGAAGGCTGGGGAGGGATTTCTCAGGATCTCAGGTAGTGATAGGATTAGGGGGAATGGAATGCAGCTGAAGAGGGGGAGGTTCAGGCTGAATGTGAGAAGGAAGTTCTTCACCATGAGAGTGGTGAAGCCCTGGAATGGGTTGTCCAGGGAGGTGGTTGAGACCCTGTCCCTGGAGGTGTTTAAGACCAGGCTGGATGAGGCTCTGGCCAGCCTGATCTAGTGTGAGGTGTCCCTGCTCATGGCAGGGGGATTGGAACTAGATGATCCTTGTGGTCCCTTCCAACCCTGACTGATACTATGATACTGTGAAGAAAACCTACAAAGGCAGATAATTCTCATTTAAATTCTTCATTATTTAAGGATATTGATGTTCCCAAGGAGACATGGTATTGGCTGGAACCTGAAGAGGAAGACAAAAATGATGAGAATGACAAAGATGATGAATGCACAAGCTCAGACATAAGTGTAAGCTTACCTATTAAATGGCTTGATTCAGAACTACATTTAATATTCTTTCTTAAAGTATGTGTGTATGCATACATACAAAAGGCATATGTGTATGTATCATCTTCCAGTATGTAGTGAATGGCCTCTGTGCCAATAAAATGTAACACGTAGAGCCACTGATCTATTGCTGATCTGGTTTGAAGCTGATCTTTGGAAAAAGTAGCCTAGAAATTGAACTCTAAACATTTCTGATTGAATATGTGATCTTGCATATCTTGGCTAAGACACAAAGTTACTTGCTTTTCAGTTTTATTTTTGAATGCATCAGCTTGCATCTTAGGTTGAATTTTAGAATCACTAAGTAATTTCTGAAAATGCTCCACAGATTATCTCAAGAGAGACTGGAAGTTCACTTTGAGAACTAGATTACACAGCTGTTGTTAGCCTTAGGTACTTGATTTGCAGAGATAAGTTGTGAAAATCCTAACAAAATACCATATACTTGAAATAAGGTAGCTAGGTAGTATTTTCAATGCAGGCTTCTTAGCAGGAAAGAAGGATGAGCAAACAACAGCCAGTAATTTCTCAGAGATCCTGAATTCCTTTGCCCTATGCTTCAGTTTGGGAAGCTTCACACCTTACTGAGCTACAGTAGTATAGGTTTCCCATAGGTTATACAATCTATTTTAGCATAGATAGTTGCTCAAACTGATTTATGTCATGCGAGTCCCAGATCAACACATACCTATACATGTTTCTAGGTATCAGAAAAGCTACATATTCTGACTGCATACTTGAGAGAACGTCACTTTTACTGCATTTGGTGTGGAACAACCTATGAGGGTAAGAGTAAACCTGTCTTTGTGTTTCACTTTTGCTTATGCAGTTAGACTCAAATAGTGCAATTTATCCTTTAGATGTCTATTATTTCAGTCTTTTAAATCTACATAGCAGATTTTTGCTTCCAGTCTGCTGGTGTTTGCACAAAGCTTTGCGTATTTTGATTGACTAAAAGAAAATGATTAGGTGAGAAACAAACAAACAAAACTCAATAACACAAAATCAAAACAGCAGAACCACCAAACTTACAAAACAACCAAGCAGAAACCACTCATATTCGTATTTATTTGTATTCATATGAATTTTAATTTGAGAAAAAAAAATCATATATTCAAACCAGGACCATAAACAGCTACACAAGCTTACAGATGTTTCGAAACAGGTACAGTGCTATCCAGTTTCACTGCACCAAAGGGGGTAGAATTTGTGTTTGCTTTTAAAACAAAGTTTGTAATTATTATCTGCAAACCTTCTGGAATTCTAGTTCATGTTTTGCATGGACTCCTCAAAGAATTCTAGTAGCTCCAGAGATTTTTGCCTCCTCTGAGATGGAGTTACTCACTTCTCCTCTGCTTATCCTGTAGACTCTGAAGATTTATCTTCGAACTGTCCTGGAGACAGTGCTGCAGATCACGACTAAAGCTTTTGTAAAAGAAGGCGACCTAGATGAGTATGTATCATATATATTCATAGTATCTTTTGGAAGGTTCAGAGCTGTGCCATAATGAAGAATTCCCACAAGAATAGTTAGGTTGACAGGTTAAAGTCACATGTCTGAAGCATCTTAGAGCTTTCTCTGCTTGATGTACAGTTAATAGGAAGTAAAACTTTGCACTTCTAATCATACTACTATAATTGAGCAGCAGGTTAAGTCTTCCACAGTCTTTGGTTATACACCACCCAACTGAACAAGATCATCTGACAATAAAATTCAGGTTTGGGTAAGGGAATAAATATGGGCTAGTTCCTCTCTGTAAGCTGTTAAACAGGTGTTTTTCATCTTTACAGAGATGACTAAACAGCCTACTTTTTCTTCCTTACTATCTCAGACCTGGTGGGGAATAAAAAAGTTAGTGAAACACTACAGTGACATTATTTGAACCAATACTCTGTTGTATGTAAAGATGTATATTTTGTTTAATAGTACCAGATCATGATGATTTTTTTTTAATACAGTTTTGAATAGACCTTTTAGTGACTTGTTACAGCAGCAAGTGCTGTTCCCTAATAAAAAGGTATTGCTAAAGCATACAAACACTACTGGGACAAGCTCAGTATTATTTAACAGTATTATGGGTTCTCTGTCCAAGAGCTGTAAAGTCTATTCAAAGTTTGTCACATACCCATTTTCATACTGTAAGAGTACTTTTGTGGGAAAGGGAAAAGAAAGAGCACCTAGTGCTATTTTGTCTTTCTCAGGATACCATTTCTCCCACATCTTGACCACTACAAAGAAATAATTAATCCAGAATAGTGAAATGCTCAGAGTATCAGGTTAGAAAAGCTAAATAGCATAGATAGAATTAAAGGGAATGCATAGAATTAAATCTGGCCAGAGACATCAAGGGCAACAAGCTTCTATAGGTGCATCAGCAGACAATGCCTGTCTGCTTCCTGGGAAGCAAGGCTTCAATACATGCAGCAGTTGGTCCAGAAGACAAACACCATTAATGAATGCCTCTTCTTTCACTTAGCTTTTTTATCTAATATGACATCATATGGTATGGAATACCTCTGTGGTCAGTTTGGATCAGCAGGTTGAGGGAAGCAGTTCTGCCACTCTGCTCCAATCTGGTGCCTTTTGGAGTATTGTGTTCAGCTCTGGGGACCCCAGCATAAGAAGAAAATGGACCTGCTTGAGCAGGCTCTAAGGAGGGCTGCAAGGGGGGTGGAGGACTTCTCCCCATGAAGACAGGCTGAGAGAAGTGAGGGAAGTTGACATGGGGAAGATAAGACTCCAGGGAGACCTTCTAGCAGCAAATCATCAATGACTCCCGTAAGAGTATAAAAATTATTGTGCATTTATACTACTTCTTTTAACCAAGCACCCACTTTAAAACCATTTAGCATCTCAGAAAAAGCATACAATATATTTTACTACATGTTGACCTATTTTTCTGATTAGAAATCTCTGCTCATTTGTCTTCATTCAGTTTCATAGGCTCCACAGTAATGAACAGTTTGACAAGATAGAACAGAATAGAATAGACCAGGTTGGAAGAGACTTTCAAGATGAGCTCGAAAGACAAGCATTTGAAGAAGTAATGTGTTTTATCCCTCCTCCCCACCACCACCCACAATTCTTTCAATCCAAGCAAGTCTGAACTCTTTGAAGCGTATATATAAGCTAAAGAGTAGTAGGCAAACTGTAAGGCCATCACAGGTATTCAGTTCACTTGTTATAGGTTGGGTATACCTTGGTATTAAAGGACTAAAACCTAGCACCATGGGAGAGAATATTTAAGGTGTTCTCCTAGTTGAGAATTTCAAATGGTTGCTACTGAGGAAATTCTTGAGAATTTTGCTATATTAAGAGCACCTTAAGTGTTCCCTTGAGAGAAGAAAACCAAGACTCAAAACATAAGGTTTTCAGTAGTACAGAACAAATCTAGATTTCCTAGAAGCTGAATGCTTAACGTCTAAATTTTCAAGGAATGATTACTTCAAAAGTATGTATTTTTAAATTCCTGAGCACTGAAAGTGCTAGGTCTTCAACAGGTATGGAGAAAGTTTCAAGATTGGGCCAGATGATCCTTGGGGTCACTTCCAACCTGGCATCCTATGATTCAACTGAAATTCAGTGAAGAATAATCCACACGTCTTCCAAGCATCTTTTACACCAAAATTGGTATCAATAGGATCATTCTAGTAATTATTAAAAAATCACTGAACAAATCTGAAGAGTTTGAGTCACATACCACAAGACAGCACTTCTTCCACGGAAAGCAAGAAGTAATCTCAACTGACAACAGATGCAGCACATGTTAAGAGCATGCACACAGGGATTTGGCACAGACTAGTTAGCATGACATCAACCTAGTCTTCTCAGAGACAAGGACTAGGTTCCTGTACTTATTGAACCTCTCTTTTCAGGTAAGAATCACAAGTGATTGGCTTGCAGAAGTATGCTGTCCTGTTCTGCAGCTGGTGGGCATGAATGGTGATGAGACCTTTTTAGCTGATGAACTCTTCAATGGCAGGAAGGCGAAACACCAAAGAAAAGAGATACCCTTAATCTTGATGCTGCTTCTGACATTTACTGTTATTTCATCAGTATGAACTGCTATCAAATTCTGGATTGAAGCACAGTCTGAAAGCCTTCTAAGAAGGCATTTACTGAGTGTGAGTTTTAAGTGAATTGTACTTATCAGACTTAAAAAAATTCAGTATTTCAGATGCAGAGTATCTTCCTCGAGGGTTTTTTGAAAGCATCTTTTTGATGATGGATGCCTGCAAGAAGAAATTAAACATCATTATGTTATTTTTTTATGAGCAAATAAATAAGCTAACTGAACTGCTGTATTAAAGTCCCATACCTCTACTGGAAATCTCTTGGTGAAGCTCTCTGGAAGTTGACCTTGTTTAATGTTAGGCCACACCTGAAATTCATGAAAGAGAACAATTTCAGTGGGTTTTCAGCAATTGTATTTTGCATCTCTATGACCCATGTACTTTACTGAAGTAATTATGAAAATGCAAATGACAACAAAAAGGTAAAGCTTCAAAAGAAAGTAACTATAAACAGTTTGAAAATGTTTCCATTCAGTTGTACTGTATTGGTTTTTTACGTTATTTTCATATGCTGTTGTCACTTTTTAAGCTTAAAAGCTTCATACTCTACTATGATACGTTTGTTGCAGGAATCTTCTCTATTTCAGAGCCATTACCCTTCTTTCCTTAACTTAGAAGGGAACTGTTGCCACTTAAAAAAAAGAAAAGGGCAAGATAACTAAATGTCATACTTTAGATGTTATTATTTGCTAGCAAAGCATCTGTGCTTCCTCTATTTTACCTTGTTCAGTACCACACATTTATTTCTGTGTCATTGCACCAAATGCTATGTGAGGTTCAAAGTAACTAATACAGAGAGGATTTCCAATTAGATCTGCAGCTGCAACTGCAATCTCATCAAGGCAGGAGCAGCGTGGGGCAGCACCGAGCGGAGCAGCACATTCACCCTGCCCTGAGAGCACACCTGGATAACTGTGTCCCCTTTTGGGGTCCCCAGTTCAAGAAAGACAGAGAACTGCTGGAGAGAATCCAACAGAGAGCCACAAGGGTGATTAGGGGACTTGAGCATCTCCCATATGAAGAGAGACTGAGATCCCTGGGGGTGTTTAGTCTTGAGAAGACTGAGAGAGGATCTCATTGATGTGTATAAGTATCTGAGGGGTGTGTGTCAAGTGGATGGGGCCAAGCCCTTTTCAGTAGTGTACAGTAATAGGACAAGGAGCAACAGGTTCAAACTTGAACATAGAAGATTGCACCTCAACATGAGGAGAAACTTCTCTACAGTGAGGGTGACGGAACACTGCAACAGGCTGCCCAGAGAGGTTGTGGAGTCTCCTCTGGAGACTTTCAAAACCCACCTGATTATATTCCTGTAAGGACTACCCTAAGTGATGCTCCTTTGGCAGGGGCGTTGGACCTGACAATCTCTTGAGATCCCTTCTAATATACTGTGATACCTGGAGAAAATGGGTTTGAGTAATGACTATTTTTTTCCACATGACACAGCTTTCTGGGTAAAAAGAGCAGGCCACATTGTTCACTTTGCTGCTGCTTAGTATAATCAATACCTGATGAAGATGACAGTCATATTCTCACACTTGCAGCTAGCTCTGTGGATGCTCCAGCTTGGCCTAGCAATCTTCTATAACCAATATCCAGTGGAAAAAAACCAACAGCCCACATGAACATCAAACTTTACTTTTCAGCAATAACTTTAGGCCTGTGACCCTGCTGGCTACTGATCATCAGCCAAATCGCTTGTTACTCATCTCATAGTCATCCATTTTGCCTTTATGTGATGTTCTTTCAGGAGGGCTTTCCAGCACTGCACAACAGTTTATCATGCTTCATCAAGTGAAATTATTTTCTAAGCTGATGGGTCAACTGAAGACCTTCAGGACTTTCCATCCATATGACTTCCCCTCTTGTGTACAGACAGGATTTTTATGCTGTGGAAACAAGACTAAATAATTGATGTTGCCCTTTTGACTGTAGGCAGCATTGGACTGTTGACATCTCTACAGCCAGCTGTGAGAGGAACACCTTTTCTTGGGAAATGCTGCAAGGTAGCTAAACAAAGCCAAGTTGAACCTGACTTTGACACATTGGTTTGGCTTTCCTATATTGACAAAAGGACCAAGATAGCAGTGTTACAAGCTTGTGGTTCCAACCACAGACTATTTTAGACAAGATACAGGCCAGCTACATCACTCTCCTGCAAGTATGCAGGTTTGAGCATATGAGTAGTTATGCTAATAACATGCAGAACAGCAAGAAAAAGCAAGGCACACATAAAAGATACCTTTAAAAAAAAGTAACACTGATTTTCTTGTTGAAATAACAGCTTTTTTTTCAACTGAATCTACATATTGCTAATCACTTTTGTTTTCATTTTGGTAAACTACAAATGTTTTATGGCTTAATGGAAACTTTATTGTTGTTCCACTGTGCAGTGAAGACAAGAGCATGGCAGAGACAGTGTGCTGGTTTTATTTAGAATAAACCATTTATTTAGAATAAACCAAACCAGGTTGGAAGAGACCTTCAAGATCATCACGTCCAACCCTTCAACCAATCCAACCCACCTAAACAACTAGCCCATGGCACCAAGCACCCCATCAAGTCTCCTCCTGAAAACCTCCAATGACGGCAACTCCACCACCTCCTTGGGCAGCCCATTCCAATGGGCAATCACTCTTTCTGTATAGAACTTCTTCCTAACATCCAACCTAAACCTCCCCTGGCGCAGCCTGAGACTGTGTCCTCTTATTCTGGTACTGGCTGCCTGGGAGAAGAGACCAAACTCTGCCTGTCTACAACCCCCCTTCAGGTAGTTGTAGAGAGTGATAAAGTCACCCCTGAGTCTCCTCCAGGCTCAGCAATCCCAGCTCCCTCAGTCTTTCCTCAGAAGGTTTGTGTTCCAGACCCCTCACCAACTTCGTTGCCCTTCTCTGGACTCATTCCAGCAAGTCAACATCCTTCCTAAACTGAGGGGCCCAGAACTGGACACAGGACTCGAGGTGTGGCCTAACCAGTGCAGTGTACAGGGGCAGAATGACCTCCCTGCTCCTGCTGGCCACACTGTTCCTGATGCAGGCCAGGATGCCATTGGCCCTCTTGGCTGCCTGGGCACACTGCAGGCTCATGTTCAGCCTACCATTGACCAGTACCCCCAGCTCCCTCTCTACCTGGCTGCTCTCCAGCCACTCTGACCCCAGCCTCTAGCACTGCATGGGGTTGTTGTGGCCTATGTGCAGAACCCGGCACTTGGATGTGTTAAATCTCATGCCATTGGACTCTGCCTGTCCAGCCTGTCAAGGTCCCTCTGCAGAGCCTCTCTAGCCTCCAGACAGAATGTGGAATTTGCCCCCAAAAGAGGAAATAACCACATATACTCAGAATTTGGAAGTTAAAATAATATTTACGAAAGTAGCTGAAGTACAAAAATAAACTAAATATGAAAGGTAATAAACATACACATACATAGAACCAAACAAAGCTCAGACACCCCTGTACACCCCTCTGTACACAAAGCCCAGACTCCCCTGGACAAAGAGCCCTGAGGGCTGTTGCCAGCTAACAAAGTATTATCTCTCTCCCATCCCTGCCACGGTTTTTTACCATAACCAAACAGAAATGAGGAGCCAAGCAAGCAAGTTCAGAAGGAGGAGATGGGGAAAAGAAGCAAGAAGAAGGGGTAAACAAGCTGTGCTTCAGATTATACAGAAATTCTACAGACCGATGGAATGGGATAAACATATCTCTTACATTCTGTTCAAGCCCCTCTGAGGCATCCACCTGCTGGACTTTCTTGAATTCTCTGGAAAACTTTTATTTGCAATTAAGACATTAATCTTAAATCTGTAACAGACAGAATTCTCCCATCCATAATTTTTATTTAAAAAAAAATAGAAAAATACTCCTTTCAAATACTCTTCTATCAAAAAGATTTGCCAGCAGTTTGAGATCTTTTTTGCTAGACACTCTTCTTTAATATGCTCATGCTTTGATGGGTATGTCAATAGGGCTTAAGTAGTGCTTTTTTACTTCAGCTACTACATTTCCATCAAGGTGTGAAGACGTACAGAAATGAATCAAGGGGAAAATGTAAATAGAGACAGTATTTCAGGTATACAGATTCCTTCTGGCACGCAGTCAGTATGCAATACCAGCAGCAAGGCCAAACAATGACAGAGTTGCGGTTGTTTTAATTTAAAAATTACATACCTCCATTTTCTCCTGAAGAAATAATGGTGAAAGAATCTCAAACCAAATTAATCCCAGTGCATAAATATCTACTTCCGTTCCATATCTGTCCCCAACCTACAAAGATTACAACAATGTAGACATCAAATCCAACTGGACAGCATTTAAAGCAAAATTTTAAGTCAAGAGAAATTTCCACTGCAAAGCTACATGATCTTAGTAGCTAGTAACCATTTCTGCTACAGACCTGTTAAATAGTGACTATCATTTCACACTAAACACACTAAAACTATGACTGCTACAGATACAGCATGCCAATATCTCTCACAAATAATAAATAGGAGGATTCAAATGCCACAGTTAACAGAGGTTCTAAATTAAAATTGAAATACACATTTAGCAGCCTGGTTTAGAAGCATTCCTTGCAGCGTGCAGTGTCAGACCCTGTAGGTTCTTGCAGACAGCTTTCTCCAGAATGCAGTTATTTTATACAGTCATACCAGGCAACTTAAAGCAACTTGGTTTAGTATTGAGATAAGGACTACAAATATCCAGTGCCAAGTTTATAATGCAAACCTAGTTACAGAGCCACTAACACAGCAGGATAATTACCTGTTCCGGTGCCATGTATGATTTTGTTCCTCTGTTCTCAGTGAAAGTCTCATACTCCATAGAAGTCACAAGACCAAAGTCACCAATTTTTACTTTATCTTCACGTGATATCAATATATTTTGAGGCTAGATATTAAAAATCAAAATCGCCATATTACCACAGTTGATCATCAAGCATTATCAGCCACAGAAATTAACATTAAGAAACTGATGAGGTAGGAAGCAGAAAAAAGTTCAATTAATTTTTAAAAGCACATGCTAAATTTACAGTACTACATGCCACAGTAACTACAGCTTTTTTTTCCCACTAGCTCAGTCCTTAATACTCTTCAAATACATTGTGCATATAACACTTCACATCCAGAAGTCTTTTTAGTCTTCAGCCCTATTCCTGAGACTTGATATACTTGGGCAAAGCATTTACACTCACATAGAATGTTATTAAAACCAAATAGCCTCATGCTTTTCTTCAAAGCTTCAGTGGAGTGCAAGACTAGGAGAAACTTCAATGTATCTCAGCTTGACCCTAATCTGCAGCTTTGATTCTGGGAAATGAAGAGCTCAGATGGACAAGCATCTAAGTTAGCTGCAGATCAAAGCAGGAAGAAAAGTTCCTAAATTCAAAGGCCGACAACTTAGCAATAAGACTTGGAAGCAGGTTACATCCAGATGCCATGGATAAGGGACTGGGGCAGCAGATTCACAGGAATAGCAGAAAACAGGAGATTGAGTTGAGAAAGTAGGATTAAAGGGCCATGAAAATACAAAGCACAGAGT
Organism: Melanerpes formicivorus; assembly: GCF_026170545.1. Taxonomy (NCBI): domain Eukaryota; kingdom Metazoa; phylum Chordata; class Aves; order Piciformes; family Picidae; genus Melanerpes; species Melanerpes formicivorus. The sequence continues at coordinate 36,384,472 of NW_027142354.1, forward strand.
GTAGAAAGAGCTAAGAATTAATGGGCAAGGAGAGAAGGCTCTTTAGGCCTCTTTCTCAGGCATATAGGGAAATTAATGAGTGATAATTTGTGGCTCATTCCAGTATTGTAGCAATTAGCCTGATATAAAAGCTCTACAAGATAATGATTCTACAAGTGGGCAGTGAACATGATCTGGAACTACACTGCAAATGCAAAATACAAGATAGCAACTTCTGGTTCAAGAATTCCATACATTTCTTGTTACTGGAAGTCTTGAGAGGAAGGAAATATGCATCAAGGACAGCACTACTGTATCCTGTCTCAGATGTAATGGTCTCTAGGTGTTTTGGCATTAGCCACTATGAGGAGAGTGACATCACAGATCAACATTTAATGTGACCCACTACAGCTGTTTCTAGTAACATCACCACACTACTGACTTTTTCACTAATTGATTTAAAACTCCTCTAAGCAACATGAGAGCTGGCATATGAAGCCATAAAAGCTTGCAACTTTGTCCTTTATAATCTTCATAATAACATAAAACCCTTCTATGATTGTGCATCTGTAGAGAATGAAATTCTGTCCATGAAAGCAGCAAACATTAGTATACATGCATGATAAAAGAGCAACTAGAGTACGTTGTTCTCAAACAAAATAAGATAGATAAGCTATCCCTTTACAATATGGAATGAGCAAACTTCCTAGACTAAACTTTCCACTTTCATTTATTTAATCAAGTAAAGTTAGCATTTCATTTACAATAGGCACTCTTGTGACCATGTAATACGCTGAAAATGCCTGTTAACTGATGACTGCTCATTGTTTGAACTACTGCATTCCGAGATCATTCAGCTTACCCTCCCATTTTAGGATTAACTCTAGCCCTTTGCTGAACAAACATTAATGAGTAGCGAGATCAGAGGAGACACACTACAAGGGTACATATTCTAGTCTTCATTTAGTGTATTAATTTACACATTAGAATAGAATAGACCAGACCAGGTTGGAAGAGACCTGCAAGATCATCACGTCCAGCCTATCATCCAACACCACCTAATCAACTAAACCATGCAACCAAGCACCCTAACAAGTCTCCTCCTGAACACCTCCAATGATGGCGACTCCACCACCTCCCCAGGCAGCCCATTCCAATGGGCAATCACTCTCCCTGTGTAGAATTTCTTCCTAACCTCCAGCCTAAACCTCCCCTGGCACAGCTGGAGACTGTGTGCTCTTTTTCTGGTGCTGCTTGCCTGGGAGAAGAGACCAACCTCCGCCTCTCTACAACCTCTCTTCAGGTAGTTCAGGTTGCCTGCGAGAAGAGACCAACCAGCAATAAGGTCTCCCCTGAGCCTCCTCTTCTCCGCTTAGCAACCCCAGCTCCCTCAGCCTCTCCTCACAGGGCTTGTGTTCCAAACCCCTCACCAACTTTGTTGCCCTTCTCTGGACACCTTCCAGCAAGTCAACATCCTTCCTAAACTTAGGGGCCCAGAACTGGACACAGTACTCAAGGTGTGGCTTAACCGGTGCAGTGTATATTTCTGCAATTCAGTTAAGCACTACTTTCATCTTTCCCTCCTTACCTTGAGGTCTCTATGAATTAACCCTTCAGAATGAATATAGTTCACTCCTTTCAGTATTTGTAAAAATTTGTTTTGTGCCATCTGCTGGTACTTTTGTTCTTGTCTGTTCTCTTCAATCCAGTCTTCCAATGACCCCTGTTCACAGAATTCCATTTGGATGAAAAGATAGGTATTTGTTTTGTCTGATTTCTGCCTGCAAAAGAAATGTATATACCATATTGAAATTGGCAAGACAGTTCCTCCCAAACCATCTCTCTTTAGGAAATAGGTTTTTTGTTAATTACTATTTTTGGAGTTCCCAAAACAAAGTCTGCATGTCCCTTGATTATAAAAGATCCCAGACCAATTTGTAGTAGATACAAATAAATAGAACTGCAAAGCAAAGAGTCTCTTCTCAGTTGCTACATATTCCTGGGATGTTCTTAATGTTTTGCTTGCTTCATTGTTCACACTGAAAGTTTTCCAAGTGCCCAAATTCTGCTCCCCACATGTGTAGAGGTATGTCCTATAAAGGAAGGAATAGCACTGCCCTTGGCTCCCATCTTGCACTCCAGGAACTGCTGCAAGTTCCCTACAGGTATTCTCTATTCTGGGCAGCAAATACAGCTGTCCCTTCAAGAAGGTAGTATTGTGACCATTTTTGACATCAGTCTCTGAGTTAGAGAAACTCTTCAGAGAGTTGAAAAATCTAGATTAAGTATATTCACCCCATCAGCCCACAGGACAAGCTGAGCCTGGAGATAGTGAGGGGAAGAGTAATGTGAGGAGAAGGCAGCAGCATTTTTTCCTACTTGACTGTGTGATCTGAACGCCCTGGAATAAAGTCACCTGCGGCACTGAATGAACAAGCATTAAGTGCCTTGGAACTCCGTAGCTTAGGGGTCAGAGCACTAAGTGAAACTTCAGGCTGAGACCTCTGATCTGAGGACTTTTTGTTTCTGTGTTTGTCACAATAACTGTTCAATATAAAAATGTGTGATATTGTGCCTCCAATATTGGTTGAGTTTTGACAGAAGATTTTTTTCCCCTGCCTTTATTCCTCATTTACATATACTACAGATATCACACCAAACATAATTTTGAATCCATTAATATTTTATGGCTCAACGTAAGTGTGGCAACCTACCTGGAAGCTGTAAATTTGCAGCTAGTAGGAAAAAAAGCTTACCACTGAAGCTCTGAAAAGTTAATGATCTAACTTAAGAATAAAACTCTCACCACTGTCATAGAATCATAGATTCATAGAATCAATAAGGTTGGAAAAAACTTCAAATATCATCAAGTCCAACCTGTCACCCAAGACCTCAAGACCACTAAACCATGGCACCAAGTGCCACATCCAATCCCCTCTTGAACACCTCCAGGGACGGTGACTCCACCACCACCCTGGGCAGCCCATTCCAATGGCTAACAACTCTCTCAGTGAAGAACTTTCTCCTCACCTTGAGCCTAAACTTCCTCTGGTGCAGCTTGAGACTGCTGTTCTGGTGCTGCTTGCCTAGGAGAAGAGACCAACCCCACCTGGCTACAATCTCCTTTCAGGTAGTTGTAGAGAGCAATAAGGTCTCCCCTGAGCCTCCTCTTCTCCAGGCCAAACAATCCCAGCTCCCTCAGCCTCTCCTCACAGGGCTTGTGCTCGAGGTCTCTCCCCAGCCTCGTTGCCCTTCTCTGGACACATTCAAGAGTCTCAATGTCCTTCTTAAATTGAGGGGCCCAGAAGTGGACACAGTAATCAAGGTGTGTCCTAACCAGTGCTGAGTACAGGGGCACAATGACTACCCTGCTTCTGCTGGCTGCACTATTCCTGATGCAGGCCAGAAGTCCTCACAGAAGTCTTAGTATTTAAAGATTACCTCTAAATGAAAGAGCATTTCGTTTCGTATTTCAGGTTTCAGCAACCAGAACTGTCTCAGGCACCATGGTTAAAATGCTAACTTAGAGGGAAAAATAAACCTCTGAGAGCTACTGGATAAACAGTATTTATCAAAAAAAAAAAAAAAAAGGACACTTGTGATTAGGAATTGGGCAGTCAACTGCAGATATGTTGTTAATTCAAGTCCTAAATTCTGAGTTGTGCATTCTTATGTTCCTCTATAGGTTCAGCAAGAGAAAGATAAAATTACATAATGCATTTTATTCATCAAGGAAGAGAAGATGCAAACTGGTAATATACAACCTGCTCCTAAAAAGCACTGTGACTTTTTTTCCTTAAGCATGTACGTATGGGTATGCTGCTGTATTTGTGAAATTATTTATAACCCATCATCAGCCCCTTCTTTATACAACACAAATTCCATTATTCAAGTTTGAATGCAAATTATCTTGTAGTTACCTTAAGACTGGATGAGTTTCATGGTCGTTACCTTCCCAGCTATCATAATAGCGCACTATGTTTTCATGCTCAAGTTTCGCAAGTGTTGTTACTTCACGCAATACTTTACTGTTTGGAGGGGAAAAGATAAACAATAATTTAAAACCAAAACAAGCCAAAACACATCCCAATACCCAAATGCCATTTCACTACAAAAAATCAACACTATCGTGTAGTACTTGGTGCCAGGATCTACTAGTCATGAGGTCTTGGGTGACAGGTTGATGATCTTTGAGGTCTTTTCCAACCTTATTGATTCTATGATAGAATAGAATAGAATAGAATAGACCAGACCAGACCGGAAGAGACCTTCAAGATCGTGTCCAACCTATTATCCAACCCACCTAATCAACTAAACTATGCAACCAAGCACCCTATCAAGTCTTCTCCTGAACACCTCCAATGATGGTGACTCCACCACCTCCCTGGGCAGCACATTCCAATGGGCAATCTTCCTAACCTCCAGCCTAAATCTCTCCTGGCACAGCTTGAGACTGTGTCCTCTTGTTCTGGTGCTGCTTGCCTGGGAGAAGAGACCAACCTCCGCCTGTCTACAACCTCCCTTCAGGTAGTTGTAGACAGCAATAAGGTCACCCCTGAGCCTCCTCTTCTCCAGGCTAAGCAACCCCAGTTCCCTCAGCCTCTCCTCATAGGGCTTGTGTTTCAAACCCCTCACCAACTTTGTTGCCTTTCTCTGGACATGTTCCAGCAAGTCAACATCCTTCCTAAACTGAGGGGCCCAGAACTGGATACAGTACTCAAGGTTTTAGAACATAATACCATCTTTCATACAAGTTCAAAACTGTAGTTACAAATTCTGTGGGGTTTATTTCATCTGCTCAGTAATTCAAAGTGCAAAAATGTTTTAATCATGTTAGACAGGAAAGTCCCCCTCACAAAAAAAAAAAAACCAAACTGAAAAAGGCAGATGGTTGCAATGCATCAGGTAGACAAACACAATGTAGCAAATGCCCACATGTTCTCCTCACCTCCCTTAAGTTTTGTTTACATACACAGCAGTCAATGCAAATACTCAGGAAGAACTATCGCTCATTTTGGCCTGCACTTCATGCTGAACATTACCTAGTGCCCATCAGCAGATCAGCAGTCTTTACTAAAAGACATTCTAGCGATAGAGTTCTCAGGATTGAAATACAAATGAAAATAACATTTTCACAAAGAAAATTTGGAGGACAGTTAGACAATGTAAGGGACAAGTATCTGAAAAAAACTTGAAACTTTTAAAACAGATTACAACAAAAGATTTTTTTTTTTCAGCTACTGATAAAATATACCACTAGGCACAGGTTACAGAAAATTACCTTAAAAAGGAAAAACAACAACTAAGATCATCATTCTCTGGTGATGTGTACAAAGGACAAGTAAAACAGTGTGAGAATGATGACTACATGGTTCGTATATAAAGCCTTTTCCAATTACAAACCACTGAAAGCATCTCTTTAATTTTTGTCTATTTACCCTAATTACAGTCATCACACATTACTGATGTGTAAACTTCCCATGCAACCTGTCAAAAGTAACAGTGCTGCTTTCACTATTCAATTAATCAGCAGGTTTACTTCAAACACATCTTGCAATATTAATAACCAGAGCACTAGCGTGCTCAAGGAAAGTAGAGCATATACTACAGGCCACCAAACCAGGAAGAAGCTGATGATGAGGCCTTCTACAAGCAGCTGGAAGCGGCCTCAAGATAAGTGCCTGGTGCTCATGGATGATTTCAATCACTCTGATATTAGTTGGAAAGACACATCAAGGATAAACAGCCCAGAAGGTTCCTGCAGTTCATTGATGACAACTTTCTGCTGCAGGCAGTTAAAGAACCAACAAGGAGAGGCACAATGCTGGATCTTGTATTAATAAACAAAGAAGGACTGGTTGTAGATGTTAAGGTTGGGGATAATCTTGGTTCCAGTGATGATGATATATTAGAGTTTAATATCACTAGGCAGAGAAGCAGGATGATGAGTAAAATTTGAACCCTGGACTTTAAGAGGGCCTCTTCAAAACTCTACCTAGAAGAAGCCAGTGGGCTAGGGCTCTAGAAGGAAGGGGTGCCCAAGAGAGATGGTTAATATTCAAACATTACCTCCTCCAAGCTCAAGAAAAATTTATTCCTATGAGGAAAAAAAAAATCAAGTAAGGGAAGCAGGACATAAGCAGGGAGCTCTTGGAAAAACTCAAAAAGAAAAAGGAGGTTTACAATATGTGTAAAAAAGGTCTGGGCAATTGGAAGGAATATAGAAACACTGCCAGAGAATGTAGAGATGTGACAAGAAAGGCCAAGGCCCTCTTGGAACTAAGTCTTGCCAAGGAGGTGAAAGAAAACAAGAAGAGCTTTTTTAAATACATCAGTGATAAAAGGAAGAGCAGGCAAAAGGAGGGTCCACTAGTGAATGATATGGGAGATACGGTAACAGAAGATGCAGAGATGGCAGCACTGCTGAATGCCTTCTTTGCCTCAGTCTTTACTCCTAAGACTAGCCCTCAGGAACCTCAGTCTCTGAAAGAAAGGAAGTAGAACTAGAGGGAGGAGGACACTCCACGGGTCAGTCACGACTGGGTTAGATATCACTTGTACCAACTGAAAACACACAAATCCATGGGCACTGATGGCATGCATCCATGAGTGCTAAGAGAGCTGGCTGATGCTACTGCTGAGCCTCTCTCCATCACTGTTGAAAAGTCATGAAGAACAGAAGAGATGCCTGATAACTAGGAGAAAGCAAATGCCACTTCAGTCTTCAGAAAATGCAAGAAGGAAGACCCAGGTAACTAACTATAGACCAGTGAGCCTCACCTCCATTCCTGGAGAGATGGTGGGGCAGCTCATTCTGGAGGTCATCTCTAACCACATGGAAAATAGAGAGTTATCAGGAGTAGCCAACATGGATTTACCAAGGGGAAAATTTGCTTGGCTAGTCTGATAGCCTTCCATGAAACCACTACCAAACGGGTAGATGAATGAAGAGCAGTGGATATGATATATCTTGACATCAGTAAGGCTTCTGATACTGTCTCCCATAACACCCTCATAGGAAAGCTCAGGAAATGGGACATATATGGTTGATCTGTGAGGTGGATTGAAAACTGGCTTGACAACACAGCTAGTGTGATTGGTGGTAGAGAATTAACTTAAAGGCCTGTGGCCCGTGGTGTTCCCCAGGGATCTGTACTGGGTCCAGATTTGTTTGGATGAGGGGATTGAGAGTACCCTCAGCAAGTTTGCTGATGATACAAAACTGAGGGGGTGGCCAACACCCCATCAGGCTGTGCTGCCATCCAATGAGATCCAGATAGGATGAAGAGCTGAGTGCAGGAAAACCTCATGAAGTTCACTAAGGACAAGTGCAGGCTCCTGCATCTGGGGAGGAGTAACAGCAGGCACCAGTACAGGTTAGGTGTTGCCCTGCAGGAAAGCAGCTCCACAGAGAAAGACCTTGAAGTCCTAGTGGATAGCAAGTTCTCTGTGGGACAGCAATGTGCCTTTGTGGCCAAGAGAGCAAATGGTTTCCTGGGGTGTATCAAGAAAAGTGTGTCCCCACAGCTCTAGGGAGGTTCTTCTTTTTCCACCTCTACTCTGCCCTCTTGAGACCATATATACTGTGGTCCAGTTTTGGGCTCCTGAGTTCAAGAGAGAAAGGGATTTGCTGGAGAGAGTCCAGAGGAGAGCCATGAGGATCATTAGGGGACTTGAGCATCTTCCCCATGGACAGAGACTGAGAGACCTGGAGCTGTTTAGTCTGGAGAAGACTGAGAGGGGATCTGATCCATGTCTATAAATATCTGAGGGGTGTGTGTTAAGTGGAGGGGGCCAAACTCTTTTCGGTGGTGCATGGATACAAACTTGAACATAGGTTTCACCTCAACATGAGGAGAAACTTTTTCACAGTGAGGGTGGTGGAGCACTGGAACAGGCTGCACAGGGAGGTTGTGGAGTCTCCTTCTCTGGAGACTTTCAAAACCCACCTGGATACATTCCTGTGTGCACTACCCTAAGCGGTCCTGTTTTGGCAGGGGGGTTGGACTTGATCTCTGGAGGTCCCTTCCAACCTCTTAACGTTCTGTGATTCTCCAATATCAAATCTACTTTTTTACAGCTGGATCTGAAATTATTCCAAGGCATGCCTTTTTCAGCTTCACTTGGAGATCCAGAAACAGGTTACCAGAAAGAATGGACAATTAATAATCAAAATTTCTAAAATGTTTCTAGGGTTATTAAAGAGATTTTTAAAGGTATTAAAACTTTGATTAAGGTTGTCCTAAAATTAAAAGGAGCAGCATGTATACAGTACATACTCTGTGAATAGAACTCGTTTGACTGCATAGGTTCTCTTATCAAGCTTTGCTGTCGCTTTGAAAACCATCCCAAAACCACCTTCACCAATAGGTGCTATATTTTCAAAACTCTTAAGGAACCTTAAAAATAGAAAGGGAAAAAAAGAAGTTAGATATCTAACTTACATGTATTGTATACTTTACATTACATTTACAAGATACAAAAAGTGATCCCAAGAGATCTAATACCTCTGCTGAAATATCATTCTACAGGGATCACTCAAAACATATAGAAGTCTAAATCATAATCTTGAAGATGAAAAGAAACGAGGGAAACTAACCACGAAAGCATGTAGGGTAATTAACCTCCTATCTTCACAGAAATGACTTTTGGTTGTAAGCATTTAATACCATTGCATGTCAGCTGCTACACTATATTTTAAATTTCTGAAAAGAAAAATAATCTCTCAAATACCAGTTTTCTTTCAGGCTTATTTTTTTAGACATAATTTCACACATTCTATAGTAAACAGGCAAATATACTGTAATCACTACATACAGATTTTATATAAAAACAAACAAAAAAATCCTTCTTACCTTTCATTCACAGTGAATTGACTTTTATTCTCCTCACTGGTATTTGAGTCCAAATCTGGCAAGTTTTCAGGTGCATCTGACATCCTTTTCTCTTCCTTGTTTCTTGCATTACCAAAATTAGCTGCCAATTTTCTTTAACAGGGATAAAAGCAAAACTTACAAGCTGTTTTTATAATACAGGACAAGAGAAAATAAATTCAAGCTGCGCCAGGGGAAGTTTCGACTCGAGGTGAGGAGAAAGTTCTTCACCGAGAGAGTCATTAGTCATTGGAATGGGCTGCCCAGGGAGGTGGTGGAGTCACCATCCCTGGAGGTGTTCAAGAGGAGAATGGACGTGCCACTTGGAGCCATGGTCTAGTCATGAGGTCTGTGGTGACAGGTTGGACTCGATGATCCTCGAGGTCTCTTCCAACCTTAGCGATACTGTGATACTGTAAATGTACCTCCCCGTGTTGGCATCCCTTTACTAGATAAACACTGAAGTGCTTTGCAATGTCGTTTATGGGAGATAACAGACAAGAAACAAACACCTACCTTCTGGGCTTTAGAGCAGAACTTAGTGCATCCATCTACATGAAAAAGTAAAACAAAAAAGCCTAATGGAGATACCCTGAATATCTGCACTATACAAAGTTTCAAATATGCCTGAGAATGTATCTAGAAATTGTCTATAAGCATGCTTATGATTTATATATAAAATATAATAAAAGCAGAACCATATTTGGCTTAATTCTTTTTTCACATAGGCTATGTATGATATCATCATTCTCCCCACAGAAAAATATGAGAAAAATATGATCCATTTTCTTGGAAATATTGTCCATTTGGTCATTAGGACATCAGTTGGGTCTACAGTAAATTACTAAATGGTTAACAGGAAGAAATTACTGAATATTCTTAGGAATTAATACTCTTATAAACATGCACATGTGTTTTCTAGTGATTAGTGGATAAGGGCACAAATTAATGCTCTACTCTGGCAAGAAGCTTGCTCTATTCAGAGTCTAAAATGTATTTATGAGGGAGATCAATTTCATACTATACCTCAGAAGGTGAAGGATGTATTGCCAGGTCTTTTGTTTTTTCTACCAAACTTGCCAGTGAGTCTTCAAAGAAAACACCACTGTTATTAAAAAATAGAGTAGTTTTAGATGAAAGTAACACAATAATAGTTAAAATGATTGCTTTAAGAAAAAATAAAAGCATTAAAAGAAAATACCTTTTTACAAGCAAAGCCTGCAAACTACAGACCTTTGTGTTAGAAAGCTAATAAAACAATAACATTTTGTCACATGCTCCTTTATTTCTATGATATGCCATCATGATATCTAGATACATGATATATATTCTATTCTATCCTTTAATTAAGTTAAATACAGATGGAGGTGACAACACAGCCACCCCTAGCATTGTACGTATCAGCTTCCTTTATAGCTGCACAAAGAATGTAAAAGAAGCGGTAGAGGAACTACAGTCAAATTTTAACTGCTGGACACCAAAGGCTTCACCTAGGGTTCCCAAATCACAAATAAAAGTTTATGCACATTCCTTTTATTTTGCTAAACAAATCTTCTTCCCTTTGGTGGAAATGGAGATCTATGGAGAATGAAAGAATTTTTTAAAAACAGAGAGAAGATTGCAGAACGTGGAGCACAGGAAAGCATCCAAATTGAATTCTATTGAGCTCACAAGTGTCACAACAGGAAAGTAAATGCTAAAAATAGCGTAAAATAATGATGCTGAATGAGGTAAGTTATTCTGTTTACATCACAGTAAAAAGGCTTCTAAAAGAACTACTCAGCAAAATATATCAGAAAGCTCTAAAGTGATTGTAAGCTGTAATTGATTTGGCTGAGATGGAGTTAATTCTCCCCAGAGCATCATGCTGAGCTACAGGCTGGGGTCAGAGTGGCTGGAGAGCTGCCAAACAGAAAGGGACCTGGGGGTGCGGATTGACAGCTGCCTAAACATGAGCCAGCAGTGTGCCCTGGTGGCCAAGAAGGCCAATGGCATCCTGGCCTGCATCAAGAATAGTGTGGCCAGCAGGAGCAGGGAAGTCATTCTGCCCCTGTACTCTGCACTGGTTAGGCCATACCTTGACTTCTGGGCCCCTCAGTTTAAGAAGGACATTGAGACTCTTGAATGTGTCCAGAGAAGGACAACAAGGCTGGGGAGAGGCCTCCGGCATAAGCCCTGTGAGGAGAGGCTGAGGGAGCTGGGATTGTTTAGCCTGGAGAAGAGGAGGCTCAGGGGAGACCTTATTGCTCTCTACAACTACCTGAAGGGAGGTTGTAGCCAGGAGGGACTTGGTCTCTTCTCTCAAGCAACCAGCACCAGAACAAGAGGACACAGTCTCAAGCTGCACCAGGGGAAGTTTAGGCTCAAGGTGAGGAGAAAGTTCTTCACTGAGAGAGCTGTTCGCCATTGGAATGGGCTGCCCAGGGAGGTGGTGGAGTCCCCATCCCTGGAGGTGTTCAAGAGGGGACTGGACATGGCACTTGGTGCCCTGGTTTAGTCATGGGGTCTGTGGTGACAGGTTGGACTCGATGATCTTTGAGGTCTCTTCCAACCTTGGTGATTCTGTGATTCTGTGATCTTCCTAATGCTGCATTTTGCAGTACTATAGCTCTGTGTTGATAACACACCAGTATTTTAGCAACTGCTGAACTGAGCACCAGGGCTGTATTTTTCCAACATTTTTCCACCCCAAGAGTATGCTCAGGGGTGGGCAAGGTCCTGGGAGGGCACACAGCTGGACCAGCTGACCCAGACTGACCAAAGGGGCATTCCATGCCATATGACATCAGCTCAGATATATAAGCTAAGTGAAAGAAGGAAGTGTGGGGAGATTTGTTGATGGCATCTGTCCTCTGCTGTGCCTATTGTAGTCCTGCTTCCAATGGGTGACCAAAACACCATCCGGAAGTAGAGAATAACATCTTTGTTTGCATTTGCTTCCACACATGGCCTTTGCTTTTGCTTTACTTTATTAAAATTGCTTCTATCTTATCACTGGCCTTCTGTTATATTTTCCCCTCTCCCCTGTCCACCTAAGGAGTGACAGAGTGGCTTTGGTGGAAATCTGGCCTTCAGCCAGGGCCAAACCACTGCATAAGATAACCCATAAGGACTCAGATAAAACCACACAAGTGCAACTACTTTTGCTCTGAAGTCTAAGAAATATGGGCTCAAATTAAATGGCTTTATGCTACAATAAAGAAACTATGAGAGACTTCATTTACAACTAGATCACATGACCCTCTAAGATTAGTATGAACATTTTGTCTGTTATATTATCAGTGAATGCAACTTACTCTGAGTTGGACTGATTTGACGCTTGAGAGAAATTACTATGTTCATTACATGTAGAATGGCTATTAGATTTTTCAGTTTCCGTCTAAAAAAGAACAAAAAAGAAACAAAGAAACAAAACAAGAATGGTAAGAAACCATGTGAAAAAATACCTAATGCAAAAGATGACATTCCAAGAAGGGGGGGGAGGAAAAATCACCAAATCCTAAGTGAAAGTTGTTAACTACAATGAACATTCAAAGTCCTGCAGAAGAAAGGCACCTGCCTGACTTCTGCTCTGGGGAGTGAAACAGGGCCCTGTCACAGTGGGTGTTTTCCCACTCATCTTGAGACATATTTGCAGAAGTAGAGTCTGGGATCTATTAAAAATCAGGATAAGAGTACTAGTTATTAGAAGCAAATGTTTTCATTTTTCACTGCATATGCAGTTCGCCCGTGTAGAGAACAAAATACAAATAGGTTTTGGTATATGTAATCTGCAGAACTTAAAATCTGATTATGAACAAAAAGTCATTCAATGTTTACAGTGTGAAAACCCTGCAAAATCTGCATTATTAAATTGGCATCAACTAAAAATAGTCATCTTAAGGACCTAGAGGTTCTTCCCCCCCCCGATTTTGTAAGAGTATAAATGTAACATTAAAAACAACACCTACAATTCTTACAGACTTGACAAAAAGTGAAAAAACTTCCATGTTTATATTTCAGCAGTGGGAAAGAAGCAGAGGGGAGCAGCGGAGGGGAGCAGCAGGGGGGAGAAAGAGAAAAGGATAAACCAGGTTGGTAAAGAGCTTCGAGATCATCAGGTCCAACCTATCACCCAATACAGTATAACAGTATAACTTAGGTTGGAAAGGACCTCGAGGATCATCGAGTCCAACACCATCTTATCAACTAAACCATGGCACCAAGTGCCTCATCCAGTCTCCTCTTAAACACCTCCAGTGATGGTGACTCCACCACCTCCCTGGGCAGCACATTCCAACGGCCAATCACTCTTTCTGTGAAGAATTTCTTCCTAACCTCCAGCCTAAACCTCCCCTGGGGCAGCTTGAGACTGTGTCCTCTTGTTCTGTTGGTGGTTGCCTGGGAGAAGAGACCAACTCCCACCTGGCTACAACCTCCCTCCGGGCCAAGACATGAATTTTTTTTTTTTTTTTTTAACATTCAGAAGCAGACCCTTTACTACTTTTTGATAGTTACATTTTATATGTAACATAAACATTGCTGGGAATTAATAGAAGTTAAAACCAAACTAATACAACCAACTCCAAATTTAGAATAATTCATAAAATTGTTTTGGTTGGAAAAGACCTCGTAGATGATTGAGTCCAACCACCAACATAACACCACCATGGCCATAAACCATGTCCCAAAGCGCCATGTGCACACATTTCTCAACCCCCTCCAAGGACAGTGACTCCACCACCTCTCTGGAGAACCTGTTTCAATGCCTGACCACTCTTTCAGAAGAGAAATTTTTCTTAATATCCAATCTAAACCTCCCCCAGCATAGTTTCAAGCCATTTCCTCTAATCCAATCACCTGATACTAGCAAGAAGAGACCAACCCCCACCTCACTACAACCTCCTTTCAGATAGACGTAGAGAGCAATGAGGTCTCCCTTCAGCCTCCTCTTCTCCACAATAAACAATGCCAGTTCCCTCAGCCACTCCTCATAAAACTTCTATTCTAGACTCTTCACCAGCTTTCATGCCCTTCTCTGGACACACTCCAGCACTTCAATGTCTTTCTTGTAGTGAGGGCCCCAAAACTGAACACAGTATTGGAGGTGTGGCTTCCCCACAGTACAGTGATATGATCACTTCTGTACTCCTGTTGGTCACGCTATACCTGATACAGAGGCATAGTGTGGCCAGAGTTTCTGCTTCAGATAGTTAATTTCAGACTTTGATGAAAATGCAAACATTAGACAGGAAAATATTAAGGAAGGATGCTAGAGCTATAATATGCTGTTAATTAAATGATTAACTTAAACACAACAATAAGAGCAGCATTGAAAATTCATCACAAGCAACCAAATAATGAACGAAGTACTTAAAGTTAAAAAATATTTCTTTCCTCCCCCATACTACCTTCCTTCCCTTTAAACTACACTTCATTAAGTTAGCTCAGTTGTACTGCTCTGTGAATTTCAGAAGTGGGTTTGGATCTCTAATAGAACCCTGATCATTTTTCACGTGTATGAAAATACATGTGCCAACATAACAGCTCCGCTCTCCAGAGGATGGTGTTAACAACCTCTTCACAAGACTGCCTTACAACACTACAGAGGGCAAGTCCTGTTGATTCTCAATCTGAGTTTTGCCTTTCTCACATTTTACAATATATTTCTGATCCAACAGAAGACAGTAAGAGATTTATGTTCATAGGCACTCAGCTTGACAGCATTTCAGCATTTCACACAAGATAACCAGTATATTAGTCAGGATTCAGAAACGTTTAATGTATATGCATCCCTGAAAGATATCAGACCACATTCTGAAATACACATAGATGTCAACTGTGAGATTTTTTTTTTCCAATCCAGCATTCAAATACAGAAATACAACATCAATTTTACCAGCAGAATTCTGCAGCCCAGCTAACCCCCAAAATATGGGTTGTTTCCCTCTTAAGTGAAAACCCTGGAATATGCTTGTAAATACAATGAGCAAATCTATTAAAAGATTAAATAAACAAGAATTACACTTCTTTCTTAAAGCTAGATATAACACATACTGTTAGATAGCCTTCTTTTATCAGTTTCTTATATGCTTCTTCTGCAGCAGCTCTTTTTGCAGTGCTTATATTAGGCCCAGCACCAGTTCCATACAATACACCACTAATTCTACAGCTACAAGAAAACCTGTAAAAAAGAACAGAAAACAAATTCTTAAATCTATATGACACATCTCCATTTAATGATTTATACACTACAGTCAACTGACATTATAGAATGGAACCTGAAATACACATCTTCAGGACAGTATTCCAAAGATACATCTAATTAATAATGGATGGTAGATAAGTAATTTAACACCCCTTCAAGATAACCAATTTTCATACAGTGGATATTCAGCAGTTTTTAAGGTTGAGCTCCTTGAAGCACTGTATCATATGCACTCACAAACACAAACTATCTGCATTTGAGATTTAAAATGGTTGATTTTGCATGGGAAGAGAGGAGGAGTTTTCCAGCAGATGTTGTCAAGACTATTAAAACATATTCATAGTATCATAGTATCATTCAGGGTTGGAAGGGACCACAAGGATCATCTAGTTCCAACCCCCCTGCCATGGGCAGGGACACCCCACACTAGATCAGGCTGGCCAGAGCTTCATCCAGCCTGGGCTTAAACACCTCCAGGGACAGGGCCTCGACCACCTCCCTGGACAACCCATTCCAGGGTTTCACCACTCTCATGGTGAAGAACCTCCTCCTCACATCTAGCCTGAATCTCCCCACCTCCAGCTTCATTCCATTCCCCCTAGTCCTGTCACTACCTGAGATCCTGAGAAGTCCTTCCCCAGCCTTCCTGTAGGCCCCCTTCAGATACTGAAGGCCACAATTAGGTCACCTCGGAGCCGTCTCTTCTCCAGACTGAACAGTCCTTGGCTGTCATTCATTGGAACATTTCTACAACTCACTGACTGCAGTACACATAGGAGACACAAATAGGCTCTCCTTGGCACTTGGTTTCTAGGGGTATCCAAAATACATTCCGAGGTCCACAAAGGTGCTAGAGCTACAACCAAGATAACTGACAATTTGTCAGCATTCACCACCTTTTTATCATCATGCCATTTCCCCTCCCAGCTAAACAAACTTAGTCCTCTTAGCCTCTCCTCCTATGTCATATCCTCCAACCCCTTAATCACTTTAATGGCCCTCCACTGGATTTTCCTGACTACCTCAACATATTTATTGTATTTCTAAAGATCCGTCTAACAGTACTCTAAGTAACTAATGGCAGTGGTAGTAAACAAAGAAATATTAAAAGCTAGTACTAAGACAAAGTACAACTTACCTGGGAGAACAGGCTTCTCCAGCATGGTTTTTGGTAAGATAATCAACTGGGTGTGATGTCCTTTGTGAATATACATTTAGTAGGCTGACATAGTCCGGAACCGGTAGAGATGCTCGAGGTGCCATCATCACATCCACACTTTCCGCATTTGAAGGACTCTTCAGCTATAAACCAAACAAAAGAGGTAACTTATAAACTTAAATTTAATAAATAGATTAAGATAAACAGTGCACAAGACCTAATGTAGCTGAATTTCAAGATATTTTTATGAAACCCCACATTTGCATTAATGGAGTCACTTGCGGCAAACATCACAGCTCAGAATTACTGCATCTTGAATATCCAAATAAATGTAAATCCAGTTTTCTAAGTGTTGCACCAACGTCTATCACCATGTCTCTTCCCATCTCTTTTAAGATAAGGCAGGAAACAGCTGAGAAATGTCTCATAAAAAACAAAGTCCTGAATGCTGCCTTCTGAATTTTTCCACAGCCTGACCAGAGTCAAGAAAAGGGATGGCAGCAGGATGCCACTCTTGCTGCCATTAACAAGGGCTGCAAATGCTCCAGTGCATGCAGAAATTGTATTCAACTAACAGTGTTGAAAGAGTATAAACTATATGGAACAGGTAAGGAAAGATTTCACCATGAAGATGCTAAGAAGCATTCAGAGGCAAAACAAACACTAAGGAATGGCTACCACCGAGCACAAGGCAGAAAATAAAGAAGCAAAATTCAAACCTAAACTAAATCAAGGAAGTATTTATCCTACACTCTTTAGAGTATAGGATCAGCTATATCATATAAACAACATAATGACAAGGAAACAAAGTTGAATCAGATCAAGTGAAAGTAAGCAATTTTGTGAGAAGAGTGGCAGAAGACACATCAAGCAATGACTTGTAAATGTTTTGAAGTCATCAAATTACTGAACAGTTATCAAGACGAAAAAGAAACACTGTCTGCTGGATATACCAAGGGAACTTGACAAAGGCAATACATTTCCTCATCCTTCTATAAGAGCAGAGGAAGAAGCACTATTAATATTATATACTAACCCTGCAGTAGAACAAGGAAAATAATTCAGAGGTAAGAAGTAGAAAAGCACTGAATATGAGAGAATAAAGATAAATTAAATAAATAAATTGATACTCTTCCCAATCAGAGAAAGCAATTATATTTTATTGGCTACTTTTAGAGATTCATTATCAACCCTTAATAGCAAAAAACCCAAAAAACCAAACATAGAATCAACCAGGTTAGAAGAGACTTCCAAGATCATCCAGTCCAACCTATCACCCAGCCCTATCCAATCAACTAGACCATGGCAACTAGACTGTGCCTCATCCAGTCTTTTCTTGAAGATCTCCAGGGACAGCTACTCTACCACCTCCCTGGGCAGCCCATTCCAATGGGCAATCACTCTCTCTGTGAAGAACTTCTTCCTAACACCCAGCCTGAACCTCTCCTGGTGCAGGTTGAGACTGTGTCCTCTTGTTCTGGTGCTGGTTGCCTGGGAGAAGAGACCAACTCCCACCTGGCTACAACCTCCCTTCAGGTAGTTATCACAGTATCACAGTATCACTTAGGTTGGAAAGGATCTCGAGGATCATCGAGTCCAACCTATCAACACAGACCCCATGACTAGACCATGGCACCAAGTGCCACGTCCAATCTCCCCTTGAACGCCTCCAGGGTCGATGACTCAACCACCTCCCTGGGCAACCGGTTCCAATGCCGAATGACTCGCTCGGTGAAGAACTTCCTCCTCACCTCGAGTCTGAACCTCCCCTGGCGCAGCTTGAGACTGTGTCCCCTTGTTCTGGTGCTGGTTGCCTGGGAGAAGAGGCCAACCCCCTCCTGGCTACAACCACCTTTCAGGTAGTTGTAGAGGGCAATGAGGTCACCCCTGAGCCTCCTCTTCTCCAGGCTAAACAATCCCAGCTCCCTCAGCCTCTCCTCATAGGGCTTGTGTTCAAGGCCTCTCACCAGCCTTGTTGCCCTTCTCTGGACACGCTCAAGTGTTTCGATGTCCTTCTTAAACTGAGGAGCCCAGAACTGGACACAGTACTCAAGGTGCGGCCTAACCAGAGCAGAGTACAGGGGCACTACGACCTCCCTGCTCCTGCTGGCCACACTATTCCTAATGCAGGCCAGGATGCTATTGGCCCTCCTGGCCACCTGAGCACACTGTTGGCTCATATTCAGGTGGCTGTCGATCAGCACCCCCAGGTCCCTCTCTGTTTGGGAGCTCTCCAGCCACTCCGACCCCAGCCTATAGCTCTGCATGGGATTGCCGTAGCCAAAGTGCAGCACTCGGCACTTGGACTTGTTGAAAGCCATCCCATTGGACTCTGCCCATCTGTCCAGTCGGTCGAGGTCCCTCTGCAGAGCCTTTCTACCCTCTAACTGACTAACATCTGCCCCTAACTTTGTGTCATCTGCAAACTTGCTGATGACTGACTCTACCCCTTCATCCAGATCATCAACGAATATGTTGAAGAGGACAGGGCCCAGCACTGATCCCTGGGGGACACCACTGGTGACTGGCCTTCAGCTGGATGTGGCACCGTTCACTACCACTCTCTGGGCCCGGCCCTCCAGCCAGTTCCTAACCCAGCACAGAGTGTAATGGTCCAATCCATGGGCTGACAGCTTAGTCAGCAGTTTGCTGTGGGGGACGGTGTCAAAGGCCTTGCTGAAGTCCAGGTAGACCACATCCACAGGCCTCCCCACATCCACCAGGCGGGTCACCTGATCATAGAAAGAGATCAGGTTGGAGAGGCAGGATCTGCCCTTCCTGAATCCATGTTGGCTGGACCTGAGCCCTTGGCCATCCTTCAGGTGCGCAGTTATTGCCGCCAGGATAATCTGCTCCATCACTTTCCCTGGCACTGAGGTCAGGCTGACCGGCCTGTAGTTTCCAGGTTCCTCCATCCGACCCTTCTTGTGGATGGGGACCACGTTGGCCAGTTTCCAGTCATCTGGGACCTCACCAGTGAGCCAGGACTGGAGGAAAATGATGGAGAGTGGCCTAGCTAGCACATCTGCCACTCTCTCAGCACCCTAGGATGGATCCCATCTGGTCCCATGGACTTGTGAATATCCAAGTGGCTCAGCAGGTCCCGAACTAATTCCTCATGGATTTCCAGGGTATTACTCTGCTCCCCGACCCCAACGCCCAGCTCCGGAGACCACTCGTCCTGAACTCCTGCCTTGCTGTTAAACATTGAGGCAAAGAAGGTGTTCAGGACCTCAGCTTTATCCTCATCCTCAGTAACTCTGTTCCCCTCCAGGTCCACTAGGGAGTGCAGGTTCTTCCTGCCCCTCTTCTTATTGTTAATATATTTATAAAAATGCTTTTTATTATCTTTGACAGAGGTGGCCAGCTTCAGTTCCAGCTGGGCCTTAGCCTCCCTAATTTTATTCCTACATAATCTAACAGCTTCCTTGAACATACCTCGAGAAGCCTTCCCCTCCTTCCAAAGGTGATACAGCCTCCTCTTCCCCCTTAAATCCTCCAGGAGCTGCTTGCTCATCCAGGCCGGTCGCCTTCCCCGCCGGCTTGCCTTCCGGCACGTGGGAACCGCCAATTCCTGTGCCTTCAAGAGCTCCTGTTTGAAGTAGGTCCAACCCTCCTGAACCCCTTGGTTCATGAGGGCTGGTACCCAGGGGACTTTGCAGACAAGTTTTTTAAATAGGCTGAAGTTCGCCCTTCGGAAGTCCAAGGTGAAGGTTCTGTTGGTGCTCCTCCCTATCTCCCTGCATATTGAAAACGTCACTATCTCGTGGTCACTGCACCCTAGGCAGCCTCCCACGATCACGTCTCCCACCAGCCCTTCCCTATTGGAGAACAGCAGGTCAAGCAGAGCCTGTCCTCTGGTAGGCTCGCTTAACAGCTGTGTTAGGAAGCAGTCCTCCATTCGCTCCAGGATGTAGTTGTAGATGGCAATGAGGTCTCCCCTGAGCCTCCTCTTCTCCAGGCTAAACAACCCCAGCTCCTTCAGCCTCTCCTCATAGGGCTTGTGTTCCAGGCCCCTCACCAGTTTCATCACCCTTCTCTGGACATGTTCCAGTACCTCAACATCTCCCTTGAATTGAGTGGCCCAGAATGGGACGCAGTACTCAAGGTGTGGCCTAACCAGTGCTGAGTACAGGGGCACAATGACCTCCATGCTCCTGCTGGCCACACTATTTCTGATGCAGGCCAGGACACCATTTGCCTTCTTGGCCACCTTGGCACACTGCTGGCTCATGTTCAGCCTGCTGCCAACCGGTACCCCTAGGTCCCTTTCTGCCTGGCTGCTCTCCAGCCACTCCATCCCCAGCCTATAGTGCTGCTTTGGGTTGTTGTGGCCAAAGTGCACAACCCAGCACTTAGCCTTATAAATCTCATCCCATTGGCCTCTGCCCACCCATCCAGCCTGTCAAGGTCCCTCTGCAGAGCCTTCCTACCCTCTAAGAGATCAACACCTGTTCCTAACTTGGTGTCATCTGCAAACTTACTGATGATGGACTCAATCCCCTCATCCAGATCATCAACAAAGATACTGAACAGGACAGGGCCCAGCACTGATCCCTGGGGGACACCACTAGTGACTGGCTGCCAACTGGATGTGGCACCATTCACCACCACTCTCTGGGCTTGGCCCTCCAGCCAGTTCTTGACTCATTTCAGAGTGAATCTGTCCAAGCCACAAGCTGCCAGCTTCTCCAGCAGTTTGTTGTGGCAGACAGTGTCAAAGGCTTTGCTGAAGTCCAGGTAGACTACATCCATAGCCTTCCCCACAGGTGGGTAACCTGATTGTAAAAGGAGATCAGGTTGGTCAGGCAGGACCTGCCCCTCCTAAATCCATGCTGGCTAGGCCTGATCCCTTGGCCATCCTGTAAGTGCTGTGTGATTGCACTCAAGATGACCTGTTCCATAACCTTGCCTGGCACTGAGGTCAGGCTGACAGGTCTGTAATTCCCTGGCTCATCCAGCTGGCCCTTCTTGTGGATGGGCATCACATTGGCCAGCTTCCAGTCATCTGGAACCTCTCCAGTGAGCCAGGACTGTTGATAAATGATGGAGCGTGGCTTGGCCAGCTCATCTGCCAGCTCTCTCAGTACCCTAGGATGGATCCCATCTGGTCCCACAGACTTGTGAGGATCCATGTGTCTCAGCAGGTCCCATACTGCTTCCTCCTGGATTACAGGGGGACTATACTGGTCCCTGGCTCCACCTGACAATTCAGGAGGCCACTTGTCCTGAAGACAACCTGTCCCACTATTGAAGATTGAGACAAAGACGGGATTAAGTACCTCTGCCTTTTCCTCATCTTTTGTTACTATACTCCCCTCTGCATCCAATAAAAAGTGGAGGTTGTCCTTGCCTCTTCTTTTGCCAGTAATACATTTATAGAAACATTTTTTATTCTCCTTTACAGCAGTGGCCAGGCTAAGTTCTAAATGGGCTTTTGCCTCTCTAATTTTTTTCCTGCATGACCTAGCAATATCCTTGAAATGTCCAGCTGTCTCCCTCATCCGCTCGTCTTCCAGCACATTGGGACAGCCTGTTCCTGTGCCTTCAAGAGTTCTTTCTTGAAGTAGGTCCAGCCTTCCTGAACACCTTTGTTTTTAAGGGCTGCTCCCCAAGGAACTTTCCAAGTTAGTTCCTTAAATAAGCTGAAGTCTGCCCTTTGGAAGTCCAGTGTGGAGATTTTGTTGATGCCCCTCCTGGTTTCACCAAATACTGAAAACTCAATTATTCATGGTTACTGGACCCCAGACAGCCTCTGACCACCACATCTCCCACCAGCCCTTCTCTATTTTTAAACAGCAGGTCAAGCAGGCCTGCACCCCTGGTAGGCTCACGTAACAGCTGGAATAAGAAGCCATCCTCCACACACACTCTAGGAACTTTCTAGACTGCCTCTTCTCTGCAGTGTTAAATTCCCATCAGATGTCTGGCAGGCTAAAGTCACCCACAAGAACAAGGGCAAGTGATCTTGAGGCAGCCTCGAGCTGCTTAAAGAATAATGAATCAACCGCTTCTTCCTAGTTGGGTGGTCTATAACAGACAGCAACCATGATGTCAGCCTAGTTGGCCTTCCCCCTAATTCTTACCCATAGGGACTCAACCTGATCATCCTTAATCTCTACTTCCATGACATCCAGAGCCTCCCTAATATACAGGGCCATTCCTCCACCCCTTCTGTCTCACCTGTCTCTCCTGAAGAGTTTGTAGCCATTGATTACAGCACTCCAGTTGTGTGAGTCATCCTACCAAGTTTCTGTGATGGCAACGACATCATAGTTTTCCTCTTGTACCAAGGCTGCCAGCTCTTCTTATTTGTTACCCATACTGCGTGCATTAGTGTACATATACTTCAGCTGGACTGCTGGTTTCACGCCTATCTCTGGCTTACCATCCTCAGCCTCCACTGATTAATCTACAGTACTGATGTGTTCAATCCCCTCCCCCTTCAAGCCTAGTTTAAAGCCCTTTCAACAAGTCCCAGCAGCTCGTGTGCCAGGATCTTCCTCCCCCTCTGAGACAGATGTACCCCATCTGTTGTTAGCAGACCCGGAGCTGCATGAAATTCCCCAAGATTAAAGAACCCAGAATGTTGTTTGTGGCATCAGCCTCTGAGCCACTTGTTAATCAGGCATCATTTCCTACAGTTTACTCACCTGATTCTCAATCATTTCCCAGGTGTGTTGTGCTGCTATTGCTTTTGCATCCTTCTTTTTTTTCCCAGTACCTTCACCATATTCCACATTGTCTATTTTAACCACGACTGTGAACCTGCAATAAAGGAATTTTTGTTAAAACATTCTTACATTTTGTCTCATACATACTTTACCTTCTCAGATTCAACTTTCTCCTTATTACCTACAAAGCACTAAGTTAACTGTGGAGGTATTTAACTGTTCACATGATTTTGTTATACCTAACTTGATTATCGTAATTCTTTAGTAGAATTGTTTTTACATGTTTCTTTCCCAGTCACAAATGCAGGTACTTTATTAGTCCTAACAGTATTTTACAAAGCTTAACTGCTTTTTAACAGCAGAAATAATGTTTTTCAGAAGGAAACAATGCATAAAGTCAGCATTGTTACAGGCAAAGGTATGAAGCCCTAAGACCAGGATACATCTCATCATTGCAGAACTATATGGAAAGAGCAGTTAATCTTGATTTCAAAGCTACACACTTTTGATACACTGGTACATATGCTATTTAGCAAGTGCAAAAAAAGCATCTAGTGCTTCATGAGACATGAATTCAAAGGCAGTCGTCCCAGGAAACAAATGAAAAAGCCAGTCCAGTCCTTCCAGCCTCAATCACTGATCCCTTCCACCTCTGTTGCACAACTGTGCACACACTGCTTCACATACAGCAGCTCCATGAAAAAGGGGACTGATGCAGTCCAGGACTGAGTCTGCCTGGGATGGAGTTAACTTTCTTCACAACAGCTGGTATGGTGCTGTGTTGAGGATCCAGTACTAAAACAGTTTTGATAACATAGTAATGCTTTACCTATTGCTCAGCAGTGTTTGCACAGGTAGGAAGAGGATATGTGAGAAGTTGGGAAAAGACTCGAAGATCATTAAATCCAACCATTCTCTAACTCAACTAAGTCTGGTACTAAACCATGTCCCTCAAGAAGGAGGAAGAGAGACACGTGGTTATATTGTTTGTTTTCCCAAGTAATCATTACACATGATGAAGCTCAGCTTTCCTGGACATGGCTAAACATCTCCCTGATGATGGGAAATAGTGATCAAATTCCTTAATTTGCTTTAGTTGCATGTATAGCTTTGCTTCACTTATGAAACTGTCGTTATCTCAATCCGCAAGTTTTTTCCCCTTTCACCCTTCCGGTTCCAGCACTCACTACTGCCTGCGGTCAACCCACCAAGATGACTTAATTCTTACCCAGATCTTACTTGTCCTGCAGCTGCAAAATCCCTAATGTTTCTGCTACCACCTAAGCAAAAAAGGCAACAGAGGAGAAAACAACAAGACTTCTGCTTTTGGCAGCAGCATAGATTTGCACCGAGTTCAAGTGACAATTACTATAACTTTGAGGTATATCTATACTTTATTCAGATTGCAGCATAGCATACAGATGAACAAGCTCATGTCAACAAGACAGAGTCACACCAAAGAAACAATCTAGGTATAACACCATGAGTTTCCCTGTGGGACAAATTGTCTCAAGTAGTGGAATGACTTCAGGAAATCACCTTTTTTAATCATTCCATACATCTCTTTAATTAAACGTTAGGGTGAAAAATATGCAGAATAATGTTTGCAGTCACTGAATAAGCAAGCCTCACCAAGAGATCTTAAGGAGGCAAATAGTAAGACAAGGCCCACCATGGTGTGCCACATAC
Organism: Melanerpes formicivorus; assembly: GCF_026170545.1. Taxonomy (NCBI): domain Eukaryota; kingdom Metazoa; phylum Chordata; class Aves; order Piciformes; family Picidae; genus Melanerpes; species Melanerpes formicivorus. The sequence goes on from NW_027142354.1 coordinate 36,409,033, forward strand.
TCTACACACAGGAAACAGCATACCAAAAAAGAAAAAAGCATGAAAGGAAGACCATTCCTTGGGAAATAGTTTGTTAGCCAGCCCATATCTACATGCTGAATACTACTCAGGCTATGACTTTGCATCCAAAATTCACTGTTTTATTTAAGCATCCTGTGGAAATCTGCAATTTGAGTCTCAATGACTCATGAGTTCATTATCTGAATTGAGGATTACCTGAGTGAGTGTAACATGAGTTGGTCCACGATGTACAGTCATATTTATCCATGACAGACTGTAAGTTAGCAAGCATTGCCCAGACTTGTTGGGTTTAGGCAGGACTGGCCTGGTTGTTCACACATTGCATTCATAACCCAAAAAAACCCTCACTGCTACTCAGTACTGAGACAGCCTGGGCTTTCCCAACCTTCTTATATGGTGTTCAACACAGACCCTACTAGACATTGCAGTGGAAGCAGCTGCAGCACTAACCCCGGGATAGGACTACTGAGATGACAGGAGTCACTCTATCATTCTTCAGACAGCTGCAGGAGGACTTGTGAGGTAGGACAGAGCACAGGAGAGGTAGGAAGCCAGCTCTGGACCAGCAGTGGCTAATGCATTCCATTAGCAGGCAGAGCACCAGGAAAGAGCACCACACTGGGCCTGAAGGAGTTTTACAACATCTGTTGTTACAGCCAGACACTGCACATTGTACTCCTATTATCTAGGGTTTTCCTAGTTACCACTGTCCCATCTCACATCACCTACAAATACAAGAGAATGGGTTGAATTATACTTGTGAATATGGTAGAGCACACAGAAAAAAAAAAAAAAACAGTAAAGAAATAAATTAGAAATGTATGCAAATTGTTAGTCCCATGCCTTCCCTTTTGAAGCACGAAGACATAGCTCTCTGTGTGTGCATGTGTGTGTGACCACTGTGGTAAGGCTTGTAAGACCACAGGCCATTACTGTGGCAAGGCTTACTGGTTTGAATTACATGAGCCACATGGGGAAAAAATTAAGGTAACTAATTAACACTGGAAACCCAGATAATAATTATTAATTTATTCTGAGGCTATGGATACATCTAAGAAGTCTGTACAGACAGTGCTGGCTAGCAAAATGGAAGGCATTAAAAGTAACAGTATTTATTAGCATATGGATTGTTTTCATACAAACTAGTGAAAATAATGTAACGTTACATATCACACAAGGAAACATCATAGATCTTGAGTATCTATAGTCTCTTACAAGGGAAAAAGTTAGCAAAAATATATGCTTGTGTTAAAAAAAAATACATATTCTATGTATCACCTGTAATTGAAAGGAAAACAGCTTAAGCAAAAGACCCTTCTCTTGGAACAGATACTAAAAGAATTACACAAAAGCCATGTTGCTACTCAGTCTGTATATATCCAGCTTTTACAGTTGGAAATCAACAACATAAATTGCAAATAATTTCCATGCTTTGCAAAACTAAATAAAAATCAAAGCTCTTAAGTATAGATCAGAAACTGAAATATTTGCCACAACCCACCCTATGTCTCATGAGGTATCATGGCAGATGCATAACATACATGCAACAGAGTTACCAGGAACTAGTGCATTGCTGTTCCTTTCAAAGGAAAAAAAAAAATAAAAAGGAAAAATTAAAAAAAAAAAAAAAAAGAGATAAAAAAGGAAAAAAAATAAGGGGGGGGGGGGGGAAGAAAAAAGGACACCTACTCTGAAGTTTTCTGTTCAAACCCTGTCACATGACATCCTCCCCACCTCCTACTCAGTTAATGGTTTCAGACAGGTCTCCTGCCACATATACACTTTCAGTAAATTAACTTTTATGTCTGCAAGCTGTACTTAGTCCAGTCATTGAAGGAAGAGTCCTGATGTTTATTGACATGCACAGTGAACTTACTCAGGATCATGAGATGGACCAGACTTCCTTACGTCATCATATTTCAGTGAAAAGTTATTCCTTTGACAGTAACTGTTGAGTTTCCCCATATATTCACGTTCCATTTTGACACGATCTCAAGGAGGCTCTGCAAAGCAACGTTCAAAGATAGGTCTGTGCCTCCAAGCATAGTGTATAGACAGCCCCTAATCCCGGCAGATCACTGCTGTGTTATCAAATAGAAGAGTGGTGCCAGAAACATAAAGCCCACAGACAACTAATTCTAATCTCGAATTCAAGCGGTTGATCCGCAACTGTTTTTGAAAACTTACTGCATCAGAATAACAGATGTAGAAAGCACTAACTTTAAAAAAAAAAAAAGATTAAAACGGATTTCTTAGCAGGAAAAGGCTGAATCATTCATCGATTCAAGTGGGGGGGAGGGGAAGGCGGAAATCAGTACCGTTTCTCCAGACAAAGATAGGATCTATCCCTTCAGAGGAGCCAAGAGACTTTTGAACACTCCCTTCCATGTTCAGTGGCACGTACCCAAGATGAATCCAGGCTCCCAGTCGCGAAGCAGCCCGCAGGCAGCCACTGAACGCCGCTGGGGATGAGGTGCGGGCAGCCGGCCTTAGCGGGACCAGGCGGACCCCCCTGCCCTCCCCGTTATTACCTCCGGGCCGCGGCAAACACCCCGAGCACCCAGGAGCTCCTGCAGCCCGCGCAGCACAGTGGAGGCTCGCTGATGCCCACCCAGTTTCGTTTCCCGCAGCACCGCCCACCTCAGCTGGAAGCGAAACCGAAAGCGCGGGAGCCAGGACCGAAAGCGGTCCTGCGGCAGCAGGGCGGGCGACGGGTGAGGATATGACCTCGCAGAGCGGTGAGCAGGCCCGTTCTAGGCTGCATGGCAGCGGGGCTCTGCCGCCTAAACTCCGCTCAACGCCGCGTGCAGCGCTGGAAATGAGGGCCGCAAGAGAAATGGGCTGCTTCCCAAAGGTGACTCATGCACCAGTACTATTCCCTTACACGCCTTTTCCCCTGACTAGCCGTTCCCTTTGCCTGCTACAAATGATACAAGGCAGCTACAGTAGCTCATCTATACAGGTAGAACCCAGATCCCTCATGATTTTCCCAAATAGCCATTTCCCTCCCTGACTGGTTAGTCAATACTCATATCCATTATGAAGTCTGACAGAATAAACCACAATTCAAAATGTTTGTAGTATTCATACCAGTGTTCCTACCCTGCAATACTACAAGCAGTGGTCTCAACTGCATCAGCTTCCCCTCCACAAAAAAAATCCAAAACAAAACAAAAATTCCAAAGCACAGTTGAAGCATGTTACAAAATATATTTCCTTTTATACATTACAAATTTTTAATTCAGTTACTATCATTTTGGTTGGACATTACTGTATTGCATTGTATTAATTCACTGCATCCCATTTTACTGCAATCTCTTTTTCCTCACCCCCTAAACACCTTCCAATTCTGCATCTGTGGAAGCTCTTCAATGAGGTAATCAGTAAGCACAAGTCATTCCAGATGAAGCTGTACCATTCATGTAAGTTAAGAAAATAATTAATATTGAGCATATTTTGGAACATACAAAGGTGGTCTTCGGCATTTTAGAGACCACACCAAAGTGCACATACTGAATATGCTAGAAGTGGCCTTATCTGCCAACCATGGGGTTCATAAAAATACAACAGGGTAAATGGCTGGCTGAAGTTAAATAATCTTGCAGTGTCTTTTACAAGTATACATAAAAGCACATTTTACAATTGTATTCTTACTCTGTAGTAAACATGACAATGAGAAAAAGTGCAAGTAAGTTTTAAATATAATCCATGGTTTCTGTATCTCAAAGCTCCTAGTAAATATATATATATATATACACACACACATACATATATTATACAATCTTTTAAGACTTTTATTATGACCTATTTAGCCAACTGTGAAACTGAGCACTAAGATTCTTTTCAAATAAATATTCCTTTTCTGAAAGGTGCACATTTCAAAGAATCCACTGTTCACCCTCTGGAACACAGGGGTGTGGTGAACAGATGCCATCATCTGAAGTGCAAAGAATCCTAGAAATCCACCTAGTTTTAATCACTTCTCTGTATAAATGTTCAAACCAAGTAATTCAATAGTTAGGTCTGAGTAAAATCCACATGTCTAATGCTTTTTCCATGTTATCAATGACAGTGGCATATGTTGTTTCAAGTCACCTAGAGCAATTTTATCAAAACTTTTCCTATTTCCTTAACTACAGGATGCTTATCTATGCCCATTTCGTCTCAGAATCCCTCCCTCTCCTGAAATGTCTGCTTTCACTTGTTTTACTTGCCACACTCCAAGCTGTTCATCACAAGGGATTTTGGTTGGTTGGTTGTTGTTTGGTTTTTGTTTTGTTGGTGTTGCCTTATGTGTGATCCAACATCTATTATTGGAAAAAGGGATTGCTATCAGAACTCGAAGTGAAATTCCATTTTCTATAGTAAGACAAGAAGTTTCCCCAGTTCTGTGAATTGCATTTTGAGTGTCTAATCAATACTAGCAGCATTAACAGAAATCAAATCAACAAAATTTGCTGGCTGATAACAAAACAAAAAAAAAAAGTACAGTGTTTATCAAAATATGGTGCCAAAGAACAAGAACAGTACTTGAGCAATCAAGCCTGATGTTAAATTTTACACTGAGGAAAATTGTTGATTCTGAAACAACACACACTGTAAAACCTTCCTCTTGTGCCTTTCAGACCATTACCCTAATGCTTTTTGGATTCATTTGCTCTTGACAGTACTGACCTTTTGAACTTACTACATTCAAATCACAGGATCATAGGATGTCAGGGGTTGGAAGGGACCCAAAGAGATCATCTAGTCCAACCCCCCTGCCAGAGCAGGATCATACAATCTATCTCAGGTCACAGAGGAATGCATCCAGACAAGCCTTGAAAGTCTCCAGAGAAGGAGACACCACAACCCTGCTGGGGAGCCTCCTCCAGTGGTCTGTGACTCTTACAGTAAAGAAGTTCCCCCTTGTGTTGAGGTAGAAACTTCTGTATTGCAGCTTACATCCATTGCTCCTTGTCCTATCACAGGAAGCAAGTGAGAAGAGCCTGCCCCCTCCCTCCTGACATCCAGCTCTCAGATATTTACACACACTTATTAAATCCCCTCTAAGTCTTCTCTTCTCCAGACTAAAAAGCCTCAAGTCACTCAGCCTCTCCTCATAAGGCACATGCTCCAGTCCCCTAATCATCCTCATTGTCCTCTGCTGGACCCTCTCCAGAAGATCCCTGACCCTCTTAAACTGGGGAGCCCAAAACTGAATACAGTACTCAAGATGAGGTCTCACCAGGGCAGAATAGAGGGGGAGGAGAACCTCCCTCGATCTGCTGGACACACTCTTAATACACTCCAGTATCCCATTAGCCTTCCTGGACAGCAGGGCACATTGCTGTCCCATGGATAACTTGTTATCCACCAGGACTCCCAGGTCCCTCTCCACAGGGCTGCTCTCCAGCAGATCACCTCCCAAGCTGTACTGGTGCAGTTTATTATTCCTCCCCAGGTGCAGGACTCTGCACTTGTCCTAGTTGAACCTCATTTGGTTCCTTCTCTGCCCAGCTCTCCAGTCTGTCCAAGTCTCGTTGGATGGCCACAGAGTCTTCAGCTGTATCAGCCAAGCCTCACAGTTTGGTGTCACCAGCAAACTTGCTGAGCAGACACTCTGTTCCTTCATCAACGTCATTGATGCAGATGTTGAACAGCACTGGTCCCAACACTGATCCCTGGGGGACTCCACTAGTTACAGCTCTCCAGCTGGACTTGGCACCACTGATCACCACTCTTTGAACTCTATCTTGTAACCAGTTCCTAATCCACCTCATTGTCTGCTCTTCCATCCCACACTTCCTGAGCTTGCTAGGATGTCATGGGAGATGGCGTCAAAGGCCCTGCTAAGGTCAAGGTAGACCACATCCACTGGTCTCCCTGACTCTACCCATTCAGTTATGGCATCATAGAATGCTATCAGGTTAGTCAAGCAGGATTACCCCTTGGTGAATCCAGGCTGACTACTCCTGATAATCTTCTCTTTCAAGTGCCTTGAGATGCCCTCCAGGGGAACCCACTCCATCACTTTTCCAGGGATGGATATGAGGCTGACTGGTCGATAGTTCCCCGGAACATATTTTTTGCCCTATTTGAAGACTGGAGTGACATCAGCTTTCCTCCAGTTCTCAGGCACCTCTCCTGTCTGCCATGATTTGGCAAAAATGAAGAGTGGCAGAGCAATAACATCAGCCAGCTCTCTCAGCACTCTTGGATGCATCTCATCATGGCCCATGGACTTGTGAATTCAGTCTGTGTAACTAGTCCTTAACCCAGTCTTCACTGACCAGTGGGGAGCATTCTCTCCTCCAGGCTTCCCCTCCTTCATCCAGGGCCTGAAGTGTATAGGGCAGTTCAGTCTTAAATGTAAAGACTGAAGCAAAGGCAGCATTCAGCAACTCTGCCTTGTCTGCATCCTCAGCTACCAGGGCTGCCTCATCATTCAGCAGTGGCTCCAAACATCAGTTCCCCAAATACAGAAGTATTTATAGTGGAGTCATTGACTTTATCACACACAAATTATCCAGGTGCTCTGGAATAGACTGTGGCTCGCTTTGCCCGCAAATGACTCTGCAGGACACGCTCCAGAAGGCAACAGTGGAGTCGGGCAAGTCGTCGTGCCGACGCCGAACTGAACCGCAAACATTGCAGGCCTGTCCTCCCCTGCCTCTGCTGTGCAGGTCTCTTTTCAAAAGCGCCCGGTCGAAGACCGCTCCGGTGTACAAACCTACCAAGCTGCATGAGCCTCTAGGGGCCCCGCATCGACATCGTGAAAAGACAGGCAACGTGTTTAAAGGGTTTTTAAGGGCTCACTAGAGACAGCAGCCTTGGTCATGACAGCGACAAAACGGCCAACCCCAGGAATGGCACCGGGAGCGGAATTGCCGCCGGGAGGAGAGAGTAGAGGCGGTGACAGGGTCAAGGATGAGGATGCGGGACAGAAGCGGACAGAAAAACCGCGGAGCCCGGCGTACCCCTGCTCGCGGGGGGAAACGCTGCGGGGGGAAACCCTGTGACGCTAAAGCTATTCCCTGGCAGCTTGTCAACAGGTATTTTTAAAGCAGATGCTAGCTCTCGGCTGTCTCAGAAAGTATTCCTTAATAGAGAAAGGATTTTAAAAAAACAACCAACTAACCAATAAACCAAAACCACAAAAACCCTCAACACAAACAAAAACCTATAAAAAACAGAAAACGAAACCCACACCCACCGCCACTTTCGGTACGCTATACCGCCACTTTTCACACCCCCCGCTCCTTCTCACCCCTCCCTCCTCAGACAGTTGCCTTCTCCCCGGCTCGGCTGCACCTGCTACCGCCACAGCTCCCGTTTCCCTTCCCGCTGCCGCATCGCTCCCCATGACCGGCACGCCGAGAGACGCGCCGAGACACTTGCGGCACCAGGGACACGAGAGTTCCTCCCACGGCCCTTCTCCCCAGCCCCACCAGGATTCGAGCAGGGTCCACGGCTCAGAGCCCTGAGAGCCTAGAACCCTTCCCTTCCGACAAGTGCAGCGAGCTTCACAGCATACGGAATGACAGCCAGCGGGACCGCGACGCAGCAGCCCGCGGCCCACTGAAACCCCGCCCAGCGCCGGCGAAAGGCGGGGCTTCGCTATACCCGAGCCGGGCAGCTCTAACAGCGGTTGGGGTGTTCCCCTCCGCCCTCCTGGCTCGGCCGTTAGAGCAGGGCGGCTCTCGCGAGAGGCGGCGCCATGGGGGTGCACGGCATCAAGGCGGTGTTCTTCGACTTGGACAACACGCTGATCGACACGGCGGCGGCTGGGCGGCGTGCCATTGAGGAGGTACTGCCCTTGTCCCTTCACGGTCCTGCGGCCACGCTCTCTCATGGGCTTGCGGCCGTGGCGCCGCACGTCTCCCGCTCCCCTCCCCGTCGGCCGCGGTGCCACCTGGCTGGCCCTGACACGCAGCCGGAAGCTCCTCGGGGGCCGGTAACAGGCGCGGCGCGCTGCTGGGAGCGAGGGGCTGGGAGGTGCGGCGGCGAGCGCCGTGCGTGTAGCGCGCTGATGAGGGGCCTTTGTCTGTTGAAGGTGATCAATACCCTGCAGTCAAAGCACCATTACTCGGAGGGACAAGCGCGTGTCATTTGTGATAAGGTCCAGGCCAAGCTTCTCAAGGAGTGTCACGATCCCGCCAAGATATGCATCACCGACCTGCGGATTTCGCACTGGGAGGAGGCGATCCAAGAGACGATCGGGGGGGAGGTGAACCGAAACCTGGCCGCCGAGTGCTATTTCCTGTGGAAAACGACCCGGCTCCAGCACCTCACCCTGGCTGAGGACACGCGGAGCATGCTCACCGAGCTGCGGAAAGGGGTCCGCTTGCTACTCCTAACTAACGGTGACAAACAGACACAGAGGGAGAAAATCGAAGCGTGTGCCTGTCAGCCCTACTTCGATGCCATCGTTGTGGGAGGAGAGCAGAAAGAAGAGAAGCCTGCACCATCCATATTTCATTACTGTTGTGATCTCCTGGGGGTGCAGCCCGCGGAGTGTGTTATGGTTGGTGACTCTCTAGATACAGATATTCAAGGAGGCCTGAATGCTGGCTTAAAAGCAACTGTCTGGTTAAACAAAGCAATGACTACCCCAGTAGATACCTCCCCAGTACCTCATTATATTATTTCTTCTGTTCTGGATCTTCCAGCAGTTTTACAGAAGATGGGGCACAAAATGAATACTAAGTTAGGATCTGACCATATGGCTAGTAATAATGAAGCACATTGATGATTACAACATACAGTCAGAGACATGCTGAGCTACTATGTGACTCATGCTGTTTTAAAAAATATGACTAGGATTTTGAGCTCCTGTAAGGCATGCTTTCTTATACAGCAGATGGATGAATGAGAACACAGTTGTCAGTGACAGCAGGATAGAACCAAAGAATTAGATTAATCTCAAAGATAAAAATGCAGTTACTTCAAAACAACTGCCACTGGAAATCACTTTGACAGACTGTGGCTGAAGTCTATCTGTCTCTAACCTAAGTTGCCAGTCTCTTGTTTTATAGTGGAAAAGAAAATTTGAATGCTTTGATCCTTCACATGATATGCTGATTTGTAGCAGAAGCTTCAGTTCAGACCTTGTTTGCAGTGTGTAAAAGAAGGTGAGAAAGTGTGGTACAATCTGGTAAATATTCACAGTTGATCTGCAGCTTAGCTCAGGAACTGGAGTGAGTTTTGCTATTTCTAAACCCAGAATTTATTGACAGCATTAATTATGTATCAGGCCATTAGAAAAAGTCCTACCTTTGCTCTTTTTTTCAAGTTTTCAGGTTTCGGAGTTGTTGTTTTTTCAGACTTTGCAGTGACTTTTATGGAATATGTACCTCATGCCCAAAGTACTTCAATGTACAGCAGTTGTATTAGGGGACCATTTATCTGACAGACTTGATGGGTACGTTTTTACCTGATCTTGGTGCTTATGCAGATATGCAGTATACTTGTAATTCAAACTACGGTTTTTGTTGGAATGTAATTGGCAAAATGGATATTTTCAATGGGCTTTTTACTGTAGTGTCAGACTCTTTAAAAGCTGATATTATTCTGTCTGATTTTACTAGTGAATTTTGCTCAGACTTTTGGGAGAAAGTGTTCTTAGTCTTTGCTCAGATGTATGGCTACTCAGAGTCAATTACAGGATCAGTGCCTTTTTTTTTCTTTTGACTGTTTTAATGGCACTGCTATAAAATTCCTCTATTTCCTATGTGTGCTTCATGTGATTTACTATGGAAAAAATAGGAGATAGCTGTTTTAAATGGCTTTCATGACTGTCTCCCAGGAAATCAGAAAATTATGTCATATGTATCATAGTACTGTGTACAGCTTTATGATGTTCTATTTCCGGTGTCATCTCCTGTGTTAAGTGCAAGAGGTGATACTAAAACACTAAAATGTCACTTTCTCAGATCATTATCTTAATATTTTTTTTCTCCTCTTCATATTATCATTGCATAGTGGAAAAGTATTGACATGTTAAATGGAAATGTAAACACATGTTGGAAAACCTGTGTTTTTCAAAATCTATTTGCTATCTATACATTGATCTGAATATCTGACCATATGTGAGCACTCACAGATCTTTTGAGAACAGGGATATTGAGCTGCTGGCAGAAGACTGTATGGCATGTGGGCAGCAATAAAAATCAGCAAAAAGTACAGAAACCTACCAGAAAATGGTTGTGTAGAATGAATCCTATGTACAAGAAAGGTTCCTTTGTCTCACTTGACATGAATGAGTTAATGTAATTAAATCTTATATAGGATTACAGATTCAGTTTAGAGGAGACTATAACTGGTCTGGCTTAAACTTGGCAAAGATTTTATGAGGTTGCATCAAAATATTGAGGAGGGGAGAAAAAAAATGCTCTTAGAAGTTTGAACCTCCTTTTATCCAGTTGTCCCTTAAAAGCAAAGCAGCACAAGTTCTTCGTATTATGTAGCCAAGACCTATGCAGCATCAGGCTCAGTAAAGAGAGCACAGGTAGACAATCTTTGTACTTTGAGGAAAAGGACATGGGCTAAAAATGATGAGATTACAGTGGTATATTAATTTGCCACATGTGCCATGAGCTGACTTGGCACACCTTTGTTACTGAATTAAGAGACCCAAGTTAAGATTTTACTTCAAATTTGGAAGAGCCATGAAAACAGTCACTGGTTTAGCTGATAAGTAAAGTATTGCTAATAGTGTTCCTTATAAGCAAGGATTGACAGGAAAACAGTAAAGATCATTGAACCTGTGAGGAATATTGCATAAAACCAGAAATGTATCCGAAAGGTTAGATGGATCCCTGAAAAGATGATGTATTTCAAGTAATCAGTTTTTAACCATATTGTCTGATCCAAACACAACAGCTTTGTGTAGAACAGCATTCCAAGGGAGCTGCAGTATAACTGTTTTTCACACAGCACCAGCATGATAGAATTTAGGTCAGAATGAGATTTCTGACACAGCTGAGCTTTGAAGTAACAAATAGCAATAATTCACAATTCTGTCTATGGGTTTGAAGGATACACACACACCCCATTTTTTCATGTAAGTTGAGGCTCATATTCTCTTGCTACTGCATCATTCTGAAGTGGGATGCTGAGCCTGCTTATTGTGTAAAGGATCTCTTGTTTTAGAAGAGACCACTCTGTTTTGCATGGGGCCAGCTGTTTTCTTAAATCTATGAATCTATGAAAAACTACTGTAGCTGAATGCTCAGGTGATGGTGTGGTCAATTGAGGCCACACCCAAGTGTATTTTTTTCCATTGCTGAGTACTACGTGGGATGTGACTACCAGTATTCAGACGGGGCAAAAGTGCTACGACACTTCTATAAAACAGGAAGAAACAATAGAAGGGATTTCTCTGTCTCGGGGTCTTCTTTGCAGCAGTTACCCAGTAACATGGATTAGGTATCTAAAGTATCAAAATAAATGTTTTTCTTGGATGGAGCTCTTGCAGAAAGCCTAATGAAAAATAATTGCGTTTAATGAAATATAAATGTAGCGATCGGATAATTTTCACATCAGCAGCAGGAGTAGATGAGTAAAACAGTCTCCATTCAGTTCCAGTTAAGTTCTAGTTTTGCTTAGTGTTATGCTCTATTAGCTAAATTGTCTAGTTTAAATTATATTGCCAAAACACAATAAAAAGAAAAAAAAAATTCCATTATATATATATATATTTTTAGGTTACCTTCTGATGTTCATCTACAATGACTTTGACTTTAGTGAAATTAACTGAAGCAACAATATCAACTGTATTTTAATTCTTGATTTTAAAACCCCCCGTGTACTAGTCTAATAAAAGTATTTTGTTTATAAAGCATTCAGCACTCTCTACTACTGTGGATAAGTATGTTTGTGTCCAGGTTTACAACAGAGGTTGAGAGTTCTGTTTGTTTTTTTATAAGAGCACAGAATTAGGCTTCAGAATCTGTGACCTCACATTTAGATGTGGTGCCTGGGTGTTATTTCCATAATTTCAAACAAAAAATGGAACATAATTATGTATTTATGAAGCTTCTTGGCCAGACTGTACATACCAAATTCCTAACTACAGTTTATTGCTGCTTGAACCTGTCTTGGCAAGCTGAATGCCAGCTCATATATGCCTACATGTCCTGGTGGCATGGCACTCACTGACTGCTGGAGCAGGATAAGAACAGACTGCAAAGCAATTAAGAAAAACAGAGTAATCTCAAGTCTATGGGGCTGTTTCACCAGGTCCGGGGTGCGCAAAGCCTTATCTGAGTTACATTGTTATACTCCTGTGAGAGGAGAGGAGGAGAGGATGAGAGGGTGTTCTTATGGCACTCTGGGCTGCTGGAAAGCAAGCTATTCTCAGATTTGCACTGGGCAATGGATTACATTGTCCATCTTCTGGAACTAAGGAGATAGAAATGGAAAGGTACTTAAAGAGACTCTAGATGAGGGTAGGCTGTTAAAATAAGTAAAGGACTCAGTGCCATCTTGCTGTCTGAAGCTGGACAGTGACATCCTCAGAAACAAGGACATTTTCTTACGCACCTGAAAAGCTTTAGCACAAAGTTGGAGTCTTTTTTGCACAGCAGATAAATGTTTTGCACAGCAGATAACTACCTTTCATTAGAATACTAAGTTAATGCAGAAAGATTAGATGTTTGGATGGGGTAACACCTAAAGGTTTTCCTGTTACCTGAATTACAGACAACAATCTCCTGTGCCCCAGCTAACCTGAACCACTTCTGTTTGTCTTTTTCTCTGATGCTTCTGTTGACTACACCAGCATGAGAACTTTGAAGTAATCTGATCCATCACATCAGTTTCTTCTATTCACATATGTAGTGATTCTTTTTTCAACTTTCAGCTCTAAATGTGAAGATTTGTAATTCCAGGTTATCTTAAGACCTTTAAATGAATTTTAAATCCTACCTCAGCGCAATACTAACAAAACCCATGATCTGGAAATAATTTAAAACACATTGAGAAGTACAACAAATAGAAACACAATGTATCTCTGCTGTATGTAGGGGTATACTGTTCTTTTGTGCACAGCTTTTACTATGAGCCTTGCAGTGGGATTGTCTCCATTATAGCTCACTTTCTAGATCACACTGTGCATGTACAAGAGACATAACAATGCAGAGATGATGTCAGCTGTGACTAAAGCAAAAACTACAACTTTCTGCCTATGTTGCAAGGGACCTAGATGCAGGATCACATTGCTCACTCCATATAGCATATTTTGACCTTTTATTCCACTTACTAAAAACAAGGTTGCATGAGAGCTGTTTGTTGAACAACCCTCAAATGCCAGGAAAAAAGATACATTTTTAAAAAAATATGAAATTAAATTATGATGCTAGTATATGGCATTTAAATTCCTGTGTTTCTGAAGGCAGCACCTAGCCAAAGACAAAATGTTACCATTTATATCAGTGAAACTTCACAAGGTTAAGTAAGATTTGTATGCTCATTTCTGTAAAATCACCTGCAAATGACTTCTGCCTTCCACCTCTCCTCCCTCAGCTAACTGATCTCCATCTTGGCAGCTGCATTTCCATATCTTTCCAAATCACAACTGTATCTAGTGTTTGGGACAAAGTTTACAGAAAAACACAATAAAAAGTAATGGAACAGAGACAGCTTTTGTAGCAAGATCATGTTAAGTACGTACATTTAGTACCAGCACCTTGGCAGCTGTGTGTTTCAAGCATATGACTGGGTTATGTTTGTTTCTTTTCTTCACAGAAACTCCCACTCATATCATGCAGACTAGGAAAAGTCAAGGTAAAAATGTGTGGGGAAAAAAAACCCTGTAAACAAACCCCTCTCTTAATCATCTATACATATCAAGGTTTATGAGGCAAGTTTGAAAAACCACATCTGAAATACTTCAAGTTTCAAAATCAATGGTTGTGATTAGTTGACTTAAGAAGTGAAAGCTGTGAGGAAAACAAAATACCACTCAGCATTTCAGCAGTTTCCCAGTGTCTGTCCAGTCCGTTCACCACTGGCTGTCACACTCAGAAAATCTGACTTCTTCATATTCAGGCAACCATACCTTACTAGACAACATGAAAGAAACTATGTCTGAAGCTGCAATTACATTTTAATATAAATTTTATATAAAATATGTGATGTACCCATTTTTTTTTCCCCTGTTGGTTGGGTTTTGGTTTAGTATTTTTTCCCCCCCGGAAATGTTTATTTTGCTACATCATCAAAATTACAAAAATGGAGGAAAATACTGTAAGATGTACCTGAGCATATACGACTGTGGTCATCTAAAAGCTATGTTTTGGACCAAGGATTTAGGAAATAGCACAAGCCCTATGAGGAGAGGCTGAGGGAGCTGGGGTTGCTTAGCCTGGAGAAGAGGATGCTCAGGGGAGACCTTATTGCTCTTTACAGCTACCTGAAGGGAGGTTGTAGACAGTCAGGGGCTGGTCTCTTCTCCCAGGCAACCAGCACCAGAACAAGAGGACACAGTCTCAGGCTGCACCAGGGGAGGTTTAGAATAGAGGTTAGGAAGAAATTCTTCATAGAGAGAGTGATTAACCATTGGAATGGGCTGCCTGGGGGGGTGGTGGAGTTGCCATCACCGGAGGTGCTAAGGAGGAGACTTGATGGGGTTCTTGGTGCCATGATTTAGTTGATTAGAAGGTGTTGGATGATGGGTTGGACGTGATGATCTCAAAGGTCTCTTCCAACCTGGTCTGGTCTATTCTATTCTATTCTATTCTATTCTATTCTATTCTATTCTATTCTATTCTATTCTATCCCATCCCATTCCATCCCATTCCATCCCATTCCATTCCATTCCATTCCATTCCATTCCATTCCATTCCATTCCATTCCATTCCTTCATAAAGAAATAATTTGTTCTTCTCAGTGATTCTAGGAAGTCACTTAGAATATTTGTGGCATGGTATCCCCAGGAACAAAAGTGGAAAGCATTAAATTAAGTGGAAACTATTTCAACTTCTCTTGCTTTCCAGTCAAAATCCACCCTGGTGTGCATCAGCCAAGCAAATTTTTAATGTATTGTTGCTGAGTCTGCTCAATGGTACTGCCTTCAAGCAGATGTGGAAAGACCCTTTTCCTGAGGCAGTGACCAGTGTAACAGAAAGGCCCAGTGGAAGTGAAATCATTACATGCCAAAATACAACTACTCAAATACATATTTTATCAGTCCTGCTACGCAAGTATTAAGAATCTCAGTAAATTCCTCTCTTTTATTCTTTTCATGAATTAGACCAACAAGTACCTTCAAAGTTACCATGCTGTTTTCACGAGAGCACTGATGTGTTTCTTGTCTGTTTGATAAAGCCAGGCTTAACTGTTTTCATTTGTGCTACTGGTTGGGTGGTCTTTGCTATTAATGATGTGGCCTGTTAAATCTCACTGGGGTTAGGATTTATCAGGAAGTCTGCTGTCGATGGACTGACAGCCTTTGTTTTCCAAGCTATTGATGCCTTCCATTGTGTTTTGTTTCAGACATTTAAATGAGAAGGGTCCTGAATGTTCTAAGTTCTTTTTGTCCTTTCATGAAGAAAATGCATAAATGACACAAACAGATTGTTGATTTTACTTTCAGTAAATGTAACTGGGTAAAACTACTTTTTTGTGTCTGTGTCTCTCATCTGAAAGCATTTTAAAGGGTACCTAGTAACCCAATGTCTAAACTACTTTGGTATATTTGCTATTTATCCTGTTACTTTGTGAAACATTATATGTAAATTTAGAAAACTGCTACTACTGCAGTTAATATATTGTATATTGTATTATTGTAGTTTTCCACAGTATTTCAATGCTGTTATCTCAAAATTAAAACAAGCCCCTGCTTTAGGGATATTTTACGCAGAGATAAATCTCCCTAGTTAACAATTATTCTTTGAAATTTACAGTACTACGCCCCCTGTTTAATGATGTTGTGTTCACCCAAACCACTTTTCTGTACAGCATGTTTGTGCATATTTTTCAGAGTGAACAGCAAGCAAAAGATGTACACAAAATGCAGAGAAAAACCCTTTAGCTTTTCATACCCTATCTATTAGCATTTGCATTCCCAACATTTTACAGAACTCGGTAGGTTTTTGGTTGACTTAAAAGCCTTCTCTGCAGTGCAAGTTCTGTTGCAGGTGAATGATAAGCAGAGAAGCTGCTTTTGAATACTGCATAACAATTTTATAATACATTGCCAGAAACCATTGTACTTGGCCTGGATCCTCTATTCTTGTCACAGTACAACTCTCTGTTCAGGAATCAGCAGGTTTATGCTGGCATAAAACTTTTTAAAGGATATTAGAAAATAAGCCTCACAGTTTTTCTGTTTCTATTGTCTGTTACAAAGGACAAGTGCTGTACTTGGGATTGTGTGCACTTGCTCTGTAACAGGGGTTTAATTAAGAATGTGGTACTTTTTTCCTGTATTGCTGAGTGCCAAAGTGGTGTCCTTAAGGAGTCACAGTGCTGCTAGTGGGTTGGATAATAGGTTGGACGCAATGATCTTGAAGGTCTCTTCCAACCTGGTCTATTCTATTCTATTCTATTCTATTCTATTCTATTCTATTCTATTCTATTCTATTCTATTCTATTAAGCGGTCCTTTCCACATTGAAAGATGCAAATGTATTTTTGGATAATTTTTGAGTGGCTAATTTAGGAGTGAAGAAAGAAAATATTACAGTTGAATGATAGGAGTTAGTGTCTGAAATAAAGTTGAAAGGAAATTCCTGTCATTTCGGTATTTAAAAATATATCCAGGTGAGTACACTCACAATTGTTCATTCAAGTTTCTTTAAATCCTTTCAGTATTTTTATGTAATATAAATAAATAATAAAAACCCAATAATAATGCAATTAGTAATTTACTGGAGAGTTTATTCTCATTTTCTGTGTTTCCTCAGCAGGTGGCATTAGAGGTTTAGTATCATGTAGACACAAACACAGGTTTTGGTTTTTTACTTTTGGGTTTGGTTGGGGGGGGAGTTGTTTGTTTGCTTTGTTTTGTTTAATTTATTGATTTATTCTTGTTCATTTTTTGTTGTTGTTTGTTTTTCCTAGTCTCCTTTTTTTCCATCGCTGTTTTAAAATAGAACATACCCAGCACCACAAATTAAGTCAGAGCAATCCTCCAGACATCATAAATTATGATGATATTTTATTTTATGAGGCATTGTAAACATGCATCGCAAAATAGCCCTGCTTGGAAGACGTTTTGGTCTGTTTAGATAAGTATGATAATCTGTGGTGTATTTATCAACAATCAGTTGAAAAAGAGCATGACTAAGTGGATCAGCAACCAGTTTGCCATAATATCATGGTGCCAAACAAAATCCAGTCTCCTAAGGAAGTGGTGCACAATGCTTGACCTGAATTTTATTTCTATCATGTAGGTATTTTATTTATTTTTTTAAAAGGAAACTGTTTTGTTTTGGTTTTTTTTCCTGCACCTGTGCTGCAGTGGCATCTTTATAATTTCAAAATTCTCCTGATGATCTCCTCTTTCTCTAATTAGACAATGCACCAGCACTTAATTTCTATAACCTCATGTAAAGGGTTATTAGTTAAGCTGTTACTTGTATTTTTCTCACTGTGGAGTTCTTAGCTGCATCCCCATATCTGCATAGTTTCATAGTTTCATAGTTTCATTCAGGGTTGGAAGGGACCACAAGGATCATCTAGTTCCAACCCCCCTGCCATGGGCAGGGACACCCCACACTAGATCAGGCTGGACAGAGCCTCATCCAGCCTGCTCTTAAACACCCCCAGGGACGGGGCCTCGACCACCCCCCTGGACAACCCATTCCAGGGTTTCACCACTCATTTCAGGCTGTGGTTCTAAAATCACACTTCCTACTCCTGCACCTGAAAATGTGGGCTAGTTTTCCTTCACAAACCCAGTGACATGGTGTTTAGTGTCTCCCTCTGGCTGCTTACTTTGGTGCTCAGTGACATTTTTAGGTCCCTGTATGAGGAAGCCTTGAATGCAGCAGGAACTTCTGCTGCATTTTTCCTCAACACTCAGCAGGTGGCAATTGAGCATCAGTTTTCAGCACAACCAACCCATCGGCTACAACACTCCTCTGGCACTGTAGTAGCCCAACAAAGGGTGATCATATTGACCCTAGGAGCATGTAACAAGTGATCAACACCTGTGACATGTTTCTGCATTTCAGAAACTTGTGCTACAATGTGTAGGGCTTGTCCAGTGCATCTTAGAATCATAGAATCAGTAAGGTTGGAAAATACTTCAAAGATCATCAAGTCCAACCTATCACCCAACACCTCATGACTACTAAACCATGGCTTCAAGTGCCACGTCCAATCCCTTTTTGAACACCTCCAGGGACAGTGAATCCACCACCACCCTGGGCAGCACATTCCAATGGCAAACAACTCTTTCTGTGAAGAACTTTCTCCTCACCTCAAGTCTAAACTTCCCCTGCTGCAGTTTGAGACTGTGTCCTCTTGTTCTAGTGCTGGTTGCCTGGGAGAAGAGACCAACCCCTCCTGGCTACAACTTCCCTTCAGGTAGCAGTAGACAGCAATAAGGTCTCCCCTGAGCCTCCTCTTCTCCAGGCTAAACAACTCCAGCTCCCTTGGCTTCTTACATCATATCTTATACCATACATACTTGGCACTCATCAGATGTACGCTGTGTAGGCAGCATCACTACCCAACCCACATGCTGTGGGCCTGTGTGTGCTGTTGTTGAGTCCCTCACATCTCCAGGGCTGCCAGATTACCAGCAGAATGGCTGTTTTGCTGCTACTGTTCCCAGTCAATCAGAGTGGGAAAATGCATAAAAATCCCCAGATTTTGTCATGATAGAACTTAAAAGAAGACAAAGAGAGTATGCCCAGAGAGATAAAGGGTGCTCCTGCTGTGAAGTACAGAAATACTGCAGTCTCCAGCTTAGCAGAGAGGGAACAAGACTCAGAAAACCAGTAACTGGCTGATAGTCACACAGCAAGCTTGGGGTGGAGACATGGCTCACAACCAGACATATGTGGTCCTGGATAGTTGCTTCAGCCACTGAACATGAGGCAGTCTCCTCTGAAGCTCTACCAGGCCAAGGGCAGCAGCAGGATGCCAGGGTCTGTCCATACAAAGAAAATAAACAGTGCATCATTGGAGTGGTTCAGAATGTTCATTGAACTCATTAACTCTTCTCACCTGAGAGCATGGCCATACATGAGAAGTATTGCTACAGGGAAGCACCTCTGACAATTAATTGTAAATTAGGGTACACACTCCAAACCCCCCCTTTCTGCACCAGCTGCTTGTCTTCTTCTCAAAGCTTGTGGAATATTTTTGGGCTTTCTTAATAGACCTAGTGTTAGAGGAGGTTTTTCTCCATGTTAAGTGGTATCAGATATTTGCACAGAGAAAATGCTCTTGCACAATCCCCAAAGTCTTTCCCAGATGCTTACAGGGCAAGATGGTGCATCACCTAAGTGACTGTCTGCTTGACACACACTGAATTTGGGGATGCAATGATTTGTGCCTTACTCGGGCCAGAATTACATGAAATATCAAAACCTTGATGATAAAAATCTGGAAGAGTTGGCGTAAATGGTTAGTGCAGCTTTGACCACTGAGATTGTAAAAGACTGTGTCACAAGACCAACAAGGAATTACGTACCTCATGCTATATTTGCTACCATCAAGCTCCTCTCTCTTGTTTCATCCACTTTCCAGTTGCAATGGTTTAGTGCAAGGGCTAAATTCACCCACTCCCCACACTCCCCCTCCCATCTCCTCTCTCTACTCTCCTTACCAGGATATAGGAAGGGGAGGGGGAAAATGGCAGAGGGAGAGTTTTCGGTTGATTTACACAGAATATTTTACTGCTCTACTACAAAGATATCAGATTACATCAGTATATATAGAGAACAGAATGAAAAGGGAAAGGAATACACATCTGAATCCCATGACAGGCAGAAACACAGGTGCCCGCTCAAGGACTGGAAAAGCAAGAGACCAAGATTATTTTCCAGAGTCATAATGCCACACAGTTGTAAATGCCATAGTTGTAAAGTCATGATTCTGATAGTGGGGAATATTATGTGGTTCAAACCACTACATTCTCCACCCCTAATGCCACACTATTCTGTATCATGCTCAACAGCAGTTAACATCATTTTATATATATGTGTACACACACACACGAAATTTACTGTGCATTCCCACCTAGAGTGAGGTTATTCTGTGGCACACAATAAACTTTTCCATCTTCCTGAATTACCCACCAGGTGCATCCTGGTCATTCGGGTGAAAATAATCCCACAAATGGGCTTGCTTTTACTGGGACCAGGACTAACCCAAACCTTCTTCCCTGGGATATTCCTTATGTGAACCATGGGAACTCACCTTGAGCACAAGCTTTAGGAGGAGAGGCTGAGGAAGCTGGGATTGTTTAGCCTGGAGAGGAGAAGGCTCAGGGGAGACCTTATTGCTGTCTACAACTACCTGAAGGGTGATTGTAGCCAGAAGGGAGTTGGTCTCTTCTCTCAAGCAACCAGCACCAGAACAAGGGGACACAGTCTCAAGCGGCGCCAGGGGAAGTTTAGGCTTGAGGTGAGGAGAAAGTTCCTCACTGAGCGAGCTGTTCGCCATTGGAATGGGCTGCCCAGGGAGGTGGTGGAGTCCCCATCCCTGGAGGTGTTCAAGAGGGGATTGGACGTGGCACTTGGTGCCATGGTTTAGTCATGAGGTCTGTGTGACAGGTTGGACTGCATGATCTTTGAGCTCTCTTCCAACCTTGGTCATTCTGTGATTCTACAGTACATGACAGCTTGGACTGGGCAAGGCTGGCTTGGTTAGTAGATCCTCTGGTGTCGACCACCCAAATGACTTGTGCTAAATTATGCATCCTGGTTTTCAAAGGTCCCTCCTCCTATTGATTTCAGAATGGTTTTAAGCAGGCTGTTGTAATGCTGGACGTTGCCAGCAGCTGGAGCATGGTAAGGGATGTGATACACCCACTTGATGCCATGTCCTTGGCCCATGTATCTATGAGGCTGTTTCAAAAATGAGTTCCATTGTGCGACTCAGTTCTTTCTGGGGTGGCTCCAACTCTGGTTGTGCTTCAACTGGGGTGGATAGACAAGAATGCTTCTTTTAGAAGCAAAGCACGTATGAGTAAGGTAAGTGGTGGAAAAGTGTGACCTGCTGCTTATGAAAAACTATCACGTCCTTGAAAAACATTTTAGTTTATGTTTACTATCTGTAGCAAAGCAAAACAGAGCTGATGTCCTCTGTTACAGATCAAAGTCAGTGGGAATTCCCTTTGAGTGAAAGTAGCAGCTGTTACCTGTCAGAGGCTGAGGAATCCTGTTTGCTTGGAATTTCCCAAGACAAAACCCATAGCTGCTGGCAGGTAGTTGTCAGCATGTGGCAGTCTGTTTAACCTGGGAGAATTTGTGCAGATGAGCAAAAATCAGATGGGGATTATATCAGCATCAAGAAACAGGGACCTCCTACATGCTAAATGAAGAATTAAGTCTCACAGCATGTTGTGACTGCCAAAGTATGAATGGATTCAGAAAGACTGAATGAATTTGTGGAGGATACATCAAAAAGAATAAGATGAACAGAATGGTCTGGGTACAATTTATGCCTCTGGAAGTTTCTACCACACTGATGGCCAGCAGCTAAATCTACTTGCCAGGGAAAAGAGCCTGGTAGAAAAAGCCTCACTTCCTATCCTCCTCAGTCACCTACTGCAGGCTACCCCATCAGACAGCACACTAGACTGACTCACTGAACTGGCCCAGACAGATGTTACCATACAATATTTTCTCCCTCAAGATCTCAAGAAAATATTGTGGTGGGTTAACGCCCTTTTCTGAAAACAAAAAAACAAAGCAGGGTGGAGGGCTTGCGGCTACTTTACCCTCCCTGCAGGGCGTTTTCCCCTGGGAAGCTGAGTCTGTTCCACTCCCCCCTCCCTGCCCAGCTAGGGTATAAAAAAGCAGGACATCATAGCTGTTTGCTCTCCTTTTGGCTCCTGCCTCTGCTGGATGAGAGCTACTGCAGCTGCCCTCCTGCTCCTCAGCCACGTGGCCAGGCCTGATACTTCTCCCTGCTGCCTCTGCGCCTCCTCAGAGAAAAACTGTTTTTGTACTATTCTTTTTTTGTCCCCCTCCCATCCATCCTTGTTCCTTGCCCTTATGAACCTTTTCTGTTATTGTTATATATATATTGTTTAAAGAAAATTCTTCACCTTTCTACTTCCAAGCCGACTCCAGATTATTGTTTAGTGGATTTGCTCCTTACCCTTTTTTTTTGTTTTTCCCTCTCTGTTTGGAGGGAGGAGAGGGGAGTGGGGGAGAGATTCTCAGCCTTTTCCCCATCTGGGCTTTTAACTCCCAGTTAAGGCTCAAACTACTACAATTCTTGGCGCCCCACATTGGGCGCCAAAATGTAATGGGTTGAGGCAGACCCCCCTCCCCACCACACGCAGAAATAACGACTCTGCAGATTGATTGCAAAAGATGGAGAGTTTAAATTTAGTTCTGGGCGTCGGTTTGGGTTTGGCAGCTGGGCCTCAAGTTTTGTTGCTGGGGTGATTGTGTGAGTTCTTGTGGATTGCGGGGGGACACCTGGTGTGTGGCTGGTGGTACGGAGCCCCTTCTGCTGTTTCAAGCTGGGGTGGCTCTCGACCATTGGCATCGGGATACCGCTTGAGAATGCAGGACCTGCCTTTCCTCCACGGCGGGGAGTGAAGTGGGGGAGGGGCAGTGGAGAGCAGATCAGAGTCAGGTCTGTTATCGCTGTGGGAATAGAGCCAGCCACTGCAAGTGGGCAAGCCAGCTCCCGAAACTCTGGAGGGTGGATGGGGACCCCAGCTGGAAAGCTGTTTTCAAGGGCTCTGAGAACGCGTTTATGGCTTTCGCTGGAGAAGCTGTTTGAGTGCCCGAGGGGTGGAGGTGATTTTGATTCTGTACCGCGGCGGTAGAGGTGGGCGGAGCCCTGCTGTATGCCGAGTGGCATCGGGGGCGGGCCCAGCCATGCGCTCGTGCTGTGGTAGGGCCAGCTCTAATCTCTTTCCCCAATTTTCGGATGAGTTCCGAAAATGGTGTCGAGCACCTGGCTCCGCCTCCCTTCTCAGTGGGCTGTGGTGCAGCCCCTCCCTCTTCCGGGGGGCGGTTGTGTAGCCGGATGCTGTCATGCCTCGGTATGCAAATGCCCAGTGGGGCATTTGTGTAGTTTTGGACCACAGTTGGAAGCGGTTGGTTGCGGCACCCTGGAAGGATCGAAAAAAGGCAGTCATGGAGCCTGATTGTTCTGTCTGGCTTGCCCCAGGGGTGGAGAATATGCTGCCGAGTAAACATAGGTGAGAATAAAGGCTTGGCTGAGAAGTTGTGAGGCTTTTCCAGGTGACCAGGATGTCCAACAAGTCCATGGAGAACTTGCACTGCAGAAGAGTGAACTCTGCATCGCTGGGAGGTTCCATTGGATGAAAGAAGAACTGGAATGGACTGACACTTGAGCCTGAATGAGAGACTGTTTGGGTGGACACCCAGATGAAGACACGGACTTCGCTGGACATGTCATCAGAAGATTTCTGAATTGATGATATATCTGGGCGCAGCGATTATGGTATGAAATAAGGGGTGGCCCCTGTCGTAGTTTGGGTGCCCTCTGCTACAGTGAGGTTTCCTGTGTCCAGAAGTCCAGCCCAGTGGGTGGACACAGGAAATTAGGTATTTCTACCATGATTCCTGCACCACTATAAAATCCATGGCGGGGTCTGGCACTTTCTCTTTCCTTCCTCTCCACCACCTGGTAACTGGGGCAGATGTCTCCCAGCCATGGGCCTGGTTAGGCCCAAGGCCACGGGGGGATGGGCAGGCTCAGATCTGGCCAGCTGAGACTAGCCTAGCAGTGGCGGGGGGGGGGGGGGAAGGAGGAGCCCTGGGGGTTTTGGGTGCACCCTCAGGTGGGGATGGGATCTTTCTGGGTCTGTTTTGGGGTTTCTCTTGTCACTGTGCTTCTAGCTTTCTGCACACACTCACTGTTTTCTATTTAAACTTTCCATCACTTTTGCGATCCGTTTTGTCTGAGTCGTTATTTCTGCACATGGTAGGGAGGGGGGTCTGCCCCAACCCATTACAAATATACTCAGAATTAAGTAAAAATTTATAGAATTTCCATGTAGTTTGCATCTCTCACTTAGAAAAGATGATGATGAAAGCTTCTTATACCTTGCACTTTGGAAAAGCAGGCAGAACATGCAGGTATTTCAAATCAAATCCAATAGAATAGAATAGAATAGAATAGAATAGAATAGAATAGAATAGAATAGAATAGAATAGAAGGTTGGAAGAGACCTTCCAGATCATACAAACTGCAGAAGTTTCAGTCTAAAACTCTCCCAAAGGAAGGGAAACCTCTGTGAGCCTACAAAGATTTCAAAGTGTGTAAGCACCACTGATCTGCTTCCAGGTTTCAAGTTAACTTTTGTGCCTTAGTACCCTGTTTAAGCAGAGCCTCAGTGTATATGATAAGGATAAGCACATGAAACTGCAGATAGTCCCTTGCCCCTGTTCATTAAGAGAGCTCTGGTCATCTTCATGTATTTTTAAAATATTCACATGGACATTTTTACTCCTCCTATTCTCCTCCAATGCCTACAGATATTTTTCCACTGAGGTTTTCCAGCAGCTTTCTCCTAGACAGGCTGGTCAGCTTTCTCAGGTTGTATATTTCTTAGGTAGAATAGAATAGAATAGAATAGAATAGAATAGAATAGAATAGAATAGAATAGAATAGAATAGAATAGAATAGAATAGGAATAGAATAGATTAGACCAGGTTGGAAGAGACCTTCGATATCATCATGTCCAACCTATCATCCAACACCATCTAATCAACTAAAACATGCAACCAAGCACCCTATCAAGTCTCCTCTTAAACACCTCCAGTGATGGCGACTCCACCACTCCCCTGGGCAGCCCATTCCAATGGGCAATCACTTTCTCTATGAAGAACTTCTTCCTAACATCCAGCCTAAACCTCCCCTGGTGCAGCTTGAGACTGTGTCCTCTTGTTCTGGTGCTGGTTGCCTGGGAGAAGAGACCAGCCCCCACCTGGCTACAACCTCCCCTCAGGTAGCTGTAAACAGCAATAAGGTCTGCCCTGAGCCTCCTCTTCTCCAGGCTAAGCAACCTCAGGTCCCTCAGTCTCCCCTCATAGGGCTTGTGTTCCAAACCCGTCACCAGCTTTGTTGCCCTTCTCTGGACACGTTCCAGCTAAACTGAGGGGCCCGGAACTGGACACAGTACTCAAGGTGTGGCCTAACCAGTGCAGTGTACAGGGGCAGAATGACCTCCCTGCTCCTGCTGGCCACACTGTTCCTGATACAGGCCAGGATGCCATTGGCCCTCTTAGGGCTAAATTGTATCAGAAGTTTAATATCTTCAGAAAAAGATGGAAAACCTAACAAAACAAACAAAAGGCCCTTGTGAATTAGATTTACCACTATAATACCACCTGGTCATATAAAGAGCAATCCTTATCTTAATGAACAGTGATGGATATATTGCTACATTATATATTAAGTATAAACTATGAATAGATTATATCTCGTTGATGACAAAAAAGAATAGCTGTTATTTGTAGCATCAAGTACTGGTAAGTGCATTTGTCAGCCTCTGTTTGGTGTGAGGCTATGTGCCATAAGTTCTCCAGAAGCATTTAAGATTTCACATATATTCTATTTTTCCTATTTTGCTGCTGTAGCCATCTTAAACTTAGACCCCTGTCAAAGGTTACTAGTCCATTTTGTGTATTACTTGAGACACAACGATTTAGCAGTAATGGCTAAAAAAATCTTTTTCTGTGCATACACAAAAATAACCAGTTTCTTGCTGCTGCCAGGCTAAACAAACTGTGGCTTCTTTCCAGAAAAAAAAAAAAAAGAAAGAAAGAAAGAAAGAAAGAAAGGAACTCCTTACTTGAACTCCAAATGTTTTTGTAAGTTTATTAATGAGGCAGTTACAGTCTTCAGTGCTCATTTTTTAATTATTTGGAGGAATCCTCTCAGAGCCAGGGAAAGAGCGGAGTAGGATATTAATCTGGGCTAGAAAAATCCAATTATCAGAAACAAGTTGGCAGGATTTCTAAACAACATCTATTACATTCTGCAGGATCCCAGTTTTAATTAAAACAAACAAAGCTCTGGTACTTTCCAGTCTGTTTCAGGCTCAGCTGCCAGTTCTCTCTTCCCTTGGCTTTATCTATATTCAAAGTAATGCCAATTTAACTCCCAAGCAGTTTTTAATCATGTTAAATGAAATAGATGCTAACTGCTGCAGAAATGCACTTAATTTAATTTAAATAAGGTTTATATCAGCCTAGTTAATTGGGTTTATTGCCAGGTTCAACTGGTATGTATAATTCTTAAATGTGAATAAAGGGTGTCTTCAGATTATATGGGTAAATTTTAATTATACGGCACAGTTTTGAAGGTAAATGGTACTTGTGTTAGGGAACTCAGTTTTGGAAGAGGGCTTAGGAATCCTCAATCCCTATCAAAGACCAAATGAAGAACTCCACAAATCACCATCATGGAGCTGGGGATCATGGAGTTGTAGGTTTGGACTGAGAGCCATTCCTGTGAAACCATAGCTAGGCAGGAATTCAATGTGCTGTGAATGTACTTTGGATGATGTTTCAGTGAGTGTTTTGTACACCAGAAATAAACATGAAGATATCTGCGCGTTCAATTATACCTGGCCTTAAGGAGATATGGCCCCTACCCAAAGGAACAGGATTTCTAAACTAATGAATTACATAAGGCAAAATGCAGCCATTTCTAAAAGAATAGCTCTTTAGTGATGAATTGGTCCTGCTGGTAGCAGGATAACTGACCCTGATGGATACATTCTTCTGCTAAAATAGCAAAATAACTTCTTTATCCCAGATGCAAACAAATCTCATATTTTGAGATCTTAAACTAAATGACTTGCTCTCTCACAACATGTTGATAATGTATCATCTAACTCAGCTAAACAGATCCAGCCACAAGCAGAAAGAGGCCTTTTTTCATAACGATGTCTGTTTAAAAGGGACTTTAATGATACGGGTCATGAAAGCTTAATCTGTTTTCAAAGAAAATTATAATCTGACATTATTAAAAAGCTTTTTGCCCTTGCCTATTCAACCACAAACTGTTTTGCCCGTATTTGGAATTCCCCTTTTATCAGCAACTCTGCACACTCCTTTAAATAGACTATTGGCATTGCAGACAGGATACTCTCTGTTATTTTAAGGATCTAGCAGACAGCATAAAAAAAACTACTGCAATGTTTTAAAACAGCAGGTAACTGATGAAAGAAGCTGCACAGATGAACAGCAGAAGAGTTTCATTTAGAGAACTCAGTGCCTCCAGAGATAGCACCAGCACTCACAGCAGCTAGCAGTGCTATCCCTTCATGTTCCAGATCACAGATAAAGCAGCTCCTGCTTTAATTTGGGGTTCTGATCACCTGATTGCACACATTGCATATGCTTGCACTTGCTGCTGGCCTTCAGACTGGGACAAAACAGTTCCAGTGATGACAAAGCCAAAACATTTTTCTCTGGAGACCAGAAATGGTGTGTATTAGTTAACTGCATTAATTAATAGCTGCTGAAAGATATCCTTCAGAAACAGCTCTCATCAGGCTGAAAAGAGCACACTGCTTCCTATGTCACTCACTTCACAACAAGAGGAGAGTAGCCTGAGCTCTATGTTCAAAGACGGGATGCAGATTTAAAGGACTCCTAATTATTCCACAGTAACTGGAACCTGCATTTACCATTCCTCTCCCTTTGCAGTATTAAACTTTCACTTGACTGGGAAGTGTAAATTGCACGGTGAAATCCAAGCTGGTGTCCACCGGAATTGCTGTGCTGAAGATAGGGAAGCTCTAGGTGTTGTACATCAGCAATCATCTGACCAAAATTCTATGGTAGGCATGTCCTTCCTTCCTTCCTTCCTTCCTTCCTTCCTTCCTTCCTTCCTTCCTTCCTTCCTTCCTTCCTTCCTTCCTTCCTTCCTTCCTTCCTTCCTTCCTTCCTTCCTTCCTTCCTTCCTTCCTTCCTTCCTTCCTTCCTTCCTTCCTTCCTTCCTTCCTTCCTTCCTTCCTTCCTTCCTTCCTTCCTTCCTCCCTTCCTCCCTTCCTCCCTTCCTCCCTTCCTCCCTTCCTCCCTTCCTCCCTTCCTCCCTTCCTTCCTTCCTTCCTTCCTTCCTTCCTTCCTTCCTTCCTTCCTTCCTTCCTTCCTTCCTTCCTTCCTTCCTTCCTTCCTTCCTTCCTTCCTTCCTTCCTTCCTTCCTTCCTTCCTTCCTTCCTTCCTTCCTTCCTTCTCCTCTCAGCCCTCTTTCTTGAGCTTTCCTAGGTCTACTTTTGAAAATTTCTGGGAAAAAATGTATCTGAAATATGTAATTACACAAAAGTAAACGTAATGCAGAGACAATTACACTCTGGCATGATTTACCTAGCTTGGAGAGGTTAACATTTTCTTGAGGATACACTTTGAAGAGGAAACATTTCATGGGAAAATGGAAAGAACTTAATTACATTGGAGTACAATAGTATGTTGCCACCCTTACCATCATATTTAACAGTAAAAAACTGCTTAATAGTTTTTTTTTTCTCAGAAATTATTGAACTGCTGCATCACATTTGGATTTGGACCATTTTTCAACATCTTGTTCATAAAAAAATGCAATCTCAAACCTACCAGTTTGGAGAAAAATTTTACATTTTGGAAAACTTGGTTTCCAAAGAAAATTCTGAAGCTGTATTTGACTAAATTATCTTTAAAGAGTAACTGGTATTGAGCCAACGTTTTCCACTCACTGTGCTTTAATTTTTCCTGCTCAGCCAAAGATGTGAGAAACCTATCATTCACACATTTCTAGTATATATATAGTCTAGTAAACACTTGATTTAAGAAAAGCTACATTAAGGTGACAAAAAAGCGAGTGTTTCCTACACTGTGAACTGCAGAACATTCAGGAGGACATGGAAATTCATCCCCACCTTGTGATTTTAGATAGAAACATTCTAGCCAAATGGTTCCTCTCTTTTCACTCCCCCAACATTTTTGTGGGGTAACAATGGTCATTAATCCTTAAAGGCCTTGAGAAGCAGAGTACATCTCAAATGCGTGTTTCACCAAAAGGAGAAGTTTTCATCCCAGCATTATCACCAGGGTTCCTTTTGCTCTCCTCAGCCTCCTTTGACTCTCCCAATAATAGTAAAACTCACCATAACAATAATGAAAGATCACCATACCCACTTGAAGAGTTAGACTTAGTGATCTGCTGAGAAAAGGACAACCTGTGTTGGGACCTTTTCATCCTAGGAAGGCAGTACTATTATTCACTGTTTTGATGATTACGATTAGTACTATTACTGCTATTACTATTACTCGTTTCATTCACATTATACCCACACTTAGGTCTGCTACAGGAAAAAGAGGGAAGCCAATGCAGGAGAGTGCCAAGGTCTCTCCCTCATCACACTGCACCTCACAGTCGCCTGTTCCCCAGCGCAGGTCTGTTGCAAGGACTCAGGACCTGCTCCAGATCTTGCACCTACATTTCAGAGAAGCCTCATACGTTCTCTCCATGAGGGCTTTGTTTTGGAGGCAGGGCTGAGGGTTCCTCAGCTGCAGGCACCCAGACAATAAGACCAGCTAATGGAGAGAATATATATTTAATTTCCCATGGGATTGCTGCTGCTGAGGAAGCACTGTTCAGGAAGATACAGCAGAGCTATTGCCAAGGCTTATTTCATTTAATTGCAGCACCTCATTACTGAGAAGCATCCATTCAATTTCATGAAAAGTATAAGCTATTTTGTTCAGTGTCATACGGCTCCCATTTATGTTCTCCCAAGTCTGATCTCGCTAGGTTCTTAAATTAGATGCTGTCAGAAACCAAAACTGCTTGTTATATATAATGAAGAATGAAGACCAAGCAGGAGGTGGGAAATTTCTAAACCAGCTCCTTAGCTGAAACTTTAACAGGGAAAATGAAACAGTACTGTTTGCAAGGTACAAATATCTGTGTGTGCATATATATGTGCGTATACACACACACTCCCATATCTGTATGTACACAGTTTCAATAATTAAACAATTTATTTTTACAACTGGCTACATTGAAGATGGATTTTGTTAAAAGCCTTCGCCTTTGTGAGGCCACCTGGTGCTCACCATGTCAGTTGCTTCTCACAGAGGCATCATACCATTGGATTAAACTTAGAAGAACTCTCCCAAGGAGCGCACTGTCATGGCTCTTACTGCAGAGTGCTTTGTAGCGAACAGTAATGATGGACCATCTAATGCTGTTGCTGGTTTATGACTGTTGAAGTACAGTTGCATAGTTAACAGCTTCATTGCTTAAAACTGTGTAGAGTAAAATGTGTACCTCTAATTTTGAACCTGCTTAACCCTTCCCTATGTGACTTGTAGGGCACTGAAAACCCCTTTTTTGTGACTATCAGCTGGTCTCTATCTATGCTCAAACCCTGCGCTTGTGTTCTTGATACTGCAGCAGTTACAAACTGACTGAAGCTGATAAGGATGACAAACCCTGGTGTGTGACACATCAGGTTTCTGCCTTTCCTGCTTACTATGATGAAGCTAAAAAAAGAACACACTGCAGGGCAGTAAAAGAAACAAATCACAGGCACAGCCAACTTGAATCCTACAGGTGATACAAGAAGGTCTTATGTCAGAAGTACTATTAGTAGAGAGGAAAAAAAAAATATTGGAAGGAGTATCTTTGAATTACTGAAGTGTAATTAGAAGCAGAAGACTGGAGTACATTCAGCAATGTACATCCCTGGCAAACTGACTGCGTGTGCATATGGGGAGCTAATGAAGAAGCCTGTATGTTGTAATGTTTTCAGAGGAGGTGGGAAACTTGGGAAACAGGGTTAAGCTGAGCAGAGAGGTGCAGTTGCCATGCGTTTATGAAAGGCAGGTCCTGTTTTACTAACCTGATCTATGACAAGGCCATAGCAGATGAGGGAAAGGCTGTAGATGTTTTCTTCCTGGACTTTAGTAAAGCCTTTTATGCTGTCTCCCACAGCATTCTCCTGGTGAAACTGGCTGCTCATGGCTTGGATGGGCATACACTCCGCTGAACCAGTAACAGACTAGATAGCTGAGCCCAGAGTTTTGGTCAGTGGAGTTAAATCCTGTTGGCAGCTGGTCACAAGTGGTGTTCCTCAGGTATTAGCATTGGAGTCTGTTATTTTAGTATCTTTATCAATGACCTGGATGAGGGGATTGGGTGCTGTCTCAGGAATTTTGCAGATGACACCAAGCTGGAAAGAAGTGTTGATTTTCTGGAGGGTAGGAGGTCAGATCAATGGGCTGAGTACATTTCTTAGGTCACAACCCCACGCAATGCCACAGGCTTGAAGAAGAGCATCCGAAAATCTACTTGGAGGAAAAGGACCTAGGAGTGGTGGTTGACAGAAAATTGAATACAAGCCAGCAGTGTGCCCATGTGGGTAAGAAGCCCAAGAGCATCCTGGCTTGTATTAGGAATAGTGTGACAAGCAGGAACAGGGAAGTGATTGTTCCCCTCAGCACTGGTGAAACCTCACCTTGAGTAGTGGAGGCCCTCACTACAAGAAAAACATTGAGGTAGCGAGAAGGGCAATAAAGCTGGTGAAGTGCCTAGGGAACAAGTCTTATGAGGAGCAGCTGAGGGAACTGAGTTTGTTTAGTCTGGGAAAATGAAGTTCACAGGAAACTTAATCACTCTCCTCAACTCCCTAAAAGGAGGTTAGAGCAGGGATGATGTTGGTCTTTCCTCCCAGGTGACAAGTGATAAGACAAGAGGAAGCAATGTGACTTTGTGCCAGAGGAGTTTAGATTGAATATTAGGAAAAATTTCGTCACCAAAAGGGTTGTCAAGCATTGAAATGTGCAGCCCAGGGAAGAGTTTCAGTCACCATCCCTAGAGGTATCTAAAAGATGTGTAGATATGGGCCTTATAAACATGGTTTAGCAGTAGACTTGGCAGTGCTAGGTTACCAGTTGAACTTGATGATCTTAAAGGTGTTTTCCAACCTAAACAATTCTGTGTTTCTATGATTTGATGTCATGGTCTTGGTTTTACAGAGGTATAGGTGTGACCATGAAACCACCTGAGCATTTGTCTTCCATCCTCTAGCTGCTGGTATGGGAATGGGGCAACTGCCCTCTCTAGTTATGCTTCTCCTTCTTCCACACTCTCCTCATGTCTTTTTGTCCCATCAATGCTCTTCTTTCTTATCATTGACCAGCCTTTTTCTCTCACCTGGCCCTAACATTCCTCTCCCTTTCCTCACACTGTCTCCTTCCTTTACAGTCTCCTCTCCCATCGTTACTTCCAAATAGTGCTGTCAGCCTCAGCCCACACCGGGGATGAAGGGTTGGTATTGGGCTGCTGATGCTGAGCTGGGCCAAGTGCTCCTGTCAGAGTACTGCTGCCATCCCACTGCTGGTGCTAGTGGCACTGGCTGCTGCACCAGGGAAACAGTAGCACGAAAATTCCACATAGCCTACAGCTCCACCTCTCCCAAGCCCAAGGAGGAGAGCAGAAGTCCTCTTGTTCTTGCTAGGAGCCCACAGCATAATCACACCTGCATATTTGTCTCTCTAAACAAATATGAAAAGCTGTCCAAGTCCTATGCCTATTATTGGAGTTCCACAGGATCAGGGAAAACACTGCTGAGTTCACAGAGACTTGACAGTGTTTAGCAATGGTAGATGAATCATATGGCAGCCACCTCAGGGTATGGTGTGCAGCTGAAAAATGGGTACTCCCAGGGGAGAAGAGGCATGAGTGGCACTGGAAAATGGGACTCCTCTCAGGCAGCACTAGGCAGCAAATCTGCCTCACACCTGCCAGGAGCATCATTCTGCAGCCAGCAGCATCACCCTGCAGCCAGCAGCATCACCCTGCAGCCAGCAGGCACCCATACATTTCATCCTGGCAGCTTGTACAGTATCACAGTATCACAGTATCACAAAGGTTGGAAGAGACCTCAAAGATCATCAAGTCCAACCTGTCACCATAGACCGGACTAGACCATGGCACCAAGTGCTACATCCAATCTCCTCTTGAACACCTCCAGGGACGGTGACTCCACCACCTCCCTGGGCAGCACATTCCAATGACGAATGACTCACTCGGTGAACAACTTTCTCCTCACCTCGATCCTAAACTTCCCCTGGTGCAGCTTGAGACTGTATCCCCTTGTTCTTGTGCTGGTTGCCTGGGAGAAGAGACCAACCCCAATGAGGGCAATGAGGTTACCCCTGAGCCTCCTCTTCTCCAGGCTAAACAATCCCAGCTCCCTCAGCCTCTCCTCACAGGGCTTGTGCTCAAGGCCTCTCACCAGCCTTGTTGCCCTTCTCTGGACACGTTCAAGTGTCTCAATGTCCTTCTTAAACTGAGGGGCCCAGAACTGGACACAGGACTCAAGGTGTGGCCTAACCAAAGCAGAGTACAGGGGCATAATGACTTCCCGGCTCCTGCTGGCCACACTATTCCTAATGCAGGCCAGGATGCCATTGGCCTTCTTGGCCCCCAGAGCACACTGCTGGCTCATGTTTAGGTGGCTGTCAATCAGCACCCCCAGGTGCCTCTCTGTTTGGGAGCTCTCCAGCTCTCCAGCCACTCTGACCCCAGCCTGTAGCTCTGCATGGGGTTGCCGTGGCCAAAGTGCAGCATCCGGCACTTGCACTTGTTAAATGCCATCCCATTGGACTCCACCCATCTGTCCAGTCGGTCGAGGTCCCTCTGCAGAGCCTTTCTACCCTCTAACTGACTAACATCTGCTCCTAACTAGGTGTCATCTGCAAATTTGCTGATGACTGACTCAATCCCCTCATCCAGATCATCAATGAAGATGTGAAAGACACCACTTTCCTGAAAGGCAGAGGTGGGTCTGTGCCTCCCTTCTCTCCTGGGTTGCTAGCAAACCTTGGGATGGGTTCTGCCCTGGCAAACCTACCACTTGCAGTCAGCAAAAAAACATTTGGCTACATAAACAAGGTGTCTCTGTCTTGGAGTCATTAGCACCACCAGCTTTAGGAGCTGAGCAAGCCATTAGTCACTCTCATTTCTCTTGGTAGCTTTCCAAGGCCACATTGCCAAATCCTTCCTGGATGGCACAGGTAACACCCTTTCTCTTTTATCTTCATTTTCAGTTTCCAGGCCAAGCTGTGAGCCGGGGCAGCTTCCTGGGTGTGATACCACTGCCAGAGGGGGCAAAGCTTTCAAAGGCTCTCTTTCTTTCCTCACAGCCTAGCTCTTATTCTCATCAAAAAACTGTAGTTTGATTTACAGTGTGTTTTCTCATCCTTAGACAGCTGGAATGCCAACTCTGCAAATCGCACATCATTACAAACCAATGACACCTAATGTCATAACAGTGCCACTTGACAGCAAACAATAGCACAAATCCATTTTTTCCTCAAGAGCATATGTCCTCTTCACTGATGGAGCAAGGTTTAGGATTTCCAGTCCTTTTTATCAAAAAGCATACATAAAAACACGAGGAAGCTCCTGCAAAACATACAGTGCTGTGTTAAGATGGCACATTCATTGTGGCCTTAAACCACTGTCATTTCTTTAATGAATGCCCCCAAACAATTATTCAACTTGTCTT
Source organism: Melanerpes formicivorus (assembly GCF_026170545.1). Lineage (NCBI taxonomy): Eukaryota > Metazoa > Chordata > Aves > Piciformes > Picidae > Melanerpes > Melanerpes formicivorus. The sequence goes on from NW_027142354.1 coordinate 36,443,713, forward strand.
GGCCCAGGATAAGTCAGGCACAACAGGAGAACTTGATTTACTTTCTTGTTCCATGTTTCCTCAGTATTAGACAATTTGATTTGGTAAATCATTTTCCTTCACTCATCACAGTCCTCCCCTTGTTCAATTCTTCCCATTAACACCTTCCTGTAACAGCTCAAGGCTGACCTTGGCTTTTGAGAGCAAAACCAGGAGTCTTATGATTAGGCATTAACCAATGGATGAGAAAAGAAATACTGAATGTCAACCTTCACATACTCTTTCTAAGGAATCATGACTATTTCCCAGTAAAATGAGACCATAGACATGTGTGGGTTAAAACCTGGCTTCCACTACCGTCTATGAGAATTAATTTTCCCAAGTATCTTCACTGGTCCTGGTTCTGTGATAGCCAAATTTAATTTCATTTTAGTGAATATGAGGATTTGCCCCAAGTGACTTGCAAGAGGTTTCAAAACATACTCACATAGTATAAAGAGGTGAGGGAAAATATTCACATTCTAATTCCAGTTGTTTGCATGAAGTTTAATTCCATACATCAGCCATTAGAGTTTGTTACATAAATGACATTAAAGTGTGTGAGCATTGCAAGGAAAGTTACAGTCATGTTAGAAGACAGTAGCTGCAGTCAGCCTGTTCACTTTCTCACCAGAAGAACCTAAAGCCTGTTTTAAACAGGCATATCACTGTTTTCTCATATCGCATATTTCATTAGAAGAGATAAATTAAATTACTTCCTTTGCCTGTATGGCATAAACCCTCTGTATAATTACAGCAGAGAAGGCCATGCTGCAGGCTGTTTTGTGGCATTATAACTGTGCTGATTCACTTGATCTTGAGCCAAACGTTGCTTTAATCTTTCAAGTCTTGTTTTAGTTTGAGGAACAGCTAAACACACCCAGTTGGGCAGTACAGATTTGTTTTCCCACTCTTGAGTGAAAAAAAGGAAATAGAGATTGTTACATTTCTGACATAGGGTTTTTTCCCTTTTTTTCCCTTTTTTAAAAATTTTCTTTTTCATAGCAAACTATTGTGATCCACAAGATCCATAAAGGTTTCATGAAAATGAGAAGAAGGAAGGGCAGTTTCTTTTATATATTCTATTAGTTAACAGGCAAGGAAATTGTCTTTGGGTCAGGGAACACTGTTGCTTTATTTTCCACAGAATATTCCTACAGCCCCCACCACAAAATGATCCTAGTCTGTGGTTGTACAGATAGTAATGATAATAGGAATAGGGAAAGCGAGGATGATAGCTTACAGCTGTGACTGCAAACAGTCCCCCCATCCAGAACAGACCAGTAGATGTGATCCTAGTTTCCTAATTGAACAAAACCTATCAGAACTATGAGAAAGGGTATTCAGCATGAAAATATTTGTATTTATGGATGACGTTGCCTTTCCATGCCCAAAGGATGGGACAGACTAGAAATTACTGGAGTTTATCAAATCCTCTTGCCCTATATATTCAGCAGTAAACACTGAAGAAGTGCAGTCTCAGTTTCTGCCAGGGGACTGGTTAGCTTCCAGCCTCACTCACAGGACCAAGGTGAGCACTGAGTTTCTAATCACATCTATCTGCTAGCATTCTAGATGTCCAGTGAAGAAAGTGACATACAGGTCTCCTAGGAGATGAACATCACACACCACACCCTGCAGTTTCAGAACTCTGAGTGGTGAATGTTCCTTTTGCTTCTGCTGAAGACTGGCTAACCACACAATCATGCTATAGCGTAGGCATGAAGGATGCAGTGTACTAAGAACAAATACATGATAAACATGGGAGTGTTTGGCAATAGTGCCATAACTAGTAGACAAAGGAAGGCAACAAGAAGCTATAACCAAACCAGAAACTCTCTCCAGTGTAGAGATGCCTCTCCACACTGGGAGTACATGGACAGCAAATGCTGAATGCATAATCACTTGGTTATATAAACGTCACATTTCTGCAAGTTCCACACGTGAAGACCTGCAGTCAATTTCCTCATTTCTTCACAAGTTCAACCACCAATGACAAGAAAAACTTTTTCCACTGCCCACAACCTTAGTTTGAGATGTAAGGTTGAAACCATTTCAGTATTCTTGGATCTGTAATAAAAATAAAAAGTAAACATCACAAGCAGGAATACATCCTGTAATCCCTGGTTGTTGAAGAGATAAAGAAACCACTTTCTTTGCCTGTATCCCATGCCTGTCAGAATTTAATAATATGTTTTGCTCTACCAGCCTGTGTTGACATACTAAAACAAAAAGTGCTTCCACTCAGCCAAAACCACATATCTTGGCAACCTACATCCTAAAAGACAACAAAGTTGTAGTCTAAAAACTTGGCAGCTGTCCTTGCACACTACACCTTCGGCTTAGCGAGTCAGTCACATTATGCTGGCTCTGGGTTTACCATAATGCAATAGCACAATGGTTTTGTGTTATTAACTTCACAGTTCTGGAGTTTTGATCCTCAACACATTATCTCTGCTTCAGAAGAAAGGTAACTCCCTGAGCTAGGAAGTCATGCTCCTTCCTGTAATCCACTCCAAGTGATGAAAGGTGTTACATGGAGAAAAATACTTAGTGCTTAATGCAACCCCCTTTCTCTGATTTGTCTTGGGTGTCTTCTAACACCTGAAAAATTGCACCATAAACATGAAACTTGCACACTTCTTTTTAAACATTAACAAATAAATTAAGATACCATATTCAGCCAGGGGCCCTGGAGGCAGACTAACAGAGGTCTCTATGCTTGATAAAAACACACTACACTGGCATGTTGCTAGTGGGGAACCAGGCTGAAAGAGAGAAAAGGCGAGAAAATGGGGAAAACATCAGAATTTTAGGAGGGGCTTGGACAATTTCCAAACGGTAGGAAGTCATCCTATATTAATTCTTATGGATGGACTATGATACTCAAATTACTATGTTATTGTGTTAATTGCATAGAAGGGGAACTAGTCAGCTCTAGGGTTAGCTTTATTAATTCTAGCACAATGATGAAAGCACCAGAGCTGTGTTAATTCATGCCACTTCAGGACCTGCCTTGATTCTGCAAAATGATGGCTGTGAAAACATTAAACTGGCTTTTGAGGGCTTGAGAAAATATAAAGAATCTACTGTAAAATTCTTACAACAAAATGAAATCTTATCTCTTTGGGATAAAGCCACCACATGAATGATATATTGTGCCAAAGAAATGGTGTTGGTTAACACTCCTAGATGCAAAAAATGATTGTTTCATTAGAGATTAAAACAAACAAAACCAACCAACCAAAAACCCTACAATTGCCAAGAAAGCAAACCTGAAGTGTACCAGTCAAAATGGCAGAAATGTTCTGAGAAGCACAGCCATCAGGCACAAGGATAAATACAATATATCAGTGAAAAGCTGCAGAGTGTCTGCAAAGTGAAGTCTCATGTCAAAAATCTACTAGTGATCTGAAGACAACAAATGTACAAACAACCAGATCTCAGTGATGCTGTCTAAATGGCTTATACAAACCCAAGCATTTGAAGTGGCTCATTCACAGAAAGCTTTTAAAGAAATTAAAGGGTTTAAAAAAAATAAAAAAAAATAAAAAAAAGGCTTCTCAGATGGTTAAAGGCTGTGAAAAGCTTAGCAATAATATGGTGGTTGTAAAGATATTTGTCTCCTCTTTGCACAGTCCTTTCTGCCGCACTCAAAATATTCCCCAACTTTCTGCCCCTCACCCCAAAACTGGAGGCAGTCAGCCATGTTTTTTTCATCTTTTTTTCCCTTTGGAAGCCCAGATTTTGTTCATAATTTGAAGAGATACTACTGTAAGTATTTTCCCTTTTCAGTGACACTTCAGAGGGAAACACTGGCACCACTGATGATGGCAGTAAGAGTGCCCATTCTGTTGGCAGAAGATCAAAAATTGTGCCTGTCTTCAGCAAGGGCTTGCCAAACAACAAACCCTCAAGATCAGCAAGAGCTGTAAAACTATTGACTATAAAATCAGTTGGCAAATACTTAGAAGACATCAACAAAACTAAAGACAAGCAGCATAGGTACATGACATACAGAGTCTCTAGCTTGGTGTATGAATTTGAAGCATTAGATACTTCTTGACTTCAAAATGCAATTAGCTGGTTGAACAAAAAACACTTTCAAGGAGCACTTCTTAGAGTTTGGTGTCTATCAACATGTTGTCCTGCACCTGCACCACCTTTCCTGAGCGGAGCTGTAATTGATATCCAAGTGAACAGATTGAAGGACAGAGGAGAGTGGATTGAAAGGAATTGGAAGGTATTTAAAGCATTTTGGAGAATGTGGTAAGAATTCAAACCAAATGTGAGGTAAAAGAAACAGCAAAATGCAAACAAGGATGACATTCAGTAAAGACAGTGTACAATGCAATACTGAAAAAGAAAAATAAAATGCCCAGTTGGCTGCTTAGTCAAAAAGTGAGGCTGGGTTTGAGGCTGATTTTGTGTTGGTTATAAAAGATGTGGAGAAACTGGAAAGAGAGAGGCTGGATTACAAGCTGTTGAAGTATTAACTACAAGAGAAAACTGGTCTTGCTTACTCTAGGGAGAGGTAGGTTTGGGGAGAGCAATTAGATGGTAATGTTCTCTTGGAGTTCTGTAAAGGTTTGAGAGAGGATTATGATAAATGTCTCTCCACAGCCACTCAGAGAAAATGAGAACAAATTATATTAATTGCAGCAATGACTGGATTTGTATGTTCAGGAAAACCCAACCTTTTTGATTGGACTCCTGAACTAGTGGAATAAACTCATTAGGGGTGTTGAAAGTTTTCAGAAACCCACTGGGCAAACCCTGTTATGGAATGCCTAAATGCAGTTCACCCTTCTCGGTGAAAGGACCTGACAGGAGTGTTCTCTGAAGACTCTTCCAAACACCATTTTCTGAGTCTGCAATTTCATTTTTAAACAGTGGATCTTTGATTCTGAAGTTTTATAAATAAATACCTAAGTGCATTGGATTAAAAAAACTATTGATTCTTTTCCTCCTGCAGCTTGTGCCCAGTGTGGAAAGCATATTAAAAGCAGAAAATAAGAACTGCCCATCAGCACCAAATAGGTCATAAAAGGCAAGTGAAACTGCCCAGAGCCATAGAGACACAGGAAACTCCTGCTTGTCTCTGACCTATGGGGAAAAGTTGCTCAGCACCGCCTGTACTCAGAGTTTACACAGTATAATGACTCTTGCAAGGATGAACTTTGAACTAGCCATTAGCAGAGTTAATGTCTTTACACCTTCAACAAATGGCATCTGCCTGTGTAACAGGAAAACAGCATTAAAAACACATGGCCATGAGTGGCAAACCCAGGGTACAAACAACCATGCAGTTGCAAAGCTTTCTTTGGTGGGGTGGCAGAGGGAAAAAGTGGGTTAGATGATTGGACTGTGAGGTGGATTGGTAACTTGCTTAAATACAGAGTTCAGAGAGTTCTGATCAGCAGCTCAGAGTCCAAATGGAGGCCTGTGATGGAGTGGTGCTCCCTAGGGATGAGTACTGGGTCCAGTTTTGTTCAGTAACTTCATCAATGACCTGGATGAAGTGAATGAGTGTACCCTCAGCAAGTCTGCTGATGATACAAAACGGAGTGGTGGCTTACAGCTGTTCCAATCTGCTTTTTTGCTGAAGGGGTGGTTCTTTCATGGATCTCTTGAATGAAACTAAGAAGTATCCAAGTAGTTGATCTGGGAGAAACACTTGTATTTATTTTGCTTACACATGCAAGAGAAAAAGTTAGAAATAAAGAAAAGGAGAAAGAAATAAGCAAAGGGTATCAAAGCAGAAAGATAATTACCACCATGGATCTAGCTGATGTTTCACTGATCCCTGAAGGTCTTGATCCACAGTGGGGAAGCTTACAGCAGCAAAGGCTGAGATGTTGGAACCAGATGAGGCCTTGCTGCTTGATCGGTGTGGAAACTTCAAACTCTTCCCATTGCCTCTTGGGTTTTATACCTTTTCCAGTCCCTCGCATAGTCACACTGTCCCATTCAGCTGAACACATTGGACTGGTGTCAGCAGTGGTCCCACATGTGGGTGGTTTACCTGTGCCAGCTCCTGTCTCACAGTAACATTCCTGAGAATGGAACTTGTGGGCTGGTCTGGTTATCAGCTGCTATTGTCACAGAGCTTGTAGTAACAGAGTGAAAACACCTTGGGAAATTGCTGTGTCAGTCACCTTTTGAGAGTCCTGTCCATGAGAAGGTCCATGAGGACTTGTCTCAGCAAGTCCCAGCAACTGCTGGCTATCAGCATGGAGTTTGTGGTCTTGTAGATAAGAAAAGATTCCTCTTGAGACAATAGAGTGAAGGCAAACGTGAGGATGTGAGTCCTGTTTACAGTAATAAAAGCCCTCAGGTGCTGGTATTTTCCACACAGAAATCATTCTCTTTGTGTTGCATTACAGGTCTGTTACAGGCCCATTTGAATGCCGGTGAGAAGTCTTTCTGTTGGCTTCATTGCTATTTGGTTATTCTCTGTATCCTCATCCTGTTGTCAGCTTCTTGTTGATACATAGGTGAAAGAAACAGTTATTGATACCTATGGTGTGGCAAAATGGGAAAGTAGATACATAACAACGCAGTGCTCCTGACAACAGACAGCCTTTCCTGAAATTATGTATTTTGTGATTTTGAAACAACACTAATAAGTGTATGCCCCAGCTAATGAGACTGCATTCACCAGCCAAAAGCATCATGTCATTAATGGAGTTACATAACATGAATAACCTCAAATGCAAAGAATTAAAACCCTTCTTTCATCCAACACCCTGCATGACACCAAATGCAGAATTGGGCTCCTTTTCGCTTGGCAGAGGGCTTGCAATAGCACCATGTTTTTCACAGCCACCTTTAAGCCCAACAGGCAGAATTCAGGGAATACTGCAGGGGATTGCCTCCTGGCTTTGCTTGGGTATTGGTCTTTCATTGGGTCTTGCTGGGTGCCCTTGGCTGCAGAGCTGCCCAGCATCATTATGCACTAAAAAGCAACAAAGGGATTTCATCTGGCTTCAAAGGACATGGGACCCATGGCCCGAGCTGAGACTGGCTGACAAAGAACAAGGAAAAGTCAGGCTTCAGTAACTTTTAATGACAGCTCTTGTTAGGGTTAAAAAAACAACTCAGCCATTGTGTTGTGATTCAGTCTGAAGAGAAGCCCATCACCCTTGCTGCTACAGGTCGCAGCACTGAAAAGGAGATTGTTATCCTCAAAATTAATCATTCAGAGCTACAGCAAGAGGCATGCAATGCCAAGCTGAGATGCAAAATTCACTATTATCTGCCAGACCGGGGACTGATTACTGCCACTTCTGCCATCTCATCCTGCTTGCAGGATCCCACCTTGCTTACCAAGTTACATTTTTGTTCCAAGTGGGACGAAGCAAGTTGTTCCAGCAAAGTCCGTCTTCATCCCCTTCCCAGGCCCTCTAATCAGCCCCCGAAGTGAGCTGGTGCAGCACTTTAAACAACACTGTCTGGGAAAAGTCACAAATAAATTATCATCCTTTATTTGACTCATTTATTTGGTTAGCAGAGAAGAAAGTTTAACATTTTAGAAAGGTCATATTGTCCTTTCCTGATTTTGTGGGAATTAAAAAATACTGAAGCAAAAGTCAGTGGTCAGGATTGGTAGGAACCTGAAGCAGACTTACAAGCCTTTGAAACTCTTCAGAAATGCCATATACTCGATCTTTCTTTTTTTCACATCAGTCCCTCTCACATAAGCCCTTGGATATCTTTTTGGCTTTAAGACCATTGTGTCTGCCAACATCATGTACAAAATTTCTCCCAGTTTTAGTATATTTGCCATATCTTCTGTGATCCTCTGCTGAGGATAAACTCTCACCATCATTCACCTCTCAGTCAATTTCCTGTTTGAGGAGTGACCTATGTTCTCATTAGATGAGTGATGTAAAGTGAAAATCCAGCTGTTGATGCTTCTTTTCTTCTGAGCAGTATTTATTTACTATGATTTGTGCTACAACAGTTCATGAAAGCCCCAGTGGAGACAAAAGCCCTGGGATGATATGGTCTATACATGAGATATAGCTACACACTCTGTAAGTTTATAGTCTAAAACAAGAAGACAAACAACTATGATGTTATTGCAGACAAAGAAACTCATACATCATGAAATTAAGCAGTCCCAGTTGGAGAAAGATTTGCTTGAGTCTGTGGATGATTGGCAAACATTCATCCCCTTAGAAGATCAACATAAAATGTGAGCTGAGAACAACATTGATTACCATATAGAAAATAATTTAAATGACATGCATTACATCTGTGCCTCACTTGACATCAGAACAGCCTCTATTGATGTTTATTTCAATGGTCAGATATCTTCTGTACTGGCTGCATTTTTGCTGTACTACTGGTAGAGTAATATTCAGAATTGATTTTATCATCAATTCCTTCTGAATTCCTCAGGCACTGTAATCCTGTAAAACAGCTCTTTGTGGCAGTTCTCTTGAGCTTACCACAGCTTCATGCAAGAATTCAGAGGTATTACATGACTCTTATTTAAACATCATTTGTGTATTCATTTGCACAGAATTATGAAATGTAGCTGTAAGAAGGAGTTTAGAGAATTTATGTCTAAGACATTTCACAGCCATTAGCAACCTCAGCAAAGCCCTGTTGAACCACCATAGAAAGGCAGAGAGAAATACCTCTCTTTTTCTAGCCACTCTGGAGTGTTTTTTACATTTGTTGATTCTAGATATTTTTTCAAGTGAAACCTACTTCCAGGGGCATGGGAAATTGCCCTACACTTTACATCCATAAATTGCACAGGAATAAAACCCCTGATCCCACACAACAAATCATTTTCCATTTCATTTCAATATGCAATCGCATGACAGCACGCTGGGGAAAATGGAAATGTAATAGCATCACAGCTGCACATGGGCACACCAGTAGGAGGATAAACCCAAGACAATAGTGAGTTCAGAAGTTCAAATTCAGCACGGGGTTATAAAAGCAGAATTACAACCTTTGCTGGACTTGAATCCTTAGAGAAATTCCCACCACCACACACACACTCATAGTATCTTCTGTCCTACCGCAAAATAACTGGGATGTTGAAATGTAGGATTAAAGTGTGAATATTTCTGCCGTTTCCTCATTGTTTTCAGTGTTTTCTTAGAATAATCATGAATTTGCTCTTTCCTTCTTAATAAAGATCATTGCAAATTACACACTACACCAGATTTCCAATAATTTTTAGTCCTGTTTTTCAGCATAATGGATATGTCATGGCAATAGCATGATGCCTTCAGAGGCAACAACTTTGTTTGCAGGAATAAAAAATGCCACAAAGTTAACACACTTAGTATACATAGAGTAATACCTCAGGATGTGAAAGATCAGTGTTTTAACTTGAGGTGCTCATCACATTTGGATGAAAACACCACTCCTAACCCAAAAAGGCTACCAGGCTGTCTGTGAGAGCTGGGTGAAGAGCTGCAGAGAACAAGGAGAGTTGAGTACCTTCTGAAAACTTAGGCACCTTTGCTGGCAAGCAAACTTACCATCTCAAAGCCACCACCATGGTAAGGCTTCATAAGGATTTTGGGTTTTTTTTAGTCACTGTTCATGGGTTTCCTTGCTTTGTAAGTTCAGAACACAGCCTGTACCAAGAAGGTGTGGAGAGAGGACAAGAGTGCCCTATATATCTCCTGGGAGGACTCCTGCCTTCCATAGCTGAAACTATGGAGATTTTTGTGGGACTTCACCAAGCGAACAGACCAGAAGAGAGAGGCAAAAGGAGTAAATCAAGGAGTTTAGCAAACCTGGGGTCCTTTCTGATGATGATTCAAGTAAATTGCCAGAAGGTCACAGGACCTGTACTGAAGGATTTATTGTCTTGTTGGCTCTGGAAAGACCTAGTTGCTGTATGCAGCAGGTCTCCTATTTGTTTTGGTTTTCTGTTTTCCTAAAAAGGGTGCCTATTGCATCTAAGAAGCTAAAATTAGGCTCTTGAATCTGGATGTAAGCCTCTAAATAAAGTTACCTACCTGGACTAGTACTGAATTCTTCATTGCAGGCAACTCTTCACTGCATCACAGCCATGTATTTTTAACACAATGGGTTTCACAGCAACCAGAAACTCCATCACAACCCAGGGGAATGAGCTGAAGCTAAGATCATCCAGACCTCTGCCTCACAGGAGATATCAATCACAATCTGTCCTAAAGCACTGCGACATTTACATCTCATCATGGATTAGCAAAAACAACTGAACAAATGAGTCCCGGAAATCAAGTCGCTGAAATCTGCTTCCTGCAAAATACCTTACAAAATATTTTTCATCCCAAATTTAACATTCTTTTATTATCTTTAGGAATCACCAGACCTGTAAATATTCTCTTTTACCCTATGGCCATTTCTCTGTCTTTTGGTTGACCACCATGATCGTATGTCATCCCAGCATCTTACTGCAATCAAAATTAATTTACCGATTTGGACTGTGTATTCCTTTCTACTGCTTGCCTACCTCTTTCTAAAACACTTCTATACTTACACATCTATATTTACTTTGTCTATACATCTACAACAAAGAAAAGCACTTGGAAGATCTATTTCTTTCCAGCAGGGAAGGAACTAGTTTTTGCTGCTTTTTCAGCTATATTGTCTGCTTCGGTGATAGTCTCCACAGCAGCTTGGATAGATATGTTTTGCTTCAGGCTTACTGCATTGTGCATGATTTCCATTCAGAGAACCCCGTAACAAACAAAAATCATAACGCTGTTCCCCCCATCTTTCTCGAAAAATATCTGAGAGTAGAAAAGAACACTTATTTGTCTTTTTTAAAATGATATTTTAATTACTCATGTCGTGCCTCGGCAAAATGGCCAGCCTTTTGTTAAAATGGGGCTTAATTGCGTTACGGAGCCTTCGTGGGACCCTCACACATAAAGCGCTTTTCTTCAGACTTTCAAGACCTAAATTTGCAGTTGGCTCCTGACCAGCGCACTCGAGCAGATAGGCACGTAGGTAGCGGGCAGCCCCTGTGTTGGTGAAGTAATCATAGTTGACTGCCTCGCCTGTGCTACTCCACAAATATGCCCCGCAAACAAAAATGGGATCTGCGTGGTGGTTTTCATTTTGAATTCGTTCAAAAAAACCCATAAAATAGAATTTGAAATGCCCTTGGTATGTCAGCAAGCATGGAGACACCTTCACGGACTGTTGGCTACGCCTCAGCAAAGCTTTACAACAGTCTGTCAGACAAAAAAAGGAGACTGATGCAGATACCTTAATAAGCATCCCATCTGTGAGGTCATCGGGATATTTCAAACAACTTTCAGCTCTCATTAGTTTAGCAGTTTCAGCAAGCACATCCTTATCTTTTGTAACTTTTGCAGCCAAACTTCCTGGGAAAGCCTCTGAGCTGGGTGACATTCTTAACCATGTGTCAGTCTGCAGTAATGAGCCACCAATTTATGTGTCCTTTGCACTCTTGGGCAGTATATGTTTATATTAACCTTTCACGTTGTGATTTTTTCCCCCCTTTATCCATGTAATTCTCCGGCTTCTACCATGCAAATCTCATTATTCCTAATAGGCTGCAATTAGGATCTCCAAGCTTTTATCACAGTCATTCAGAACAGCAAAGGGCATTTTCTGAGAATAAGTGCTTTTTCTGCTGTATTGATGATAGAATGTGTAACAGACACTATGCCTGGAAATTAGTAGTGAATAATAGAGCTGCAGGGTAGTGGAAATCTTTATCGGCTCTCTGGTTTTGTACCTTTGGTTAGCACAGGAGCTATAGCAGCACATTCTATTGCTTCACATAAAGCATGCTGCATGTGATGTTGCACAGAAATGAGATTTACAGTTTTTGAACTCTGCTAGGCTTGAATGAGTAAATGGACTTTTATTACAATTTCATACAATTTTATGCACTTGAAGGAGATAAAGCAGATTCATCAGCACTTGACCACATGCAAGGTCTTTATCACACTAATGAGTACCCCTCTAAAGAGGATGTTGTAAGGCTATTTTCTTTTCTAAGAACTCCCATAACTGTACCCAGAATTTGGCAGACTGAAATACGCTGCTTCATAAGGTGCAAGTGGGTAACATCCACAGCCCTTATTGAAATCTTTCTTTATCTGCTGCTGTTTTCTGGTTTGTATGAAGGACATGGGTGGAAAAGGAGAACTGGTGAAGCAGATGGATGTAGAATGAAGAAGTAAGAAGAGATACCATGGAATTTTTATCTGCAGGGCCTTAAAAGATAAAACCAGAACATTTGAATAGGATGGAAAAAGAAAGGACAGCCCCAGAAGAGAACCAAATGTATGCATGTGCATAGCTGGAGGGCTGTCTGCCAGAATCAAGATGAAGGACAAATATGATTTGGGGAAGAAAGTGAAAAATGGAGGCTAAGCAGAAGACATTGCAGTATTTCAGCAGTGGGATAGTCCGCAGTTGGGCTGAAGTCTTGATGAGAAGGCTAAAATAGCAGTAAAAGAGAGATCTGCAAAACAAAACAAAACAAAACCCCACAATCAAACCAAACTAAACAACAACAACAACAAAAACACACCCACCACACCACCACCCACCACCACCCCAGAAATAAAAAAGACCTGGATGGGAGCAGTGCAAATGGAGAATAAACTGTCAAAGACTGCCCTATCTGAAAATTCCAAGGCTAGGAAGGGCAACAGTGAAGGCTAGAAGGAACAGAGTAGGATAGGAGGAACTGATTTCCAACCTGGAGGTACAAAGATATATTTTTGGCCACACCTTACGTTGCAACTGTATTCATTTTTTTTTCTGCTGTAAATTGAGCATAAGGCTTATTCCCTCCACTATTAAACTTCCTTTTCCAGCTCCATGTGTAGGCTTACCTGATGTGTAGAAAAATAGTCTTTTGAAAGCACATTAAACAATGTTTATGAAGTGACCTGACTCAGGAGAGGAAAATTCTTCAGTCTTTCTCAGCTACCCACTGTCTGCATGAGTTCCTCTACCTTCCCATAGGTTCCCACCGGAATTAATAAACCCTGAAAAAGTCTGTTAGGAAGCACCATCCAGATCATACTTGTATCATTAAGAAGAGCCTTCAGTTTAGATGTAACTATTTCTGTGGGTCTAATCACCGTTTCTCTCATTTTCTTCTTGATGTTGTGCTAATTTCATTCTTGTGGTACTTTTGGCAGAGTAGAGTTTGTCTTCATAGTAGCCAGCCTAGGGTTATGTTTGGGTTTGTCAACATTTGGAAACAATGTTGACAAGTCAGGGATGTTTTAGTTACTGTTGAGCTTTAGTATTTGCGCAGTCAGGGCCTTTTCTGCTCCTCACCCCCCTCTGACAACAAGTAAGCTGGAGGTACACAAAAAAATTGGGAGGCGGCACAGCTGGGGCAGCTGACCCCAGCTGACCAAAGGGAGATTCCATACCATATGACGTCATGCTTAGCATATAAAGCTGCAAGAAGGAGGAAGCGGGGGATGTTTGGAGCAATGGTGTCTGCCTTGCCAAGTAACCATTCCACATGATGAAGCTCTGCTGCTCTTGAGATGGCTGAACACCTGCCTGCCAATGGGAAATGGTGAATGAATTCCTTCTTTTGTTTCGCTTGCTCACGCGGCTTTTGCTTGACCTATTAAACTGTCTTTATCTCAACCCACAAGTTTTCTCACTTTTCCAATTTTCTCCCCCATCCCACCGGGGAAAGTGAACAAGGGGCTGTGTGGGGCTTAGTTGTCGGCTGGGGTTAAACCGTGACAATTCTGAAATGCCTATTTACAGCTTAGAGTAGATACCAGCAATGGCTTTTCTTTTGGTACTTTCCATAACCACTCTTACACACAGAGATTTCTTTCAAACTGCATAAAAGATCTGCTCTCCCAGGAATTGTATGTTTCTCCCTTTACTCTTTCTGTACTCCTTTACAACTCTTATAAAATACAATCTTTAAACATAGCAATCAACATATGCTTCATAGTATTTAAATGTATTTTCATGTCGTTTTCCATCTTTACAACTTGTGCACTCGGGTGGAGTCAGTAGAGTTTTCCTTCCACTGTTCCATAAGATAGAGTAGCTTATACACATTTGAAAAGGGAATTTCAGCAACAGTAAAATCCCTTCCTGTCTCAGAGAGAAATGTTGCTGTGGGTTAAACACTATGTTTTCCTAATGCAAACTTGATACATTTAAGAACACTTAAGTGAAATGTACTGTTGGACCAAAAAAAGTGAGGTAAGGAAGAGAGCTTAAGTAGCCAGTTCTGGGTGATGAGAACTAAATGCAAGTAGTAGTCAATGCTTTCCAGAGGACTTCTGCAGAGATGTATCAAAACAGCATTTGCATCAAAAGAAAGCTGCATGTACATATGAGATTGAAGATTTGTGTATGTTTTAGTTCCTCAAGTACTGCACAAAAGCCATTCATAAAACACAAAGCTTTTGATGTGGATGTCCTCAAGACATGTCACATTTCCTTTATCTTCTAGTATGGGGACTGACAGAAGTACAGACATCTAGAAGATGAGCAAATTTAAACCTGATGTTCTTATTCTCCTCTCTTCAATGGTCTTTAAAAGAAGCCTTCTCATAGGACTTCAAGTAAAAGCAGGGAGTAATGCTTTAGGCAGTTAAGACAGAAATACCTCTTTTGTTTATTTGAACTGATAAATCTCAATCTGATAATTCAGAGAATCTTGCTCTCTGTGCTGCAGAACCAGTTGAAATAAGATAATTTAGCATTTTCAGTAACAATTTAATAGCAGGTTCTCAATAATCAATCCACTCATCTCAATTATTTGGGAGGCAACTGAACTGTAAGACATCCTTTCTTGATACTTTTGGAAGCTGCCAAAGATACAATAAAGGCAGCTTTGCTTCCAGGAGGCTGGCATAGCCTTGCACACTGCCAGCCATCTCCATCTTCAAGGGTACACAAACACTGCATGGTTCTAACTCCAATAGGCATTTATCTCAAGATGAAGATACGTGCTTACTGACACAAAGATTTAGACAACTGTATAAAACATGTCAAGCAAATAAGATTATCAGGAATGACAACTGCTGTCAGAAATCTGATTTTATGCTCTGTATGATGAACAAAAGCTGTATTTATTTGTAATAATTAGCCCTCTTATGTTCTCCATAGATTAATGACTATATTGTAGGGGCTTTTTGGAGGAAGGCATAAGTTAGATCTCAATGTAGTAGCTTAAAAATGGGCATTTCAAGGCACCTAAGTTGTCTTGGATATCTCTGCCAGAAGGTGTCACACAGAATATTATGTGACTCCCATACATCCTGTATCATGCTTATCCATCCTGCAGAGACCTCTCATATCCACATGTATGAGAAATTAATAATTCACAAATCATAGAAAGCTTTGAGTTGGAAGGGACCTTCTTCTAGTCCTACCCCCTGCAGTGAGCAGGAACATATTTAACTATATCAGGTTGCTCAAAGCCCAGTCCAGCCTTACCTGACATTTCTTCCTCATATCTGGTTTTAATCTCCCCTCTTTTACTTTAAAACCATTACTTCTGAAATTCCCAGAGCCAAAGAATCTGCAGGGCCATACCCCACTGGCTTAGAGGCCTGCTCATAGTAAGTGAAATTCAGCATGACATGAAGAGACATGTCCTTCAGCAGACACTATCCTAGATTTGCCAACAAGCAACAAGAGAGTGGAGACAGTGCACAAAATTATTTGGTCACCATGAACCCTGCCACAAGGGTGAGAAGGGATCCTGCTCATGCACCACATCCTTTACTCTGAAAATGTCTCTGTTTGCAAACCAGGGAACCAAGCATAATGGAAGAAACTGCCTTATACCTGGATACAACTGTCCAGCTTCTTAACCCCAAAAGTACCATTCTTCCCTTAGGAGATCATTGAATGAAGGAGACACTACGGCCAAGCCAGGCCTGAACTGGTAATACATCAGTTACTTCTCAGTAATTGCCTGTAGTTATATGGTCTTACCCTGTGGTACCTGTAGGAAATGCAATGGATTTATTCCCCCCAGGAACATAATAAAGCACAGGGTGACAGCATGATCATGACCTGGTCGTTTGGTGATCATCATGATCATTTCTGGTCAGCCGATTTACTGCCACAGTAACTTGTTTGCTGTATAGACCTAATGTAAAGCTAGTGAGTGCTAAGATGCCATCAGATTAATTTTAACCTGATCTTTCAGGGCTAAATAATCCCATCTGCTGAGGGCCCCAGATAGGATGAAAAGAATGCAAATAGCAAACTGATCAGTGTGACAGAAAGGGAAGATGTGGGAGCAGAACATTGTTTGCTAGTATTTGAAACCAAGCCAATGAGACACATAATCTGCAGCAACATGTATATTACCAGCAGCTTGTAAATGAGATGATTAATATAAATTTTAATTTAAAAAAAAAAAAAAAAAAAAGTAAAGTTGCAGATAGTTTCCTGTAGGCAGGTGGAACACCACCTCTGGCAACATCCAAATTGTCTGAAAGAATTAAGCATCAAATTTCTTTCAGCAACCCATGTAAGTACTTGGCCAATTTCAGTAGATATAATCTCTCCAATAATATTGTTTGCACTGTCTTTCACATTGTTTTTGGCTAGATCTTTTTTAAGGTTTTGTTTTGGAAATCAACTGCCATCACGAGAAAGGTTCTAAACATTAGATCCTTTATTTTTCTGAATGTTTACTTTTCTTTCCATATCTGACTAAGCTTGTAGTGCAGTAACTCTGTGTTTTCTAGGTTGGAAAGGTGCTTCTTAATAAGTAGGTGCTGATAGGATTTCCACACCTCCCCCCCTACTCTTTATTAATAAATAAATTTTATATAAAGAGACATAGTAAGAAAAAAAATCCCCAGGGAGATAGGCTGCAGAAAAACAGCTATGCAAGCTTCACTCTGCTTCACTCTTTCAGCCTGTATCTTCCATTTAACTTCAGTAGACTGAGAACAAATACTTAAAATAAATCAAAATACGGGACTCAAACCTGCCTGGGCTTAAGCAGTCTTCACTGTGCATAGACAGGCTTTGGCACCCAGGAAAGAAGAGGGACAAGGACACAAGAAACTTCAAGCTTTTCCAGTTTCAGATAGATTACTGGAAGCAAATTACAACCTGTGGTTCCTGGGGACAACGTGCTGAGCCATTTGCTTGTGCAGCGGTGTGTAAGTGCCAGGCTGTGCCAGAGGAGCACAGGCCTGCTGTGGGACAGGAGGAGAGCAGCAGCTCCTCTGCACACAGAGTGGGCTCACTTGCTGGTCACTTTCAGAAATGTGGGCCAGGAAGGTTTGTCCTCAAAACCTGCATGATCCATGGCTTTTCCCTCAGCTCAGCTCACAAGCATTTCACTTCCAAAGGCCTATTTGTAAAGCTGGCTCTACAGGATTTGGTATTGTTTTTAATCCAGGTATTTCAATTGAGATCTTGGCATAGGAAAGAAGCTGTAGTCTTAAGACTGCAGTTTAAATCTGAGTGAAATCACTCAAGAGACTTGTGCTAGGTCCAGTGCACTTCAGATTAGGTATAATGAACCATCTTCTGCCAACATATCAGAAATCACAGTTGCAAAGTGCTGACAGAGCCAGATTGCATTTGCACTGGACAGTATGAGAGTAGTGCAAGCTCCACATGTAAAAATTACTTACAGACTTGCTTTGTGTAAATATTCTTCTTTCCAAATTAACTTTAAAGTCCCATTTGGAGAAACTTTGACTGTTGCCAGCAGCTTCTAGTATTATCCCACATCTCTACAGATTCAAATAATAAATTGATATATCTCTGTTACATTAAATAAAATCAAATAACACTTTGTTCAAAAGAGTAAAACATTTGTAAAACAAACTATAGGTGTCTCTCTTTCTTAACAGGCAACAGATAAGTTTGATATAACTGAGGAGGTAAGAGCTTGGACAGACCCTGGAGGCAGCTAGTAATAGAACATGCTCTTCAGAGTTTCTGTGCTGCAAATACAGTTAAATGATTATTCTTAACGCTACGGCCAAACATCCTGTAGGATGGAGAATATAGATCTTGTGTTGGCTGTGTAAACGTACCCTTACAAAAGAACCTGAGAGAGGTCTACCCTGAATAATGGTAGCAGTAACTAATTCACATGAAATGGCACAAAATGAGAGTCCCTCTGCAACAGTGAACCCGTTTCAAGACTGTCTGAAGTTCACTACAGCAAGTTTTAATTTGTATGCAAAAGACTATGTTCAGTTAGCTTGCTGCCAATTAAGAGTATTTATAGAGAACATGATGTTTAATTTCAAACCTCACAGTTTCAAGGAAGAGAGAGCCCTGAATGAATACAGATGGGAGACTCCCAACAGCGTTGGCATGTGGCAAGAAACAAGATTTGGCTGCAGACAGACATCCCGGAGTGATGCGGCATAATGGGGATAAGATGATCCTGCCCTCCCTTGTCTGGACTGCCACCTCCTGGCTTGTGAGAGCCCTTCTGTCCCCTTCAGTCCCCATGAGGTCCAGTAGTGTTAGAAAAAAAAACAACTAACAACTAATTTCAGCTGAAAGGGTCCTGGCCAGAGGAGGGGATGACATTTTGCAAGACAAAGGGGCAGCAGCTGGGTATGCTCCACAACAGCAAGCCTTGGTGGTGAGGACCATTTAAATCTTGCCACTGTCACTCTCCTTATCCAAAACCTTGCTTTTCATGCAGATATCTAGAATTTTTAAAATTATTTCAAAGTATTTTTGAAAGTGTCACTTTACTGGCAGGGTTACATCAAAGCCAGGACATGTTGCGTACACTACAAAATCACAGAGCAGCAAGCTGAGAGCACCCCAGGCTCAGAGGCTGACAAAGAGAAGGAGCTGCTGGCAGGTTTTAACAGGTTCCTGCCAACGGAGGTCTCTAATAAGCACAAAACACCATGACAATAAAATGTGTTGTGCTAACCTGGGGTAAGCTCAATAATGAGCTTCCTGAGGAAACCTTGCTGGTGATTTTCAGAGAGGCACAGCCTTTGTCTTACCCTGATCGTTCTGACCTGACAGCTACTGAGCCTCTTGGCAAAGGGCTTATCCAGTCCTTAATTACAAATCTTAACCATCAAATTAAAATTAATCTTAAATGGCAAGGTGAGTTATTGCTAGAGATTCTTAGCGGTGATGACAATGTACCTATTGAAACAGGCACATATTGTGCTGGATCCTGCCAACTCTACCACATTACACAGAGTATGATGAGGTGTTTCTCATCACGACCTGCCCAGAAAAAATAAAGAGTGTTTCCATCAACAGTAATATTATTGTTAATGTCACAGATGTGTAAAATTTCAGTTGCAATGATGAGACAGGCAGAGAAGGGCCACCAAGATGGTAAGAGAATGCATGATGTCAGAGAAAACTGAAATAATTTATCCCAACAAAAGAAAAGCAGACATATTATGTTGCTGCTATTTCATACCTGTGGGGGAGCAGGTGAAGATCAAGCCAAGCTGTGAGAAGCTCTGGTTAGCTCGCCTGCAGGAGCAGTGAAGGCAAACCACCTAAACTCATAATGAATATTATTTTTAATTTTTTTACAGGTTTTAAATGGAATGATTTGTTCTTTCTGGTGTACCAAAATGAAAAAGGTCCTTTCCTTTCTCAGTTCTTATATTTTACAAATTGCCGCACTGTGGCACTATGTCAGCAGCATTTCTTAGCTCAGCCACATTGCCTCCTGTGCACTGCATAATCTTTTATCTTGTGGTAATGCAGCTAACCCAGGTGACTGGTGCAGCAGCAACAGGCAAGCATGATAACTTCCCCATGGTCAGGTTGTAAATTACTGATCTAAAATCTATCACACTGAAAGGCAAAGGCTATAGTGTGTTGTATCAATATACTGCATTTCTTAATCCACCTGGGAGAAAAACATTACTTTCTGATATACATGTCTTAAGATTTTTAGTTATTAAAATAATTTAAAATATTAAATAATTAATAACTGTAGATATAGAAAAGGGTAGAATGCAAAAAACAAAAGATTAATTTTCTGGAAGTGGCAAATAAACTGTTATGAAAATTCTTGGTAGTGCTTTCTAAATATATCTCCCAATCTGCTCAAATCCCTAGTGCCTGGATGAGAAGAGAGCAAAGGTTGTTAGCACAGTAAAAGCAGCAAAGAGATGATAACTGCTGTATGTAAAGGGTGAGTTGCAAGAGAATGGAGCCAGGCTCTTCTTAGTGGTCCCCAGTGACAGGACAAGGGCCAATGGGTAGAAGTTCAGGCACAGGAAACTTCACGTGAATATGAGGAAAAATTTTTTCATGGTGAGGCTGACAGAGCACTGGAACAGGCTGCCCAGGGAGGTTGTGGATTCTCCCTCTCTGGAGACACTCAAAACTCGCCTGGATGTGTTCCTGTGTTATCTGGTGTAGGTGAGATCCTGCTCTGGCAGGGGGTGTGACTAGATGATCTTTTGAGGTCCCTTCCAGCCCCTGAAATTCTGTGATTCTGTGATGATTCCTATGATAAAGTTGCATATTATATATAGAGAGGACAGCAGTCCTGATGAGATCTATCATGGGGGGACTGATAAATAATAAAACTCACAAATTGAGAATGAAAAAACTAATTGAATCCAAGGCACAATAATTATATTAATTTTATGGTATTTTTATATACTCCTCAGTAAGGTAAGCTTTGCAAGAGAGCTCTTTGATTTATAAAATACTTTGTTTCAAAATCCCATCTATAAACAAATAAACTTTTTGCAACTTAAGCCGTGGTCACTCCTATTATACTGTCAGTTCCAATTAACTTCACCATAATCTGGTATACCAGTTTATTATAACAGGCACACATGGGTTTCTTCTCATGAGAACAAAGCAATGGATATAGGAAAGGAAGACCATTGTTTTTAAAGCTGTAAGATGTTCTAAAGCAGCAAAACCCAATGACAATGAGAAAAATCGTTGATCCATAAATACTGTGGATATTATCTTCCTAGGCTTTTTAAAGCTGGAAAAACTGTCTGCTTGTGGCTTGGATGGGTGTATGCTTCACTGGATAAAAAACTAGTTGGATGGTCAGATCCAAAGAGTGGTGGTGAATGGAAATAAATCCAGCTGGTGGCTGGTCACAAGTTGTGTTCCTAGGACACAGAGTTGGGGCCAGTTCTCTTTAATATCTTTATCATAGAATCATAGAACTGTTAGTGTTAGAAGGGACCTCAAGGATCATCTAGTTCCAACCTCCCTGCCACAGGGACACCTCACACTAGATCAGGTTGCTCAGAGGCACATCCAGCCTGGCCTTAAAAACCTCCAGTCTCAGTAATCTCAGTAATTTGCAGATGGCATCAAGTTAGACAGGAGTGTTGATGTGCTTGAATGAAGGAATACTCTACAGTGGCATTTGTACAGGTTGGATTGATGGGCTGAGGCTAATTTGTATGAGGTTCAACAATGCCAAGTGCTGGGTCCTGCACTTGAATCACATGAACCCCATGAAACAGTACAAGCACTGGAACAATATGGCAGTGTTGGTCAACAGCCAGCAAAATATGAGCCAGCAGTGTGCCCAGGTGGGCAAGAAGGTCAACAACATCCTGGCCTATATCAGGAATAGTGTGACCAGCAAGACTAGAGAGGTGATTTTCTCCCATACTTGGCAGTGGTGAAGCTGCACCACAAATACTGTGTTCAGTTTTAGAGCCCTCACTACAAGAAGGACATCAACATGCTGGATCAGGTCCAGAGAAGGGCAACAAAGCTGGTGAATGGTCTAGAAAACAAGTCTTATGATGAGCAGCTGAGAGAACTGAATTTGTTTAGTCTGGAGAAAAGAAGGCTCGGAGAAGACTATCACTCTACAACTATATGAAAAGATGTAGCGAGGTGGAGGTTGACCTCTTCTCCCAGGTAACAAGTGACAAGCAAAGAGCAAATGGCTACAGGTTGCACCAAGGAAGGTTTAGATTGAACATTAGGGTGAAATTCTTCACTGAAAGGGTCGCCAAGTATTGGAAAAGGCACCCCAGAGAAGTGGTTGAGTCATTATCCCTGGACCTATTTAAAAGGCATACAGATGTCTTAGTGACATGGTTCAGTGGTGCACTTGGTTGCGTTAGTAGCTGGACATGATGATCAGAATTATCTTTTCCTACCTAAACAATTCTGTGATTCTATGATGCTGTCCTAAAGCACTTACTGGCATTCTTCTCACTGAGAAAATCTCCCATTACGACACCTTGTCCAATATCAGCTTAATAGCCTCTGCACCACTCACTGTAGTGACGAGGCTGCTGCTTTGCAACTTGCATCACCCAGCCAGGCAGCACAGAAAGTTTAGCTTAATAATTTTTCCTTGTTGTTTAAACAGGTTAAATAGATTTCATTTTTGCCAAATACTTTACACAGAATAAATCATTCGAGAGCTCGGACAGTTGTGCTGAAAGAATTAACTTCTGCATGACAACACCTGTCATCACCTTTCCATTGAATCAAAAAACAGATCTCAAAGACAACTACAGCTGAATAAGTTAGTCTCATATTTACAAAGCAAAAAGTAACTGTGCTTCTTTAAAATGTCAGGGTTTTTTCTTTTTGATGGCTAGGGTTAGAAGGAAATGAAACAGTTTTAAGAATTAATATGAAGCTATTTTTTTCCTCATGTGATAAAGCAAGCTTTCATCTCATTTTTATTTTTGGCTTATGGGTTTAGTTTTCACAATGTGAGTGGCACAGATGACACAACTGTGTGCCTACATCTCTTGGCTCTTCCCTTTAGTCCCTCTAGAGGAGCATGGGGACCAGTCAGGTCCTTCCTCTCCTGCAACAAGAACTTCACTTTTTCTTACCAGGGGGTTCTTAACCTCTACACACAACCTCTGCATTCAAAAGAGGTGTGCCCTGAGCAGACAAAAATTGGAGGAAAGGAGCAAGCAGTGACCATACAATTGCCTAGAGGGAGAAAAACGGGGAGGAAGAATCTCATAGGCTGACATCTTTAGAGAGACAAAATAGCATATCAATAAATCTCCTCTTCAGTAATGATCCAGAAAGGACCAAAATCCTCCTTTTTGGAGCAGGAAGACTGGAGGTGACCAATCAGCATACATATTAATGATGACCAGGCACACAAACCTTCTCTGTTAAAAATTTTCTTGATGTTAGAAGCATTTGGGACTTGCTTAAGTAAGTCCCCCAAACAAACATTTCAAACTGGCGAACAAGCTGCCTCATCTGTCTAAAATCTCAAAGAGAAAGGCTGAATTCTTCTTCCTAGGAGATGAGACTGAAAACTCAAATATTGGGGAAAACTCAGGCTAGACACTAACAAAGTGTTGCCCATGAAATTGCAGCACCTCATAGGAGCTAGGCACACTCCTGATATACAGGTAAATTAATATGTACCTTAACACCAGTGAGGTTTGACAGGTATGTTTACCTCAAAAGGCTCAAAAGATCAAACAATGAAGAACATAGAAGTCATAAATTTATTGCTTAGGGTTAATTTGTGCAAATTTCAAAACAATCTCAGTTTTTACATCCTTTCTAAACTTGTTTTTGAGCCTTTTCAAACTCTCTCTCAACATTTTCACTACTCACAGAAGTAGCCTGTCCTTTTCCCAGTCTTGCTGACTCCCGAGTTCAGTTGCCATTTTTTGGCAATGTGTCTCAAGCTCCAGCTGTACATCACATAAAGTGCATTTCCTTTAATCTATTTGGAATTTGCTCATATTTCATCTCTGACGATCCCCTTACTCCTGTGTTGCGAGAAAACCTCTAAGTGCATTATTATGTTGTCAAATTTAACACATGCCCTTTTGCTTATGCCATCCCAAATAAAAATGCTCCAGTCTTTTCACTCTCTGTGGAAACCTGGAGGAGGCAGGAGCAGCCTCTTTCTACTCTTTGGCTGCTAGGAGGGAAAACTGGGAAAGATTTGTTAATTCTACAGTCATAAAGGGAATGTCGTGTGAGGAATATATAAAAGCACAGAGATCAAACTTCTGGATGAAGCACATTCCAGAGAAAGCAAGGCATTTTTTCATGCATCACCAGAGGCATCATTAGAAAACCATTTGCTTGTAGACTTATTGGTTCTCAGGTTGAGGAAGACAATGAGTAAATTAAACTATCAGGTACTTTCCTGAGTGTCTCTTGTCTCTGTACTGTCACCAGTAACAGCAGCTCCCACCTCAGATGTCAGTGGATGAAACATGAGTAATCCACTTAGTCACCTTAAGACACTCCTAAATCCAACACTGCCTTCTTTTCTTTCAAGTTAGAAACCTCACTCTGCTTCTAAAGCATTGCTGACGGCAAGTGTTGCAGAGCTATGCAAATCATTACCTTTCAAATACATTACCATTTCAAACCCAAGGAACGTGTTTCCTAAAAGGAATAGTGATTACACTGCAATACTGGACTAAGGAGAATACAAGCTTTGTTCTAGTGAAAGCAGAGACTCAGGTTACAAATGTCATTGCTTGATTCATACTTTTCACAGCACAATCTGATTTCCCCTATTACAGATACTGAAGTAATGAACAACTGAAAATGACCACAAATGGATTGTACAATGTGCTATGAAATTGATTGCAGGTTAGAGTCCTCATCGCAAAAAAACCTTTACAGGAAAGCAGGCCCAAATGTCTTGTTCATGCAATGCACACAAATTCAAGTAAAACATTATAAAAATGGAAATATTTGGATTCTTCATATCTCAGGCTATTCTAATGTTCATCACATATTGTTCCTCATATACTGTTTTATAATGCACACCCAAAAGCTTTATCTGAAGCTAGAAACAATTCAGCTACTTCTGAAATTGAAATAAGAGAGTACAAGCAGAAATAAAATCTAGATGAGCTGAATGCACTTCAATCTGGATCCCTACTGACTTGACTTCAGTTGATGGTCAAAAAGCCAGAAAGCAGGAACTCCAGAAACAAATCCCACTCTAATAGCTGTAGATGAGTTTGTTGTTGCCTCAGCAAGAAGCAAGTTGCATTGACTGTAAAAGATATGAGTTAGGACTGACTAGTCTGAGGCTGTGAGGAAAAAACACTGGTCTGATGGCAACTTTAATCACTTGCTTTGGAAACCCAAGTCAAATGCCCAGGTCTTGAGTATGCATATTTATGGTATCCAAAATATGCAGACCAACTAGCTTAGAAAAGGCTCAAATGATCCTAGAAAGCAGCCTGCCCCTGCACTGCTGCGAATTGCCCTTGCTGCCCAAAGTCTTACCTAATAACAAATTTTACCAGTGTGCTGAGGCTGGCACATACACCTATGTGCCCTGTCCATGCCCAGGCCAGTTCGTTCTGGCAGTGGGTGCTTCAACATCTCTGATGCAGACACACCCATACCACCAGGAGGTGTAACACCATTGTCAGGCCTCTGGGGGTCCAACTGGACCTGGTGCTGCCAATGAGAAAATCCGTATCAAAACACTGACAGTCAGAGACTTTACCATGGAGATGAGAAAAAAAAAAGAAATATCAGTCATGTTACAGTCCTCTAGATTATAAAAACATTATAAACAGGAATTGAAAAAGCTGTCACAAAACCAATAAAATTGGCAAAATATCACTTCAGTTTTTCTCAGTATTGTTTTTTGATCAAAACCTTGTGTGTTGTTAATGCTTTCTCTCCAGCACAGCATGAAAGAGAAAAGAACATGACACATCACAAAAGAAGGAGAGCTGTAGAATGATCCATGCAGCGGTGCCTCAGCTCTTTACTGGAAAGCTGGACTGAGAAACAACATACATGCACGAAAAATAGGTGCAGTACGCCTCTGGGGGGGCTAACCAGAGAGGACATCTATTAAGTAGACAGGAGAAATATGCTCTGATAAAGTCTTTCATAAGATTCAAGACTTTAGCACCCACAAAAGCACTGCCTTACACCTGGCCAAGAGACATAAGCTACACACCATGTATGCTATCATTAGTCCTACAAGGAGTGGTGCAAGCAGTGAAACTAATGAACTACCCCCGTGGATCTGCACCTTGTGGTTGCATTGTCTGTTAAAGGATGAGCTTGTGATGAAGCCTGCTCTTCATCCAGCCTCTGATGATACATCACTCTTCTGTCCAGTTTGACTGAAGTTTATAGGAATGTCTGGGGATCTCTGTCACTCTAGTCCAGGGTGGCCAGTGGGATCAAAAGCTGTTTGTGGGGTATTAAGATGCACACATATGTGCAGTCAGACTGCACTCTGCTTACCTTGCCTCCCCAGGAAACTAGCTAAAACCAGACGCTCTCCTCATCTGCTTATTAAAGGAAAGCATCCAAGAGAAATGTGGACAAATATTTTGCAGAACTGCTGCCTACTTCTTTTAAATAATTGCTGCATTAAGGGAAGCTGGAACTACCTCAGAGATCAACAAATATTTCAGATTTCATGAATATCTGAGCTTGAAAAGCCAGGAAAGAAAACAGTCCAAAAAGTTTGTAGGTGGTCAAGCACATCTGCTAAGACACTTGAACTGGATCAGACTGTGAAAAATACAACAATGAAAAACTAAGTGACAGACCAGTGTTGCAGTGTCAATAGGACACACAGCCTTCCCATCCTACATAATTTTCTAACCAAAATATCCCAGGTCCTAGAGAAAAACGGCTGTGAATCTGTCTGGGAGCCAGGCACTGGAACTGAAGCGACATACAAAGAGATCATTTTACTCCATTTCACACCTTCTAAGCATGTATTTGATATATGTGCTTCCAATGTAAAAGATAAAAAATAGCAAATAAAATTAGCAGGCAAGAGCCATTTCAGCCTGTTTAACAGCATGAAATTGTTTCAATAATCAAAACCACAGCAAATACAAAGGCAAGATAATACTTCAACAATATTAACAATCTTTGTTTATTCAGACCTCTGATGACCCAAAAGGAAAATAAATGCATCAGTCTGGGTCTGTGACTGATGCTCATTTTTTGTCACTTTTCCTCCAGCAATCTTGTACAATTTGTTATGCTTGTGGTTTGAAATTCAGATAAAAACAGACTAGCAACCTCAAATACAGACTTATAAATGACAAAATATAAGCAAATTTGCTTCTGCAGGATCAGACTATTTATCATTAACAACTACTCTCATTACATAAGATCTACATTCTGTGCACTTATAAACCACACTATCAGCTTCGTTTCACTTCAATCAAATTCATGCCTTAACAAGTATTTGTCAAGATAATAAGAATGACGTCATTAAAATTTTGCCATAAGGTTTTTTACAAGTCATACCTGGCTAGACAGTGTTTATTCCTCAAACCCTTCTGTAATTACAGATATTGCTTAAATATCTCATGCGTGTGCTAGGGCTCTGAAACGCTCCATGTAAATACACCTTGGAAAACTGATTTACCACCTGTGGGGGAGATGATATCATACTTCCTTGGTGGTATTACCATAAACCCTCAGTTCATATTTTCTTGTAATAAGAGACACAGGAAACACATGCTGCATGTAGCTAAAAGAAAGAAAATTACACATCTCACCTTTTAATCATTTCAACCTTCCACAACATAGCCAAGTTTCTTGTATTTTTTTTTTCCATTTTGTTTTTCCTATTTTTTTTTATAGTGTAACGTTCTTCACCAGTAGTTCTTGTCTTCACTCTCATCTGCAACCACTTGGAGCTGGTGTTCTTGTCACAGTATATGCCTTGTGACAGAAGACACCAGCTTTGTCACAGAAGACAATTGTAGTGAAAATATAGGAGCCAGGCACATGCACCATGGAAAAATGGGTCTATTGTCAACACACAACTTTAGCCTGAGTCCTCCCATCTTCCCTGAAGAAGGTCAAAGCCTAAAGAAATGCTACAGAGTGTGCTAAATCATCGATTTGTGGGTACTAAACACATGAAGAACCTTACTGGGAAATAGAAATGCCTTGTAACTTCCACCAAATCCCATTTCATACGGCTAATTGGGAAAGTGCCTGATAATTGGGTGCAGTAATTAAATGAGTCCTCTATATCAGTTATGAACAGAGAAATGTACCATGCTCACAAAGCAAGTTCTGTTAGTTTCAAAGAGGAAATATATCCCAGTAGGAATTGGTCTCTGCATTAGGATCCAGTATGTCTGCCAAGTTTTAACAATTGCCCTCTTTCTGTTTTCTGTACAAAATAACAAAAGATATGCCACTGAAATGTCTTAGTTCCACAGTCACCAGAGACAGTTTCTGAAGAGATGAGATAATTATTGAAAGATAGAAGTGAAAGATCATTTTCCTTTCATAACATGGTCATAGGACCCATGTACTCTATCAAAATACTCACACACTGCTGTATTTCTTCAAACATCAAAACAGATGGGCTGGGAAATGAGAAGCATGAAAGTATTTTCCAAGCAGATCATAAAGACAGCTCCTGATAAAATAGAAATAACTATTCCTAGGGAGGCATAAATCTCGGTGTCATTCCCATGGGAACAGGAAATATTCTTAACTGTCACAACAATGTTATGATAACAAACTAATAAAAGCAATTAAAATAAAAGGTAACTACACATCCACATACCCATCACACTGCATTTGTTCAACCTCTTTCATTACCTCACATAATCTTACTACAGGACATATAATATTGGAAAGAAGTTTCTTTCCACTCTGAAAAGAGCCACAAAGGAGCAATCCTATGGGTGTACGACACAAGATTTATCTTAAAAAACACAAATATTTTTGTTCTACTCACTTGCGATCATTTGGACGCTGTCCAGTTTTAGGGTCTGGCTTTAAAAACAGCACAGAGCATTAGCAAATAAACACACACACACAAAAAAACCAAACCAAAGCACAAAACCACAAACAAACAAAAGTCATCAAGCAACAAGAATTGTCATACACCCAGGATGTATAATCTATAAGGAGGCTGGGGAGCTCCATCTAGATAAAACTGAAGGAAGATGCCATGTCAGACTTCAAATAAGCTACAGACAGAAGAACCCGTTCTCCAGATCCTTGATGGATAAAAAGTGATCTGTTTGAACTGCAAGAAGGAAACCTGGAATGTGACATTTGGACAAGGGCAACAAAGCCCCAGGCATACTGTCTGAGAAAGTGGAATCTGTGTTAGGAAGGGATTTTCAGGAAAGCTCAGACACACATCTGTTGGAAGTGTTACAGGCACATTTGATCCAGGCTTGGAAGCATCAGGGTGAGCTGTGTATCCCTAGAGAGTCTCCTCCATCCTCTATGGCTCCAGCTCTGCACTCCCTCTGCAATTTCCAGCTGCAGGTTTTGGCCACTTGACTTCCCCACCCTGTGAATGGGGACACAAAGCCAAGGAACAAAGGGCTGCAGTGGGGAGCTCTGTGACCTGTGGATGCTCACAGTTGTGTTGATGGTACAATAAGCAGCACATCTGCAGCCAAGGCTAGGGTGCCAGGTCTCTGCACATGAGCTGGGTATTTCTTCCTGGCCTGTATATATAATAGTGTGGCCAGCAGGGGCAGGGAAATCATTCTGCCCCTGTACTCAGAACTGGTTAGGCCACACCTTGAGTACTATGTCCAGTTCTGAGCCCCTCAGTTTAGGAAAGATGTTGACTTGCTGGCACGTGTCCAGAGAAGAGCAACAAAGTTGGTGAGGGGTTTGGAGCACAAGCCCTATGAGGAGAGACTGAGGGAGCTGGGGTTGCTTAGCCTGGAGAAGAGGACACTCAGGGGAGACCTTATTGCTCTCTACAACTACCTGAAGGGAGGTTGTAGCCAGGTGGGAGCTGGTCTCTTCTCCCAGGCAACCACCAACAGAACAAGAGGACACAGTCTCAAGATGTGCCAGGGGAGGTTTAGGCTGGATGTTAGGAAAAAGTTCTTCACAGAAAGAGTGATTGTCCATTGGAATGTGCTGCCCAGGGAGGTGGTGGAGTCACCATCACTAGAGTTATTTAGGAAGAGAATGGATGGGGTGCTTGGTGCCATGGCTTAGTTGATTAGTGTTGGATAATAGGTTGGACTCAATGATCTCAAAGGTCTTTTCCAATCTGGTCTATTCTATTCTATTCTATTCTATTCTATTCTATTCTATTCTATTCTATCCTAATTATCCCATGAGTCAGGGCATGACCACATCCAACAGCAGAGTTGGAGTCATTTGTGCCAGGTGATACCCAACATATGTAATAAAAGATGCATTCCCTGACCGCCTATGGAGTTGACCATTTTTTTGCCACAAGTATTTTTCTAACAGCTATGGTGTTTTAAAATTGTGTTTTGTTGTCATATTTCCCAAAAGAGTTGGTTGAGAGGCACCAGGAATATGTTTCAAGTGGGGTGATCTGGTGTCATCAGGAAGCTTCATTACCTGGCATTAAGACAGAAGTGAGCGTGATGCCTAGCTGATTTTAAGACAGGTGTGGCTTCTCGAAAGAAGCTTTGGTAAACAGAAATGGGTGCATGCATTTATTTCTCCTGGCACAGATGACACTTGTTTTTTTCACATGTTTTTGTACTAAGATGGGAAATACCTGTCAAAAGTTATCTATCAGTGGGAACAGTTAGCAAGGGTTGGCTTGAATGTAAAAAGATATTAGGTGTAACAGGTAATGCCAGAAAAAAAGTATAAAAATGGAAAATGAGTCTGTAGATAAAGTACAGGAACAGAAGTAATTAAATTTGATTTTACTGCCAAGCAATTAAAAAAAATGTCAGGGATGGCCTCTGGAAAGTCCCTAATCATGTTGTTTCAGTGTTTTGCTCTCTGAAATGGGATCTTAATAATTACTTACTGTGACTGTTTTAGGCTGTGCCTTTAAGAAAGGGACAGTGCTGGAACACTCTGGCTGAATATTTTGAAAACAAAGATAGGTCTAAACGAATTTCATTGGTAGATTGGTAGAATGCAACTTTAAGTTTTAGTTCAGTTTGAGTCTCACTCTGTTCCAGTCTGTTCTGCCTTTCCAGCCTGTCTGCTTCTGAGCAACTAGCCGGAGCTGACCTTGAGATAAGCAAAACTAATCCCTGCATGCGCTTTGAAGCCTAATAAGAATTTTCCTCCGTAATAATTACCTTTCTCTCTCTCTCTAACCCTTTTTAGGAAAAAAGGGAGGTAGGGGGAGAGAGGGCGTACAGGGGGTGAACCCTCCTCTGTCCGGAGGAGGGAGTTTTGTTCCTGTATTATTTTCTTTGCTGTATATTTCTGTATATATTGTAAATACTACATATTGTGTATATACAACCTGCATTCCATATTGCTTGTAAATATAGCTCATATCCTTTGCTCCTCCGACTGAGTTAGCTGTGGTTTCTTTCTTTGTGGGGGAGGGAGAGCTGGGTCTTCTCTCACCACCACACTTACCTCACAAGTGTGCCGTACTGCTATGCTTAGGAGTGATTGCAAGAATGTCTGTGATTACCTCACCAAAAAAAATTATTCACCTTATTATCACTGTGATGTGTGGCCATTTATGCAAAGACATCTGCATTCCCAGGTGATCTATTTCAGACAGTGGCCTGAATTTAGAGGTAACTGTTTAGACTTAGATTGTTCCTCTGTAGTTTAGTACAATTGATTGACAGAGATACTTATTCCAGATTACAAACTGGTTTGCTGCAGAATCTGAACAATTGCCTAGGTCCTAAATGAAGAGCAAAATAGTGAAGAGCCCTCTCAACATTCATTCCATGCTATGCAACAAGGATGCTGTAGAACAAAATATGTCAAGGAGGGGTACACTAAAATCACAATAAACAAAATCATAAAATTTTATTTTACCCATTTTGTATAAGATTATTATTCTTATTTTAAATAAAATTTTACCCATTTTATAATGCATGGTGAATGATAATTTCAGTTGACCTTGGTGGAAGAGTAAGAATTATGCACCACAGAGAACAATTTAGGCTGCAACTCAATAATACAACTCCACAAGACAAATATACTTGGAGTATAGATATAGATACATATGTATAATATATGTAATTTATCTGGGCTATGTAAAACTGCTACAATCTCTCTGTGTCAGTTCAGAGTAGTCCAGAATACTCAAGAAATATAATCCCTACTCAGAATTTTTGCCAGGCTAGACAGGATGTTTTCATTCTGCTCTTATAGGTATTGTATCTCCTCATGCATATGTCATAAAGCATAAAAACTGGGTCTGAACAAGTTTGTCCTGTGAGATGAGCTGGCATGGCACTGAGGTGGTATTTGTATCCATCTAAGAATCCTAAAGCTCAGGGTGCTGTGAGATGCTTGGCACATGCATGCTGCATTACTTCTCTGGCTTCCAAGAAGAGGTTAAAGAAGAGCTGAATGAAGGGGTTGTAGTGGATATCATTACCTGAAAGGAAGAATGGTCATCAATGCGAACATTAAAAACTGCAGTAAAACCATCTAACAAGACTCTCAACTACAAGGATTGAAAAAGCATTCAGGTATGAGTGACATTACCAGGACTAAGAGTCAGATTCAGGTGAGGTGTATGGTCTTGCACAAAGCAGGTAACTCCATGGCTGCATTCCACCTGCAGTGCTTGGTAAAAGTGCATTAAAACACAAGGCCATTATCATCTTTGCTCCACAAAGCCACATCAGGCCATTGCAATCTTGAAATGGGCCACAGTCAAATTCATTCATCCCCATCAAAACAAAGTAAAACCACATACATGCCAATGCCAGTGAAACATTTTTCTAACTTTCCAAACTTCCAAAACCTCCATGAGGTATCATTTTCCAATGCTCTGTTGTCTTGCTACAGTTTTTCCTAATGTTTAAATCCAGGTAATGATCAGGTAAATTTTAACTATACACCCATTAAAACCAGGAAAACAAATGCCTCAGTCCTTGTTATTTTTAAAGACAGCCACCTAAATACTAAATTCCTTACCGGCCTAACCAAGCTGAAATTTCCTTCAACTAAGCTTTGCTATAGTTCTTGCAGCTCTGCACTTCTCTTCCTCCACACCTGTCCACATGTCTCTTGAAGAGTGTACTTGAATTCGCCATTGGTCCCCTGCCGTGACTTCATCAGGTAAGGAAGACACCATTACCATCTGTGTCCTACATATTATTCAGCTTTTTATTCATTGCAGACTGATATATGCCTTTTGCAGCATCCCCACACTTTCTGCAAGATCTCTGACCACTGTGTAAATGGCAACAGTAAATAACAATTCAGCAGATTCTTACTGCAATCATATTTTACATGAGCACTGCTTTAGACCCTGTGTCTGTTTCTGTGATCCTTATCCAGCTGAAGATCACAGTGGCTATTTTGTCTTCCTGATCTAATGTCAGATTTGATCTTTGGGAATTCAAAATATTCAGTATACAGAAGACATATCATGTGGTCCAGTAGCCACTGCTTTGCAACAGGAGCATGGCAAGTGCTAAACATTAGATATCACACACCAAACACTGCTTTCATCAAAACCCCCATGATGTTTTGAAGGACTTTCTCTTCCATATATATACAAGTGAAACATGGGCCTGCAGCTCCTTTACAGCTTCACAGCTTCTTCATACCTGCCTCCTCATACTTCTTTTGATAGCATAACACAGAATTACTTTAACAAAGGAAAAGGAAAATATTTTACTATGCTTGTCACATCCTCTTTCACAGCCTGCATGCTGGTGGGCTTTCTTGCCCAGGGGAAAGGAAAGGTCAAGGCGTAGAAATACCCAAGTCGTCTTCAGCTTTCGCTCGGGGATACAGTTTATTATCTAAACATCAAATTCATGAAGTAACACAAAGCAAAGCTATTCCCTCATCCAAAGCCAGCTGCAGGGGCTCCCAGCCTTTCCATGCCAGAAAAAGGGCACACATCTTCATCTAAACCCCTGCTGAATCAAGTGACAGGCAGGAAGTCTGTAACCCTTTCCTGACCGTTTAACCCTGTCACAACAGGGTTTGCTTTTGTGAATGTTTTATTCCAGTTTTGCTCTTTCAGGACTTTGAGTGCACAACACTTTAAAGGTTTGGTTTTGTGCACCAGTATGGACAGCAACATTGGATAATTTTGATAAACTTATTTAAAAAACACACTATGGAGTACTTGATGTGATTCTTCAAAAATGAAACCAAAACAAACAAGGAAACAAAATCCCAGATAAAGAAAAACAAACAAAACCCCAAGCAACCAACCAAAATAAATGGAACTCTCTATTCATCAGAACAAGCCAGTACATTTTAGCTTTCAGAAATAAACTGACCACAGAAAGACCAACCATGTGTTTTAAGAGTTTTCACAGCCTTAGAAAAGCTGATATTAAATGTGTGGTTTCTACACCCAACCACAGTATTAGGACAGGCGGGGAAGAATAACAACAAAGGTATGCAAAGTTATTATGTATTTTGGATTCTTAGACATGAAAATCATGTCAGTAAACAGCAAACTAATAAGGAAAATAAGAGGTTTTTAAATAAAACCAGTTCCAAATAAAGGGCAGATAAGCTGGAGGGTTGCAAACAGGAAGCAAGAAAGAGCAGAGTGGAAAGGAGAAAAACAAATGGGTTTATTTTCAAGGCCACTTCAGATAAATTCCTTTCACAAGCAGACCATGTTTGCCTACTGTATTGCTTGTGAAGATGGAAGGCAGTGTCAGTTCGCCTGACTTACGAGAAAAAACTCAGTCCCTCAGTTGCTATCCTGTAAATATGAACATAATTTTCCTGGATGTTGGTTATACAAGGTCTAGCTTAACAAGACAGAGAACAGTAGAATGGATACTGGGCACAGTATCCACATACTATTATCACCCCCAGTTTTATGGGGAAGCTGAAGCACAGAAAAAATTAGTTGTGCTTATATCCAGAAAAATAAACATACATAGTGCTCTTGTAACAATAGGTCCATCTCATCTTCTATTATTTTCACAATCATTTTATGATGCCCTCTTCTGTAAGAGTAGCACTTGTCTCTCTGTACCATGTTCCACCATCTCTGAGGGAAGTGTGAGTAGCAAAGTCTGTCCCCCACGTGCCATAAATTTGCATCTAAATCATGTTGTTTGCACTTCCTTGGAGATAAGAGGTGGTGTTGAGAATGAACAAGATCCTTTCCCTTTCCTGAGCCTTCAGACAAACTGTCTAATTAACTCCTTTGGCGCACTAGGTTAAGACGCATACCAGAAATAAAACCACTCAAGCTTCAGACCTCAAGGTTAGTTTACTTGCCTGGCAGATAAAACCACTTCCTTTCATTTTGAAGGCCTAGCTAATCTGATTGAGAATCACTGAAATGAAATTTTAAAGAAATGTAACTAAGCTTTCTCTGTATAAGTAAGTCAGTGTACAGGCTCAGAACTGCACTCCACATCTCCTTACAGTCTTCTGATGTGACTACTAGACTAACTACTCTCTCTTCCTCTCCTGCAGGACCAGGCAACCCATGAGTAGTGGATATTACTTAAACCTTGCTAAGGAAGGTTAGCTCAAAAGAAATCTCTCCAAGCACAGTGGGGGAGGGGGGCTGAGACTCATGCAATAAAATACTGATTCTTTCTCCATTACAGGCCCCCACACTTCAGCAGCGCTGCATCCCTGCACACTCAGCACTTACTCTGTTGCCACAAATCATCTCATTTGTAGCATCCTCCTCTGCCTCCAACCTTCTTCCAGAGAATGTACAAACATGCTAATTTTCATAAAGCTTTCCTGAGAGCATTTGCAGGAGCAGCCAAGAACAAACTATAGCCCAGATAATGTGGTAATATGTTCCTGACCTGAAGAGAGGGCAGGATGTGGACTCCACACAGCACTGCAACATAGGTCTCAACTAGTGGATTAAGTAAGAACCAAATCAGGTTCTGTCACTTTAAAACTTTCCTCCACCCTCCATCACCTCCATCCATCAGTTGCCTGCAGCATGTATATTGAGGAATTGCGTGCAAACCTTACCATAACCCAAGGCTTAACATAAACTATACTCTTTCAGGTCATTGGCAAATAACAGGTATATCCGGTTGTGTCTTTGTACTTGCCTGCACGCAAATTAAAAGCGCATGTAAAGTTACAATAATCAAAGTCAGTCAGGGGGAAGGGGAGGAGAGCAGGGGGATAATAACCAGGGGATCAGGTTATTTATCTTCACAGAGAAGCCACTGAGAGGAGCCTGCCTGCATGCCATTTACACCTCAAAAGAAAGACAGGGGCAAATGTGGCTTTTGGCCAAAGCCATGTGTTAGAGCTCCCCAAGCTGTGCCTAACCCTACCTTCTCCCTGCATCTGATAAAGCACCCTGTTACCTCCACTGCTGCTTTCTCATGGTGCCACACAGTGGTTTATACTTCCTCTTTGGCTGTATGGGAAGAGCACATCCATGGGAAAGGACAGTGGCTAAGAACGTTGTTTGGGCTTTCTTCTTGAGAAGACCTTTGTTTTCATAGTCTCAGCTAACACTGCTTTCACCTTTGCTATGAAGCTGCACCTCCAGAGTGATGCTGCCTCTGTGGCTGCTTCATCTCCTATTCCTCAACAGAGCCTGTACCCTGCAGGGTGACCCCAGATATGCCTTGCCACCCGGGAGCAGGCACACCTCTCCCGTCTTGGGGCAGTCAGCAAGCCTTCACACAGCCACCCTGAGCATGGGTGTGGGGTGCTTGGGAAAGGGAAGAATTTATGGCAATTGTTTTCTGTCTTTCTCCCTTGGCGTGCCATGAGATTAACAGACATTAGCAAATGCCTCTTCCCAGAGTGCTGTGACAAGACGAAACGTGCCCAGACTGGCACCTGCAATCTGTTTCCCTTGTGGTCTTTGATCTGCCATTGCTGAAGGTTAGAAGACCTGAATGGTTCAGAAACAGACACTTCCTTGGATTTGCTTCCAAATGCTAGGAGCAATTTGTATGTGTCAATAGTGTTTTCTCTCCCTGCCGAATTTAGTGAGGGCTAGAGGAATTCTTTATTAGTAGTAGTATTATTTGTTTGTTTATTTTTATTATCATTATTATTTGTCTTACAGAAGAAGCCAACTGTCTTGATCAAGATTGTAGCCCTTACATAGAATACTCAAAAAATCTCCTAAGCTAAATTTCCCATAACTGACCACAGATACCACATAGGGAGTTTCCCTTATCCCCTTGGTTTAAATATACTTTCTCCAAGACTTTCTTCAAATTAAAAATGTACAAATAAACAAACTCCTATTTCCCATACCCCAGGGAAGAGCATGAATATTTTAATAGGCTTGAGTATTACCCACATACATCCCAGTCTCTAGTATTTGAGTCATTTAATTTACCACTGAAATGTAGTTACTGCTGGAGGCAAATACACCAAATCCTTGCACAACAGAGCAGAACCCGCCAAGAATGCATTGCTGTAGAAGGATGTGCAAATGTTTCTGAGTTTCAGCAGCCAAATCGCTGAAGGTCCTGGTTTGGATTTAGACATTACATCTGACAGAATACTTCAGCAAAGCCAATGTAGCCAGAACCACTGTTTCTGGTGGAAAATCATCAGCTTCCTTACAAATACTATTCAACATTTTACTGATCTGCAGTAATGGAAGGGAGAAGAAGGGTGAGTGTGTCCCCTGGTTCATTTGATCAGCACTGTCTAAGGGGTGACATTTACAAGCAGCTTCTTGAACAATGTGGAAGTTCTTAGGTCCATGACGTGAGTATTCTTTGGGAAATCCCAGCTAAAGGCATGTCTCTTCATGATTAAAAGCCAAGGAAAGCCCTCATGATGCAAAAAGTATTGTATTCCTGTTTGATTCAGCTGCCATTTCAACAATCAAAGCACCTAAAAACCTGAAAGGAGCAGTACTAAAGATAATATTTTTTAAAAAACATGGAAAACTTGACAGCATGATATTTCAGTCTCTTGGAAAAGAATTTACCGCAGACCTTGTGGAGTCCACAGTGCAAACAAATTTGGTGGGTGCACTTGAACATGCAAATAAACAGAACCGGCTTTTCAGTTAGAACTGAAGCCCAAAGAAGAGAGTCACATGCTGCCAGCCCCATGAAAACACTGGATGAGCACAGGTAGCCAAACCCTGCCTCTTGTACTTGACATTGTGCTTCAGGAACAGTTCTAGTCTGACTCCAAAAGAGAAAGCACATATATATACATATATACACACATAGATACCCACACTGTATTAGACCCATGGCAACACTGAAGTACTCTTTGATGTTTGTAGCTCAGTTCAATAACCTCCTTAAGCAACAAGATTTTAGGTGTCATAAAATGGGAGGAAGTAATGCTCACATCCTATGCAGCTTTCTTAATTAGATCAGACCTGCATTCCCAAGTGCATAAGCAGTTTATTCTCTGAAACAGGAAATCCTGAAATTCAGACTGAATTTCAGAATTTCAGAGCATACTAGATTCAATTTTTGTTGCCTGTTTTAACATTTTGATGAGTTGTTCTGCTGTCAAGTAAGGCATCAAACAATGGTGCACATGCAATACAAACTGAAAAACCTAAGTGATCCATATTTGTTTCATGTGAAATCATTACTTGAGAAGTAGCAAGCAAAACCTTTATAGACTGGGCTAATTGATGCCAAGGACATCTAGGACACAAGATAAGAAAACCCTTGTTCTTATTAAAGAACTCTGAGTTTCTTCACTCCATCTGTGCTTCACTATCTTCTGTCTGTGTGCAGAAGAGTTCATGGTGTCTTCTTGCACAGAGTTCACTTAGCTGGAACTCCATGTTCACCATTCTTGTAACTTTGTCTGACTTTAATCATCTGGTCTGAAATTTTCTATCCCCCCAAAAATTCCATATTTTACATGGTATTTTTTAGAGATGTTCAGTCAAAAACCAGTTGAATCCGTCTATGTGAACAAGGAAAAGAAATGTTTATATTAAAACATGGTGGTCACCTTTAAAAAGTTTTGTAGCCACAATCTCTTATGGACTTGACATCTGTCAGGTTAATGTCTTTCTCCCACATCTATGCATTTTGCTCCTCTCTTGATAATTCACTCAAATTTGGCTTTTCTAGAACATCACAGGTAGCAGGTCAACACCTTCATCCCTACAGAACATGCTTCTGCCTGTGACTGAAGCAGACTTTGCTGTCAGCTGTAGCCCACAGCTGTTTTGGGCCAGTGTGTGCCGCTATTGTGAGCATATAAGCATACCTGCATTTCCTAAAATGGCAAATACTAAAACCATGGAGTTAATAAATTAATTGTGCTACAAATTCTGTACCACCACTTCAACACCCAACAAAGTTTGAAAAACAAATGACAAATACAATATTACTGTGTGTTGACATATTAACAATATTGCCCCTAATCAATGTTTAATTTTTAATCTTTGGAGTGACCTAGTACATCATACAGGCTGCAAGGTTGTTATACTTCAAAATAAAGATGGACTTTGATAACAGCTCTTGGTTCTGCAAACTTCAGAAACAGTAAGGATGCAAGGCTGTCAGATGCCCCAGGCAGCCCCTGTGCTAAAGACGGAGAGTGAGCAGGAACAACGGTTTGCCCACACATCACATGTTGAGGACAGATACAATAATGCACATCTTGAATAGTGCTTAAACTTTCCTAAACATTGTCATTTCATTCATCTTCTTCAGAGTGCTTCTTTCAGAGTATTTCAATAAAAAGCATTTATATAGTATAAATACGAAGACATACACACACAAAATGCCATGGGTGAGTGCCCAACAGTGTGTAAACTAGATTTTACTCATTTGCCTTGCAGCAGAAGGCAGATTAAAAAGGCTCCACACAGGGCAGCCACAAAGGGATCAGCACTGTGCTTTCCTCTCAGACAAGACTCAGCTTTGTGGTTTCATCTTGCACTGTCAAGAACAGCCTGCAAAGTTTGGAAAGAAATATTGTAGGCATTTGGCAACACAAAATTTAAACCCATAATCAGTTTTGATGCCTGAATTAAGTCTAATGATGTTGGATTTGGTGATCTTTGAGATCTTTTCCAACCTTATTGATTCTATGATTCTGTGATGTGTCCCCATTTTCTGTTATCATACCTGCATGTTAGCTGCAGACTGCAACATACACCTTTGATTTGCAAGTAATGTGCAAAATGAAAATAATTAGAGAGGCTATAATCCAGACTAGCATTGAGCTGAGCCCTGGCAAGTACCAGGAGGTTTCTTGCCTTCCCAGAGCAGCTAGAGGAACTTGGCTCAGATGTAGGAGATCCATTTAGGCTTTTCAATAGCAAGGGAGAATTAAAAATGGGAGCTGGAAGTCACTGGGAATACAGGGAAGAGTGAAAGTCTAAGGAAAGCTGTACTCAGCACTGGTTAGGCCACACCTGGACTACTGTGTTCAGTTCTGGGCCTCTCAATTTAAGAAGGACATTGAGACTCTTGAAC
Organism: Melanerpes formicivorus; assembly: GCF_026170545.1. Classification (NCBI taxonomy): domain Eukaryota; kingdom Metazoa; phylum Chordata; class Aves; order Piciformes; family Picidae; genus Melanerpes; species Melanerpes formicivorus. Next base: position 36,483,939 of record NW_027142354.1, read on the forward strand.
GTGTCCAGAGAAGGACAACGAGGCTGGAGAGAGGCCTCGAGCACAAGCCCTATGAGGAGAGGCTAAGGGATCTGGGATTGTTTAGCCTGGAGAAGAGGAGGCTCAGGAGAGACCTCATTGCTGTCTACAACTACCTGAAGGGAGGTTGTAGCCAGGTGGGGGTTGGTCTCTTCTCCCAGGCAACCAGCACCAGAACAAGAGGACACAATCTCAAGCTGCACCAGGGGAAGTTTAGGCTTGAGGTGAGGAGAAAGTTCTTCACAGAGAGAGTTGTTAGCCATTGGAATGCGCTGCCCAGGGAGGTGGTGGAGTCCTCATCCCTGGAGGTGTTCAAAAAGGGATTGGACGTGGCACTTAAAGCCATGGTTTAGGAGTCAGGAGGTCTTGGGTGACAGGTTGGATTTGATGATCTTTGAGGTCTTTTCCAACCTTATTGATTCTATGACTCCAGGATTAAGAATGCACAAATATATGAACTTTTTAAAGTATACCACAAATGCTTTATTTTAGGGCACAGTGAGTAGCCTAAATAAGTAAGCCTGAATCATGGAGCTGCAGGTGGCTCCTATGTGTGCCCAGCACACTGGGTACCCCTGAGGATGTGGCTCCATATGTTTTGCTTGTATCTCATGCTTGGCATAACAGAAAAACTGACAAACTGGGCAGAGCCAGGAACTTGCACCAGACATGATCTCATTATCATCTACACTCGTGGTACACCAGTCTAAGTTTAGTGTCAATGTCATGTAGATAAGACTAAATAGGCTGGCGCATCTATACGGTGCAGCGCGGCGAGCACAGGTGGTGGCTGTAGAGTCAGCTGCCCTGGGGTGATGCAGTGTCTGGACAGAGTGGCTGGTGCAGATCTGCTCCTGATCTGAAAACACTCAAAAGTATAATGACCACTCTGCACTGTGAAGAATTACATTATAAACATAATCTGTACAAACCGCTGTAAGCACAGAAGCTTACAGGTTTGAATTCTGATTGCAATGTGATTGTTTTAATGATGGTTTTCCTGACTTACAGTAGTATTGTTGAGACTAGTCAAATTCCAGAAAGATACGGCACCTGAGCAATTTTAAGCAGCCTGAAACAATAGGATATTGCATTTGTTTAAGTTTCCAAGTGATGTGTTTTACAGTTATGCTACTTGTTTCTTCATTTTACAAAGTATTGTGCAACCCTCAGAAACAATCAGAAACAGTATTGCCAAGGGATTCTTTACTGAAGAATGGCCTGGATCACTCTGTAAAATGTAAACAATTTGTACAAGTGTTATACTGAAGCAGTCCCACTTGGATATTTTGTAAAATTAAGAGAAAGAAGGAAAATACACATAATTCTAGGTATGGGAAAGAGACAAAGAAACCCACTGCGGGAGGGCTGTTCATGGAAAGCTGCAAAAGGAAAAGGTAAGGAAAGAAAACAGTTCAAGGTCATGTCCTTGAGAAATTCTAGCTGCTGTTTGTGAGGATTTACGAGCACCTTGCCAGTGTCCAAAAGAGAAGCCAATGGCTGCCATAGTCACAGGAAAAACAGAGAACTTAGTCTGTGAAGCTTTATTTAGGTAAGTAATTCTTAATATTTGTAAAAAATCTCTTGGGAGTTTTGGACTTTTCATGGAAAAGATAGGACTGTGGCAGAGAGAGACCATTTTCCTCTGAAAGAGCAAACAAAAACTCTCCAGGCTGTGTAATTCCTCTTCCTTCATCCTTTTTTTTACCTCCACAACAATGGCTTTTTCCACCTACATAGAGCACCTTCATTCAGAGTGATAAAGGTACTGATGTCCCCACAGACTTTGTCAGTCCCCTGCATTTGGCATTCCTGTCAAATCAATCATGATTCCAAACAGATTAGTCCTGAATGCCTTTCCTCTAATCTGAAACCCATCCACTTCACCCCTTCACCTCCTTTTCTCTTCCATATCTTATATCAGGTAGGGTTTTCTAGGACTCAGAAACAATTAATTTTAGGTGGCATATGTTTTCGGTCATTCAATCTTTTATGCCTAATAAAACTAACCTTGACTCAAGAATTTGAGACTGGCTTCAGTAGGACCTGCATCTGAATTAAGCTGCCAGAATCAGAAAAAAAAAAACCAAACCCTGCATTATCTAAGAGCTAAAATAATAAAATAGAGGTAGACACAAGGACAATTTGTGGAATGTAACAGAGACTAAGGGCCTGATCATTCATTGCCTATATTTTGTACCACACTAATGCACTGGTGTGATAAAATGCTTCACCCAAGCTATGCTTGATTGTAAGGGACTATTCAAAGTCACACAGAATCAGAGCCTAGAAAATTGGGTGATCAGTTGTTGCATACAGTAAAAATAATACTCAGGCTGTAACAAATGCAGGACAAGGACAAGTCTATAAACATGCTGGTTGCAGAGCACGTAGTACAGGGAGACCACCTGGTGCTACCACAGTAGAACAAAACATCTAAAATAGATTTTCCTTTCTCTCCTGTCTAATAGTAACAGAGCAGATAAAAGTGGGGGGTAGGAGGGGAGACAGGAGGTGAGGAAGAAAAAATAAATCAATTCATGGTTTGTTACAGCATTAAAAAAATAGTACTAAGACTTTGGATTCCTGGGCTCACAGTACACTGAAGTTACACTCAGTAAACAGATGAGAAACAGTGAGTTGGGTGCAGGGCTGTGAGCAGCAGAGGTAAGAAATGGTGCAATGTGTCACCCTCCATCAGGACCATGATGAGGTGTTCTTCCTCTTACCAACTGCAACTGGAGTTTGGGCACCTTGAGGACACTGCTTCTTTATAAACCTAGATCTACATGGGGGCTGGAATGGAATCTGTTCTGCTGGATCCAAAGTAAACAGCAATCTCTCACTTTTACTGCAAAACAACTGGTTTAAGTGCTGCATCAAAGCATGGATCTAGATACTTGCTAACAAGAGCTGTAATGCTTGGGATTTAGGTAACTGATTACCACTACCAGGAAAAAGGCAAATCACCCTGCTGGCAATGGGAAACGCCCAGCACTATAATCCAGAGTGCTGGTGGATCTAAGACAAGTGGATCCAGTGCCTAGAACACCTTTTGCGGTAAGAAGCCCATGTGTCTTCTTTCACATGTGACTGATGATAGTGGGAAGGGTGGCTGTCATCGGGATGAACCTATTTTTGCTCCCCTTTGAAGCTGGGTCATGTACTGGGTGGGATTTCAGGATTCTTACAGCTCACCCCAGAGATGGGTCTGGGAAAAGGGAAGACCACTTTTCTTTTCCCCCTGGCACTGCTCAGAAAGAGTTGTTTTGACACCTCTGTCACTTGGCAATGGTAGGAAGAAGCACAGTGCACTCTGAGGCACACACAGAGAGATGGCTGATGCTGATCTGAGCAAGAGGCAGTACCGCTGACTGGAGAAGCCTAGAACAGTGACAGCAGCCAGGATTGCACTTAGCAAAGACAGAAGCAGCAGTCTGGCCAGGTTTGGGTTCACACCCTAAACTGGGCTGACTACCAACATCTAATTTTTGTCTAATCCCTAAATGCTACAAAACCAACTCATTTTCTTCTCAAGAAATGATTGTCAAGAATCTGAAATAAATGATGGGGGGTTAAAAAGTTTTGCTTGGTACAGGAAAAACAAAAACAAAGCAAGAGCGTTCCGATTTCCTCGGGAAGTTTCCTTGATGCCTAAGGGTTGTGCAGCCTCAATTACCCTCAGGGCTCCAGAAAGCCGAGAGTGGGAGCTTGGCGTGCCGTACCCGTACGCCTCTTACCTAACCCCCTAGAGCGGGCAGAGATGCCAGATTGAGGAGTGAAAAAGTGCCGTGAGCGGCAGAGAAGCGAGCAAAGAGAGGGGGGCGAGGCTAGAGGGCAGAGGGGCCGGCCGGGGTGCGAGCTGCCCGGCGCTTCCCTGCCTTCTTTTCCCCCTAGCCGGTGTCAGGTATTGCGAGGAGGGGTAGGGGCCCGGGGAGGAGATGGCTGGAGGCTTTCCAGCCCCAGCTCACGCAATGCAAACTCTGCACGCAACGGGGAGGCGACAGGCGGAGGAGGGGAAGCTCTCCGGCTTCCTCAGCCCCCAAGATGCAGGCGAGACTTCGCCTCTCGACAGAGAGGGCTGCGGAGCCCGCCTGCCACTCCGCTCCTTCCTGGAACCTCCTCCGCGAAAACTTTTGGCCCCTGCCATAAAAGCCTTCACGGCTCAGCCTGTCCACTTGGCGAGGGCTCAAGGGCAGCTGGCAAATAGCTGCGATCCCTGAAGCCAGAGGAAGGGCCAGGCAACGGCGATTTGTCAGCGGGACTAACTGCGGCCCGCCAGCAGCGCTCCGCGCCGCGCACCGCGGATGCCGGCGGGTTTAAATCCGCCAGTATCGATGCCAGGCGCCCAGGCACGCCTGTGCCGACTCCCGCTCAGGAGGGCAGCGGGCCGTAATCCCCGCGCCCTCTGAACCGTTCGCCTTCACTCCCTGAAGTAGGCTGGGGTGGCCCCATCCCGTCTCCTAGGCCAGCAGGCGAGTGGGAGGGAAAGAGGGAGCGACAGCAGCTCACTCGCCACCGGCTTGCGGGGCTGCACCGGGCAGGTGGCTGCTGGCGGGAGGGGCTCCGAACGGTTAAAGAGTTGGGAAGGTGATAATAACTGCGCTGGGAAGGGGTGCAGTTGGCATTTGTCTGCACATGACCTACCAAGCTCCAGGTGACAGGAACCAGGACTCCTAATGAGTTTCCCAGAGTCTGGGATTTGAACATCGTCGTCGCCGCTCTCCTTTCGGGGCTGCCCGGCTCCTCCATCCTCCCCGAGGTATCGGATGCAAGCACCGTGCAACAGGTTAGTTCTGCTATGGGCACCCGGCGTAGAGGTGTTTTTCATCCCTCCTTCCTCTCGCTGCTTCAGAAAGGCTGGAGCAAACGGTAGGGGTGGGTGGTCTCCGGGCAAGGGGTTGGGAAGCAGGACCAGTCAGCTCTGCCATGCCGGGACCTCAGGCACACTCTGCAGCCCATCCCCGGCGCCGCCGGCCGCCAGCCTGCGCTGCCGCGACGGGCACAAGGGTGCGGGGAGAGGAGGGAAAGACTCGGGAAACAGGGAGCTCCATCCCTACATGCGGAGGGTTCCTCTTCGGAGCAGCGGAAAGCTGCGACGGCTGTGCGTGGAGCCTGTTTTGGGCTGGCACCCTTCCGCCGGGAGCAGCGATGTGCAGCGCAGGGATGAACCTGTTTCTATCTCACAGCGGCCGCCCGCGTCTGCGGAGGCTTCTCCGGCGAGAGCATCCGTCTACCTCCCCTTCTGCCTCCCTGTGCCGTGACCTTCTGGGTCCTGCGCTGAAACTTTCTCTGGCGGGATGGTAGAGAGCAGCAGCCTCGCCGCCGAATATGGTTTTCATCCTTTATTGAGCGAATGCCTATTGACTGTCGAGTATCCCTTGTATTTCGCGCAGGATACGGGCAGGCTTTAGGCACAGGAGAAGGGCAAAGCACGAACGCATCCCGCCACAGAACGCCAAGACGGCTGCCGGCGCTGCCCTCCGCCACGCCAGCGCGTCTCCTCGCCTGCCTGGACGTCTCCTTGCCTGAGGGCGACGGGGACCTTGCCATAGGATCGCTCCCCGCTGACTTGCCTTTCCCTTTCCCTTTCCCTTTCCCTTCCATCATGGCCCTCGAGAAGCTTGGGGAAGCCCTGCGCGGCATCCCCCCCTTGCAAAGCTCCCTGCTGCTCCTCCTCTGCCTGCTCGCTGCCATCCACCTGGGCAAGGTCCTCCTGCAGCAGCGCCGGCGGCAGGGCCAGCGCCGGGCGCCGCCGGGCCCTTTCCCCTGGCCCTTAATCGGCAACGCGGCGCAGCTGGGCAGCGCCCCACACCTTTCCTTCGCCCGCCTGGCAAGCACCTACGGCGCCGTCTTCCAATTGCGCCTGGGGCGCTGGCCCGTGGTGGTGCTGAACGGGGAGCGGGCCATTCGCCAGGCCCTCGTCCGCCAGGGGGCCGCCTTCGCCGGCCGCCCGCCGTTCCCCTCTTTCCGGCTGGTGTCAGGCGGGCTCAGCCTGGCCTTCGGCGGCTACTCGGAGCTGTGGAAGCTGCACCGCAGGGCGGCGCACGCCACGGTGCGCGCCTTCTCCACTGGGAGCCCTGCCACCCGCCGCCTGCTGGAGCAGCACCTGGTGGGCGAGGCGCGGGCGCTGGTGGCGCTGCTGGTGAGCGGCAGCGCCGGTGGCGCCTTCCTCGACCCCTCGCGGGTCCTGGTGGTAGCCGTGGCCAACGTAATGAGCGCCCTGTGCTTCGGCCGACGCTACAGCCACGGCGACGGCGAGTTCCTGAGCCTCGTGGGGCGCAACGAGCAGTTCGGGCGGGCTGTGGGAGCCGGCAGCTTGGTGGATGCGCTGCCCTGGCTCCAGCGCTTCCCCAGCCCCGTGCGTGCCGCTTACCGCGCCTTCCGCGACCTCAACCGCGACTTCTACGGCTTCGTCCGCGGCAAGTTCCTGCAGCACCAGCGCAGCCTGCGCCCGGGGGCCGCTCCTCGCGACATGATGGACGCCTTTATCCGCCTGCAGCGGGAGCAGCCGCGGCTGCAGCTCGAGCACGTGCCCGCCACCGTCACCGACATCTTCGGCGCCAGCCAAGACACCCTCTCCACCGCCCTGCAGTGGCTCCTCATCTTCCTCATCAGGTAGGTGCCGGCGGTGCTCCGGCCTTGGGGTCGCATCCTGCTTAAATGGCACTGCGCGGGCTCGGCGGTAAAAGCCGGCCCAAACAGCTGTCGGTGCCGTTCGCCCGGGGAAGAGCTAGGGGAGCGGCACCGCCAGGGACCCATCACTGGGGCGAGTGTCAGAGGGAGCGGACGGCCCGAGTGCCCGGTTACCTCAGCAGTTCTTGATTAACTAACACGGAAGCTCCAGAAAACCTGCAAGGAAAATATGAGAAAGAAAAAACAAACAACCAAACCAAAACAAAACAAAACAATACATCCAACAATAAAACCAAACCCAGACACAACCAAACCCTACTTGGGCAGTAGAGTGCATATAGAGAGCCTGGCAAAAGGCAGCCCAGTAAAACCCGAAAGTAACAGTTTTTACCAGGTCAAGATCAAGGAGATCATAGGAACAGGATAACAACTGCTTAAGCTCAGCGAGATAAAGAGTTCGTGCACCGGTTGACAAACCCGCTATTATGTTGATTTGCCAGCAGTGTGTGTGCCTTTATTGCCATGGCGTGACTAGGGGAAAGGCCGAGCTGCTGGGCAGCCAGCGGGTGCGATCACCCCCCTTCTATGCCCTGCCCTGGCACCAGCTTTTCCAGGGGGAAAACATCAGCTAGGGCGGGTGGTTTAATAGAAGGTGGTGTAACACTGGTTTTCTTGCCAGCCCAGACTTTTTCTTTCATCATCTGCATAATTTGTAAGCTTATGCAAACATTATCTGTGCAGCTGCTGCTTGGAAAACAGGCTGGTATTTAACACTTTAAGCTAAGGGTATGATGCCCAGTGTGCACATAACTTGTTGGGTTTCTCCCCATATCCTAGATTTGTCTAGCATTTGACATGCAGGTTTGCTGCAGCAGGAAAAAGCAAGGGTGTGGAAGCCAAACTTAAAGTAAATAAAGGCTTCTTGGAGGAATGCATGCTTTTAGGCAAGCAAAACAAAAAATAAGTGAAATTTACTGGTCTTGTTTAGTTGCTGCTTGGTCTTCCAAACTTCCAAGACAGTTATCTTAGAAGACATTATAAAGAAAACATATTTTGATAATGATTAGAAAAAGTATTCACAAACCAAGAGCGGGATGTACATAAAGCCATCCTGGCAGTTATTAGCAGGGCTTTTTTTCAGCTCAAAGACCTGCAGACTTTCATACGTATGCTGTGGGTCTAACGATAACAAAGTCTATGCTAACTTTTAGAAGTCACGTACAGAGCTGTAAAGCCCAATTCTTGCTCCCACAGAAAGCTCAATATTTAGAAGAGACAAGTAATTTTAGTTTTAGAATGAATTTGCAAAATTGGATCAGAATATTCCATTTCAGCACTTTTTATGTTAGTTTCCTTTTTGTAAGAATCAGTTACACTTGATAGTCAAGAGAAGACGTAACAAATCCAAAATGTCACCATTGCTTGGGAAGTTTGGGGTTTTCTCTTGCAGGTCTACATGTTTTTTAAATATATTTGAAGTTAGACAGCATTATTTAGGGTAAAGGTGAGGTTCTGTAAAAAAAATGCTTTCATCAAAAATTATTTAAAGAATTTTAAAGTATTATGTATGGTCACATCTTACTTTAAATGACAGGTATCCAAATGTGCAGGCTAAAATGCAAGAAGAAGTAGATAGGATTGTTGGAAGAGACCGTCTGCCATGTGCTGAAGATCAGCCTCACTTGCCCTACATCATGGCTTTCTTGTATGAATCCATGCGTTTCAGCAGCTTTGTGCCTGTTACTATCCCACATGCCACCACAACCAACACCTTCATAATGGGCTACCTCATTCCCAAGGACACAGTAATCTTTATTAATCAGTGGTCAGTGAACCATGATCCAGCAAAATGGTCCAACCCAGAGGATTTTGATCCAACAAGATTCCTGGATGAGAATGGATTCATCAATAAAGATCTTACAAGTAGTGTGATGATTTTCTCATTGGGAAAACGTCGGTGTATTGGAGAGGAGTTATCCAAGGTACAGCTCTTTCTCTTTACCTCCATACTGGTGCATCAGTGCAATTTTACTGCTAATCCAAATGAGGACCCTAAAATGGACTTTACCTATGGGTTGACCATTAAACCTAAGCCATTTACCTTGAATGTTACACTTAGAGATACTATGGATTTGCTTGATCAGGCTGTTCAAAGACTGCAAGCAGAGAAAGCAGCCAATGAAAATCAGCTGTCTGCAAATGCCTAAGCAACAAACCTTGCATCTAAAGATAAACCCTCTCTCTCTTTTTAGACTTAAATAAATTATAGTTTATTCTGGTGATTTTTTTAATTATTTTTTTTAGTAGCCAATATTTCAAATTGCAAGAGCAGGGAGGAAAGCTGCACAAGGTATAATTCAGTCCTCTCTTTGATTCTAGAAGGAGAGTCAGGGGAATAATTTAATATATTAAATGATAAAACATGCAACTCAAAAGTAAGCCTTTTCTTTTCTAGCTAGTTGCAATTGTAAAGTGCTTTTTGTCTATTGACTGGTTGGAGCATCTTTAGAAATTGTTTGTACAGTCTTTTCTGTTTTTCTATGCACTATGCCTTAATTCTAAGTTTGCCTTGAGTGACTCCACATCTTGAAGTGAAATCTGTTATTTAAAAAAAGGAAGGGGGAAAAAAAGGGGGGTGTGGGGTGTTGCTCAGAACACAGCAGCCTGCCTCAATTCACCAGTTCAGTCTCCTGCAAACTTCTGTAGGCCTGTAAGAGCTAGACTGGGACTGCTGGGATGTACATTAATGTCTCAAAAAGAAATGTTCAACTGATTTTTGGTAAAATTGCAGTGTCCTGCCTTTAGCATTCCAAAGTGTTTACATAAATGACTGAAAAATAAAACAGATTTGCTTATAAGCACAGTTGAAAATAAAATTCATATTTTGTGTGAGAAAGAACAGAATGTCCTAATACAGTGACTTTTCATTAAGTTTTGGAAGATCAGATTTCATGTCACCAAATGTCTGTGGTGATACAAACCATGTGCTAATCGGTTCATTAGCATATTCATGAACAAAATAGATATTTGAATTAGAAAGTTGTGTAGAGGTATAGCTGAACTTCGCTTTTCTCTAGTAAAGAGTTAATACTCCCGTCCCTAGGCACATAGCTAAGTCCAGTAAACCTCAGGTGGGCTGAGGTATTTGGAAGTGAGAATTCAGGGGTTTTATATTAAAACTTCAATGTTGCGAGCCTTGAGTGAAGTGCACAGCAAATACACACCTCCTCACTAGCTACTCTGTTGAGTTACATGGTATATCCAAAAGTCAACTATGTACTTTTAATATGACTTTCTTGAATGAAGCCTCAGAAGGAAAGCAGACATTGCATAACCTAATTACTGTACCTATCAACTGAGGAAAAAGCACTTGTAAAACTTTGGTGAGGCAAAGGACATAAAATTAAAAGAACCCAACAAACAAAGCCTCCCAAACTATTATTTTAAAACACAGGCATGTGTTTTAAATGGCCTTGAATGTCTGGGTAATATTTGTATACACAAAGCCACATGTATTTCTCTAAAAAGCAAACAGCCCTAATGTAAAGGCCTGACTTTGAAAAGTCTTGGGCACTTCTTTGGAGCTGCATATCACCTTCAATGACGTATGAAATACATCAGAAATAAGAGCACCTCACATGACTTGCCGTGTTCAACCTAGTACTAAGGAAGGTATTAACAAGCTAGAAAAATAAGGGTGCAATAACTACACAATAAAGTAGTTCATCTGAGACCTAAGCAAAGATTTGCACTGGGTCTTCTGAAAGATGACCCCGCTTAGTAATGTTGGCAGCAGTGAGAGAATTCATCTTGACATTGGGAAGAGCTGTGTTAATGACTCAGTCCTGATCTCATTAATTAGAAGCTTTGCTACAGATTTAAAAAACCTGAATCAAGCCTAAAAGTACTGCTCTGTAACCACACACAGTGGCAATATATCTGGTCAAGGTCTCTGACTTCATAAGGGATCTATCTCCCTTTTTTAAAAACTAAATTAGTTTTCTGTTACAGGTGCAGGGAACAACCTCAGGTGTTTTTTCTGAATTGTGTACAGGTTGGTGCTATCCCAGAGCTTAGCCTACACCTGTGAAAAGCTTTATAAGATCCTCACACATTAGCTCATTACCCACATTATATCAAATGCTAGTAAGACAATTTTCCTTGTACCTTTGTAAATATTGATATTTAAAACAATATATGGGATGAATAAGCTGAATAGTTATTCTAAATGAAAGGGTCACCAATTCATGTTTTAATAAAAAATTACTTGCCATTTTCTGCTTTTCCAAAAGCTTTACCTATGCATTGGCTAGTAATGCAATGTCCATTCTCTCTGCTCATGTCTGTTAGGGGGTCACACACTATATAGCTGTTGGCCAATTAACGCCTCATACAATCTGTGAAGTTACTCAACTTTAGCAGCACCCACTTAGAATGTATGCAGTTGTTCAGTGAGCTAACTTTTATGGTCATTTTGAGATGTACCATTGTGCTACCAAAATACTATAACAAATTATTCTTACACTGCCTTTTCTTACTTTGTGTACGTCTTTCTAGTATCAAAATAAACAAAATTATAATTTCTGATTTGGAAAATAGTATTATTTTAGGTATATGTTAATACACTTTTCACCTCCTTCCCATTCCTGGATTTTAAGGTTTTTGTTCATCCTGCCCTCAGCTTCTCAGGTCTGCCTGCTTGTTTAAACCCTGCCATCTGTGTTCAGCCAAGAGCAACTTCATACAGTCAGGAGATGCTGCCACACTGTCCCTGTTTGTCAGTTTCTAGGTGTTTTCCTTCTTTACCATCTGTCTACAGCTGAAGCCTAGACTCCCTCTTCAGTGTTGATAGGCACATTTTCATAACAAAACCTACCTTTGTGCTGGAAGATGCAGTGCTGATGCCCCCAGAAGCTACCACGAAGAAGGCATTCTTGGAGCTATTTTTCGAGATCGCTACAAATACTATTGATAGGATTTGAGTAGGCAACCAAAAGTTTCTGATTGGCCACATAAGCCACCAAATGTTAAGGAAAATGTTTAAGATTAACTCAGAAAATTGGCTTGTTTTTTTTTTTTTTTTTTTTTTTTTTTTAATTCTTGATTTTTGTTTTCCATCTGTTGCATTGGAGCAGTTGTTAGAAACACTCTCATTTTATAAACGAGGCAAGGTCACTTAGCAGCAAATCATGCCCAGCTTGTGAGATTTTGTGTTTGTGCTGTCGCTGCCCCCTCACCAATCTGTGACTGGATCTTGCCAGGGCAATACTAGACAAACACATGTTGCTCTTCATGAAATAAACTTCAAAGAAGTTAAGCAGCTGTATTCAAGACAAGGTTTTACCTTTAAAATCGTGTTCAGATTGTAGTGATTTCAGTGAGTCAAGAAAGCCACGCCATCATGCTTTCTCTGTTTATGCACACACACTTAGTCCATCTTCCAGAATTTTACTAATAGCTTTTGTTTAAGTTGAAATAAAGGATAAAAAAAAAAAAAACCCAACCCAAAAAACCCTCACAAAACAGAAAGTACAGGAAGAATTTAGAACAAGCCATATAGTCTTGGAAACCTAGTAGCTGTCAAATCACCCTTTCCATAATAAGGAGGGGAAGTAAGCAGGCTGAGCTAGCAGAGCTGATACAGAACATATTTATGCTATGCAAGTGTACAACGACATCTCTTCTGAATCCAATAGCTGAACTTGCTGGCTTCAACAGGAAGTTCAGTTTTCATACTGAAATAAACAGCAATTATGTAGTAATGAGGAACAAGGCTCCTGGAAAGAGGAGGTGGGTGGGGGGATCAATCAAGGATGCCTGCAACAGCTAACGGCATCAGGATAGTCTGGCACAATGTAACTAAATGCTAATTCATAATGACAAATTCTGACTAGTTTTGAACCAAACCTAGTATGTTTCAATGAGTGGCAGGGACTGATGAGCTAGTCTGTTTGTAGGAAATTGGTTCAGATTATCCAGGTAGATTGCCCAGAGACTGGGCAATTGTGAGCTACATTTTACCTAAAAAAAGGTTGAGGAATTAGCCATGGAAAGTTAACATTTGCCTTTGCTGAATCTTTGGCTTGGTTATATGTTACTCAGACCTCTCATTTGCTCACACAGTGAATTCAACTTGAGATAACCCTGAAGGTGGATCTAGCTTTTTCTTGGATAAGAAAAGGGCTGGATTCTGGAAGGTGCCGCTATTTTGGTATATGGTGTGCAACGCAGATTCAAGTTTCAACAACATTTTTGTAGATGAGTTTTTTCATGTTCTAGTCACAGGCCAGATGACTTAACTGTCCAGTGAAAACAACTTCAGTGCTAAGCACAAACAGCCTGGAACATTTAAGACTGCTCAGCTGACGCTTTGGTAGTCTTCCTTTGGGGCTATATGCCAACTTTTCAGACAGCTGCACTAACCAAAAAAAATCCTTTGTTTTGTAAATGTTCCCTTGTCCTTCAATACTTAATGCAGATCTTGATCCAGCCTGAAAAGAAAAATCTAGAGATAACCAAATCCAACTAAAGTCTCTCACTTCCCTACACTATCTGTGCTGGATGTCTGGGGACACTGATCCATCAATACAGTTAATTCAGGAGATGCAGGATGCTGAGGTAATTCAACTTCAAATGTGAAGAGGGGTAAGGGAGTGAACACATGGAAGATTTATTAAAGGTGCATAAATCAAATCCTGTAGTTACACAGGAGATATTTACTGCAATGACCAAGTGCTAGCAGAGGAAAATACATTTCTGAAGTGTAGGAAGATTCCAGCTAGGGAGGAACTGTGTACAGGGTCTCTGATTTTCAGGGAAAGAAAGGTGATTGGTTTATATTGCTAGTACACAGAGTGTGTCAGGACTAAGCTAATAAGAATTCACATTATATTAAAAAGGTTCAATCATATCAACAGCAGAGAACATCAAACTGAGAGCACCTGGACCAAACTCTACCTTCACACCAGACTGGAGTTAGAATGAGCAATTATCTTCCTGAAAACTTTGGACAAACAAAGGATGTCCAAATACTAACTCCTCACTGCCTGTTAGCTAAAGTAATAGATTTGGGAGGTGGTAAACATGGAGACAAGAATTGAGGAACTAAACACAATCTGTTCAGTTGTGTCATGCAAACTGAAGGATTTGAAAACAAACCAAGTCTACAACAGAAAGCCATGGAGAGCCTGCTATTCTCTCCCTTGCCTCAGTATCGCCAGTGCCTGGGAACAACATGTAAACATAAGGAAAAACCTTGTCTCTGTGAGGATGGTGGCTGGAACAGGTTGCCCAGAGAGGTTGTGGAGTCTCCTTCTCTGGAACCATTCAAAACCTGCCCGGATGTGTACCTGTGTGACCTGCTCTAGACAGTTCTGCTCTAGCAGGGGATCAGATTAGATGATCTTTAGAGGTCCCTTTCTACCCCTAAATATTCTGGTTTTGTGTGAAAAAGCTCAGCTGTGCCAGTCTAAACACCTTTTGATAAAATTTTCCTGGAAGGAGAAGGCACAACACCCAATGAAAACACTACTGGTCGAGAGTCATTTACTTGAGCAGGCCGAGATGGGAGAAATTTGTATCAGAGCTGGATATTACCATGCTAGACAGTCATGTCTTTAGTTGTATCTGGGGTTGTTCAGTATCCCCTAGGGAAAGAATGGTGTGTACGCTGTGTGATGCTTCAGAACTGCTTTTGTCCACTTTTACTGTGGATACATTTTCACTGATTGATCACCTTTTGCTGGCCAAGACAGTTCTACAAGAATAGTCTTTATTTCCACAATCTCCCTTCTCTCAACCTGATATCAGTTAAGAGCGAAACAATTATCATGCAGAAACAGGCTTTTCACAGAATCATCAAATCACCAAGGTTGGAAGAGACCTCAAAGATGATCAAGTCCAACCTGTCACCACAGACCTCATGACTAAACCATGGCATCAAGTGCCACGTCCAATCCCCTCTTGAACACCTCCAGGGACAGTGACTCCACCACCTCCCTGGGCAGCCCATTCCAATGGTTAATGACTCTCTCAGTTTAATGGCTCTCTCAGTGAAGAACTTTCTCCTCACCTCGAGCCTAAACTTCCCCTGGCACAGCTTGAGACTGTGTCCTCTTGTTCTGGTGCTGGTTGCCTGGGAGAAGAGACCAACCCCCTCCTGGCTACAACTTCCCTTCAGGTAGTTGTAGAGGGCAATGAGGTCTCCCCTTTGCCTCCTCTTCTCCAGGCTAAACAATCCCAGCTGCCTCAGCCTCTCCTCATAGGGCTTGTGCTCAAGGCCTCTCACCAGCCTCATTGCCCTTCTCTGGACATGTTCAAGGGTCTCAATGTCCTTCCTAAACTGAGAGGCCCAGAACTGGATGCAGTACTCAAGATGTGGCCTGAGCAGTGCAGAGTACAGGGGCACAATGACTTCCCTGCTTCTGCTGGCGACACTATTCTTGATGCAGGCCAGGATGCCATTGGCCTTCTTGGCCACCTGGGCACACTGCTGGCTCATGTTCAGCCAGCTGTCAATTAGCACCCCCAGGTCCCTTTCTGTTTGGCAGCTCTCCAGCCACTTTTGATCTTCTCATGATAACAAATGAGATTTCACATAATAACATTTTCTGTTCTAAGAATAACAGAACACCTTCCACTTATTTGGACTACTTATGATAACTGAAGTGCAGATGTGGTGTAAGACACCCTTGTTCCCAGTAAGAAAGCAAAATTTAAGACAAATTTTGACTTCCCAAAGCAAATATTATTTGCAGTCATCTGCAGAACAGTATGAAACAATACTCTATGCTTCTCTTATGCCTTGTACTCTGAAAAAGTTCCAAGGTGCAGTTTGAAAATTTAATTCTACTGTATATCTTGTTTCTAATTATACGTTTTCACTATGCAGATAAAATAATCAATTAGGTGGTTATTAATCTTCCGTGCTCCAGGAAATGCCAATAACTCAATTCAAGTAAAAAAAATAAGGAAGTGCCACCAGAAATGAAACTCAGTCTTCACAATGATTACTGTAATGAAAAATGAGATTCCAAAATTAATCTTCACCTGATTGTTACAAAACTCCCCTTTCCTCCTCTTCATTCATGTATATAGCTACTGAGACACAGAGTCATGCTGCAACTTGTCCCAAGATGTAACTGCATTAATCTTTCTTTGTCTGCAGAAGGAAAGAAGAGCTGTACCTACACTGCAGAACAGTATGTCCTCCAGGGAAGGTTTCTGGGCAACCCTTCCAGGTGGTACAGGAACAAAAGCTTTCTTTGGATAAGCATTCTTTCTTTCAGGTGCCTAGCATCCTGTCTGCCAAGCCTGCATCTTCCAAAGTATGTGCCAAACACGGTGGGCAGAGGGCAGATCAGACAATGGGATTTGGTCAGAACACCTCAGAAAATGTTCAGTCAAGTTAAACAAGAACTAACTGCCATAAAGGAGGGAAGAAAAAAAAATCCCATTTAGATAAGTATCTAACTTAAGAAGGCTCTCCAGATAATTATAAGGACCATGCTTCAGTAACACTAGAGGAAGGTGCTTCAGTAACACCGTACTTCAACTGAAACCTTGTACAAAAAAAACCCTCTCCAACCCTACTGCTGATGGCATTAAGACTAAGATACTTAGCATCTGTGCACACAGATCTATGGTGTGCTGACAGTATTATCCTCTGCATTTAAGAATAAGGCACTAATTTTCTTGGAGTCATCAGCAGAGCCAGAATTTAAAGCATTTGGCTGGCAAGGTATTCACTATACAACACTGTTTCACATATCTGTAATGAAAGCCAGAAAAAATAATTTCTTGTCTTCAGAAGCTGTCTCTTACCCTACTACAATACTTTCCTGCTTAAGTAAATAGCTCTAGCCTGTTCCCAGAGGTAAGTGAATACAGTAGGTTTCTTTTATAAAACCATAAAACTGTGCAGCAGAACAGAAACTTTTGGGGAAATTCTTGGAATAAATGAATGCTCCATGAATTGTCTGAATTGCTGAAATTGTGAAAGCAGAATAGGATTAGACACTAAGTTTGTTCTCAAGAAAGTAGATGTTTTCTTCTAGGGTTTATGAAAAGTCAATAAATAAAGTGACTGGACCTGTTCAGCTCTCTTTATAATCCCCAAACTGTATCCTGATTAGACTGTAATGGTTTAGCACAAGGGCTAACCTGCCTGCTCTCCCAACACAAAAGTGAGAGGAGGAGTAACACATAACAGTCAGGATTGAGATAAAGAGACAAGAATTTAATCTAACATGAGATATCATGAGCACTATGTGTAATTACCTTAGCTAATAATCTAATTAATCTCATAATACAATGCATGATTACCTTAGCTTAGCTTACTTGCAGAAAAAACCCACAGTGAAATACACAGGGGAAAAAAAAAATAAATCACAAAACAGAAAACCAAACCCAGCAGCTACCCAACTCCCACATGCCTCACTGCCATCCCTGCAGAAAAGAGCCCATGCCCAAGAAGCTGGAACCTAGAAGCAGCAACAGGAAGGCTTCCATGTTACAATCTGAACTTCAAGCCCCATAATACTTTGCTCCAGTCAGCACTTTCGTTTTTGAAGCTGGCATGACTGCAGCATGGTATGAATAACAGCAGTAGGTTCAATTCAATCCATGACAGACTGCAGTATTTTCCTTAGCAAATATCCAGTTAACACGTTCATATATAGTCAATGTTTTCATGTAATTCTGAACAAGTTCCTCATTGAGGATTTGTCATCCATCTCTTTTGTTGAAGTACTTCCCTGAAAGACACACAGCTTTAGCTGGCAAAAGAATTCTAGTCAGTTATTTCACTGAACTCAAGTCATATGCATTTATTTTTCTTTTTCTAAATGGGCAACTCCCTGCCTTTTGGGGAAATCCATCAAGGACTGATCGATCATATGCATCAACAGTCCTTCAGGCTCAATAGCAAAGTAGATTCTGTATGTATGAAGGAATAAATACAGGGAAAATTGAAACAGTTGAGAAGTGAGAAGGAGAACACAGCAAACAAGGATAAATGTTAAAATAACAGACCAGAGAAAACAGAAAGAAGTGTTTCATCACATGGAAGAGAATGAAAATGAAGAAGAACATGAGAAGCTGTTAAAGATAATTTGCCTATCCCTAGGCACAATAGCTTCCCAGGGTACTCAAGGGACCACAGGTTGTAACTGAGAAAGACATGCATAGCCCTGCAGAGAGCAATTCATCCCATCTGCTCTTCTGTCTCCACTGACTAGAAAGCACAGCCTGCTCATACAGAACACCTACCCTTTGGGTGATTGATGTCCCTTCCTGCTAGGGACAGATCCTTAGGTCTGTTCTGCTTAGCAAGAGATGTATCAAGCTCCAGAACACCTTCAGTGGTGCAGTGAGATTAGAAAAGAATAATACTTTCAACACTAGTGGGACACCTTTCCTTAAGGACTAAGGAAATAATCACAGAATCATAGAAGTATAGAATCAATAAAGTTGGAAAAGACCTCAAAGATCATCAGGTCCAACTTGTCGCCCAAGACCTCATGACTACTAAACCATGGCACCAAGTGCCACATCCAACCCCCTCTTGAACACCTCCAGGGATGGTGACTCCACCACCTCCCTGGGCAGCACATTCCAATGGCTAATAAGACACAATGATGCCCGCAGGTCATGTTGCAGAGTCTAACCCCAGTCAGCTACCTGATGTAATGGAATCACAGACTGATTGAGATGGGAAGGAGCCTCTGGAGGTCACCTCATCCAATCCCTTGCTCAAGCAGGGCCTCCTGGAGCCAGTCCAGTTATTCTACCTTCACAATAATAGTAACTACCCACCAGACTATAGGCTTTATCCTTCAGATATATATATATATATATTTTTTTTTTTTTACAGTAAACACATAGCAAATGGTATTTGTTCATCACTGGTTCCTTTTCTCTTGAAGTTACACTTGTATGGGAAACTCACTGCTGTCCCCAGGAAGTGCTTTTTCTCAGCACTGCTCCACTTCCAACAGATGAAAAAGGCATTCCCTTCTTCACCTTCCTTTAGGAAGCATCCTCAGAGGCAGGAAGAGAGGAAGGCCATATAAGAGAGCCAGTACTGTCCATCTCCTGCTGTTTCGAGATGGATTTTATGTGACTTATGTACATTTTCTCCCTGCTTCGCTATATAACTCAGAGGATCTATCTGCCCAGAATGATGTCACAAGCTGCTTTGCTGCTGAACTGAGCCAGTAAGTCATTCACATCTTTCCAGATGTTTCTGTTTTCTGAACTAATAGAAATCACATGTACTGCTGGCTCTCCCTGAAGACCTGGGCCAGCACAAACAGAAAGGAGGGGAATTCTCCACTTGACTTTAGGAATGAGGCACTTGCTTTCCTGCAGGAACAGGGTTGATCCATAATGCTTCACAAGTGAAGGCTGTAACAAAGAGCCTGAACCACTGGGACCAGAGCACAGAGGTATGACACATTGATGAAAATCCCCAACACCTTTCAAAGGTTTTGATCCTTTTAAAGTTTTAAATAGTGCCACAGTGTCTTTGATAATTGGAGCAACAACCAAGTGCTACACACAACAATCTTACTGATAGCAGCAAGTAGCCATGCAATTTAAGACATGGGCCATAAGCAGCACCCTGCTTTCTCATTGAGTTTTAGCCCAGGAGTCAGTGTTTATTGTAATGGTGATAAATCAAAGCATCTGTGTTTTCTCCTCTGTATTTTAAAAAAAATTAATTCTTTGCCAAGTACTTGCATCAATTCTCACGTTTCCAGACATCAAGATAACAATGGCAAATGCATGCCATATCTTCAGCCAAATATTGTAGTCAGGATTTAAGAGAGTGCAATGGTTTAAATCAGAACAACATGGGGCAAACTGAACCAGCAGATTAACCTGTCCATTTCTGTTTTGCCAACACAGGAGTGAGGGAAAAGTAACACACACAAACTAGGGATTGACACACACAGAGGAAGTGAGATAAGAATGGAGTTTACTGAGCAAAATCAGAAAAACATAGTACAAAATGCACAATCACCTTAGCCTACTTGCAGAAAAAGCACAGCACAAAGCAGCAGCAAGCAGAAGCAAGCAAGCCAAAAGCCCAAGCCGGAAAACTACTCCCCCATCCCTCCTTGTCCCAAGACAACACCCAAAAACCCAGAACCCAGAAGCAGCAACTCAGACAGGAAGCCTCTCATGTTACAATCTGAACTTCAAGCCCCAAAGTATTTTGTTTCATCCAATACTTTCATTTCTGAAGCAGGCATAGTGTGAGCATGGTACGAATAACAGCAGCAGGCTCAACTCAACCCATGACAGGGAGGAAAAGTTATAGAGCAACATGTTAATAAACGCCTAAGTCCCTAACTGGCCATTACATTTTAGTGCAGATTTTTAAAATTTACTGCATATTTAAAATTAAATTTTAAAGACAGGAACCAAATTACAGTCTATGTCAATGCAAATCTGAGCAGGGGAATTCAGACCACTGAACAGCACTTAAAAACCCTCTACAATCTAGAAGTCTACTTTTCTCTTTCTAATGTTCAGTTTGGGTGTTTCTTTTTCTTTGCTTTCTTATTCTTGCTTAAGTATTGGTCAAATTTATTTTTATCTATTCAAAAACATTTCTTTACAGATGTTCACCAAAGCAACTTGTATCAAACTGTGCCACAGAATTGTCTTCAAGTGTATTAAGAGGTAGAACACATTTTCAGCTTAAATGCATGGGGTTCATTGCCCTTTATTTTTGACTGCTAAACAGCAACACTATTATAAGATTTCAGTGAAATACGACTCCAGGGAAAACAGATTTCAGTTGAAGTGGAGGCTTACAGAGTAAAGACTTTTTTTAAAAGGCCCAGTGTTCTTCTAGAATTTTTCTTTTCACTTGCCTATCTCTGGCCAGGATAGATTTTTTTATAATGCTGCTTTTAAAGGACTGGCCCTTAACCTGTGCTCAGCCACTACCTTTCACTCCTGCAGAGGTCCTATAAATTTCTCTATTGAAACTTTACCTCCAAACTCAGTTTGAATCCACTCTTCACAAAGGCACTCAGACAGAGTTAAAGAGAATCTCCACAACCCTATGCTGGTCTAAACACTTAGTCTACTCTCATTGTAATTCTGCACTTGCAGTTGTCAAGTTTTGCCATACAACCACAGGATCCTTTTCTATACGCTACCAGAAAGCTTCTCTGACAGTAGCTTGCAAGGTATGACAAAACCACTTATTTTTATCAGGAACAAACTAAATAAAACATGTGGTTAAAGTTCATAATCAGCTAAGTTCCATTCAAAGTGCAGCAATCTTGATGAAAATCCGTAAATTTCAAGGACTGATGGGTTACTTTCCTCTACCAGACAAGGAAAAATGGCTTCCAGAAAACAAAAAGAGCTTGATCTCTCCCTCCATACCCCTGAAAATTATTAGTTTAATGAAACACTTTGAGAGTTGCAGTCATCTGTCTGCAACTTCTTTTCTTTTTAGCTTGTAATATAGTTAATATAAAACAGGTACAACCTTCATCCTTGCTTTAGAAGCACATCTTGGAAATTGGACAGCTCTGCTAAAGTCATCACAGAACAAGATTTTAGGATGCATCTAAACCAAACTGTTCTTAATATGCCATAAAAGCATTGTTCATGTGTGCTCATTCACTGAAACATCTAGTGTTGCACTTTCCCATTTATAGGGAAAGCCAATCCAGTTCAGGGAGACCACACACTGTGTCACATGTAGCACCTCTTAAGAAAGT
This sequence comes from Melanerpes formicivorus, assembly GCF_026170545.1. Taxonomy (NCBI): domain Eukaryota; kingdom Metazoa; phylum Chordata; class Aves; order Piciformes; family Picidae; genus Melanerpes; species Melanerpes formicivorus. The sequence continues at coordinate 36,505,340 of NW_027142354.1, forward strand.
TTCAGCATGATTTCAACTATTTCCAAGCTCAGTAAATCTCCTGCCTCCTTAAAATGCTATATCTTGCAAAATGTTTAAGCCTCTAGAAGCCTTCAATTTGCATCCTAGCTAGCAATTTCCTCTGCTTTTAACTCTCCAACCACAGCCTTGGTCATGACAGAATATGAAATGGAGCTTCACAGGTAGCACAGTATCTTGAATTTCATCCAAAAAGTTTCCATATCGTTGTTAATAATTGTGACTAATTGCTTATGCTATCTACAGAGCTCTCCTGCACTGAAAAAGAAATCAGGTGAGAGCAGGTGTGCCACCAGACTCCAGGTTCTCTCAGCATTTATATCTGAAGAGTATGTTTCTGGAAAAGCTTGGAACATTAACTTGGTATCTACATTTATGGCTGCAAATCTGCTGAGAAAATTGCACATCAAAACCCAAATACCTTCATTCATCTCAGGGTACCATCTTCAGGAACCAATACTTGCTGGGATGTTTTTTTCCCCAGGTGACCCCCCAAGACAGAGAGCAAACAAGTACAGACAGGCACAGAGACTACACAAGAGGGAGCATCAACTTCTTTGGAAGCTGTGTGGGCATATTAGTTGCAAGGGAACCCTTGCAGTCTACCTTTGGCTTCAAGTCTGGTCATCTTGAGACACTGATATATCATGCCCTTGTTAATGAAGGACCAAAGCATAGTTGAAATATTTTCCTCATGTCAAACTACTCATAACACTAGAACTTATGTGCTCTTTTTCAGAGCAGAGATATGCAGCCAGATGAAAGCAGTAAAACTGTAGTCATGTTTGGGATTTCAGGTTTAAGAAGCCCAGGATGAGAGGTTTCCCTATACAATTACCCCTGCAGAGGCCAAAAAAAAAGTCATAAATGGCAGAAGTATCACTAGATGAGGACCAGCAGGGTAAAGTCCCTCCCGTTGTAAGGGAAGGTCAAGTACAGGACCACCTCAACTTACCTAAATCTATGTGACCTGATGAGATACATGACAGAGTTCAGAAGGAATTGGCTGATGTAGTTACAAACCCACTCTTCATAATACATGAGAAGTTCTGACAGTCAGGTGAAGATCTTGGTGACTGGAAGAAGGGAAACATGACACCCTTTTAAAAAAAGGTGAAAAAGAGAACCCTGGAAATTACTAACCTGTCAGCCTCACCTCTGTGCCTGGGATGATCACAGAAGAGCTCCTCCTAGAGGCTGTGCTAAATCACATGGAGAACAGGGAAGTGATTCAGGTCAGCTTCACTAAAGGCAAGTCCTGCCTGACCAACCTAGTGGCTTTCAACAATGATGTAACTACATCAATGGACAAAGTAAAACCAACAGATGTCATCATCTGGACTTCGGTAAAGCCTTCGACACAGCCCCCCAAAATAAACTTTTTTTCTAACCTGGGAAGATGTGAATTTGATGGGTGGACTGTCCAGTGGGTGAGGAACTGGATGGATGATCGAATAAAAAGGGTGGAGACGAGTGGCAAGTGGTGTCCCTCAAGAGTCTGTACTGGGGCAAGTGCTGTTCAATATCTTCATAAAAGACATAGACAGTGAGATTGAGAGCACACTCAGCAAGTTTGCAGATGATACCAAGCTGAGTGGTGCAGTTAATAAAACTGAAGGATAAGATGCCATCCAGAGGGACCTGGAGAGGATGGAAAAGTGGGCTGAGGAGAATCTCATGAGGTTAAAGATGGAAAAATGCAAGGTCCTGCACATAGATCAGGGCCATCTTCAATATCAATACAGGCTGGGAGGTGATGAAATTGAATGCAGCCCTGCAGAAAAGGACTTGGGGGTACTGGCAAATAAGAAGCTGCTTCTTTCACTGATGCAGATGGTTTGAAGAAAAACACGCCAGACTATGAAGCACAGTTCTTCACAATGGGGACCATCACAGTGGTTGAATGGGCCATCCACTTGTCTCTGAATCTGGCAGCATTTCCCCTGTTGCCAGGCTGACTTTGCAAAGCTAGAAAGCTGGCCTGTGTTCTTCTCAGGTACCAATAGAGGCAAGCCAAGGTTCAGCCAAGCACTAACTGGCTGGAGAAAACACACAACAATAAGCAGTAAAATAAGTTAATTTTTTAGGCTTCATTTACTCTTTCCATTAACACCTGTGGCCCCTTCAGGAAAGACTAAAGCCTTGGAAAACCTTTACACTGTGTTCCCAGGCTGGTTTGTGACATGCAGAAAACCTGTGCAGATAGGTGGGTAGATAAACAGCTGTACCTCCAACTGCAGAAGCACACTTCCAGGTGTGTCTGTGAGCAGCTGCCCCAGCTGGTGAGTAATGCAAAGGGCTGGAACAGGCTTCCTCACATCTGTGGGCCAGCAGCCTAGCCAGGCCAGGGAAGAGCAGCCCTGCAGAAAAGCACTTGTGGTAGTGGTGGACAAAAAGCTGGACATGAGCCAACAATGTGTGCTGGCAGCCCAGAAGGCAAATTGCATCCTGGGCTGCATCAAAAGAATTGTGGCCAGAAGGCTGAGAGAGGCAATTCTGCCACTATGCACTGTTCTGTTGAGGCCTCACCTGGAGTGCCGTATCCAGCTCTGGAGCCCCCAACATAAGAGAGACGTGGACCTGCTGGAGCGGGTCCAGAGCAGGGCCACAAAGATGATCAGAGGGCTGGAGCACCTCATCTACAAACAGGCTCAAAGAATTGAGGCTGTTCAGCCTGGAGAAGAGAAGGCTCTGGAGAGAGCTTATATGCTACATTTCTGACGAGGACCTACAGGAAGGCTGTGGAAGGACTGTTTAGAAGGGTTTATAGCAATAGGAAGCCTATATTACTGCTTATTGCTGTATGTGTTCTCCAACCAGTTAGTGCTTGGCTGAACCTTGGCTTGCCTCTACTGGTACCTCAGAAGAACACAGGCCAACCTTCTAGTTTTGCAATGTCAGCCTGGCAATGGGGGAAATGCTGCCAAATTCAGTGGCCAGTGGATGGCCCATTCAACCACTGTGATGGTCCCCATTTTGAAGAACTGTGCTTCACTGTCTGGCATGTTTTTCTTCAAACCATCTGCATGGGTGAAAGAAGCATTATCAGCCCCATTTTTTTCAGATGAGAAAAGAAGCAGGGGAGAATAAATTTATAATGTAAATTTTTGTGGTATACAATAGGATAGACTGATCATAAAACATCCCCTCTAGAGAATAAACTAATGCCCTTTACAGAAATCATGTCTGGTGGATAACACAGAAAGAGTGATTGGCCATTGGAATGGGCTGCCCAGGGAGGTGGTGGAGTCACCATCACTGAAGGTGTTTAGGAAGAGACTGGATGGGGCACTTGGTGCCATGGTTTAGTTGATTAGATGGTGTTGGCTAATAGGTTGGACTCGATGATCTCAAAGGTCTTTTCCAACCTGGCCTATTCCATTCCATTCCATTCCATTCCATTCCATTCCATTCCATTCCATTCCATTCCATTCCATTCCATTCCATTCCATTCCATTCTATAATATTGCTCAAACATCCATACATGTCCTGGTCCAGTTGTTTGGTTTAGTTTCTCCCCACCAAATCTATTGTTCTGTTGTTCTGAATTTCTGCCACGATGGCTGAAAAGACCTGCCTTCCCATTTCCTGAATTAGCATGTTTGGTCATGTAGCAATGGCTGTAATAAAGACTGAAATCAGTGTGCTGCCAGAATAAGCCAAACCAAGTATCAGAATTTACAGAAGCAAATGTCACACAAGGTCAAACTGCTACTTTTAGAAATCTACTCTTGGCACAAAGCCTGCGTCTCACTGATGTCCAGAGGCTGTTTTGCCATGTTCTCAATGGCACTAAAATGTCACAGGTAGGTTCTATAGGGAAAAATCAATTGAAACTACTCCATCATATGACAAACACTTTTAAACCAAAGAAGACATCAAATGACCCTGGAGTTACACATGTAATTATGTTGTGGGTTTTTTGTGATGATGTGCACTGGTGACTCTTGCTCAGGGATTTGTGGTGAATGAACCAGGAGGAGTGTTTTTCTTGAAACTGCTGATGTCCAGAGGGGTGGCATTGACGCCAACACAGTGCTTTTGTAGGAACCTCTCTCTGCACTTGGAAGTATTGCTGTAGAAGGATTCTGACATTTTCTTTTCAAAAATGTAAATTTTATTACTGCTTTAAGACTTTATATATGATTCTATAGGTCACTATATAGGCTGGCCAAGAACTCTGAAATCCAGCAATCTTTAACCCAGAGCCACAGGCAGGAGCTTGACACATGAATTTTCATTTCCTCATAAATTGTCCTTTGCCAAGACCATGAAAACCCAAGTAAATTGCAGAATCCACACTGCTGATTTTCCATATTTTTCTGAACACTGAGTAAGAATATTCCTCTTGCCTGGGGGGCTGAAATTTCGTCATCCATGTCTTTATCCACGAATTAGAAACCTGAACTTACTTTGGTAAGTTAAAAAGTACATTCACATTCATGCCCATATCCAAGACATGTTTAAGTTATGGTATTCTCAGTCAATCTTGTGTGGCTGGGTTTTTGGCTCATACAGTTAGGCAATTTAAACCAGCTCATAATTAATCTTAATAAGAAAGATGTGTGAGCCCACAGGCACATCATGGATCAGAGGCAGTACCAAGCATAGAGCTCATTGTTCACATTCAAGTTGACACTGGACTTTGCTCCCACGGATATTTCTAGAATGGATGGTTGTTTATTTTATAGAAATGAGTAAAATATTTCCTTTAAAAAAATTAACTAATGCTTCACATTCTTAGTTCTAGTGCTTCATTTACCAGTGTCACACATGCATGGGTTACACAAACATAGATGGGGCCAGAAAAGCTTACTTCTTTTTATATTCTCACAACAGTTTGATTTGTTTCTTCTCCAAGGAACTGTAAAGTCTGTAAGAAGGAAAAATGCTGGAAAATAAGAATATAACCTTATATGCAGAAAAGGAAAAATAAAATCAAACAGTAATGGTGGCCCTTAAGTCAGTTACTTCTTGAGTTTGCACTGGATGAATGCTGCGATACCATTTTAAACTGTCATACCATTGCAGGGTTTTCTGGTTTGGAGTAGATGCAATCATGATTATTGTGCTCATTGAAAGAAAACATCACAGGACTACTCTCCAGGGTGTCCAGGAAAATTCCAGAAAACCCATGGACCTTGCTGATGTTCACAATACCTCCCTCAGGTCTGGGTACTTCAGGTGGAAAGTGTTCAGGTAGTGATGGCTGAAGATAATTAGCTCCAGATAAGCTGATATGTTTGGGCTGAATATGGCTGGATCTCTAATAACCACTTCTTCACCATTTTGGTGTTGCTTTTTTTCAGTCCAGGCTTTTACTACTATAATAAGAGAGTTGCAGGGGCAGATTTAGGTTTTTGTGGGTTTTGTTTGTTTGTTTTTAATTTAATTGGACACATGAATTGTCACTTTCCTTTCTAAATTGTCAGCTACTCACCACTGTTGGACAACTTTCTAATTAATTCCAGAAGTCAATGTATTGATATTGGTACATAAAAATGAACAAATCTCTCAAAGACTCTGTAAAAGAAAGACAGTCATTCATGCAAAGTAGTATGAGAGCATTTCATTGTAACCGTTTCTACAATGTGCCAGTGGCTAACTGCTACAAAATTTAAATATAACTGAGTTTGTGATTACCTGCTGTTGCAAAGGGATAGTCACAAAGGAAGCAGGATCCAATGACAGAGCCCTTAGTGTTACCCAGAAATCAAAATTATCTCAATTATGCAGAAAGACAGAACTAGTAATTTTAACTGTAATGAAGCACAAGAATCCTAGTACCAAATCAAGGTCCCCTGAGCTCACCTTTTGCAAATATCTAATGAGACAAATTCACCCTGAGAATTTGCAGTGTATGTACTGGAGTAAAAACCAAACAAGAAATGCCAGAGCAGAAGAGTCAGAGGAGGTAGCAGGCAACATGGCCAAGGCACTGTGGCTTCAGGCAGCCTGCAGCCTACTCCATAGGGCTTTAAAGGTCTGCGGGGGTTAATACGGTACACTTCCAGTTCCTCCACAGAGACAAAACTGTGGAAGCAAATGACTGCTTGTGGATATTTTAAACAGAGAAGAAAACATATGGCCCTTTGCTGTTTCTCCAGCAGATATGACACAGAGGATATACTAGGCCTAAAACTAAATGCAAAATTGCAAGGAGCAATGAAAGAAAAATGTAGGGAGCATGCTTCAATTTTAAAAGTTCTCAGATTAACAAAGCTGAAACACACAAAAATTTGAGAATGCTCATGTATACTAACTGGTAAAATATTTTACACTAACTAGTAAAATATTTTGAAAGTACAAAATATCTTAGCTGTATAAAACAGTAGCTTCTCACCCATGTTAAGAATATTCCTGCAAACTATGAAAGACAACTTAGAAAGAACAATTAAAAGCAGCTCTTTCTCTCTCAGATGTTATTGTGTGATTCTCCCCATAGACTAGTAATGACCAAAAATTAAAACAGAAGCATGGGCTTAATTCAAAAGAAGGATCAGTAATTTTAATTTATAAAATCCTAAGTTTCATTTTAAAAAAAATCTAATCATGTGGATTAAACCCACAGGTACGAAAAATAAGTAGTCAAGGGATAGCCATGATGTACATCTTTAAATTCAAGTCTTGAAACATGCTAGGAAGTCATTTCACTGAGCAAATTCATTCGGTAGCCTGGCCCCACATGCAGAGCCAGCGTGTGCAGGGACAACTCACTGAATAGAGAAACCCAGCAGGAGTGTCCATGGCTCACTGGGGGTGGGAGTTGTCCACTGTCCAGGGACAGCAAGGCCAGGAGGGATCTTAAGTCATCTATACCAATCTTTGCCAGAGGATGAACTGTGCCTTAAACACTGCCAATGTTTAAAGTCTTCTTTGTTTAACTTTTACTTTAAAACTTGTGTAAATGATTTTATAATGTTCTTGAAAATGTATTGCAGGGCTTTGCAAAGTGAATGTCAGGATTATTTTCTCCTATGTCTAATCTAAAGGTTGACAACTACTTCTCCTGTGAATTTGGAGAACAAGGCTTTGGGATTCTTTTTTAACTGTCTTCTCTGCAATAGCTTTTTACAACTGTGAATACTCCTCTAGTTGCTCCCTGCAACTGGCTATAAAAATGTCAAAAGCAGTCTTCACCAAAGTTTCTTACCAAAATAAAGATGTGTCACCTTTGCAGCCTCTCTGTTCTTAAATCAGTTATTCTGCCACAGAAGGAGTTATTTCCCCTTTTCTCTGAAAAGAGGTGTAGGAAATATTTTTCCTAGAAAGAGCATTAAAACCAATTAAAATGCATATTTTGAGCTTCAGGATAATGAAAACTATAAAAATAACAGCAAAAACTCAGAACTAGTTCTGAACTTTCAGATTCTGTTCAGGAATGTCTCACAGTGATGCCTGAAAACATATTTTTAAAGAAAAACTTTGAAAAAATGGGCTGCCCTACTTCATGAAAAAAAGTAAATCTCTGTAATTTATGAGGAGTCATGAAGTCAGGCTAAAATCAAATCTAACTCTACGTATTTGTCATCTTCCAGTCTATTGCATCTATTGCTTTCTGGTGGTACTAGTTAAAGCACTCTTGTACTATGAGATCCTTCAGTCATAGGTACACATACTCCTTCACATCTGCCCAACTTTCAAGTCTTTGTTGAGGTGACTACTTCCTATACTATAAGGTAATATCACTGTCCTTCATCTGTCCAAAATAAAAGCCACCATTGCTAGTTCAATATATTGGTGCCATGTGAGTCCTCCTTGTCTTAGCCATAAATAGGATTGCTGTTACTTTACATATCAAACAGGTCAAGGGAACATGCAGTTTTCCTCTTAATTCAACTGTTTTTTTCTTTAACAGAAATGCTTACATCTTCCAGATACGCTCCCTACATCTAGATTAAGATCCTGGAATGAAAGCAAATGAAAAATGTCCTTTTATTTTTCTACAGACTTTGGTGAATTCTGAATGAGTTTAATCATCAACAAAATTTCCCCCTACCTGTTACATTTTATTGAAATGTAACTGCTGTCCTACACACTCAGGCAGGAGTAGTTGGTTCTTAATTAGTCTACTTATACATACAGGTTATTTTATATAGATGACATAAAAGTTTAGTGATGGTCACATGCAGGACTAGGTTGCACAAAGACACACTGATGCCACCATGCCAGGTGACTGCTGAAAGAGAAAGTGCCATAATTCACAAACTTGATGGGGGTCCTGTAACAATCCATTAAACATCAAAGCAGTAAGAGATTAATCTAAAACACTTGATTTCATTGGTCTGATTTTTAATACTGTGCTTGAGGTTACAAATAAAATATAACTTTGATATTTAATTTATAAAGTTTTCACATTTCCATGTATAAACAACTTCAGGTTTAAAGTAAAAAGAGCTTTATGGAAACAACAGTTTTTTTCAATAAGATTCTAATTTTATAAGAGTAGAGAAATGTGTAAACACAAAGATTCATGACTTTCTTTTGTAAGTTTGTTGATACAAATATAATTTACTATAAACATTTTGTTTGGTTTTGCTGCACACAGTTCTATGCTGGCATCATATACTACTCAATTCACCTTTCAGAGAGCAAAATCTATGCATTTTGTATTCTAACCACCAGTATGTCCATTGCCAGCAGTGGACTTCATGTTCGGAGAATCAGACTTCAGCAATCTAAAATTAAACTTCAGTACAAGATTATAAATAATCACAAATGAATGCATCATTTTCATATCACAATCACCAGGTGCTTCAAGGCCATGATCCAAGCCAACCAAAACTGATGACAGTTTTCCCACTAGCTGGAATTCACCTACAGTTCCCAGTCATTACAGATTCTCATTTTAGTTTTGCAGTTTTATCAGTGTGGAGTTAAAAAGTGCGTAGCATCACAGCTTCAGCGTAAGAAGTAAAGCCTCTAAGTCTTTCTGGGCCTCTTTGTCCTGAAAGAAACAGACAATCATGCATCAACTTAGATAGGATAAATCTCTTCATTTGCCTAGTATATGCCTACCCACATTTCTTTACTAACAGAAGACATAACACACAACTGTAACAGCCACAGAATGTAAAAGACTATACAGTAAGTCAATTTATCAGTGACTGCAAAAATAAAGTTTAAAGTGAAAACAAGAGCCAGATGGCAGTCCTCCCTTTACAGTTCTGTTAGAGCACTTAAAATGTTAGCCACAAGGAGCCCTCTCAGCAGACCAGTAAGCATTTCAGTTTAGGCTGTAACTTTTATTGGTGTACTTTGCATGAAGTGTTACTGCCTTGCCTTAAACTTTATGTAATCTTGCAGCCCAACTGTGTGCAGTTTTTCTAAAGGTATTTCCATGATGATTACTCATTAGTTATTGTGCAATTAGCAAGAAAGAATTGAGAAATGTAATTAATGCCATAGGTTGGATTATGGTTTCAGTGCACACAGCCATACGTACCTGTAGCAACTACCATGGACTAACTACACCCTTGGTATCTTCCATACCGGTGTTTGTGGGCTCTGCCTATGCTGCTGGACTCATGGCAGAGTGGAGCCAATGGAGAAGCAAGAGGCAAGTAACCTTCTATGCCAACACTATGTTATACCTTCTGGGAAAGAAGGGAAAAGCTCCTTTCAGGCCAGTGTGTAAATGCATAGTTTGCACAGGGCTTTAAAGTAAACAGCTCACAGACACTTCTGCAGGTAACCAGTGATGTGAGTTTTGGCTGTTCCATGTATAATCTGTTCTGAAAGGGGTCTATGCATGTAAAACTCTGCAAAAGCACTAAAACTCCATTAGTCTACTTCTTTTTGAAATGTCACCTGGATATATTCCACTTGCTTTACTTGCCACGACTAAACCTCTATTTTGCAAAATGCACCTTGGTTTAAAATCACATTTCTGAAAAGCCAGCACCTTGTACCTCCAGGCTGGTATGGGTTCAAACACTCATGAAAAGACATGAACCCATGTATACCTAGCAGCACGAGTCAGAAGCACTTGCATGTCACCAATGTTGTGCAAGTATTTCTAAAGACAGAGACCAGTATTTCTTTCCCAGATAACACCACAGGCAATTGTGGAAGCAAATACTGTAGACAGTGAAGTAATCACTGAATTTCATGATCACTTCATTATCCAATCAACCAAAAAGCTGGAACAAAATACAGGACATTTTAAAATACATTTTACGGGTGAAGGAATTCCTGCTTCTCTTTATTTTGGTTAGTTGTCTGTAATGTCATGGAGGAATAGAGAAGAATATTGAGATGATAGAAACCATATGCCAGACATGTCAAACTACATTGTATTATTGGTCTGGATTAAGGCATTAATACATTAGCTGGACACTTCTCTTGGAGTTGCTGCCTTGCTCCCACTGGCAACAACAGGCTAAACTATCTGCCTAATCGTTTATCAGAGGCCTTAAAAAGCACACTCTGCCGAGCCAGTAAGCTCTTGCCAAAATACTTGAACAGAAGGAAATGTCACACTGAATACAGCACCCTTTAAACTCCATGACACTACAGGCTGCCTGGAACACTGCTCTGTAGCTTTCCATGAAAACTGGAAAACTCAAAATTTGTATCAATATGTTGACTAAATCAGGGAAAATACATTCTTTTTGTACTGACTGTGGTCACTTTGTGAAGATCATAGTGAACTTTGTGAAACCTAAAAAGGCCAGATACTGTGCCATGCTATTAAGGAGGCTTTAATGAGTTGCAAAGGTCAAAAAAATATTGGGCAATCTTCCCTGAATCTTCCTCTGGGTTTAGGCAAAAAGAATGAAACAAACCCATAATTATTCTAAGAGCCAGTTAGAGAGGAAACTGCAAATGTGTAGTGTCATACCCCTGGGATGCCAGTTCCGACAAGACTACATCAGTAAAAGGAGGAATTACTACTGTTGCAAACTACTTAACTGGATGCATTCACTGAGTCAGTCAATAATAAGAACTCAGATGGCAAAAGCATTGAAAAAATTCAGTAACAACATTAAAATCAAAGCTCAGAATGGTCAATGACAGGAAATATTATGTCATCTTTGGAGAGTCCTTCCAGACCAGGAAGTGTGTCATACTAAAAAGAGGGAGAAGCCACAACTCTGCTCAGAATACCAGACTCCACTTTTAGGGATGCAAACTTCATTAATGCCCAAAAGCTTGACTGTTAATGGGGAGATAAAGCCATGTATTGGGTCAACTCTATTTCTCACTCAGAAAGCCACAGGGCTTTCTGAAAATGAACAATAAGCTGGGGGTTGGGTTTTGGCGTATTTTGTTTGTGGGTTGTTTTTTGCTTGTTTGTTTGCTTCAGATGGGCAGGTTTTGATATCCCTTTAGAGTGCAGCAGGGAAAAGAAAGAAGAGGTGCAGTTCATAGGAGGAATGCAATATATTTGTGTCAGTTCCATTTGTTCACCCTGAGGCTTAGTTCAGCGTCGACTGAATGCGCAGCCATTTTCAACCTTGACTTTCTACTGTCAAGGCTGACATGTATTAAACACATCTTATCTCATTTTCAGAGTTGAATATGAGTTCAAAACGTTCTGCAAACAGCTACACAAAAGGTATCCAGATTACAGGGTCAGAGACTGTATTTTCCCCTCTTCCTGTTTTGTTGCTTTTCTTTCGTGTTTCATCATCCACATGGCATATGCACAGGAAGCAAAGACCTGGGAGGTCAAGGACTAAACAAGGGAAGAGGGGGAGTTGAAAACAAGAGCAAGAAGGAAAAGAGAGCTGGTGGGGAAACGGGAATGTTGGCTTAATTGGAGGTAGGCCATATTTTGACAGTTAATTTCTGCTGAAAAAATAAAATCTGACTTACACACATAAATGTGTATGTGAAAATTAAATAGCAGTTAAATCAGAGACAGAACGATAATGATTTTACCTTCCATTTCTGCTAATTACTTCCTTATGCACTAAGCCTACTCAACCCAGGCACTGCACATGTGTGCGCTTGTTGACAAAGTCCCAACTGTCAACAGAGAATGATACACCCCCATGACCAAATGGTTACATCAGCCAACTATAACATAACTGCATGCAGCCACTGCCAAATCCCAAGCTGACATGTATCTTGTAGGGTTTCCTTGAAGTCAGCAGGGCTGCATGGTATATTAAATGAGCTGGGCTGCAGGGGTGGTCCAAAGCTGTATTCTGATATGCAGTAACAGCAATGAGGTGTTGGGTCACTCCTGCTTTTGGGTACAGCTGCGCCATTCCTTCACAGCTCCAGAAAGAATCCTGGGCTGTAATAGAAGAGACTCACAAACATACACAAGGATCATTAATTAGAGAGTAATAGCTCTTGCGGACAACATAAATCATATGAAGCTATGTGCTATCCCTTCTCAGGTTCATGATAGAGTCTCACAGATGATGTAGATGTCAGTTTACATACAATTGCATAATACTGTGTTTCCCTTAGTTCAATAAATCAATGCAATTAGCCACTTACCATAAAATCATAGAATGGTATCGACTGGAAAAGACCTCTAATATCATCAAGTCCAACCATTTTCTAACTCTGCCAAGTCTGGTGCTAAACCATATCCTTTAGCACCACATCTATGCGTATTCTAAACACCTCAAGGGATGGTGATTCAACCACTTCCCTGGAGAGCCCCTTGCATTGTTTGAGAATGCCTTCAGTGAAAAAGTTTCTTTTAATATCCACTCTAAACCTTCCCTGGTGCAACCTGAGGCCATTTCTTGTGATCACAGAATCACAGAATACATCCAGTTGGAAGAGACCTCAAAGGTCATCCAGTCCAACCCTGGACCCAGCACTGACGGGTCAACATTAAACCATTTCCCTAAGCACCAGGTCCACATGCTGCTTGAACACCTCCAGGGATGGTGACTACATCACTGCCTATTCCAATGTTTGACAACCCTTTCAGTGAAGAAATATTTTTCTAAAATCTAGCCTAATATTTCCTAAAACTTAGCACAGCTTGAAACAATTTCCTCTAGTCCTGTTGCTTGACACCAAAGAGAAGAGGCTGACTGCCTCCTCATTCCAGCCTCCCTCCTGGCAGTCAATCAAGGGGGACAATCGCTTCCCTTGTCCTGTTTGTCACACTATTCCTGATACAGGCCAGGATGCTGTTGGCCTTCTTGGCCACCTGGGCACAGTGTTGGCTCATGTTCAACCGGCTATTGATCAACACCCTCAGGTCTTTCTCTGCTGAGCAGCTTTCCAGCCACACTTGCAATCTTCTACATAGCTGCTGTATGTCACAAGTTAGGGCATTTTATATTCTTCAAGACTTTAAGTATCTTCCTCTGGGAATGAACCATGAATTCTCAAGGCTTTTAAGACCATGGCAAGCACAGCTTTAAAATATGTAGTTCACAATAGTATTCAGTATTCAGTATTCCTAAGGTTGGAAGGGACCTCAAAGATCATCGAGTCCAACCTGTAACCACAGACCTCAGGACTAGAGTAGGGAGGACGCTACTGCCCACTGCAGGTTTGAACTCATGACCTTCCCATTAAGGGTCTGATGTGCTACCAATTTTAGAGTAATTGTCATGTAAAATTTTTATTACTGGTTCTTTAATAACTTTAAAGACTAAGTGCCACCTGTAATCTTGTTTCATTTCACTGTTGTACACAACATACAGCTTTTGGGGTTCAGGATGTTCCTCTGTTCAGCTGCCACCATCACAATGAGACCTACAGCCCTTCTTTCTGTGCAGTCGTCACTGAAATGGCTGGAACACAATCAAGCCCAGTTACAGCCCCTTCAGAAAGATGCCTGTCGAGGCTTTCTTTCACCCTGTATATTGACCCTGAGACAAGATATTTGAAACATCTGGAAGCTTGAATTCCTGTGGTCACTACAAAAACATGAAACCAATTGTGAACCTTCTTCAACCTGTAATATACTACCACCTCTGTGAATGCGGGGATTGAAGGAGACAAATTAATCACTTTTGAGCCTGAAACACAGCTTTCTGATAAAGAAACAGACACGCTCATTAAAATGAAACCTTGGGAGCTGGTAGGGTAGAGAGCAGACAAGATAAAGGACATCTGTTGTTGACCTGTGCACTGCAAATATTTGAAATGCTTGACCAATAACCATTTAGGTAAGTTTTGTGTGGCTAAAGTGATAAAGTACTGCTAGAAACAGACTTGCTTTCAACTGCTGCTAAGAGTACATAAGCTTTGTGTGTTTCCGGGTCCCTGGGCAGCCCACTCCAGTGCCTGATCACTCTTTCTTTGAAATTTTTTTCCTAATGTCTAGCCTAAACCTACCCAGTTGCAGCTTGAGACCATTTCCTCTTGTTCTGTCACTAAATACTAAACTAAAATACTAACTAAAATACTGAGCCATTTTGGCTCAGTAGCTGATCGGGACCGCTTGTTCGGAACCGCTCCGCTTAAGCTGTGAGTTTCTCGGGGTTTTTCTTTTGCTTTTGCTTTCCTTTCGGGGCTTCGCGGGTCGGGAGGACTGCTAGTAGGGGGAGGAGCCGGCAGGATCGTGCTCACGAGAGCCTGCACGGGTCACGGGAGCCTGACGTCAGCTGCGGCAGTTTTAAAAGCCGCCCGGGCTGTGCGCGCGGCGCCATTTTGGCTCAGTAGCTAGTCTAACGGCTGGGTGACAAAAAAAAAAAAAAAAAAAAAACCACAAAAAAAAACAAAAAAAAAAACACACACACACAAAAAAAAAACAACAAAAAAAAAACCCAAACAGAAAACCCAAACCTTAAACATTGCATCATGGTCGTCACTCGGACGAAGGGTAAAAAACGCAGCGTCTGCCCAGACAGAGCTGTTTCACCAACATGCTGGAGTCCAGGCTGCCAGCTGCAGAGAGTGCTTCAGCCTGGCACTTGGAATAGAGGGGGAGGGAGAGGACACCTGTGTCCGGTGTGAGCAGGTGAATTTTCTCCTCAGCATGGTGGCAGAGCTGAAGGATGAAGTGGCTGAGCTGAAGGAGGAGGTAGCTAGGCTAAGGACCATAAGGGAAAGTGAAAGGGAGTTAGACTTGTGGGAGAAGGCTCTGCAGATCTCCCCTGCTGAGGGAAGGGTTCCTGGAGGCGAAGAGGGATGGATACAGGTCCCTGCCAGGGGTGGCAAGAGAAATCCACCCCGACCCTCTCCTCCTCCTCCGCTGCCCTTGCATAATAAGTATGAGGCCCTGCAGGCTGAGGGCAGTAAGGATGAGAGGGCTGAGGCTGAGGAGCAGCCATCCAGAGGGGAGCCTAAGGCCAAGCGGACCCCACCAGCTGTAACGACCAGCTCTGGGGGGAAGCCTAAGACCAAGCGGTCCCCACCAGCTATAACGACCAGCTCCACAAAGAAAAGGAGAAGGGTTATAGTTGTTGGGGACTCTCTCCTGGGGGGTACTGAGGGACCCATATGTCGTCCCGACCCATCCCACAGGGAGGTCTGCTCCCTACCAGGGGCAGGGGTTAGGGACATTGCGAAGAGATTCCCTGAATTAATCCAGCCCACTGACTATTACCCTCTGATGGTAATACAGGCTGGGAGTGATGAGATTGACAGGAAGGGCACCAGGGCAATTAAGAAGGAATTCAGGGCCCTTGGACAATTGATTGATGGGGCAGGAGCTCAAGTGGTGTTCTGCTCAATTCCTTCAGTGTCAGGGGTGTACACTGAGAGGAATGGGAGAACCCACACCATCAACAATTGGCTCAGGGGATGGTGCCAGCAGCAGAACTTTGGGTTCTATGACCACGGGGCAACTTTCACTGCACCTGACCTGCTGGGTCCTGATGGGGTGCATCTATCTAGAAGGGGTAAAAGAGTCCTGGCACTGGAGTTGGCAGGGCTCATTAGGAGGGCTTTAAACTAGGTCTGAAGGGGGTGGGTGAGGCAATCGGTCCCTCTGCAGAGGTAAGAGTAGGGCGCAAGGTAGGGTCAGTTGAGAAGTCAGGAACCCAGCTGCGATGCGTGTACACCAATGCACGCAGCCTGGGCAACAAGCAAGAGGAGTTGGAGGTCCTAATCCATCAGGGCGACTATGATGTAGTCGCCATCTCAGAAACTTGGTGGGACAGCACCCACGATTGGAGTGCTACAGTGGGGGGTTACAGGCTCTTTAGGAGAGACAGGCGAGGGAGAAGAGGAGGAGGGGTGGCTCTGTATATTAGAGAGTCAATCTGCCACACAACTTGTGGTGGAAGATGAGGTAGTTGAGAGCCTGTGGGTCAAAATCAGAGGACAACCTAACAAGTCTGACATCCTGATTGGAATCTGTTACAGACCACCCAACCAGGATGAGGCGGCTGATGAGTTGTTCTACAAGCAACTGGAGGCTGTCTCAAGATCATCTGATCTTGTCCTTGTTGGTGACTTCAACCTCCCAGATATCTGCTGGGAACTTAATTCAGCAGGGAGGAGGCAGTCCAGAAGATTCCTGGAGCGAATGGAGGACTGCTTCCTAACACAGCTGTTAAGCGAGCCTACCAGGGGACAGGCTCTGCTTGACCTGCTGTTCTCCAATAGGGAAGGGCTGGTGGGAGATGTGATCGTGGGAGGCTGCCTAGGGTGCAGTGACCACGAGATAGTGAAGTTTTCAATATGCAGGGAGATTGGGAGGAGCACCAACAGAACCTTCACCTTGGACTTCCGAAGGGCGAACTTCAGCCTATTTAAAAAACTTGTCTGCAAAGTCCCCTGGGTACCAGCCCTCATGAACCAAGGGGTTCAGGAGGGTTGGACCTACTTCAAACAGGAGCTCTTGAAGGCACAGGAATTGGCGGTTCCCACGTGCCAGAAGGCAAGCCGGCGGGGAAGGCGACCGGCCTGGATGAGCAAGCAGCTCCTGGAGGATTTAAGGGGGAAGAGGAGGCTGTATCACCTATGGAAGGAGGGGAAGGCTTCTCGAGGTATGTTCAAGGAAGCTGTTAGATTATGTAGGAATAAAATTAGGGAGGCAAAGGCCCAGCTGGAACTGCAGCTGGCCACCTCAGTCAAAGATAATAAAAAGCATTTTTATAAATATATTAACAATAAGAAGAGGGGCAGGAAGAACCTGAACTCCATAGTGGACCTGGAGGGGAACACAGTTACTGAGGATGAGGAGAAAGCTGAGGTCCTGAACACCTTCTTTGCCTCAATTTTTAACAGCAAGGCAGGAGTTCAGGACGAGTGGTCTCCGGAGCTGGGCGTTGAGGTCGGGGAGCAGAGTAATACCCTGGAAATCCATGAGGAGTTAGTTCGGGACCTGCTGAGCCACTTGGATATCCACAAGTCCATGGGACCAGATGGGATCCATCCTAGGGTGCTGAGAGAGCTGGCGGATGTGCTAGCTAGGCCACTCTCCATCATTTTCCTCCAGTCCTGGCTCACTGGTGAGGTCCCAGATGACTGGAAACTGGCCAACGTGGTCCCCATCCACAAGAAGGGTCAGATGGAGGAACCTGGAAACTACAGGCCGGTCAGCCTGACCTCAGTGCCAGGGAAAGTGATGGAGCAGATTATCCTGGGGGCAATAACTGTGCACCTGAAGGATGGCCAAGGGCTCAGGTCCAGCCAACATGGATTCAGGAAGGGCAGATCCTGCCTCTCCAACCTGATCTCTTTCTATGATCAGGTGACCCGCCTGGTGGATGTGGGGAGGCCTGTGGATGTGGTCTATGTAGACTTCAGCAAGGCCTTTGACACCGTCCCCCACAGCAAACTGCTGACTAAGCTGTCAGCCCATGGATTGGACCATTACACTCTGTGCTGGGTTAGGAACTGGCTGGAGGGCCGGGCCCAGAGAGTGGTCGTGAACGGTGCCACATCCAGCTGGAGGCCAGTCACCAGCGGTGTCCCCCAGGGATCAGTGCTGGGCCCTGTCCTCTTCAACATATTCATTGATGATCTGGATGAAGGGGTAGAGTCAGTCATCAGCAAGTTTGCAGATGACACAAAGTTAGGGGCAGATGTTAGTCAGTTAGAGGGTAGAAAGGCTCTGCAGAGGGACCTCGACCGACTGGACAGATGGGCAGAGTCCAATGGGAAGACTTTCAACAAGTCCAAGTGCCGAGTGCTGCACTTTGGCTACGGCAATCCCACGCAGAGCTATAGGCTGGGGTCGGAGTGGCTGGAGAGCTCCCAAACAGAGAGGGACCTGGGGGTGCTGATCGACAGCCACCTGAATATGAGCCAGCAGTGTGCCCAGGTGGCCAGGAGGGCCAATAGCATTCTGGCCTGCATTAGGAATAGTGTGGCCAGCAGGAGCAGGGAGGTCATAGTGCCCCTGTACTCTGCTTTGGTTAGGCCGCACCTTGAGTACTGTGTCCAGTTCTGGGCTCCTCAGTTTAAGAAGGACATTGAAACACTTGAGCGTGTCCAGAGAAGGGCAACAAGGCTGGTGAGAGGCCTTGAGCACAAGCCCTATGAGGAGAGGCTGAGGGAGCTGGGATTGTTTAGCCTGGAGAAGAGGAGGCTCAGGGGTGACCTCATTGCCCTCTACAACTACCTGAAAGGTGGTTGTAGCCAGGAGGGAGTTGGCCTCTTCTCCCAGGCAACCAGCACCAGAACAAGGGGACACAGTCTCAAGCTGCGCCAGGGGAGGTTCAGACTCGAGGTGAGGAGGAAGTTCTTCACCGAGCGAGTCATTCGGCATTGGAACGGGTTGCCCAGGGAGGTGGTTGAGTCATCGACCCTGGAGGCGTTCAAGGGGAGATTGGACGTGGCACTTGGTGCCATGGTCTAGTCATGGGGTCTGTGTTGATAGGTAGGACTCGATGATCCTTGAGGTCCTTTCCAACCTAAGTGATACTGTGATACTGTGATACTGTAAATACCTGTGAGAACAGACCAGCACCAACCTCTCCACAACGTCCTTTCAGATCTCTCCTCAGCCTCCTCTTTTTCAAACTAAACAGCCCGGCTCCATCAGTTGCTCTTCATAAGATGCATTCTCCAGGCCCTTCATCAGTTTCATTGCCCTCCTCTGCACTTGCTCCAGCACCTCCACATCTCTCTCGTATTGAGGTGCCCAAAATTCAACATAATACTTGAGGTGTTGCCTCACCAGAGCTGAGTACAAGAGGACAATCACCTCTTTACTGATACTGGACACAGCATTTCTAATCCAAGCCAGGATGCCATTTGCTTTCTTGGCCACCTGGGCACACTGCTTGATCATATTCAGTTGCTTGTTGATTAGACCCCCCAGGTCCCTTTCTGCCAGACAGCTTTCCAGCCACACTTCCCGAAGCCTGTAGTGTTGCTTGGGGTTGTTGTGACCTAAGCACAGGACCTGGCATTTGGCCTTGTTGAAGCTCATCCTGTTAACGCTGGCCCATGGATCCAAACTATCCAAGTCCCTCTGTAGAGCCTCCCTGCCCTTATGTAGATCAACACTCACACCTAACTTGGTGTCAGCTGTGAATTTACTGATGACACACCTCACAGAATCACGGAATCACCAAGGTTGGAAGAGACCTCAAAGATCATCAAGTCCAACCTGTCACCACAGACCTCATGACTCCTAAACCATGGCTTTAAGTGCCACGTCCAATCCCCTCTTGAACACCTCCAGGGACGGTGACTCCACCACCTCCCTGGGCAGCACATTCCAATGGCGAATGACTCTCTCAGTGAAGAACTTTCTCCTCACCTCCAGCCTAAACTTCCCCTGGTACAGCTTGAGACTGTTTCCCCTTGTTCTGGTGCTGGTTGCCTGGGAGAAGAGATCAACTCCCTCCTGGCTACAACCTCTCTTCAGGTAGCTGTAGACAGCAATAGGTCTCCCCTGAGCCTCCTCTTCTTCAGGCTAAACAATCCCTGCTCCCTCAGCCTCTCCTCATAGGGCTTGTGCTCAAGGCCTCTCCCCAGCCTTGTTGCCCTTCTCTGGACACATTCAAGTGTTTCGATGTCTTTCTTAAACTGAGGGGCCCAGAACTAGACACAGTTCATCAAGGTCATCAATAAAGATCTTAAACAGAAGTGATTCCAACACTGAACCTTGAGGAACACCACTTGTGACCAGCTGCCAGCTGGATTTAACTCCATTGACCACAACTCTTTGGGCCCATTCAGCCAGCCTGTGCTTTATCTAGCAGAGTATGTGCTCATCAAAGCCATGAGCAGCCAGTTTGTCCACAAGAATTCTGTGGCAAACAGTGTCAAAGGCTTTTCAAAAGTCCAGATAGACAATACCCGTGCCTTTCTCTCATCCAATAGTTGGGTCATCTTGTCATAGGACATCAGGTTCATGAGGCAGGACAAACATTCCATGCTTTGAGGCATCATCTGTTATCAGTCTTGCTGCACTACGAACTATGCCAAAACTATGTTACCTTTGATATGATGTTGAAATGAATACTTCGTGATAAACTAGCCAATTTAATCTTAAATATAATAAGCTCAATATTTTTCAGGGTAGATTCATCCTTTTGCAGGAAACTACTAACTATAAAAAATATCTTCATCATATTTTGGAATTGTTTTTGGAGGGAGAGAAAGAATGAGCAGACAATGCAAACAAACCTTTTGGCAAAAACTTCAAAACCATGCAAGACCAAATCAGTCTGATCACTTAGATACAGAGAAATAGGAGGTCTCAAATTCTTTTAGCAGCTCTTCCACAAATGTCTCACTTTTGCCAGCATTTTACAATTTGAAATCTGATCTCATTCTTTAGAATGATTTTTCAAAAGGCCCATTCCATAAGCTTGCAGCGCTCATATTTAGTGTAAACAGGATCACTAATTAAGGAATAGCTTTGTGAGGCATATTCAAAAGACACTTTAATTTTGAGTTGGCAGTAGCTATTAGGAAATTCTTGTTTCACTCCTCAAATAGTATTAGTGGGAAAATAATAGCCTAGAATTCAAAATTAACACAAATCTGAATACTTCCATTATTTTGTAATTGAAACACCATGGACTATGAAAAGCATTTGGAGAACAAACGTGCATAAAATTTAAATGATATAATATCCTCTGAAAATGGCATTTTGCATTGAGCTGAGGTTGAGAAAAAAGAAAGTTCTGTTTGATGAGAAAACAAAAACACTTTTTAAAGGTTAAACTTTGTTCTCCTCAAAATCTTGCTTAGGACAGATTACCCGAGCAGCTTGAAATGAGATGTGTTGAAAGTACTCCCACAAGGTCTGCTATCTATATCCAAAGTATGGTGGCTGGAGTAGGCATTTCTTGGAAAACCCTTTGTAGGGAATTCAAGATATAGAAATGGTCTGTTGTAAAAGGAACAGTTGATGGTTGAGTTTACACTTGGCCCTCTTTTCCCTGCCTCTGTAACTCCCATTCTTTTCCTTCCAGGCCGTATTGAAAATATAAATTCATGACCAGGGACATCAATTATGATGATGTAAAAAACAAAGTGAGAAAATCTTATAGCCATGATTTCTCCTCAGCAGTTGCATTCTTGTGTAAACATTCAAATATTGCTCCTGCCCGTTATTAGACTTACCTCCCCCTCCACATATGTAATTTTCCAGAGTTCCAAATGTCACTAAAGCTGAAGGCAGGGTCTTTAACTAAAGTCTCTATTTCCTGTCATTCTACACCTGTAACAAGTGAATGCCATAAAGATGTATCTCTGTAACATCTAAATCTCTCTCACTTGTTAATTTCAAGTCTGAACTGCCTTCATTTGTAATTGCTGGGAAGAAGGGAGTGGTTTTGAAATTATAATTTCTTTTTGAGAAATAATTTTGTAAAATATGTTCTCAGCTTCAGGGAAGTTATCAACTGTATTTTAGGTCAGACTTTCAGGAACTCTCAGTGCAAATACATTTACTTTTCACTTTTTCTGCTTTGCTGCTTTCAGCACTTTCAAGACGACATTTCTTGTCATGTAAGTCCTGCTTTTTAGATTAATTTTCCACAAATATCAGAGACCAGAACTTTGAAATGTTAATTTCCTTCTCTGCTAGTCTATTAATCCTTTTTTGGTGAGCTCACTGCTCCTACAAGAATGGAGTTTGTTCTCACACCCATGTTCCTCTCCAGATACAAGAAAAAAATTCTTTACTAATTTACTTTATAATCCTACACTGAGACATTCATTTTCTGCAAGTTCCAGCCTTGAAAACACCCAAGAATCTTTGTTACAAACAAGAAATTAGTATCTTATTCCACTTACATGCAAAGAGCTGCATGTTTAATCAAACACACACTCTCTTTTTGTCTTTCTATATGCAAGACAAATGCTCATTTTTCAAATTGAAATTGCAGTTTCCCCCTGAAATTTAAAAAAGGCATTTTCCATCACAGAGTCCACCACATCTGGTTTCGACAGCCCTTCATGTAGTCACACTCACCAAGGCTTTGAGCACACTACAAAGTAGTGTGTTTCAGTAAGGGTAATGCTACATCTACTAGATAAACAGAGCAGCTGTTAGGTACTTTACAATAACTCACAGCAGCACTGAACCTTCACTGAAGAAGTGAATTTTTCCCAGGACCCTGAGGTTATCCACCTGGATAGCAACCACAGAAAAGCAGGACAATTTAATATTCCATGCACCTCCAGCAGTGAAGTGCCACTCTACAGCATGACAGTATTTATGGCCAAGGAAGTACCATATGATTCAATGGAGTTTCTTGTTTAGAGAGGTTAAACAGAGAAGTCTCTAAAGTAGTACTGCAACATTCATTTGTTTTTTCCAAATGTAATTTGCACCAAGCCTCCTGTATTTCCTTTCAAAAAAACCCCACAACAACAACAAAAAAAAACCTCACCAAAACAAGAAAAAGACTAATTGGTAAAAAGCATGCTAAACGTTGTAAAAACTGGTATTAGGACTTACAGGAGTCAAATCAGAACTTCTCTCTCCTTTTATGATTTCTTTGGTGTCCTTTTTTAGGTTCATGATAGGGTTGAAACTGGACATTGCATTTTATTTTTTTCTTTAACAAGCATTATCTCTGTTTGGAAGCCCCTCTACCCCTTGAATTAAAAACATACTCTGTAAGTGGTAGAAAGGATACTTGGATATGATACAACATTCAGACAAAAATCATCTCACTTAATTTGAAATGTTTCATGAAATGAACCCTAGACAAAGTATCAAAGAAGTGCCCTGAGTTAGACCAGCTGAGAATTTGACCTGAGGATTAAAATGAGCTATAGGCTGTTTTACTAATGCTGAGTACCTCTGGTTCCCACTGAAGTTGCTGGAAACTGTGGATGCTCAGAAGCAATAAAAAGTAAATCATTGTCTACTATTATTTTTCATACTTATGCTGAAGAATGATTTGTATCATGAAATACTATGTATTTCCTCAGTATGGCACCTTTCCAGCAGTTTTGTCTCTTGGTCTGCTCTTGATTTTATGCCTTTATACATATACATGTTTCTCAGCAGCAGCCAACATTTAAAAACAATAAAGGAATTCCCCTGCCTGAAGAGAGAAAACTCACATGAGAAACTTTGATTATACTTGGGAATGATGGCTTTTGCCTGACTGTGACAACATACTACCCACTGACAACCTCAAGATCCTGTGCTGAAGCAAACTCAGACTTCTGCTGTCCTTCTGTGTTTTACTTTTCAGATCATGAACCCTGTCTTTTCAGGGCTGTAGTCAATTCAGGCACTTCACCGGCATGCATTTATTACTGTCTCCCCAAAGCCTCTCTAGTGTATTTATTGTAGCCTTTCCCCTCTCTTAAACTAACCTGACTAAATGTTACTCTAGCTACAAGTCCAAGACCTAAACCACTTCAGTTCCAACAGGTTGCCCTCAAAAATCAGTAACACTCTTTCTCTAACACAGTAACCAAAACAATATGTAATATTCTAATTCAGATGGGAGCTGAGGAAACAGCATAAGCATAGTTTGTGTTCCAGATCTCCATTCTACTGTAATTCTTTTCAGCATGTACTTGGTTTTAGCCTGTGCTGACTGCCTTGTTTGTTTTAAATGAATCACACACTATTGCCCCAATGCCATATTTTCCTGCCCTCCCCCCCCCCTTTTTTTAAAATACTTAATTAACATCACAAGCAAACAAGAAAAAGCAGATAAATAGTAGCTATAGGACTAGTTGAAACAGAAGTGGGCACACCTTCTTGTCCTCTTCAAAGGGACACTGAAAATTTTTGGGGCCCATTTGCTGCACTTTTTTTATTCACAAACCAGTATAATTCTTATTCTCACCACCCCCCAGATTGCCAGAGTATATCAACCCATCCACCCATCAGACTGCTCCAAAATCCCTGCTTTCATCTCAGTATCCCCTCTTTTTCAGGTATGCTGGTACTCCGGAAATGTGATAGGGACCATGGACCCTCCCTCCAGACCACCACCCTCCAGCATACACTGAAGTCCAGCTCATGTTTAGACTGGTGACATTGAACTTTAGAGGCAGGAGTCACCTCTCGATAACTGCATAGTCTAGGAGTCAAATGTATCAGGTACATATCTTACACACATCTTACATCTAGTCTCTCAGCCATCAGGGCACAGGGAGGCAGCATGTGGCACATGGATAAATATTTCTCTCTCCACCAAGAGGTAGAAACTATCTCTCATAATTACCTTTGGTCACCAAAATTGTAGAATAAACCAGGTTGGAAGAGACCTTCAAGATCATCACGTCCAACCCTTCAACCAATTCAACCCACCTAAACAACTAACCCATGGCACCAAGCACCCTGTCAAGTCTCCTCCTGAACACCTCCAATGGCGGCAACTCTACCACCTCCCCAGGCAGCCCATTCCAATGGGCAATCACTCTCTCTGTATAGAACTTCTTCCTAACATCCAACCTAAACCTCCCCTGGTGCAGCCTGAGACTGTGTCCTCTTGTTCTGGTGCTGGTTGCCTGGGAGAAGAGACCATCATCCACCTGTCTACAACCTCCCTTCAGGTAGTTGTAGAGAGTAATAAGGTCACCCCGAGTCTCCTCTTCTCCAGGCTAAGCAGCCCCAGCTCCCTCAGTCTCTCTTCATAGGGCTTGTGTTCCAAGCCCTTCACCAACTTCGTTGCCCTTCTCTGGACTCATTCCAGCAACTCAACATCCTTCCTAAACTGAGGGGCCCAGGACTGGACACAGGACTCGAGGTGTGGCCTAACAGTGTACAGTGTACAGTGCAGTGTACAGTGTACAGTGCAGTGTACAGGGGCAGAATGACCTCCCTGCTCCTGCTGGCCACACTGTTCCTGATACAGGCCAGGATGCCATTGGCCCTCTTGGCTGCCTGGGCACACTGCAGGCTCATGTTCAGCCTACCATTGATCAGTACCCCCAGGTCCCTCTCTACCTGGCCGCTCTCCAGCCACTCTGACCCTAGCCTGTAGCACTGCATGGGGTTGTTGTGGCCAATGTGCGGAACCCGGCACTTGGATGTGTTAAATCTCATGCCATTGGACTCTGCCCATCTGTCCAGCCTGTCGAGGTCCCTCTGTAGAGCCTCTCTACCCTCCAGCAGATTAGACCAGCTATTGTTAGCAAAGGTGCCTCCCAGTCTATGCCATCTCTATACTTTTTCAAGGAGTCTTTATGAATATATGAGTGACTTCCACTTTACTAAACATGGGCAGTCTTCTGCCCACCAGAAGTTCCCGTGATGTTTGTTTGCAGATTTTACCAGGTCGCTTAAGAGTTCATTGCAAGATTATATGGCCTGTAGTGATTTGAATACAGGAAAATTAAAAAGTTCCCCAGTATACTCAGTGCAGGTATATACCAAACAGGCTGAGTTCAGGTCAGTTCTGTGGTCTCCCCCTTGCATCATTGGTACTACCAAGTAACAGGTAATTTACAGTAGTCTTTCTTGTGTTCTGTAACAGGCAAGCTGAACGTACATTTCAACAGTAAGTAAAGGATGAAGCTGAGTTAAGAGATTATTAATGTCATATCTGTATCTATGTATCTATACATATTTGAAGAAACACTTAGCTCAAGCAATGACTGCTTAATTTATGATTGGTGCATACTATAACTTGGGCCAAAAATAAAGGCCACCCAAGAGCAGCTGATGATGAGGCATGCAGCAGACTTTCTTCTCAGCAGGAACACTTGACATAAATATGTTAGTGCTCCACACACAGTATTTATTGTCAATCAAGTTACAGAGCTATTTCATGTTTAGGTTTTTTTCCTTAACTTCAAAGAATTAAATGGGATATTAGTCTCTGGAATCACCTCCCTCTCTCTCCCTACCACATCTGCTGTGCTCAAAGGGGGTCCCTTCAGCAGACAAAGCTCAGGTTTTAACTTGTCACTAGGATGGTAAGACATTTCCAATCATAGGTTGGTAATTATGGAACTTGTTTTTACACAAGATCAGAGAGAGTGAACCTTCTTGCCATGACTTGGTTTATGTTTAAGAAATTAAATAACTAAAAATCTCTCAAATATCTCTAGAAATGTTGTGTCCACATGCTAAAAAGACTCAAAAGGGCCTAAAAAGGAATATAATATCTCCTGAAATAAATTACATTCCAGCAGATGTAACTAGAAGAATTGTACTTCCCTAACTGCTCTGTGGTTGAAGACAAAGACAATTTTGAATAACTCGTCTACTTCTGCTATGGCTACCTCATTGCCCTGGAGGCCTTGGCAAGAATCAACCAGAGGCTTTCAGGAGGAGAGAGAGAGACTGGAGGACAAAAATTCGGAATGCTTTCAACTGAGAAAAGGTAGGTCTGTGGCAAAATTTCAGCACACCTGAAGTGATACACTCAACTGTTCATGCTTAAGATAGTGTGATGAAATGGGATGAATTACAAATTCTGAAAGCCTCTCTGACACTGATGAGTTCCAGACAATTCCACAAACAAAAATTTTTCAAAGCTATTGATGCAGACAACCGTAATGAGCCAACCCAGAGTGGAGGAAGAAGGAAACTTCCCCATTCAAAAGGTAAAAGTGAAACTTTATGTTATTATTGACAGTGCAATAATGGGTGCCAAAGACAAGAGAGCGGTCACAAGAGAAAAAGTTCTTACTTTCAACACCCACCTCATTAGTAACTGAGAGAATTGACAGTGCAGAATCACAGTACTTCAGTGCGTTGTTTTTCTGGCCAAGATCTTTATAGCACTGAGAAGAAAAAGACAATTTGTTTCCAATCAGACTAGTGTAAGAATACCAGAGTCTACAAATTGTTATTTTTAAAAGAACTCGATTACCTTTGCCAAATAAACATAATTGCATTTGGAATACCCTGGATGCATTTCTTCTGCCTAATAATAAAAAACAAGAAAGAAAAGAGATATAAAACTTGTGTAATGAGATTTATGTGTTCCACGTAACATTTTTAGTAATGCACTAAGCTTCCTCAAACATCAGACTGAGTTATTCCCTGCTGTATGCACCACAATCTGTTTAGCACACTAGCAAAATTATTTTAAAGTAAATCAATAAAAAATCCAAGAAAATTCAAAATTAAATCAGACACATGAAGTACTGAACACAAAAGTGCTCTGTACTGCTTGCTCTCCTTTCTCCCCAAGTACTTTGTAAAGATATCAGTCTTTCTCTATCACAGAATATTGGTTTCATTCACTTACACAGTGAGTTGGAAGACACTGCTCTCTTTAGATTATTAATATTTATTTCCTCATCAAAGAAATAACAAGCCACCAGCCATTCATAGTTCATGTAAAAGATAATGAACTGTATTAATCCACTTTATAATTATTTTTCTCTTTCAGACTGGTATCTTCTGGGTCTGAGTTCACCATTCAGGTCAGTAAAGAAGGATTGTCTTTCTGTTGAAACATATTATGGATAGAGAAGCTTGAAAGATGAGTAAAAACCTTACTAGTTAACTACTAACCAAGAAGCAGTTTTAATCAATAAAAAGTATTTGGGAGAGAAAAATGGCATCAGTGAAATTTAGAGTAGTTATAATCCTTGGACCAAAACTACGTTGCTTTCACCACAATTGTGTGTTAGCAAACATTTGAAAATGAAATCCAAATAGTTGTCTTTTAGACAGCAATTTGATTTTTGTTGCAGAAGATGACTTAAAACCACAGTTAGTCTGCAGCCCACCACAAAATGCCCTGAGGCTAAAGTGAACATTTCAAAGTATTTCTACCACCTTTGGTTTCTGACCTTGAAGAAAAAATGTCTTAAATGGGGATGACCCTAATGTATTGTACTATCCAAAATGCAGGAGATCATTCCATCTTTCAATAGAGTCAGATCACAAAAAACAAGCACTTTTGATAGTGAAGAAAATATGTTTGTCCAATTCCTTTGAAAAACTGTCTGAAAGTAATTGTAATAATGGAATTTTATGTCTTGTATAAATTTTTCACCTGAATGAATTATTTTCAGCTCCAGAAATAGAAATTATTCATATAAAAGACACTGAAAGAGAAGCTTCTTTTATTTATGTGGGGTTTTTTCTCATAACTTTGAACCTAAGTAGAATGCCCAGATGAGGGACCTATATGAGAGTTTTCTTTTCTGCTTTACTACCTTGTTTCAGGACCAGCCACAGCCAAGCTCCATGTGGCCTTTCACACAACTGCCACCCCCTTACCCTTGCAGGATGGGAAGGAGAAATTGGGATCAAAATGGAATACCCCACAGGATGTGGGGAGAGTTTAATAGAACAATATAAAGAATGAAAGAATGACTGGAATAAGAACTATATATAGATTATATTATATATGTGTGTGTCAAACAAGTAGTATAAAATGTGACACACTCACCCAGCCTAGTTGACACTTTTCCTGATGCCAGACAACTGCTACCCTGTGCCAGCCCCCCACTTTAATAGTGGGCATGTTTATGGCATGGATTATAGCTGGCTTAGTTAGCTAGCCTGGCACAGCCCTCCCAGATTCTTGTGAAGGAAATTACTGGTATCCTACCTGAACCCAGGACAACCCATCTCCACAAATGTGAAAGGCTTCTACTGAAATTCAATGGATAAAGCTTTGGATCAGAAAAAGGGAAGCAATACAATATTGAAATTTCCTTGCAACTGTTAATCCTCTTGCAGAAACAGGCAAATCATGAATTATTGTTAAGGTTAGTTTGTTTCAGTGACATATATGTATATCCCTCTCACATCCCACTCATCTCCATACATCTCCATAGAAAACACATTTGAGTAGAGACCTCTGGTATTTAGGAAAGTCCTGGATTTATGGCTACTGAACATGACCTGTTAAACACACATTTTAACAACAGTCACATAGCAGCTGGTGAATAATCACACAGGAAAACCCTTGGCTAGGACTTACCTTAAGGAAATTCTGCAACGCTTCTTCTACTGTTGAAGTTGGTGGAGTCCCAAAGAGAGCAGCAGCTACTTTTTTTTCAATCCAAGACAACTGAGCTACCTGTAAGTAAAACATCAAAATATAAAGTCTTAAGGGTTCTTCTCAGTTTTGGAGTAAATACTCTCCTGTACCACTGAAGTAGGTTGGTGTTTTGCAAAAGACACAGTAAAGGAGTGTTTTATACTATCAGTTTGTCAGCTCAAAGCACAGCCTTCTGGACTTTAGATTCAGTTTATGGAAAAATATACACTTTAAGAAACACATGACAAAACACCATCATCATTGCTATGAGATTATTCCAAAGAACCAAGCTTAAAGTACAGTTTAGGTTTCATAAGATCCTGCCATTTTTTAATACCTAAGATTAGAAATAGTGCTTTAACCCCCTTAAGTTTTTCACAAGGCAGCTTGGCCTGGTAGTCCATGTACTTTCCAATATCATGAAAAGCTGTTGCTAGTGTCAAAATGTGAATGCTTTTGGTACTTGTAAAACAAGTTAATTTACTACACAGAAGCTGGTGACATCCACTGTTTAGAAACAGGTTTTGTTTTTTCCTCTTCAAACCTGACAAATATAGCTTGCCAAAAAATGCACATGACTTCTTCCCTTACATATACTGACATTTGACAGAAGCTGCTTTGGTTATTGCCACAAGGTATTTGGCTCCACTACCTAATCTGGTGAAACACACTTCACATCACCAATGAAAGATGGAGCTACTAAGAAATGCAATGTGAGACTGAAGCCTGTTTAACTGGAGAAGTGAAGTTACTCCCCTCCAGAGAGTTTGACTACCCCCGTGAAGTCAGAACTTCATTCTTTTATAACAGTATCTGAAGGACAGCACTAATAGATCCTGTCACTGAATACAGCTGACTTTAAAATAGTAAAAATCAAAATTCTGCATTTTCGTGGTAATTTCTGGCCTGATCTATGCAGAGACAACATAGAGAAAGGATACACACAGGTGAAGAAAGAGCCTCTCACTGGAGACCTGGAGGTGAAACAGGAGTCACACAGTCATATTCCTTCTTTTTCAGAAGGAGCTGGAATTCAAAAACCAGAGTTGATCCTTGAACTCAAGCCTGTCCTACCGCTATAAAAATGAAAATGCTTTTGGATAGCTTTAGGTTGTTCCCACCTCATTCCCTGGCTTCCCTGTCTCTTCAGGGTTGTTTCTGCTCACCACAACCCCTCCAGCTAAATCCAGCAATAAATGTTGGTAGTTACGGTAAAACATAAGAATACATCCACAGTACACTATCCACAGACATCGACTCTCTCATTTGAACAGACATCAAGCTCAATGTATTTATTGTTGCAAACTGTCCTAAAAATGCCATTGCAAAGATTGAAAGTACAGGCCAGGACACAGCAGGAAAATACATAGTACCACATTTTCTTATCCTGTCCCAGTCACTCTAGGAGCAACATTGCTTGGAGACAGAAGACATTCTGATCAAGTCTTGATGGTTTGGCAGGGTCCAATGCCTTATTTGATTTGATAAATGCTGTTGATAAATCTTTGGCACAAACCCAATTAACCATTATACTTTAAACAGAAACAATATTAAGAAATCAGAGGTTTATTTCATTCTGTCTACCACACATATCCCACTCTCAACCCTCTTCTACAGGAATACAGAAGTTGTTACAAAAGCTCTGCAGCAATCCCAGAGCTCTTATTCAACAGGATGCTTCTCCTCTCTGCACTGTAGTGCTTTCACACTATTTTACAAACTGCAGCAAGCTGGTTAAAACTTCATATTATACATAGGTACACAATTCCTTCATGCACTTCATTTCCCTAGCTACTCCATATTTTCTGAGACATATTCTGCAAGAGATATTAAAAGGATTTTTGCAAATGTATTGTTTTCTTGACACCAATCTACCGATGCAATGTTCTCTACTCTTTTGGAAGAGGAAGGAACTTTCTATATTTGTAGGTCCATCACATCAAGATAGAGCTAGCTTACTAAAAGGAGGAAGAGAAGGGGAAAAAATAATTGCATACATTTACACCCTTCTCTGAAAGGCCACACAACACCCCGGGACACATACACTGAATAGGTAAAATTCCCACACATGTCTGCTGTTATGCAATAGTGAGGAAATGGAATTACAGTTTTTCCATGTGGAGCCATCATTACCTACTGAAAAACAAGTTCTTCCTGGCAGTCATTTTATTTTCTTACAAGATTTAATCATAACCGATTTATTGGGGTTTTAGTCCTTATTTTGTCTGGCTTGGGTGCTGTTTTGTGCTGTTCAAACTTTAAAAAGCGCAAACATACATGTACTTGCCCATTTTTCTATTAAAAGCCCCACCAAGCTAAAACAACATTTTAAATTGAAATATATATTTGCACAACAGTGAGCTTTCTTTAAATGAGTGCTGGTTCCAGCACTGTGGTTTGTGACTACTACACAGATAGTCTGAGAGATCTGTGATGTTTTGAGCAGTCAGATTTATATGTCACTAGCTTGATGGATTCACTGCAGCTAACTCTAGCCATCCAGAAACAAAGTGCCTAGTTTAAATGATTTTTTCAGGTTCCTTGCATGGTCAGTACAGAAAGAGGCATTTCCATTAGATAATTCCTCTTCACCTACATTAGCCTGGCATGAACATTTCTCTGTCTTCTTTCTTTCCTTCAACTACAAAAGGCACAAAGCAAATTATATCTTATGGAGGGTTAGAGAAAAGTGAGCTTAACTGCACCCCACCTGAGTCAGTCTGCATCTCTCTATGACTAAGGTGGGATAAATGGGGAAAAAACCCCAGACCTGTTTTATGCAAGAAACAAAGTGGAATCCTGGAGCAGTAATGATGAACTGTAAATTATACCCTTCCCTTGCTGACACAAAAGCAGAGTCTTTAATCTGAAATAACTTTATTACAGAAAATCTTAATGCCATGTTCAGTGAAATGGAAACATCATTCCTACTATACTGACTAACTTAATTAAGCATTCTCTATGTGTGAACCAGCACAGGCAACAGAAACTCTGGTGAAGCATGCTGTATGTAGTGCAAATTTGACTTCCACAGTCAAGGCTCTTCCAAACAGTGCAAAGCATATCTGGAGATCCATATAAAATCAAGTGCAAAGAAACTGTTAACTGTCATCAGCTTCAGTGGTACCGTGATTTCATTTAATCCATCTTCCAAGAATGGTATAGGACAGCCGAAAGTAACAACAAAAACAGCTACTGCAGCAATAGCTACAACAAGAACATTAAAGAATGAAGATTGTCTGTGCCCTGCAGATGCTTTCCAAACCTTAAGTAAGTTTTGATTTTTTTAGGTCTCTTAAACCCTGACATCAGTCCCCACCAGCAGCTGAAAATTCACAAGAGCACTGCAAGGAACACTGTGTTTCCACAGAATATCAAGATCAAACATACTGGGTCACTCAAGGAACAACGCTCCCCAGCTGGCAAACATGAGAGCTAGTCCCACTTGCTCAAGAGGAAAAAGCAAGGGGCTGAGGGACCACTGGCTAGCTCCTAAACTTTCCTAGGGCTGGAGAGGAATTGGTCACCATGACAGCCTGGCCTCTTGCCATGGAGAGGAGGCCACTCTTCATTATCCCATAGCTAGGAGAGATGCTTCTTTCAAACAATCTCTTCTATAGCTCTATCAAGCAACAAGTTCCCATCCATTTATTCTACTCAAATCTCAGTACTAATACTGAAGATGGAAGAAGGCCACCCACAGAGCTGGACTGCAGCTGACTGTAAAGTTCATACTCAGCACACTTCCGTCAGGACTCTTAGGTCCATCTCCATGAGGCTGCTCTCTAACAGATCACATCCTAACCTGTACTGGTGCAATTTCTTATTCCTTTCCAGATGCAGAACTTTGCACTTATCCTTGTCAAACCTCATTAGGTTCCTCTTTGCCCAGCTCTCCAGTCTGTCCAGGTCTCACTGAATGGCCTCACAGCCTTCAGGTGTGTCAGCCAAGCCTCCCAGTTTGGTATTGTCAGCAAACTTGCTGAGAAGATACTTTGTCCCCTCATCAAAGTTATTTATATTGAACAGGACTGGACCCAACACTGATCCCTGGGGGACTCCAGTAGTTACTGGCCTCCAGCTGGACTTGGCACCACTGATCACCACTCTTTGCACTCTATTGTGTAATTGGTTCCTAATCCATCTCATTCTCTGCTTTTCTATTCCACACCTCCTGAGCTTACACACAAGGATGTTGTGGGAGACACTGCAAAAGCCTTGCTAAGGTCAAGGTAGGCTACATCCAATGGTCTCCCTGCATCTACCCACTCAGTTACAACATTGTAGAATGCCATCAGATTAGTCAAGCATGATTTCCTCTTGGTAAATCCATGCTGACTACTGCTGATCACCTTCTTCTCTTCCATGTGTGTAGTAAGGACTTCCAGAATGAGCTGCTCCATCATTTTTCCAGGGATGGAGGTAAGGCTCACCGGTCTATAGTTTCCTGGAACCTCTTTCTTGCCCTTTTTGAAGATTGGAGTGACACTGGCTTTCCTCCAGTCCTAAGGCACCACTCCTGTTTGCCAGGTACCAAGGAAACTAAACCACTTGGACTGAAAATTCAGCCAGGGTTGACTTGCTGCTCTAAATGATTTCCTCTTCCAATGTTTCCTTGCTAATAGCTCATTGAAGACAGATCACACAGTTGTCTTCCATATAGGAAAATTATCCTACTGATCCAGCTTCAGTAAAGTATTAATGGCACCTATTTAAATATCCCCAAAGACATTCTTTTCTTCTTTTCTTCACCCCTCCCCCCCGCTTTCTTTAGAATACATTAGTGTAAAATAGTATTAAATAATTTTGCAATGTTTTGACTTCTGGAAAAGGTTAAGTAACTGGACAGCAATTTTAAAATTCCAACACAACAGTTTAAAACACAAATATTCTCTTTCTTGGCAGTTGAGGAGCCAGGACAGTCTGTACAGCTATTTAGGCATATATACAACTTGAATTTCCTGGGCTTTTCACTTTCCAGTAAGGGAAGAAGACTTACAGGGCACACAGACAAAGGAACTGGGTCAATTTGTTCACAGATGTAACCCAAACAAATCCTGAGTTACACCAGAGATGAATCTGATGCATAGCATGTAACTTGCAGAAAGAAAATCCAAAAAGATCTGATTTTTAAGACCACACTAACATTTAGCAGAGACTCTGATCCAGCTATGCTAGCTGCCCCATATTAGTCCTGTAATGGCACGTAGTCATCTTAAGTAGTTATGTACTTTGTTTAAAAAACTATTCTAAATATTAAAACACTAAAAAGCCCTACAAACACATGATGATAAAGGGCTACTACGTAATGGCACAAAAGCCTCTAAAGAAAGAAAACTAATTCCTATACTCAATGATACAGATCAACTCACTTCCAAAAAGTATTTCTTGCTGATTGGAAGAGTAAGGTAGTTTCCACTTTTCCTTAGCAAAAACAAAAATGAAACTTCACAGACTCTAAACACTACCTATATTAAATCATATGAACTAACTTACACATATATTTAAAATATGAAACCTTCATAGATTGCATCAGGCTACAAGCACCCTCAAAGGTTATTTTGTCCAACCCCCGCTCCAGTCAGCAGGGACACCTCCAACTAGATCAGGGTGCTCAGGGCCACAATGAGTCTGATTTGAATGTCTCCAGGGACAGGGCTTCAACGACATCCCTGGGCAACCTGTTCCAGTATTTTACCATGCACATTACTATTTCATCGTGACAGTCACAGAAGGCAAGAATTATACAAAAAATAATTATATCAATCCTTACTAAAGCAAATGCTAATCTGTGGCTTTGATGTTCAGTATGGAAGTCCTGCGTAGATGCTGCAAATGTGACATGTGACTTTGTATGATATAGTGCAACAAACCACATGTATTAGTCAGCAAGTGGTGACTGTCACTAAAATGAAAGGAGTTAAGAAAAAACACCAGTGCAATATGAATGCAGGGGGGTCTGTTGAGATGATATGTACAGTTTCCAAAAGAAGTATCTCAAATGAGAAATAAGCCTTGAAAAAACATCTGGGGCAGAAACGGAAGCTGCAGTCAGCTGTTGGACACTGTACAGTACAAGTGATTGAGAAATGACTGGTGAGAGAAAAAAGCTCTTCAAAGGCAGGACAGTAAGCATAGAATAGAACAATCTTCAGCAACTAACTTTTGCATAGCTAATGCTGATATTCAAGAATACAGTGTGAAAGGAAAAAATAAAAAGCTCTTTGAAAAAGTTGGTGTCATTCCTTATTCAAATCAACTTGCTGAAGGCTGCTCATTGGAAGTTAAAAAAATTATCTGAAAAAGTGGTGAAAGATTATTTTGCATTAAGTCTTGTTGCAGATAAGGACAAAGTCAAAAGTTATAAAGTATCACAGGTTCTTCTTTAGTTCTTTACAGTTTGCAGGCATTTCATAGTGACTAGCACTAGAAGTAGCTGCAGGAAACGGACAAAACTGTAATTCATTGGATGTTAGCAGATACTACTACTTTGAGAAGCCTCCCAGTAATTTTTTAGAGCACAGACCATGCAAGAACATTTTCTTTTGGCAAGATTCTTCAGAGCACTAAAGATAAAGCAATAAGGATAGCCATCTAAGACATCAAAGATGTGTGCTTAAGAATAAAACAACTTTTATATTAGAAGAACAAGCACCATTTACCTAAAAGTATAAAAATAAATAAATAAAAAGTCAACAATTAAGCTTGTAAAACAATTATTTCAGTTTTACATATACAATGGCTTGGACAGCAGCACTCTGAGCTGGATTAGGAACTGGCTGGATGGCCTAACCCAGAGAGTGGTGGTGAATGGTGTCACATCCAGCTGGCAGCCAGTCAGTAGCGGAGTCCCCCAGGGATCAGTGCTGGGCCCCATCCTCTTTAACATCTTTATTGATGATCTGGATGAGGGCATTGAGTCTATCATCAGTAAATTTGCTGATGACACCAAGCTGGGGACAGGAGTTGATCTGCTAGAGGGTAGAGACTTTGCAGAGAGACCTTGACAGGCTGGACAGATGGGCAGAGTCCAACGGCATGAGATTTAACGCATCCAAGTGCCGGGTTCCGCACATTGGCCACAACAACCCCATGCAGTGCTACCGGCTGGGGTCAGAGTGGCTGGAGAGCAGCCAGGCAGAGAGGGACCTGGGGGTACTGGTTGATGGTAGGATGAACATGAGCCTGCAGTGTGCCCAGGCAGCCAAGAGGGCCAATGGCATCCTGGCCTGCATTAAGAACAGTGTGGCCAGCAGGAGCAGGGAGGTCATTCTGCCCCTGTACACTGCACTGGTTAGGCCACACCTCGAGTACTGTGTCCAGTTCTGGGCCCCTCAGTTTAGGAAGGATGTTGACTTGCTGGAACGAGTCCAGAGAAGGGCAACGAAGTTAGTGAGGGGCTTGGAACACAAGCCCTATGAGGAGAGACTGAGGGAGCTGGGGCTGCTTAGCCTGGAGAGGAGGAGACTCAGGGGTGACCTTATTGCTCTCTACAACTACCTGAAGGGGGGTTGTAAACAGGCAGAGGTTGGTCTCTTCTCCCAGGCAGCCAGCACCAGAACAAGAGGACACAGTCTCAGGCTGTGCCAGGGGAAGTTCAGGCTGGAGGTCAGGAGGAAGTTTTACACAGCCCATTGGAATGTGCTGCCCAGGGAGGTGGTGGAATCGCCATCACTGGAGGTGTTCAGGAGGAGACTTGACAGGGTGCTTGGTTGCATGGTTTAGTTGATTAGGTGGTGTTGGGTGATAGGTTGGACGTGATGATCTTGAAGGTCTCTTCCAACCTGGTTTATTCTATTCTATTCTATTCTATTCTATTCTATTCTATTCTATTCTATTCTATTCTATTCTATTCTATTCTATTCTAAGTACTTATCACTATGTCATTTACACAGTATTTAAAAGCACTTGTTGTGTTGGCAGAACACAAATTTTATCTCTTGAAAAACTTTCTGGTGAATTTTTATACCTGGACATTCTTCTAGAATTTACCGAGCTGATAAGGCAGCCTTCCTGACACAGACAAGCTCACAACATGTGAGTGCCATTAACTCCAGTTATGGATGAGTAATAAAGTTACCAAAAGGTCCAAGGTCATCCAAAAAGTTTGTGCCAGAATAAAGAACTGAAATCAAGGCTTACAACACCAGAAATCACCCTTTCTCCCTTCTAATTATCAATTACTTATGTCTCATTCTTTGATTCAAAGTGCATTATCATTTTTCAGTATATTCAATTCATACAATAGATAAAAAAACCCCAACCAACCAACTGAAACAAAACCAACTTACTGAATAGCACCATCTTCCATTCAGGTAATATAAAAAAGGATCTTGAGGTTTAAGTTCAATTGCTTTGTCTAGGTGCTCCTATTAGAAAGAAAATCAGTGTTACTTTAGATATTTGTTTGGTGAGTATGTGTACAAAGAAGTTTGTTGCAAATAATAAATAAATTCAGAAAGCCTCCTCTGCTGCAATTTATTTTTAACATCCCTCTTAGAGGGAAACCATGAACCAAATTATTCACCAGTTTTGCACACAATGCAAGAAGGTATGCTGTGTTTAAAACTAACAAAACAGCTGTAAAGTTCAATCAAAGAACTCAAGATCTTTTGTCTAAAAAAGGCAACAACTTAAATTAAATTAATTTACAGTTAGCATTAGGAAACTATCACACACCAAATCAGTGAGAAAGCAACCATTCTCTTTCTTTGATGGATCTTACATGCCAGCACCCATCATTGAAGCATAATCTCTTCCACCCAGGAATGTGACTGCCCCAGTGAAGTGGGAAATATATAATGTGAAATTCAGAAAATATTATTCTGTTTACACTGAAAACATAACCTTTATAAAGCACTTAATGAGGTGCTTCTTTCAAACCACTTCCATTACACATCATGGGCATCTTTATTTCACTCTTTAATTGACTAAAGAAAGTCTTGTTGCTCAACCTCAGTTTGAAGAAAAATGAACTATTTCACCTCTAACTACCATGTGCCTCTCAAAATAAATTGCACGCCTAAAGTTCTTCCTTTTCCTCCCAGATATCTCTGGTTTTCTAATTAAGCCAGTCACTAAAATAACTGTTACATGGATATAACAGCCTATTATTCATCATTTTGTCCACTAACTAATCAGACAGGAGATATGTTTTCATGCTATTATTTTTCCAAATCCTATCATTTCCAAAAGATTCATGCTGATTTCAGTAATTACTTCCGAAGAGGGAAACCTTCCTGAACAAGTTATGGCCAACACTGGGTGGGGGTGGGTGTCCTTTCAAACTTCATCCTTAAGCAACAGCAGTGCTTGGGTTATTTGTCATTTTCACTTTGTTTCCAGCTTGTTCCAGTACTCTGGGCTTAGCTCACTTGGCACAGCTCAGATGTAATTAATGCTCTCTCATAGGAAAGCTCTGCGACACTCCAAGCCCTAACACGGACGTGATGTGATAGAGAGCCATCCCAGACACTCCCTTGGAAGTGTCTGCTGCCTCTGACACCTAGAAAGGAGGGACTTCAGCTCAGAGGGCAAGGGGTGGAAAGCACCTAAGCAATGGCAAGGACAAGGAAGGAGACAGAACATGTAACACAAAGTGCTAACCAAAAAACACAATTACCTTTGAAAGGACAGTGTTAAGTACTTAACGGTGGTATGAAGAATGACTGCAGAACTGTGTTAGTTCATCATTTAATATTTCATGTGTTCATTTTCTAAACAGAATTGTTAGTCCCCTTTTCTCCCATCTCTGACTACAAAACAAAACTGAAATCTTAACTGCTATTTCCCAGAATCCTACCTCAGTTCTTCTATTCCTCTAGTTACATACATAAAACCAGCCTCTTCACTTTAACGTCAGCACCAAATTAGGCCTGTGAGACTGAAATACTGTGTCGAAAAAAATCTGTCTTAGGCACTATATAAGGAAATAGTTTGAAGGAATAGCTTAAAAAAAAACAACCCAAAACCCTACAAAAACATACCTTAAAGAGATAACCATTCCTGATTTTGTTTTGTACACTTTCAAACTGAGACATATAGCCACACATAATTGCAAACCTGAGAGGGGAAAAGAAAAACACACACACATACTTTTCATGATTTACATTAACCTTTGAAGCAAATTACAAAATATTTCAATACCTAATTCACAGATTAACACCTGGTTTTCTTCCATGTTGATGGCTGGATAGAGGTTTGGCATGAACTATACATTATTCAGGAGCAGACAAAAGGGAAAAAACAACCAATAATGGAAACAAGAAGTTTAAATGGCACTGTTTGGTCTGTCAGTGAAGCAAAAAAACCAGGGATGTCTCTGACAAAATTTCTACCATTTATATCAGACTGTGACACTTCCAGACTCTTTCCAGCATTGACAGCAGTTTAACTGGACACACTGTGCTCTGCATTGTAATGCACTGGGAATGTCTGGCAGTGCACTACTGCAGTGCCTCACACAGAAAGGCAAATCCCTTGGGCATGCTTGGCAGGAAGACCTCGAAAATCATCCACAGTTGCCCTCTACCCTTCTCAAGCACCTCAGAGCACTCTGGCACCTCCAACATTTCTTTAATATGTTTTAAATTATTTAAAAACTTACACACATATTCTCTCTAATATGATCACTACAGCTATTACTAGCTGCCTATCGCTAAGATTATTGTTATAAATACTAATATTAAGTGGAGATACTGACAATAATAAAAGAAATGTGAGCTAATTTCCATTAAAAAAAATTGTCTTGTTAAACAGGTATAACGGAAAATATTTTCAAAGTTCGCTACTGATTAAGGTTCAGATTTCCTAACCAACAGTACTGTCTTAGTGACACTC
Organism: Melanerpes formicivorus; assembly: GCF_026170545.1. Taxonomy (NCBI): domain Eukaryota; kingdom Metazoa; phylum Chordata; class Aves; order Piciformes; family Picidae; genus Melanerpes; species Melanerpes formicivorus. Next base: position 36,545,413 of record NW_027142354.1, read on the forward strand.
TTCCTAGACTTCTGTTGCTTTTCACTGATTTCAACAGCTATGGAATATACTATGCATAAGGAATCTCTTGCACATATGAGGATTGTACTTTCCTTGGACAAATTTTCATTGGTATTAAGACAACTTTGGATTTCTGCATGAAACTACCAGAATCATATGAGGAGAGGCTGAGGGAGCTGGGATTGTTTAGCCTGGAGAAGAGGAGGCAAAGGGGAGACCTCATTGCTGTCTACAACTACCTGAAGGGAGGTTGTTGCCAGGAGGGAGTTGGTCTCTTCTCTCAAGCAACCAGCACCAGAACAAGAGGACACAGTCTCAAGCTGTGCCAGGGGAAGTTTAGGCTTGAGGTGAGGAGAAAGTTCTTCATGGAGAGAGTTGTTTGCCATTGGAATGTGCTGCCCAGGGAGGTGGTGGAGTCACCATCCCTGGAGGGGTTCAAGAGGGGATTGGATGTGGCACTTGGTGCCATGGTCTAGTCATGAGGTCTGTGGTGATGGGTTGGACTTGATGATCTTTGAGGTCTCTTCCAACCTTGGTGATACTGTGATAAGATGTTAGATGTTGGAAGGGACTTTTGAAGATCATCAAGTCCAACCTCCCTGCCAGAGCAGGACCATAGAATCCAGCACAGGTCGCACAGGAACACATCCAGATGGGTCGTGAAAGTCTCCAGAGAAGGAGACTCCACAACCTGCTGGGCAGCCTGCTCCAGTGCGCTGTGACCCTCACAGTGAAGAAGCTCCTCCTCATGTTGAGGCGGAACCTCCTATGCTGGAGTTTATATCCATTGCCCCTTGTCCTCTCCAGACTAAAAAGCCCCAGGGCTCTCAGCCCCTCCTCACAGGGCAGTGCTCCAGTCCCTCAGTCATCCTGGTGATGTCTGCTGGTATCCAGGGAAAAAATTCACTCTTGCAGAACTTTTTTTTGTTATTGTTAAAACTTTTTATCTTGATCTGAAAAGCAGAGATTTTCCCACAAGGAAAATTATAATTATGGAAAGATTTCATTGTAATAGCCACCACTGTGCTTTGTTTTACGAAATATCGGTGGCTTTGCTCTTTTTACATGTTGGCAAAGCAAACCATAAACTGCAGTTGTGCATTATGAAAGCTTCATGGAAAAAAAGTTATTTTAAAATCCCATCCTTTCACCACCACCTCCCCTTTGCCACCACATCTGCCCCTTTTCCATACTGCTCCCCCTGCCATTTCCCTCCTTTTTCCCCTCAAACTCAGAGTACCTGGGCTCTGTTGGAGTCTCCTCCCACCCCAAATGTGGCCACTTTGCCCTCCTGGCCCACTCCCCTTTTTAATCCCCACCAGGAAAAGTAGAAGCCCCAAGCTGAGCCCATCTGGGCTGGAGGATCCTCCTCTCGTCTCTGGTGAGTCCCCATGGTGCACACTGGGTGATGGTGGTGGTGGCAACAAAGGCCAGGGAGCCTGGTGGCCCCCCGGTTGTTAGGAACAAGGTTGATGACTACTCCAATATCATCCATGGGTGCTGGCTGGGCCTCCTTAGTGAGGCTGAGCTCCTCTGTGTGATATCTTAGCTGGTTGAGGGTCTTACCCCTGGCTCTGGGAAACGGTGGTGATGAAGCAGAAGCTGTTTAGGCAGGGGGGGAGGATGGTGTAGAGGGGGCAGGAGCCGCTTTGGGAAGATGAAGCGGGATGGTGGTGGGGCAGTAGGTTTTGTTGTTGCTCCTCCTTGTTTCCCTGCACCTTGGGATAGGGCAGCCCAAGGCAGTGGTGGAGTTCCCCTCCACAGATACATTTAAGCAGCAGTATCAAATTAAAATAAAAATCAATCCTAAAAGAAGGAAACCAAGTTGAAGTCCAGAAGAAAACATGATATGTATGCAAGAAACTTATCAAGTCAGTTATGGTAACAGATCAGCAACCTGTGTGGTGCACACAGTTTTTTAAGCTTTACTGAAGCTCAGCTTTCTTGAATTTCTGTATGTAATGTAATTGTTCAAGCTCCAGTGAATCCTCAATAAAATAACACTGCTAATCTAATTAAATAATTTTATTACTTACAGTTATACCTAGTGGTTTTAAGTTAGTAATACTCATACTACAGATTGTTGCATTTTTAGTCAGCAAGTGTTCCCAGGTAAGGCATATGAGTCCACACATAATAACAGTAGTTGAATTTTTTAAGGGCTCCAGACAGACTGTCAAACACTGTTGAGCAGGATGTATGTTGTGACCAATGTGCACTGAACAAAATCCAGCTAATGGCACTACTACTTCTGACAGCTAAAGCTGCAGTGGGAGCACATTTCATATGGGAACTGGCTACAACAGAGGGAAAAAGCAAGGGGTGGGGGTCAGGAAAGTTCAGGTATTAAGAAAGAGGGGGAAGGTACTGAAAAACTTTGTTAGGCTTAAGTAACTCAGGCTGCATTTCCCCTATTCCCTTCACTCATTAAGTGCTAATCAGATAAAGTCAGCATACCATAGCTAAACGGATTGCGGCTACAAAAGAAAACAATGAAAAGCGAACAAGCTAATCCAGCATCTTGCAGTATTTCTTGGTCTGTGCGTGACAAGCAATAGGGCCTTAGTTTAAACCAGTTCAAAGAAAAACTTCTACTTACAGCTAAAATCTCTGTGGAGGGAAGTCCCAGTTAAATTTTCAATGAATGAAAAACAAGTTAACCTAGTAGGTTTAAATACTTTAGGTTATTTTTTTCTCCCCACTCAAATAGAAAATGTCTTTCATGTATTAGCTTGGGGTTTTTTCTATTTTATACTTTTGAACTGGGTGAGGCAAGGAATCAGGATAAATCAATTATTTATTTATTTTTAATTATTTTTACCTTCTATGGCATTTTAGATATTAATTTCACTTCTAATTAAAGGGGATGGGATGTTTTCTCCCAGAAAAGTGTGTTTTAAATTATTTTCAAAGAGTTTAAAAAACAAGGCAAATGTTATTTTCAGTGATGGAAAGAGTAATATCAGGAAGATAGTCAGAGAAAACGAGGAAGGAGCTAACTAGAAATGCTTCCAGCAGGTTCTTGTCATTGAACCCCAAACCACCTATGCAGATTCAGGGCCCAGGAGCCCGAGGCAGGAGGGCGGGTAGCATGGGGCAACAGGCGAGCTCCCCGCACCTGTTCTCGCCGCTGCCACCTGCCCCCTCTCGTGGTGACATTCGGCCACAGCAGGCAGCGTCTGGGTCCTGCAGTTTTAAGATCATCACCTTGCACGCTGTTACAAGAATTATGGAGGGGAAATAACTTATTTCTTTTTAAATCATACAACAATGTGCCAATAGCCACTAGAACAGGCAACAACAGACATATCTTGTATTAAAGCAAAAGATACTGTTTTTTTTTTTCTCTCAATTGCTGCTTGCCTTCTGCCCTTTGAACATCAAGATTAAAATACCATTTTATAGTATCTTCACAGAGCAAAATAAAGAGACAGTTATAGCATACAAATGCTGCAAGGAAGTGACCTAACTGCTGAGCTAATGCTACTCCTGGATAATGCATAAAGCTAGCTACAGGCAAGCTCATCTAAATAAACATGATCGTAACCTCACTGAGACAGACACAATAGTTCTGTTAACTTTTCTTCCACCTGGAAATAACACTTTTTATTACTGAAATCAGTGTAGATGCATAGAGATTAATTATCCACAAATAATACTTCTTTTTTTTGAGCACAAACACAGTCAAACTAACTCAGCAATAAGTAAACATCATGTCCCTTTGCCACAATATCACTGAAAATAGAATAGAATAAACCAGGTTGGAAGAGACCCTCAAGATCATCATGTCCAACTTATCATCCAACACCACCTAATCAACTAAATCATGCAACCAAGCACCCTGTCAAGTCTCCTCCTGAACACCTCCAGTGATGGCAACTCCACCACCTCCTTGGGCAGACCATTCCAATGGGCATTCACTCTCTGTGTAGAACTTCCTCCTAATCTTATATGCATTATGAGAAACCATAGCTGATAGAGATGAATGCCATGTGCCCACCTGTCCCTCAAGCAGAGGGGTCCAGATCAAGGTGAACTAAAATTTTCCCTTCTGGTGCTCCAGGATTGTACTATATATACTCTAACAAGATAAAACTGTAAAGGGTATAACTTACCTGCTGCTAAAGAAAGAACAGCAGGTTGATCCAGCAAGTTGTATCAAGCATGTTTACAAGCAATCTGAATTTTAATGATAAAAAATGCAGAGAGATGCTACCAACACTTAGACTTTGGCAACCACAGCCTATACCATATAAGGCAGATTTACAGAGAAGTTTCAAAGCCTGCATTAAGAATAGTGTGGCCAGCAGGAGCAGGGAGGTCATTCTGCCCCTGTACACTGCACTGGTTAGGCCACACCTCGAGTACTGTGTCCAGTTCTGGGCCCCTCAGTTTAGGAAGGATGTTGACTTGCTGGAACAAGTCCAGAGAAAGGCAACGAAGTTGGTGAAGGGCTTGGAACACAAGCCCTATGAGGAGAGACTGAGGGAGCTGGGGCTGCTTAGCCTGGAGAGGAGGAGACTCAGGGGTGACCTTATTGCTCTCTACAACTACCTGAAGGGGGGTTGTAAACAGGCAGAGGTTGGTCTCTTCTCCCAGGCAGCCAGCACCAGAACAAGAGGACACAGTCTGAGGCTGTGCCAGGGGAAGTTCAGGCTGGAGGTCAGGAGGAAGTTTTACACAGCCCATTGGAATGTGCTGCCCAGGGAGGTGGTGGAATCGCCATCACTGGAGGTGTTCAGGAGGAGACTTGACAGGGTGCTTGGTTGCATGGTTTAGTTGATTAGGTGGTGTTGGGTGATAGGTTGGACGTGATGATCTTGAAGGTCTCTTCCAACCTGGTTTATTCTATTCTATTCTAAATCCAGATTAAATCACATTAGAACACTCACCTTCAGCCAGTTTTTGGTTGGTGGTTTGTGGTTTCGGTTTTTTTCCCCTGTATATGTTTCACTGGGCCATAATCAGAAATAACACTTAACTTTCCAGGCTTCTTCCTCCCTAGTTCTATCTCCTTCTGTGTGTACCAACTCCAAAACCCCTCTTATTTTACAGACTTCAGAAATGTGTGGGTACAGAGCTTACATTTAGAAGTGCAGGTCTCCCTTTCAGCAGCTTAATGTCAACAGCATTTTTTTTTTTTTTTTTAATTTAATTGGTATGACTTTGTGAACAGGAGAGTTTGATATTTACTAATACCAAAGAATTTAATTCACTTCTCTCATACCTATTTTCCACTCCCTCCTCTTCACCTGAGACATTTGACATGTCAAGTAGTACCAGTAAAGGCTTATGTGTGGGGTAACAAGAGGCTGGAGCACCTCTCCTATGGAGACAGGCTGAGAGGCATGCGGTTGCTCAGTTTGGAGAGAAGGCTCTGAGGTGACCCTGTTGTGGCCTTCCAGTATCTGAATGGGGCCTTCAGGGAAGCTAGTGAGGGACTTGTTAGGATACCAGGTAGTTATAGGACTAGAGGGAGAGGATCCAAGCTAGAGGAGGTTAGATTTAGATTAGATGCTAGGAAGAAGTTCTTCACCATAAGGGTGGTGAGACACTGGAACAGGCTGCCCAAAGAAGTAGTCAAAAAATTCTAGGGATGAGGCTTCAAGACCTGGATGGATCTGGCGCTGGGCAACCTGATCTAGGTGGAAAGTGTCCCTGTCCATGGCAAGTGGCTTGAAACTAGATGGTTCCTGAGATCCCTTCCAACCCTGACAATTCTGTAATTCTGTGAAAAAGATCATTTCATTGCAGTTCCAAATGTCCTCCTGCATCTCCCCATCTCTGTACAGCTCAGAGTTCTGTGCATCCCATCTTATTTCTTAGCCATTGACTCCCTCACCAGTTTCATGCATTTATGTACTCTGACAGTTTCTGCAATGCAGCCAGACTCTCAAGCTGTCTTTTTTAATCTGACTTCAGTGAGATATAAGTTCCTATGTGGGGAGATTTTGAATTACTGTTTATAATCCTTGTTGCATTACTCTTCCTGAGATCACTGTTTTATGTACTTAAAATTATGTTATTTTTCTACCATGGTATTTCATCTACAAAAATACTAAGTTTCATGGAAAAGTACAGTATCAGTTTGATATCACCTTCCTCATGGTGGTAAGGGTATGGCAGCAGTGGCTAAGAATGTGAAAGACAGCTAACATACAAAGTAAAATGCACCAAGGTGCGAAGCGTTAGCTGGGCTTTTGGGCAGGGCCACTTTTTGTTGTTGTCTGGGTTTTATTGTATTTCTTTTCTTATTCTTGGAATACAACTGTGCCTACATTGCAGAAATTGGCAGAAATATAGCTTTCATATTACAAATTCACCAGAGCACTGAAGCTGAGCTCCAGGCAAATCTCATATGTAGCAGGTATTTTCATAGGTGACATGTACAAAAACATGAGAAACAAATGCACATTTTGTTTTTTTCTAAAAACAAAACACAACATAAAAGTAAGGACATTCAAGAATCCAGGCTTAATAATCTATTGCAACACATACAATATATCAAAACAAGGGAAAATGGTGCCATTAATGCATATTCACAGAAGTTCACCACTAGAACATGTGGATGCCACATTGTTTCTGATGCTGTGAAACCCCCAACTGTGTTAAATTATTGTGTGGCAGAAACTTGTCTGTTATAGAAATAAAAGTTATCTTTAGTTGTGCAGATAGATGCAGATACAATATTGAAGAAACTAGTAGGACATAACCTTTGCAATTGTTGAGAGTGAAATAGCTTTCAGAGATAAATTATTCTTTGTCAGAAATGTAATAGGGAGCTCTAGGTTGCCAGAATTATTTCCTCTGTGACCATTCTGGCAATAAACTTGTAGTAAATAGATATTTTCACATTTCAAACCTACCTTTGCACTTGCAGGAAGATGATGCAGTGTTTCACCAATGCAGTGCTATTTCAAAAACCTTTTCCTGTGGATGCATCATACTCCTCTTTACAGGCTGGGCTACAGACCTGAGGACAGTGCCCTGTGAAGGGCTACTGTCATGCAAGTGCCAACATCTGCTACCTTTCTTTGGTGGAGAGGAAAAGTGCCCATGGAGAAGATCAACAGATAGGGCATTTGTGGTCCCTTCTCCAAGTTCGCTGAGGCACTACAACATTTCTGAATTTAAATACTCCACTGACCTACCCAGTGGGGAAGTGGGGGGAACCAAAAACCAACAACCCAATCCTCCACTAGAACATGATTTATTTTGTGTGTGCACAAAGTGACTTTTATGAAATCTAATCACTACGCCCAGCAACCAGATGGTCCCTAATGCATGCCCTTCCACCATTCTATCATTTAAAAGCTCTAACCAGAAGCTACGTGTTCCTCTCATCCACTTACTACGGAGCTACGTGTGCCTCTCATCCACTTACTACTGAACAAGTTACAGCTTTTCAGAAATACTTTATGCTGTGAGGTCAGGTTGAGGGAGCTGGGGTTGTTCATCCTCAAGTAGAATTTGGGGAGGATCTTATATCTGCCTTGCAACACCTGAGGGGAACCTACAGGAAAGCTGGAGAGGGACTTTTCATAAGGGTGTCAAGCAATAGGACTGGAGGGAATGGTTTCAGTCTGAGGGAGAGTAGGATTAGATTGGATTTTTGAAAAAAGCTCTTCAGTATGAGGGTGGTGAGACTCTGGAATAGGTTGCCCAGAGTGGTCATGGTTCCCTGCTCTCTGGAGGTGTTTAAGGCCAGATTGAGTGAGGCTTTGTGCAACCAAGTCTAGTTGAGAGGTGTGCCTGGCAGGGGTTTTGGAGTAGATGATCTCTGAGGCCCCTTCCAACCTGGGCCATTCTATGACACTATGAATTTACCTTTCTGTATTTTAAATTATAGATGATGTTTACAAAAGTAATTAATTTAGATTATTGACTAAATTTAAGCATAATTGACAACAAAGATTACTGTAATTTTTTGGGGAGGCATTCCTATGAATCAAACACAGGGCAAATAACTACTAACCTGAAACCTTTTTCATATTAACTTTTAACAGAAAGTATATCTGCACAAGGCTTCAACTCCTGAAAAGTAAGACTCTGACAGAAACAGATGCTTGTAGTTTCTAAGTTATGTCTCTTCTAACCCTAAATAAGAGATCATTAAGGGCAGAAGGTTACAAATGTTTAGTTAGAAACATGGTAAGGATTTAATTTTATAAGCTGTCAGTGGTATGAAAACACTGTACAATGCATTCTGCAATTTTAAAGAGTTTTGTTTCACTAGAGAATTATTTTTATGTCACCACACCCCAGATCTGACAAATTATCTCTTATAATTCTGCTAATGAAAGTAACTGACATGTTCACTTTTTTTGTGGGAGGTTTGTATAAAATCCCTTTGCCTGTACATGCCACCTAAGATAAAAGTCCTTCTTACATACGAGTTATGTTTTTCCTGCTTCCGTGTAGCTCCACACATTTATCAAAATAACCAAGTTATATGGGTTTAAGAACTTGACTTTATCAGGCTGGTTAGTAATAGCTCTTAAAAGCTAATCTATCAATTGAATTCCAGGCAGAACTTAAACCCTGGGTTTCTGAAAATTGTTTCTGTAATTCCAAATAATCCACATACACATAGCAGAGAAATGTCTTGGGGGAAGCTGTGATTCAGAGGGAGTCTTCACTTAAAATTAGTAGGTTATCACTTGATAACCTCAATCTAAATGAGAGAGAACTCCTATTAACAGGTAAGTTCTAGAAGAGTAACCCAAACTTAGCAGCAGCACCATTTGTTTATGTCAAACAAACCAAAGCTCAGTGCAAAGAATGACCTAAGTATCTCATGAACACTGGCCACCTGCACTGGTCTATTTGTCCTTTGCAAAGCTGGTAATAAGTCCTCCTCAGCAAAAAAAAAGGAGGTGTGGGGCTCTGGCAACAACAGAGTTCTGAACCTCTTCCAAATGCATGAAGAAAAAAAACTGCAACAAATCCCCACAAACATAAAAGCCTAATTTGTTTTGCAAAAGAAATTACAAGTGATTATTTAGTTTTAAATAAAAGCACTATTAACGTGCCTCTGCATTTTGTGTTTTCCACAATTGTGAAGTTGTAAAGCAATGCCCTCCAAAGCCACTGTAGCACTGAATAGTTCATGTAGCACTTTCAGTTAAAAGCTGCATGATAAAAGATGCTCCGTGGTCCAAGAGGAGCTTAGAGGATTCCCTTCACAGCTATCATTTGGGAATCACTGACCCACAAAAAGATTTTAATTGAGGCTTGGGAAAAACAAGACCTGCAACTGGCTGATGCCAACTTTTGCATGTGAGTTCCTTCACAACTTGAATAACTGACACCATCTGAACAAAGCAACTTAGAATATTTACTCTGCCTTGCTTTAGGGTGGTCATACAAACAGTAAAAAGTTACCACTATGTTTTTCCTTTCTAGTGTTTTTTTATTTCTTTTTTTTGGAGGTCATAACTCAAGAAATCTGAAGGGTTTTGATCTCATTTGCAACTAAGTATGATCACATGTTTTCAAAAATCTGGATTCAGATATGAAAATTATTCACAGCTGCAAAAACCAATTGACTACTTCAAGAGAATTTGCTCTGTTCTTTCTGCATATGTTTTATCAAATTTAATTAGAGGATGAATAGTAGTTACATGTCAGTATTCTGATCCACAAGTTAGCCAGTTTTATTATTGATATACCTTGAGATGAAGTTTTATTACAAAAAGGTGATCCACTAAGAAGATAAATGGCTTTTTTCTTTTTTGTTCTTAACTGAAGGACAAGGCAGCAGAACTGTAGGTCAATACTAGCAAGAGTTTGCTCCTGAGACTGTTTCACTACAGTCTCCTAGTGAAGAAAAAAGGTACATTCTATTTCCCAGACAGCTTATAGTAGTTCCATAAAATGGGAGAAAAACCTATTCTGGAAAACAGATATTTTTGGCCAGTATAATTCCACCTACTCCAGGGCTTTACCAGAATAATTGTGTCTGCCAGGGTGTGACAAAGACAATTAAATGGTAAACAGAGCTTTGAAGTAGCAGCAATAAGCTTCCAGAGAGGTCTACAGCCATAATCCTTGCTTGACAGGTAGTGTATATTTCCAATGAAGAAAACTAAACCATAAAAGTGCAATATTATAAAAAGTTATATAGAAGAATTAAGATACAATATTCAAAAGCACAGCAGTAAATGACCCCTTTACACACAGAGGAAGGGCAGGAAGAAGTTTCAAAGACTAATTCAGCTCCAGTGAGGTGTTCCCTATTGACTTAGAAATCCAGAAATAATTGACTCTAAAAGCGAAAGCAAGACCACAGGATTAAGCTAGGCATATGGGATGAGAATTAAAGATACAGATATACCAGAACTGCATGAAATATCTGAAGTTCTATATCAGAAGTGCTAAATACAAGCTGTATTGCAACTCACAAAATACAAAGGAGGCAATAAGATGTTCTATAAATACAGCAGAGGGAAAAGAAATATAACTGAAAGTACAGAGCAATCAGCAATGAGAAAATCATGACAAAAGATTAAACCAACAAAGGTGAATTCAATTTCTTCTTCAATTATACTACCTCTACCTTTCAAGGGTTAACGGTAAGTAGAAAACAAGGAACAGGATCAGGAAAAAGAACAGGACTTTTATTTAATCCTTATTCATTTAGTAAGATGTTAAGTAAGACAGTTTAAGAGAACCTCAGAAATAATGTATGAGCGAACAGTGTAGATAGCAGCTACACCAGCCGAGTTAAAACTTCAGTTTTGCTGATAGGAAATACCAAAACTCCTCAGAATTAATTAAGTACAGATTAGTAAAATATCAACTAAGGCTTTCCTCAGTAAAGGTCAGAAATCCAGCTTCCTCATAAGTATCTAATACAGAATGATAACTTTACATGAAAAATGAGAAATCTGTCTAAAAAAACAGATGGGTTTATCTTACACAGGCTGAGATTATTTACCTTACACATCTTAATAAAATTTTATGCAGGCATTGAGATGAAAAGGAAGGATTTTGGTCTGAGACAGCACTATTTTCACACTGAGCTTGCATTCATGCTGAGCTCCTCATCTGTGTATCTAATATCTTATTACAGTCTCTGAAGAAACTTTTCTGATCAAAGGATCCCTACCTGGATACAGATGTCTACAGCCATGGGAAATGTCCTAGAGCTTCCCACCACTTCCAGCTGCTAGCCTAGAAGGGTACAGACCCCCCAGGGTCCTGTGTCATATATGCCATGCCACGCAAATATCCTGGCACATTAAATGGCACACGTTGTGTATCAATTCTCCATCCCCTACAAGTGAAAAGTAAGTCCCTTGCTCAAACATAGCTGCATACAATTGAGACATTTAAGTGTCAGTCTGGAGCTGAGTTACTACCCTTCATCTCTGAATTTAGGTAAAACTGGTAGGTCATCCTTGTTTATGTGACTCTATGATTTTTGTATAAATATTTATTGTATATTTTTTTCTTTTAAGTTTTTTGGGCTCTCTTTTCTTATAACTGTGTATTTCATATTACTTTTACATATTATTTCTTCATGCCTTAATTGTACTGCACTCTTTTCTGTTCACAAGCAGTCTTATTTATTTATTATTTTAGGTAACATTCTGTTTGCATACAACTTTGAAAGCACAGTTTCTACAGGGAAGGTTCCCTTAAATCTTATTTCCTCTTCATGAGGATTAACATGTAAAACAATGTTTAGATAAACTGGATAAATTTGCATTAGCCAGACTTGAACAATCCAGATCTGATATATAACTGACTACCAAAATCTCCTGGGTAGTGCAAAAAGTCTTGGCAGAAAAGAAAAAGGCAAACATAATTCCTATCAACAAACCACACACAAAAAAAAAAAAGAGAGAGAGAGAGAAGAAAGGAGAAGGGTTACAGGCATATCAGTGTAACCTGACAACATCCCAGGGTAAATCCTTCTGTAATTGCAGAAGCTTATAAACCACTTCAGCGTGAACAAACATAAACAAACAAACAAATTATTTTCTACCAAGACACACAAGTATGGAATATTAGAGGATTGCATCAAGTGGGATATAGCTTGACCCTTTTGTGGCCTTTGTCCTGCCTGATGTTCCTCAAAATCTAACCATTTAGAAAAATCACCTGTAGAGATGGTTGCAGAACCAGGTTCATGTGAACCTGAGCACCATCACAGATGTTCCAGAAAGTTTTGTACTGGGTTCATTATCTTCCAGTAATTCCATCAGTGGAAGTCAATGATTTAAAAAAAAAACCCACAAAAACAACAAAACACTTTGAAAGTGAAACTGGGAGGGGATGCGAGCATTTACCAATCTAAAGGGCATTAATAAACCCAAGAAATTGTTCAAAATTAACATGAAATCAAAGAAATCTGTGTATAGTACCTCTACCCAGGAAGAAAAAAGAAATGTACAGTTACAAAACAAGTCCATCTGGTTAAGCAGCAGCATAAAAGGATCTACTGCGACCACAGACTGAACAGCAGTTGGCAGCCTAGACCAAAACATACAAATGTGTGTCTAGAGCATGTAAATCCATTCTGCCCAGTATTCAGAGCCTTGGTTAGAGCAGCATAATTAATATGGAAAATCACATTTTAAAAATTCTGCATCAAGTCAGAAAGATTTCAGAAAAAGCAAGCAGGTAACATGTGAAAAAATCTGTAGTGCCCATCTACACCAGTAGAAAGCTATCAGGTTAGCAGTAACCCTGACAACCCACTTGCAACTCAGACACAAAAAGGATGAAAACTGCAAACCATACAGAAATCCATTGCCTGTTACAAGAAGCAGCTTACAAATTTTAAGACTGTCCTCTTAAACATCCCAAACACTTTGGTGTTTTTTTTTTTCTTTGTTTTTGTTGTTGTTGTTGTTGTTGTTGTTTTTTGGGTTTTTTTTACATGTATACCTCTGCAACATCTTCTTACACTCCTAATTCTTCCCTTGCTGGATAGATCTGCCAGTACGGGATCTCTCTATGTGAAGCTCAGCAGACCACCTACATCTCCCCGAACAACATGCAAACTTTGGTCAATGCAGTTTCTGCTAATGAAATTGTATTTATACTAGGAGATTTTGTCAGTCTCGTGGGCTGAGGAGAAGGAGATGGAGAGAGGGGCAGGACTTGTGCTTATATGTGATTTTGTGGTTGTTCATACATGTAACTCTAGCTAAGAGGGGTAGGCAAACAGCCAAAATGGCTAAAAAATTGCTTTCAGCAGGTGTTCAAGTGTAGGGCTTCAAATCACCATGCACTGAGTACTGAAGCTCAGACATCCTCTTCTGTTCTGCTGCCATTATGGCAACCTCTAGCTAATAGGAATTAACAGCTGGGAAATGCTCTTGTCTTCAACCACCATATTACAGCCAGCTGGGGAGGCTTCACTTCCAAGGTGGCATCATCACTACTTCCAAGACATGTGAAAGAGTAAATGCAAACCTGTCTGAATCTTGACTAAGCTTCACTGTCACATAGTATCACAGTATCACTAAGGTTGGAAGAGACCTCAAAGATCATCGAGTCCAACCTGTCACCACTGACCTCATGACTAGACTATGGCACCAAGTGCCACGTCCAGTCCCCTCTTGAACACCTCCAGGGACAGTGACTCCACCACCTCCCTGGGCAGCACATTCCAATGACTAATGACACTCTCGGTGAAGAACTTTCTTCTCACCTCGAGCCTAAACTTCCCCTGGCACAGCTTGAGATTGTGTCCTCTTGTTCTGGTGCTGGTTGCTAGAGAGAAGAGACCAACCCCTTCCTGGCTACAACCACCTTTCAGGTAGTTGTAGAGAGCTATGAGGTCACCCCTTTGCCTCCTCTTCTCCAGGCTAAACAATCCCAGCTCCCTCAGCCTCTCCTCATAGGGCTTGTGCTTGAGACCTCTCACCAGCCTTGTTGCCCTTCTCTGGAGACGTTCAAATGTCTCAATGTCCTTAGACTGAGTGGCCCAGAACTGGACACAGTACTCAAGGTGCAGCCTAACCAGTGCAGAGTACAGGGGCACAATGACTTCCCTGCTCCTGCTGGCCACACTATTCCTAATGCAGGCCAGGATGCCATTGGCATTCTTGGCCACCTGGGCACACTGCTGGCTCATGTTTAGGTGGCTGTTGATCAGCACCCCCAGGTCCCTCTCCATTTGGCAGCTCTCCAGCCACTCTGACCCCAGCCTGTAGCTCTGCATGGGGTTGCCGTGGCCAAAGTGCAGCAACCAGCACTTGGATTTGTTGAATGCCATCCCATTGGACTCTGTCCATCTGTCCAGTTGGTCAAGGTCCCTCTGCAGAGCCTTTCTACCCTCTAACTGACTAACATCTGCTCCTAACTTGGTGTCATCTGCAAATTTACTGATGATGGACTCAATCCCCTCATCCAGATCATCAATGAAGATCTTAAAGAGGATGGGGCCCAGCACTGGTCCCTGGGGGACGCCACTGGTGACTGGCTGCCAGCTGGATGTGGCACCATTCACCACCACTCTCTGGGCTCGGCCCTCCAGCCAGTTCCTAACCCAGCACAGAGTGTTGCGGTCCAAGCCACGAGCTGACAGCTTAGCCGGCAGTTTGCTGTGGGGGACGCCACTACACATGACTTCTAGCACCCCATTGTTACAAAGCCGCTGTTTGGATTCCTAGTTGTTATAAAGAGCAGGGAACAAACAAACAAAAGAATCATAGAAATATGGCAATGCAGGCAGGAACAGTGTGGAACAATAACACAGCCATCTTTGAAGATTTGGAAAGAAAGACCAAGCCAGAGACTCGCCTAAATAAATGAAAACATTTGTGTCTAATGAAGTATCTAAACCTGAGCTAGCTGATGTGTGCTCCCTTTGTTTGCAATGGAGATGTTGTCAACTGAGCCCCAAGGGAAATTAATCTCACTCTAATGCAGATGAGTAAAACGCAGCTGGGTGAATTGTACTCCAGAAGTGTAGAGTTCTTTTTAGATTGTGAGGGGAGCATGGGATAAAAGACTTGCTTTAGGTATGTAAAGGCTAATATGCAACAACAAAATTCATGAAGAACATAGAAACCAAAATGGGAAGGAATAACTAACAATATTAGAAAAGAAATCATGAGCTCAGTAAAACTGGATAATAAAATAGCAAGGTGAAGAATTATCAGCTAGAACTCAGCACAATTATTTTTTTTTTATCTGATAAAAATTTACATTTGCAGAGAGTTTGTTAGCCCTGGCAAGGGCTAAAAAATTCATTCAAGTTCCAAGCTTGGAGGAAAATGATATGGTAAAGTGAAAATTGAGAAGCTAAATGAAACTTACATAGCCTTCTCACTGTCTGTTTTTAATTATTAGAGTTTAGATTATTACAAGAAAGGATAAAATATAAGGCCAAAATACATTATTTTGCAAAGTGTTGAAAAGGAATGTAAATGGAAAACTATGGTTTCTCTGAGCAATAGTATACTGGGGTAAGCATACACTCTCTTCTACAGTTCGTGGTATGTACTGAAGTAGTTACAGAGTCACTTCACCTGCTATAGTAAATGCTACACAAAATACTTCAATGTAATGTTTAGCTGACATTGATGATACTTGAGTTCTGTAGAATTATGAGAAGATATTAATTAACAATTTATTAAATTGATGTCAGACTGCAGCATGATAAAGGTAATTATTTAGTTCCAAAAACAGCTGGGAATTTTTTGTTGGATTTGATAAATACACAGAAGTTTGCAAAAATGCACACTTTTTCAGACTTACCACTGGTGACTCTCAGCGCTCTTAGGATCCAGCTGAACAGCCTTTTCAGCTTTAATCTTTCCTGAAAAGAGAATGCAATATATTGAAGAATTTATTGTACAGGTTTTAGGCTGCTCCCAAGAACAAAGCAAGCCAATATACTCTAGCTGCAAAAAGAAGAAATTGCTTCCTGTTCTTGTAAAAATTTAGATGGACAATGTAATAGCCTGACTTTACATCTTTTACATAGCCATATATACATATAGGAATTATAGGCCTGTCAGCCTGACCTCTGTGCCAGGCAAGATCATGGAACAGGTCATCCTGAGTTCAATCACACAGCACTTGCAGGATGGCCGAGGGATCAGGCCCAGCCAGCATGAATTTAGGAAGGGCAGGTCCTGCCTGACCAACCTGATCTCCTTCTATGAGCAGGTGACCCGCCTGGTGGATGTGGGGAGGCCTGTGGATGTAGTCTACCTGGACCTCACCAAGGCCTTTGACACCATCCCCCATAGCAAGCTCCTGGCCAAGCTGTCAGCCCATGGCTTGGACAGGAGCACACTGCGATGGGTTAGAAACTGGCTGGATGGCCGAGCCCAGAGAGTGGTGGCGAATGGTGCCACATCCAGCTGGCGGCCAGTCAGTAGTGGTGTGCCCCAAGGATCAGTGCTGGGCCCCATGCTCTTTAACATCTTTATTGATGATCTGGATGAGGGCCTTGAGTCCATCATCAGTAAATTTGCAGATGACACCAAGCTGGGGGCAGGAGTTGATCTGCTGGAGGGTGGAGAGGCTCTGCAGAGGGACCTCGACAGGCTGGACAGATGGGCAGAGTCCAACGGCATGAGATTTAACACATCCAAGTGCCAGGTTCTGCACATTGGCCACAACAACCCCATGCAGAGCTACAGGCTAGGGTGAGAGTGGCTGGAGAGCAGCCAGGTAGAGAGGGAGCTGGGGTTTCTGGTCGATGGTAGGCTGAACATGAGCCTGCAATGTGCACAGGCAGCCAGGAGAACCAATGGCATCCTGGCCTGCATCAAGAAGAGTGTGGCCAGCAGGAGCAGGGAGGTCATTCTGCCCCTGTACACTGCACTGGTTAGGCCACACCTCGAGTACTGTGTCCAGTTCTGGGCCCCTCAGTTTAGGAAGGAGGTTGACTTGCTGGAACGAGTCCAGAGAAAGGCAACGAAGTTGGTGAAGGGCTTGGAACACAAGCCCTATGAGGAGAGACTGAGGGAGCTGGGGCTGCTTAGCCTGGAGAAGAGGAGACTCAGGGGAGACCTTATTGCTCTCTACAACTACCTGAAGGGAGGTTGTAGACAGGCAGAGGTTGGTCTCTTCTCCCAGGCAGCCAGCACCAGAACAAGAGGACACAGTCTCAGGCTGCACCAGGGGAGGTTCAGACTGGAGGTCAGGAGGAAGTTTTACACAGAGAGTGATTGCCCATTGGAATGGGCTGCCCGGGGCGGTGGTGGAATCGCCATCACTGGAGGTGTTCAGGAGGAGACTTGACAGGGTGCTTGGTTGCATGGGTTAGTTGATTAGGTGGTGTTGGATGATAGGTTGGACGCAATGATCTTGAAGGTCTCTTCCAACCTGATCTATTCTATTCTATTCTATATATCATAGATTCAGAGAATACATTGAGTTGGAAGGTACACTGAAGATCATCTAGTTCCGACTCTCCCACCATAGGAAGTGACACCTTTCACTAGATCACGTTGCTCAAAGCCCTGTCCAGCCTGGCCTTGAATATTTCTAGTGAGGGGGAATCAGCAACCTCTCCGGGCAACCTGCTCCAGCGTCTCACCATCCTCTCAGTGGAGAACGTCTTCCTCACATCTAATCTAAATCTACCTGCTTTCAGTTTAAAGCCACTACCCCTCATTCTGTCACTGCATGTCCTTGTAAGAAGTAGCTCTCCAGCTTTCCCATATGCCTTTTTTAGGTACTGGAAGGCTGCTAGAAGAGGTTTCTCTCCTCCAGGCTGAACAACCTTAACTCTCTCAGTCTGTCCCTATAGGGTAGGTGTTCCAGCCCTCTGATCATCCTCATGGCTCTGCTCAAGACCTGGTTCATGTCCTTCCCCTGTTTGGTGGGCCCAGAGCTTAATGCACTAGTCCAGGCAGAATCTCACTAGACAAGAGCAGAGGGTAAGAATCACATATAAATACATGCACATATTTATATGGGTGCAATTGTAGTATTTTCTCTTAAAATCCAATTCAGGTGCAACTAAATTAGGGAAGCATCAGACTGGACTGCCAAAGGAGGCCATGTTGTCTGTAAGATTGAAGACCTTTAAAAGCCTATTAAAGAAGCACCTGTCAGCAGAACCAGCAAAGCAGTTTCCTGCTTTGGGTACAGGAGTGAACTAGCTGAAGCTTCTTTCAGTAAAAAGATTTCCATTACGTTCCACTTTTAACTGAATAAAGATGATGGTAGGTGATTTGATCAAAACCGTGCTTGCAGTAAGAAGTTCAGATGAGATGCTTGTTGTTTGCAAAGTCTCAGCTGCAACCAATTAAGACACTGACATTTCTGTATTGCAAGTTAACTTCACAAAAACAAAGACCAGCATACGTGGTTCTCCAACTCAGCGGAATGAAAAAAACACAAAACTACTGCCAGCTCCCCCACAGTCTCAATCCCTCTGCACCACTTCCAAAAACTGAGATGAAAAAGGCTGCTGCCACCCACCACTTCATAAGAATGAGTCAAACTAGGGTAGCTGCTCAACACCTAAGTCCCTATTTCATTCCATCATTCCTTATCTCCCCCAGTCTTATGCTATGCCATTATCTTTCATCAGCTGAGGTTACCTGTAGTCATGGATAAAAGCAAAGGATCAAACAACAGAGTTTATTGTTGTAATTTAGCTTGTGTCGTAATGCTCACTGCACTGTGTCATTTCCAAATCCAGAAGCCAAGCTGCTACTAAAGGAAAGATAACATCAATTCTGCAGCTAAGACAGTGCAAGTGTTTTGATGACAAAATGATAGGGACAAGAACCATGGATAAGCTGTGTTTGGCTATGGAATATGTAACTACAGCACAAATGCATGACACTGCCTTTAAGGATAACGAAGGGCAGCCAAAATTTATTTGTCAGTGATACTGTCACTGCTGATAGAACAAGAAGTAGAAAATAGAGAGTCACAAAAGACAAAATAATCTGAACTTTGAATACACTTATAAAACATGGCATTGGTGCAGCAGAAAAGGGAAGAAGCAATTAAGAAACAAAGGAGAGACAGAAGTATTCCCAGACACAGGCAAAAGGGACTACTGTAAGAACAGTGCATTAATAAGAATAGAGTGACACAGTTGGAAGAGATGCAGGTTTTATTGTAATAAAGAGAAGAAAGCCCAAAATAAAAAGGAAATGTAACCTCTACCCAATATGTATTTAGACAGTGAAAGAAAGGGCAGTCCTTTTAAAAGCAATAAAGTGATGTGAAGAAAAAAATTGGAACCTTGTTGAGGTTAAGCTTTCAAATAAGACACATAGGAAGAGAAGGCTGGAAGCAGTATTGTCACACACACTTCTGTTTCTGGTCAACAGTTTTTCCAGATTCACAAATTTTCATCCCCAGCATCACCACAAAAGAAGCTGCTGGTATACAAAAGTGGTCCTTTCCCACAGGAGAGCAGAAAAAACAAACCTTGACTTTACCTTGGCATTTTTTTATTTCTCTCCCTTTTCCAAAGATGCAATTAACAAACCATTCTGACATCATCTGCCTTCTCATATTCTGCATACTTCTGATTACCAACAAAATACAGAATTTTAAGGCACCATTCAGAGTCAACAGCCATCAACTGTGACCAACAATACTTAGCCTTCGTTGACTATGGATCTCTCCTGTGAGGAAAGAATGGACTGAAGTTGTATGCTGTGGCAGTTCATTGCACAAAACATTATTATTGTTGTACAAATGCTCCCATTAGAAATTCCTTGTGTTGGAAAACTTAACCGAAGTTCAAAGCATGTTTCACCACATTCATATGGTATGCTATATAAACATTTTTCCTCTGCTTACCATCAGTAACATACTTCCTCTTCTCCTCACTGTCAGTAGTCATCTCAAACAGATCTCCATAAGCACGTGCAAGCCTCCAAAGAAAGTCCACACAGTTTTCATACTGAAAGAAGAGAGCTTGGTAATTTAAATCACATTCTGATCAGTTTAATACTTTCCTTTCATAATGCTAAAAGCAAGGTTATCAGATCGTGGCATAAATCTTGGGTTACTTTGCATCTTTCTACTACTAGTTTATGTGAGAACCACATGATAAGTTTTTCATGACCAAAGGAGAATACAGCCTTCAGAAAGATCCTGGGCTGTTTAAAGAGGGTTTATTTCATAAATTGTTTTTAAAGGTTTTGTTTTTTTTTTTATTATATATATAAAAAAAAGGTAATCCAGTCAAGCTCAAGTCCCTCAATGATGTGTTGTATATTTTCTTTAAGAATGCCATAAGGACCACACTGAATCACAATTAGTGCCTCATCTACCTTCCTGGGTATTTCAATATGCAAATGAAAATATAATGAGAACTACAGTTTGCCAGAAGAAGAAACTGATACATTGACATTAAGTACTGCACATCAAACCATCCTGAAATTTTATCTAGAGTTACCTATATGCAAAGTAAAGTCAAGGGAAACATTCACATGAAGTGAATATCTACAGAAACGCATAAGGAGGCTATGGCTCATGGTCTGATTTCTTGAGAATACTTGGTCTGGTTACTACTTAATTCCACATGACCTTCTCACACAGACCATTTCAAACCCAGCAGAAATAAGTATCATTTCCATAGAAAAATGCCCATGATCTTTCTTTGTTGCATGCAAGAATACACACATTAAACCAAGCCTCAAAATTGGTGTGCCTGGATGGGATATAAAATAATAAAATGTGTATGCCAACCGAAAAAGAATACTGACACCATCTTACGTGCTGCAAAGTATAAGTTAATAACAACATAACATTAAATTTACCCATTAATACCTTGTCATCTTTCTCAAACAGCAATCTGAAGCCCTCCTTTTTGTCATCCTCTGAACCCTTGTGCAAGTTGTCCACCTGCTGTAAAAAATTAAGTAATTCTTCTTCTTCTGATTTCACAGCAGCATCAGATGATTTAATACATTCCTTTTCTTCCTCAGAGTCTCCTTCAGAATCAGTATGAGCTGTAAGGTAACTGAAATCACAGAAAACAATAACCATCTTTTAGAAAAATATTGGCAAAGCACTGTTAAATTCAATTGTAAAAATTTCAGAGCACAATTTGTCCCAGTTGTCCAACCTTAAAGGATTTTTTTATTCGTGGGATTAAGCTTATTATTAAATTTTTATCTTCAAAGGGACATCACAATCATATTCCAAAAATAACAGGCAAGTAATTACACTGTCCTGCTGCCTAATGCTGTGTTTTAAAAACACAGATACATGTAGGAGACAGATACATATTAAAAACACATGTATCCTTTTGTTGCAAATTCAGAACAATTTAAATCATTAATGTGCGTTAGGACACGCTCCGTAACCCTGAATAGGCCTCTTCAACTCTTTACCTTATTTCCCCTATTTTCTGAAATAGGAGTGAGCTTACTAACAAAAACATAAGTGATATAAGTATCACACTATGTTTTCCTAAACACTTGTAAGATCTAAATATAAGCAGTAACACTCCTGTCACAAATTGCTTTACTTATTTCTTTTGATCATTCAGAGATACTTGAAACTGAGAAAGAGCTTTTATTAATTCATTATGCTTAGTATGCAAGTACTCAGCACAAGGCAGTCAAGAACAAAGAAATATTTACAATAGCCATAAATACCATGCAGAGATAAACATGTGGCCTTACTGTCCCAAATGCTGAACATACATTAGGATACTTCAGTTTCATATAGGAGCAGCTGAATGGCATTGTTTTTAAAGTCGCTGTTCACTTATGTACTAAAAATGGAGAGAAAAGCCTCATCTTCTGCATTTCAACTTTTGAAAATATTGTTCTCATGAGAAATAATAATGTAAAAAAAAAAAAAAAAGTATTAGTTACCAGCTTCAGAGATTTTTTAAGTTACATCTATGAGCAGAAAAAGCATGAAATGCACTATACACATTAAGGGAAAAAAAAAAAAGTAGGCCATGGCAATTGAAATATATTCATCCCATCTTTCTTTCCCAGAAATACAACATGTACAGTACATGGGAACTTAACTCAGCAAGGAGGAGGCAATCCAGAAGGTTCCTAGAGTGTATGGAGGACAGCTGCTTGATGCAGCTGTTAAGTGAGCCTACCAGGGGTCAGGCCCTGCTTGACCTGCTCTTCTCAAATAGAGAAGGGCTGGTGGGAGATGTGGTGGTAGGAGGCTGTCTAGGGTGCAACAACCATGAGATAGTTGAATTTTCAATATGCAGGAAAACAAGGAGGAGCAATAACAGAACTCTTACATTGGACTTCCAGAGGGCAGACTTCAGTTTATTACAGCAACTAATTCAGAGAGTAGCCTGGGTAGCAGCCCTTACGAACAAAGGGGTCCAGGACGGTTGGACCTACTTCAAACAGGAGCTCTTGAAGGCACAGGAACAGGCTGTTCCAATGTGCCAAAAGATGAGCTGCCAGGGAAGGTAGCCTGCCTGGATGGGCAAGAAGCTCTTGAAGGAATTAAGGGGAAAAAAGAGGGTGTATTGCCTTTGGAAATGGAGGGAAGCAACTCGTGATACATTTAAGGATGTTGTGAGATCATGCAGGAGGAAAATTAGAGAGGCAAAATCTGTTAAAACTTAAGCTGGCCACTTCTGTGAAGGACAATAAAAAGCATTTCTATAAATATATTAATGCTAAAAAGAGAGACAAGAATCTCCACTCTTTATTGGACCTGGAGGGGACATCATAACTAAAGATGAGGAAAAGACTGAAGTATTAAATACCTTCTTTGCCTCCATTTTCAAAAGTAAGGCAGGAGAACTTCAGGATAACTGGTCTCCTGAGCTGGTAGATGGGGTCAGGGAACAGTATAATCCCCCTGAAATCCAGGAGGAAGCAGTTAAGGACTTGCTGAGCCACTTGGATACTAACTAGTCCATGGGACAAGATAGGATTCATCCTAGGGTACCGAGAGAGCTGGCAGATGAGCTGGCCAAGCCTCTCTCCATCATTTACCACCAGTCCTGGCTCACTGGAGGGGTTCCAGATGGCTGGAAACTGACCAATGTGATGCCCACCCACAAGAAGGGCCAGATGGAGGAACCTGCAAACTACCGGCCTGTTAGCCTGACCTCACTGCCAGGAAACATTATGGAGCAGATCATCCTGGGGGCAATCACAATGCACCTGCAGGATGGCCAAGGGATAAGGCCCATCCAGCATGGATTTAGGAAGGGCAGGTCCTGCCAGACCAACCTGATCTCCTTCTATGATCAGGTGACCCCCCTGGTGGATGTGGGGAAGGCTGTGGATGTAGTCTGTCTAGACTTCAGCAAGGCCTTTGACACCGTCCCCCACAGCAAACTCCTGGCCAAACTGTCAGCCTATGGCTTGGACAGCAGCACTCTGCACTGGCTGGAGCGCCGAGCCCAGGAAGTGATGGTGAATGGTGCCACATCCAGCTGGCAGCCTGTCACTAGTGGTGTTCCCCAGGGATCAGCATTGGGCCCAATCCTATTCAATATCTTTACTGGTGATCTAGATGAGGGGATTGAGTCCACCTTGAGTAAGTTTGCAGACAACACCAAGTTGGGAGCAGGTGTTGATCTGTTAGAGGGTAGAAGGGCTCTCCAGAGGGACCTTGACAGGCTGGACAGATGGGCAGAGTCCAACATGATGTCATTTAACAAGTCCAAGTGCTGGTGCTGCACTTTGGTCACAACAACCCCATGCAGTGCTACAGGCTGAGGTCAGAGTGGCTGGAGAGAGGCCAGGCAGAAAGGGACCTGGGGGTACTGGTTGACAGATGGCTGAACATGAGCCAGCAGTGTGCCCAGGTGGCCAAGAAGGCCAATGGCATCCTGGCCTGCATCAAGAATAGTGTGGCCAGCAGGAGCAAGGTAGTCATTGTGCCCCTGTACTCAGCACTGGTTAGGCCACATCTTGAGAATTGTGTCCAGTTCTGGGCCCCTCAATTTAAGAAAGATATTGAGATACTTGAGCATGTCAGGGAAAGGCAATGAGGCTGGTGAGAGGTCTCAAGCACAAGCCCTATGAGGAGAGGCTGAGGGAGCTGTTTAGCCTGCAGAAGAGGAGGCTCAGGGGAGACCTGATTGCTGTCTACAACTCCTTGAAAGGAAGTTGCAGCCAGGTGGGGGTCGTTCTGTTCTCCCATGCAACCAGCAACAGAACAAGAGAACACAATCTCAAGCTGTGCCCAAGTGAAGTTTAGGTTCAGTGTGAGGAGAACGTTCTTCACAGAAAGAGTTATTTGCCATTGGAATAGGCGGCACAGGGAGGTGGTGGAGTCACCATCCCTGGAGGTGTTCAAAAAAGGATTGGATGTGGCACTTGTAGCCATGGTTTAGTTAGTCATGAGGTTTTGGGTGAGAGGTTAGACTTGATGATCTCTGAGGTCTTTTCCAACCTTGTTGATTCTATGACTCTATTGTGGTTTCACTATGTTGCTTTCAGAAGTGACCAGAACTAAAACACAAGCAAATACTCTCACAATCTGTAAATTTACAACTGCAACTGCTTATCAAGTTACAGAAGTGCTAGATGTAGCACAACAGTTTAACTTCAAAATTAACTCAGTAATATGTGAAAGATGAGTCAAAAATAAATTTGGATAAAACAATGTATATATAAACCAGATGTAAGTCTCCAAACTGAAAACCAACACAGAGCAGAGCTGGGAAACTACACGGATCTGTTTTACATAATCCTGATGATGCTGAAGTTGATGACACATCCTGTATTGTATCTGCAGGATCTTTATTTATATGTCACCAAACATTTATAGTTACTGTTATTCTGAAATGGGTGCAGAGCTGCTATATCTGTAAGATGCATTAAATATCACTTCAACTGTCTTGGCAAACAAGGCATAAGGAAGCTTTTTTCCGTTTTGCTTCTGATTACATTCATTTTCTTACAAGCTCTCTGTTTGATCCTTTCATATCTCAACTACCTGAAATATTTTAAGCATGACAATATAATATTTTAAGAAGGCAATACAGATTTATTTATCTTTTTAAAATAAACAGCTAGGATTTTCCTACCAACTTGGGTAAGCTGTACTTTACTAATTCAAACTGAAGCCAGTTTTGTCAGAGGACAGGAAGTCCTGCTACCTATTAAGGACAAAAGAAGAGTGTAACAGATATTATTGATGTAAAACCGCAGTAAGTGGAGCTTGATAACTGACTTCAACAAAGCAGGTAGTAGGCTTATGTATCTATTTATTCTAAGAAAAGAATGTTATGACAAGCAGTACTATATTCTAAAAAAATTAAAAAACAGTACTAACACAAACAGAAACAGGGATTCTTTCTAACAGTTTTAAAAACTACAACTGTCTAAAGGCTAATTACAGTAATCCAAAAGGGAAATTAACAAAAATATGAGGCATAGTCATTATGGCTTGTTTTACAAATAATTTATATAACAATGACATCCCAAATTTTGCCTGGTAGTTTCCTGCAAGAGATTTTATTGGATAACAGATAGAAAAGTGGCTATTTACAACACAATGTGACCAAACACATTGATAAACATTTGAGAAAATTCAAGAACATTTTTAATGGCTACAGTCATTTTTATGACTTTATTACCAATATATTTTATTTAAGAGAGAAGAAACACTGATAAGAATGTAAGGAGCAACGATCAACCAACTGGACTCAGTGAATCAAAGGACCGTTCAAAGTTCAAAGGACAAGTGAAAACTGTCCTGGAGGCTCACCATACTGTGGCTAAGCTGTTCAGTAAATCCAGGCACATAGTACTGGATTACCAAAAAAACCTCATAGAGCTACATAGTATAAACCACCACCGTGGTATAAACTCACTTTGGTGAAACACTTTGGTGCTTCAAAAACTACGTTGGATTGCCTGTAAATTGGCAGCCACAGGGCCTAACCATGTAACATCTTTTTACAACACCCCAGCTTTTAGACAGAGCAAATACAATCTGTTGTCTCCCTGCCAACTCCAAAAAAAACACAAGATCACAAAAACACCATCTCATCTGCTCCTGTTAACTCAACAGAATAGTGATTATATGTTATGGACTGGTCTGGATCAAATTTGCACTGTA
The DNA here is from genome assembly GCF_026170545.1 of Melanerpes formicivorus. Classification (NCBI taxonomy): domain Eukaryota; kingdom Metazoa; phylum Chordata; class Aves; order Piciformes; family Picidae; genus Melanerpes; species Melanerpes formicivorus. The sequence continues at coordinate 36,571,384 of NW_027142354.1, forward strand.
TTGCCCAGCAGAGTGTGTATCCCTTAGTAAAGATACATAGCCTTCAAGGAAAAGTTTGGCAAACGAGGTTCTTGGGTCAGCTGAGGGTTGCACTGAAAACAAATGAGCAGCACAATTAAGTGAAGAAATTGTAAGTGAAGTGATACTCAGAAGCAGGCAGGGAAATGTTTCTTGCTGAATATGAAAACTACTTCAAGGGAAAAATATAAACAAAACATCTGCAGGAAAAGAATTTACACTGCAGCAGATCTTTCTGGTGACTGATACCAAATGTAATTCCAAAAGCTTGGATGCCAGGCGACTAGTGCCAAACACTAATGCCAAACATGACAGTTTTCATCACTGCTTTATCAGGAAGGAAACAGCTTTAAAGGCACAAAGAAAAGAATTAGGTGACACTTTCCATCCCAGGTGATCATCTAGACACAATTTACCATATTTCAAAGTGAAAGAATGTTTGTTGCACATTCTCAGATATTAAAGATCAAGATTTTCACTAGTAACTGATGGAAACTGAAACAATTTATTAAGAATGTAATACAGAAAAGCATAGATTAGAAACTGTAGGCTGTTTAGCATTCAATGTCTTGTCCATTCGGTGCACCTTCCATATAGGTTATCCATTATTATATAAAAATATCTCAATTATCAAAAAGCATATGATAATTTTCCACTTACAGAAATATGTAATTTTTGAAAGGCAAAATAGAAAGCTTCTTTTCCCAATGTTTTGAATACCAACAGTGACATTGAGGAGTATGACCAGAGCAGATCAAAGCAGTAAGAACTGTATGAGAGCCTGCCAGCTTCAATTATTCCATGGAAAAAATAGTAGTATTAAAAGCTTTTCTGAAAGAACTTTACAAATCTGAAACTAATGTAGTCATCAATCACAAGTCCATATAACTCTTAAGATTACTTTATCTGTCAGTCCCCAGCATTTATCCATTTGTCAGGTAAAACCAGAAGTGCTTAACACAAGCAAAATCCTATCTTCTAGATGAGAATACTGCTGAGGCAGTGAAATGTGTTGCCTGTACTTTAGACAGAATACAAAAAGTGAAAAGACGTTTTGTCTGTCACGGAGAGAAAAACAATCTTTCTATGATTGTATGAAGAAAAATTTGTATTGACATCATCTCTCACAGCAAACTCTCACAGAACATGCAACACTGTCATTAAAGTTACAGAAGACCTAATGTGTTGTAACACATTAGGATTAACAACATGTTTCCATTTGGCAAAGAAAAAAAATACAAAAAGGAAATTGTTTAAATTAAATAAAACTATCTTACATTTAGAGAAGATATACAAAACAATCGCATCAAGTACAAGGTGTTACTAAGAAAAAAATTACCTCTTTTCAGAAGGGATTTAAAAAATAGCATTGGAAAAGCACATAGCCAAATGACTAACACCATCTGTAACCTTGAATTGTCTTCCTTCCTTCTGACAGTACACAAATACTTGTCAGAGAAGGCTTCTCTTAAGGACACATTCAAAGCTCTTGCGCACAATAATCACTTATATTGGATCATCTCATCAGCTTCTTTGTCACACAGAATAACCTGAACAGACAAGTTTCCTTGGCCAGTTCTTAAACACCAACACCTCTCTCCTGACCAGAAAACATTCTCAAATGCTAGTTGTAGAATAAACCCCATACTGCAACTGTAAAACTGATTATTTGTAAACTAGTCCCTTAGACTTGCCTGCGTCTCCAAATATTTTATGTCTAACAAAGTCCTCTACAAACCAATTAACAGATACAAGTGTCTGAGCATCTAACAGAATTGAAACACATCTGTACCATATGAAGGAGGAATGTCTGAACATCCCTGCCAATCCTGAATACTTAAAATAAAGAACTGGTTCATAATATAACTGACAGGTGTCAAAATATGGTATCAGAATATAAGCCTTGTGAAGCATGTGGGCTGGGATGTAACATAAGAAATTCTGCCCACAGAAACCGAAAATAAATTTGGAGACACTCTTAAAAAAATAGAATTCCATTCATTATTAAATGCAGCATGTTGCTGTCTTCAGAACATTACAGTTAATTAATATATCTTTAAAAGAAAAAAAGTGACTTAAGGCAGGCAACTTACAGACAGAGTGCTGCCTACCCAGGAATGGGTAACACACTGAGATGATGGTTAAAAAAAAACCTAGTTGCTGTAAACATATCCTTACTAAATTATATATCAGAATATAATCAGATTGTATCAAAACAATGCTGTCATTACAGGAGAGTAATGTCATCACCATTTTTACATTACTACTAGAGGGTATATTGGGCAACATATGAAAAAAACCCCAAAAAATACAGTTCTTTTTTCTGGACACCAGGTACATGTGTACATCAGTGTGTTACTCAGCTCAGGTGTAGAAAAGATCTAATTAGCCACAATGGGATTACAAGATGTGATAAAAACTAGGAACTTTCTATCTTACTGAGTCAGTACCCTGAATCCCTCATGATTATTTTCCAGTCACCATAAAGTGTGTGCAATAGCAAATTAACATAAACATACTGCCACTTGTACAAGTGTTGCATTTGGACAGAGCTTTCAGTGTATGTAATACCATTAGGCAGAACACTGTAATAACTCCTCTTTAAGACCCACAGAAGACAGTTTATCATGAAAAGCACAAGAGCATGCACATGGTTTGAACAAACTCTGTTAGAGACAGGAGACAAGATTGAATGCTTATTACAAGGATCTTTTAAAATTACACCATGATTCTGAACTTTGCCTCGTATTGCATAGTTATGTAGCAATACTGTATCAGATTGTAACCACATGCACCCTTAAATATCTGTATTATGCTTGGCATGAATCCAACTTCAGCTATAGTGCACTCAGAGTTTTCTCTGAATTAAAAGTACTAATTTGAATTTTTGTGGGTTTCCTTGATGAAATATAAAATGCACATGAAACTTTAAAAGGGCTCTTGTTTACAATACAAAGTTTCACATTGGTAATCATGCAGTTTGCACTGCATGCATACTGTAGTACATTCAAAATATTATTGACTCACCCTCCTTCACTTTCCGCCTCCTCAGAGCTGGTAGTCTCTGTTGCAGCAGTAGCTGTCTCACCTTTTCTCCGCTTAGCTGCTCTGTGTGATGGGCTGACCCTCTGAACGTCTCCCTTTCCTTGAAGCTCATTTCGAACAAGCTCTTCAAGCTTTGGAACAGCTTCTTTCAGAAATATCACCTCTCTCTTCAGTTCGTCCACACTGACTAGCAAGCCATTCAATTTTTCCAGTATCTGCAGTTGCCTTCCATGTAAAACCATTACTGCTCCTTGCTCATTAGGAACTTCATCTTGCAAGCCCACCGAATTAAGACTGTTACCTACGTCTAGGAACGCAGGTATACGCACGGCTGCACTGGGTTTTCGGATCTTACGGTACCAAACCAGCATCAGGCTTATTCCAGCAGTACCTGCCATTATGCCCAGTATTAGTCCTTTATTTTCAAAGGGAGACATTTCTGCACTCTCCTAAAACAGTGAAACAATAACTGGAGTTAAGGATGTTTGTCCTAGTCTACCCAAATGACTTAACTTCGCTTTGAAGTATAAGGCTAGAACACCGGCGCACGCTGCAGACACAAAGTTACCATACAACTCTAGCAGATTCTGCAGTAAGGGGCTGTGGGCGATGACAGCGAAATCCAGACGCTTGTGGGGCTGGAAGGGGCTAAGGGTGATGAGAAGCGCACACTGCTGCACCGGTACGCGCGGGACCGCAGCCTTCGCTTTTAACCTTCTACACATCTTGGGATTTTTATCGCTTTAAAGCGAGAAACTCATTAACCGGATTTTCCGCAGCTTCAGAGCAGCAGAAATTCAGCTGTCAGGCCGTGGCGCAGCCCACGCCGCTCGGAGGGGTGCTTCCCCGCCGCCCCGACCCCATTAGCTGAAGGGCTGCCAGAGCTCTGTGGTTACTTCCCCGTGGGAGACCGCCCCTCCCGCAGCCCGCCCAAGCCCCGGCTGCCCCGGCAGGGGTCGTCGCCTCCGGCAGCACCACCACCAGCCCTGAACCCCGCGCCGCCCCCATTACGTACCGGCGGGCCGGTCCGGGAGCAGAAGACAGTCCGGGCCAGGTGCGGCACCCCGCGGCCCCGCAACTCTCCCGCCGCGGCACTGGGGGCGGTGGCGGGGCCGCCCCGGGACGGCGATACCCGGATCAAGGGGGACGGGCCTCCGCCGCAGCCGCCGGCCGGGCAGCGCTGCCCTGTGAAGGAGGGCCGTGGGCCGGGCCACCCCTGTCTGTGTTCTGCTGGCCCTGTGGTCGCCCTGTAACCCTAGCAGCCCTAGAACGGGCAGGCGAGCGGCCCTCTGGCCTGGCCGCGGCCTCCAGCTGCAAGCTCGAACGGGCCGCGGCGTTGGAGATCTCGCCGGGCGGTGCTGCTCGGAGGGCGCGAGCTGCACCTGCTTCAGACGTGCCTCGAATACGCTGTGCAAGTGCAAATTCATCCTTTCAGTCGCTTTTGTTCAGTCTGTTGGCTACTTGTTTTCATTACACTTTAGCCTTTGCTACTCCTAGGCCCTAGAGAAACAGTATTTCCTCTACGGTAGTGGAGAGCTGAAGCTGACCAATCACGGGGAACCCCCATCCAGTTGGCAAGAGGAGAGCAGTCCTGGCTCAGAAGCTTCAGTTTTAGCCATCTAAGGGTCCGAAGCTGATCTTTCTAATGCCCATAATATACTACCCAAAGTCATGGAGGAATTTGGGTTTGATAGGGTGTGGGAGGTATTACTCTTTCTGTGTCCCATCTGAGACATAACTTTTACCAATGATAGAAGACCCTTCTTTCTCCTTTGTAACAGTATTTCTGGATCTGACTCCTGTGCCTCCTGTTTCTGGTTTTCGATGGAAGAAGGACCAGACAACCTGCTGTGCCCATGCGTCTTCCTGAAGGTTTCCAGAGGGTTCTGTTGTGAGGTCTCAAGGAAACCATTATGGAAAACATTGTATCTGTGCAATGAAAGAACCTGATCTTCAACAGTTGGAATTTTCTTCAGCCATACCACTCAGAAACAATGGAACACAATGTCGTTCTTAAAACAAACAAACAAACAAACAAACAATTTGCCTTTAAAAAGTGAACAAAATGATGTTACATTATTCAAACAAATATTAAGAATTAAAGAATTTTCAGTCTTAGTGCAAATTAGAAAATGTAAAGCAGTCTAGTGTTTATATTCAAAGACTTCATTTAAAATACCTACAGCTGCTAACTGAGTCTCCTTGAAGAACCTGAGGATAAAACTAGCCATTGGCAAGATCAAACTGCAATCTGAACTACCAAGCTGGGGGCAGGAGCTGATCTGCTACAGGGTAGAGAGGCTCTGCAGAGAGACCTCGACAGGCTGGACAGATGGGCAGAATCCAACGGCATGAGATTTAACACATCCAAGTGCCGGGTTCTGCACATTGGTCACAACAACCCCATGCAGTGCTACAGGCTGAGGTCAGAGTGGCTGGAGAGCGGCCAGGCAGAGAGGGACCTGGGGTCGATGGTAGGCTGAACATGAGCCTGCAGTGTGCCCAGGCAGCCAAGAGGGCCAATGGCATCCTGGCCTGTATCAGGAACAGTGTGGCCAGCAGGAGCAGGGAGGTCATTCTGCCCCTGTACACTTCACTGGTTAGGCCACACCTCGAGTCCTGTGTCCAGTTCTGGGCCCCTTAGTTTAGGAAGGATGTTGACTTGCTGGAATGAGTCCAGAGAAGGGCAACGAAGTTGGTGAGGGTCTTGGAACACAAGCCCTATGAGGAGAGGCTGAGGAGAGGCCTGGAGAAGAGGAGGCTCAGGGGAGATCTTATTGCTGTCTACAACTGCCTGAAGGGAGGTTGTAGACAGGCGGAGGTTGGTGTATTCTCCCAGGCGGCCAGCACCAGAACAAGAGGACACAGTCTCAAGCTGTGCCAGGGGAGGTTCAGACTGGATGTTAGGAAGAAATTCTACAGAGAGAGAGTGATTGCCCATTGTAATGTGCTACCTGGGGAGGTGGTGGAGTCACAATCATTGGAGGGGTTCAGGATGAGACTTGATAGGGTGCTTGGTTGCATGGTTTAGTTGATTAGGTGGTTTTGGATGATAGGTTGGACATGATGATCTGGAAGGTCTCTTCCAACCTGGTTTATTCTATTCTATTCTACAATCTGAGAGAAAAGTAAAATCTTGTTAAAATGGAAAATGAGTACTGTTTCAGTATTCTACAGTTTTCGTAGTTCAAAATACCCCAAAAACACAGTGTGTAATCTGTTCCTATGTTTGTAATTTGAGATTGTTTAACCAAGGAAATCTCTTTGATTTCATGGAAACTTTACTAAAATAAAATTATTTTTAAAAGGAAATGTCACTATAAGTAATTGGGTTATATAATCCACTAGATTTTAAAATGGAACAAGACCACACAAACCTCCATGATGTTCAGAAACACTATGGAAAACTTGAACCTTTATTTTATCTTTTCAATACCATCTATTTTTCTACAAGCCAATTAAAACAGGAAAATATTTTTAAAAGAGAACTGCAAGGCAAACACAGAACAAAGCTGAAACAAAAGATTATGGATGCGAAAAACTAAGCATGTTTTTCCAAAGTAGCTGTCTGAGGCTACAAGCCTTAGACAAGTGGGCATTGGTTTAAAAAACAATAACCCAGGAGAACTGCTGTCTGCAGTTCCCTGGGTATGTTGCAACTGTGAAAACTGGGGTACCTGTCTGGCCCTGAATGCCTTATTTGCTTTTCACCTCTGGCCATTTTAGCCAGGGAGAGCAGCATGGAAACACAGTAGTTATTGCATGCATATAAGAAAACTGCTAGAACAAAACAGCTTCCTAAACTAGGGTACTAAATCTGAATTTACCTAGATTTGATACAATTAAATTGGCCTAAATATGACATATGTTCTTAAAAAATAAAATTAAAATAATTAGAAAAGTATGGATCTTACACATGTAATTTTTTTTTCCTAGTTCAAAAGAAACTTTTTATCTGAGGTTCTAAAAAATATTCAAGTTCAGACCACCATCTGCTATAAAATGATTAGCCCAATACTTTTTGTATTTTTAGTGTATTTTTAGCATTACTTCCTATGAATACAAAGCTTGTGTCACCAGATTGTCCATGTGCTCTACTTCTGTCAGGTAATAATACTATAACACTTTCTCCACTCAGTGGCTCCTGAACCTGTAGCTTAATTTCAGCCCATTTTTACAGAAGAAAGACGTCAAGATACAGAAATTCCAACTCAGCAGCTCTAGGGCCATAAGACACTGTGAACATTCTATGTCACTCTACCCCTAGCCTCAGGGAAATGTTTGGGGATGATCTCTGCACACCAGAGTTGCCACACTAACACTCCTGTATAGGGTGCTAGTCTTCTTACAGCACTATTTGTACAAACCCAGGCCACATATTTTAACTGATCTTTTGTGAAATTTTCAACATGGGCAGATTTTTGTGTCATATTAGAAAAGTTAGCTTATTAATGAGCAGTTGTGTTCAGTGGATGAGAGAATGATCACATTGTAAACAACGGATGCATGGCATGCTGTTTCCAGCCAAGAAATTTACTGGTGATTTTGTTTCATATGGAAAACATTTGTATTTTACAATTGAAATCACAGTCCTTAGCTGTAATTCTTCTGTAAATTTTCTTTTGTGGTATGGTGTTCTTTCTGAAACAACCCCTAACAAGAGATTAATCTACTGCTGGTAACAAATACAGAAACTTTAAATATGTTAGTAACACTTCATACTTAGTACTACAGCAGCTGTCTTGTAGGCATGAAATCAACCTTGTTAATAAATCACCAGATATTGTGAAAACTTAAATACCTTTGACCAGATTTGCAGCCAGCCTGCTGGAAGTCCTACTTTTCTGTCAAGTTGTATTGAATTCTCCTGAATCTTTTGCTGTAAAAAAAAATCAAACCAAACCCAAACAAACAAAACAAAAAAAAAGAAACCACCAAAAAAAAAACACAACACCCCAAAAAAACAACAAACTATCTTCACAGAATCACAGAATCAACAAGGTTGTAAGAGACCTCAAAGATCATCAAGTCCAACTTGTCACCACAGACCTCATGACTAGACTATGGCACCAAGTGCCACGTCCAATGCCCTCTTGAACACCTCCAGGAACAGTGACTCCACCAGCTCCCTGGGCAGCCCATTCCAATGGTAAATGACTCTCTCAGTAAAGAACTTTCTCCTCACTTCAAGTCTAAACTTCCCCTGGCACAGCTTGAGACTGTGTCCTCTGGTTCTGGTGCTGGTTGCCTGGGAGAAGAGACCAACCCCTTCCTGGCTACAACCACCCTTCAGGTAGTTGTAGAGAGCAATAAGGTCTCCCCTGAGCCAGCTCCCTCAGCCTCTCCTCGTAGGGCTTGTGCTTGAGGCCTCTCACCAGCCTCGCTGCCCTTCTCTGGACACATTCAAGTGTCTCAGTACCTTCTTAAACTGAGGGGCCCAGAATTGGACACAGTACTCAAGGTGTGCCTCAAAGGCAAAAACATTCATGGTCAGACTTGTCAACATTGTCTGCTGCTCTAGCCCTAAACAATTGTACAGTGCCTTTAATGAAAAAAAAAATAAAAAAATAATTGATTTAAAAGGGGATGGGCACTCTAATCTTTTCTGTTTTCTTCACATAGAGATACACTGCTTAGAGTAGTTCCTAGAGATGAGTTACTGTAACTCTCGCTGCCTTTATGTCTGTGTGCGTGCATATAAAGCAGTTCAGTTCAGTATTCCTAAGGTTGGAAGGGACCTCAAAAGATCATCAAGTCCAACCTGTCACCACAGACCTCTCAACTAGAGTAGGGAGGACAATACTGTCCACTGCAGGCTTGAACTCCCAACCTTCCCACTAAGGGTCTTATGTGCTACCAACTGAGCCACTGTGCTGGGTTGTAACCATACCTCATCATCCTCTCTGATGTTTTTGCATCTTTGGCTAATCTCAGTTAAATTCAGCAGAGAAATTAGCTTATAACAAGTTTCTTTGAATTAGTTTATATATTAAAGGAGAAAGCCCTGAATTAGTACTTCTACTATGGGGAAGATTGCTCACTGCTTATTGCACAACTGAGAATCCACAAAGAAGTGACGCATTTTGTAAGGACAGGAAAAACTAAAGCACAGCCTACGTTGTATTAGATGTGAGAAAATTTATCTACAAGATATAACCTGATAGGAAACCTGGCTTCATTAGTTCAACTGCACATACAACCATTTGTTTATTTATTTATTGTGTGGCTAGGATCCATTGCTGCAATTTCAGCTAAGTACAAATGGTCACTGATGTCACGTCATCTTGTAAAAAGATGTACACACTGTTCCTGCTTCTTGGTGTTTTTCTTCATCTCACCAGAAATCTCAAGGACATTATCAAAATAGATTTATGCAAGTGATGTTAATTTTTCGGGCCAAGGTACAGGATTCAATTTCCTTGATGTAAGAGATAAAAGTTGGCAGCCCCAAGGAGTTTGTATATGTTGTCTTGACAACAGGAATAAATACTCAAGGCTACACTAGACGTAATTCCACAGCACTGCCTGATTCCTTCACAAACAAAAGTGGTCCTGGGAAAGCCTGGGTATACTCCAAATGAAAAATATATGAACAGTCATAAAAAAACATATGAGTATGTGTGTACAAATGTATATTTTACACATACAGATATATTCCTTAAGAGTCAGAAGCCAAAACAGTCAAACTATAAGTACGTGTGTGTATGTGTGTGTGTGTATATATCACTCCATATCACCCCATATATTTTCTTCTAATTAGAAGTGTCTTTTTGTTTGTTTTGAGCTCCTCTATCAATATGCTACTTTAGAGCTTATTGAAGTATTTTAAAGAGTTTCACCTATTTCACCTGCAGCAAATACTGCACAATAACATGTGGCCTCAGGATATCTGTAGTTTCACATTGAAAAAACCCTTCATCCAGGTGATGTAGTGTGTTCTTCCATCATTTCTGCCCTTGTTCAGTGCTAGCACTTCTGAGCTTATAAAAACTTTCCCTTCTGATTTTAACTTTCCATTTAGGCCACCAAGGTTTTGTGCATGTTAGCAAGCAGTAGAAATGACAGGTGTGCATCTGTAGGTAAAACAGTTGGTGCTGAAGCTGTGACGTCCATGCTGTGCCCCAGATTAATTTTTGACTTGCACCAGTCTGATCACAGGGTTGTGCTTCTGCAATGAATCTTCCCAATGTGCAACTCTTACACCCCAAGTCTAGTCCATGGGGTGAAGCAAGGCTTGCCAATCTGGGATAATCAAGAGACTTGATTTAGAAGTACACACCTAACCCAGCCCAAATCTTTACTCTGTACATACATATTGGCACTAGAAGGTTTGGTTGTGGGTTACACAATTTTTCAGGCAGGACAGACTGAATGCAGGTCAAGAGGTCACCTCACTTCATCAGTTATTGTGTACTGGCAAAGGGGTTCCTTCGTCACTGTAGGATCATTTTTGGACAAAGACAATGGATAAGTGGTGAAAATTGGAGAGTTAAAGAAAAGCAAAAAGAAACTCCCTAATAAGTTATAAGAATTTTGCTACATACAGTAACAAGACCGGATTTCTACTGTATTCAATGTACACACATGTATACAGACACATAAATATATTTATATACACAGTATTTTAGTTTTGCAGATTGTTTCAGTCCCCTTTGTCAGCTGGAAGCAGATCTGTTAAAATAATATATAAATGTAGATTTTATTATTTTAATTACTGAGCTGCAAGTTCCTGAAGACTAAAAAGTAAATAAACCAGGCAACCTCTATGGATTTTGGTGAGATGAGTTTGCAAGCCTCTTGCTCATTCACAGCTCTAGTGCTGCTACCTTATGGCAAAAAAAGGCTCTTGTAAAAGATCCAAGAACGGTAATGATGGCCTTAAAAAAAATAATAAAATTGGTGGTGTTGTGTTTGTTTGGGGTTTTTTGTTTGTGGGTCTGTTTGTTGTTATTGTTTTGTTTTGGTTTGTATTTTGTGTTGTTTTGTTTTAATTTGGAAATATTTCACCCAGCCTGTATTTGTGTGATTAAACCAGTAGGGTATATGTGTGGTCCAGATTGTGATTTGGGCTCTTAGACTACCTAGATTTTTTAACTGTATTTTAGCAGAAGTAACAAAAAATTCAGTACATTGTGGAGTATAAACAGTACTGCTCTCTGCGAAAGAAGTTAAAATGTTTCTTCTACAGTCACTTCTAACAGATATTATTTAAAACTACTCTGCAGTCACTGAACATACAGTTTCAAAAATCCAAATCTAATGAACAGTTAGAAAAAACATCTCAGGAAACATTACACCAGTTCTTTTAGAGAGGCAGGTTTTTGGTCAGACTAGTTGTTTCAGAAGCATTTTCATTCTTGTGTGAATTTATATTAAAACTGAAATACCAGTTATTTCTGAGAACAACAGAGTAAGATTCCAACGACAGAAACATCTTTCTTGTTTTGTTTTCCACTTTTCAAGTGCACATGCAAATACAGACTTGTATGTAAATAGGCACATAAAATAATAGATTTCTATTGCATACTTACATATCCACTTTAGCAACCTACTAAGCAGTTTTTCAAGATCATCCATATTCATAAGGGAGGTACGCTGTGTTTTACTGAATAGCCTTGGATTGGGAAAGTGGGATTTAAGCAAATGAAATATTTGGAAAAATCAAAGGCAGAAATGAATGAACTTGTCCCAGAGCTGGCAAAACTAAAAATAATATCAAAGCAATTTGATGAAGTTGTTTTAATTTAAATGAGATTGTGCCTGACACTTTTTTTAATAGAATGGGGGATGTAAAGGTTGATTTGCTCTTATAGTTACTGGAAAGGCTAGGAAATGCCAAAATAAGGTACATCTTCCAGATGCAAAACAATCCTTTTTGGCACTTTTTTTTTTTTTTTTTTTTTTTTAAAGTCTATTGATCTGCATCCCTCACACAAATGAAAGGCCTACTGAGCAAGAAGCTTGAAGTAAGCATAAAAGCTGACACTGCACTCAGAATGAATCTGTTACACATGGAGAGTTACTCTGAAGAGCCAACAGTGTTGTAAGGCAGAAAATCACATAGGTAAGGTATCGATTTTACTAATTTGCATCAGATCCTGATATAAAAAAAAATATAGAAAGAATTGTGTGAAACTGTTAGCGAACTTGCTATGTGCCCAGCACTGTTGGCCTTTACTTTACAATAAACTGATTGTATTTAAAAGTTAGCACTGAGCTCGTTTCCTCACAGAATGCTAAAAAATGTGCTTATTTTTAAACTTCCGGCAATGTTCTCCCACATGCAAGCACAAACGGGATTTGTAAACATGTGGAACAGGTGATCTGTTTGATCTCAGAGTAACAACTTTCTACTCACTTGTGTTAGGCTGTAGACTAATGACAAATAATAACATTTAAATCTTCCTTGATATTTTTATTAGAAACAGAATCATGGCAGTATTAAGTGTCGTGATGCAATTATGCCTTTGGGCCACAATGTATGGAACTGCTGATGAGGGCTAGCATATAGTACCTTGGAAGGCAATGTGGGGCTGCGCAGCAATGAGCAGCACCATCCTAGGAAAGTCAAGGCATGATTCAGGTACTGGTTGCCTCCAAGGCAATGCATTAATTGAATGACACCCAATAACCAGCCTTGTTTTCCCCTGTCCCTGACAGAGGACCTTTTGCTGGGGCAGTTTGAGGCACAGGTGGTCCACGTGGCTTCCCCAAGGCCACACACGGTCTTAGCCATGACAGCTGTCTCACAACCACACCACACCCTGCCATTTGCTACTGCCTCTTCACCTCAAACCTGCAACCACCAAAATGCACAACATCCACTTCCTGCCAAGTGGTGCAGGTGCCAGAGATTTGGGTCTGGCTGGTGAGCAGAGCAGAAGGCTGCTACGCACATGTTGGGGGGGGGGGGGGGGGGGGGGGGAGCAGGAGGGAGCGGTACCCGTGCTAAAACATGCACTTGGCAGAAAAGCCATGGGCAAGCACAGCCTAGAAACTAGAACTATCAGAGGAGCTGGGCTGCAAAAATGCCTTACAATGAAGTGTGAAATGCTGATGTTCAGAATGGGTGTGACAGCGGTGAGAGCAGAGGCAGTAACGTGCCACCCTGCGAGAGCAGGGGACAGGAGCTCACAGCTCTCAATGCCTTTTCAGCTCTACACCATGTATTGTGCCCTACATAACACCATGTGTGCCTTCAGGGCAGGAGGAGCACGGAGCCCTCCGTAGTTGCCCAGGCCCCAGTCTCTCCCCACACACAACAGGCTGTCGGAAGCGCTTTAGGCCCGAGCAGGGCTTCACCCTCCTCTCATTGACATGGCCACACGGCCGCTCAGAGGGACTCCGTTTATTGTGACCCGAGAGAAATCCCCCTCCCGCTGGGGGACACCTGAGGACACCGCCGGGCCGCAGCGGCTCCACTGGGCGGCGCGCGAGCACCGCCGCGCAACGGCCGCAGGGCTGGGGCGGAGGGGGGAGGGCAGCGGGGGAGAGCGGCGGGAGCGCTGGCTGGTGCCGCACGGAGACGGCGGTGCCGCGGGGCTGCTCCCGCGAGTCGGCTGCCGCTAGCCTGCGAGCCGCCCGGGCGGAGATTGTTCTGCGGCTTGGGGTCACTCAGAGGCCTGGACGCTTTCCTGGAGGGTCGTTGCGGCTGCCACCGAGGCAGGCCCGAGCAGCCCCTCTCTGCGGCGTCGGTGCGAGTGGGACTCGCTTTTTCTGGGAGAGAGAAAGGCCGGTGATGTCCTTGGAAACTAGCTTGTTTATAGTGAAAGAAAAGTCCACGTACATGTCCCGTCCTTGGTGTTCCCTACTTGTCTGCGTGTTTTGCTACACATTTCGAGGCGTTAAACGATGCTGGCGACGTGCTTCGAGTCCTGGTGCCCCGGCGACAAACAGGACGCCTCACACCAGAGCTGACTCGTGTGAGATCCCTGGTCAGACTCGACGGGACTGCGCTGAGATGCTAATTTTGATGGTTTGTGGCCAGCTGCAGGTCTGGCTGTGAAATATTCTGACACCCGCCCTGTGGGCAGCGGTGGCAGCCGTGGTGCCCAGCAGTGGAGAGAGATGGGGTTCGGGTAGTAGCCACTGATTGCTTCGGGGCTTCCTTTGCTGAAGCTAGGATCTTATCTTTGAAAATTTTGGCCTCAGGAGATTGAGATACAAACACACAGCCATGAGTCTTAACAAAGCAGAGGAAAGAGAGCAGACAGGTGGTCTGAAGTCTAGGATAAAAGGAAAGGGAAGAGGGAAGAACAGACCGTCGGAGCGAAAGAAACCTGCCTGGACACAGCTTGCTGCCATCTGAAGGAGGTGCTTTTGCACCCTTCCTTGCACCAAATCCAGTATTTACTAGGTCAAGCAATGACTTGGTTGAAACCACTCTTTTGTTGGCTTAGTTTTCTGCCTGACTGGTGGGCTGAATCAGCTCATGGTTAAAATCGGTGTGAGAAAAAAGTCAGGAACACATGGGCAAGAGCTGAAGGGAAAGGACGACTGATTTGACTCATCTCATGGAAGTGCACTTTGAGAGTTCACCAAGATTCAGGTCAGAGTGTTGTGTCCTTTAAGGTTTCTTTAAAACAAACAACCAAACCAAACAAACAACACCCCCTGCCCCGCCAACCAAATAAAAAACACCCCAAAACAAACATCACTGCCCCCCCAAACAAAAAAACACCAACAAAACAACCAACCAAACAAAAAAGAACCCAAAAATCCCCAATCCAGCAAACAACAAAGATAAATGGAAGCAACGGAATAGACACCCAGAAGTGGAGTAATCAGAAGTGAAAACTGGTGGTAAAAGCAAAGGATCAGGAAATAAAGAAGGTCTGTAGTGTTTTCAGTTTCAGTTGCTTTCTCCAACTGAGCTGGCTGTGGTTTCTTTCTGTTGTGGGGGAGGGAGAGCTAGGCCTTCTCTCAACCCGCTACAGCAACAAAGATGACCATGACCTGGATTCTTTCCTCCTGAATTTAAGAGTGTAACCAGGGTACATAGGTATAGACTTTCTGTGACTTCTGTGTGAGAAAGACCCTTTCAAAGAGATTTTCAAGTTGGATATCAGTAATTGTCCATTTGCTTCAGGCTGCAGAGTGCCAAGTCTTGCTTTTATGTGCCTAGGATGTATTGACCTCTGCCTATTACAGGACATCCTTGTCATGGAAATTGAGACAGATCATGTGATCATCATTGTCTCTTTGGTCTTTAAAAGGATGACTTAGTTTCAACCTTTGGCAAAATGTCCTGCAATCTGCTTTGAACTGAAACAGGAGAATGAGGGGAAAATCATGAAGCTGCCTATCTTGGCCATCTTCTCCCAAAGGGTTGTACTGAACAGCAGTGTGGTACAGCAAAGAAGCGTAACCAATAGTTCTAAATAAGCATGGGTTTCTGAATGCATTTTTTCTTATCTGCATCTTTTATTTTTTTACACTTTAAACTCTTTGGAGCAATGGCAGTCTTTATATGTGATGGCTCTAAAACCATAATCAGTGTTTAACAGTAAAGCACAACAAAAATTAGCTCAAACCAGGCTGGAAAACAGCATCATTATGGGAATTCAGTTTAAAAAGTCAAGTTATTACTTAGGTTCTACTTCATTTTCTTTCTAGAATCTGCTTCTAAATACCTTGAGAAGATGAAAACCACGCACTAAGAACAAGTTTTATATTTTCATCATGTTTAACATTTTAAAATACTGAAAAAGGTAGTATGTGGAGAGCTGTAGTTTAAAGAAATCACGTGATACTTGATTTGTTCCTTAAACTGAGCCAGCAAAGTCACATCAACACTTTAACAATATTACTCATCAGGAGCAATGTCCCTAGTTCATTTTAAGAGCCCAGATTCAGTGACAGTGGTTTTGGACCCTGTAATTTTAGTAATTCTGCACACTTCAGATAGATGCCATTGTCCATTTTGGCTAAAATTAATTTCAGTTAGCTAAGGGAACAAGTGCAAGTTATTAAACAATTGAGTGTTTAATAAAGCACTTATTTGGGGGGGTGAGGTGAGTGGGTAGGTGGAGTAGGGGGAGGAGAGAGGCAGAAGAATTCCCTTTACATTTAAATTCAAATAATATTGACCAGGACTAGGACTGTAACAGGGAACAGAACTTTTTTATTGGAGGACTAGCATGGTGTAAAACCCCTTATTTAAACCTGACAAGTCACATGCACTGTTTTGGCAGTCACACTAGAGTGAATACACATATTTGATTCTGGAGGGAATATCTGGCATTTCAGACATGTGTTTGCTGTTAGGTTGGAGGAGCAAGGACTTCTGCCCCTCCATAATACTAGGTTGTCCAGGCCTCTGCACCTTCCCTGTGCAAGGCTCTCTGGGCCATTTTGGCTTTCTCATTTGGAACAGCAGCAGTAACATAGTGCTGAGCTTGCTGGAGTTTTCAGATAGAAAATTTATCCATTAGGAAATTAAAAACAAACGATAATTGACAGATTTCCGAGCAGTATGTTGGCTGTGACAGAAGCCAGGGGGGATCCCAAACTGCCTTCTTTCCCTGCACATGTACTTGGCTTTCTCTATCAGTAGCTCACATGCTTTCTGGGCTTCTCGACATCTGAATGGGGAAGCTACCACAGGTCAGGGAGCCTGTGAACCTGAGAGCTGGGGCTAGGATAAGCCTGTATTTCCACTGTAATCCCATTTGGACAGATAGTGTCTTGCAGAAATGTGGGAGATAATTCGTGGTTCTCCAGGGTGCCAATAAAGGCATCCTGAGCACCTCAGGCAATACCAGCAGCTGGGCAGATATTCTCCTCCAGCCCAGAAGCAGCAACAGGGATAAGATGCTCCAAGAAAAAATGGTCATCCTCTCTTCCTTTTTTGAGATGCAGTGGCAGAAGGGACCTGTCAACTTTAACCACTCCATCAGCTACATGGAACTATCCCTGCTGGGCTTTTCCCATTCTGGGAAATAACATTTTCCATGGGGATACAGTTGAGGACATTTAACACAGACCAGTGAGTAAGGGGAAGAAACGGGTGATTCATAGATCTCCGCTACTGTTTGCTAGCTGAGAAAGGCACCAGGGCACCCTGGCTCCTAGCTCAGCAACGCTTAGGCCCAATTTGAAACTCTCCTGTGTAACTGCTAGGCAGAATCTACAGTTTTTATGCAAGCAGTAAAAAGGATCAACAACTCTGGCATTAGTGTTTTTAGGGTCTCTTCTTGTCAGTGACCATTCTTCAATATAGCTCTGAGGACATATATTTCCTTTACAATAAATGCAACATATTAGATTAGCCACACAAGACACGGTGATTCTGCTTCTCTTAAGTGTAGGTTAGAAACTGTTCTGCAGTAAATTCAACTTAAGCTCTGAACACCCTCTGTCACCTAGATTCCAGCTCGAATTCTGAAGTCATTATTCAGGCCCTGATTAAACAATCTACACAAGCATAAATCTGACTAACATCATGGCTTGCTGAATTCAAGTCCCAAGTCTTGCTCAAGCAAACTATTGAGGAAAGCTGCAGCTTTTAATATGTTATTTCAAGTCAGAATTCCTACATCTGTGAATAAAACCTATTACCAGTTCTTCATACATTTTAATTCACTTCAGTTTTTCACAGTTATCTGTAATTCATTTCCCCAGTTAGAGGTATTTTCAGAAGAAAATAGAGAAAGACAGCCTTGTAAGACATCTGGTCAAGAGGCAGAATTAAACCTGTCATACCTAAGTGATTTGCCATAAAATAGTGAAAAACACATCAATCATGCAATTGCTCCTTTTTAGGTTGTGAGAAGAGAGGTGATTTTTCTCATACATTTTTTTAGTATGTCTTCTATACACAATACCACAAGGTTAAACATATATTTTCTTCTTTGTAAGCAAGTCCAAGCTTCTGGCTGCAGTCCAGGAGGCGTTTTTCTTTGTCTGTTAAGGCAATCTCCTACACAGTTTACCAGGGGAGGATGAAATTCCTCAAGCTGTGCTATAAACATTCATCACTAAAATGCTCCTAATAACAAGAAGAGCAGACAAAATTTAAGCCAGCTCTATACACTGGGTGCGCTTTACAGATGGAGTCTTTAGAATCAAGAGAGAAGCAGTAAAGCCAAAACCCAAATAAGCCACTGTGAAAAGATTAAACAAGAAAATTTTCCATTGTTAAGAATTTTGAGGTTTGGTGAAAGGGAAAACCTGATTCCATCATTCCAAACATAAGAAAAAGTAATACTCAGATGTCAAAGGAGAGAGTCTGGGAAAGGATGCTTTTTCCTCTTTTGAAAAGTATTGTTTCTTTCCCATAAGAGTACTTGACAGAGACAACCTGCAAGTACTTCAAAGCCTTGTAGTCTGTGTTTTCTTCACTGGACAACCTTTTTAAGAGTTCTGTTGTTCCTCTTTCTTTTGCTCAAGTTAATTCTTAAATAAAAATCAAGAGGATCTAGAGATGAGAGCTGTAATCAGAGATCATGGGATTCACTGAGAAGCACTGATTGTAACTTGGCCTGCAGTTCACTGTGGGACTGAAAATGGGCAGCACCCACAGTCTTCTGATCATGGAGACTCTATCAGCTCATCTTTTCAGCTGCAAGTTATTTGCTCCTCTGCCAGTTTCCCTAATTAGTGCAGAGGATTTATTTGTTTATAACCCTAATAAATTGTAATCACCTTAGATATAGCACTTCCCCTGACTCTGACCTTTGGCTCTCCAACCATGCCCCATGCTAAGTACTGGGTGGGAGGATTGGGCAAGGATTTCCTATGTACTGCCATCACCAGCAACAGGGAACTCAGACTTCCCTTCTTCAATTAGGGCTGTTCTGAGGGATACCATTGTTAATGAATTATTTCCTTTATAAAAGCACTTCACAAAATGTGATGGGGATAAAGCCAGAAAGTGATCAAAAAACTGAGCAAATTGCTACGGAACTTCTAAAGCATTTTAAAAGAAAATTAAAACTTCTTAGGGTCTTTGGATTTTGACAAACCTATGCAACTCCATGAAAGGCACATATTTGTAGAGAAGTAATAATTTACAGGAGACTCCAGAAAGGTTTCTTTAAATGCTGACAGCAAGAGGCTGATGGGTGTGAGAATACCAGCCTCTCTACCACTGTAGGCTGCATCTGGTTTTCAAGGAGTTCAATTTTGTGCTGCATTGCTGGTAGGTTTCTGGTGTGTGAATCTAGTGAGTCTTGGAGCCCCATTGGGCTGTAACTTATGCAAACGGCTGTTCTGAGGTCTGGCAAGCCCAGGCCTCTGGAATTTAACAGTGCAATAGAAGGAAACATGCCAAACCATCTACCTGAACTACTATTCCCTGAACACATTCCTCTCTGGTGTTTCTTGGCTTGATCCCTCAACTCTAGAACTGAAAAAAGCTGGTGATGAAAGTTATATTCCTTTACATAGTATATGTGGCAAAAATACCCCATAATACTATAAAAGTTCCATTTGCCAAGCCAAGCAAAGCCTGAGAAATTATCTTTCCCTAATATGATTATGTTGGTGTATTTTTAGTTAATACTTAGAGTAGCAAAGTGTAGAGTAGGGTGCTCATGAATTTGGATACAAATAAGTGAAAGTCAGAATCATGTCTTTAGACAGATTTTTCAATTTTTGTTTTGAGTAAGGTATTGCAAAATTAAGACTTTGAATAAGCTGCCTTTTAAAGCAGTCTTAAGTAGAAAAGCTTTTTTAGACTAAGACTATGAATCTAAACCCACACATTTATTCTGTTTCACTATACCTGCTCACAATTCTTTCTTCACTGTGGATGATTTGGTCAAAATCCTATCAATTGAGATAGTCCCTTCCTCTTCTGTTCAGTGGATTTCTATGCAACTGTCTAAAGCATATACACAACTAGTGTGAAATTGTGGTCCTATGGAAACAGAGAAGCTTAGCACAGGAAAATATCCAAAATACAACTAGCAAATCATTATGGAAGTTATTTAATTTATGTTTTCATAGTTTATACCTGTAGAAGATTTCAGTCTCTGCTACAGAGAGAGGTTTCTATGTTTGCCTGTATGCTGTAAGGAACAGTCCAAAGAGCCTCATTTGTCTCATCATTGTCATCAGGAATCAGGACCCCCTTGCTCCAAGGAGAAGGACTGAAATTCAGGCGAACATCTTAGCATGAGTTCTGCAGCGGCCTACTCCATAATAAGTTACTGATTAAGTGACTGAGCCTGTACATTGGAATGCAGTTTCCATGGTTTTCCAGGTCCAGGTTTCATAGGAGAGACCTAGATGGTACCAATGGTCCATACCCTGCAAGTATGATGGACAACCCTACTGTTTGCAGTTAACACTTCAGAAAAGGTACTGCAGTCAAGAGAGACTGAAGTCCTGGTGTGGCCAAGGGAACAATGAACTTTAGTGAACTCTGCTCATTATAATGTCATTATGATACAAAAAACACACCTCCTGGCCTGAGGCTACGGGCCTCCAAGGCAGATCATGCCTTGGGCATGCCTCCTTGAAGCCCTCCTCCTGGGGGCCACAAGGGGTGGAGAGGGGTGGAGTTCAGACATCGACAGGTGTGGAGTTGATTCTAAAAGATGTCTCCCTAACAATGTGGAGTGGGGAGATCTCCTGGGGAGTTTTCCCTGGGGGGTTGGAGTTTTCCTCTGTGTGTGTGTGAGAGAGAGTGTGAGAGTGTGAGTGTTATCTGAAGAGTTCTGAAGAAACCACAAGAAGAAGACTTTAAAGTAAAGCTTTCCCTACTAAGATCAAGAGGGATTAGACCTTGGGCCAGAGAGATGTCTTTGGACCCTTGCATTGTTGGTGGCTACAGACCTCTTTCCCTTTTCCCTTTTCACTTTGCTCTAATTTTCCCCTTTCTCCCCTCACTTTTTCTGTACCTCCTATGGGTAAACAGTAAAGTTTTGCTGTGAACCCCCTAGCGTGAGTCACCTGAGTTCTTTGCACTTTAAGATCACAGTAACGAACCATCACAAGTCCATTGTTTGGACTGTGACATAGGATGTGTCACAAGAAAGCAGCCTGGGTTATTTGGCACATGAAAGGCAGCCATGTCAGTCAATGGGAAAATGCAGGGCAGGTTTCCTGGAAAAGGTGAAATGATAATGATGATGATTATTTCATATTCAAGGTGTATGGGGTTGTTGTGTATTTGTATTTATTTTAGAGTCCATCGTAAACATCAAAGGTTGTTTCCAACAGAAATAATGTTTAGCATTAATATTTCTTATCTCTGTACTGGGCAGCAGGTTTTAACAGGGTAGCAAATGCAGCACAATAGCTGGTATGCACAACACACTTCTTTGCCTATTGCACTCACCATATAAGTATCATCTCAGCAAGGAAAAAGAGGGATTTGGAAGTATTTTATGCTATATATTTGTGGGCTCTTTCCATTTGTCTTGACTAGACAAACTAAAGCAAGGAATCCTATTACTACTCAACTAATTGTTGCTGCTGGTAACTTCTACTATCCCACCAATTTATGTCAGGGTAGTCTTACATATATAAAATTCCATCTCTCTGTTGTTCTTGTCCATAAAGTAGATATTCCTTCCAAATGTCCTATGTCCAAATGACTGTAATATGCCATAAAATTCGAGTCAGAATTCCATATATTTCATGGTGCTATTGAATGTAGCAGACCCCTTAGACCTCTGTTGCAGCAAAAGGAGTGCTTTCACTGCCTTCAGCAAGCCTTGGATCAGATCCTGGTTTGCTTAGCACATTAGTTTGGGAGGTCAGTGACTCTCCTAGACTTCACCCTCTCTTTCTTTTGGAAAGCTAATTAATTTACAGGCTTTTAGAATCTCAACTAATGTCTTAGGAGATTTTATTTTTTTTTTGGGGGGGTGGCGGGAAGTTTGTTTGTTTGTTTTAATTCCTGGCATTGGAATATGCGTTCTTTATAGACTTAAGAAAATCCTCATGTTTATAGGCCTCTTGAGAAAATGGAATCACAAGTCTTCAATAAAATCTAATCAGCATTTTAAATTACTCACAGATATGAGTTTAACTAAACACAGAAAATACCCTGGTGTTCCACCCCACATGGTCTTATCACAGTCAGTTTGGCTTCTATACTACAAAAACATCCTCAGCTCCTCAAATATGCCAATAAACTTCCCCTGAGAAGCAGACTTTAGCATACAAAGCTTCATGCTACATCACCGTTTGCTTGTTAAACTTTAGATGAAAGAGTCAAAAATTTCCCCACTGATCCAACAAGCTGCTGGAGAAACTTAAACTGCTGTAGATATGGGAAAGCAGAGCAGTTGAGATTATTAAGATAGGATTTGGAACAAGGCAATGTCACAGTCCAGCATCCAACATTTTTTAGTATGCAAGCAGGAGAACATTCAAACTCCAGAATCCCTCTAGCAGCCAAGCAGTTCTGCTGTAACCTGGATGTCCCTGGCTTGGTATACTGAGCCAAACCAAGATCTTTAGAGAGTTGTGGAGAAGTGCACATCTGGAAACTAAACAAAACTAATACTGATACATTAATGGTACAAGGTTTTCACTTGCTGTCATATAAAGGAAGTTGTACATTGGTTTAATTATTTTTGAACGTTCACATTGATTCTCCAGACAATTGTATTATACATGGATACATACAGAATAAAAAGCTTCATTAATGGGTATCAGATGACAGCATCAGTAACTGGAATAAAAGAAATTTGGTCCCTAAAGTAATACATTATTTCTTTTTTCTTTTAAGAAGAGTAAGCTAGAGAAAGTAGTATGCTACTAGCCCCTCCTTCTGAGGCGATAAAAGGGGATTGAGTATATCCTCAACTGTAATGACGTTCAGATGGGATATTGGGAAACAGAAGTGGTCAGGAATGAGCAATTAGTTCAAAGAAACAAAACATAAAAACGAGATTAGAAACACAAAGAACATTTAAAAAACTGTATTTGTTTTCTGTAAAAGAAATGAGAATTTTTTTTCCCTTTTATTAAAGCAATTTCTTTTAGAATTGACTAATAAAGCAATAGTTGTGTCTAAGGACAGCAGCTATTACGTTTCCAACAAAAATGTAATACCAAATGGATTTCTGCTATTAAATGCTAAGAAAAATAGGTATATAACACTAACAATAAACTAATTAGTATTTCCAGGAAAGAAGAGCTCTGAGGGGGACCCTCAAGAGTCAGAGAACTTCTGAGGTAGAGTTATGTTGTGCCCAGTGCACTCTCCTTTCCACTTGCACTCTGTGTTGGCTGTGACACAAGTGATATGCTGCCATTATTCTGTGTTTACAAATAATCAAGAAATTATTTGAAAACTACATTGATTTCACCTTTGGTTTTGAGCTGCAGGTATATTTGCTACTTACCTCCAGAGAAGGTGATTTGAGTGATTAGTGAGCGCATGGCTTATGGCACTTAGCTTTCGAGTGTGAATCCTTTTACTCATGGTCTTTAAAAGTCCTAGCCAACTGAAGTCTTTCTATAATTCTATAAAAATGTTGAATTATAAATGAAATTTGAGGAATATCTGTACAACTTATCAACATTTATTAGATTTACAAAGCTGTTGAGTTATGGAAGACCTCAGGATTTGTACTATTTTGCGTTTGATACTAAGGCAGCTACCGTGTGTCCCTGAACTTGCTGAATCTATTTGTAAACAAACTCAAGAATTACATTTTCATGTGGTATCCTGACTACTTCACCCTAGGGCTGACTTAATACTCTGGAGTGGACCATGGCCCAGGCAGCCAGAACTTACCTGCAAACCTAGACTGTCTGGGTCATCTCCAGCTACTAGTCAAATATGGGCCACTCATGCATCATGCAAAAATGCTTAGTCATCAGAATTTACTGGTACTTTATTTGGGTGGATGTAGGTTTAGACAGGCCTTCAAAAAAAGCCTTTCTAACTTACCACTTTGCAAGGGGGCTGGTGTTGGCAGAAGGGAAAAAATTTCCAGCAAATTCAGGACAGAAAACCTATGGCATGGTTTCTACTGGTGCTGTCTTTTACAAACCAGAGCCAAAGACTGCCACAAGGATAAGAGTAGTGTATCAGGAAAATACATCTAGACTTGAGTATTTTGATGTCTGTCTGAGGTCTGGATGTGCTCCATGCTTCTGTATGAGCACTCAGGGTGCTCATGCACAAGCAAGAGCAGTGGCAGAGCTGAATAAAGCTGTCTCTGAAAGTTGCACTGGGATGCTGCTGCCTGGTCTTGTGACAATGTCTGCCTTTCAGAAATCACAAAGACTTGGAACTATGTTGTTTGTTTTTTTTTTTTTTTCACTAACAACACAATTTTTCTTTCACTCATGCAGGAAAATTTCATTTCCCTACTCCATATTTAGCAAACTATGCGAGGATCAGTCTCCACTTGACACTTGGGCTGCTTGAATTTAGTTCTCAAATCCCCAAGTGGCTTTTCCAGTGCACCATCCCAGGGAGGCAACAGAGTTGTCTGCCTGCCTAAGCTGCTGCCAGCAAGTCATAACTACTGAAGTGCAGTTATGTCCATGCTGTAAGGAAAAATTATTTTATTCAAATAGAAGGAGAGTCCACAGGACAATTCTCTGCAGGGTATCTCAAATTGCTGGAAGACGCAGCTTCCCTTTTATCCTGAATTCCCAGATGCAAATTTCCCCCTCCCTTTCCCCATTGGCTAAGGTATTCAGAATTTACAGTCTTTCCTGAAATGGCTACTACACTTCCCCCATCAGATATAACCCCCCCTGTATCATACATCGTATGTTCATTTAAATTATGTTCTTCACTTCTCTGGGTGGAGAAGTTAATATTCAGTAGTCTATTAAGCCTGCCTTCTGTCCTAAAAGTTCAGAAGTTCAGGCTGTGTTCAGTGTCTGCTATCTTCAGACAGACCCCTACTGATTTACAGCAAGATTCAATGTAAGGTACTTAGCAGAGGCTCTTTTGTGATTTACATACACATAGATAAGGTGAACTGTCTGGTTTCTCCCTTTCTATTCCAACTCCCTCTTAGCCAATTCTTCCTTTGTAAAGGCACTAGCTCTTTTTGATCCCATCAATACTGTTACACGTTTAAGCCCTGCAGGTCTGCTTCTCAAGGCATTTTCTGTTGTCTCAGTGTCTGATACACAGTACTCCTGGCAGAGGTGTTTTCTCCTAATTTATCTAATTAATGCAACCTCTGCCTCCATCCCCAAAAGGGGACATTCAGGATATGTAGAATAACCATCATCTTTCTCATAAAGATAAAAAAGAGACAGTGCCCTCTTCTCATGAAAAGGGCTGACTTGATTTTGGTACCTATGCTGAGAAGTGATGTAGTGATGAATATGGAGATGTAAATGCATCCAGCCAGCACGGAGTTAGGTCCCCACCTGCCCCAGAGCTTTATCATCAGCACCTTCCACAGGCTTCACGATCAGCATTTCAGCATCCAGAAAACTACCAGGACTCCACAGTGTCTGACAAGGCATCCATGTACTAACTGGGAGCAATGTATCCTCTCTGTGCTGTTAGTGTGGGACGTGAAAGGAAATGTGGGCAGCAAGAGCTGAGGAAGAACAAGAGGACCCTTCCCAGCCTCCCTGACAGCCTGAGATAGAAATCTGAAATACATGCTTTACAAGAGACATATTTCCTTCCTACAATATTGGAATAAAGAGCCCTTATCAAAGGATTGCATTTAATTGCACACACACACACACTGCTCTGTCTGTGGAGGTTTGAATGAGGGAAGACAAAGGTGCGAAATTCTTTTCCCCTCTCCCTGTGGGCTTGAACTGGGGGAAGCCCACACTGGGATTTGGAGCTACGATTGACTGGGGTCTTCATGCCCAGTATATATTGGCTGTGGACACATTGTCTAGTCAAATCTTAAACAGAGTGACCAGGAAGTGGACTTGGACTCGTTTTGGGATTCACTAGATTCATGGCGAAATTGGAGAGATTAGCCTGCAGCACCTGGACCTGGCTCCTCCCTTGGACTGCGTACCCTGGGTTCCTGCTCCCTACTCTGCTGGAGCGCCCCTGCCTGTTGTAACCTGCGGCTGCTGGCTGGAAACACTCCAGCAGTGTGGCTTCTCTTGTGCTGCTAAAGCAGCACTGCTCCACGAGATTTGCCTCGTGGGAGCTGTGTCTGGAGACACTTTAACTTTGTCGGGTTCCATTTGCTTTGGATTTATGCCACGTGATCCACAAATTGGATTATAAACTTGCAGTTCCAGAGACGGCCGCTAAGGAGAGATCCAGGGACCATCTCCAAATTCCTGCTCCACCTTTGTAAGTAAAATCCAGCACTCTCAGCTTTTCCTTAGGGTCCTGGCTTGCCTCTGATTTTATAAGTAGGGTAAAGCTATTTTGTGGCTTAGCCTTTTCCATGTTCTGCATTCTCTAAATTGAACCAAAATTACCTCTAAGCATCCTTGTGGAATTCCCAACTGAATAGAACCTGTAAATAAAATTTAACCAGTTTGCATGTACTTTTGGGGTGGGGCTTTCAGGAAAAAAAAAAAAGATAACCATATTTTTATAATTCCCACCTCCTTAAGTTATTCCCATCAAAACAATGAGTAAAGGCAACATTTTGTGCATAGATGTGTCTGACAGCTATCAAAGTGTATGGTTGTCAAGCCTCCATAGAAGTCCATTGTAATTCTCTTAACCCATGTGAAGTTATAACAGCCAGCATTACTGGAGAATTTGCCTACATTTGTTTTCCCAGGCAGCAACAGAGGCAGCATATCAACCATGATGTCATGAAATAAAAATATTATTTTATTTCAAGTAAAACTCAAGAACTTCCCTCCTCCTTCTGTATCTTTCTTTAGGAACAAGCTCATGTGAAGAAGTTCTTGAGATGTTTGGTTCCTGGAGGATGCTTCAAATCCATTGTAAGACCTCCTGAGAGAGGTTTCTCTTAAAAGAAGAGCTTCTCATAAAAATCTTGTCAGGTTGAGAGGGGATGTGGGCAAATTTCCTGTCTCAGCCAGATTCCACTTTTCCTTCTTCTCCATTCTGGATTTATAGTATATTTACTAAAAGTTCTGTTTGCTTTTATTTTTTAATGGTCTGCATCATATATGACGAGAGCGTGCACAGTGCTCAAGACTAACCTGCAAGGCAGGTGCCTCCAGGTATATGTTTGTTCAAACACTGATCCCATTCACACTTGGAGAATATTTTTCATGCTTCAGACTCATGCATATTCCTGGAAAACCTGATCTTTCATATTTTCATTGATAATAAACATCAAAAGATTTTAACCTACATTTACTGACTCACTATCACAGTTTCATAGTATCAGTCAGAGTTGGAAGGGACCACAAGGATCATCTAGTTTCAACCCCCCTGCCATGGGCAGGGGCACCTCACACTAGATCAGGCTGGACAGAGCCTCATCCAGCCTGCTCTTAAACACCTCCAGGGGCGGCGCCCCAACCGCCTCCCTGGACAACACATTCCAGGGCTTCACCACTCTCATGGTGAAGAACTTCCTCCTCACATCCAGCCTGAATCTCCCCACCTCCAGCTTCATTCCATTCCCCCTAGTCCTATCACCACCTGATATCCTGGGAAGTCCCTCCCCAGCCTTCTTGTAGGCCCCCTTCAGATACTGGAAGGCCACAATTAGGTCACCTCAGAGCCTTCTCTTCTCCAGACTGAACAGCCCCAACTCTTTCAATCTGTCCTCATAGGAGAGGTATCCCACAAATGATTCGTAGGCCAGTTTATGTACTGTCCCTACCATCTTAAGACTTTCTAGATGGCAGCAACCACGGCCTTGCCAACAGTTGTTATATGACATGACAGGTTTGTGATGTTCAGTTAGCCTTCAAAGAAACAGGACTGAAATCATGTAACTGTTTTCATTACAGCCTCCACCTGGACTGACATCACAGTCTCATGTAATAAACAAGATCCCTGCCCACTAAACCCTTTCAAGCTTCATGTTTTAATGAAGTTTTCAGTTTATGTACATATTTTGGTGAAAATCCACTTTGAAAAAAAAAATATGCTGGGCACCTAAATGTTTGTAGGTTTCCCCTTCCCTTGATCATAATTTATTTTGTTCTGTTTTCTTTACTAATTTTGCCAAAACTAACTTACACAGACTTTGGTTTACTTTAGTCTCAGGTTCCTACTTCTAACATTTTATTTTAAAAGGTGTTAAAATTTGGAGTTAAGAATAAATGTCTCAGGTTTTCAAAGCCAGTGTAATTTGCTTTAGTGAGCTGAGGTATTGCACCTGTATCAGCTTAGCAGCAAAAAACTTCTTAAGGGAATTTTTCATTAGAGATTTTTTTTTTCATTTTGTTTTCATTCAGACATCAGAATGAGACCCTAGCCAAGAACTGGAAAGACTGATTAAACTTTAAATAGTTTTATGGGCTGCATAAAAGATTTGCTTGCTGTGCACTTGGCCAGTGTAAATGCCTGACTGTTATTACCAAAATTCCTCATGCTCATCTTGTGCTGAGCACTTACTGTATGCAAAAAAATTAAAGGATCAGAAATTTTAGCAGATAAGGCATGGGTTCAAATTATAGCCTGAGGGTATATGTGCCACTTTATTAATAAAGATTTTAACCTACATTTACTGACTGATCAGAGTTGGCACATATGTCTGAGAATCAGCAATACCAGCGGTTTAAACCGCAGCTGTATTTGGTGATACATGCTGACACCTTTATGTGCTCTGGTGATGAACCGTGTATTTTGTGTGCCTGGAGTCAGAGATCTGTCCTGCTCACCAAACTTTGTATTTCTGCTCATGACCTCAGGGTTGTTCCATACAGGCAAAACTTGATATTGTCCTGTTGCTGCCATTTTAGCAGGAATGGGTCATTATACACTTATGAGTCCTTTAATAAGTAAATTAAACTAAGTAAGATTAATTACATTGGTTTTGCCCAGTCCAGCTGGGGTCTTTGCATAATGAAATTATCTGTCATATAGGAAGGACTATCCAATATGAACATCTTATTTCTCCATGCATGCTGCTCTGCCAACAGCTTTTATTTGTACTAGGAACACAAACCAGGAAGTCAAACAGAGGGTGCAATGATGAGAGAAAGTAATGAAAAAGGTCCATATTTGACAGCTTAAATGTGCTGAAGCCAGTTGACACCTGACCTTACCTTCGAATAGCAGTTACAAGCACACTTGTTGACTGAAGCCTGGCATTTGCAGGGAAGATACCGGTTGAGAAGGTGTGCTTACAGCTGTCAGTCAGGCTCCTGGCAGAGCAGCCAAGCAATTCCTGCATCCTGACCATGAGCAAAGCAAGCACACATGTGCCTCTCTGATGGGCAAATGCAGCTCTTAGATACAGGATCAACTCACTGTTTAGGAGTCAGGAAGCTGCAGGTACCCTTGTCTCTAGTTATGCAGTATCTCGTTCCTTTCTTTAAGCTTCCATGGGGGAAGGTCATGCAAGTGGTGTGTGTTAATCTTGTCTAGTTTCTTTTCTCCAGACCTTTGTGGTGCTCTTTTTCTGGCACAAGGACTCGAAATAGGCAAGGGAGATGGATTTGCTTTAGCTCATATTTTTGCCGGCCTTATGGTGGGTAGTACTTTAAAATGCTATCTTCCCTGTAGTGATTGAGGAGTACCTAAGTAATTTTGTTATAATTGGTAGGAAGTGGATGATCAGCTAAAGCCATCTGGGAGAAAAGTGAAGAGAAGAGGGCGATGACCAGATCTGAAGAGAAAGTACTTGTGCCAGACCCATGCCTGTTCTCAAGCTGAAACTAAGCATCCATCTGTGCAGGACATAACCCTTCTCATTCAGGAGCACTAAAAGGATAAAGGCATAGAGTGAGAGCCAACCACATATAATCCAAACAGCCTGCTGAGACTGCACCTGCACTTCTTTTGTTTCATTCCAGAACCCATGATTTTCCTTACAAACTGCTTCCCTGGTTCAGCCATCTGTAGAGTCTGTTGGGAGAAACCTCAGTGCTCCTTCAATTGCTTGGACCCTGCTAATGTCAGTTCTCCAGTTACCTCCAGGGCATGTTCAGCTGCATCTCCTTGCTTTTTGGTACTTTCAGAAATGAGGTAGTCAGAGGTGTTCTGCAGAATAATCTCCTTCATGTCCTTCACTGTGGATTGCTGATTGTTTAATCTATAGCCTGACATCATTGGGTTGTTTATTTGTGGTTTTGGTTTTGGTTTTGAAATTTACACAACTACAGAGTAGTTGCCATTGGAAGAGACCTCTCATGATCATCAAGGCTAAACTTCACCTTGCTCAAAGCAGGGTCAGCTGAAGTAGATTGATCAGGACATTTTTCAATTAACCAAGTGTGGAGATTCCACAACTTCTCTGGAAACCTGTGACAGTGCTTGATCACACAGTAGATAATTTGTTCTTATGTTTAAATGGAATTTCGTATATGTTAGTGTGTGCTCATTTCCTCTTGTCCATTCAGTGGGTACTACAACATTGCTGGCTTATGACCAACTTCTAGTCCATCAGGATCCTCAGGGTCTGTACTGGTACATGGCGTTAGTCTTTTCCTGGGACAGGACAGAACTTCATAAGTTTCCTGCTGGCTCATTTCTCCAGCCTGTCAAGGTCCCCTGGAATGACACCAAAATCATCTGGTTTGTCAACCATCCTTCATTGTACCATCTGTGAACTTGCTGATGGGGCAGTCTGCCTGATTGTCTAGGTCTTAAAAGAAGAAGGTATTTCAAGTGCTGCTAGCTTCTATCCAATGAAGGCTCATTTTCTCATCTGAGCATTTTATTTATAAACATCCTATTTGTAGGAAGGAAACTGAAACAATTCTCCATTATTCACCTTTGTGTTTTAGGTGCAATATAAAGATAAGATATTGTTAAATGAATCGTAATCCAGTGAAATTTGTAACAGAATATTTCTAGGGAAGTGGTTTTATTTCCAGGAAGAACCTCATGCAACAACATGAAGAAAGCTAGGATTAATTTTTTTACTAAAGTTTCTCCACATAAATATCTTGTTTACAAAGGAGGGTTTTGTGGTTAAAACACAGAACAAACATACAAAAACCAACAAAGGACATGTTGAAAATTACTCCCTAGCCTTAAAGAAAAATCTGTAAATGCTGGAAATAGGGCACCCACAGACAAATACAGATATGCATACATATAGTATATATAAAAATGAAAGGACTTGTTTTTTCAATTTCCATCCAGCTTGAGCAGAGCATAGCTTTGGCAACTGCTGAGTGTTGTACATGTTTTTGTGCTCATGTATGTTCTTTCTCTTGATGCAAACACGCTTACAGAAGGCAAGAGATGGATCTAAGGTGGGGTAGTTGCAGTTTTACACAGACAAGCTTGTAAAACTCTCCTGTGTAAGAGGTAGCACTGCAGTTAGAGTTTGCACAAGGCCAAGAGCTCATACCCTCCTTCCTAGCAATAAACAAGGCCACATCATGTCTCTGATAATGTTGGGTTTCATTTCTGTCCTACCACAACTGTCTCTCTTTTTTTTTTTTTTTGGGGCCTTTGTCACACTTGTTGTCATTGTCAATCCTGAGAATGGGATAAAATGTAACTTGTTTGTTCCTCTTCGTGTTCCCAGGCTGTGTTCCTGTTTGATTAGTGGTGTTTCCTTTTTCCTGTCCTTTGTTTATTACTATAAGACATTTCCTGTTTATTGGTTTATAGCAAGAAGACAAAAATAATGTTTAGAACTTAGAGAGACCTCTGTCTTGGAAGTGCTGGAGGTTCAACAACACAAAGCACTTCAGCTTTATACTCCTTCCTGATGTCTCAGCTTCCTCCTCTCTATTTCTCACACACATTTTGCAGTTCACTTTGTTACCTAACACCTGTTTTTCCATTCCTGGCTGCCTAAGGCAGCTTCCTATTGCTGCAGAGTCCTGGAGAGCTGCCTCCAGTTGCTCCTCCTTCAAAACTACCTTCATCCTGACAACAGAGTCGTGTCTGCTCTGGAGACATTACTGGATGATTTTGCAGCCTGGAGGTTGGAACTGGAAAATAATGTAACGTTTTTGCCATGAACCTGACAGTTAATTGCAACAAAGAGACATCATAACCGGAATGCTGAGGTTGTAAAGGAATGCCAGAAGCCATAATTTTGATTTTTGGTGGCTGTAAAAATAGTTCTTCTTTTTGTTAACCACTTATAGTCTGTATGGACAATCTTATTAGCAGCTTAGAGCATTACTCAGAAGAGTTATGTCTGTACAAAAGGTGAAGAAGATGGCCTAGAGACAGATCAGGTGAGACAAGGAAGGACCATACCAAGGACTTAACTTTCCAAGATGGCTTTTGTTATTCAAAGAGTCAAGGAAATTATTAAAAGAGAGCTTGGGGAAGCTAACTGCTTGGGACCAAGGGTTACTGCAAGTCTCTCAGGGACATCAGTCACAGCACAGTGACAAAAAGCTATTTCTTAATTAACCTGGCTCCAGCATGCAGATCTTTACAGTGGCAAAACCCAACTGCAACATGCAATGTCATGTAACAAGTGAAGTTTTACAGTCCCCCCAACTAAGTACCTGAAGGTGTGGGAAGGTTATAGACAGCATTGTCAAGCTTTGCTACTTGCAATTATGCCACTTAAATTAGAAACTTCAGTTAACTTTTCTGAAAAAGCCTTCTCTTCATGTGCTTGTGAGCTAAGATAACAAAGCTAGTTAGCTATTTAGGTGTCTAATTATAAAATTATCTAACTTGAGGTGTAAAACACTGCCTTAATTCCTTGTCAGTACTTATAGTCAAGCCCTGAAAGAAGGGTGACTGTGATCCAGAACACTGCATTCCTATCACTTGACTGGATGTTTGAGAATACAGTGGAAAAAAATGAAATTGTAGGGTAAAAAATTCTTGCCTTGAGTGTTTTCATTTTCATAGGCATTCTTGTCTTGAGTGTTTTCACAGGCATTGATTTCCCTCTGGTAAAAATATATGCACCAGGGTGACATTTGCATTTTTGTCTAAGTGCTGCCACACTCTGTTTTCCAGCATGTTTTTATGTCTTTGTTTAACAGTATGTAATTTGTAGCAATTTTTATGCTTCAAAAGAAACACATAGAATTCTATTTATTATTCCATTTGTTATTTGTCACTAAGTTCAGCTTGTCCCACCATGACATTGAACAGTAGTTTTCTAACAGCTTAGACGGTAGATAATCACTAGTTTCATCTTCAAGACTTAAAATAGTTCAGGGTGGTGCTTGTGAGTTTTTGTATATACATGCACACCCTTCTCCTGCCCCCAGCAAGCCACAGTTAACCACAGACAAATTTCCCCATATCTACATGTCATTTTTTCTTGCACAACAGCAGGAATATGTCCTGAGCCACCCCAGCACGCTCTTTTTCTTTATTCTTTGGAACTGTAAAATTAGCGTCTGTTTTCAGTACTTAGCTTTCAGACAGAAGGGGTTGCAGAGAAGTCCCTGTTGTTGCTGTGGACTTGGTAGTAGTGTGAAAAATTATAGCTAGGAGAAAGAACTATAGGGATCACTCTTCCAAATACATCCCTACATTTTTTAACCTATTAACCTACTTTAGCATATGAAGAAAAAAAGGCTTTTTGGGGATGCAGATTTAAGAGTCCCAGTAAAGGACAAAGCATACAACCTCTGTCTATGAGCCATGGACAGAAAGGAGAACAGTGAAGCTCCAAGAAGACACAATATTTGTATGTTGTACCCCTACACAGTTAGTTATTGTAAACTGAGGGCTGGGGTCCACAGAATAAAGGAACCTGTCACCTCTGCCCCAGCACAGAGGGAAGACACTTCAAGTAAGGCTTGGATTTCTTAGAAGTTTTCTCTCCATTCCTACTTGTAATGCACTTGAGCATCACTGCAGGGATGGCACCAAAAGCACTCTGAGCTGGCAATGTTTTGCTTCTCATTTTCGGGACTCTTTTAAGAGTAGCTTGTGGGCCTACACAAAAGACATGGAGAAGGATGAGGAGAAAAGTAACATCTTAGAAAATGGGCACATCTTAATCCTTTTAAAGTTTGGTATTTTGTTGTTATCCACAAAGGACTCAAAAGTAAGGTACAGCTCAGACATTGTATCTAGTTATGGCCTAAAGCTCAAGTCTGTTTGTCCTACTTATGCATTGCAAAAATCAGATTAAACTCCTACCCCCATTCACTTTTTTCCAGCTTGGTTCTTTGAACAAGTACAGCTCAGGTTGCTGAGGCATTTGCATGCCTCATTTCCTTACCAAATAAAGCACATTATGCAAGTGTTTCAGTATGGAAAAATAGCTACAAACTTTCTGCAGTCCAGTGCATCTGTTGGTATGTGAAAACCTGGTTGAAATCTGTAGGCCAGTTCACATATTTAAATTGGGACATAATCTTATGATTCTGCAAAGTGTGCTAGGGAACAGAAAGGATAATTCATAAAAGTATCACACCTTTCCCTTCACAATATCCAATGCAATAGTTTTCAAAGACACAACCACTATGACCTTAATACACTGGTGACAGCTGGTTTTACGCTGTTTTACTCTTCCAGTCAGGTGTAGCCATAGTTTCATTGTAGCATTTTGCATAAGGATTGAATGAATAGCATAGCATAGCATAGCATAGCATAGCATAACATAGCATAGCATAGCATAGCATAGAATAGAATTAACCAGGTTGGAAAAGATCTTTAAGATCACCGAGTCCAACCTACCACCCAACACTATCTAATCAACTAAACCATGGCACCAAGCACCCCATCCAGTCTCTTCCTAAACACCTCAAGTGATGGCGACTCCACCACCTCCCTGGGCAGCCCATTCCAATGACCAATCACTCTTTCTGTGAAGAACTTCTTCCTAACATCCAGCCTAAACTTCCCCTGGTGCAGCTTGAGACTCTGTTCTCTTGTTCTGGTGCTGGTTGCCTGGGAGAAGAGACCAACCCCCACTTGGCTACAACCTCCCTTCAGGTAGTTGTAGAGAGCAATAAGGTCTTCCCTGAGCCTTCTCTTCCTCAGGATTAGCAACCCCAGCTCCCTCAGTCTCTCCTCATAGGGCTTGTGCTCTAAACCCCTCACCAGCTTTGTTGATACTGCTTTACATATTCTCTTACATACGGTATTACAGATGTGCAAGTAATGATGACACATGAGCATAGTGACACGCTTCTTTGCAGTTGTTGTAAGGTGAGCCTGGAACACAGGTGCTTTTATTATTATTATGCTGTTATGTTGCAACTCTTATGTATATTGCTTTGACTCCTCTCTCACCATTTAGTCAGCCACGCAGTCACTGGCCGCAAGATTTGTATGTGAAGCAAAGGTTTCCCCACTCTATTTCTGTCAAAGCAGCTAGAAGGTCAGTGATAAATAGCCTGATTTGTTAAACACTTTTTCATGAGAGTCAGATTTGCTTATATTATACCAAGCATCTGTTGGATCGAGGTAGAAGGAAGTGTTTGTGTACTTGACAACACATCCTTTATGAAATGACAAGCTATTTTTGGGGTGTAAAACCATGTTAGCAGTTAGACAAGATGGTATGTCCATGATTTTCTGAACATTTAGCCCTGAAAATGTGCAACAGTGATTTTAATCATAAGTACTTTGGGCCATACTAGGCCTATCTTGAAAATATGTGCAAATTCACATAGACTAGTCTTCGGCATGTCTTGTGGCAGGGAGAGATGGAGTCACAGGCTCTGAACTTCTAATGCTTATTGCTGTGTGAAGACCAGAACCATTCCTTCTGTAGACTCCCTCTGTAGATGTTGCTTTGACTTTAACTGAAAAAAACAGCGCAGGATTTTATCACATCAACAAGATAGATGTTGCCTGCAAATTTTATGACCCATGGTTGAATTACAGGTGTTATTTGTTCCTGTTTGCTGCTGAATTCCAAAGAAGTGGAATCAATATCTGCACATTGGAGACTAGTGAGACCCAGTTCTAGCATTTGCTGTGCACCCAGGGTTTTACTCATTCCGTATGGTTTGTCACTAGGCTTTAGGATTTGCCTATTCTGGATTTGATACCATCCTTAGTGTCTTGATACTGCGCTCCATTGTGGGGTCCAGTCACACGGTTTTCAGTAGAACTCTACAGTTTGTCCAGTGAGTTCATGAAAATTTTTCAATCTAGCCAATAGTGCAAGACTTAATGCAGCTTAACAGGAGTGTTTCACCAGTCTTGGAGCCTTTACTGTAGTAGCTTTTATGCTGCAGGTGGAATGTGGCACAGCAGATAGATACTCATATTGCAAGTAGGGATTGCAATCTCAGTTGTAATGCCAGCAATCTCAGTATGATTTGAGCTCATTTAATTTAGTATTTCAAAGGATTCAGGCCTAACTTCAGAACTGTCTATATTAAGGTAATTTTGTTATCCTGTTTATCTGAAGAATCCTTCCCGGAGAATCTTAGCACAGCAAAACTACAAGCAACTATCAATTATTTGGGTGGTTCAGAAGAGCATTATTACCAAGAAAAAGCTTAGTGTTGACCTTGCTAATTAACAGCCATCTTTCTAAAGATCAAAGAATGGAACATGATCAGGAACAGATGCTCTTATGCATGCTTATTTACATTTTTCTGTCTGATGTCCTGGCATGCTTTTAATGATTTATCTACTGGGTAGGGTAATTGCAACATGTAATTCTGTGTTTCTGTGAAAGAAAATGTCTTTTCTAGACATATGACTGCCTATCTAGGATTGTGCTGCCTTTAATCTGTACATGGAATTTTCCCCAGTGTGAATAGGAATTTAATACAAGATGTATGACCACAGTCCAGGAAGCAAAAAAATCATGCAGTCCTCAAGAAGCATTTCCTGGGGACTGATGGGACACCAGTGGTACTCCACTGGGCAAAAGGGCTGCAAGACTCAGGCATAAAGACTGGAGAGCACATGTAACACAGAGGCTTCTGTCTTTTCCCACTTACAAGAGTTAAGGTGCAGACATTAGCATGACATGACCCTGCTCTCCACATTTGGGTTTCTGCAGAGAAAGCTGGTGTTCCAGATGCTTCAAATCAGTAGGTGCTGTTCCTAACTCAGGCTGGATAGCTGACAAGCCCAAGCAGTAAGGACCTCTTATCATTGTGTTTATGTCAGTAATCCAAATTCACACATCCAGCTCCATTAAGGAAAAGTAAACTCTATGTAAAATGAAACTGGACAAAAACTCTGTGTTGGTGAAATCTAATAGCACCAAGCTCCGTTTCTGAAAATACTTACTGCAAAGCTATTTTTAAAATATGTGGCAATTGATATGCAAATCCCTCAGTAGAAAAATGCAGAAAGATGACAGAAATTATGGCAGGGGAGTAGGTGGGAGAGGACAGATGGGGAGAGAGAGAAAAAAATCTCTTACTCTAAGCTAGATTTTGTGTACATACACATCCTGTATGTAGGGCACCCACCCATGACACATGGATTTTGCAAGGGTGTTATTCAACCTCTTATACACAGTGCTGGCTTCCCTTGTAACTAGGAAAACATTTATTTTAAAAATTGAATCAACTCTGACTAAAACATGGGTTTCAGTTACAGGAAGAATAGGTTCATGAACTCCAGCTATATTTCTGAACCCTGCCATCTTAAAATAATAAAACGAAAAAAAACCCCCACATCTGCAGAACTCCCAAGCTCCAGGAATCTTACTGCTCTGGATCACCAGACAAACTACCTGTAAAAGGGTTTCAAACTGCATATGAGGCAGTTGGGGTTGCTTAGCCTGGAGGAGAGGAAGCTCAGGGGAAACCTTATTGCTCTCTACAACTACCTGAAGGGAGGTTGTAGACAGGCGGGGACTGGTCTTTTCTCCTGGGCAACCAGCACCAGAACAAGAGGACACAGTCTCAAGTTGCACCAGGGGAGGTTCAGACTGGATGTTACGAGGAAGTTCTTCACAGAGAGAGTGATTGCCCATTGGAATGTGCTGCCTGGGGAGGTGGTGGAGTCACCATCATTGGAGGTGTTGGTTGCATAGTTTAATTGATTAGGTGGTGTTGGATGATAGGTTGGATGCAATGATCTTGAAGGTCTCTTCCAACCTGGTTTATCCTATCCTATCCTATCCTATCCTATCCTATCCTATCCTATCCTATCCTATCCTATCCTATCCTATCCTATCCTATCCTAATTAGCTACTCATACTGACTACTAACCGATACAAAAATAAGAAAAAAAAAAGGAATAATGCATCCTGTGACTGTCCCAGGTAGTAGAGCTACATCATTCTTCTGCACTGAGGCTGTAGTTATAAGCGAGTTGTCTGAAAATTTATGGTATTCTAGACAACTATTAATGCTAAATTAGGACATGATCAAGTCTTTCAAAGTGGGATTACGAAATCTGTTCAACTCCTGCTCCTTTGCAGTTTCTAAGTGCTGAGATTTGTAGTCCTGGTGCAGTGACCTCTCTCCCTCTCCATAAATAAAAGGTTTTGCCAACCAATGCAGCCTTGCTGATCATTGCTGAATATGGTGGCCAAGAAGAACAATAGCATCCTGGCCTGTATCAGGAATAGTGTGGCCAGCAGGAGTAGGGAAGTGATTGTGCTCCTGTACTCGGCACTGGTGAGACCACACCTTGAATACTGTGTTCAGTTTTGGGGCCTTCACTGCAAGAAAAATGTTGAGGTCTTGGAGCATGTCCAGAGAGGGGTAACAAAGCTGGGGAAAGGCCTAGAGGATAAGTCTTATGTGGAACATCTGAGATTTTAGTCTGGAGCAGGGAAGGCTGAGTGGATACCTCATTGCTCTCTACAACTACCTAAAAAGAGGCTGTAGTAAGGTGGATGTTGGTCTCTTCTCTCCAGTATCAATTGATAGGATAAGAGGAAATGGCCTGAAATCATGCCAGGGGAGGTTAAGATTGAATGTTAGGAAAAATTTCTTTTTGGAAAGAGTGATCAGGCATTGGGATAGGTTGCACAGGTAGAAGGTAGAGTCACCATTCTGGGGGTCTTCAAGAAACATGTGGACATGGCACTTTAGGACATGGTATAATGGCCATGGTGGTGTTAGGTTGATGGCTGGATCTTAGAGGTCTGTTCCAAGTGAAATAGTTCTATGATTCTATGGCATGAATTCATGGGGCGCTTGGAGAAGACTTAAGCCCTGCAGGAGCTGTTGCTGGTCCTACCTTGGCAGGGCAAACGATGCTAACAAAATAGTCTCCAGATAAGCAAGTGGGCATATGTCTTCCTCATGGGTATCTGTCACTTTGACAGCATTCTTTTCCGTAGTGTTGTTTGCAGGCTGCAACTGATGTTTCCCTACTGAGTGCAGCTCTTTCAGCAACATGCTCTTGCTTCTATACACACGTATGGCAGTTCTTGCAATGGGGTAGTTGCTGATTCATGAACTATGAAGGTTAAGTGCACAGAAACATTTTACCTCTGCTGAATCTTTTGCAGCTTTCTGAAGACTAATATCTACATAGCCAACTGCTATTAAAGATTGTACTTGTTACACTTCAGTATAAATACAAAATAACCATAATGTTGGTCTTATAACACTTTTACATCTTTACAGCCTTACAAATTCAAAGCCATGAATGACTTGAGCTGTAAATGGATACAAACCTGTTGCTTCAAGTCTATATAGACACCTCAAAACTTTAATTTGCATAAGGTGGTTTTTTTTTATCAATCCCCTAAACCCTGAGTTACAGCTTTTGATAAGTTTACCTCTTCTGCATCCTACCTGCCCAGAATCATTCAATGCACACATAGCTTGACATTTTGCTAGTTTAGCTAGGACATGAGTTAACTAGGACAATGGTTTTAACTGGTCATATCTGAGAATGTCTGGCACTTGGGGTACAGCTTTCAGTATTAATTGTGCCCATGAATTTAAATGTATGGCTGTGAATTCTGCAACTGCAGCCTCCCTAAACAGTGAGTCTCATCTCCTGCATATACAGAAGGACCTCACAAAGTTTGCTGGGTTCAGGAACAAGGCTGTACTGTTTGTTGTGGATGTTTATGTGACTAGATATACTCTGCTGAACAGTACTTGAAAAATATCTGTGGCATGTGCTTCATCCCAGCCACTCATTCCCTTTCCTTGACCTGCCCTTTGTGGAGAGCATGGAATGTTAAACATTTCTTGTTGGTCTGCCCAGCCTCTGCTTTATTTACACTTACTCTCCAATTCCCTTCTACTGGGGCACCTTTCAGGATATTTTCTTTCCTGCTAAATGTAAAGCTGGTAATGAAGTGAACCTTGGTTATTATGACTGGAGTCTGTGCCCACGGAAACTGCATGTACACTCAGAGGCAAAAAGTAGTAAAGAAAATAAAAACTTAAATAATGCTTTGTGACTTGCTGAGCAACACTTTCCCTGCTGCTCTGAAAAGAAGTTTTTTCAAAACAGTGAGTAAAAATCAGTTCTGCTGGAACATTTCTTCTCAATGTAAACAAGTTTTAGGCTCTTGAAACACTCTAGTTCAGTAATCCCAGCAAAGAACAATTGTTACAGCTGAGCAGCAAAGAGCCTGCACTTTCAGTCAAACAGAGTATACAGATTTTGTTTTGAAATAGAGAAACTAAACTGTCAGAACATTTGCTTAAAAGTCAGACAGGTGTATTCCATTTTCAGTAAGACCATTCAGAAGCTCCTTTAAAATAAAATAAAGCAAAATAAAACTCTGTGCCACTTTTTTGCATCAAATTTGCCAGTAGATAATCTTCTAAAGATGTG
Source organism: Melanerpes formicivorus (assembly GCF_026170545.1). NCBI lineage: Eukaryota > Metazoa > Chordata > Aves > Piciformes > Picidae > Melanerpes > Melanerpes formicivorus. The sequence goes on from NW_027142354.1 coordinate 36,612,035, forward strand.
ATATATGTAATGAATCAGGGGAGGCTGACTGAAAGGAAACAATGGAGTGTCTGCCACCCAGAAAATCCCAGTTAAACAGGGATTCAGCTCTTCTCATAGACTTCAGTTATTGCCTCAGAATTCAGATGCTGTCAAGGCCAACTGTCACCTCTTTGTAAGGTGGTGTAGTGCCAGAGCCGCCATATATGTTATTTCCAGTTTCATATGCAATGTATTTCAAAAGCAGCTACCATCTTTCCTTCTGAGTTATCCTTTGCATGAAGAGCAAATGAAAGAGGAAAGCTGTTTTCAACAATGAGGTTGCAATAGAACAGTAGTTTTAAAGGTGAATGCATAGAAAATTGTGGAGAAGCTCGCAAAACTTTTTTAAAGCACTTTTTCCCCCCCATTGTAAGTCATGTTAGATGTGAACTCCAGTAAATCCCCCATGATGATTTCTCATATATAATGTACAAGATCCAAAACATTGGTGTTGCAAGAATTGTAATCACACATGAATTACATCTGAAAGTCTGTACTCTTAAGTCTAAAACACACAATATATTAATACATTGCTCATGGTGGACTACATTCTGTTAACTGTACTTATTTTGACTAGTGCTCTCACACTGTATCAATCCTATTGGAAGTAAACAGCCAACTGAGATAGGAGTGGGGGGTCAGGGTACTCTGTTGAGTACAGATGAAGTACTTACACTGTTAAGAAGTCTTCAGCCCAGCCTTTCATTTGTATTAAACCTAATGTGGCCACTAACTTTACAGTGGATCAGACATTACTTTCTGAAAATAAGACCCTGGCCCAAATCTTGAAAAGTGCATAGAAGGTACAGATGGCTCTGAATGCCATGATATACAGAACCTGTTGGAAATAACCAAACTTCCAGCCACAGTAAAGGAAATTAGTTCAATACCCAAAGATGAAGCTTTTGCAAGTGTGGTGATTAGCTGCAGATGTTAAAATCCACATTAGGACTTGCAATTGTATGTAGTAGTTTGGTAAGAGTGACAACAAAAAGAGGCACAACATGCTAGTGCCATGGTATCTTAGTGTGTTCAGGGCTAAAATGCTGCCTGTCTGACTCAAGTGGTTGTGAGATTTAGATACAGCTGCTGACTGCCTGCTGAGCTCTGACCTAAGCCTGAGCACAGTAATTCAATGTCTTAAATCTTAAATTTGCCTGCAGTGAGAGAAATACAAAACAGATCTGTAGATGCCTCATCATTTCACCTACAGAGCTAGACGGGAGAAACCTTGGCAGTGGCAAAGGGCTGCACATTCACATGTACACTCATGCACAATGCATTCATGTCTGCCAGAGCAAAGCCTGAAGGTTTAGTGGTGAGAAAAAAAAATACCAGAATGACCTGCTCAAAAAATAGTACCATCGTATGTTCCCTTGCTGCTGAACAGGCAATTGACAACATTTCTCATCAATAAAGCTATTTTCATGCTCTCAACAATGTGATGAAAAGATTCTTTGGGGACATCTGAAAATAACTTTGTTGCCGAGGATTTACTGGGGGAGAGGGTAGGAATTCCACACAAAGCCTACTTTCAAAGCACTCAACTTCCTTGTGGTTCCTCATTTTGCTGGAGGTACGCTCATAAGAGAAAAAAAATGTGTACCAACTTTTATGTCATTGCACAAGAGTACTGTAACATGATCAGAGATATTTGCTCACTAAATGCCAGGAAGTTTATTTAAGGTAAACCTCTGCTCTGCATGGAGGTACGTGAGGTAATGATGGGGTTGTAGTGAAGGAGCATAAGTTAGCAGCCCCAGCGTTGCTTCCCTCCCAGCAGTAAAGCTAATACAGAAGAGGAAATCAACAAGTAGCTAATGGAAGGAACCTAGGATATGGGAACTGGGAGTTTAAGCCCCCACTGTGCCATCAGCTTCTTCGATAACTTAGGATAAATCATTTAGCCATTTTGTGTATTGATCCCAAACTGATCCCAAATGTGTGTCCAAACTGGGGAAATTGCTGGACCTGGATGAGTGCTCTGCATCCATCGAGGCTAGTGGTGGAAATCAGGGTAATGCCACCCCTGCACTCAAAAGAGCATGCAAAGAGATTAGGGGTGCAAAAGCAGCCCTAATCAGGGGAGTAGGAGAGCAGAGTGAAATGGCAACACAGAAAACAATGCTGAGTGGAGAAAAAAAACTAAATCACTTGCTGTCCACCTCAGGCATTAGGAGGTATACCCCTGGTGGGGTGGCTCCAGTCACTGTCCCCAGAGCAGGGCTGTGATCTCAGCTGTGAGATAGTCTTTGAGCTACATTGTGCCAGCAATGGGATGAGATTTAACAAAGCTAAGTGCAGGGTTCTACAATTTGGCCACAGCAACCCCAAGCAGCACTATAAGCTGGGGACAGAGTGGCTGGAGAGCAGTCAGGCAGAAAGAAACCTGGGGGTGCCAGCAGATAGGAGGCTGAACATGAGCCAGCAGTGTGCCCAGGTGGACAGGAGAGCCAATGGCATCCTGGTCTGTATCAGGAATAGTGTGGCCAGCAGGACACGAGAGGTTATTCTTCCCCTGTACTCAGCACACCTTGAGTACTGTGTCCAGTTCTGGGCCACTCAATTCAAGAGAGATGTTGAGGTACTGGAACATGTCCAGAAATGGGTGACAAAACTGTTGAGGGGCCTGGAACGCAAGCCCTATGAGGAGAGGCTGAGGGATCTTGGGTTGTTTAGTCTGGAGAAGAGGATGCTCAGGGGAGACCGCATTGCTCTCTACAACTACCTGAAGGGAGGTTGTAGCCAGGTTGGGGTCAGTCTGTTCTCCCATGCAACCAGCAACAGAATGAGGGGACACAGTCTCAGGTTGTGCCAGGAAAGGTTCAGGCTGGATATTAGGAAGATGTTCTTCACAGAGAGAGTGATTTGCCATTGGAATGGGCTGCCCAGGGAGGTGGTGGAGTCACTGTCCCTAGAGATCTTCAAGAAAAGACCGGTTGAGTCACTTAGTGCCATGGTCTAGTTGATTGCATAGGGCTGGGTGATTGGTTGGATTGGATGATCTTAGAGGTCTCTTCCAACCTGGTTTATTCTATGATTCTATGAGCAGCTCTATGCAGTAAGATGATGCCTTTTGAAGCCACAGCCAGGAGGGAAAGAACAACTCAAAGGTGGATGAGATAATGATAATAGGATAGAGATTTTATCAACATTTTCATGTATTAGGATTTCATACCTCCTGTTGTCCATGACAAGAACTGGAGGGTGGAGAACAAAAATCCAGACAGATCCAACTTTCACCACTCCTTTCTAAATCGGGAGCGGAGGCTTGTGTGGAACTGTTTGTACTATGGTCTCTCTCTCTTTGTTATCTGCAGACTGAAATTTTTAGAAGCCAGTAATTAAGAGAGCCTCAGTGACAGAAATGAGGCAGGCACCCTAGCTGGAAGCAAATGTAACTTTTGGAGTTGCTTCAGTAATAATCCCTGGAAAAGGACCCTGGATAATCCAGATGTGAATTATGAATTATGAAGTATCCTTATAGTTAAGATAAAATTCATGTTGTAAATACAGCATTAAACAAGGGGAAAAAAGGGGAGTGTGAGGGGAAGGTAACCAAAACTCTATAGCTTTGACATTTTGCATTTGTTTGATTAACAGTTCTAAACAGTTCATGAAATGCAGTTTGTCTCTTCTGTACTGACAGGGTTTGTACTTCAGTTTAAAGGCCACATCCCAAGCAATTATGGTGAAATCTGGGATACACAGCTTTGTTTACAGAACAATACAATTCTGATAAACTATTTCCATGTTACCACATGCCTGCCCTTTGGGCTAATCATTTTTTCAGTATTTACCTTAATAAACATCATCAAGAAAAGTATTTGATCAGTCCTGTGCACTATTATTTTTCTCCTGATAACAAGGAACAGCCTGTATGAATCTGTATGCACCAATGCCCAGTTTAACCCTCAAACCAAAGAGCCCACAAATTGTTCTCCAGACATTTTGTGGCTAAATTTATCTTCTTCAAGACCGCATGCAGGCCTCTGAGATATTGCTTACTTGCACCATGGCACTTGCACAAGCAGCCTGTCATTCTCCATTGTATAAGCTTAGACTTCAAACCAAAAATAGCAATACCTGCTCTTTGTCTTTGCAGATCTGACACTTCCCTAGACCATTTTAAAAGACATTAATCCAAATACAAATGTACAAAGGAGGAGGCAAGGAGAGAGCACACAAATCTAGCTCTTCCTTTAGAACTGATAGGGGATTGGCCCCAAGACAAAAACTTAACCTGAGCTACAGCTATCCACACCAGAAAACTATCAAAACAATTTACTTTTAGGCATGGGTTTGTTTATAAACTCCTATTAATTCACAGTTAAAACTAAGCAAACATTACATTACACTAAAATAGAGAAATATTCATAAGCATACACTAGTCCTGTTCAAAACTAAGAACAGTATCAAATCTGCTATAGTTAAGTGGTCAACCCACTGTGGAATGTATAGTAGAAGCATATTTGATATTGACATTTTGAGGTGAACTAGAACAAGGAATATAAAATTGTGATTGCTTTGAAACATTTGAAATTAAAAAACTAGTGACAGCTTCACAACTGTTTCACAGGAGTGTGTTTCATTTTGTGATTAGCCACGTCACAATGTCTTGTTTGAATCATCAGATGCTATATGGATGTGAGCAGCCTAATATGGGAGTTCCTTAGCAATCCTATAGAATAGAATAGAATAGAATAGAATAGAATAGAATAGAATAGAATAGAATAGAATAGAATAGAATAGAATAGAACAGAACAGAACCAGGCTGGAAAAGATCTTTAAGATCACTGAGTCCAACCTACCATCCAACACTATCTAATCAACTAAACCATGGCACCAAGCACCCCATCCAGTCTCTTCCTAAACACCTCCAGTGATGGTGACTCCACCACCACGCTAGGCAGCACATTCCAATGGCCAATCACTCTTTTTGTGAAGAACTTCTTCTTAACCTCCAGCCTAAACCTCCCCTGGCATAGCTTGAGACTGTGTCCTCTTGTTCTGTTGCTGGTTGCCCGGGGAAGAGACCAACCTCCACCTGTCTACAGCCTCCCTGTCTTCCCATGCTTACTGAAATGGAAATACAAAAGGAAACAAAAATACCTTTCCAGATAAAAAATATTCAGACATTAAAAATTAAGTGATTAGATTTCTCGTCATAGAGTCAGACTGGTTGAGTTGAATCTAGCCAGGGAGATTAAAGGGAATACTAAGAACTTTTACAGGTATATTAATGCGAAGAAGAAGACTAGGGAAGGTGTGGGCCCCCTCAGAAAGGAAAATGGTGACATGGTCACATGTGATGAGGAAAAGGCTGAGGTACTCAATAACTTCTTTACCTCAGTCTTCACTGCAAGGGCCTCTAGCCACACTCCTGATGTTATGGAAGTTAAAGCCAGGGACGGGGAGGAAGAACTGCCCATTGTAAGTGCAGATCAGGTTCGTGATCATCTGAAGAACCTGAAAGTGTTCAAGTCCATGGGACCCGACGGGTTACACCCACGGGTACTGAGAGAACTGGCAGATGAGGTTGCTAAACCCCTCTCTATTATATTTCAAAAGTCCTGGCAGTCTGGTGAAGTCCCCACAGACTGGAAAAGGGGAAACATTGCCCCCATCTTCAAAAAGGGCAAGAAGGAGGAACCAGGGAACTACAGGCCAGTCAGTCTCACCTCTGTGCCTGGAAAGATCATGGAACAGATCCTCCTGGAGTCACTACTCGCTCAAAAGAATAGTGAAGAGGTGATTGGGAACAGTCAGCATGGCTTTGCCAAGGGCAAGTCCTGCCTGACCAACCTGGTGGCCTTCTATGAGCAGGTGACAAAATTAATAGATGAGGGGCGAGCAACTGATGTCGTTTACCTGGACCTGAGCAAAGCCTTTGACACTGTCCCACACCACATCCTGGTCTCCAAACTGGTGACACATGGGTTTGATGGGTGGACCACTAGATGGATAAGGAACTGGCTTGATGGCCGCACCCAAACAGTGGCTGTCAATGGCTCCATGTCCCAGTGGAGGCCAGTGACAAGTGGAGTCCCTCAGGGATCAGTCCTGGGACCTGTCTTATTCAGCATCTTTGTGGGGGACATGGACAGTGGCATTGAGTGCACCCTCAGCAAGTTTGCTGATGACACCAAGCTGTGTGGTGCAGCAGACACACTGGAGGGAAGGGAGGCCATCCAGAGGGACCTTGACAGGCTGGAGAGGTGGGCACAGGCCAACCTCATGAAGTTCAATAAGAGCAAGTGCAGGGTCCTGCATCTGGGTCGAGGCAATCCCAGGCACAAATACAGGCTGGGCAGTGACTGGCTGGAGGGTAGCCCTGAGGAGAGAGACTTGGGGGTGCTGGTGGACAAAAAGCTCAACATGAGCTCTCAGTGTGCACTTGCAGCCCGCAAAGCCAATCAGATCCTGGGCTGCATCAGGAGAAGTGTGGCTAGCAGGTCGAGGGAGGTGATCCTCCCCCTCTACTCAGCCCTGGTGAGACCCCACCTGGAGTACTGTGTCCAGTTCTGGAGCCCCTATTACAAGAGGGATGTGGAGGTGCTGGAACGTGTCCAGAGAAGGGCCACGAGGATGATCAGAGGGCTGGAGCACCTCTCTTATGAGGACAGACTGAAGGAGTTGGGGCTGTTCAGTCTGCAGAAGAGAAGGCTCCGAGGAGACCTAATTGTCGCCTTCCAGTATCTGAAGGGGGCCTACAGGAAGGCTGGGGAAGGACTTCTCAGGATCTCAGGTAGTGATAGGACTAGGGGGAATGGAATGAAGCTGGAGGTGGGGAGATTCAGGCTGGATGTGAGGAGGAGGTTCTTCACCATGAGAGTGGTGAAACCCTGGAATGGGTTGTCCAGGGAGGTGGTCGAGGCCCCGTCCCTGGAGGTGTTTAAGAGCAGGCTGGATGAGGCTCTGTCCAGCCTGATCTAGTGTGGGGTGTCCCTGCCCATGGCAGGGGGGTTGGAACTAGATGATCCTTGTGGTCCCTTCCAACCCTGAATGAAACTATGAAACTATGAAACTATGGTAGGCACATGCTCCAAAGAGGTGTGTCCTAAAAGTGCAAACACACGCTGCAAGTCATTCATGGAAAAAAATCAAGTAATTTATTCTGATTCAAGATGCATAGTTCAGTGTGCTTTTTTTTCAGAGCTGCTGGGTTTTAATTGTTCTCAATAATTTAAAGCCACATTACTAAGAGAAAGAAAATGTCCTTCATTTTGCCTCACAGTTCTTTACTTTTCCCATTTGTAAAATAAAGTTGTAAAAAATGTGAAACATGTGAAGTCATGATAGTAGTCTATTGAAAGAGACTTTTGTGCTCAGGAAATGGTGTCCCATCGGAAGGTAACACAAGAGCTGCCTCTGAAGAAGGGAGTTTGTATTGCATATGCTTGATCTTAATTTCCAACATTAACAGCCTTTTTCTTGCATAAACAGATTCAGGTGCTAATCAAAGAGTTTCCAAGTTAAATTCTCAATTTTCCATATCAGTGAGAGAAATCCTTTCAAACCCACAAGCTCCATATTTTCTCTTTGTGTTGAAAGAGTGAAACCTTGGTATGCTACACATGGAGCTGAACTGCATCCGTTACACGGGTAATAAATTGCCTCCGGAGCAAGAATTTTCCAGCTCAAATGAGCTTCCAACTGCAAAGCACAGGTGTTCCAAAACACTCCTTGTTTCAGATGTGGTGAGAGAATTTTACAGATGATAAATCATAACTTCAGAACAACTACCTAGTTTTTATTTCTAAATAATCAATTTGCATTACACCTCCTCATGTCTGTGTGCTCAGTCTGAAATACTCTTTCATTTACCAATGTCAACAGCTACCCAGAGATTACAAAGAGCATCTGCTGAGGCAGAGATATTGGGAAAGAGTGTGGGAGTGTGCAGCTGTCCCCCAACCAAACAAGAACCTAAGATTCATTTTCAAGAGCATGTCATTCACTTAACTATCAAAACAGAATTAAAATATTTTTCCATCTTTTAGATATCTAAATTTACATATCTGAATATTCTCCCTGTGAGAGGCATCACAGCAAAGGAGGGAATATGACTGCAGACTGTGCTGGCAGACTCAGGCAAGCATCAGCAGGCAAGGGTAGAAGACAGAAAAGAAGAATTGGTGGCTTGGCCTTTGAGACATGCTTGAGAGCAAAATATATGGATGAGATTCTTGGAGTGGTTTTAGTGTAGTTGCTGCCACAGTCCAATATGTTGGACTTCTGACTCTTCATTATTATTGTTACCCATGCTACGGGATGTTGCTTGCAAGATAGACCTACCCATATAACAACTGTACTTTTCTTTTCCTGTGCAGATGTACCACAAACTGTCATTACCAGAGCTTGAAGCAGAATTCAGGCTCTTGCTTTGAACATCTCAATCACATTCTTGAACTTCTGTGAGGTTTCATGGCATTAGCAGATGCCACAATGTTTGGAAAGAAATTTTTGTGGCACCTTCTCTCTGGGTCAGCGTTTCAGATTGGATTATACTCTGAGACTTTTTTTTTTTCTGCGAGAAAATGAGTCTCTTTCTACACATCTGCTACCTTAGATTCCACATGTCTTGTCGAATTACCTTCAAATTCGCACACTGGAGCCATTTAGGTCTCTAAGGTGTAATAATAGCTCAGTAAGAGTGAAAATTTGTTCAGATGACTGCTCTTTGAGTTCCCAGATCAGAAAGAAAAACAGTTAAAATCAGCACTTTTTAAATGTACACAGATATCTGTTTAGTTTCAAGAGAAAATGAGTTCACACCACATGAAGTTTTTCAACACGCAAGTTTGAAAGGAACTTTTCCTCCTCTCTAGCACGTCTGCGCTTCACCACATGTGGACACCCAACCTAAGTTTTTGTTGAAACAGAAAAATGCGGTAAAATAATGTAAGAGAAATCATAGCCGCAAATGGCTTCTGTGGAATCACTGAGCTGCCTGAAAATAGCACTTCATATTTTCTTCTAAGCAATTTCTGTTGTCTCCCACAAAGAAGCCACCAAAGACCCCACACGCAACAAGCAGGCCTCCCCAGAAAACCAAGCCGCTGTTTGATATGCCAGCCCTTCTCTGGATAATCATCATCTGCTTTGACATGTTTTTGGATGAACATTTTACAGATATATTTTGGTTTGATTCTTCCCTGGTTTATACATCTTCCAAGACCTTGTGTGACACCAAGCCATGATCTGCTGGAACTCAACTTTTAAACGTTTCAGGTGCTTGTGTACTGGCCCCAAGTCAGCCAAGCACTGCACTCTTTGCCTGACTACCACGCAAGTCTGGGGACACACAAAATTTACTAACCCAGCTACATACCTGCTCATCAGGATGAGGTGAATTCATTCATTTTTAAGCAGCTGGCATTGCTCCAATCTTCTGTCTTACATGCACTTGAAATAATCAGTTACTACATTGCTCAGAACAACCTTCTAGGTTACCTCTGCATTTCTTCTTGCTCTGCTTTGCTGCTGCTCCTTCAATGAGTCTAACCACTCCCAGCCCCTGAACAGGGTTGAGACCTTGTCATAAGCACTAATCACAGTATCACAGTATAACTAAGGTTGGAAGAGACCTCGAGGATCATCGAGTCCAACCTATAAACACCGACCCCATGACTAGACCATGGCACCAAGTGCCACGTCCAATCTCCTCTTGAACGCCTCCAGGTATGGTGACTCCACCACCTCCCTGGGCAGCACATTCCAATGACGAATGACTCACTCGGTGAACAACTTTCTCCTCACCTCGAGACTAAACCTCCCCTGGTGCAGCTTGAGACTGTGTCCCCTTATTCTGGTGCTGGTTGCCTGGGAGAAGAGACCAACCCCTTCCTGGCTACAACCACCTTTCAGGTAGTTGTTGAGGGCAATAAGGTCTCCCCTGAGCCCTCTCTTCTCCAGGCTAAACAATCCCAGCTCCCTCAGCCTCTCCTCATAGGGCTTGTGTTGAAGGCCTCTCACCAGCCTTGTTGCCCTTCTCTGGACACGCTCAAGTGTTTCAATGTCCTTCTTAAACTGAGGGGCCCAGAACTGGACACAGTACTCAAGGTGCAGCCTAACCAATGCAGAGTACAGGAGCACAATGACTTCCCTGCTCCTGCTGGCCACACTATTCCTAATGCAGGCCAGGATGCCATTGGCCCTCTTGGCCACCTGGGCACACTGCTGGCTCATATTCAGGCATCTGTCAATCAGCACCATCTCCCATAGCATCTCATTCTCCTGGCCTTTTCCTTTTCTTTAATAGAAATGCATGTTTGCTAGTTAATACTGTGTGCAACACTGCATAAATACCTATCTTTATAGAGTTGTGCTGTGCCCTCTTGCCAATTTCCTTCAGCCTGTCTTACCAGGTGCTCCAAAGGATGCATACTCCACTGTGCTGCTGAGGAAGAAACAGAAAATAGCCCTTTAGAGAAACTGCTGTGATTTTGCCCAGAAAGATCTCCATCCAAAAGCACCTTTTAAAAGCAAAACTTTTGGAAGAAAACAGAGAAAATCAGAGAATCTGCTTAGAATGCAGTGAATGACTGCTGTAGCTCAGGGTGTGCTTTTAGGTAAAACAGAGAGATAACACCTTGATGTAAGAAGTGCACTAGTCTCTCTCCTTTTCCAGTTAACAGGATGAGAGATATATCTGTTACAGGTAGAAAATTTACCTGTACCCTTCTGGTTTGCAGTATATGTCCACTTTTCCCAGTCTCTATCGGAGTGCCTTAGCAGTTATATTCCTAGCCAGACTGCACCTGCTCAGGTTCCTTCATTTCCTGTCTCAGGGAAGGCAGCTCTTTAACTGGCTTTTAGCTCTCCCTCCAGACTGCATTTGAGGCGCATGGATCTTATCAGAAGTTATTTTCTCAGATAAAACTATGATATACACAGAAGTAGCCATCAGTTGACTAATGATCCTCTCCTCTTTCCAATTGAAAAAAAGTATCTTCCTTCCAACTGATTTTTGTCAACCATTATAATTTTTGTTACTGCTCTGTTTCAAGAAGATTCTTGTCAAAACTTTGCAGACTTGGCCATCTACACATTAACTTGGCTGATAATCAGCCAAGAGCATATCCTAGCCATGTATTCAGAAAGTTTTTAATTAAATGATCTCAGTATGCCCACTCTTTGAAGTTGAACGTATCTGACATCATTAAAACTTACTCATGTGCTCTTACTTTGGTATTAAAATCTACTGAATATCTCTGAAAGTCTTTCATTCTTCACTCTTTGCAAGAATTGTAATCACCTCTGTATAATGAGAATAATAAACAACTTTGTCTGGCAAAGTTTCCTTACTTATCTATCTCAGCAGGGTAGCTCCCCCTGTTACACACATTTTCCCAGGTCTCTAGAAATCTAACAACATTAAAAATTGTATTCCTGAAAGTGCTCAGCAGAACCACATAAGAAAACAAATTTTTGCTTCTGACAACACTTCTGAGTAAGTGTTCTTGGAGTTTGCAGTATCACAGAATCACAGAATCACCAAGGTTGGAAGAGACCTCAAAGATCATCAAGTCCAACCTGTCACCACAGACCCCATGACTAAACCATGGCACCAAGTGCCACGTCCAATCCCCTCTTGAACACCTCCAGGGATGGTGACTCCACTACCTCCCTGGGCAGCACATTCCAATGGCGAACTACTCTCTCAGTGAAGAACTTTCTCCTCACCTCGAGCCTAAACTTCCCCTGGTGTAGCTTGAGACTGTGTCCTCTTGTTCTGGTGCTGGTTGCTTGAGAGAAGAGACCAACTCCCTCCTGGCTACAACCACCCTTCAGGCAGTTGTAATATTAGAACGAAGGGGTTTTTTTGTTTGGGGTTTTCGTTTATGGGTCTTTCAGTTGGTTGGTTTGGTTTTTTTGTTTGGTTGTTTTTTTTTGGGGGGGGGTTGTTGTTGTGGTGCTGGTTTTTTTTTGTAGAACAATATTTTAATTTTATTTTAGTGCTTAGCAAATGGTTTATTGTCATCCCGTTGAGACTTAGAGCTCTGATTCATAGATAATGAAGCACAGGTAATAAAGCTCCTATTCATAGTTAATGAAGCATATTCAAAAGTGAGCCAAACCCACAATCTTTAAAGGTAACTAGGAAATAAAAGCAAAACAAAGCACTCTCTAAATTCAGAATTCTCTGAAATTGTCTTGATCACTTGTTATGATACACTAGTGTTGGTGTGCAAAATCTTTATGTTAGATAGTGTGCTTGAAACCTTAAGCATAAGACTGAGTTTAGTTGGTGTTTTCAAGCATAGGGTTTAAGCCTTCAGCTAAGCCTACAAGTGTGTTTTATGTAGATCTGTCACTCACAGGCATCATCAGCCTGAAACAGTCTCAAGTATCTGTTCTAGGAGTTGTAAGCAGTATTGTACCAAGCTACTATGTCCTGTACCCTATTACTTTAATGCAGGCAGGATTTTTTGCAAGTATGGTAACCTTTACTCTTCGTTTCCACAAATGGATTATTCTTTCTGAATGACTTCTGTGCTCTCCCAAATATTGTCCTAAATAAATTAAGTAATTGCAGGTGAGACAAAGCTTCCTTTAGGTAACTTATTTTATAGTTCTCTTGCATATGCCGTATTTGCCATTATTGTGTACTGTGACTGAATTATATATTACAGTACAGTTGCAATGACTGTTGCAATGACTCAATTTTCTTTGTGCCTGTGAGCTGCCCTCTAGGGTAAAATGATCTGTTCATTAAAGCATAAATAGGCAATGCTACTGAGTATTCTTCAGCTTCATAAAATCACACTTGATAGCACTGTTGATTGATGCAGACATTAGATATATGCTTTACTGACTCCCTTGCCGAGTCTCATATGGCTCCCTTGCCTTGGAGCAGGAGGATGTAGAATCATAGAATGGTTGAGGCCAGAAGAGACCTCCAAAGGTCACCTAGTTCAACCTCCCTGCAGTCAGCAGGGACATCCCCAACTAGACCAGCTTGCCTGGGGCCTCATTGAGCCTTACCTTGAGTATCACTAGGGAAGAGGCTTCAACCACCTCCCTGGGCATGTTCCAGTGTTCCACCACCCTCATGGTAAAGAACTTGTTCCTAACATCCAATCTAAATCTGCCCTTCTTTAGTTTGAAGCCATTGTCCCTCATCCTGTTACTGCAGGCCTTTTTAAACAGTCTCTCTCCATTGTTACTCTATTAGGCTGCTATTAGGTCTCCCTGGAGCCTCCTCTTCTCCAGGATATGGGCCTGTTAAAAACTGGGGCAGATCTGCAGACTAACAGGATATATTGCTGTGCTGAACAAAATTGCTAGATAAAACTTAATGAATAAGAGTTTTGTAACCCCAGCTAGTAAAGATCATAGAATATCCTAGAAGTAGTGCAGACTTAGCCCTTTACTCATCTTTCAAAATACAAATTTACAACTTCATTTTCTTCCCAAAGGTAGTTTCTCAGGTTCTCCCAACAATATCTCCTCAACCACTATCTTATTAATGCTGTTTACTAGAAAATTGTTGCAGTTGCTCCTGTATCCTGTCTATCTACAACAAAATGTATGTCACTAGAATGTAGCTGCAGTACCTGGCAGTAAGTCTGTAGCTGAATTACCCAGAAACCTGGACTTTGCTAGCCTTCTGCAAACTGAATGTTTGATTCTCCTCATTTCCTCTGGAGGGTCATCCACTATTTCACATTTAAAACAGAACTGAAGTGATAAAGAATACAGCTACTAGCATGGTTACTTCATTACTATAATGCTATTTTCTTTCTGAGGACATCTTTTCAGTGACCATTGCAGCAGTGGAATTAGCTTTCACTAGAGGTGTTAATCACTGACAGAACATGAGTTCCTTGGAAGGGATGTATGAAGCAGGCTCTGGACTGGGGTCAGAGACTTGCACTGTGGTGGTTATGGAACACAGCTAATTGCTTGCAGATATGGGCTGGGGCAGGAGGGCAAATACCACCATGCTGGCTTTATCACAGAGCAGCTGAGGGTGTGAGGAGACCTTAGTCTGTGCTCCAAGCACGGGGCAAGGATCAGCTAGGCTAGGAGTCCTTTCCACTATGCATATGCAACCTCCAGTTGCACCAATGTCCCCATGCAAACTTAAGGTTGGAGTCTCAGCACTGGGTTATTTATAAATATTCCTTACCACAATTTTCTGGCTTTATTAACCATAAGTTACATTCCTTCCTTTGTAGTTCTTGGCCAAGTTAATCGATATGCATGGAAAAATCCTGTCCCTCACATGCATGTGGGAGGTGTGTTTTACTCTTCCTTAATTTTATTCTGGGCTTTGTTACTCTGCACTTACATACAGAACATATTATGCTAGCATTAGCATGTGCTGTGTGTAAAACATATGATGGAAAGGTGATAGGAGCCGTAAGTCAGGGCATCTGCTCAGGTATTAACTCACAGAGTCCTCCAGAGCTCTTTTTGATTACCCTCAGACTAAGGAATAACACCTTCCTTTAAAGTAAAGTCAGTGGAGGATGGAAGGCATAGTAGTTTTGAATTAGCACTTTGAATTGCACTGGAAAACTAAAATGTAACATTGAGAGACACACTGGGTTGTAGCCCTTAGAAGGAGATATGATTATCATTACATCTGCAAGTTCCAGCCAAATTCCAGTTCTAGCACTCCAGCTGTGGAGTTTCATTGTTTTACGTTTCTATCCCTAAGCTGTAGAATTTGTTCTACCTCAGCTATAGATACTACAATGAAATCATTAGGTGCACATTCTACTCTCGGTCATCTATGACAAAGATATGTCAAGGCTTTCATTTCTTATAAGTGCAAAGAAGTAGTTTGTGTTTTGCCAGAAGTGTGATGCTATCAACATCTTGCAAAATCTACAGGCAATTCACCAACCCATATGCTCACCAAACACTATTCAACTCTGTCTGGGCATCCTGGACCTGTCTAAAAGCCATGTAGAATAATACATTGCCAACTTCGCATCTTCACTTAAGAACAATAGAAACATTCTGAGCTCATAGCTGCTAACATGACCAAATTTGGATTGCAATGGGAGATCCTGTTGGATGTTTAATATCCCCAAGAGCACACTCAAATGTATTCTTTTAGTCTTTCTAAAGAAGTATATAAATAGTAAACAATTTGGTCTACATCAGTTCCAAAATCACTTTTGAAGGCAAATTTTCTGTCATTTTTACTTTTAATGAATCTTCCTTTGCCCATTCTTCTTCAATTGCCTTTTCAAAGAACATTACCAGCAGTTCTCATTTCAAACTTTTGCCTTCTTAACCTCACTTGTTGTCCAGTCTGGCCTTATGTGTGGTCTGTTCCTCTACTGAATTCTTCTATATTAAACTGTTGCCCACAGGTACGGCCATTTCAATTGGAGCTGAAGACATTAACTTCAGAAGGCATCTCAGGTCTTTGTATTTCCTTTGGAAATAACATCTTCAAAAAAGGTTTACAAAACTCACTAGCCTGTAGAATTCATGGGGATTTGCAGCTTGCTAGAATCTCTAGCTACAGCTAGTAGCTGAGTAATTCTGTCTTTAGCAACCAGAGATTTGTGTTTACAATAACAGCATAAGAAAGCACTGATGCTAAATGAGATTTTGGATAAGTTTTGTTTCATGAAGTCAAGGTGACAGCTTTGAAACATCTTTCAGAAGGTGTTGCTGTCAAAGTAGATACTGCAAACCAATACTGCAAAGAGCTAATTTTGTCAACATATTCCTGATGTTGCAATTAAGTATAATGCTAATTAGAAAGTTTTTAAGAAGACAATGTTGTGTATAAAAGCCTTCTACCAACAGATTTTTGTTGGAGTAGATGACTTTGAGGTCAGCTTCCATGGTGAGGAAAATGTATTTTTCACTCTGTACTGCTTCACTGAGCAGTTACAAATCTCTGAGTTGTAGATAAACAATGAATAATTAAAATAAAAACACCACAAACTTGAACAGGCTTAATGAGTATTTATCCCAACATGTCTGTAGAATATTCAGTTACATTGTTTTTTCTCTTATTTTGTGTTCTGAAGCACCAGGAACAGCTTATTCATGGCTATGGAATGCCTTTGGCACACTGTCTTTTGTCAATACAATTGATGTTGAAAATTGGCACTGAGCACCATTCAACACACTAAATATATTTTAGGGCTCCCTTGGTGGCTGTGCTTCAATTTGGGTTTACTCCACTGGCAGAAAAGGCATCAAACAGTGGCATCTCTGAAGCAAATCAGTGCTTTTGATGTCAGAGAGCTGCACTGATTTACAGTGTTTACAAGATGTGCTTCAAATTTGGTTTTTCTTTTTGTTTTCATGTCACTGTTTCTGAAGACAGTAGAGACTGTCAATAAACCCAGCTCCAGATCTCTGCTGTGGCAGGAGTATGAAGAACCTCATAGTCCAATGAGTCAGAACTTGTCTTCTTAAAAAAACAGTCATCCCTCCCTCTTAATCAATTTTATATTTAAACAGGAATATTGAAAATTTTGAGAGTAACAGCCCAACTCTGTTCAAGAATGCCATTCTTAAGGCACAGATCTCTCAAAATACATGCTGTCCCTCATCTGTTTCCAAAAGTTCTTTTGCAGGTTAATATCTTTGGACAGTTTGGTTAGATTTTTTCCCCCTGCCTAGATAACATAATCTTGTATTTTGACCATCTCATGTTTTATCTCTGAGTCTTCTTCCTGTCCCTCTCCTCTATTCTGCTTTTGTTATGGGACGTGTATGACCATTACCTTGGTGGCACAGCTTCTAAGCTGACTGATGTGTACCACGTTTCTTCTAAGTATCAAAATCTATTTAAGAACCAGTTCAGCCAAGCAAGGCCTGTAGGTGACGTGATGCTCAAGTGCTGGATAGGGAAAGTGCCAGTAGATGGTGCTGAAGAACATGCAGCATATTCTGGAGTTTTGGTTGCTGCTCCCAGCGACTGCTGGTGTTAGAGCACATACAGCTACAGAAAAGAAAAAAAAAAATCTGGATTTTTTATCTTGTTAGGGTAGATTAGAAATCATGATGGTTTATTGCAATATTGAGTGAAGAACTTTTAGCAAAAGAAAAGAACAACTTTATCATCCAAGACATGATATTCCCTCCACTGCAAGACTTATGTTACAAATGTCACCAAACTCTTCTTGCTTCAAAAAATCAGACCAAAACAACAACAACAAAAATCCAGATTTTCATATCCTGTCATGTTCTTTACTCAGCCACTGCTGCTTCCTTTTTAATTTTTTTATGTCTCATTCCAGGATATGAGACTGCTAAGCATGGGGTAGCCACTGTGCACAAAATCATTTTGAGACATTCACTTTTGCCAAGCAGTCAGGAAATCAAAGTCTGTGCTGGTCAGATTCCCACCCCTTCACACTAAACTGACACTGAAACTCCTAGGACATTGTCTCCTATCTTTACAGGACTTTTATTTTGTGACCAGGTCAAGGCTAGGGACACTGTAAGTTTTCATCCTGTTCTGAGCTGAAGGTGTCCTTGATTTTGCCAAGTAACAGATAATGATGATTTATTCACTCAAAAACTGGAAGCCTTGAGGTAGGAGGGTAGGTTTTGAATGGAGGAGAATGGAGAGATGGGGAAGGAGCACACAAAAGAATTCAGATTGCTGGTGGTTAAATGCATACTTTTAGTGACTGTGAATGAGGCAGTTCAAATGAGTGAATTTTGTCTTTTACTTCCTTGTATTAAATCAGAGATTCAGGGGACCATTTTGTCTGCCTGTGACTGTTTTTATCCCAATCCAAATTATTATGAAATGAAGGAAGGCAGCAATGATGCCAATAAAATATTCAGCTCCATGAGACCTCCCTATTGCTATTTAGGACATGGTTGTGTTATTTGGCAAATTTAGATCCATTAATTTCAGAAAATTCCTCTATGTCTGTCTGCCAGAGCTGTCCCCCACACCAAGGAGGCAGCACAAGCAAAGTGTGTCATTAACCCCTTAACAGCTCACATTCTGGCTCAACAGCACAACTTTCTCTTCACTATCATCGTTGCACATTACCCAAGTTTATTACATATTGCAGCTGAGACCAAGGCACATGTTTATTTCTGTTCCAGGGTAACACCTGGCAGATTCCTCCAAAGCATTTTGTAGTATAAAAATCTCTAAGGTCTGACAGTTTCTAGACATTTTTCTGTACAGCCTTCATTTCAGAAGACATGTCCAGCTGTAGGAGTAAGGATTAAGAGGAAAGACAGCCAAGGAAATCTCTTAACTCCTCCATAGAAGAACCAACTCCACTGGCTTCTTACCCACGGGGCACTGCTGCACTCCTGCTTCACTTGTGCTGAGTATGCCATGCAGCACAGCAAGGTCCTAGCTGAACCTTAGAGACACATCTGCACTGGTCTGCTAGAGGATTCCCGGGTGCCAGGACAGAGTGGGTACCTACTGTTGAAATGCTGTATTTTAGCACTCAACCTTAAGATCTTGGGACTTCTCCAGAGTGTTTGGGGAATGTAGTAGCACTGTGCATGGCTCCTAGTGCTGTTGGGAATGGCACATTTCCCGGTCCAGAGCCTGCAGCCCTCCTGGAACGGCTCCTCTAATGCTTGATATTGATTTGTCTGCACTATCCACATCTAGCAACCCTTCTATCTAGTTCTGCATCAGCAGTGTTCATACTGTTATCCTTCGTCTCAGAGTCAAAAGGAGGGGAGGACCTGTGCAGGCCAAAGACCAGACCATGCAGACTGAGAGCCTCCCACACTCCTCCCAGCATTGCCACTGCTAAAATACCTAGGATTTTTTTAAAAAAATCTGTCTAATGAAAGTGACTTAACTTATTCTGTCAAAAATAGTCCTCTGGATGCATGAAAGTTTCTGTTTCTGTCCATTTTATAGTGCAGAGTTTGTAAGAAAATTCTGCAGTGGCAAAAAGCGTGATCTTGTCCAAAAGCTCAGCTCATTAATATAGCACAAAGATGCACTGTATTCTGCCAAGCAAAAACACCAGACAAGCTGGAAGCCAACATGGAAATATTTAATGATTTTATTTATTTATTTATTTTTCAGTAGAACACCAACTACTGTATTTCATTAAAAGAGAGTTTTAAACTAAATAACACAAAGGGTTTGTAAAGCATGGGTATCATAATTTGAATGAAAATAATTTGAGTTTGTATCACTGTAGATACTGAAGCTAAGCTGTTGCTGAAAAAAAAGGTGAACTCATTTTTATAAGTAGTGGCTCAGAAAAACATCTCTGGAGAAAGCTCAGTATATAATTTTCCTTAAATTTAGATGCATATGTGTTGATCTTGTTCTCATTTTGTAATTTATATCAAAGTTCAGGTAAAGACATGGGGAAATTTGGTATTATCAAGGAACAAAGGATATATTTGTACTTTCTTTCTTTGAATGGATCTTAGAGGATAATGTACATTAGCTAGGAAGATCTACTTATATTTGACAATAACAAGAGATCCAGTGAAATCAAGCCAATATTGTAACCGAGAGTTACAACAGTAATCTGAGTGAAATTATAAACTGTATTAGGTCACATGTATTGCCATCAAAGAGATACTGTCCAGAACATCAAAGACAAAATCTGTGGAATTCTCTGGGATGACCAGATCCCTGGATGTGATGGCAGAATAATAGCAAGCCAAAAGAGTCCTATGCCGTCTTGCCATTACTGGAAGTGATCGGATGATGTAGCACAGTGGCTATTGGAGTTACAGAGCCTAATAGGTTTGGTTTGTAGATCATTTAGGACAAGTGCTTATTCATGACAATGCAATGCAATTTGATCACCAAATTCCACATGCACTCTGCATGTACACCCACAAATACACTTTGAAATGTGTTTGTGCCAGCAACCATGGAATGGCTGGAGAGCAGCCAGACAGAAAGGGACCAGGGGGTACTGATTGACAGATGGCTGAACATGAGCCAGCAGTGTGCCCAGGTGGCCAAGAAAGTCAATGGTATCCTGGCCTGTATCGATAATAGTGTGGCCAGCAGGAGCAGGGAAGTCATTGTGCCCCTGTACTCAGCACTGGTTAGGCCACACCTTGAGTACTGTGTCCAGTTCTGGGCCGCTCAATTTAAGAAGGACATTGAGACTCTTGAACGTGTCCAGAGAAGGGCAACACGGCTGGTGAGAGGCCTCAAGCACAAGCCCTATGAGGAGAGGCTGAGGGAGCTGGGATTGGTTAGCCTGGAGAAGAGAAGGCTCAGGGTAGACCTTAGTGCTCTTTACAACTACCTGAAGGAAGGTTGTAACCAGGAGGGGGTTGATCTCTTCTCCCAGGCAACCAGCACCAGAACAAGAGGACACAGTATCAAACTGCGCCAGGGGAAGTTGAGGCTCGAGGTGAGGAGAAAATTCTTCACAGAGAGAGTTGTTAGCCCTTGGAATGGGCTGCCCAGGTAGCTGGTGGAGTCACTGTCCCTGGAGGTGTTCAAGAGGGGATTGGACGAGGCATTGGTGCCACGGTTTAGCAGTCATGAGGTGTTGAGTGACAGGTTGGACTTGATGATCTCTGAGGTCTTGTCCAACCTTATTGATTCTATGATTCTGTGTATCCACATATGAAAAATTTCTCAGTAATACATGGAAAGATACTGTCTGCATGATTTGGTTTAAGGTATATAGTCAACTGGTCAAACATTACATTGAAAAATAACCCATATGCCTTTTTTCTGGAGAGCAGTATCTCTAAAATGGAGGGTCATTTTCTTTCTTGTGGATTCAGTGGTATCATAACTGTTGTATTGAAAGTTGTGCATGTTCTTTTTAGTTTTAATGTGCTACACTACTCTACGTGCCATCCTCCTCATTATTAATTTATTCCCTTTTCATTTCTGTCAGCACACTTACAATAAAAGTTTTGCTCTTTGAAAAGAAATCACATTTGAAAACTGTCTGAAAGGCAAAATTTATAGTTTCAGGTTAATATGTGCCAAATTGATTTGTCTACACAAATTAAATAGGCATATGGAGTAAAGGAAGAGGATTTACAGGCAATCAAGTGTCGTGGTAACTGAGTGACTTATAGTGTTACACAATCTTAGGGGCACTAATGCCCTGGAAGATAAAATCCCATCCTTCACAAGACTCAGGAAATGCATATTATATGTGCTTCACAATCTCTGTCTGATTTACTGCTGATACTGTGAAGTGCTCTGTAATCTACATCCAGGCTCCAATTGTACTTTAGGACTACCATCAAGGAAATTAGCATTAATTAGATAGAGGAAAGATGAAAGACTATAGGAAGCATTTAGGACCCAGTAATCATGTTTCCTAAAGAGAGAGACAGAGTGTAGTCAAATAAAGCTGCTGAGTGATTAGGTCAGAGGTTCCCGCTTTGTATGGGCCAAATGCAGTGAAAAATGCTGAGCAGTCAGAGTTGAGAGGGTAGGGCATCGCCACAATCACTCTTCCATTTCTACCTGTTCCCTCTTCCTCCCCTGCCTGTCCTTACCATATCCACAGCCATGGGCTGTGAATTGAAGACACCTCTCTGGTCCATCATGGCATTCCTCGGAGAAATGCTTTGGTCACGCTTTATCTCTGAGATGTCCAAAATCTGTGAAGTAGATAGTAGAATAATAGAACTGAAATAATTGCTCTTACTGGGGATGTGTTGTAATGATTTAAACTGCAGTACTCCTCTGTACTCGGTCCAGCTACAGCCGCTGGGATGTATATGACTATACCGAATGGTGAAGAAACTGAGCAGCAGTTCCCTGGAGCTGTGGCTGTGGCAAGAGGGGAAGTATACATGTACAGGAAACAAGGCTTCTGCTTTTGTCAACACTTCATTCTGTAGATTGTGCCTGCAGAGCTATACACTATCACCATGGAAATTATCAGCAAGCTGAATGTGTCCTGCAGTAAGGACCCCAAGGTTTAGTGAGTGTCAAAGGGATGCAGTACCCCACAAGTAATGTTGAGAGCAGTAGAAAGGAGAAAAAAAACATTTACAGACTTCAAGGTGGCTTGTTTGAAATAAGTATCTCCTACTCAATGTAACTGACCTGAGCTGGAGATTTGTCTGAACAAAGAGAAGAGTTTTGGCTTTCAGGGCTCTGCTTTGTTCTTGATTCTAAAAGTGTCCCTGCACCATCTGTGAAGCTATTGCATTCCTGGTATATGGTGCCATCATTTCAGAAAGGCAGAGGTAGGGTTGTGCTGCAGAGACGATGCATGCATTGATTTCGTACTCTTTGCTTTCCTGAGTTTACATTTGAAGCAGTATGATGTACTCCATCTGCTTTACCATGTGAGGTGCATGATGGCACTACAGACCAAGATCAGAGTGTGAGGATTCATATTCAGAGACCCACACCACATGTGGAATCACTTCCACTTATCTGGAATTGCCCAGGTAACCACATAAACCCTGAGAAAATCCAGGCTGTGTATTTCAGGGTCAGATAGATCAAATTCAACCAAAAGTTGATTAATTAAAAATTATGTTTTATAATGCAGGCTGCTTGCTGAAAAGCTGTGTTCATATTTCTTCAGTTATATAAATTAATCAAATTATCAGTTGTCAGAGGGAAGCTATTGTGCTCAGAAATTTGAATCTTCACTGTATCATTGAATCGGAATCTGGTGTCAACTAAAGCTGATTCATCCAGATTGCTCCATACAAAAATGGAAGTCACTGTCATATCAGAGAGGATAAATTAGCAGGTGTATGATAACTCATAGATAATCAGTTGACAACCAAGTGTGCTTTGAATCAAAAATTGCCAAGTATTATTACCAAGCTGCACCAGGGGAAGTTTAGGCTTGAGGTGAAGAGAAAGTCCTTCAGTGAGAGAGTTGTTAGGCATTGGAATGGGCTGCCCAGGGAGATGGTGGAGTCGCTGTCCCTGGAGGTGTTCAAGAGGTGATTGGATATGGCACTTGGTGCCATGGTCTATTAGGCATGAGGTCTTGGGTGACAGGTTGGAATTGATGATCTTTGAGGTCTTTTCCAACCATGTTGATTCTATGATTCTATGATCATTATTATACTCTGAAGTAGCGTATGACTCAGCCTTCACTTTCTAACAGTTCATGTAACTATATAATTTGATTTTAATATTTTAACAAAATTTTCTTTCTGATGTCCAGAGGTCCCTTCTAACCACTGCCATTCTATGGCTCTCCAAGGCTGTGATTTAAGTAGATACAATTAAAACAGCCCTCTAGCGGACATGGTTTTCTCTGACAACAAGAATGTGACTGACCTGAACACCCATCTCCAGAAACTAATAAACACTGTCTGAGAGTTAAGCTAAAATGCTAAGACTAAAGTTGGGCAGGCATCTGGGGCAATGGTCCTTTTTTTGAGTGGATTCAGTGGTGTTCAGTGGTACTCAGTTGAGGAACAGTGTTTTAGGGGTACTTTGGCCATTTGTGGGCTTGCAATTTTAGATCTGTATCAATGGCTGTGACTTGATGGATGACATGTGCATACCAGTGCCAGTACAGAGTCCTTTCCAAATCATAGAATGGCTTTGGTTGAAAGGGACCTTAGAGATCATCTACTCAATTTCCCTGCCATGGTCAGGGACACCTGCCAGCTAGACTCAGCTGATCAAGGCCTCATTCAACCTGGTCTTGAACACCCCCCAGAGGTACTCATTTTGATCTATCAAAGGAAAAATGTAGCCAGATCTTCCACATGTGTTTGTTCATGATTCACCTGAATTATGCCTGAAATTAGGAGATTGTAATAATGTACCACTCTCATTCCACTTTGAACTGGTTTTCAATATAGTGTTTATTAGAAAGTAGAAGACTGTACAGCTATTCTTGAGTTACAGTATTTTTCAAAACTGAATGGTTCATCCACTTTTATGTATAACATAAAAGCATGACAAACACTTGTGTTTCTGGCCCATAGACAGTATTAGAAAGCCTATTTCCTCTGCCTATTTCCATACTAAGCATGGGTTATGTGTAATTCTAGATACAATGAGATGGAAATTTAAAATATGTAAAAATATGTTGTTTTGCTTTAAAAATCACCCTTTTCAGTCCACTATTCATTCTTCATTTAGATTTTCTCACTGTTTTTTAAGTACATGCCAAAAATGCAAGATCTACCAATTTCTTCTTTGCAAACTAGACACAGATTTTGTGTCAGCTTCTCAAGCCCTTTGTAGCCAGGCTGCTATATCTTTCATAGAATCACAGAATCAACAAGGTTGGAAAAGACCTCAGAGATCATCAAGTCCAGCCTGTCACCCAAGACCTCACGCCTAATAGACCATGGCACCAAGTGCCATGTCCAATCCCCTCTTGAACACCTCCAGGGACGGTGACTCCACCACTTCCCTGGGCAGCCCATTCCAATGGCTAACAACTCTCTCTGTGAAGAACTTTCTCCTCACCTCGAGCCTAAGCTTCCCCTGGTACAGCTTGAGACTGTGTCTTCTTGTTCTGGTGCTGGTTGCCTGGGAGAAGAGACCAACCCCCTCCTGGCTACAACCTCCCTTCAGGTAGTTGTAGACAGCAATAAGGTCTCCCCTGAGCCTCCTCTTCTCCAGGCGAAACAATCCCTGCTCTCTCAGCCTCTCCTCATAGGGCTTGTGTTCAAGGCCTCTCACCAGCCTTGTTACCCTTCTCTGGACACGTTCAAGAGTCTCAATGTCCTTCTTAAATTGAGCGGCCCAGAACTGTATTCAAGGTGTGGCCTGACCAGTGCAGAGTAGAGGGGCACAATGGCTTCCCTGCTCCTGCTGGCCACACTCTTCTTGCTTCAGGCCAGGATGCCATTGGCCTTCTTGGCCCCCAGAGCACACTGCTGGCTCATGTTCAGCCATCTGTCAATCAGAACCTCCCAGGTCCCTTTCTGTTTGGCTGCTCTCCAGCCACTCTGACCCCACCTTCTACATCACTTTAAATGTCCTTATATATAGATGGCAGGGGAGGAAAGCAGGAAAAATTTAAATAATCTTGCAACAGTAGTACAGCTGCCAGTGTAGCCTTTTGCTTTCAGTCACATGATATTCACTCCATTTCAGAAAAATAACTAGTTCCTGTAATTCTGTGCTGCAAAAAGTATGAACATATATTATTAAATAAGGTATAACCACACACAAACCTGAAACAAAGCACACACACAAAGAGTACAACATTTATTTAATTTTTAATGCTGTGATTTGTAGGCTAACCTCAAGGATTGACTCTCATTTTGCAAAACATTGGGAGTGGAATGGCTAAGTGAAGAAATACAGCACCTAGCTGATGTTTAAACAGCATTATATCTTCATAGTAGCTATTGCTAATATGTGTATATGTAAACATACACCATATTCATGATAAAACTTGTACTGACTGATTTAGTGCATATATGGAATTATTCTTACTTAGAAATATTTTTTATTTGGGCAACAATGCACAGAAACTGATGATATGTCAGAGAGACCTGCTGACTCTCCAGGGACTTAATGGGATTTTAAGCAGAATGAATTACAGTACCATGCGCTGGTTTTAGAACAAGGTATGATACAGACTAGGTAGAAGGTCACACAAAGTGTATCTCACATCAGGAATGATACAGACTAGGTAGAAGGTCGCATGAAGTGTATCTAACATCAAGAAATAAGAATAGTATTGGCATTTTTATTACTTAAAATCTTATGATTTGTGGGGAAACTATCTTAATTTTGGATGCATAAGTACTGCAGTTCCACAAAATAAATTGCATGGTAAAAAAAGCTCCTTATAAAATTTTAATTGGCATGAGCTATCTGTAATTCGAAGTGGTTTTACAGATCCCAGAGTAACTTAGCTGGGAAGGGAGCTGGTGTGTTATAAATGCAATTATTGTTTTAAATAAAATATTTTAGTCAAATAAAACAACTAAACTCCTAAACTAAATTCCTTAGGGCCTACAATCCTGGAAAATTATGATTCTCCTTTTTTAATGTTTATCTTTGTTCTTATCTTATTTCTGGAAAAGAATGGATAGGGAACTCCTTGAGAATAATTCAGAATGAAAATGCTAATGAAGCAAAATCATGTAATGGCCATAAATACAATAATGATCAAAAGGTAAATGTGTATTTGACAAGCTCACATATATGGAAATTCTACCAGCAGTCCTATCTATGTACAAATATACAAGCTAAGGACAACGCACAACTCAAAATGCAAGATTTATTTTTCAGCTCTAGCTCACAAAGGACCAGACAAGCACATCTTCAGTAATGAGAAAGCCACAGGCAGCATGTGCATTTTGCGTTGTGGGCTGCATTCCATTCATGCACTGAAATTAAATCTAAATGGAAACTGGATTTCCTCAGGGCAATAACCATAATTTCTAATTACCCAAGGTAAAAGATAAACTGGGGAAAAAAATATTCTTTCAGATATGCCTAAAATTATGATGTGATTCTTAGAAATATTTGTCTTTCCTTCCATAAATGAACATTCTTCTGGTAACTTGGAGTTTTTCTTGGACTGTTATTACTGTTTCACAATGATTTAAGGCTGTATTTGTAGGCTTTGTGGAGCGTATATAATGGCATATATTAAAAAAAAAAAAAAAAGATGTCTGATTATTCTAAATTCCAGCTAAAATTACTCAGTTGAAATAGGAACTATATCTCAGTGTTTCAGCTGCACTTCAGAGGGTCATATATTCATGTGCTCAGTGGGCTGCAGAATGAATGATGTTGTCACAGCAGATCATCAGGAGTTCTTTGAAATCCCCAAATTAATTAAATGTATAATGTGTATTCCCAAACGTGTTAAGGCACAAGAGGCAGCAGTATCCAAAATCTCTGGTTGTCCTGAAAAAAACCTAGAGCTGGGCCAAGTGAGAAATGAGACTATCTCCACTGATAGCTTGTATTTGAGAAAGCAGTCAAGAAAGCCGAGGCTAATTATCTGGAACTATGGGATTCAAGCTGATTAAATAGCTATTCTCATGCAATTGAGGACAGGACCAGGTGCACCCTGCTGCAGATGCTTCATCTCTCGTGTGGCAGTGCCATACATACCTCTGGAATTTCAGAGACCTGCTGCCCCTCCACACAGTAATTCTTCAACACCAGCCCAGTGATTAAAGCTGATTCTTCCTGTAGGTGTGAAACTGATTACACAGGTCCAAAATGGCAGTATAATGCATGTGGGGTATATCTTATGATCGCCAAACCACCTGACATTGTGCAAGTGAGGTAAATATCCATAACGTGTGCACACACTCTGTGCTTATCCTCAACTTCTTTATATAAGCCAGCTCCAAAACTGTCAGCTCATGTGTCATTACAGGGCATATGCAAAACAGTGCCTGACCTTTCACCAAGAACTAGTCTCTAGGAAGGCTGAAACTCCCAGACAAATATAGAAAGTGATCAAAATTTCCCCAGGCAAGATTTACAGGCAGGAAGAGGGCACATACTGGCAAAAGGAAAACAAAGAGCAAAGCAGCAGACATGCCAGGAATGACAGTTTTGCTGTATCATTCACAGCTGTTAATGCATGCTATTGCTGTTGGAGTATGCAAATATAAATTTTTAGAGTCCTTCGGCAGAAACATGTCTTCCTACTGACTAATCAAATCATGTAATCAAAAGTCTGCATTATATTATGTATTAATTACTAGAGCTGGATCAAACTTGCTTCAGATTCATTGCATAATTTTCCATGATTACAGTTCACCTTTTCCTGCTGCTCAGGTCAGAAAAGTCTTGTTAAAGATATACAACTATAATTTCCCTTGTTTAGGATTAAAGGAAGCCTGGAAGGAACGGGCTAAGACATGTTAAGAAATTCTCTCAGTTGCTGTTCATAATGAAAATCAGATACCTTACAAGAGAGGTGACAAAAAAATATGAAACATTTCAATCATGCAGTATCTAAAAGGAAACATAACTTTCAATATGTTGACTAGAAGTGTAATGTGTTGCCAACAGAGTAAGCTGGATTTTGTAGGCAGTCTCCTTTGCCGAGCACAATGGATCTGACCATAAACTTTAACACATTACAAACTGAGTAACAATAGCTGACATCTTTCGCACGTGCTCTCTCCTGTGGTCTACAAGAAACTTGTAGGTGAGAAGTCCCTAAGGGTTTGGCTGGCTGCCAGTCTCCGGAAGATCACTTTGTCTTTCAGCATTGGATAGAGACAAAAATGGCAAAAATAATGTAGGAAAACATTCAAGACAGCTCTTAGTACTGGGTCCCACTCATAGTGCATGTTGTGTTTGGACTGCTAACAAAAGGAACCAAAGCAGAAAGTCCAAGCAGATCAGGAATCATTGTATTTCTATATTGCAATATGTACTAAATGCTGCTATGAGGAGTTTGGCTACCATGCCCTACTCCTTTGGGGAAAACATTCTCCATCTAGTAAGAATTTGCTGAATGTTGAATGCCTCCCTATCAATTTCTAATGTCAGGGCCAAGAAATGTGCACCTGTGGATCCCAATGCCCAGCTGGAGCAACATTCCAGAAGGCTCCTGTAATGATTCATCAGCTCTGATACAGTTTATCTCTCCAATTAGTGTAAACAATAATACCTTCAAAGTCCAGTTTTAAGCATTTTATCTAGAACCACTTGTTCCTCTAATACACATGGGGATTCAGGACATTTTACAGAGAATGTTATGAAAGAATATTCATCTACACTTAAAAGTGGATTTTCATGTCAGTGCCTTATCTTAGTCTGTTCCATTAAGGATTTGCTTTTAAATAAAAAGCACAAAATTATCTACTTAGTGCAGACTCTTATTTTCTCTTTTATTCATGAATTTATTAAATTGTCCAAATATAAGATAGACAAAAATCTAGATGTCTGCATTGGAAAAGAAAATAGAAATTGAGTAATCGCTGCCAGTTTAAGCTTTTGGTTTAAACTTTTTTCTTCAGACTAAACTATCAACAAACAGGACAGACATGAAACCTACCTCTTTTCTAGTAAAAATCTAAGATGGAAATATTATCACTGATGTTTTCATGTTACAATTCCCCTGATACCTGCAGAGTTTCCTTCTGATTTCCACTACACTTAATGAAAGCAGAATAAAGCCCTTTTATTTTTATCATAATTTGGTCTGTCAGCATAGTCTTATTTTTCTTACCCTCATAGTAACAAATAGGACCTCTGGGAAAGGCCTCAAGTACCAGGTTTTCAATTTGGAGGATGATGAAGTGGTAAATTCTCTCAGCCTTTCCCTTTCATTAATTAAACAATACAAAATGCTGCATTATTTGAGTTATGGAAATTAATAATAGTAATCAACACTTGATTGCTGGCACAAAGCATGTTAGCAAAAGGCACAGTTATTATTTGAATCTGTTTACCCACAAAATCATGTGAAATTCTCTTTTCATTCTTAGAAAGTTGGAGAAACATACTCAGTGAAAACATTGGACATGGATGAACTGTGAGCAAGAACAAACAGCCCTGATAAAAGTTACACAATTATTGGCTAACTGCAGAGAGAGTTAAGACAAAACACATCAATCTGCACAGTCAGCCACAGATTTAATCTGGCCCCTGCCTTTGCTTTGAGGTGCCTACAGCAGAGCCTTGCAGTGGCCAATGGGACTGGATTTCTGCTAAATCCACCCCGTCTCTGCAGCAAATCCTGTGCTTCACTCCTAACAGCTGCTTATTCCATGGTCAGAAAGATGCCAACACAAGAGGGAAGTCATGTTCTGCTCCAAACTTGCAAGGGCTGCACACCATGTGTGCAAGGAGTCCTCAAGCCTTCCCACTATGCCCTGATCATCAATCTCCCCTAATTACAAGTCATGATCTTGGAAGGAGAGAAAGGCTGACTACTAGAAGGTCATTACCTCTGGAAAGTCAAGAAACACAATACAGATGCTGTGGAAAGAACTTGTTAGTGAGATGCACTCAGGGGTAAGGTGTGTCTCATGTGTTTTGAACCTAGAGAGGGGTGACTCTCACAGTCAAGCCAAACCATCTCTGTAGAACCAGCCTGAGGCCTATCTAAACTGGTAGATCCAGAAGCATTTCCAATCCCCTGGGTGATGCAGTCCATCTACTTCCTAGCTGTGTACCAGAGGGAAAGCCAGAAAAATGTTGACTCCTCCCAGCCCATGTTTCCGTGTGAAGCAACATGGAAACAGAGCAGAGAGCTCCATGTGCTCAGGGCAAGACTATGACAGAGATGTGAAGAGACCTGGGATCCTCATTGCATACCAGAGAAGACATCAGCCCTCAGCCTAGACACAGCCTGGGTGCTGTATCTACCAGGGACCAGGAATACCTGTGCTCCACAGGAAATGGGCAAGATCCTTGAAAATCAGTGGTGTGAGGCTTGTTTGTAGCAGCTGTGAGCCCAGTGTGATCTAATGGTGCTGCAATTTCACGTACTGACATTCCTAGATTCAAATCTACCATGACTTAATTGGTGATCCATTTCTCTCCCCATTGGACAGCAAATAATAGGGATTTAGATGCCAAATAGGAACACAGCACAACAAGGGAAGTTTAAAGCTCCTATTTATTTGGGACTTCCCTATATTGAGATTAGCAGCGATAGGAGGGCCCACTGAGCAGGAAGGATATTACAGGCTATTGCCTGGTCTTTGCAATCCATTCCTTTCAAATCCATGCAGGATGTACCTTCGTTATCCTGTTTGAAAACATTCTTTGCATGTTGGAGTATTCAGTTCTAGTAGAAAAGGTGGATAAAAGGTTTCTTATGGCCACAGGGATCAAGAGGCACATTTGTGAGGATGAGTGTCACAGAATAACTCTTTATATCATCCTGCTGGCTCACCACACCTGTGCAGGCATTGTGTTTTTTTAGGAAGTGTTTCAGTTTACAATATCCTGTACTGCTCAGCTGAAGCCATAGCTATTTACAGAGTATGACAATTCTACTCTAAAATGAGAAAAATGGGAATGCAAAAGTTTAGTGTTTCTTAATCTTTCTCTAGTGCTGGCTGTCATGTCCCCACCTACAGAAAAGATTCTTTAGCTGTAAGGTAGTTCAGTTCAGATCAGTATTTATCTCTACAGTCAATGTGTTCCTTTCAGGTAATTAATTTTGAGGGGAGGAAAACTTTCTTACCTTGCAGAACAGGAATCCCCTGTACTGTAAGGCATACATAATAATATCATTGGCACTATGTCCTTAGAAGTCAGTTTGATGTCCAAAGCAGGACTTTTTTTGTATGGGCACATTTTGCCAAATCTCAGCAGCAAAGTACCAGTGAGTTTCTTGGGAACTAATGATGAACCATAAAACCCACATCTTTGCTTGCTGCATCATTACAGTAGCTTGTTTTTAATGGAACTTTCTTACACTTTTATTTCTACTTCACTTTTTTAAGAGACTGCATGTTTCAAAATTACTTCCACTGACTGTTAATAATGTCAATTTGTTCATATTGTAACATTTAATTTAGTCACACACAGAGTGTAATATAAAATTAGATATAAATAACTTGATTGTCAACATCCTCCAAACCTGTAAATCTTCGTAGGCATACTGCAAGGCAGAGAGCTACCCAAAGTCAACAAACCCTCCTTTGAACTCAGGTGGGCCCTAAAATAACTGATCCCAAGCAAAATCCATGGGTTTGCTCCACAGCAGGGAGTGCTGGACATGGTGATCAGTTTTACAGACTAAATTTTTAATTTGCAAGTTTGCATTTTAAGAATCCATCCATTTCTGGAGTAATGTTGCACTGATCCATGTGAGTTCCTTAAATATGATCCCCACGTTTCTTTCAGGTCAGTGTGTGTGCAATGGGCTCTATGGAACCTCTTAAGCTGCTACCAATCACTCTCGAAGGCTTTTAGTGGGGTCGACCTATAGTCTGAAAAGCTGCACAGTACAAAATTCAGTTTTGGCAGAATAAAATTAGAAAGGTTTGGAAGCACTCGCTATGTTTCACAGCTCAGAAAGGCAGTTCCATACAGAGAAGGTATTATTAACCAGCATGCAATTTCTGCAGGATGTCATGAATCACAGGTTTTGGGACATCCTCCTGAAAGGCTCCATAAATTCTGAGTCATTTTTTAAACAAACACTAAACAATGGCAAGCAAGGCCAAACTAAGGTAAACACAAAACCACCAAGATGCAGGAATAGGATCTCTTCCTGCATGTCCTCCCAGCTGATACCTTCCTCTGCTCTTCAAACCACTGGACATGTTGAGAGC
Organism: Melanerpes formicivorus; assembly: GCF_026170545.1. Taxonomy (NCBI): domain Eukaryota; kingdom Metazoa; phylum Chordata; class Aves; order Piciformes; family Picidae; genus Melanerpes; species Melanerpes formicivorus. The sequence goes on from NW_027142354.1 coordinate 36,644,156, forward strand.
ACTGGCTTCCCTTCAGAAATAATTGCCTCTGCATCTCCATGTGTGCATCCTACCAGATCAGAGCCTGAGTAAGTCTTTGTTCAGGACTTCAGGAACCGGTTGACTATGAGTTAATGCTGAGTAAGACTCCTTCCTTTCTTGAAGAAATCCACTAGGGAATTTGTTGTAATCTGCTCCGGCATTTTTTTCCAATGATGCATTTTGAAAGTATTTTTTTCGTAGCTGGACGTGTCATGAAAAAGTCACCACATGACATTTTCCCAAAGTGCCAAGGTTTGTTTTTTTTTCCAAAAGAAGTGCCTGTATGGCATAAAATACACAACTGTGATTTGAACATCAGTTGGGAATCCAGTTAAAAATGGAACAGGCTGGAAAGGTAAGATAGCCACATATAGCTGGAAATTCATAGCTGAGCATTAATATCCTCTCTTTAAGCTGATGTGATTCCAATATTAAACTGAAATTTGAGTCTACCTGAAGTATTTGTAAGGAACTCAGAGCTGATGGGGGTAAAAAAAGACTCTCCCACTTCTTATGAACAAGCTCAAAGGCAAGGAAAAATACATATCTGAAAGCAATTTCACATTTTTTTCTTTCTTTCTGGTTTACTTTTTTACAGCTTTGAATAGACAAATAGAACTAAAATGTAAGGGTGCATGCAATGGATTTTTTAAGTATTCAGACAGGCTGAATAAACAAATGGTTGGAAAGCAGTGTGGTTTTCTGCTCTGTGCAGTGCTAGCTTAGATCCAGTAAGGTTTGTCAGATTCCATGTTGTCTGCATTCACAGGAGGCCTTATAACAAACTTTCCCGCCTCCCCACCCCGCCCCCCCCTGCCCCTTAATTCCATCATCACATGAGATCAGCTCAAATGTATAATCTGGTTTGAGTTAACACATGCTTCTGTTTAGCATCCTGAAAATTTAGACCAAATAGAAGGAGCCATTCTTAGAGATTTCTGAGCACTGGCTGCTGCAAGTAATGGAAATCTTGAAACAAAAACACGTTGTGTGTTTCTAGTAAACTGGCAGATGTTACTAACTGACTATTCCACTCCAGTAGTTTCTACAGACATTAAGTGTAAGTGTAATAGATCTATAGAAAACAGCTTTGGTGGTGGGGGCGGGGGGAAGCCAACGTTAAACATACCAGACCCAAAGTAAAAACCTGTAGAGTATTGTGGTTACTTAAGAAAAACAAATTATGTCATGCGTCAGAACGACTGTTGATTAAAGTTTGGTACACATCTTTTTTTCCTCTGAAAATATATTCCTGTCATACCAGTTTGCTTAAGAGGTTGTTCAAAAAGAATGATTTAGCTAAAACATAATGGGCTTTCAAATATTCCTTGAGTGTCAAAATTCCCCCAAAACATAAGCTCCTGTTTATGGATTATGTTAGTGCAGGCACAATTCCTACTGAAGTAAGTGGGAGTTTTCTTATTCTAGGCTTTAATTATACCTTTTGCCTCTGGGTAATGGCCAGTTTGTAGGCTATTACCACATTTTAGAAGATTTGTCTAGTTGCTTTCCAAAGAATCTTCTAGGATGACAAGATACTGATGTGGGATGGATGCTGTGTGGGATGGAAAGGAAGAGAGAGAAGGAGCTAATGGCAATTATATTCTGTAGTTGGAAGTATTTTTCATCTGGGGAAACCAAAAAGCCATCGTAATTTATTATAGGCAAATTAATTATTCCAGCACTGACATATTATTATCCTATGTGTTTTAATCACATACAGTATGGTTGGGTTTTTTAGACAGGTGTCAGGTCACTTAATAATATAACAGCAGCACAGGTTAAAACATTACTGTAATTGACATGAATATTATGAAATTTAAAATGCATACAACAGTTATATTTGGTACTAGGTTTCCAGATATTTTTTTGTACAAATACACTGGGGATCTTGGAAAATGAAGACATCTTTAAAAAAAAAATCCTTCAGGTTTTATCATGATAGCCATCTTTAAGCTTTTCTTATATTTTGTTCCCACTGATACTTTCACTAAATCTTTAGAATCATAGAATTACAGAATCAATGAGGTTGGACAAGACCTCAGAGATCATCAAGTCCAACCTGTCACCCAAGACCTCATGACTACTAAACCATGGCACCAAGTGCCTCGTCCAATCCCCTCCTGAACACCTCCAGGGATGGTGACTCCACCACTTCCCTGGGCAGCACATTCCAATGGCTAACAACCCTCTGTGAAGAACTTCCTCCTCACCTTGAGCCTAAACTTCCCCTGGTGCAGCTTGAGACTGTGTCCTCTTGTTCCGATGCTGGTTGCCTGGGAGAAGAGACCAACCCCCTCCTAGCTACTACTATCCTTCAAGTAGTTGTAGACAGCAATGAGGTCTCCCCTGAGCCTCCTTTTCTCCAGGCTAAACAATCCCAGCTCCCTCAGTCTCTCCTCATAGGGCTTGTGCTCGAGGCCTCTCCCCAGCCACGTTGCCCTTCTCTGGACACGTTCAAGAGTCTCAATGTGCTTCTTAAATTGAGGGGCCCAGAACTGGACACAGTTTACTTTTACTACACGGTTTACCTTTTACCATGTGAAGGTGTGAACTTGTGTGTTCTGGACTCACTATTTTCATCTTTCTCAAATTGAGGGCTCCTAAAACTCATCCTGTGCAGATATGAACCTACCAACAATGAGCATTCTTTTCTTGTTTGCCTTTCATAAGGCCCTCAGAAGTGGACACCATGGGCCCACAGACAACAGGTTCAAAACTAGGGCTTCAAAAGTAAGATAGCAACTTGCTTAACTGCTATGGGGACATCAAGCAACAGAAGGAAGTCAGACCTCTACAATCTTGGGGGTTTTGGTGAAGTCAAGTGTGGACTGTGACTTGTGTAAGTTGTAAACTAGAGAATGTTTGTGGGACTGTGGACCACCTTACCTATTGGTCATTTTATTTTGCATTTTCAATGCAGGTTTTGTTGATTATGATGCAGAGGATAGACATAGCTATTCACATTTGTGAGAAGGAATAACTGTCCAGTGATTATGGAGTATATGGTAGAGGCAGACATGTTCCCAATCTACAAGGCACAGGAGAGGAGCTGCCCACCTAATGTAACATCAGGAGATGCAGAATTGCAGGCCATAGTAAATACATAGTAAAGACATGTCTTTATGAAGTGCATTTCTTTATACACTTATCTTTTACATCTTCATGTCATTTCACACCAGTGTCATGACCTTGATCTTAATAGTTATTCTTGAATTACAGTAAAATCAGCTGAGAATCAATTCATAGCACTGAATGTGCAAAGCATAGCACAAGAAAGGATGCATCATTCCTTTGTTTCTTGATGGGAATAGATTCTCAAAAATATATTCATGGCAAAGAGAATGGGTAATTGTTGACTTTAGCTCAGCTCTAAGCATGTGAACAGCAGTTATGCTGAAGTGTGCGTATTCTGGTACTGTATTCAGTTATGGGACATACTGTGGTGTCTGAGATTATATTTACTGGTTTTAACTGGATGTTCAGCCACACCGTTCTGTGGTGTGCTGTGGGAAAACTGGTCTGTCCATTGTGAGTACCTGTACAGATGAGACTTTTTCACATAAACATAGTACACTACTTTCAGCTTGGCATACTGAAGTTTTCCCTCTGCAACCTCTATTCCAGTCAGCGGTAAGGCATCAGTCCAACTTGGAGCACTGATCTATTCCAGCTGTTGGCATTAATGCAACTTTCTTTTTGGAACCAGGAGGTAAATGCAAGACATGTTTGAAAGCATTTTGTCAGTGACTTCTTGTTAGCCAGCATAATTTCTCTCAAACAACATGCAAACATGGGGGCAGCTGATACAGATTTTTATGACTACTAAATTCCATAATGCTGATCAGTGATGTTATGGTAGGGATACAGACAGAAAGTGATCAAACAGCCCCAGATGTCAGAAGAGCCAGAATCTGCAAGAGGAAGCTGTTGAAAGAGCTTGCCTCTTCACCTGTCCAGTGAAGATGAGCCCTTAGAGAACCTGTAAAAAGAAAACTACAGAAGATCTCCTCCAAACATGTCCCATCCAAATCCAAAAATGAAGGAAAACTGTAGCTACACTACAGCTGTAATTGTCCCATCATCTAGATAAGTCACTGTGCTCTACAGGTATCTGCAGTAATTTGCTGCTTTATTAACACCTAACTGAGGGAATGTGCAAGCACCTAAAGGAGATGTCTGACTTGCTAAACTCTCTTTTCTCGTGTGATGGTGAGAAAGTGGCTCTGTAGCAGGCAGTTGTTGGGGAAATACAACCTCCTATGAGGGCATGCAGAAAAACTGCTTTCTGCAAGAAGCTGGCTGCCTCTCTCTGCAACCTCTTGCTTCTAGCACTAAAATTCAGAAGAGAGCCCTAATTCTCATCTGCATCAAAAATAAGAATTTGCTTTGTCCTGCTTAATTTGTAAAATACTTACAAAAGAGTTTCATGGAAGTGAAACTTGGGGAGCAATTGTTTGCCCCAGTAGCAAAGCTATGAAGAATGTGAGATGCGTATGGGATATCTGGACTCAGGACTGAAACCTACACTGTTACCTTTGCTTTATCCTCTGTGAACTCTCATTTTCAGTAAGTGACGGTCATGTAAAATGACTCTTTAGCAGCCCACATCCACACTCAGTCGACTTCAGTGTTTCCTAATTAGGTTATATTCAATCTTTATAACGTGCTTGTAATAGATGTGGTACTGTAGTGTAATCTCAACTGATATTATTCACTTCCCAGGAATGTACAGCTGAAGCAGCTCTGCAGGCTCTGACTGAAAACAATGAGTGTGCAGCTGACAAATAGGGGTAGCTATTTTACATGCCCCGGTCTATTTGGATGACATTGTTTAAGTGATGTCTGCTGAGCAGGTATTCACATTAGAAAACAAGCACAATTACAATTTTCTGATGTGGCAGCTATTTTTGAAACTCATTAAATCTTGCTAGTGCTTTTCCCATGCAATGAAAAACTGGAATTGCCTGTTGTAATATTGGCTGGCAGATATGAATGGTTTCAGCGCACATTTTATAATGAAGAAATGAGCTCATGCTATATAATTGTGGGCTATCCCCAAGAATATTTTTATTCAGCGTTATTGTCAGATTAAATTAAAACTGCTGAAGAGTCTGACTCCTCAAGATGCCAGGTGCTCTCAACTCTCACAGTAGTTAATGGAAGAGTATTCATCAGTTTCAGAATTAAGTCCCTAAATGCTGATTGCGATGCACAAATTTTCACATTAAACAAGACAATATTTGAAGAGCTCTCATTGTTCTTTCACTCTTCTTTTTCTTTATAAAGTGAGCAATTATTGCTAAAAGTATTATTTATTCCATGCCATGTCCATTTATAACATTTATACAAGATACTACAATAGCCTTTAAAGTGACTTTTGGTTTACTTTTCCCTCTAATCTTAAAAGAACCATTAATGTTCTTTAATGAAAAATTCATTCTTGATACATTTAAAGCTGCTGCTGCTTATAGATGGTGGCATTCATCTGGCTCCACAGACTTACTTGCATCCTCTCCCATCCAAAGCTGTGGAATTTAGGGGACCCAGAGAGAAAAGATGACAAAATAAAGGAAATGCCCTTTGGCAAAATTGTGAACTACCATCTCCTTCCACCAGCTGAATCATCACTTCACCCCTGCACTCCCTCAGGCAGTACTGGGCAGCCTGGGAAGACAGCATAGAGGGAAAGGTTGCTCCCCCTGCCCCACGCATATGTGCTTCCACTTGGCATTTAATAATGCAGTAAGAGAAAGAAGACTAGGAAAGCCAATGTTTCTGCAGTGTTTGAATACCAAAAAAAAGTTGAAAGTCAAACATTCATCATTAATATGCACAGGGTCAGGCAAAAGCCTTGCTCAAACTGTGGGTCAATTAGTCCTTCTTTTCTCCCTGGGGTCCAAAGTGTTATCACCATGAAGGATAATGAGTTAAAGCCAAGTAAGGTCCTCTGGAGCTCAGAGGTCATGCAACAAGAGTTGAAAAAATGGGTTCCAAATATTACAAGTCTTTCAACACTTTTTTTCTAGGTATTCTGTTAAATACCCCACTGGGAGGCTTCTTTTCATCAAACCTAACCACATTTCTTTGGACTTTCTTCTCTGAGTGATTTCAAATATATAAAGAATTTAGATGAAAAACAGATCTGTATTTTTCTCATTGTTTGAAAAATGGTAGTAAATATTCACTTCTCAGAAGAGTGATAGTGATTTTATTTATAGAAATTCCCAAAGTGACAGTTACAGAAATAATCTGTGGCAAACAAGTTGCAGAAGATTTTGCTCTCAGTCAGATCATGTTCTTTCTTTCCAACACCGCATAATAATTTCCATGAAAAGAAGCTGTATTATGTAGCCCTGATCATTGTTTCAACTTGGAAAGAGAAAACGGTGCAGAAAAACTATAAGGTTGGGAAAAATAACAGCCTCCAAATAGGATTGATATAAAGAAGATGGTCTCACTGTTTTCTGGGCTCAGTGAGAGGATAAAGCAGACTTATTTGGAGCAAAGAGTTGGGAAAATGGAAACAAAATACAGATAGTGAAAAGAAAAAACTATGGAGCTACCTCAGGACATTATGGAATTTCCATCAGTGTGTAATTTTGGGAACAGAGGGTAAATAAACACAGGTATGAATAGTTTAGGTGTGTGGTTACCCAACTTACCCACAGTGCCACAGCGACCTGGGAGGTATAGCGAACAGTGTCTGAGGAGACTAGTTAGTATATGCTATGTAGCAACTCGTCTCAGGAAACTCTAAAGGGACTGCATCTCCTCTGGAAAAGAGCATGGCGGGGTCTAGAGATTTTGGAAGGTGTTAAAAGGCAGGTGCTTGATCCTGTATCAGGGCACAACATGGAGGAGATGACCTCAAAGTCCCTTCTGATCCTACAGTTCTGTTGCTCTTATCAGGAATGTTATGTGTTTGGATATGTGTGCATTGAGGCTGGTGAGAGGTCTCAAGCACAAGCCCTACGAGGAGAGGCTGAGGGAGCTGAGGTTGTTTAGCCTGGAGAAAAGGAGGCTCAGGGGAGACCTCATTGCTGTCTACAACTACCTGAAGGGTAGTTGTAGCCAGGTGGGGGTTGGTCTCTTCTCCCAGGCAACCAGCATCAGAACAAGAGGACACGCTCTCAAGCTGCACCAGGGGAAGTTTAGGCTCAAGGTGAGGAGGAAGTTCTTCACAGAGAGAGTTGTTAGCCATTGGAATGTGCTGCCCAAGGAGGTGGTGGAGTCACCATCCCTGGAGGTGTTTGGAGGTGTTCAGGAGGGGATTTGACGTGACACTTGGTGTCATGGTTTAGTAGTCATGAGGTCTTGGGTGACAGGTTGGACTTGATGAGGTCTCTTCCAAACTTACTGATTCTATTATTCTAACTCACTCACAGGAATTACACACACATATACATATACATATACATATATGTATATATATATATATATATACACACACACATATACACACATACACACACACACACACATATATATATATATAAAAACAAATATTTAGACTATTCCTATATAGTATTGCTAAATTTAGCAATATATTTTGGAATGCAGTCTTCAGGAACACTGGAAAATAAATTTGGATAGTTTTTGAAAAATGTTCTAGTAGCATTTTCTTGTTTATGGTAGTAGTATGGAAAGTGTTTACATGAAACAGTTTAACTTCTTAGCTTCTAGAGATTATGTTAATCATGTGTATTTTAAGGATCATAAAACCTTTGTGAAAGTACAGCCCTTAAACAGGCCATTTCAAAGCATAACAGACTGCTTAACAATCCTCACTAAACTCATGATCTAGCTCCAGCTGGAAAAAAAAAGCAAAAGCACCATGAACTTGAGTTTGGCATGTATAAATAAAACCAATATGATGATGAAGAGATATCATCCTGACTCAGCAAAGCACTTAAACAGATACTTACATTCTCGAGATATCACAGCAATGCAAGTAATCAGGTATTTAAGTATTCAGGTATGCCTGCCATTTAGGAATCTTAAGACCATGATTTAAACTTCAGTTTTACTTTCTAATGAGAGAAGTTTGAATTGACAGGAGAGACAGCGTAACTCTGGGACAGAAAGAAGCTAAACAGCAGAGGATCCCATTGCTTCTTCCTGGTGATCAGTTCAAATTCTGCATGTTAGTAATAATGCTAATATTTTAACCACTAAAAACTGAGGCTCTCCTAGGAACCTTGGTACTGCCTCTGGCCCCTATGCTCATCTTCCAGGGCATCCTAAGCTAAAGAAAGGTTTTTTCTGCAAAGAAACTTAAACTTTTCTCTAAACCATTACTGTCTCAAAACACTAAATGTATTTATGTGTTGTTATGTCTGTTGCTTCTTCATAGGAGAACAAACCAGTATCGTTATGGCCTTTGACAGTACACTTGGGTGCAGTACAGAGTAAATGTGCTCCCTGTATTAGGAAATGCAGACTGCCTTTGACAACCTTGGGATGACTAATATGGGATTGGAACAAGTAAGAGCAATGATACAAGAACTGCAGAAATAGCATGGCTGTAGCTTTGGGCCAAATAGGCTTTTAAGGTTAAAGAAAAGCAGGTCATCTCATTACAGTGAGAACAGGTATGATTCTCAGAAGGGATAAAGACAAGGAAAAACTGAAGAGGGAAAGCTAGAACAGGTGCTGCAGATGTGAGGCACAGGAGGCCACAATATGGAAGATCACAAGCGAGAAATTTAAGTTAAACCAACTGTGACACAGTACAGTGTCACATGGAGGTTTGGAACTCAACTCTGAAAAGAACCAAGGAAAATATTCACAGACTGGGATGTGTGACATGACAGAGACAAGCTTGTGTGTGTGTGTAACTGTAAATTGTTGCCAGCATATTATTATACCAAATTAATCTCTGCGTCTGTGTGTTTTGTCCTCAGAAACAGTAGTGTGGATTTTCTTCAGCTTCAGCATGTGGAGCTATACACATGCATGTCTGCACACGTCCTTTCTGAACTAAAAAGAAGTATGAGCAATGTCATGCCTCAAGTGTCCCTTTCAAAAGGTTTTAAACCACTTAAATTAGGTTCCTAAATGAGAAAGTACTTTCAAGAGTAGAGTTTGTACATGAAAGGAAGAGTGAAGTGCCTTCGCAGAGACTAAACAATTGAATAATAACTGCAAAGTTGGATAGAAATGTATCAAAAAAAAAAAAAAAAACACCCAGGATTTTTTTCAGAACTCTTTTTTCCCTTTTGCTTACACAAACTTTATAATAGCTGTTTTCTATGACTGTTCTGCATAAACTGGGAGCAGCCTCTGGGCTGCTCTCAAATTTACTTTGGCTTCTGCAATAGTAATTAAGAGTTACTGGAACTGTGGAGTCTCCGGCCATGCCTTTGGTACTGTTGGAGGCCGGGACACAGAGCCATCCTGCTTCCTTGGGCAGCGGTGGGGCTGCTCCCTCCAACCACCTGCTCAGCACGGCCTGCTCCCAGCTGGGGGCCGGATGCTGGGCAGGGGGCAGGATTGTTTGCAGGAAGCCGTTGGTCCAACAGACAAAGCCACTTCACCCTCAGCTATTGACCTGACATATGGAGAGCTTGGGACGTTTTTAAAAAATCATATGTGTAAACCAAATGGCTAAAAGAGTTTTCATAGACTTGAAAATATTTCAGCAATGAGGAAAGGGCAGTATTTTTTGCTTAAGTTTTATTTCAGATAGCAGGATCAAGGTAAAACATCTGTGTTACCTGATATTTCCTGCCTGGAGACATCACCCTGTATATGTAGGGACCCATCAGTCTGTGGGAGTGCTGAATATTACAGGACTGACACTGTGAAATGAAAATATCCTCTGAATTTGGGCACTGTATTTACAGAAAATACAATTGCCCTGTGGTGAAATGCTTTAAGCATTAAATTGCTCCCATGCTCACAATGCAAAGAGGGCAAATGGGAAAATTCTCTCACCTAGATGTGGGTGTGTAAACATATTTTCAATTAAACCTACACTTATAGGCAGTGCATCCACTGTTGACACTTATTTTAAAATATAACACGTGATGACAATTATGCAAATAGTTACCAAAATACCTTTGGCTTGGTATGTACCACACACAAGTTCAATAAATGCATACGCAGTGCTTGCGTAGCAGTGCGAACACTAACCTTTTAAGAAATGACCCTTTGGTAAAACTGTCAGATGTGGAGTGTTGAGTTCAGATACCTGCTAACAGAAACCCTTGGGAGGATGTCACCAGGAGAAATGAAACAATATTAGGGTCTCTATCGGGATTAACCAAGGGACTTGTAAAAAATTTAACATCAGCTCGGTATTTATGGGTTTGCTAGTCAGTAATCTGCCGGACTGCCAGCAGCTGTTTTAAGCTCTTTCCCGTCCTGGGCAAGGCAGTTTCACTTGTATAAAACAGATGAGCAGGTACCCTTAAATCTGTCATTAAAGTGCTCTTGGCCCCGGCGAGTCCCACGGAGGCGATGCTGATGCTCCGCACCCCGTGCAGAACCTCCGCGTCGCGGCCCCGCCGCTGGGCGGGGGGAGACGCCCTTGCGCCTCGCCGGCTCTCGCAGTATTTGCCGTTTACCTGCACGGCGCAGACCGTTGAGTCGTGAAAGCCTGAGCGCGCCTTAAGAGCGAGTAAATAATGGAAGAAAGAGAGAATGAACGAGTGAGGCGGGCGTTGCTGCGAAGAGCGAGCTGAAAGCCTCAGCCTTGGCGGATGGGGCGTCGAGGAGGTGAGGGGAAAGAGGGTTGGGATGAAAAATCAGTCAGCTTTTAAGCACCTCTCCGAGCTGGCCGTGCTCCGGGGAAGGTGCAGTGTCTACCCGCGGACTTCAGCCGGACGCTGCCGAGGGCGAGGGTAGCCCCCTTCCCCGCAATGAGCTAAAAAGGAAAAAAAAAAGAAAAAAAAAAAAGAAAAAAAAAAAAGAAAAAAAAAAAAGAAAAAAAAAAAAAAAAAAGAACCCTTTATTGTTCTTGTAGTTTTTTCTCTCCTCTCCTGCCCGCCTCCCAGGCGGCGCTCCGTGGTGCCAGGATTTCCCTGCAGCCGCCCTCTCCGCCGGCAGCGCCGCCTCCCCGCGGCTCCCGCTCGCCGCCCGCGGCCCCGCGCCGCGCCCCCGGGACATGGGCCGCTGCCGCCCGCCCGCGCACTGACAGGCGCTCACAGGTGCCGCGGTCGCCCCGAGTCGCGGACGGGCGGTCCTGCTGCCCTCCCGGCTCCGCACCGGCGGGAGGGAGGTAGCTAGGGAGGGAGGAGGAAGCGGCGGGGGAGCAGCCGGCAGCGCGGTAAGTCGGAGAGCTGGGGCGGCGTGCTCGCGGAGCGGGGCGCGGGGCGGGACGCGCCGTCACCGCAGGGCTGTGCGGCCGAGGCTGGTGGCCGGTGAAGGGCCAGACGGACTGATTCCCTGCGGAGCGGTGGAAGGGCCGCTCCGCGCCAGCTTTGGCGCTGAGAGCGGGAGACGGGGGGTGCGGGGGGGAGGTGGTGTAGGGCGGGGGGTGCACAGAGATGGAGGCTGGGAAAGCGGGGAGGCATTTCGGGGTGACCAGAGAGAGTATCCAGTAATCCTCGTGTTTGACTGCCTGGGGGATTTATGCCGGAGCAATCACATCGCTAAGACCGTCTTGAGGTGTTGCTACATCACTGAAATTCCGAGATTAAATTCGCCTCTGTAATCGGTTTACATTTTTGCTCCGGCGTATTTTGACATATCTGATCTTGCGCCTAGTTTTGGAGGCAGAAGGCCCGAAATAGCGAGGGAATTTGTGTGCGGGGTGTCCCCTTTTGCTGCGCCTTTCTGTATGGGTTTAAAATTAACCCTGCGCTTGACTGCGCCGCCGCTGCAGCACCGTGGGGCCGGGGCTGCACCCTGGGCACAGGCAGGGCCGGGAGAAAGGCAGCGTTCCGGCGAGATGCTGGTTGTCGAACAAAGCATTCAGGTCGGGAATTCAAGTAAGAGTTTGTATTGGATTGATGGTGAAGAAATGAGAACAGTAGATTAATACGACAAACTTGATGTATTTTCAGCTGAAATTAAAAAGCGACCAAAATAGAGGAAGTAATTAATTTAGGACTTGCGTCACTGGAGATTGTTGCTGTGTTTTTAAAATAGAAAGAGATTTAATTATGAAATGTTTAATGTAATAAATATGATCATGATCTATTACTTTCCTTTAGAAAATATTTGGGGGAGGGAGTCAAGGAGAGGTCCCAGGAGTTATATTACTCATGTATAAACCATTATTTTCACTTAGATACAGGTTATGAGTATGGAACGTCATTCAGCTAAGTGTAGGGAAAAAAATCAGAGGTTTTAAGGTATGAAAATCTTAAGACTAAACAATTCTTAAGACACACAGTACCAGAAATCTTATAATCCATCTGCTGCAGTTCATATGCTTAGAGGAGTGACAGAGATACCAAAAAAGGCATCATGATCCTCAGCACAATTCCAGGAGCAGAATCTTCTCCTTCTGTACAGAAAAAGAAAGCTCATTTCTGGAAGCAAGAAGTGACAGATGTGGCATCTCAGCAGCTGGCTAAACACAAAAGCATGTATCAGCAGGTGATTATGGTTGCAAGGATTTATTTTTAAAGTGTGTTGTACGGAAAAGGTCCAGCCTTTTTTAGCACTAGTGTTGAGATTTACTTTAGCTCTATGGCATGTTAAAAATAATCTTTCAGCAGAAGCATTCAGAAAAGTATGAGAAAACTCCTGTGTTCAAAGCACTCCTTGCTTTAAACATTTGTTTTTTATTATAGCATGCAGAGGAGAGGAACCGAGCAGGTTCTTCTGTCAGTAGGATAGTACTGAAGGGAACGTTTTTCCTGGCCTCAGCATAAGCCAGTGGTATCTGGGAAGGAAACAATGGGGCCTATCTCTTCCTTAGATTAAAGATAATCACGGTTACAGTTCTCTCAGGAGTACCTTGTGCGTCCACAGAGTGAAAATCAGGCTGCAGAAACTACCTCTGTTGTTCGGCCTTTCTTCTGTGATCAGTAAAGCCAGCCAAAATCACCAGGAGGTGGCCTGGGTGGATTTTGGAGAGGAAAGAGATGGGTATCACCTAAGAGGCAGCCCAGAGACACTCTTTCCCTGAGGCATCGTGGCTGTTTGACTGCTGTGGCTGAATGTCACGCTGACTTCAAAGAGGCATCTAAAGCTATTCCAAACCAATTATATCAGCTTTACTGTAACCAAAGAAAGCCATGGTTCTTGGCAAAACATGTTTTGCTCTCGGCTTTTCGTAATTAGGTATGCTGCCTTGGTTTATAGTCTTCCAAGCTTCTTCTTTTAGAAGAAATTCTGGTCCTCTGCCCAAGTCTTGAGAAATACTTTGGGCTAGGAGGGGGAGCTGGCATTTAAAAACACTTCCCTCTGCCATGCAGAATTTGCCATCAAGTTCTCCTTTGCTTCTTGGCAGTGAGACTGTGTCCCAGGGGCTCAATTGTAACCTCTGACCAGTTCTTCCTGTGCATTGCCCACGTTGACAGAATTGCTGTGAAACAGCTCACCTGGTGTCCATTTTGCCCTTTCATAGTCATGTAAAATACCACAGGCCTTCAACCCCCCCACCTGAAAATGTTACTTTTGGGGAGGAAAAAACCACCACCAAACAAAAACCCAACAACAAAATAAATAAAAAGTGATGGGGTTTTGTATTGGTTTTGTTTTGTTGTTTTTTTTTTTTTTTTTTGTCATGATCAGGGCAGAGATATTTTGTCAAGATCTGAACCATCTTGGGAAAAACTGTCTGCCTCTCCCTCTGCCAGTGGTAAAAAAGAACTGGGTAGAGGTGTGACAGAGGATTTGAAGCACCATCTAGGCAGGGGAGGGTTTTATGTGAAACAGGACAGCACACTGAAGTGCAACATACTGAGTACAAGCTCAGGTGAAGTTCATGCTGAAGCAGAGATGTCTTCTGAGTGATCTCTTAAATAGGTAAGACTTCTGAATGACATTCATGAAGGCAAGCACTGTTTACAATATTTTACAGTATTTTCTATTTACATTCATAATGTTACTGAGCAAATATATATTGATCCAGCATGATGATTACTGGGGAGATGGGTGTAAGAGGAGCAGGTAGAACTGGCTGTCAAGAAGTCTTGCTTCCTCATAGTTTAAGGGTTAAATCAAGACACAGCAAAGCTTCAGAAAACACACTGCCAGGATAAAATGAGATGATTACAAATGGATGGAGTCAGCCAGGGTAACAAGATATATTTATACCTTTGCTAGGGTTTCACTGACATTTATGGAATTAATAGTCAGGTGTAGAAACAGATGTTTTATGGTTCTGCCACCAGTTAAGTCCACAAGAGCAGTTAATAATTTTTGTAACCAACTATGAGATTTTTCTTTTGAGACACTAGTGAACTGTTAAATGTGGTGTACTCTTTTATGTTTCTGTGGGTTTGTTGTGGGTTTTTTTTGCCCTTCACCTCCCTTTTTTTTTAATGGGGGGGATATAAGCCATTTGCAGGCCATTTACAGGCTGAGCCTACATTTGAGTAACACTTTTTAATCCCTAAAGCTCTGAAAATGTGAAAGAGATCATTGAATACTCAGACTAAAGTGTATCTTCATGAGTACTAGCTTTTTATGTGAGATCATTTTATTTTGTTTATCAAAAATAATCTGAAATACAGTTATACTTGCCATTGAAATTATGCAAGTTGCACAATATTTCTGAAGTTTGATGACTAGCATCTTGTGAATGCCAGGGAGCCACATTAAGGGTTTCAGCCCCCACTATGTGTGGGGCAACAACATGCAACTTAACTATGCAAATGTTGTGTTAATGTTGTTTACTTGTAATGAATAAAAGAAGAAAGCACACCAAGTGTGATACAAGGTCAACAGGGGAAAAGTTAGATAAGGAATTAAATGGACTGATACAGTGAGTTATTGTGCTGGGGCTCCTTCTGAATAAGCTAAGTGAACTTTCCTGTGGTTACATGTAAACAGCAGCTGACCTATAGAGATGCAAGTGCTGATAAGAAGCTAGGTATGATTTCTTGGTCAGGTCTGCAAACTTGTTAGATGTATTTAGATGGCAATTAATTTATTATTTTTTAGAACATCTGTAGAGAACTTTCTAAAAATAAATATTTCTTCCTGACTTTGCTGGTAAGACCTAAAATGTAGGGCTTAGCATATAGTTTTTTATTCTGTTGCTTTGAAATACCAGGTGCTTCAAGTTTGGTTCTTACTGTTTTGCTGTAGGAATTTTATGTGTATCTGAATATTGGTGGTGTGCCTTAAATAAAGGAAACAGGTGTTGAGTCTTAATTCCAAATGTTTTTTTTTCATGTTAGAATATTAGACACTATCATAAAAATAGTAAATAAAGTCAAACTGTTACTCTGCAAATTTTTCTCTTTTTTTCGTTAACTTTTTTAAAAGTCTGTACAATATAACAATAAAGTTCTGTAAACCTAAAAGCCTAAAGCCTGTTATGCTTTAGGAGAAAAAAGTGGAAATAACCATAGAAAGTGCTGATACTTACTTAAGTGCATTATGGTATCATTACTTCTCATAGCCCTCTTGCTTCAAACAGTATGTAGGGTGAAGAGAAGTAACAAAAAGAGGATACATATGAAATTGTGTCCTGCACTGTCATAGTCCTTTTGGGTGGTGCTGAGCAATATTGTAATGTGGGTAGTGAGGAAACCAAATAATGGTTGCACAAGGAATATAATCTTGAGATTTCCTAACTTTGTATTCTTGGACTTTGCCAGTTTACTGCTTCACATGTATTTCTAATTATGGGGTTCAGAATTCTCAGTGATACCACTTTGCAAGGAAGATCAAAGGTCCTTTGCTGCTACCACAGTCAGCATCTATGAAGCATTTCTTCAAAGAGGTGGTGAAACTAGTTCTCTGGCCAGCAGAGCACTTTGTCATGATCTTTACAAGCTGAAACCTTGATACCTGTAAGAGAATGAGTAGTATTGTTTCAAGTCTTCAGCAGGAAGCAAAGAAGAGGCAGGAAGGAGATGATCACAGTATCACAGTATCACTTAGATTGGAAAGGACCTCGAGGATCATCGAGTCCAACCTATCAACACAGACCCCATGACTAGACCATGGCACCAAGTGCCATGTCCAATCTCCCCTTGAATGCCTCCAGGGTCGATGGCCCAACCACCACCCTGGGCAACCCATTCCAATGACGAATTACTCGCTCGGTGAAGAACTTCCTCCTCACCTCGAGTCTAAACCTCCCCTGGCGCAGCTTGAGACTGTGTCCTCTTGTTCTGGTGCTGGTTGCCTGGGAGAAGAGGCCAACCCCTTCCTGGCTATAACCACCCTTCAGGTAGTTGTAGAGGGCAATGAGGTCACCCCTGAGCCTCCTCCTCTCCAGGCTAAACAATCCCAGCTCCCTCAGCCAGGACAGGACTTGAGGCATAGGTCTAAAGCAAAGAGGTTGATGGATTTTGTTGCTTTGATAAACACTTTCTCTTTTTCTTCTATTCTAGTAAAGGTTCTTGTTGACTTTCAAGAGGATGGTTTTCTCAAGCCATATAACTATGTCAGTTCCTGAGCAGCAGACAGTTTTTCATTTTTTTTCTAGTGCTTGAGTGGTGCATTATTACCAGGTACTGTACACAAATGTAATGGATTGGGTTTTTTTCTCCCACATTTATGTTCTTGAGTTTTGGTTTATTTTTTCCCCACATATTTCATTTATATGGTAGCACTCATGGATACTTCCCGGTTAGGAAACTTTTAAATTTTACAAAAATCAATGCTTAAATCATTTAGAATGTTAAAAAAGAATCCTTGTGATGCCAGCACAATTTTCCAATGCCTCTTCATATTCTAATACTTGCTAAATCTGACATTTTACATTGGATTTATCAAGATATAGTGATCAGAAATACATCGCATTCTTTCTTTCTTCTATGTGTATCTCCAGTTCTTGATAAGTAAAGCCTAAATCATCTGTGTTTACATAGATGTTTTTCATGAAAGTTGAAGTATTTTCTAAAACCCGCTAACATTGCCTTTTTGCCTCAGTTACACAATTCATTCATACTTTGTAGTTTGCCGTTAATTCTTTTAATGAGACTGGGCAAATTAGACCTGAAACTCAGGCAGAGATAAGTCCAAGATATGGTGGAGTTTAAGGTAAATGCTTTGGTTTGCCTTTTTTCCCCCCTTTTCTGTGATCAAGATGCACACCATAAATATCCTGTCTTCAATGTGACAGATCACCATTAAGGACACTATCTTGTTTTGGCTCTCTTGCCACTGCTTTTAATCATGAATTCTGTTAGACAATCATCATCAGTATTACTTTTTGATCTTTATTTTTTTATTATTTGGTAAATTGTCTTCCAAGAACTGAAGCACAGTTTCAGTTTGATTAAATTTTTTTCTCCATGGAATGCCTAGGCCAATCTTTTCGATGTTCGGATTTCAAATGATAGCTTAACCAATATTAATTCTACAAGCTGCCTGTCATTTGAAGCATTCACATGTCTCATTGGTTCTTTGAGAGTACATATTTCTGTAACCAGAAAGAATAAAACCTGAAGCATCTCTGATACTAAAAGCTGCACGTGTCACAGTGAGAGTGACAGAAGAAGAAGATTCAGGTTCTGTCTTTTGTGTAGTTTGATGTACAGGTGAGCCATACCATTTCTCACCAGTTCTGTGGTCCTTGCAAAGGTACTTTAGCTTTTGTGCAACTTGTCTGTATTCATCTGGAGGATGGTGCCTAGCTGTGTAGTCCTAGGTGTTTCCCTTCTTTTAAGGATGTGTAACTCCTACAAATAATGTTTTGAGTCAACCCAATCTAGGGAAGACTTGGACAGAGAGCTCCATGGTGAGTGAAAGAGGGACCAGGAAAGAATGGCACCATTGCTTGTCCCACATGTCAGTTGCAGCTTGCATGTTCCGGCTCCAGGCAGAAAAGATTACTGCTCTTCATAAAATTTAAGTTTGCTTGCTGGTGGTCTTCAAGGAGATGGCCTTGGAATAATAACCACAATTCATTGGAGGGTAAGGTGCAGTGTATTTGGGGAGCTTTTTCACTTGGATTTTTAAAAAACAGATGGGAATGTGGGGGTAAAGAGTGGAGTAGTGAATCCACACATAGGCTCTATATATAGCATACAGAATTCTATTTTACTTCAGTCAAACACTTGGAGTGGAAAAGTGAAATAGAAGGGAGGTGATGCTCTCAACAGTTACAATTCTGTTGCAAAGCTAACAATATTCCCTGCCCCAAAAGATGCAGTAATTGAACTCTTGTGAGATTTTGTTGTTGTCATTGTGTCTGCATAATTTTTAACATACTAGATACCTGGCTTGTGATTAGGGCTTCTGATGCTACAATAATGCACATTTATAGAAATACATTTCTCAGTTTGGGCATCTTGCCTAGAAGTAAATTGTAGAATCTAGTCAGTTTGAAGAAAACCTTAGATTAAAGGGGTGGATTGTTAATGTTATTATATCTTCTCTAACTTGTTTCTTAATAATGACAGGCAAAATAATTAGCGGTACAGGTAAGTCATACAGACTGAACAAGGTAGTGGACTGAACAGACCAGCAATTTGTATGGCAACTGCTGTGTCCCTGTATGTCCCTCCACCCACTTGCATAGTGTGATTATAGTGGGAAGAGAGGTGCTTTTTTTTCTGGTTTTGCCTATATACACTTGCATGCATGGTGAATACCTATCTTAGTCTCCAGAGTCATCTGTTTTATGGCAGAGTAGGTTGTACAGCTCTCTCAAAAATACATATTTCTAATCTCAAAGATGGAAAGTTACAATAGCAAGAGCCCAAGTAAGTTAGGAATCTGTAAAAGTTCCTAAAGGAATTTGTGAGGACAAAAAAATAAAATCCCCCTCTCCAAACAAAAATTATGAATAATCAAGTTGTTTACACTACAAATAGCTTTCATATTTTTGTCTTAGAATTAATTTCACTTTTAGTTACAGTAACTATTTCACCTTGAGCCCACAACAATGTCCCTACTTTGGCAGATGAGTATGCATTGAAAATAAGGTGTTTTTTTGGCGTGGTATAACAGTTGGTTTCCTGGAATATACTTTTATAGCCTCATAGGAGGAAGAGATAGGTGTATCATCTAATGAAGCAACAACAGACAAGTTGGAAACTTTTGACATTGCCTTTGGAAAGCGAAGTGTATCCATTGAAATGTACATTTTTCTGTGTGCTCAAGTGATCTCTGAAAATACAAAGATATAATCTGCATAAAACTGAAGAATCTGTAAGGAAAGGAGTATGCTTCAATGCCAAAATCAGTACTCTAAACATGAAATTAACTCCTGTTGCTAAATTCCTTCCAGTTTTCCGGCACCAAGACTGCTTATAGGTCTTTCTCCCTTGTGTCTATGCGTAAGGGTCAATCCCTTCCCCACTTCCACTGTAATCCATCTCCTGGTTCCACTTCCCCAGATCTTATGCAAAGAATTCTTAGATCCTTTCTCTGAATTTCGGTTGACAGTTATTCCTTCCTGCTGAGTTGTTTGTGGAAATAGAGCGATGTAAACGGAAGGGGTGGTATTTTGATAGAGGGGGCTTTGGGAAGATTATGGCTGACAGACACTGAGCTACCAAATAATGAAAAAATTACACGATTAAACACCTTAAAGTTAATTATCCTAATAAGTTACAGTGACAGGAAAAGCCACATTCCCAGATCCAAATTTAAAAGAATAGAAGTGGCAGAACCTTTTAGCAAGCCTGTGAAGTTTGATGGTTGATGTGTGCATAGGAGTAAAGTACGTTACAGTGGGGCAGGAGAGTGCAAATACATAATTTTGTTTAGTCTCATTAGAGAAACAGTTTAACAACTTAGGTTGAAACTCTCCCACCTCTTCCTAATCGTTCCAGTAAACAAACATGTACAGATTGCTGCAGAGGAAGGATAGAAAATGTTGGCTTGAATGGAAAGTCTGATATTTATAACAAAACTCTGAAAGTGAGCTTAAAAATGAAAGCTGCCAAGACATCTGAAGGGTGGGTGGACATGTGAATAAAGCATCTGTGAAACTGAGAGTATTCTCTCTGTGACAGTGTGTAGTATCTGTGGAAGTATGACCAGATGTGTGTGTCTTTGTGTGTTAAAGATCCTTGTCTGAAATGCTACCAGATAATTTTTCAGGTGCCCTGATTCAGTGTGTTCCTTCAGTCCACCTGGTGAGGTAGCTGGTCGCTAGTTGCTGGCCTTTATGAATTTCAAAGTTTGTGGGTTTTGGATGAATATCCTGAAAGTACAAATGTGGTTGCAAAGTCAACTTTTACTGTGGTAACAAAAAAAAACGTGGTAATGTAGAGTGTCATCAAATTTGAGAACTACCTCAGTTTCAGTTGAGTAAAAGTAGATGAAGCCACAGCTAAGTTTTTCATGGTACTTTTATTCTAAACTGAGTAGTTGAAGTTTGACACTGGATTTTGCACAGCCATGGATTTGAGTTACCTTCATGAGAAAGTTGCACTTTAAAACACTGAGTTTTCCCTGTTTGCTTTGAGAATAGAAATAGAAATAGGAATAGAATAGAATAGAATTAACCAGGTTGAAAGAGACCTTTTGAGATTGAGTCCAACCTATCATCCAACACCATCTAATTGACTAAACCATGGCACCAAGCACCCCATCCAGTCTCTTCCTAAACACCTCCAGTGATGGTGACTCCACCACCTCCCTGGGCAGCCCATTCCAATGACCAATCACTTTTTCTATGAAGAACTTCTTCCTAACATCTAGTCTGAACCTCCCCTGGTGCAACTTCAGACTGTGTCCTCTTGTTCTGGTGCTGGTTGCCTGGGAAAAGAGATCAGCCCCCCACAAACTCCCTTCAGGTGGTTGTAGAGAGCAATAAGGTCTCCTCTGAGCCGTCTCTTCTCCAGGCTAAATGACAAGTGGCTGTGAAATATATGCCCTTCTGCTGCACAGCGTCGAAGGAGAAACAGATTTTTAAACTTCCGGA
Source organism: Melanerpes formicivorus (assembly GCF_026170545.1). Lineage (NCBI taxonomy): Eukaryota > Metazoa > Chordata > Aves > Piciformes > Picidae > Melanerpes > Melanerpes formicivorus. The sequence goes on from NW_027142354.1 coordinate 36,665,136, forward strand.
TCTGAAACTGGTCATGTGTGATGGTTTGGCAGGATTTGAAGTAGTGTCAAACATAGATATCTACTTTTTGGTTGTCGTTGTGGTGGGATCATAAATAGGAGTTTGTTGTACTTCCTGGGATGAAGGCTGGTTGCTTTTCAAGTGTTCCAAGATGTTAATTATATTAGTAAACTGTTGCACTCAACTGAGGGCATGAGTGCTAAGTTAGGCCAAGGAGCAAATGGCTATAAATGACAGCCTTTCACTGGAATGCTCAAGACTTAGTTCAGTTTCTGGAAAAACACGTCATTTTTCCTATATCTTCTACTGCTTAAGAAAGGTGACTAGTGAGAGGTGTGAAGGATGCTTCATTATTTATTAAGCTTAATTAAGTCCTGAAGCATGACACAATTTGTCTTGTTGCATAGTAAGTCACTGGGTTATCAAAGACTGGAGCAGGCTGCCAGGGGAAACGGTTGATGTATTTAAAAGCTGTCTAGATACTGGTGCTCAAGGATATAGTGTAGTAGTGGCCCTGGCAGAGTTAGATAATGGTTGGACTTGCTGATCTGAAAGTTCTTTTCCAACCATAGTGATTCTGTGTTACCAGCCAAAATGCAAGGCAGATTAAGAGTCTCTATGGATTTTTCAGGTATTCACAATATTTGTTTTAAGAATTGAGAGTTCACTTTAAGATGTAATGCTCTTTCAGCACCCTCTTTGAAACTGTCTGCCTTGTTTTAGGTGGTCTGAAACGCTCACTTTGGGAGGTGTGAACTTTCTTGATCAACAGCCGCTATCCTGGCAACCTGGTGACTATTAGAAGTTAATTGTTTTACTGCAGGCTGATAAGGCTTTGTGTTTGGAGAGTTTTGGTTTACTGATTAGGTGCAGATTCCTTTTTTTCTTTTCATTGTAATTTAAGCCTTCCTTATACTAAATTGTCTCTGCCTTCTCACTTTTGTTCTATGAAGTGAATGGATTATGGTCTTCTGGAATGGCAAGAGTTTAACTATGGACGACGGAGATTGGAATCAATACAGCTGATCAATATGATCTAGTATCGTTCCTTTATAGCTTCAGTGTTGTTCGATTATAATGCAAGCATAGTACAGAGTGGACAGTAGAGCTGACAGGCTAGTAAGAAGTGCGTAGAAGAAGTGCATAGAAGAAGTGCGTATTAAGAAAACCTTTACAACTTATATGAACTCAGAGGGCGTTGTTGGCATAGCTTCATTGGTCCCTCATGAGTGACCACACACTGTACTACTATTGATTATTGGTTAAACTAGTAATAACACGCGAGATTGATGCACGTGTGCGGCCTGTTATTCCAAGATAACTCTCTGTGTTTATAGCTACCAGTGTCCTGCTTTGGTTACACAGTGCAGGCACAGCGCTATTCTGCTACACTGCTAGCCACTTCTGCACCCATGCTGGACACAGCCTACCACCATGTCAGGCTCTAGGCCTACACTGCCAGATTGCTCACACTGCTCGTTGCCACCATTACCACATTTAACAGCAAAGACTGTGGTAGGATTTTTGTTTAAGAGAATGTATACATTTAAATTACTGTAGCATAACCCATATTTAGTGTTCTGAACACAGAACAAAAAGAGAAGAGCTTAAACAAACAAAACTACAAAATCCCCTTTTCCCAAAGGATATTGCTTAATTGAAGCACAGGACTGTAGCAATAGGGATGTTGCTGAACTATTCCTAACGTGCATCTTTGTAGCTGTCAGTGAACAATTTAACAATTTCCTCTAGTCAGGATTTCCTTGGGCTCCTTCCTTGGAACCTGAGTATGCTGCCACACTGCTTTTGCACCAGAAGGAGCATACCTCTGATAAATCCAGGTAGCACCCGTGTACACAGGAAAAGAATGAATGTCAGTCTGGTAATACTTGTTCCTTCGAGAAGTTCCTGTGCATGACTTTTTGAATACACTGTCTCTGGTCATTTGCTCTTCTGTAGTTCTGGGAGCTGAAATGTATTACTTTCTTGTGTTCCTGTAGAGGCTCTGTTAAAAGAAACAGTATGGACTTTACAAGAGAATAGAGTGCCACACTGTGCCTTTAATTTAATGCAGTCCTGATGCATTGTTACAGTATTAGATGGGAGATTTTTTTTCCTCTGGATATGGTTTAGATTTGCACTTCTGACAAAACAAATTGACCTCAGTTTTTGCTCCCCTTGCCTACACTAGGATTAGGAATACCTGGCCACTTCTGTGGCTTGGATTCTGACAGTCTTTACACTGGTTTTGTTTTCTGAGTTAGTGAAGATCTTTCTTGTCATAGCTGTTGTGTTTTAATTTTTTGTGTGTCTTTGCATGGTTTTTAAACTACGGTTTCAACAGAAGTTTTTGTCAGCACTGCAGGTGTCTATCTAGGGCTCTACAATGTGACAGCTTTTCTTAAATTTCTGAAGGATGGGAAAGCATACTAAGCAAACTTATCAATCCTCCCATGACTTGAATTCTGACTCCCTGAAGCTTGCAAGAGCCATTAGAAATTTGCTTTAAATAACCTTCAGTAAAAGAAAACATTTATCTTACTTATTAAAAGATTAAGTAAATATGCCCTTTGCACAGGAAAGTAGGTCCCCAAGTTATGCTTTTTTATTTTTCTGCCTACACCCCACTGCCTTCCATACCAGCTGTATGAACTGGCACACGAATGACTTGCAGCATGTGGTAACAGCTCATTCTTGTTTAAGGTGCATCTATGGCCAAAGGGGTTGCTGCACCTCATTTTTGTGCTGTTAGAGTTGTATAAATAAGATATCTGATGATCAAGTACAGTTATAGCTGTCTAGGAGGAAATGTCACAGTGCAGCATACAGCCTTGGTATATGTTTGCTCAGTTTCAGAATTAGCTTCTCTCAACTCAGAAGTAATTAGTGCAACCTAGGTAAAGTATAGGTTTAGTGTATTTATCTGGTGTTGGTTTAGTCAAACCTAAACGTAACTTTTACCTCTTGCAAGTGATTGCTCCTCCTGCCAGGCCCCCAGTACTCTGTATATATGTGAGGGGCAAAACATCTGAGGTTTCTAAGAGGTAAGCTGAGGCATTACTAAAAAGCCAGGTTAAATTGAGGTTGGATTTGGCTGTCAGACACCTGGCATAGTTTTCAGTATCCTGGGACTTGAGCATTACTGCTCATCAGTCGTAATTCTATGGGAAGTGGTTTTGACAGTGGATTATATATTTAATGGATCTTCAGAATCTTGGTCTCCTTTGACCTCCCTTGGTGGGAGCAGGATAAGGAACAGGGTGGCTGGTGCTGAGGGACATATTTAGCAGTTAGCTGATGTTTGTAAAGGGCTCCCCTTTGCAACCTTAAGCTCAAGGCTCTGCTTCTGGAAGTAGGAGGGGGAAAGAAGATTTGGCTTGGACTTGGTCTTAAAAGTCCTTTCCAACCTAGATGATTGTGGTAATTTTAGGCTATGCCTTTAAAATTTTGTTACAATAGTATGTTTCTTCCGCTCTTTCCCAGTTAAAATTATATCAACTTGTATCTAAGTCAACTCTTGAGATCCACCAGTGACTCCCAGAATAGTTACAATTCTTAGCTCAGCGGGGTCACGATTCATCAGGACATCAAGGCAGAGACGCAACCTACCACTGGGCTCATCACAATAATTCTGTGATTCTCTTTGGCCTCTGAGGGCTACAGAGAGATGCAGTTGGGTGTTGTAATTTGTAGACTAATGTCTAGCCTAGTTTCTGTTGAAATATCTGATTACTTTGGGGGTTTTCATTAATTTGGAGTTTGAAGCAAATTAAATGTGACCAAGGTCCCAATAAGGAGCTGAAATTTATTTAGTGCTGAAGAACTCTTTATACAAATGAACGCCAGTGTGCATCAATAAGCACATCCTCCATGCCGGATGCCCAACAGGATTGGACACTGAGACAGAAACTGCCTCTTGTAAGTGGCTTTCTTAGAAGATGACAGCCACTTAGGCCCAGCTTGTGCTTTGGCTTATGAGTGTGTGTTCTTTTGTAGCTTTTCTGGGGAGGCAGTAGTTGTTTTATAGCAGTCTGAGTTTGCTGTGATTCTTTTTGAAAGGGCCATCTATCTTGTCTTTCTCTAGATAATAACTAATAACTGGATATTTGTTTCCCTTTCCCTATGCACCTCAAGGATTAACAGTGTTTTAAGGTGTTTGGAAGGCTTGTTCGGGTAGGAGAATGAGTCATAAAAAGTTGCAACTTGTTTCCTTGCAACAAAGGCAAATTGCTTTGGTTGAGTATGGTATTACACCACTGTGTTTGCCAAGTGTCAGGCTTTAAATAGGATACTGTGCAACGAGTTTGTTTTCTGGTAGTCTGTAATCCTTTCAGTCTAGCTAACATTAATGAGTGGCAGCATTACTGTGGCTGGTTTTCTTTTGATCATGCACAGCTCTAGTCAGGAAATGGGTGAGGAGCATGAGTCATGATTGCATTACCCTGATGTGACTGCCTACTAGAAGTTTTCTTTTTGCTGCCAATATGTTTTCCCTTGACACTACTTCTGAAAACAAAATGTCCATTTTCCAGCACTTTGAAATACTGACCTTTAAACAGAGGGATTTATGTTCTCTTGCAGTCTCAAGAAGGTTCTGTGCAGGAGCCCCTGCAGAGTGCAGAGAGAACACAAACATCTGTAAAATGCTTTTCCAGAAAGCTGCAAAGGAGAGGACTTGACTTGCAGTACATTAGGTCTGCTTGGGTTCATTGGATACCACATTTCTCTGACCCATTTAATTATTGTGTCATGTTGCCTGCACATGCAAGCTCGTGGTTGTCTTCTCTATATGCAGATACTGTCCTCTCACTCACCATTTGGCTCAAGCTGTGTCTTAGAGCTGTACTTACCTTTTGAAATACGGCCACAGTAAGGGGAACATAGGTGCTGAGTATTGGCTGAGGTAAAACCCTGTGAATGGTGAGAAGGTAGCTTTAGTAGGAATTGAGACAGCAGTATTTCAGGCAGGTTATAAACACATGGGGGTTAGAGTTTGAAAGAAGTATCAGCTGATAGTCAGTAAACTAGCTTTAGCACTGAATTGCCACTGCACTGTTCTGAATACAATATGCATCTGTACAAGTGCTGAGGATATTAATTTCTCTCAGATTAAACCAATTAACTGCTGACTTTTAAGAGCAGGATGCGAAATATGCCTTGTCACTCTGATATATTGCACAAAATAAGAGGTCTAATCAATTTAGTACAGGCAGCTCAACAGAACTGAGCATCTGTGACAGAGAGATCTCAGGAGGAAGTGGGGTCCCCTGCTTTGCAGTCCATCGTGATGCCTCCCTATCATCTGCGGCATGCCACAGGTGTCACTGGCAGAACAGAGTCAGGATATGACTTATCTTTTAGTTACCACTTATTCCACCAGATTCTTACCTCTTCTCGATTTTTCGCTTTAAAATGTGGAGTTGTTTTGTTAAGCCTATAGGATGAAGTCACAGGGAAGATGTAATTTTTTTTTTTGCTTTTTGTTTTGTAAGAGGATGATAAACCAGTTAGTTTAGTTATGTTAACAATGAAGCTTGAATTGCACGCGGATAACAACATTTTAGAAGTCCTGTTTAGTCCATGATTTTATCTCCATTGCTAAAGACCCTGGTGAGGCCACACCTTAAATACTGTGTTCAGTTTTAGGCCCCTCACTACAAGAAGGACAGTGAGTTGCTGAAGTGTGTCCAGAGAAGGGTAACAAAGCTGGGTAAGGCTCTAAGTCTTATGAGCAGCTGGAAGAACTGGGATTGTTTAGTCTGGAGAAGAAGAGGCTGAAAGGAGGCCTGGTTGCTCTCTACAGCTGCCTGAAAGGAGGTTGTAGTGAGGAGGGAGTTGATCTCTTCTTCCTAGTGTCAAATGATAGAAGAAGAGGAAATGGCCTCAAATTGTGCCAAAGGAGATTTAGGTTGATATTAGGGAAAATTCCTTTACTAAGCAAGTGGTCAGGCATACCATACCTAGAGGTGTTTCAAAAACATGTATACATGGTACTTCAAAGCATGGTTTTATGGCCATGGTGGTGTTAGGTGGTTGAACTCAGCAATCTTAAGGGTCTTTTCCAACCAAAGCAATTCTATGACAGCAGCATGAGTTGGAAAAAAAACATAAATAAACTCAGTGAAGATTTTTGTAATCCATTGAAGAATTGTCTTGTTTCTGATTGTTAATCTCATCCTAATGACCATTCAGCTCTCTAAAGGAGGCAGAACTGCAACAGAGCAGAGGATTCATCCTTTTCCTGTGTAATAAAACTAGTTCTTTATAGTTGTGTATATTTTTCTGTAGCTTTATATCTCTACCTCATTGTTAGCCTTTGCATATAGAAGGCTCTCTGCTCTTCAAGTTTGTTTTAAACCTAGTTTATCAGCCACTTCAAGATGGTAAATATTTATTTCAAGTGAAATGCTTTGAGAATTGAATAATAAGAGAACTGGTGATTATAATATGACTCTCTCACATGTGTTTCAAGGAGATGATAACAAATATTTGGTGATGTAGAATATTTGACTTAGAGATGAAAGGTATTTGAGAATTGGAGGTGGGGAGTTCAGGTAAGGTGTAATCTGGTTGTTTGGGTTTTTTGATTGGGATCTTGCAAGATGCTTTTATTTTACATTGCCTTTTGTCAGGAGCTTTCAGATAAGGAAATGTTTTAAGCTAGGGATCCTTTTTAGAAATAAACAACAAACCAAACCAAAACAACTTAACTCTAGTTGGAAAATTTTCATTTCAACATGGCAGCAGCCTTGGGAGCCCCAAGCTAATGGAGATACCAAGTCATTTTGCGTAAGAAGTGAATAAAATCTGGATGTAATTCCATGGGTGTTCTTTTCTTGCAGAGGAGTCAGTTAAGAATTGCCCATTCCTTCTGCCAGAACTCCTTGCTTTCTATGAGGGATGTTTCACAAAACAGTTGAGATATTCAAATGACTCGTTGCAGATGAAAGCAGCACTCTCCTTCCTAGTCTTGTGATCTTACACCCTTTTCTCAGTTAGTTTTCACACAGTTCAATGTGCTGAACTGGCTTAAGGGGTCAAGGGTATGCACACAGTAGGGGGGAAGGGGTGAATGCTTTTCTGACAGCAACAGTTATATTGGGCTTGAACTCTCTTGAAGCACTGCCATCAGTCACACTGCAGCTGTTGGTAAGCCTTTACTGTAAACTGAGTCAGTGGGGAGGATTGCTGCTGTGACTGGTTCACACTGTGGCGTGTAGGTCTGCCTGCTTATCGAAGGTGTAAAGAACTGCAGTGCAGAACCAGGAACCAGTACCCAGGAGTGAGGAATCCAGGGCAGGAACTTGTTAAGCTTTGAGGGCAGAGCTGGTTTGGGAAGCTGCACCCTCTGTGTCAAAACAGAAAGCTAACCTGCTTCAGAATTAAAAAGGGTGTGGATTTGTAATCCATTTAAACTGACACGAGTGCTGGTTTACATCAAAAGGGGCAGTACTGCCTGTCTTAATCCACATCTTCCCAAATTCTTCCTTATGGCGATACTTGCACTTACATGAACAAGCCTTGAGTTGTGTCAGGCCATTGATTTGGCTAAAAACTGTTTCTTTTTTCTCTCTCACTAGATGAGGTTTTGAACAGACCAGTTACCCGGTCTCTTAGGCAGCACATATGCTCAGGTTATAGGAGTTTTTTGGCCCCATTTTACAATGGTTTTCCTTTGCCCTAAGAGAATTGGTGGACATGTTTTTAAGCCTCTGCATCTTAATAGTTTATGGATTTATTAGTTTATGGACCTCAGCTATTTGCTCATCTGGGCTGCTGGCTTTGTAGGAGGAAATCTGTAACTGTATGTTAGTGCAGACTCTGTCTGATGTAGCATAACCTCACCATCACTGGCAGCATGAGGTAAGATGCTAGGCTTTGTGCTTACATGTACCTATGCTTGATTCTGCATGGTCTTGCACTCACCCAGTTTTTGAAAGCCAATGAAAAAACTGAACTATATGGTATTGAATTTGTATGCCTGAATGTACCAGCCAACAAAGCTAAGGAGAAAATAGTAAAGAGGGACCTGTCTCAGTCCATGGAGCCAAACAACAGAATACGGTGACCTCATTAGATTCTTTTCTCTGGAGAAGATAAGAAAATAAATTTTTTTCTTACTCTAGTAGTTCCTAACTTTTCTTGGATGAAAGAAAGCAGTGCCACAGACTGGGGGATGAGTAGCTGGAGAGTAGCCTGGCAGAGAGGGACCTGGGAGTGCTGGTTGATGGCTGGCTGAACACAAGCCAGCAGTGTGCCCAGGTGGCATGGAAGACCAATGCCATCTTGGATGTATCAGGAATAGTGTGACCAGCAGGACTAGGGATGGAATTCTGCCCCTGTGCATGGTGCTGGTGAGGCCTCTCCTTGAGTACTGTGTGCAGTTCTGGGCCCCTTACTTCAAGAAAGGTATTGAAGTGCTGGAGCAGGTCCAGAGGAGAGTGACAAGACTGGTGAAAGGAGAGAAAGTCTTATGAGGAGAGGCTGAGGGAGCTGGGGTTGTTTAGCCTGGAGAAGAGGAGACCTAGGGGGGGACCTTATCACACTCTACAACTACCTGAAGGGAAGTTGTAGTAAGGTGGGAATCGGGCTCTTCTCCCATGCAACTTGTGACAAGATGAGAGGGCATGGCTTGAAGCTGTGCTGGGGGAGGTTTGGGTTGGATGTTAGGAAGTAATTCCTCACAGAAAGGGCAATTAGACACTGGAATGGACTGCCCAGGGAGGTGGTGGAGTTGCTGTCCCTGGAGGTGTTCAAGGAAAGATTAGATGTGGTACTTAGTGACATGGTCTAGGGGATGTGGTGCTGTTAGGTCATAGGCTGGACTTGATGATCTCAGAGGTCTATTCCAGCCTCAATAATTCTGTGATTCTGTGAACCTTGTTGGAAATTGGAAAAAAAAACCCTGCTTGATGAATAAAAGAGATAATTATTTAAGACATTCTAATATGTGGCCAATCAAAAGCACATCTGCAAAAATAGACTTTATAATGCATTTGACTTAATATTGCATCATGACCAGATTTTTATAACGTTGGTCCTCTGCAGTGTCAACAAAGCATGTTTGAAAAATGTTTATAATCTCAGAGTAGATATCAGAAAGAAGTCAGCATCAAAAAGAGATGTATTTGTATTGAAATAATGCAGAGATCTCTTATACAGCACTGGGCTGCATAGTATTTTTGTGAGCAGCCTGCAGTATGAATTTGCAGGTGATAGAGATTAGTGAGGCAGCATATTGATGAGGAAGATGGAGAAATCTCAACTCATCTATTGACAGCTTGAGCGTATCCAAATTAAATGTTTTGCCTGTGTGAAGTATGGTCTTGCTTCTTTCCTCCTTCTTTTTTTTTAATACTGAAGAATATAGATCCAGCCAATTTCTTGGTACCTTGCAAGGCCTTTTCTATTTTTTTTTAATTTCCTTTTTCCTATTTTTTTCTTTTTCCTTTTTTCCTTTTTTCCTTTTTCCTTTTTTCCTTTTTCCTTTTTTCTTTTTTCCTTTTTCCTTTTTCCTTTTTTCCTTTTTCCTTTTTTCCTTTTTCCTTTTTTCCTTTTTCCTTTTTTCCTTTTTTCCTTTTTTCCTTTTTTCCTTTTTTCCTTTTTTCCTTTTTTCCTTTTTCCTTTTTTCCTTTTTCCTTTTTTCCTTTTTTCCTTTTTTCCTTTTTCCTTTTTTTCCTTTTTTCCTTTTTTCCTTTTTCCTTTTTTCCTTTTTCCTTTTTTTTCCTTTTTCCTCTTTTTCCTTTTTCCTTTTTCCTTTTTCCTGTCTTTTTCCTCTTTTTTCCCCTTTTTTCCTTTTTCCTCTTTTTTTTTCTTTTTCCTTTTTGTCTTCTTCCTTTTTTTTTCCTCTTTCCTATTTTTTCCTTTTTCCTATTTTTCCCTTTTTCCTTTTTTTTTTCCCTTTTTCCCCCTTTCTCCTTTTTTTCCCTTTTTCCCCCCTTTTTTCCCCTTTTTTTTCCTCCTTTTTCCTTTCTCCTTTTTCCTTTCTCCTTTTTCCTTTCTCCTTTTTCCTTTCTCCTTTTTCCTTTCTCCTTTTTCCTTTCTCCTTTTTCCTTTCTCCTTTTTCCTATTTTCCCCTCTTTTTTTTGTTTCTCTTTACTTTTTTTTTCCTTTTTCCTTTTTTCTTTTTTTCTTTTTTCCCTTTTCTGATATGGAAGAGTCTTACTGGACAAACAGTATCATATGGGCACCACCATTGGCCATGCTGTCAAAATTTCATCCTAAAAAAACAGAATGGGGGGTGCTCTCTCTGAATCAAGAAATAACAGTGATAACAAACTCCTACTTTTGCCAGTACAGTTTATTCTGCTTGGAGAATGTGTTTTTATTTTACCAGCACAAGAACTCTTAGATGGTTTGTAATACAATGCTACCCTGTAAATATGTTGTAAGATGGTGAGGTTAAAAATGGAAATATGATCTTATTTGTAAACAGACAGTGATAATGGGAAGAAAAAGGTGGGTTTTGTTTTTGTACATACAGTTAGGGAGAATGATACTGAAATGTTGTCACTAATTCTGATCTGCTCTGAAAAAGAGGTTGGAAAATTGGACTGGATTCAAAAGAGAGTGAGAGAGAAATGTGTTTGAAGGCTTAAAGTTACTCACCCGCCATCACCACATGAGGAATTCCCCCTGCTCATTTTGATCCTAAAGGATGACTGAGAAACAGCTTGGTAAATTTTCTCTAGCTTGATCCATTTGAAGGGGTACTATGCAGGGAAAGGTGGCAGGATTTAAAGGAGTCAACAATTAAAAATTGTTTCAGGAACTTCTTTTTTCTTCAGTTTTGAATGTTCTGAAAGTAGATTTTTTTTTTTTTGGGGGGGGGGGGAGGGGCAGGGAAACAGAAGGTACCTGTAGAGAAAGGCACTGTATGCAGTCTGTCCCTCTCTGTGCTTACCATTCTTGACAATTAACACATTAACTCACAGCTAATGCACTATTTACTTTCAATTTACACCTGAAAGCGTAAGGGAGATGAAAATGTGTCCTTAGGATTTTTTTTCTTACATTTTCCTTTCCCTTCCAAAGATCACTGATAATGAATTAATTCAATTGCTTAAAAAATAATAAAAAGTAAAATTCTCCACGCCTAGAGTATAGCTGGAGTTTTCCAAACCTTCCTTGTAATTTGTTAATATCTCTGTGTTATGGAGTATATTCATGTTCCCTTATTTACCCCTGAGCAGACAATTGTTTCAAGAACTCAAGGCATTCAAGTAGCAGTACCTTGGAGTATTTAGCCACTATTAATCTAGAAAGCTATATCAGGTGGAACTCTCCAGGGCTGGCTTCCATCTCTGTTACTACACAATATTTTTATTAATTATTTGGATGTATCCTTATTACATTGGCAGATGATGTTAATTAACCCTGTACACAGTAGAAGCCGACATTAAAGTTGCCAAAGCGATTCTGTCTGTCCAAGGTGTTTGAAATGGATAGAACAACAGTGCAGTGAGTACAGATGCTTTGCTCCAGGGATGTAGAACAAGAACAAGGTGTAGAATAACTGGCTAGATAACAGTTCATCACTTAAATAGCTAGGTTTTTAGTGGATCACTAACTAAACAAAAGCCAACGATGATATGATGCTGAAAGAATACAATGTCCATTAAGAGAGAAATTGAGCTCTCAGCTTGAATATTGTATTTTCTTTGGGACATATTTAAAAGAAAATTTGAGCCGAGAGGAGGAAAACAAGAAAAGGAGTTTTGGGGGGAAACTATCAGAGCTGCAGGAAACATGTCCTATGTTGAAAGACTAAAATATTTGTGTTGTTCAATCTGAAGAAGAAAAGGATGAAAGGAGGTGTAGAATGCATGAAATACAGAACTGTATTCATCAGGGCCCAGGTTGGTGCATGGGGGACTTTAGGTGCATCTTCTCTGACTAGCCTCTATGGAGTAAACTAATGTGTGCAGTCTGCACCTACAGGATATTTTAAGAGTGTGGACAGTTGCCTTCCAGAACTAAAAGGAGGCATCTGGATCTTTGAGGGACAATGGAGAAATGAAGCAAATGCATCACAGGGTCTCCTCTTGACCTGTGTTTCTGTAACTGTAGGAAAGATTGAGGATTTTTTTATTTCCTTCACTTTCTAAAAAGTGTATGTGAAAATGGGATAAAATAGGTTAGATTTGATATAGGTTGAGTTTGAGGAAAATTAGTTGAAGTGTGATTAGCTCATTTTTATAAAGTAAATCTGTAGCTTGGATCAGATGCAAATTCTTTGATGGAGGCAGAAACAAAGCAAAGAGGACTTTAATAATAATAACAATAATAATAATAATAATAATAATAATAGTACAAAACCAGGTTGGAAGAGACCTTCAAGATCATCATGTCCAACCCATCAACCAATCCAACCCACCTAAACAACTAAACCATGGCACCAAGCACCCCATCAAGTCTCCTCCTGAACAACTCCCCAGGCAGCCCATTTCAATGGGCAATCACTCTCTCTGTATAGAACTTCTTCCTAACATCCAACCTAAACCTCCCTTGGTGCAGCCTGAGACTGTGTCCTCTTGTTCTGGTGCTGGCTGCCTGGGAGAAGAGACCAACATCTGCCTGTCTACAACTTCCCTTCAGGTAGTTGTAGAGAGCAATAAGGTCACCCCTGAGTCTCCTCTTCTCCAGGCTAAGCAACCCCAGCTCCCTCAGCCTCTCCTCATAGGGTTTGTGTTCCAAACCCCTCACCAACTTCGTTGCCCTTCTCTGGACATCTTCCAGCAACTCAACATCCTTCCTAAACTGAGGGGCCCAGAACTGGACACAGGACTTGAGGTGTGGCCTAACCAGTGCAGTGTACAGAGGCAGAATGACCTCCCTGCCCCTGCTGGCCACACTGTTCCTGATACAGGCCAGGATGCCACTGGCCCTCTTGGCTGCCTGGGCACACTGCAGGCTCATGTTCAGCCTACCATCGACCAGTACCCCCAGGTCCCTCTCTACCTGGCCACTCTCTAGCCACTGCATGGGGTTATTGTGGCCAATGTGCAGAACCCGGCACTTGGATGTGTTAAATCTCATGCCGTATCAGGAAAGCTGATTCTGATATTTAATATGAATTAGTTAAAAGGATGGGCCTCTTAAAAAACAAGTAAATACAGATGAACAATCTGGAGGGGTGTTACCAAATGATTTATTTAAAGCTATTCAGAAAGTGGTTGCTCTATTAGCAGAGGCTCACTAGTGACCTGGTCTAGAAGCAGACTAACTTGTGGCCTCTCATCTTCAGAGGCTGACAGTCAGTATAGACACCTAAGTCCACAGGAAGATGAGGCACAAGCTCTGTCATGCATGTGCTGCTTTTCTTGTACCTGAAGAGGTGGTTGTACTAGGAGTTTGTTTTACCAGAAGTCAGGAATAGTAACTGCATGAGTTCAAGCCCTTGGTTACATAAACAAAACGGTTTGCACTGATACATAGTGAAATTAACATCACTGACATTCTCAACAGTTTTATTTGTGCTGCTGAAAGCTATTCATAGCTAAAGCATAAAGTGAACCCTCAAAGCCAGTTCTTCTATGCTTGCAGATATTTTACTGCACAGAAAAGTTGCAGCAGCTTATTGCATATTTTGTGTCTGTCTTTTTCTGTGATACTGTATTCTCATTTGGATATTTAAATAACATACAGACTCTGTTATCTCCTAGTGACTTGCACCATAAGATAATTCAATGCTTTTGAAATGGATTTCTCTAAAGTTCATATGCTCCTAAGCCAACGATGTGTGACACAGAACCCTTGCAAGGGATTGTCCTGCAGAAAGCCCATAGGCTTCCCAGAGTGCACACTTGCTTCTGCCTCTGTGCTTTGGAAACAGAATTGTCTTTCTATAATTTCTTTACCTAGGACACCTCTTAAGGTCTCTTGATATTTGTGCACAAACAAAATTTTGCACCTTGACCCTCAATTTGTCTCTGCCTCTGTCATCTCAGCTGTTGAGATGCTTTCTGATAGTCTGTTCTTTTAAAAGAGATTGTGGAAGAAACTAAGGCACCCATGGAAAACTGAACTGTCTGGAAGGTGATGGCTGCTGAGTGGACAGAAGATTCACAGGGCAGATTGAGAAGTGCTTCTGAAAATATTAGTCTTTGTTACCAAGGAAAACACTTATATGAGAGTGTGGAGTGACAGGAATGAAAATGAGCAAGTTACAGCCCAGCTGAAACTTTCATTTTCACTGGGCTGAAGTTTCTCTGGCTTGGCTCATGTTTGGATTTGTTAGGAAAGGGATCTAGCAAATCTCTTCAACTGGAAGAAAAAATTCTTTCATGTTTGTTTTGGTTTGGTTTTTTCCTCATAAATTAAGGCTTTCCACCGTAGGCTGTCAGTCTAGAATTGTGTACTTTAGGTTACACATTTGATTTTCTGACAATTTCTCACTCAGCTTTACGGTTTGGCTATGCATTCACTTAGTTACTGAGTCAGAATTAGCCAAAACAGAGACTCTCTTAGCAGCAAGATCAGAAAAAGGTCTCATTTTAAGACAAGGTGAATGCTACTGCATGGCTTGATATCAAGATTAGAATGTGTTCTGTCCCTTTTCTTAGGCCATATGTGCTGTTGGTTTCATTAAGTCTTGCTGAATGTAAGGACTGTGTAAGGATCTTGTTAAAACTTTGTGGGCTAGTTTTTTTTGGTTTGAACTGGGGGCTCCTTAAGATTTCTTTATTTGCCAAGTGAATGTTTCCACATTTATCTTTCAGCTGTTCAAAGTAGCCTATAGTCTGTACTCCTTTGGCAGTAGTTGACAGAGAGGTTGGATATGCAGAAACAATGTACATTTGCTTTGAAGTCTATGTTATGGTGCATGAAAAGCTTTCCCATTGGGGAAGGAACCCATATCTTTTACTTACAAGGTGGAATTTGAAGATTTTCAGTAGAGTGCTAGTGAAAGCTGCAGCAAGGATAGCTTTTGTTCCTAGCAGAGAAAATGGCGCTTCTGTTAAGCACATAATTGTGACAGTTCTCATCAAGTGTAAAGATTGTTGCACTGGCCAAATGGTGGATGAGGTCATCACAATTGCAGCAACTGCTATGTGGAAAGAGATTATAATTCTTGACGCTGAAGCCTTTTGCAATGACCTCGGAGGTAGTGTGGTTTTACACTGCCCCTTACTGGGGTTTTCTCATAGTGCAAGAATTAAAGGAGATTTGGGTGCCCAAAAGTTTGCTGTATTTTGGGGGGTTGCATTCCACCTGTCCCCAGCATTGAGCTAAATAAAATACAGTGCTCTTTTTGTGTGTCAAAACTAATTATTTATATTAAGCATTATTTTTACCCTTGATATTAGTATTTCTGGATGTTTAGGCATTTCATTGTGTCCTTTGTGTTTCTTGGACGTCCCCTTGTGAAGTTTGGTGATGGGTTTTGGAACACATCCAAAATGATGGAAGCTGAGGGCTTTGAGTGAACTAGAATTATTTTTTTTTTCCCATTTTTAAACAGGTGACCAACAGGCATAACTTTGGGCCTTATAGACATTACATTGCCATTCATTCCAGACTAAAAGATCTGAAAGAATGAGGAATTAAGAATCAGAGACAATTTGGCCTGTTACTCCTGAAAAGTGAGATAAAGCCGAGTTCACTAGATAAACAACCTCACCATTTGGCTTTGCTAAGAATAGTCTTCTCTTTAGAGTCAAGGCTATTTTGATAACTAAGTGGGTTGCTTGGTAGAATGATAACTGGGGAGAAACAATGCAGTGAATGTCTTATTTTAAAACTGAAAGGTAACTGTGTTGACTAATCAGTTCTGTTCCCATGGCAGGTGGCACAAGTAGAGGTCTTATTTAGGACTTACCTTGTATCTTACAGTACTCAGATGGTGGAGTTTTGGTATGTTATATGAATCTCCTAGTATTCTATAGATCTTAATGAGTTACCATTTTGTTGTGTAGAAGGAAGCTCTGAAGTGTCTTTAACTGATTGATGCAGTCAACTTGATTTTCAAAATTATACTTAAAAGTATAAAATGTCCTCGTCACTTACTGAACATTTAGCTTATTTTGCATTATTTCTATGTGTTGTAATTTGGGGGAGGAGGGCTTTTCAGTGATATCTGAAGTGCAGTTAATATCTGGTGGGAATCAAAACACCAAAATAGTAACCTGGCTAGATTCCTAGCTGCCCTTGTGATGCACAGTTGAATGCTTCACTGTAAGAATTAATTATTTAGGCTAAATGATTTGTGAAAATGCTTAAACACTTCTGACAATTTGGTTGTATAGCCTGGGCTTAATTTGATAAAGGAAAATGTCTGCTAGGGCATGGATAAAAGGCAGCAAAAGTAGCCATTTTTACAGACAGCTCACTTGTTGCATAAAGTCTTTCAATGCAAAACCTGCGAGCTTCTTTTATGGATTGAAGATGATGATGGACAGTGTGAGGGATTTGTGGCTGAGATTGTGGTGAGGAGGAGTGGCCTGTGATGCTCTGGCGGTCCATGGACATAATAGGGGAAAGTACAAAAATATCCAGGATAAAAATGCATTTATTCTAAGATTGCTCAAGAGTCAGGAATTGGTACTGTATGGAAGACATACACCATTAAAGCATTAAGGAGGAGTGTTGTACCATCAACTGTTGACGCAATAGCCTGTTAGCCCTTGAGGACTGCTCTCTCAAGCTTTTCAGAGACCACATTCTAATAGGATGATTTGGTTTGCAAACACTGCGTCATTTAGTTGGACAGAGCCCTGTGTTCTGAGTCACTGTGGCCTCAAGGCCTACGTAACTGATGAGGTAGGCTATGACTAATTGCTATGAAGAATTCCTGTAGTCTGAAGGTTGTAGTCACTAGATTTCATCTCTAAGACATCTGCATTTGGATGTTTCTAACTAATTGTAAAGATTTGGACTAGAACTTTTTTCAAGTACCTACATGGTTTGTCAGAGTTCCAGCACTAAATGGGGGCATCTGAATTTCTCTAATCCAAGGTGGTCTGCTCCACTTCCAAAAAAGTTTCATGAACGATTCTGTCAGTCTTTCTGGTTCTACCAAAAGCTTGATGCTGAATGTTATAAACATGTTTCTGTATTTACTCTCAAAGGCCAGCATTTTGAATGCCAGAGTACGGAGGAGATTGAGATAGTAATATTTATCAAATGAATTGTGCTCAGCAACTGTGTCTAAGAAACTCTGACTTCAAATAAATGCTGCGAAGTCAGAGAAAGGTTAGCTAGTCCTTGTTAATCTGAACTCTTTTATCCTGCCTAATGAAGGGAAACAGCATCATAAAGCTAATCTGTAGACTGGAACTGTCAGTAGTATTACTTTTTTTTTTTCTCTTCTTTGTGAAAATAAGACTGAATGAACCGTGAAAAATCAATTAATGATAATGTGATTTTGTATTCCATGCAGGTTTCCTCAAGTTCTGGAAGTAGCAGAGCGTTTGGTTGCTGGCTGACCTGAAACTTTTCCTCTGCCTTGGAAAGATCTGCAGTGGGAGACATTCACCTTCACATACTCCACAGTTCTTTGCATCAAATGAAAGTGTCTTCATGTGCAAGAGTGGTTCAAGATAATGATGTAATACTGATAATGCTGAAGGTTTCCTGAGAATTAACTGACTTTTCTAAGAGGCTTCTCCCTCCTCTTCCTGTTTTTGGGTTGGGTTTTTTTGTTTGGTTGGTTGTTGGGGCTTTTTTGTTTTGTTTTGTTTTGTAATTTCCTCTCAGAAACTGCAAGCAAGATGCCAGCCAAGACACCCATGTACTTGAAAGCTGCTAACAATAAGAAAGGGAAGAAATTCAAACTAAGGGATATCTTATCTCCTGATATGATCAGTCCACCACTTGGAGATTTTCGTCATACTATACACATTGGAAAAGAAGGACAACATGATGTTTTTGGAGACATCTCCTTTTTGCAGGGCAACTATGAGCTATTGCCTGGAAATGAAGGAGAAACCAGAGTTAGTCAGTCTGGTGGCCACTATGAATTCTTAAGGGCAAACAGCACTTCTGAATCCATGTTTACAGAAACTCCATCACCAGTGCTCAAAAATGCTATTTCCCTTCCTGCCATTGGGGGTTCCCAAGCCCTCATGTTGCCCTTATTGTCACCAGTGACATTTAATTCAAAGCAAGAATCCATCAGGTCATCAAGAAATCCTAGGCTTAGCTGTGAGCCAGTAATAGAAGAAAAATTGCAGGAGAAAAGTAAACAGATGGAGGAGGGAGAAACATACAAAGATGACCTATGGGAGCAAAATGGTTCTTCTTCGCATTTTACTAACGGTAGAGACAGTAACTCATCCAGCTTCTCTGAACGATGCACTGATTGGCAAACAGTTGATTTATTTGATGACAATCGACTTTCATGTGAACTAACCAAGACAAAGACTAAGTCAGAAGAATCCCTTTCAGATCTTGCAGGCTCTCTTCTCTCACTACAACTTGACTTGGGACCTTCACTTTTGGATGAGGTCCTCAATGTAATGGACAAGAATAAATCTTAGAACTGGTACTCCTTTGCTTCTTTCTAAGTGATTCACTTAAACAAAACCAAACAGAAAAAACCACAGTTCAGAAGTAGAGACACTTAAAATCAGCTGTATTTGCAGTTGTTTGACGGGTTTTCTAAAAATATTCTTAAAATACTATTTTTTTACTTATTTTTTTTTCCATTATTTTTATTACACTAAATTCTCTTAGCAGGAAGGTAAATTTTAATAACAGTTTTCAGCAAATACAAAAATGTTGTTCAGTACCAGTATTAATGATCAGAAACTTAAGAAACAGAGTTTGAGGATGATGCTGATTGTGACATTTGGTTAGTTCACTTCTACGGGCTTCTGGATGTATGAGAATCCAAGTGTCAGAAAGGAGACTGGTATTCATTATTTGCTTTTATAGATCATTTTACATGTAGGCCTCTTTATAGAACCTTGTGTTTGAGGGTTAAATAGTGGTTTTCTTCATTTTCCATTGTACCATTTCTGTTACACCTTCACTGTAACTACTTTCTCAGTCTTACACTTACCACTCTGTATTCAGACGTGAACAATTTGATGGCTTTTTCAGCTTGGATACCCAGTCCAGAGTCTCAAACGCTTTAAATGAGTATGCATAGATTTACACAAGTTGAGGCTTTGGCCTGACATTGTATATGAGATGATATGTTGTAAACAGATGACACGTGCAAGGTATTATGGTTAAATTATTTTAAAAGTTAAAATATATTTTTTGTGTGCATATTGGCTTTTTACTGCAGAGCCTACACATGCAGTATCTCATCAGAATAGTTGCTTAACATTATTGGTGCTCTTCTGAGAATCATGTATTTGTGTGTTTGAAAAGAAATATGTATTGATACTCCTTGGTTGTTTGTTTTTTTTGGTTGGGTTGGTTTTTTTTTTTTCATTTATTGCCACACATGCTTAAACTTGCAGCCAATTACTTTTTGAAGAAGGCACTGGTTATTCACAATGCTTGTGATGTGTGCTGCAACAAACAATGTTTTGGGAAATTACCTACATGGATTGCATAGCTATCTCGTGCAATAATAAAAACATCCTTTAAATTCTGTGTCTTTGTGATTCAATATAGATTCACCAAAACATGAAGTTTTGGTTTCTGCTGTAATGAAACAGACTGTAACAGAGATGCAGAAATGTGCCACCAAGGGGTGGATCAATTCTACTGTCTTAATTCAATTGACTTCTGCAGATCAATTATACTGTCTTAATTCAGTCAACTACTGCAGTTTGGTTCACTTCCTGAGATTTTTTAATGGCAAATTCCAAGCAAGTAGGATCTTCTGGGATATATATTGAGTAATTGGAGACAAGAGAGTAATACATTGGTCCTAGTGATATTAATGGCAAAGTTTTCACTGAAGTCTTTAGGTAAAATCCTGACAGCTTGTAAACTGCTCTTCATTAGATACCCACAGTTATCTGTACCTTACTATCAGAACATGTAAGTCATAGATAATTTAATGTATATTATATTTATCCTTAAAATGTCTGTTGAGTTAATGCCAACTAATTCTGTTTGTTCAGTGTGTTTTAGGAACACAGTCATTATCCCCATTTCTGGTTAAGCCCTTAAATTATTTTTCACTTATGTGACAGGCAGCTACAGTCTCCCATATTACTCCTGTAAAGGAGGAACTGAGTTGTAGAACAGCCAAGAAATGTGTTTGTTTTTTAGATAATGCTTAATTGCTTTTGACTTCATATTTTCTGTTCATAAGCCTGGATCAAATTTCCAGTGCATTCATGATCCAAGAAGAAGGGTGGTTCTGTGTCTATAGTGCTTTTTTGTATTTTAGAAAGCAGGTTCAAGGCTCTTCTTGGCCAAAACTTTCACTGGAAAAATCTCTCAGTCACTAGGAGAGAGGGAAGTGGGGAATTAGACATATTCTGTATGAATCAGCTTCAAATACCGTGATTACGACACTGAAAGTATTTGCTGAATGAAAAGTTAGTATGTTGTAGGTCTTTTCAAATAAGTATTCTCTAGAAAGCAGGAAGATTCATACAGCAGCTATTGCAGTTGTTATTATTTTTGCCTTATTGTGTTTTTCACTTGATTTCCTGGCTTAGTCTGCTGAAAAATGTCCCATTATTGCAGGAGGTTTTGTCTGTATTATCCTTCCTGTGTGATTACTCTTCTAAATTTGTAAATCCTTAGATCCTGTGATGAGGCTGGGTGGTCTGGACTATAATAACAACCATTGCTCCAGGCAAAAGAACTTGTTGTGGTGGAGAACCTTTGCTCAAGTCAAGTACAGAACTTTTATACTGGCAAAGTATATTTAATCATTCTTTAAAGCTTTCTTGTTATTTCCCTCAGAAGCTGGATGCCAGAATTGCTCTGATCTGCTCAGTTTTATGTGTAAAGACCCAGAAGATGCAAAGTTGAAATGTGCTCAGCTTGTTCTGACAGTCTTCTGTAAAATACCGCTTTGTGTAATCTGATCTGGCATCTCAGCTGTCACAATACAGCTTGTCAGATTGAAACTCTGAATTTCTGATTTGTGAGAAGTTCTGCCTTCTTGAAGCCCTGATAAAATTCTTAATGGAAATTAGTCTTTCCAAGGGGAGTTACGCACCAATTTCCTGAAAACCGAGATACTGCTGCATGTTGGCCTTTTGACTGGAAGAGAGAACTGGAAGAATTTGCCTCAGATAAATCAATAAAATCACAGATTGTGATTTACAGCAGAATATTCCCAGAGAGAACTAAGTTTCCCAGAATATTTACACCAGAGGGAATATTATTTTTTCACAGGTATGTGGCAGTATGACCCTGCTCATTATTCAAACTGTTTCTTTTCCTCGTTGTGTAAGACAATTCTTTTTTAGCTTGTGCTCTGAGAAACTAAGACTTTAGCTTTATGGCTGGATGACTATTAGCCTATGCTATGCTTCCTTTGCTTCTCAAGTTATTCATGTATTTAGGAATGTTTGTTCTCTCAGAACCTCCTGTCAGGGTGTCGTGTGTAGTGACAGAGGTGGATACTAGCACTCCTATGGCCATATTTAGATCAGGGACTGAATGCTCAGGACTGAGCTGAAATGGGGCTTCTGAGCCCATGGACAGGGGTGGGGTTCCACCTGAGAACCCTGACACTTCTGGCAGATTTTTGTGGATAATATTTTTTACTTGAAAGATAAAAATTTTGTCTTCAGTAGGTCATAACTAATAACAGAAGCCATCTAAGACAGTATTGGATTTTGCTTTGCTATAAATAAAGGAGCCTTGGGCCATTTCCTTTTTGCCAGTCAGGATGAAACTGTCCAGCAAAGTCAAATCCATTTGCTCATCTAGCAAATTGTTAATGCCATTCTAGGGCAGTGATCTGCCTTATTAAAAAATCATGCAGTGCTAGAAGAAAAAGTGCTGATCAATAAAACTACTCAAGAAGAAAGTTGCTCCCATGTACTGCAGACATCAAGTTAGATACCACACGTCAGCAGTTAGCCAACCTGATTTTTTTTGTCAGTCCTTCCTTGCATCTTTCCAGCTCTAAGTGCTTAGAGGTCACTGTCCCAAGGTATTCCCCAGAAGTGGTCACATTACTTTATATGCTGTCTCATGCACTTCTAAAAGATCAATCGACCTGGGCCTTTCCTCACTTCTTGACAGACTACTGTATATTCTAAGTCAGCTTAGTTGCACTTAATGAAAGCAAGTCAGGTCCAGACCCAACCCAGAGCTAGAACTATCCCCAGTGGAAACCACTCACCATAATTTGGTCCCTGGGAGCTATCTGTTGCAATTTCAATAGGAGTAACTTTGTGAGAAGTATTTCCTAAGATAGCAATATCTTCACTGAACTTTCATAGTGTCTATAAACACAGCTTCACCAGGGAATATTTGGCTTGGCTTTCTCTCTCACCATGTTGGAAGTGGTACTTTTCTAGGTCTGAAACACCACAGATCGGTGTCACAGGAACATAAGAACAGCTGTACTGGATCGCCTCAAACTCCATCTAGCCAACATCTTGTTAGCCCAGAGTGAGTGCCCAGTGAGGAGAATAGGATAGGATAGGATAGGATAGAATTAACCAGGTTGGAAAAGACCTTCGAGATCATCAAGTCCACCCCACACCATCTAATCAACTAAACCATGGCACTAAGTGCCTCATCCAGTCTCTTCTTAAACACCACGCTGCGCCAGGGGAGGTTTAGACTCGAGGTGAGGAGGAAGTTCTTCACCGAGCGAGTCGTTCGTCATTGGAACGGGCTGCCCAGGGAGGTGGTTGAGTCACCGTCCCTGGAGGTGTTCAAGAGGAGATTGGACGTGGCATTTGGTGCCATGGTCTAGTCATGGTGTCTGTGTTGATAGGTTGGACTCGATGATCCTCGAGGTCATTTCCAACCTTAGTTATACTGTGATACCTCCAGTGATGGTGACTCCACCATCTCCCTGGGCAGCCCAATCACTCTTTCCGTGAAGAATTTCTTCCTAACATCCAGCCTAAACCTCCCCTGGCGCAGCTTGAGACTCTGAGGTTGATGAGGCATAATTTTCACTTTGTACATGCAAACTGACTACTCTTAATCACTTTCTTGTCCTTCATTTGTTCAAACTGGTTTAAAGGATTGTTTACTGTCATCTTCCCAGGGATTATTATGGGGCTGAAAAGATCCTCCTTTCCCCTCTTGAAGGCTGAAGTAACATTTGCCCTCTTCCATTCTATAGGAACCTCTTCTGATTGCCATGACCTTTCAACGATTGTCAAAAATGCTCTTGTAATAATACTGGCACTCGTGGTTGCATGCCATAAGGCCAAATGGATTTGTGTATGTCCATTTTGTTTAAATATTCCATAATCTGATCCTCCTCCATCCTGGGTAAGTCTTGCTTGCCCTAGACTCTCTCACTGCCCTTGGGAACCCAGGACACCTGAAGGCCAGTCTTACCAGCAATGGATATGGTAAAGGAGGCATCAAATACTTTAGCCCTTTCCATGACCTTTTTTCGCAGATCTTTCCTCTTTCAGCAGGTAGCACACATTTTCCCTACTGTGCCTTATTGCTGGTGATGTGCTTGCACAACTCTCTTTTGTTGCCTTTCACATCTCTCACTGTCACCTCCCATTCAGTTCAATGAGATTTGCCTTTCCTAACCTTGCTTTTGCATGCTTTGACAGTGTTTCTATACTCCTCTTGGGTCACTGGACCCAGTTTCCATGTCTTACACATTTCCTATTTATATCTTAATTTAGTAGATGCTCCTTGTTCATCCATGCAAGTCTCTTGCCACCGCTGTGTGACTTCCTTCTCACTGCAATGGACCTTTTGAAGCTTGGAGGAGGTGATCCTTGAAAATAAGCCATCTCACCTGGATCCCTCTTCTCTCTTGGTAGGAAACAGAATTCACAGAGAATCATAGAATTGCAGAATGTTGGAGGTTAGAAGGGACCTCTAGAGACCATTGAGTGCAATCCCATTGCCAAAGCAGGATCACCAAGGGCAGCTCACATAGGAACACATCCAGGCAAAGTTTGAATGTCTCCAGAGAAGGAGACTCTGCAACCTCTCTGGGCACCCTGTTCCAGTGCTTTGTCACCTGTGGGGTTGCTCATGAGTATTGTGAAAATATAGTGAGCCTGATCCAGCTGGTCCCATCATGGTGAGCTGAAATACAAACTGAATCTATTCTGGCCTCCAGAATGAGATGCTCCATTACTTTTACAGGGATGGAGGTGAGGTCTTCCTTCTTGCCCTTTCTGATAATAGACATGACATTGTCCCTCTTCCAGACATTACTTTCTGTTTCTGAATGATACTGTAAGATGTTAGCCTTCTTTCTTAGGGTTTCCACCTGTTCCTTTATGATAAAGCATAGAAACATATCTGGGGATATGTTCTCTTTTCCCTCCTCTTCATTTCTAGTAAATGTTATGTGGTGGGTTGGACAAATTGTGAGAATAGACTTATTCAAAATATTTCTATTTCCTCTCCCAGCAGATACAGCTATCTGCAGTTCATGCTTCCTGCATTTCCCTTTAATCATCAGGTATTTTCTAAATTCAGAAAAGATTCACTTACTATTTTATTGAAATAGCGCCCACTGGAAAAATGCAGATAGAGACAGTAACTTATAAGCTGCCTGTAAATGTTGACTTTCTGCATCCACAGGGCTGCAAGAGCTTTAACTGCACTTGGCTTATAAACTTACTTTTGAATACCAGCCACAAATATTCTAGGGTTCTGTAGTGAGCCCTGTATCCTGTGGCAGTATTGGGGAAATTCTAACCACAGTAAGGATGTGCATGCTGCAAAATGCCATTTCTCTTACTGGAAGTAACATACATTCTAACACTGACAGCTGTACTTGCACTGGTATAGGGTGCAACCAAGCTAATAGGAAAAATAAAGGGAAAGGAAAGAATCCTCCAGCTACAACATTAACCTGAACTTCTAGGTTCTCTTGACTACAGCATAGACTTGAACCATGGACATGAATTTAGACAAATTGTGTAATCTCTCTAGAGCTGGGACTAACCTGACTAGAATGAGAAAGACAACATTGCACAACTCTTGTCTGTTTTGTCAAATTACATGAAAAAAGATCAGATTAATTTGTTTGGAGTTCAGTGCTTAGACTAAAAGCATTAGCTGGAGTATCTAAGGAGTATTGTCATATGGAAGTGCAGTGCTTTATTATATACAACATGATACTGTAAAGGTGTATGTTCAACAGACTGTATAAGGTTTCAATGATAAATGCCTTAAATTCCATAAACTCCCATGAAAAATTAGATCCTTTGAAGAAAACATCTAGGCTTTGCTATAATTAATCATAAAGGAATACGATTACATGATTTGTTCTAAAGGGCAAGATTGGATAGTGATGGCTTCAGTAAAGGAGTCACAGACAAGACTTGTATTACATTTAACCATTATTGTTTGTCTTTTTGGAACTGTGCTGGGAAGCAAAGACTGTTTCATCTTATGCCTGGAGAGCGGGTAGAATAACCTGGCTGTCACCACAGTTCAAGAAATAATACAACACATGTCCAGCAGCAGAGGGATGTTCACTGTGTCATGACATGTCACACAGAGGTCAAATTTGTGCAGGACCACTTAAATGTGAACAGGTGCGACCAGACCACCATGAAATAAGTCTGGTTAAGTGCTTCTAAATGATGCATGAGACACTTTACCCTAGAAATATTTGTAACCTTTAACTGTGCTGTACCCATGTTGTATCTGTCACTTCCTAAAGCAAGCAAGAGAGAAAAATGCACATCCTTATTATTACTGCATCATGAAAAATATTTATCCTCTTAATATTGTGCATTGCTTCCTGATGTGGGACTAATCAAAGTATATTTTAATTTCCTACTGTTATTGAATGAAAGGAGAAAAACTAAGTGGTCTGTGTGTGATGTGCTATACTTTCACCAGTTCATTTCATAAGAGTGAGAAAGAGTCATCTAGCAAGAGGATTACTTTGCACTTCATGGAACAAGAAAATGTCTCTAAAAGCCCAATGTGTAGCTTTCCCACAATCTGCAGGAAGCTATGCCATTGCTCACTAAGTCTCTGTGCTTTCACACCAACCTAAAAAACCTCTGTGCTTTTCCACTTAACTTTGACATTAATTCATTCATCCTGTGTTGACATTCAGTGATGGAGAGACAGTGCATGCTGAGGCCAAGATCCATCAGCAGAACGGTAGTGAGACATAGCTAAACCATGCCTAGCTGCCCTCTACCACATATGTTCAGTTCCTCTAGTGAAAACTGAGCCTATATAGGAATGAAAAATGAATGTCTGCTTGAGTCTTAGGATTTTTCCAGGGTGTACCCTCCAGCCAGAAGCCCAAGAACACATCAATTTGTCCATAGTTCTAGAGCTTTTACTTGCTGGAATTGTGGTCTTTGCTTCTTTCTCCAAAGTATCACTCAGATTAAAGTGTGTCTACTGTCCCTTTCTTTCTCTATGTATCATATAACATGACAGGAAGCAAAATAGGAATCACACAATTTTCCATTTGTGGGGCTTCTCTTGCAGTTCTGAAAACTGAATATGGATTTTAAAATATCCTATTTCATCTCTCTATCCATTATTAACTTGTGTTTGCAAGTTGCATTCTGAAAGCTCACTTAATGTGTATCTGCAGCCCAGAAAGCCAATTCTACACTGGGCTGCATCAGGAGAAGTGTAGCCAGCAGGTTGAGGGAGGTGATTCTCCCCCTCTGCTTCACTCTGGTGAGACCCCACCTGGAGTACTGTGTCCAGTTCTGGAGCCGCTGTTACAAGAAAGATACAGATGTGCTGGAACGTGTCCAGAGAAGGGCCATGAGGATGATCAGAGGGCTGGAACACCTCTATTATGAGGACAGACTGAGAGAGTTGGGGCTATTTGGCCTGGAGAAGAGAAGGCTCCGAGGAGACCTTGTTGTGGACCAAAAGAGAGCTGATGAGGGACTTTTTAGGATGTCGGGTAGTGATAAGGCTAGGGGAAATGGAGCAAGACTTGAAGTGTGTAGATTCAGATTGGATGTCAGGAAGTTCTTCACCATGAGGGTGGTGAGACACTGGAACAGGTTGCCTGGGGAGGTGGTGGGAGCCCCATCCCTGGAGGTTTTAAGGCCAGGTTGGATGTGGCTCTGTGGTAGTTTTAAGCTATGCCTTTTAAAATTTTCCACAGATCTTGAACAGAAAGTAGTAGGATGTAAACAAATTACTATGGGGTGTAAAAAGGAAAATAATGATAACTAAACAATCCCATTGGAGAGATAACAAACTTAAGGTAGTAATATAAACAGTCTTCCTCTCTCTTCACTTCTTCAGCTCTGGCTGATGCTTCTTCTGGCTTTACTGACCTTGACTGCATTGCTTTTGTTGTGACTGGTATTAACAACAACTTCTTTGCTCTTCCTCTTGTCCCTTTTGTGTCCAAGGGGGTAATAAGTGGGGCAGGGAGGGAGAAGCTATTAGCAGCTCCCCTGGTTTTTTGGCCAGAGGGGTTCTTGTGCTGTTCATAAATTGCAAATACCTGTAAATATTGTAAATACTGTATATTTTATACATATTCATTGCACTTCATTGTAGATTGTAGTTCTGCTTGTAAATACAGCTTTGTTTGCTTCCAACTGGGCTGGTCTGGCAAATTTAATTTTGGGGGGAATTTTCAACACACCACAGGCTCTGAGCAACCTGATCTAGTGTGAGGTGTCCCTGCCCATGGCAGGGGGGTTGGAACAAGATGATCCTTGAGGTCCCTTTCAATCCTGACAATTCTATGATTAAATCATACATCAAATCATATCCCTTTAGCCCTTTGCATGTTAGAAGAGACATCATGCCAGTGGGCAAATGTGAGGAAAGAACATGTTAGTGGCTGACCTACTGTGTAATGCAGCTTTTTTGGGTATAGAATAAAACTCAATCTATATCTATTAAGACTTACATATGAACACTTACAAATAAACCACTAGTGCTAATGGCTTTTAAGAGCTTTGACATCTTTAAGAGCAAAGGGAAATCCTGTTATGTTTTTCAGGGCTAAAAAAGGCTTCTTATATGATATAGCCTTTTCTGCATTAGGGAAGTATAGGCACACTTAGAAGGTCTTTCCAGCTGCCTAGCTGCTTATTTTCATCAAGTTCGTAACAAATATAACTGAGCCCTTTACCTCTCTGTGAACTTTGACTGAAGCAGACCGAGGTTTTCAGAAGCACTTCAGGATCTCACACGCATACACACAGTGAGATTTCCAAACCATATTTCTTCAGAAAGTCAGGCTAATTGTGCACTATGTTGTATCCCACAGTGAAGCCTAGGAAGTCAGGCTGAATTTTAGTGTTTTGATACTCAGACGTATGCTAAGTGCAAATGAATTTAAATATTATGGAGTCCAATTTAGGCTTGTTTGTTCTTTGTTTCTTAGCACATCTTTTAATCTGCTGTTGACAATTCTATCTCTTCCTTTTTAGGAAATGTACTAAAGATACAGTTTAAACTATCTCGTAAAAAGTTCATCACTGTCAGGCAGAGATATGTACAACTGGGCTTACATATGGCTGTTTTCTGGATTCTCTGAACTGCTTCCTTTTAGGGGAAAACTCCACTAGTCTTTAGTCAAATGAGACAGATATATACTGTTATTTGCATTCTATACCTGTTTTTAATATTCATTATACTTTCTACCAGCATTAAATTTGTTTTGAAATTATTTGTTGACATATGGCAGCTTTTTGGATTAGCCGGATCTTTTCATTTGTGTGCAAGAAGTCTGCACATGATAGAGTCAAAGTAGAGGTGATATACAATCTGATACTTTGAACTTTGACATTTTCCTTCCAAAATTCATGCAATAATCTATTCAGTCACATTTCCTGATTAAATCTACAGTTCATTTGAACCTGTTTTCCTGTTTAGTTGAAGTGTTTTTCTAGTTACAAATGTATGTATTATGTAGGAGAGTTCACAAAGGTGTGGAACTTTTTTGTAGTTAGAAAGCTGTGCTACTGGGAAATATCCTTAGCTATTCTAACTGAATAAACCAAGAATTCCTAACTCAAAAGAACTGGTTGCAAAAGAATACCTTGAAAAGCAACATATGACACAGTGGTGGTTTTCTTTCTTTCTGTAACATAAGATGTTGCTTTAAATGGGATTTCACTTATGTTCTGCAAAACTGAGTAATGTCCATACTTGAGAAAGAAAAGAAACTAAGAGGTATCTCAAATCAAAATGATTTACACCTGTGAGGCATTCTCACAGTACAAATTAAGATTTGTCCATTGTAAAAACTGTTTTAACAGACTGAAAACTGTAGATCCGACCTGAGAATAATTGGAGTCCCTGGTGCTCTGTGTATTTTCATGTTGAACATCTTTCAGGTAATTTTCATATTGAAGCAGGGTTTAGCTCCTGTGGAATGAAGGAAGAATGATCACTTTAAAATATATTATCTATAGATCTGAGAGGCTGTCAGAATGCAATCAGAGAACAGAGCTATCTATAAGAAGCTATATGAGTTTATAATGCTTCAGTGGTTCTGGGTTTTCCCCCTCCTCTTCCTCTCAATTCCTTGCAACAAGACCACAATAAAGTACTAAGCATGTCATTCTTCTGGTCACCCCCCCTTGACCAGTCTAGAGCCAAGAAATAGGTGCAGAAATTAATAGTGAGAAAATCCTTGACAGTAACACCTAGGTGACCTTGGAAGCTTCCAATTCAGTCCATTTAGACCATAGATCTGAAATGTTACCATGGCAAGACCCTACTCTGAAATCATAGAATGATAGGGGTTGGAAGGGGCCTCCAGAGATCATTGAGTCCAACTCCCCTGCCAAAGCAGGATCACCTAGGGCATGTCTACACTGGAACACAACCAGATGGGTCTTGAAAGTCTCAATAAGGGAGACTCCACAGCCTCTCTGGGCAGTCTGTTCCATCACCCTTACAGTAAAGTTTTTCCTCATGTTGAGGTGGAATAATGTAATTCAGTGCTTCTGAGAAAGAAGTACCTCTTGAACTCATAGATAATCACCACTTGTTTTCTACGGTAACTTATTCCTGATGTTTATCTTAGGGGAATTTCAAGATGATTTCATAAATTGTCTTCACCTCATCCATTTATAGAATTGTTTTTCCCTTTTCTCAGTTGCAATGTTAGATCCAGTTGGCCCAAACTCTTCTTAGAGTTTTTAATACCAGAAAGCTTTTTTTGTCTTTTTTTTTTTTTTTTAATTTTGTGTTATAAATTGTTTAGATCTTTGGGTAAGATTAGCCATTAGCTGAATATGCTGAAAGAGAATAACAAATACTTTTATAGTCTGCCTGCAAGCATTGTACTAGATGAACAGTTTCTTCTGATCAGACAAAATATAACAAGGAATTTCAAAACAGCAAATCTAAACCTGGTCACAAAGATGTGTAGCTCTAATGCTCTGGTTTTAACTGTCTATTTAAGACTTGTGGAGTCAGTAATCGTAAGACAAGCCACACACTCAAGCAAAAGCAGCCCAGCAGACACCTGTAGGTCTCTCTTCAGCAAGGACAGGAAAAAGATAGATTGTCTTTAGAGACCCTTTTAATCTGTTTCAACTAGAGGATCAGAAGAACTTTTATCAGCAGCATGAGAACAAAAGGCCATGACAAAACTCTAAGAAGCTCTGTGTAGTCTCCAGATATTGTACAACAGAAAGAGAACTTTAGGAACAGTCATAAACCTGCTCATATATTAAGGCAAAGGTTTTTTGCCAAGTTATTTGTTAATACAACACTGCAAAACTTAAAGTAGATTTGAAATTGTTTTTATAAGTTCTGAAGGTTTCTACGAATTCATATTCTAGAAGAAACTGCTCAAAGGAATTTATGAAGAAACCTTCACTGAAGTTACACACCTGCCCATATTTATGAAAAAAAGCTTTTAAAATGAACATTTTATAACAGTTTTGAAAATTACAACCACACTTTTCCCCCACTTGCTCTATCTCCCCAGTGGTAGAAACACCAACAAGATCATTAAAATCAGAACACTTCTATGTGCCTACAAAGCTTACTGTAGGAAATCAAGAAAACTAGTTTTATATTTAGTTATGAATGCAGTGAGATCTGAAGTTCATCCTTAGTTCTACAAGTAACATATTCCAAATGTAGGAAAGCCAAATCCCTGCCTTTCTTGCTTGTGAGGGAGCCTGGACTCATTTAATTTTTCTTGTGGAATGCAGCTGCTCTGCAAAGGTCCTTCTTGCAGCTGGAGAGGCAATGACTGGATTTATTTCCATACATGCTCATTTGAAGACTAGGTATTAAAACAGATAGAACTACATTAAGTATTACAGGTATCAAGATCAGCCTCCCACACCATAGCTACTCCTATGATATAAGTTTTCATAGCTAGGTCATACTCCATAGAAACATAGACTCAGTAAGTTTGGAAGAGACCTCAAAGATCAACAAGTCCAACCTGTCACCCAACACCTCATGACTACTAAACCATGGCACCAAGTGCCATGTCCAATCCGCTCTTGAACACCTCCAGGGATGGTGACTCCACCACCTCCCTGGGCAGCACTTTCCAATGGTGAATGACTCTCTCTGTGAAGAACTTGCTCCTCACCTCAAGCCTAAACTTCCCCTGGCACAGCTTGAGATCTTAAACCCTTTCTTTCCACTGCTGTTGTCATAACTCCAGCATTTCACTCTTGTAGAAATCTTCTCCTTGTTTTTTTCAGTCTGAAATTGTTAAGGGTTAAGTTGGTAGCCATGTGCGTGCTGTCTTTTACCCTAAATAGCTTTTCCCTCTAGTGTTTACCCTTCTTCACTAGCATATTTGTCAACAGCTCTCATTTTCTCCCTCGATCTTAATTTTGTCAGACTAAACAAGCTGCTCTATTTAAACCTCTTAGAAGGCCTTTCATTCCCTAATGATCCTTCCAGCTCTCTTTTGCAAATGTTCCAATTTAAATTCATCCTTCACAGATGATTATGCAGTTTCCCAAAAGTGATTTCAGTAGTGCCTGGACTTCCCAATTGTTATGGTAACATAGTCCTAAATTACTGAACTTAGGGATCACTGTGGTCAGGCCTATTTCTGAAAGGAAAGCTCAAACTTAAGCACAAGCAGACATTATTTGGATCCCTAATAGCACTGAAATACTTGAAGGAACATAAAAGTTGTTGAGCACTTCTGTGAATTAGATGTTTTTCCACTGTATTCCCTCTTCTTGCTACAAGGCCGTTTTTGTTCCCCGCTCACTTCCAGATGGCTATTCTCAAAGCAGTGATTAGTTTTGAGAGTTGTGCTGTACACATTCAAAAGGAAGACCCTGAAGACTATCCTCCACTACTACTAGTACTGTATGCTTACCTTGCGACCCACCCTGTTGCACCATGACCCAGGCTGTAGCAGCAAAGCTGGTTACTCTTTATAGGTCCATTATGGAATACAGAGTTGTTACCACTAGTAAATCATCATGAAGTAAAAGGATGCACCTGAGATATACTATTTGTAGCAGCAAAAAATCTCAGGAAGTTTTCATGCAGTCTCCATCTCATCCTTTATTGATAAGGTGGTGTGGGGTCCCACAGATCTGGAAAGACTGAAATCTAATACAACTGAGCCACCAGTGAGGGTCATCTTCAGGACTGGAG
The DNA here is from genome assembly GCF_026170545.1 of Melanerpes formicivorus. Lineage (NCBI taxonomy): Eukaryota > Metazoa > Chordata > Aves > Piciformes > Picidae > Melanerpes > Melanerpes formicivorus. Next base: position 36,697,734 of record NW_027142354.1, read on the forward strand.
GAGATGGAAGCATACCATGGAGGTAGCTCTCAACCCTTCCAGAAACAGTGGCTATGTGAATGTTTCACATATTCTGACAAAAAAATATCTCATTTTTTCATGCCATTGGGAAAGTGTGGGAAGAATCTATCTTGAGTGTATCTAGGAGGGTCTAAATGCAAAATCTGGTGTTAATAATTTCTCAAGAAACTAAAGGGTTTTCAGAAGAATCACTCCATACTCACTTTGAAGCAACTTCAGGATTTTTCTTTTGTTTTCAATTTTTTCTAGTAGCATTCCTCTAAGTGGAAAAAAATAAACCAAGTATTTCTAAGTTATGAATAGTTTAGGATGAGATGAATAATTCAGAATAAACCAGAGATGATTTGTAATAGATCTAAGTGACATTAGAATGAAATTTCATTATTTCCTACTAGTTCAGCATTGAGGATGTGACAATTTTATGAAACAATGCTCCATAAAAATGTTATGTACTGCAGAACATTATTATACCTCCCCCAGTACAAGGAGTAAGAACACAAAACCAAATAACAAAATTACCTTTTAGTTTACAAAAGACACACAAACAGTGGCACCCGGCTAATTTCAACCCCCACACTAAATAAGCCTTACTTTTCTCCACCTGCCACCAGCTCTCACTCACCTGCCACCAGCTCTCACTCACCTGCCTGCTTTGGAACCTGCTCCTTCTCAGCAGTAGGAATAGTGGCTGTTAAGGAGGAGGTACATTTTTCACATCACAGTATCACAGTATAACTAAGGTTGGAAGAGACCTCAAGGATCATCGAGTCCAACCTGTCACCACAGACCTCATGACTAGACCATGACACCAAGTGCCACGTCCAATCTCCTCTTGAACACCTCCAGGGATGGTGACTCCACCACCTCCCTGGGCATCCTATTCCAATGAATAATGACTCGCTCGGTGAAGAACTTTCTCCTCACCTCAAGCTTAAACTTCCCCTGGTGCAGCTTGAGACTGTGTCCCCTTGTTCTGGTGCTGGTTGCCTGGGAGAAGAGACCAACCCCTTCCTGGCTACAACCACCTTTCAGGTAGTTGTAGAGGGCAATGAGGTCACCTCTTCTCCAGGCTAAACAATCCCAGCTCCCTCAGCCTCTCCTCATAGGGCTTGTGTTCAAGGCCTCTCACCAGCCTTGTTGTCCTTCTCTGGACCCGTTCAAGTGTTTCGATGTCCTTCTTAAACTGAGGGGCACAGAACTGGACACAGTACTCAAGGTGCAGCCTAACCAATGCAGAGTACAGGGGCACAATGACCTCCCTGCTCCTGCTGGCCACACTATTCCTAATGCAGGCCAGGATGCCATTGGCCTTCTTGGCCACCTGGGCACACTGCTGGCTCATGTTTAGGCAGCTGTCGATCAGCACCCCCATGTCCCTCTCCATTTGGCAGCTCTCCAGCCACTCTGACCCCAGCCTGTAGCTCTGTATGGGGTTGCCGTGGCCAAAGTGCAGCACCTGACACTTGGACTTGTTGAATGCCATCCCATTGGATTCTGCCCATCTATCCAGTCGGTCAAGGTCCCTCTGCATTTTTGCACCCATCTTATTGCAGCTTTAATGTTTTGGTTTTCTTTCCTTAAAGTGCAGGAGTACAAAGCAAAAGACCATCAAGGAATCAAATAACTTATGCCCCCTGTTTGCTCCAAAGGTAATAGTTCTCACAGTCCTCTAGTAAAATGAGTAAATAGGTGTAAATACATGAAAAATATAAACCCATGTATTTGCTTTATTGAATTAACTGGTTACTTAGAAAATTTCTTTTGTTCAGCCCTGAGAAGAGAAGGCTTACAGGAGACCTCATAACCTTGTACAAGCACATAAAGGGCAGCTGTGAGGACAGGGACTCACATCTTACAGAGTCACATGCTAAAGACAAGGGGTAATGGTACAAATTGCTACTGGGGAGATTTGGATTGGATGCCAGGAAAAAAAAAAAATCCACTACTTGACCTATTAGACATTGGAATAAACTCCCAAGGGAGGTGGTGGATTCCCCCACATTAGAGAGTTTCAAGGCCCAGCTTGAGAGGGTGCTGGGCCATCTCATTTAAACTATATTCTTACCCTGAAAGGTTGGACTAGATGATTCGTGAGACCCCTTCCAACATGGTATTCTATGAATCTATGAATAATCTCTCTTTAGAGAATTATAAATAGACAGTGGTTGAAATGTCTTGCCATACTCCATTTTTACTTTTACTTCTCTGTAGACTTTTTATCTATTTGGTGAAATAAAAGAGTTTAAACAAACTGAAAAAAAATTATTATGGCTTTCTGGATCATCTTTCCTACCCACCTACTTAACATGCTTAATTTTCCTTCAGTGTGAAAGATCTGTTCAATTCAAGTATGTATTGCAGCCACTTAGAAGGGCAGCTACTTAGAAGGGCAACAAAGCTGGTGAGGGGTTTGGAGCACAAGCCCTATGAGGAGAGGCTGAGGGAGCAGGGGTTGCTTAGCCTGGAGAAGAGGAGGCTCAGGGAAGACCTTATTGCTCTCTACAACTACCTGAAGGGAGGTTGTAGACAGGAAGGGGTTGGTCTCTTCTCCCAGGCAACCAGCACCAGAACAGGAGGACACAGTCTCAAGCTGCACCAGGGGAGGTTTAGATTGGATGTTAGGAAGAAATTCTTCATAGAGAGAGTGATTGGCCATTGGAATGTGCTGCCCAGGGAGGTGGTGAAATCACCATCACTGGGGGTGTTTAGGAGGAGACTTGATGGGATGCTTGGTGCCATAGCTTAGTTGATTAGATGGTGTTGGATGATGGGTTGGATGTGATGATCTCAAAGGTCTCTTCCAACCTGGTTTATTCTATTCTATTCTATTCTATTCTATTCTATTCTATTCTATTCTATTCTATTCTATTCACTTTACATCAGTGACAGAGAGCATATTTTAAAGGCACCTAAAGCAGGTGCGAAGGGAAGAATATAACACTTCATCTGGTAAGAGAATGAAGCTCCTTCATAAAAACTGTGTGCCTTTCCTCTGTATTGTACAACAGTTATTTAAGGTTAGGTTCAGGGAACAAGGGAAGGGCTTACTGTTTATTATTCCTAGATGAGCCATAGATAGCTAGGGGAGCCTTATCTACAGTAGTTTGACTGCTACAAGGTTTTACAGAATTTCCTTAGGGCAAATGAATACCCTTATTCAAATGCAGCTTATTCTAGAAGCTATATTAGCTATATCAGTGTAGCATTTACATATGGGTGTCCACCCAACAGCCTTTCCTTCATATAACTATTTTGGTAAAAGAGTACACTTCTAAGCGGAAGAGTAATAATGGTTAAACTTTTGAAAGTATATCAGATTGGAATGACCTTTAGATTCTCAATAGTCCCACAGTGGAAACTTCTTTCTTTTCCTTTTTAGGAAATGTTCATCAAGATTAATTTATCTCATTGAATGATCATCATGGGGAAACAATAGATTGGACAGAAGGGGTCTTGTGACCTCAGTCACACAACTGATGTGAATGTCAAATCTATTGATACAAAAGTTAATGTGAAAAAAACCAAAACCATCAAAACTGGGAATGCCAGAACATTAAATGTAACAATAGTAATTTTGAGCTCTAAACCAAGCAGAATATTTGTACTGCTTAGAACCACCATTCAAGTTGCTCTGTAGCACAGGAGCACTATCTGGAGTAAAGCAAGCTCAGGTTCATTTATACAACCTCCTCTTATTGTAAAAGAACACTGTTAGAGAATAAACAGCTGGTGCTAAGTTTAGAATGATTACCTGCTGAAATTCTGTTGGGAGGACTATGCCTAGCTGGAGAGCTTTTCTTTCGGAAAGCTTGTGCTTTCTGTGGTATTCTGCTGGAGTTAGGTATCATAGAATCATAGAATGCACTGCGTTGGAACGGATATCTAGAGGTCATCTAGTCCAACAACCCTGCAGTAAACAGGGACATCCCCAACTATATCAGTTGTACCATCATCTTACCTTTCACAGCAACATTTTCCTTCTCCTCTGAAATGAAGTGACTGTAAAGGAAAGGGGGGAAATGATGAGGTGACCAATTGTGTAATAGTTGAAAAGGGCATTGTAAGGGGTTTCCATGCTCTAACCTAACAAAGACTGCACAGCTTGCTTTTCTCTGTTGTCTTAGTATCAGAAATATTGCATACATGTCAAGTAGTTCATCCAACAGGCTCATGGGAGCAAAACTGCCCCCCTTAGCAGCAGCCTTTGAGACTAAAGGAGAAAATTCCCCAGTCGCTCTGACCTGGAGACTCAAACTCTCCCTCTGGGAACCAACTGCTATCTTTTGTCTCTAGCTTCATTTAAAAAATATTTTCACTTTGACCTGTGTTTATATTGACCGAAAACCAAAAACAAACACCAAACAAAAACCAACAACCTATAAAACAAATGAGAACAGTTCAGCTGTATAAACCTGCAGGGTGCCTCACAATGAGCCAGAAGCAACAATGCTAAAGATAGACATCTTCATCATACTCCATCACCATACAGAGACGAGTAAACTGGCATTATCATTGTCTTCAGTTGTTCTTACAAAAAAGGTGAAGTGTATACTTCCATATGGACATACAGCAAAGGCTACTTACATTCTCTCTTCTGTGCAGACCTATGGTTTTATTTGACCTGTCCTGCAAATATTAACTTGTGTTTAATTTCAAATAGCTGAGAAATCTACTGATGTTAGGTGACACTTGTAAAACATAGCAAGGTCAGGGTCCCTAACATATCTCTCTGTTACATCCATGCTGCAATATGAGGAACTGCAATATGAGGAACTGCAATATGAGGAACTATGTTGATATGTGTGTTCTTTTGCTGTTGGCTCTTTATGTGGAAAAAGTTAGTAGGTCATTGAATTACTACTTTCCTGCAGCTGCAGTGCAAGAAAAACCTGAGAAAGCAAGTGTAAATAAAAAAATTCACACTGTTATGCTCTGAGAAAGCCTTTTAAGGAACAGGACTGAATCCCACCTGTATCTGTTCAGTTAGCCCCCAGCTGGGAAAAAAAAAATAGAAATGGCATTAAGAACATTTGATACCACTGCTCAAAGAAAAGCTCTAGTCCAAGGAAAGCTGAGTTACAGTCCTGGCTGAGTAGCCAAACAGGCTGAGGGTACCTCTTAACAAAGTGGTAGTAGAAGTCTTGGTGCTGGGTCCTAATTTTTACCTTTTGTTTGGATTTGTCTCGGTGCTGAACTGCCTGTCACTAATAAGTGGATACTTCAGAAAAGGATTGGTACAATATCTCTAGTCAGAGTTTTGATGATGCATAGCACTAGCTAGCTTACATGGCAATGAGAAACCTGGTCTAATGCCAGGCTCAGTGGAAAGCTCTTGTGCATACACATGTTTATAGTCCGGTTTGCTTTCTGCTCAACAAGTCACTGAGTGATCCAATGCCCAGGATCAAGTTTGTTTCCCATGGTGGGAGCAAAGCAGTAACATTCAATGTACTTCTTGTCTCATGATGCTGTTATTACACTGCCTGAAAATACTTACAGAACGTGCTAGTTTATGAACCATCTTTTACCCTCATTTCTTCCTACACTGTTATTCACACGTGGGAACACAAAGCACCTTACACAAATATTCCACCATGTAAATCATTCTGGCCCTGAAACTGAAAAATAAAATGCGTCTTGTTAGTAAGCACACCTACAAGATATTGAAGTGGAATTACTGCACTGCTCTATAAGTTATTTTGTTAAGAATGCAAACAAGCCAGTGTTAGCTCGAGACACTTTCATCTGTTTATTTGCAAGAAAAAGAAAACATGCTAGTAGTTCTAGCAAACATCTGGTAAAAACCTTTCTTGTCTGTGGGACAGGAAAGGGGGCAAAGGCAAAGCTAAAATTCAATATATTGGCTCTCTCCAGTTTTCCAGGAGAGGCATAGAAAGATGTGTTTATTTAGTTGCTAGATTTTATTACACTGATGAGAGCTTTCCAAGATTATGCCAATACAAACAGATTATTAGATCGTGTTATTAGATTAATCCATATGCAGATTATAATGCTTTCTTCTGCACATTTTTTTTTTTTTTTTATTTCCTTAAGATGAATATTCACATCCCACTTTAGAAAAGTGAGGAGGCATTTGTATGAATGTGTTGGTTTGAATAAGGGAAACTAGCATCACTCTTTAGAATAATGTTTCTATGAATGAAACCATGGGGGTGTGCCTATCTAGGAACTATGGCAGATTCTATTCTTGATCATGGAAAGGGCTTAGGCTGCATTTCGGCCATTGTAGCATGATGGTAACATCAGTTCCTAATTATTATAAAAGTAATATTAAGATATTATATGTATTATGTATTATTATATGTATATGGCATATAGTGTATTATAAATATCCTAAATATTACTGAAGTAGGGCTTGGGGGCTTTTTTTTTTGGCATTCAAGGGAGAAGCCAGGTGCCAAACTGTTGGCAGCATGCTATTGGCATGTACCAGTGACTGAGAGGAAAGAACTAACACCACCACAGCTCCAAGGTTTCAGAGTTACACTAAAACAAAGACTGATAAATAAACTGATCAAACATGGTGAAAAGGAAACTTAATCTCTCCTTCTTCCTCTTCCTTCTCCTGTTGCTGGCTGCACACCTTTCTTACTCCTCATCTGGCACCCTTGGCACCCTGCTGTGATCTAATTTAACTTATTAGTATGGCAGAGACCTATTCAACTTTTCATTGTGTTTTTCTTGGGGTGAGATTTTTGCCATTTTAGCTAATAAAATTGCACATAAGAAGGGCTCTGGAAAATGCTAGCATCAGCCTGATGGTGAGGAGGGGAGAGAAGGCAAGTATGCATGCTCCCTTTGGCAACAATGAGCTTTAGATTGGCCTGCTGCGCCTTTTGAAACCGTACACCTAAGTTTTAATCAAAGCATAATAAATGCATGTAATACCTTGGAATGAAGAGAACTGTTGTGGCCCTGGGTGAGAGCCTCACACTGCCCCAGCAGCTGAGACTCTGTGTGAAGGGCTGGGCCAACTGTGTGCTCTCCAGGAGGATGCTAAGAAAAGTGTGGCCACCAGGTAAGGGACTTCTCCCCCAGCTCTGCCCTGGTGAGGCTACAGCTGGAGGGCTGTGTCCAGTTCTGGATTCTCCAGTTCAAGAGAGACAGGCAGAGAGTCCAGAGGAAGTTACAAAGCTGCTGAGGGGACTGGAGCAGCTCTGTGAGGAGCAAAGGCTGAGAGCCCTGGGGGTGTTTGAGCTGAAGAAGAGCAGCCCCAGAGGGGATCTGATCAATGCTCAGCAAGAACTAAAGGACCTGTGAAGAGCAAGAGGCTAGGGCCAGACTCTGCTCAGTTGGGCCCAGGGACAGGACAAAGAGCAAGGGGCACAAACTGGCACCCAGGAGGTTCCATGTGAAGAGGAGGAGAAAGTTGTTTGGTGTGAGTGTGCTGGAGGCCTGGAGCAGGCTGCCCAGAGAGGTTGTGGAGTCTCCTTGTGTGGAGAGCTTCCAACCCCACCTGGATGTGTCGTGTGTGACCTGCCCTGCTGGAGCAGGGGGCTTAGACTAGATGATCTCCAGATGTCCCTTCCACCCCCCTCCATGCTGGGATTCTGGAATTTGTCTGCAGAAGAAGATTTGGGGGTCAGAATGAACAGATAGCCCAACATGAACCCAGTGCAGCCTGGTTTAAATCTAGGGGCTTTGCCCACGGGAAATAATGAGTAGCATTTGAAGGAGAAAAGGCAGCTCTGGATCCTGGAAACCTCTGGAGGAGAGGCAGGAGCCCCTGGAAGACATTGTGACAGTAAGAATCTTTAAATTTTTAACTGAGCTGCTGGCTCAGGTGTCTCCATGGGCCCAGGTGCTCCAGCATGGCCCTGTGTGTCATGGTGGCCCCTTCAGCCCAGCTGATGGCCTGCACAAGAGCCCACTGGCAGACAATGTGCAGCCCTGGCTGCTGTCCCAAAGCCTGGCTGAGGCATGCCAGCAGTGAGAGCTGCCTTTTACCACACAGCAAAAAGTCAGCATTTCTGCAGGTGGTGCATGTGTGAACGGACACTTGAAAGACAGATGCTATTCAGACCTTGTGAGTGGATCACATAGAATCTGAGATATTTTGTTGGCACGTCTGGACTTTGGTGATAGATTCAGCCACACACAAATTCTAGAAATCAGTTCAGACTTTAGGATGTTATTTTTATCTTATGTTCATCATATTGACCTGCTGGGTAAAAAAAAACCAAAAACCAAAAACCTAATAGTTATTACATGAAACACTTAGTTCTATAACTTATAAATGACTCTAAGAAACATCCCATGCTGTACATGTGGCTGTTATTGAAAGGCTGTCAGACTGGATTGTGACAATAGAAATTATTGACACAAATTGTGATATGCTTTTCTGTGTGCCTTCTTGCTTCTCTTCTGTTGCTGTTGCATACTTAAAACTCCTGGGCATTTTTCATTTTCTCCCTACTCTCTTTTGTAAAGTGTATCAGTCTGTTGCTTCCATTAAATTAATGGTTTTGAGGTTAAAAACCCTATAGTATTGACCGATATTTTCATAGTTTGATCCCTGGGTATATTAAGATTGATTAATCATATTTTAAAGCATCTATAACCATAATTTTGTTGTAGTAATTGTTGAAAACAATTTTAATTATAATATCATACATTGATACTTTGATACAATACAGCAGCTCTAAGTCATGTGGAAAATGGCTGCTATTCGTTTGTGTGGGACTGGTAATGAAATAAACCATGCAAATAAGATTGACTAAAACCAGAAATGAAAGAGAATAGTATTTTTATGCCAGTCTGGTTAAGGAATCCACTACCTAGTGCTGGCAGAGATGGCTTTCTGTGCTAAGGAGATAGTGGACCTAATATAGCCATTCTTATGCTTAAAAATTGAGGTCATTCTGGCCCTTAGCAAGGTATTTTTCAATACCAGAAGAAAATACTGACTGCACAGTTAACCTGAAAGTGTTAAGTTTAATTTAGCTTCTTGTACAAACTACTTCTTGGAGGCTTTTCTGTTTGCTCATCTCCACTGGATCTTAAACAGAGACATTTTGTTGCTATGGAAAATAGTTACCAAGCAATAACAAATGCCTCCTCGCATAGAAGCCAAGCACCCTGTTAACCATCAGCCATGCAGATATGATTGAGAATTGAAAATATGGGGGGAAATATGAAACAAATTCCAATTTTCATTTTTCCCTGAAGTGAAATACTTCCTCATTTTCTTCTTTCAGTATGGTAGAGTGGCATTCACTCCTGGAGAAGAGGGTCATTTGCTGAAAGCATTTTTGTTATTGAAGAAAACTCACCACAGTCATGAGTATTAGCCAGAAACAAGAGATTTTGAAAAGCCTCATTTGAGTTACACTTCACTTATGCACATCTTATTCTAAGCCAAAAAGAATAAGGGATTTTTTTCTTCTATGATTTTCTTAGTCCTAAGCAATTCTGCATGAGACATATGTGGGAATAGAATACCCTCAATCCAGTCAGACTCCATCTTGCCTCAAGACTTTGAAAGCATTGGAGAAATATAAATTAGAAAAATTTGACATTAGCCTTGATCTTTGGTTTGCCACCTAGGATGCTTTCCAGGGTCAGCCTTGAAATTCAACACAACACTGTTCTGTTGAAAGAAAGCAAAAGTTGTACAGTATAACTTTTTTTTTTCCTTTCTAAGTGTGACTGTTACAGCTTAGTTCTTTTTAATGGTCACTTAGGACTCAACATATTTTTAAACAACTGAATCTTTTCATTCTAATGTTTTTATCTTTTTCCCATGTATATGCAGTTTTCTTTTTATAATGTTCCTGAGTAAGCAAAGTTAAAGTCAATATTCATACAGACTGCTGAAGCTGACATTATAAGTCTTTGTTTCAAAAGGCCATTTATGTTGTGGCAGGCTAAGAACAGACCAAAGTTACACCATTCTTACTGAAAATAGGCAAAACTAGGCCAAATCCTACAGGGCTTACTGAAGCAAAACTCAGAAAGAAACTTTGCCTCAGCTCATCTAAGAATGGTGTACTCTAAAAAACCCAGGTCATCCTTGCTGAAGCCACTGTACATGCATGGTTCAAAAATCTCTTCATTCAAATGTAATGCAAATGTAAAAACTCAACTGAAATATATATATATCAGAAATCCTTTTAATTTAAAGTTGCAATTATATGTGAGGTGAAAACTAGAAGATTCCCCACTGTCTGAAATTAAGTTTTGTTTTAATAATTGATGGTGAATAATATGGTCTGAAAAACATTCACTGTCTTGTTAACTTAATCTACAGCAGCACATCAGGGAGATCACCAGCATATCTATTTTTCAGAAGAAATAATTCATAAAATCCTGAGTATTTTGTTACATGTGTTTCTCAATGTTTTTCTAGTTCTTGTTGCTCATGTAAATATGTATCATTCTGTTATCAGGAGGCAGTGTTACTTTGTATGGTGTGTGGTAATCCACCCATGCACACAAACTTTTTTTGGTTAAACATCACTATTCCATCTACATTTTAATGAACTTTAACTTAGTCAAAGAATATTGAGGCTATATATAGATCACAGTATCTACAATGCTTACTGTTTTACCCAGTTTCTAGCTGCATTACCTAAAGCAGGTGTAGTCTTGATGTACATCTATGATTATTTTTTGACTCAGTATAGGAAATAGGATTAATAAGATACTTTTGCTAACCTTTAGTCTGTCAAAACATATATGTTTTCCACTTAATGATTTAGACTAAGTTCAAGGTTATAAGCTTGACATTTTTAATTCAGCTTCCTGCACCAGAAAAAAATCAATTAGCTGTCATTATTACTAGGGAGGTAATGCACCTGCACCATAACAAGGCAGTCCTGCAGAGAAAGTAACAGACTTCTCTGAACATCGAAAGCATGCGATATTATTTTACTTCTCCCTTGGTAGTAAATCAAAGAGAGCCTTAGGTACTCCAGTTCAAACCACATCACAACTGAAATGTCCAAAGAGAATCTAAGGTTTCTGATTCAGCCAGTGATATGTAAAACAATGCCACAGGAACATTCCCATGTCAAAACCACATTTTTTATAGCCAGCTGAATAGCTCTTTGAGGCAAGGAGCAATCGGTTCAAATATGTACCTTATTCCAACTAAAACAGAGATCGACTGTATATCTATTCATGGAGAGTACTTAGCCTAGACTCTGATCTCTGGAAATTGGCATAATTTGAAGGCACTCAAGAGAACAACCACTCAAATTACAGACTGTTAAAATAGGAAATATGCTGAAGTTCTACTGGCAGACTTTGTTGGACACTTCTCCAGTTAGGCTGCTGTACAAATATAACTGCTTCGTGTATTAGCTTGAAAGTCATTAGGGGTCACATTTTTTATCCATGAACTGAGATGAGGGCTGCAGGTTTAACTTGCCAAACTGAAAAAGTTAGGAAGCCTCAAGAGTGTACCCCCTAATCACATATATGGAAAGCTCTTTTATGAGTATACCATTATGGGTATAGGGACAGAGCTAGCTTTACATGGAGGAGGGCTAGATTGGATCTCTTTTTTCTGTTGATGTGTTGAGCCGCTTTCTACTTTTCCTGTTTTTTTACTGCCTGATTCCTCAGATTGCCTTGGTTGTCCCAAAACCCCAGTTCATCTCCAAATGGAGACAAAGCAAGCCAGAATAATAGTAGTCTCTTTTCAGTCCTTAGAAAAGCTAAGCATGTATGAAGACATATCACATCCATAATAAGTCAGAAAAGCTTGCTACTTCTTTCTGTCTTCTCCCATTGCAAGGTAAAGATTTTCCAGACTGTACAAAGCAGTATGAATAGCAAAGCATTCCATGATTAAAGTCTCTGTCTTCCACTTTCATGAGTTTTGCTCACAGCTGAATAGGGAAACATTTATTGTCGGGGTCCTTGCTCCGCAAAGTAATTGGAATTTCTCTTTCTAATGCTCTTCAGAATCACTACAGCAGGCTCAATCAATCTATGTAGCAGAGAGTATCAACATGATGAGGAAAGATAAGTCAACTTTGTAGTTCTGACAAGCCCTGTTTCTCACTAGTGATTGTGATCTCATTCTTCAGTACTATGTTGTTTTTTAAAGGATTGTTCCTAGTTGTCTCATGTAGTTACCAAGAACTGATTTTACTGTGAGTGAGTTCAGAAGACTAGGAGCATCTTAGGAACCTATTCCCTCTGTTTAGACATCTAAATATCTTGAAAAGAACCTGTCCTGAATAGGTGGAGCAGAAGATTAAACTTCATGTACTTTAGTAGAAAACTAAAGAAACATCTCCCATCTAAAAGTCCTTTATTTTCTCAAGTCTTCCTTAACATTGTCCTTGATGTCTTTTGCCATGGGACATACAAGAACTCCAGTTTTTAACCTTATTGTGCTATCCTTGGTGAGGTTGAAAACAAAGGGTGCTTTTCCCCAGTTCACCAGTCTAACTGGGGGCTTCTTTATTGACACTAAATTTTAGAACAGCTTTTCAGTTAGCAATTCTCAATATGAAAGAACTAAATCAAATAGCACATTAAAAATGTAAAATAAATTATTTGCTCAGAAAGCATAAACTGTTTTTACACATGTCAGGTTATACAAAACAATAAGTACTTTTCTTGTGTAGATAGAATCTCTGAATGGGAATATCAAGCAATGATAAAGTGTGTATTTTACTTTTAAAAATTCAGTTTGAGGAAAACTCACTGAAAATAGTTAAACATTTTGAACTTTGTGGAAGTCCCATAGAAGGAAACAAATGTTTCCCTCTCCTTTGGGTACCACTGGAGGAATATTTTCCTTCACATAAAGCTGTGCTCTCAATCCTCATGCCAAAACATCTACTGTTAGAAAAAGCTGTTCGAATGGTGTCTCAGTAATTTTGAATTCAGGCCTGCACATTCACCTGGACTCCAGAGCAATCTGAGGCTTGGAAATAGAACATTAGAGCTAAAATAACATATATGGAATGATGCATGTGACCTTCCAGAATCTGGAAGCCTGCTGCCCTCCAGATCCCTAGCACATTCAGGAAATTATCGTTTTTATAATGTAGATATTCATATGCAAAAGTGGAAATCTGTAGTATTTCCTAGACCTGACACTGAACGCCACACAAAAGATAGTAGCAGGCTCAGGATGAAATGAACTGCTAAAGAAAATAAGAATAATAATATTGAATTTCATTGATTCGTCTGTAAATGTTTGGCAGTGTTTCTCTGAAAAGATCGAAGTTTAGTGTTTCACACATATTTAACACCTGCTTAAACACCATGTAAGCCTGTGGCAGTGGCCAAATACACCTCATTAAGCAAAACTTGAGACTACTGTCCTAATTAAGTCCCAGACTTTTCTATGTACTATCACAAATTGATTTTCTATAAACTTTTTCAAGAAAGCAGCTGTCCCAATTAACTGTGTTCAAATTAAGTGAAATACTTTTTATTGAAATAGCCATCTCTGGCTGTGATTCTTTATATAGTTTGAAAATGTGCTTCTAATAATGCTGTTTGCAGGATAGCAGAGGGCAGATGTTTTTACAACATAAACCAAAAATGTTGATATTTTAATAGAGAATTTTTCTTGACACCTGTCAGTATTTGATCCTGTGGCTGATGTGCCCTTCTCTTTTGACTTGCTTTACGCTCTGACTAACTCTTGCCAGTGTCATATTCTGCAGAGAGCTCCTGACCTAGTGTCTTTTACCTCCCTTCTTTCATCCCCAGAGGTCAGAAGTTCACTTACATTGCTCTGGAGCAGTCCACTTCAGTAACAATTCCTGAAACAAGATTGTATTAAAGAATGCAATGTTGATTATATTAGAAACCAAAGAGAAGAGTTTAAATGAAACAAAAGTTGAACAGAACAAACTTTCTTGTATCTGGCAACTGCACAAAGTTTAGCTCACCAGGTTACAATCTTATAGTTATTACTGACATATTCAAGCATGCTAGAAAAATGTATCAGTGCTTTTCTGACCTTTCTTCTCATAATATGGACCATAGTTCCATTACAACATGAACTTCTGCCAGCAGCAGCTTCAGGAAAGAACAGTTCTGGCAGTCATGAGCATCAGGGAAATGCTTCATCTTTTGAAGCTCCTTTCAGCTAAAAAGTTCTTTCATTAGGATAACTGATTTTAATTTTTATTTATTTCTGTGGCAGGTTATGTTAAATATATTTTGAAGACACAAAAAAACCAATCAGCTGTTCTCTACTCAGCAACTCTACTCAGCAAACTCTACTCAGTGATCACAGCATTTCCAAGCCTTTACATGGCAATTGCATGTAAATTTCTGCTAATGTGTCAGAAAACATTTTTTATGAACTGATGAAAGGAAATACTAACTTAGCTTACATGCACTTTTTCATTTCTCATCATGAAAGCTGGGGAAATACCTCCCTCAATAGAGAGAAGCAGAATTATTTTTTCAATACAGTAAGTCAAAATTAGATGTATTTAAGTATGCCTTCTGCTGCCAAAAGGCAGGTAACTGCACAGGCTGAGGCTGGCTTATCAGTGGGCTGAATTTGATGTACTTGTGTGGTGGTTTGGCCCTGGCTAGGGGCCAAATGCCCACCAAAGCTGCTCTATCACTGCCCTTCTTAAATGGACAGGGGAGAGGGGAGCAATATAACAAAAGCCAGTAATAAGATAGAAGCAATTTAATAACAATAATAAGCAAAAGCAACAGACCATGCCAGAAGAAAATGCAGAGAGAGAGATGTTAGTCTCTACTTCCCATCAGCAGGATGATGGCTGGTCTCAGGGAGCAGGGCTCTCTAAGCTTGGTTATTTCCTTAGGAGGAGAGACACCATGGACGAATCCCCCCCTTCCTTCTTTCATTTCATTCTTATACCTGAGCTGACATCATATGGCATGGAATATCCATTTGGTCAGTCTGGGTCAGCTGGCTCAGCCATGTCCCCTCCAAAGATCTTGCTCACCCTTCAGTGTATTCTTGGGATGGGGAAATGTTGGAAAGACACAGCCTGGATACTTATTCAACAGTAGCCAAAACACTGCTGTGTAATCAACTACTGCTGCAAAACACAGCACTAGAAGGATGCTTTGAGGAGAACTAACTCCAGCAATACAACTTGTTGGTACGTTACAGCCTTTGATACAAAACCCAAGAATATTCTGCCTTCAGGTTGTCATTGCTTTTGAAACAGGACTTAGGTGCTTCACTAAGAGTTCAATATTCCTTTCATTTTGTTAATTGGTACTGATGGAAAGTTTGGAAAAAAAGGTTGTCAGAATTAGGAGTATAATTAATTGGTCTTGTAATAGAATTCTGCCAACTTCAGATTCAAAAGCCTGTCATGATAAAGAAAATGCAGTCACTCAGAAGTACAAATCATGAATGGGAAGTGTGAGGGCACTCATTGCAGTGTTTTGGTCTGAACAGGGCTCAGTCTGTTTGAAATTTTGCAGTATTGGAGTGAGTTTGGCAGCCTAGGGGCTTTTTTACGACTGACACATAAATGAAACTGTTCAGGACATGGATATCTACCCCTAACACAGGTATGTGTTCATAGAATGTGTCCATATTCATCTTTGTTATTAAATCAAACTGTCACATTCAGTACTTGTCTTTAACCCACTGGAGTAGCTATGCTCTCTCTTTCCAGAGTCTATTCTTAGAATCAAATTGCAGCAATCTCTTCAAAATGTCTATTTCCCATGTGATGACTGTGAGAACACACAATACATGGTTAGAACTGGCAGGAGACAATAGCCACACAGAGAAAAGTGTGAGATACATAGTGTTTTGAAAGAGGAATGCTAGTTCACAAGAGAAAACAAGGAAGAGCAGGCCTGACAGCCTTAAGACAACTTGAAAAAGGGGAAGAAAACCATGGAAAATTGTCAGGAGGAGGAAACTGAAAAGAGGCAATAGAAACTATTCACTGTATTTAGGGTAGGAAAGTGGGGTTCTGAGGCAGTAGAACCACGAAGAGAAGACATAGGAAGGTTATGAAAGTGAGATTAGAAGTGATATAATAGAAAGCCACAGTAAAGGAAGTAGAGACAGCTAGCAGAGGTTACAAACTGAGGCAAACCACTAAATATGAGGAACAGGTAAGGAGGGCAGAGTTCACTCAAGAACTGAATTAGCTCTTCATGGAAGTAAGAAATAAATAGAAATAGAGAATAAGGAAAACTTTTGGAGAATTATAAGGAAAAGAATGGATGTGAAGACAGTGGGACATAGGGAAGAAGAGTAGACAAGAAAGGATACCCTAATGCAGATGAGAAGCATAAGCAAAAAATCCCCCCCCCCCCAACAACTTCCTTGTCTTAAGCTGTCAAAGTATGAGAAAGAGATAAGGTGATCCATTGCTCACATATTCTTTCCTTTTGCAAAGACAGTTCACTGTTTGCAGATTGCAGATACAGTAGAGTAACTTCAGGTATCAGAGCATGCCACTGCAAAGCCAGTCCTCTAATGGATGCCCATATTAATTCTCCCAGAGACAACCTTGGCAGACACAGCTACACTGAAGGGATCAATTCAAATGCATCCAAATATGTTAGAAAATGTCCATGTATCCTCCTAATAATTTTTAGATTATTCTTGTAATTGTAGTGACTGACACTTACTTTGTCTGAACTTTTCCATAGTAAATGATTTCTTCCAGGAAATCATTCACCAAACTTACTTGAACATACACCAATATTATTTGGAACATTCATAGGAGATAACAGAGACATAAACGCAACATAACCCTTGCTATGTAATATAGCCCCTAGTGTTACAGATTAAGAAGATGACTTGGGAATTTTGGGGACAAAGGTATTTTATATAGCCTAGAGATTTAGGCAGTTGTCTGAGACGCTTCTGATCATGATTTTACCTTTAGTTGAATTCTTTGCCCCAGGAAAGTTACTTTGCATTTCAGGTTGGTGAGTATATTTTGTTTTCTATGGATTTTACAGGAATGCCACAAATCTTTCCTAAATAGTAACTTCATCCTGGCACAACATAAGCAAATGCAACTCTTAAGTAAGCATAATGTTAGAGAAGTGTTTCTATAAAGAACTCTTGAAGGTTTCTCTATTCTCAAGCTCTCTCAATTGATTTTAACTGGCATAGAGTTGGACTGAAAGTTAAATCCTGATTGAAGTGTTCATTTAGGAAGCTATGATGTAATCTGTGGACTACTGCATTGGTGATGTTCTGAGCAGGCCACAAAAAAATACAGCTTGAAACATGTGCCAGACATTTCTGGAGGAAACTGGTGCAATTTCAGATCAGTTTAATAGAGCAGCCATTTCATGAAGCCGTTAACCAGCTGCTCAGGCCTATTTCACTCATTTTAACAAAATTGCTCAAATATTCATGGTTTTCTACTACTCATACACAGAACAACACTTTCAAATGGTGATGTATTTCCCTGTATTTAATCCATTCTTCCTTCCACTGTGCAAACATATGATACTCTGTGCAGGATACTTACTATGCAGGAGGTCACAAAATGTGCAGCAAAGTTGTCTGAAAGCTAATCTGTCCAAACACTGCAATATTATTCCTAAAATGTAAACTGTAAAATTACAAATGGAAGAAAACTGCTATAAAATGGGTATATGAACTACAAATTGGGTTAGATGGAAAACAGGCTCATATTTCCCCTTCCTCTCCTTAACACGCTACATGGAACTCAATGAGGAAACTCAAGGTAGATTTAAATAATTTCATTCCTAACAGTATCATCCTACCTCATTGTTATTCATCCTACCTAGGCATAAAACACATTTATTTTTTTTCCTACCAGACTGTTTAGCAAACCACAGAGTTACCCAGTTAGTGATCAAACCTTAATTAGATTACTTATATGCCAAAAAAGCAAAAAAAAAAAAATCAAAACCAAACAACACCACCCCCCCCCCAAAAAAAAAAAAAACCCACAACCCAAACCAACAAAGCAAAACAAACCCCAGCACTCACTTGTTTGAACTACATTAACTTTAAATAATTTAGAAGAAAATCACAGGCACTGAAACCAGCAACCCCTGTCATGGATGGGAGTGCAGCTGTCTGTAAGATCACAGTCATGCCAAGGATATTTTACGCTCTGCAGATGGTTCCCTTCCATCTCAAGTCTGAAGATAGAGATGTGCTTAACAAGCCTTTTGTAACATTCCTGTTGAAAAGTTAATAACCTACAACCAAATCTGAGCAAAAAACAACGGTGGAATATTCCCCCTAAATATAAAAATCTATCAATGCTTTTTAGCAACAGCAACTAATTTGGTATTTGCTAAACAAGGACTTGATTGGTGATGCTTAGAAAGGATAATGGTTTTAAATGTTAGAACTGGAATGGAATTAAATCATCCTTGATTGTAGTGCATGCCTGCTCACACCAGTTATCATCCTTTGCCTATCTCTGAAGATTAATATTCTGTATATATACTGTGAGGGGAGAAAATGGAAACAAATTCCTTTCCAGCATTTTTTCAGTTCAGTTAAATTTTTGGGTGGTTTGTTTTTTTTCTTTTACCCTGATAAGAAAATTCTATTTCCAGTATTTTATATGCAGCAACTCCAGGACCATGAGTTGTAAAAACTTAATCTACAATAAATAGGACCTTAAGTCACAAAGATGTGAGTGGCAAAATCCTCATTATGTGCAGAAGAAATTTTCTGTGTCTTAGTCAGTTCCCAGTGAGTAGGGCTACACACTTGCCTGTAGAGATAGCTCGTAGTGGACTGCATCACTGCAGCAAGCTTAGCAAACACCTCACGCAAAGGAAACTTTTAGGGAAGGTGTATAAAAGTGATGTAAAGACCTAACAACAGGATGACCATCCCCTGAGGAACTGAAAATAATCATCCTCTGAGGGCAGAAGGAGAACTTTAATAGCTGTTCATACAAGTTAATTTTTGTCTTTTCTGATGGCCATTTATAATTAGGTGTTGTTGTGTGGCACCAATACTTCCTGTGGCTTCAAAATCAAGTGGGAGGTGGGGTGGGGAGTGGTTTAGCCATTTCAGATCTTGCCAGAAGAAAAAGAGAAAGAAATGTTAGTGTTCTGTATCAACTGTCTCTATAAACTAATTTCTGCATTAAAGTCACAGCTGGTTTTAAACAAATAGGTGGCATGAATGAAAGGCACTGGATGATTGGTAAGAAGAATGACAGAGCAGATTCTGAGAATACTCCCTGTTCTTAGGAGTTACTCAGCACCACTCATATTTACCAACTCACAAATAAATTAATGGAGCCTGCAAACTGCAGGACTACAACCACTAAAGTTGTGCTAGTATTTTATTTTACACCTCTGAAAGCGATTAAAATGGGATAATTGTTACAATGTGAAAATAAAGTAGTCTCTGCTCCTCTGCAACAGGTAGACCACAACTACTTAGGCAACTGAAAAGATCCAATCCATATATAAGCAAATGATAGGGAGATGGCAGGATTTAAAGTCTTTGTTTGCTTTGATGTTTTGGTTTTTTTGTTGTTGCTGTTTGTTTGGGTTTTGGTTGGTTTGGGTTTTTTTTACCATTTTGAGCATATCCATTTCTTACCAATTATTCCTTCAGTGTTATTTTGGGTGAGGGAATTGCTGGTGACAAATCTGCCTGTGTACTGCAAGCTTTCAACAACTTGACAAAATTACTTCATTTGAACTTTTCCTCAATTAATCTAGGAAAAGACATCTGTGTTCTCATCTGCATTATTATTATTACTATTATTATTTCTTCTAACCCCAAGGAATATTTTTGGTACTAGTTTTCAAAAAACCCCTCCTTTCTACCAGACTTCTGAGCAACTGCAATTGTTAGATATAAACTGACAACAATAATCTTTCCTATTTCAAATTAAAGCATAGTGAAATGCTAAACTTGAAATATGTTTGTAGTTTAGATTAGCCTCTTAAAATTTATATATTTCACAATTTTACTAAGTCTATAAGGCTTAGTTCCTGTTGAGTCTTGTATCACTGATTTTACTACTTAATTGTCCTATATATTCCCTTCAGATAGCATGTACCTCATCTCAGGCAACAAAGAGGCTCTTTTAAAACTGAATTGTAGGCAAAGCAATGTCCTGCTACAGTATCTAAAGAAAAATACATCAACTGCTCCCCAGTAACATAGTATCTCCTCTAATCTATGGACTTTTGCTTATAGGTTCTTAAAGGAAGAGAGATATGAGAAGCATCATCACCAATCTGTGAAGAAACATACATTTTATGTATGCATACATTTTACAGAGTAGGCCTTTAAAAATAGACATAAATGTTACTTTTTTCTTATTGGCTGTGCTCTAAGGCTATTGATGCCACTAGCAGTCAAACTCTTAATATGTGAGTACAAATAGTACCATTTCTTGACCTCAAGTGAGATTTTGCTTCTACTTCTTTAGCAAGCATTTTGGTTCATACATGTGGATGGATTTTTCAAGCTACTGCCTTGTGTGGTGTGGTCAGTGTATTTAGTGCATTAACAACCTGCATAGTGCAGGCATTGTAGGCAATTGTTCAGTTAGGTCAGCATCTCAATTTTCTGTTTCCAAAATCATGAAGAAATACCTGGAGAAGGCAATAATGGGGGTGTTCCATATTTTCATCACTTATACAAGCTAAGACTGCTTTTGACTTTATTCTAGGCAGTTTCCACATGTAAGGTAGCAAATGGCAGAGGGGAGGTTCATAATCAGTTGCACTCCTTCAGAGGACAAGTAAAAATATTTTTTTTTCTTATTTGTAATTTATGTCCATGTCTCATTGGAAAAATTCCATCTTTGTAATGATAAGCAACTACATATTTCTAGTACTTACACTGCTGAAAGCTGGGCAGAGCACTCACCATATCAGCCATCAAAAAATACACCTGGCAATTACTAAAAATCGGAATAGAACCCCCAGAGGGTGAACACATTTCAATTTATATTAACATTTCATATTAAGAAACACATTTTTGTTCTATTATGGTTTTCTGGATGCCAAAGAATTTGTTCTGGGAATGATTTATGCCAAAAACTGGAGAAAATTCCACTTTTTCCTATCCCATAAACCTGCAAATCTTTTATAGATAATATCATTACAGCAAGCTAGAGTGCAGGATCTAAATCTTTGTGACATTAGTCAACCGTTTATGAAAATATTTTCAAAAGCTTTGTGATAAATAATACAATCAATTCTAGCAGCATGTCCTTGTTTTCTTCATTTTTTCTTTTTACAAGGGCCAATGAAAACAAAGGTTAATTAGAAGTCTACTATTTATAAGACACAAACCCACTTTCCAAAGAACACTTATCACACAAGAAACATTCCAGAAAGCTGACTTTTTTTTTTTATAATTATATGAAAGTCCACTTTTTCAGAGCTCCCTGCAATTCTCACTCCTGATCTATGGAACAATAAAAATGACGAAGTAGTTAGATAAACTTTGTCATGAAAACCTTCATAACTTTTGCACAAGTGTAATCTATCTCCATGCATACCCATGTGCAAGCACAGGCACAGTGAGAGGAGTATGCAGAAACTCAGAGTTTATCTCATGTCTGAGATAGAAATCTCTCGGTTTACTTTATTTGGAATCCCAGCCTACATTTTTGAAAGGGCTTGATTAGAAGGATTCAGGGTACCAGGAAGATTCTGATTTTCTGAGGGAAGGTCAGGTTGAAACTTAAGTTATGACCATTTTTATCAGAACTAACTTTTCAAAGCGAGAATAGAATAGAATAGAATAGAATAGAATAGAATAGAATAGAATAGAATAGAATAGAATAGAATAGAATAGAATAAAAGGACTTCTGTAAAAAGGAGTCCTGTAAAGGACTTCTTCCTAACCTCCAGCCTAAACCTCCCCTGGCACAGCTTGAGACTGTGTCCTCTTGTTCTGGTGCTGGTTGCCTGGGAGAAGAGACCAGCTCCCTCCTGGCTACAACCTCCCTTCAGGTAGTTGTAGAGAGCAACTACAACAACACTTATAATACATCTGAACCAGGTATCAAAAATAAAATCTATGACTGAAAGCTCTGACCCATGAAGACCAGAATTTTGAGGCAGTGTAGGAGATAAATTATACACTATGGGCATTTGGTACCATAGAAAAGTAACAAAATATTATGAATGGAAATATAATTTTCATCCAAAATACAGATCAAATTAAAATGTGACTATAAAATGTCTTCTATCAACAGTCTTTGCTAATCTGTTCTTAAAAAATCATAAATGTTCTCTGAAGACCTATAGATTTAAAAAAAAGAGTGCTCTTTTCACCAGTCAGTACCTATAAACTACCTTTTCCACCATATTTTGTTTCATACACTTTCTAAACACTAAATAAATAGCTAGCTTACTCTGTCTTCCTAGTTCTATTCAGCAGCCAAAATCAAAGCAAAATCAGAACAAACAGACTGAATCCTATACAGCAAGTTTCCATTCTTCAGTGAGAAGAAGCCAGGATATTCTCAGGCTATCATGTTGGCTGTTTCCAAAGACTTAGACAGATACTTTAAGGGAAAAGGGGCTTATGCATATCTCTCGAGTCTTTGTTCTTAAGTAGTTGTTGCCTGCCTGGTCCAGCAATTCTGTGTCTGCTGTGGATACTCTGTCACAAGTGCTGTCTTCACCCCAAGGCTTCTATACCAATGAACAAAAGGCTTTTCACTTGAATATAGCTGATTAAGGATGTTATTAAGAGAATTTTTGAACAATGTTCTTCTCAGAATACAGTAGAATTAGTGTAGCACTCAAAGTTAATTTTCACATAGTTTCTATGTAAAAGCAGTGTGTGGTTTGAAGGACTAAAGCCAAACTCGGATCCTACTGATCTCCGAAGAGATACCTCAGTGATGAATGTGATTTATGGCATCCCAAGCAGCTGTCAGAGTCAATGTGTTTCTAACAAGATGGACACTCAGTATGGGCCAGGTGCTCTATCAGTTTAAATCATTAGAGCAACAGGAATTGTGTAGAAGGTTAGTAGATGGAAAATCTTTTTTGCCTGCCTTAAACTTTTACTTGCAGTGAGTTGCTTGCAGCTCGCTGTTTGTACTGGATGACCTTCTGACTGAGGCTCACTTTATAAGTCTTTTATGTAACAATAATAAAGCAAATACTTGATATATATTTTCATGGGAGCTCAGTTTAAACTGTTTCGTTTCTTACTTATTTTTATTTGGGGCAGAATTTCCCCTGGACATTTTCCTTGCATTTTTAAAGGTACTTTTTTTGTAAGATTTACATAAATCTTTAGTTCAAAGGGAGCTTATGTTCATAAATGTACTACTGAACAAAATATTTAATGCAAGATAAACACAAAACCTGTGTCTGGACAATAATGCTGTCACGGAACAAAATGTTGTATTACAAGATGAAAGTTAAGTGAAGACTCACACAGTCACAACTAGAGGCTGGCAAGTAGCAGCCTAATTTGCTGTTGTATTGATGACTATCCTGATGGGGAGAGCTTCGTCACATTCTATAATCATTCCATAAGCAGTTCTAGCAGTAGTGCAAGGAGCACTGCTGGGATGTCTGTACTTCCTGGCACTGGGCTCTTTTCCCAGAACAAGAAAGCTATTCACCCATAGATGAATTTCTTCAGGATATCTGATGACAGTGCTACTTGGCAGAGCAAAGCTGGTCTCTTTTGCTTGGACAGTACCTGTAGAGGTGCTCAGTACCTCCAACCCCTCAGCTATCTTCTCCAGAAAACCAGGCTATGCATGTAAGTGGTGCTATGGCCCTAAACTGCTCTTCATGGCCTCATAAACCCTGCATACTTTTAGGGACCTAGGAGGGAAAGTTTGGGGAGAAAGATGCCATATAATCAGACAGTACAAAATGAAAGAATCTGTTACCAGTAAACTGTGTGATCATTTGTGTGCTTATTTATACACGTATTCACACAGGATGTGACTTCAAGCAGTACCTCCAGCGTACTGCTGAACAGCTCAAGAAGTGTCCCAGTGTCTTTTAAATGAATCAAGACAGAAGGATTCTTTTTGTCATGACAGATCAGTCTTGTGCCTAAAAGTAATTGAATGGAGTCCAGATGGCAGCTTTACAATGTGCAGTGATGAAAACATCCTATAGAGAGGACACTAGGGCCAACTGAGCTGTAATAGAGGTTCAGATCATACTGTGTGGTCGTGTCTTACTGATGTTTTATAGTTTTTAACATCATCTTTGACCCACTGTGACAGTCTCTGTGTGGAGATAACTGACCCTATATGAACCTTGAGGTGGAAATTTCAAAAGACAGGAGTAATTCCATGTGGTTTTCATTCTGTCTAAATTTTTTTTTATACCTGGATTATATAGAACATGCGTGAGTAGTCTAAGCAGACAAGGAAGGAGGAAAGGGAAGGGAAGGAAGGGAAGGAAGGAGAAAGGAAGGAAGAAAGGAAGGAAGGAAGGAAGGAAGGAAGGAAGGAAGGAAGGAAGGAAGGAAGGAAGGAAGGAAGGAAGGAAGGAAGGAAGGAAGGAAGGAAGGAAGGAAGGAAGGAAGGAAGGAAGGAAGGAAGGAAGGAAGGAAGGAAGGAAGAAAGGAAGGAAGAAAGGAAGAAAGGAAGGAAGAAAGGAAGGAAGGAAGAAAGGAAGGAAGGAAGGAAGAAAGGAAGGAAGGAAGGAAGGAAGGAAGGAAGGAAGGAAGGAAGGAAGGAAGGAAGGAAGGAAGGAAGGAAGGAAGGAAGGAAGGAAGGAAGGAAGGAAGGAAGGAAGGAAGGAAGGAAGGAAGGAAGGAAGGAAGGAAGGAAGGAAGGAAGGAAGGAAGGAAGGAAGGAAGGAAGGAAGGAAGGAAGGAAGGAAGGAAGGAAGGAAGGAAGGAAGGAAAGATGCTGAGTTTCTGGAACATGTCCAGAGGAGGACAACAAAGCTGGTGAGGGGTTTGGAACACAAGCCTTGTGAGGAGAGGTTGAGGGAGCTGGGGTTGCTTAGCTTGGAGAAAAGGAGGCTCAGGGGAGACCTTATTGCTGTCTACAACTACCTGAAGGGAAGTTGTAGCCAGGTGGGGGCTGGTCTCTTCTCCCAGGCAACCAGCACCAGAACAAGAGGACACAGTCTCAAGCTGCACCAGGAGAGGTTTGGGCTGGATGTCAGGAAGAAATTCTTCATAGAGAGAGTGATTTGCCATTGGAATGTGCTGCCCAGGAAGGTGGTGGAGTCACCATCACTGGAGGTGTTTAGGAGGAGACTTGATGGGGTGCTTGGTGCCATGGTTTAGTTGATTAGGTGGTGTTCGATGATAGGTTGGACACGATGATCTCAAAGGTCACTTCCAACCTGGTTTATTCTGTTCTATTCTAGTCTAGTCTAGTCTATTCACTTAATTACTCATAGTTGGTTCTATTCTGAACAGAGAAACTATCTCCCTTCCCAAACAGTTAGAACTTATGCCAGAAGCTAGAGCAATCTATGTAACATTTTGAGAAAGATTAGTAACCTTTTCCAGTCCCTGAGTCTTACTACTAAAAGCAAGCCAACAATTATTTTACACATGCTATACTGATGTCCCAAATTCCAGTTCAGTATACAAACTGTAAGGCTATTTTCCCCACTTTGTTTCCAAACATAGACAGAGTAGGACATGCCTTCATTTTTTCACAATGCATACCTTGAAAAGTCCTGGGAACAAACAGCCCATATATTGAATGAACTTCATGCCCCCTTTTAAAATTGAAAATTACAACAGTAATCCCCTGCTTATGATAATCTCTTTCTGAATGATCCAATTTTGAGGTATGTCTTACAGTGGGCATTAATTAAATTAAACAGACAAATTGTACTTACTTTATTTATATATATCAAGTGACTAGTTAGGGGCAGGAAGAATACAAAGTCACAAGGATAAGAATGAAAACAAGGGGGTGTTATTTAGTTTTGCTCAGTAAAATATTCTTTGCTTTGGCAACAGCATTTCTCTACTTTTACTATGTTACAAGTGGTTTATAGTATTTATGATGTCTGTGTGTGAATATCATTATACGCTGTGACACACTTTGCAGTTCTTCTAATCTTATACTTACGTATAAATGTTGATGTATTTTAATGATTTGCAAACAAGTTAGCATATTATTATTTTATTATTATGTACACTTTTTGAATGTGGTGGGGCTTTGTCCAGTACAATTTAGTATCCTGTATATGGAAGGTGGAACTATTCAACCAAGCATCTGAAAATTACCAAAAATAAAAATGTGAAAGGACAAAGCCTTATGAACAACAGTTATTAACTTCCATTGAAAGCACTATGTAAAATAATATATTTTCCCTCCGGAAAAAGGTAACACAACTACATTTTGGGAAGAAAGAAGGCCTAACTCAGAAGGAAAACATCTACCTAAATACATCTTCATATTCACTATGTGATGATTACCACATTACCAACATACCACAAAATGTGAGAAATTCACTTACCCTTCCTGGAAGAACTGGAAAGCCTAATATAAATGTCAAGAAATATATCTTGCCAAAAACTGTAGCCCTGTACTGAATGGTATTACAGAGTTTAAGGTGCAAAAGATTTCAGAAGTAGTTGTGGTTGAAAAGCAAGTGCATATGGAGATGTTTAAGGGACAGGTCAGCTATAGATTTCCAGATGGCTGAATTAAAAAGATGAGTAGATAGAACAAGTGTCTTTGAAAGAGGCATCATCTGAATTGATCAATCACAAGCCTTTTGAAGTTCAAATTTCTCTTGGAGAAGATGTTTAGTTCAGGGCTGCTTTCTCCTTTACTAACTCATTAAGCTGCAAACTTCAGAGTTTACTCTTAGGTTTTCTTAAAATAATAGAAGCTACTATATATCAGTCACATATGTGTTCTTTGTCGAGAAAAACAGCTTTCCATTTGTCTGGATGATGTAAGAAAGGTCAAGGGGGTTCAAGACCTGCTTTAGAAAAATAGGCTCACTAGTTACATCATTTTGCTACAACAGGTGCTGAACTCATCTAACCCTGGCTGTACAAGAAACACAGCTGTTTTCAGTGCTCTCTGATGGGGAGCTCTGGTATGTTTGTTAGCAATATTGGTACTGTGGTTAGATCTTTGTATTTTTTCAGGAAATTAATAGCTAATGCATTTGGTTAGGCAACTGAAATATCTTCAAAGTTCTTTTGGCCTAAACCCTCTGTGTTCCTTCAAGATGGCCAAAGGAGGCAATACTTGTTTATACTCATGGAAAAGGGCTATCTAGGAAGCCAGGCTGCTGTATGAAACAATGAAAGGTGAACCTCACTTTGCAGCATGACCCTCTAACTGGTAGAACAGCACAGTAAATTACCTAGTGCTGTAAAAAAATGTTTAAAAAGTCATAAAAATGATAAAACCTTTTGCAAATACGAGCACTAAATTACAGCTAAGCATTATTATGACTAAATAGCTCATGTACAACTTCATAAACATTTCAACTAGTGCTCTTAATTTTCCAAATATATTTCCTTTACTACTTTAAAGCACATTAAAGGAAACTGTTCTTTGTTATCTGGGATTATTTAGAATCTTTAGCAGCTCACTTAGCACATCGTAATGTCTGTCATAGGCCTTCCTAAAACACCAGGAAAAAAATGCATACCTCAGGAGAAGAATGAATCTCTTAGAAGGTATTAGTATAATTAAGTAGGTCACCCTGTGGAGGTGAATTGCCTGTTAGTATCAGTGGATTTGAGTCTTCACTCAGCAGAGTGCTTAAGCAAGTTCCACTAAAATCTGTAGGCAAACACATGTGCAAGTTCTTTTTCTCATACAGAGTCCTTAATTGTTATTATACTGGTTCAGGGGTATTTTGCCTTTCATTTCCTGGTGGAGATTCATCCTTACAGCACATGACAGAGCCAGATGTCCAAACATAAATTTTAAGTCTGTCTTTCAAGTTTATTGCTCTTCTTCTCCTAAGTTGTCTCAGTGTAAACCCACCTTATATCAAATATACATGCTCGAGAGTTGCACTTGAAACCTTGTGTATTCTGTGACAAATATGCAAGAAGGCAGAGCAATGAGCTTAGTATTTTCAAGCCTGTGAATGTTCACACAGCATCACAGGGAAGGACTGAGTTTGGAAGTAGCTTCTGGTAACTGTTTAGTTCAGTCCCAACTGCTCTGAGCAGGGTCAGGTAAAGCAGATTGTTCAGGACTGTGCCCCATCAGTTATCTCCAAGGACAAAGACTCCACAGTCTGCCTTAGCAACCCATTTCAGTGTTATACTAGCCTTCCAATTAAAAAAGCCTTTTCTTAAGTTTATGTGGAATTCCCTGTATCTCAGTATGTGTCCTCTTGTCCTTTCTTGTCCTTGAGCACCAGTGAGAAGACTGCCTCTGTCTTCTTTGTTCCCCACCATTACATAGTTACACACGCTGAGAAAATTCCCCTCAGCCATCTCTTCTCCAGGTTGAACAATCCCAGCTCTCTCAGCTTTCCTGCAGTATTTCACTACGAGGAATTCATTTTTGTACATGCTTTGGAAACAAAGCCTGGCTAAAGGGAAGCAAGACATGCTTCATCAAAACAACTGTCTTGCATACTACCATTTTAGCTTTTAGATTGGAGAGTCCAAAGAGTATTTGCTACTCTGACTGTGACAGCCCTTTGTATCATTCTTACAGACTGTAATTTATGTCTCCCGTTTCTGACATTCCCTGGCCAGTTAAAGATCTTTATTTGCTTCTTTCCATTGCTAAATCTGTCTTTTATTGTGAAAAATTTGAAAACAGTGAGGTAATCTGGCTCTGACATTACAGTTGAAATTAATTTGCCTGCCTGATACTATACTGCAGTGTTATGCAAATCCATTATAGGATGTGAAATATGCTTCCTTTACCTTTCTGTGTTCTGGCTCCCCATAAACATGGCAGGGGAACGGGTGCTTCAGATATCCTTGTAGATAAAAATAGCCTTACATAAAACATAGATCCTGAAGGACTGAACAAACAAACTGAATGGTCAAACCAGCTGACAGACCAGCTGTCACTGTACACAGAAGCCAGTGAAGGAGAAGGTATGCAAACTCTTTGGTAGGCTGCAAAATTTGCATAGCTGTTCAGTAAAGGAAGTTCTTTCCCTTTTTTCATCCTAAAGATTAAATCATAACCACTCAAATGCAAACAAGTATTTTATATTTTAGTCATTCCAGATATGGCTGAAGAACACTTTTACTGTCATACAGATAGGCAATCCCTACTTAGAATGTAGGTATTTCAACTTCTGGCTCCCCCAGCACCATAGAGCCTGTGCAGGTATGAGTAGGGATGCTCCTGTGTGCTGAATCACCTTTTTGTATGCTATCTGCAAAATGCTTCGTGTGATGGAAGTGCTACAGTCACATGAGGGATGTCATGCAGTTGCATGTTGTGGTTGCATCTGAGGAATGTATCTTTTGTTAGAACTATTTTCCAGAAAGGTCTCACAAAGCTGAGTGAGTGGACAAAAAAGGTGTCAAAAAGTGAAGTAATTAATCTTGGAGGAAATCAATCTAAACTGTGCTTATGGGATACCAAAAATGGATTTAAACCAGGAAAAGTATGCTTTTTTTTTTTTTTTTTTTTTTTTTTTTCATACAGCAGACAGTCAAGTTCTGCCATTTGTTGCCATAATTTTTTGGGTCAGTTTCAACAGAGCATAGAAGGAATTCAAAATTCCTGGAAAACCAGTCCAGTACTGTATTAAAGTAAATAAGAAGGAATTGCTTAATCAATTACTATGAGCATGGGAGGAGTGGTAGGGTGATAGTGGCCAAGAGTACACACTTTACATGAACATCTCCTAGCTACTGGTGAAGGCACTGGTGGAGGTCCAGCACAGCAGATTACTTCTTGTATTCTGATTTTCAACATTGAGCCCTACAGAGACATGTCTGCTTCACAGCATCCTAGTTTCCTCCCTTTTCCACAGCCTTGTGCACAAGAGCCAGCTGGTCTGCACATTACAGTGCAGTAGATCAAGTCAGTCTAATACTTCTGGTGTGTGGGGTGACAGAGTGGTAATAAGAGCTACAACCTGTAGTAAGAACATAAGAGTTTCAAGCAACTTCTGAAGAGTGCAAAATGATGTCAAATGACTAAATCATGTGCTGCATATCATGGCTGGCTGTTTAAGGACTTCTGTCAGAGGAAGGTATTGAGAACATCAGGTTGACGGGAAGTAATAACAAAAAATATAAATTACTCTTTTCAGTTCCTTCTGTTAGCTTTTTGGCTCCTACTACAGGAATTTTGAGAGTTAGATTATGGGAGGCCATGAACAAGCTTAAATTCTTTGCCCTACTTAACCACCTCTGATTTTGTATGTGGGAAGGAAGTGGCCTAAATGTGACCCAGCTAATATATATAACATATTCCATGGCATGTAATGTTTTGACAGCTTAAGTAGATATATGAGCATTGAATTGGTAACTCATTCAAATCAAAATTGGTATGCCTCCTATCTAAGTATTGCAAGTTCTGTTTTTATTCAGATAGCTGTGTTTATTGTTTCTTTTCCAAAAAGATAATCGTGCATATTACTTCAGTCTCTGGTATGTGTTAGTCTTGCCCAGGTTTTTTCTAGTGCACTCTCATGAAATTTTAGCTATAGATATCATCTCTGTCTGTAATAGGGAATGTAGGTGCCGGACAGAAGGAGCAGATTGAGATTTTCTTTTTCCTGCCCCATAAACACATTGTTTAGGTCAGAATTCTTTTTTGGTTTTTTTTTTCCAACAAGTACAATACTAAATGGACTGTGTGAACATTTCATAAATGGGCTGATATTCCTAATGTGCCTGTTACAAACATTTCCAATCTATAAATCAGGAGCTAAGACACAAAACCCCCTGTGTTTTCTCATGAAAAGTCAGCGGCAGAGGGATAAGACATATCTCTGGATTGCCTTAACCACAAAGTTGCTACAGATCAATTGAAATGATGGGGCATGGAGAGTTTGGTGAGTTTGACACAACTGCAGAGCACTTTGAGGGACACAGTCTGATGGAAAAAGATGAGTTTTATCTGTAATGTCTAATCTCATCTAATAATGATAAAATTTGGCACACATCAGATACTTTTCTTCCAACTATTTAAAGCCCTTCAGCATATGCCTGTAATACAGGTAAGTGGTATAAAGGGAATTATATCACTGGAACTGGAGCAGAATCAAGGAGAGAGAAGCTAGGTCAGTCTTTAGGAAAGCTTCTCAAA